>NW_026138051.1:20002500-21437307 GCF_025592945.1 Manacus candei
AGTTCATCATCCCAGCTTTGCCAGTGGCTGGGAAGATGCAATTAGGGAATAATTTTGAAGATTTCTTTATTATCTGTGTTACAGATTAATTCAAAGCCAAGTACTGAGGGTTCTTTTTCTTCACTTATGTTGTGAATGATTTCTGTGTGTGCATATATTCTTATGTGTTTTTAAAGCTTTGATTGCTTTTATTATGTATTATATATTTATATCTCTATTTTTATACCTGTATTTTTCAGATACATACATACAGCCATGTGTATAACTAGATATCAGCATTACCTATTGACATTCAATTTCCCAGACTAATTGTGCAGGTGTCAAGACTCCTGTCTATTTAAAACCTGCTTTTAGTTTAAGTATTTATATTTTGTTTCCTTATGTGAAAGTGTGAATGAACAGAAAGTTTGTGTTCATACTTAACAGTTTTTATTATAGCGTAGAAGGTGTGTTGAATACAATATGATAAAGTTGTGCTATTGCTTTGTATTCAAAATCTAATTATTATTTTCTATTTATTTTTATTACCTTACTGGTAATGGCATTCAGTAGCATTTAGCTTTGTCTGTCGTGAGTCCTGTAGAAATACAGATAAATTAAGTATTTTGTCTCCATTATACTTGAAGGAAACTTGCCAAAGGTTGGGTGGCATTAGGAGCAGCAGAGTAAAAAGGAACTGCTGATTTTGTGCAGTATCTCTGGTGATTCCAGGCATGTCTGTGTTCTAAGTCAGCCAGCTTGCATAATATTAAGGTGCAGATTTTGAATCTTTCATAACTGCAGTGCTCTGAAAAATTTCCAATGCAGCTCTGTCCTACTGTGTGACAAACTTTAGTCCATCCATGGTTTCCATTGTCACTGTCTGGGGCCGCCTGGAGTCTGCAATCTATGCACTCCTTGGGTCTGGGATTGAATGTCACTGCACTAAAATGTGTTCATGAAAATCCAGGGCTTGATCCTAAAATACCCTTGGTTATCTGTGCATCCCCACACTTCCTCCACTGGTCCCTCTCTATCCCATGCTCCTGCACAGACTGAATGCAAAGGCAGAGGAGGCCACTGAAAGAGAATATTTTAGACAACTGGATGTGTATATTCAGAAAGAACAAATGCTTGTAAAATACTAAAAAGAAAGATCTCTAGTTTGGAATTAGCTGAGGGCAATAATCTGGTTGCTAAATGAGATGCCCTATTCAATATCACCTTATCCTCCAGCTGTAGTTCTGAAGGGTTGGATCCAACAGTTACTGCAGAGCTGTGCTTTCCAACACAGGGATTTTAGGGAATTCTTATCCTGAATTCCTCTAGTCTTTGTGTGAGCACAGCTGACAGATCTGGGCCCTGCTCAGGGGAGTGTCTCTGTTCAGGACACAGATTAAATATGTACTCTATGTGAACAAATGCAGAGCTGCTTTCCAAGGAAGTAATGGATCTAAGTATGCCCTTGAACATTCCCTGCCTGGATAGTCTTGGCTACATGTATTTGTATAGTAGTATCAAATGTGGCACCAAACTTTGCAGCCTAAAGCAGCCTGTATGTAGGAAGTTTAAACTACTGCAGTAGGTGAAGGACCTGTGAAAATGATAGCAAAAAGAGATCCTGACTTGAAAGTCCAGGGCTGGAAGAACCCCTTCAATATGCTGAAATCTGTGGAAGAATGTGGCCTGTGGGAGCTGTGCCAATACATTTATGACCAAAAAAAGGCAATAAATATCTCATTGGGTTGCTCTTTGAATGCTCAGTTTTGATTTTCCTGGCTTACCGCTCAAATACATCGAATGCTTTGGATTTTTTTCCTGGCCATTACTTTGTGTGGTTTCAAGAAGAAATAAAGTTGTGAATGTCAGGACTATTGGGAACATAGCTAAGGTAACATGAAGCTGAACTGTTCAAATTCTATCTGTGGAGGAAGGTAGAAGGTAATTCTAAGTCCTTTGTGTAGTATAGATGAATTCCTAATGCTTCATTACCTCTAACTGGAGGTTTCTGCCAAATGAACAGTTAATGAGTGTGGGGGTGTGGTGTGTTCCCTGGGATGAAGGGCTCTGGGTACCTGTCTTTCGGATAGTCCCAGGTTTGCTGCCAGTTCTGACTTTCTCCTGATTGTGATGTATCTGTTGCAGTGAAATTCCTTTTCTAATTCCAGTCTCTGATGGTCTGTGTAAACAACTCGGTACTTTTCTTTTGTTCTTGTTTTACCTGTTTAGGAAAGAAATGTTATTAATATTAAGAAATATTAATTTGATTTTCCATAACAACTTTCAGACATCTCCAGCATTTTACAGACATTAAACTACTCACGTGGGATTGTTTTCTGTGGCACAGAGAAGGAATATGAGGTACAGGGTAAAATGAGAGAGTACTGGTTACCATAACTGTCTTTCCCTCTTTAGCTCCCTCTCTCTGTAAACATACATTTAAATGTGAAGCTCTTTAGTGATAAACACCCTGAAGCATCTTCAATAATTCATAGCAGTACATCACTGGTGCTGGCTATATTAATCTCAAAGGGGTTTCATTACAGTGCTCACTAAAGGGACTTGTGTGTATTTGAGAGCAGAAATACCCAGGATTTCCAGACTGAAATTCAGTCACAATTTTAGTTGTACTGTGGCCTAATACTTTACCTGAGTTGTTAAAGATCACTTCTCCAATACAAAGAAATGTCCTGCTGGAAGTGCTTTTGCTTTCTTGAGTGGCCACAGGACGTGCTTATAAGCTCAATAATAATTTGAATTTACTTTTTCCAACAATGCCCAGCCTTGTAAGGTGCTGAGTGCCTGCAGAGGTATTCCTGGGGGTACTCTGGGCTGGGCTTCCCTTTGGAGTTGGAGGCAATTTGTAAGGTGAGGCAATAAAATACTTGTAAAAGGATTTCAGGATCATCCTCTCTCTAATGTATAAAAGAACTATTCTTAGGTACATTAGATAAATACCATTGAGAGAAGCATTACTGAATGTTTAGAAGATATCTCTCATTTCATATAATTTTTAAACAATTCTTCATGCAATAATAATACAGAGAGATCAGTTTTCAACTTATTTGTTCTCCTTTGCACTTTCAACAGCCAAATAGATAGTTTTCCTTTTTTCTTCTGATCTTCTCATTTTTTTTTGATGTGAGTTTTCTGGGACAAACTGTAGGACAAAGACTCCTTTAAAGTGATTCCCTAAAATCCATTGAGGTGTTAAGATGAAGCACACGCCACACAAAGGAGCGACAAGGAGATCTTATCAAGCCCCCCTTTCACATTCAGAACCACAAGCCAATTGGTTTGGAATTTACAAGCCCTAAACAAATGTCAGACTCTTTCATCTTAGCAGAGGAAAAAGGCACAGAAATAGATGAAGGAATATTTTTTTTCCTCAGTTCTCTTTAAATTTGGACTGACTTAGGTCAGCCTGTGTTTATTTTTGTCTGAAAGCTAGAGGTAGGCATAGCTGAAATACGCAGAATTAAGGATATGTTCCCAAATCCTAGGCCAATTTGACTTCCAACATACAAGATTTTCCTGCCTAAATTTGCAAGACTAAAACAATCATCAAACCAAGTTTACTTTTTTTCAAGGTACAAATTGTTGGTTTTGAAATCTTTGCCCTAAGTGATAGTTCTAATGCTGACAGTAGGACAGATATTCGGGTTTCTTGTAAACCGAAGGCTTAGAGGGAATCTTTGAAAACGGGTTAAAATTCAACAAGGTTATTCCGGCTTCACTATAATCAGCAAATATAACCATGATCTGAGGGGGTGGAGGAAAGGAGTAGTTTTCCCCATTGCCCTTGGTCATAAAATTCACAGAGCATTTCTTCTGAAGACAATAAAGCTGGGAGAAGGCCTCTTTATTTGCTGTGAAAATCATCACCCTTTCCGGCAATATAACTCCTGAAGAAAGGAGGGAGAAGGAAGAGACAAGGCTGCATATCAAAGCAAAGCAAAGTGAAGTGTTAAAAGGGTCTGCTGCCTCAATATGACAGATCGGCCTCAAAACCTCAGACAATGTAGGCCACTGCAAAATAGATGCCACAACCAGTTTACAAAGCAACATAAATTAGCATTAGAGCAGGGGCCTGGCTTTTTTCCTGCTTTTCTATTTTGCTTTCTGTCTGTGTTTCTGCTGTGATGTAATCTGAATTACTTAGACATCACTGCTTGTTTAAATAAAGACATCAAATGTGTTGGATATAGTAAAAAAAAATCTAAGGCCGAGCACACAACATATGAAAATAATGTCCTTTTGTTTAGTCCCCTTAAAGTCCCTTTTCTTTCTGAGAACGGCCACTCCCAGGTGAAGTTTCATACCGAGCTTTGGAACCTGTTTTCTAGGCCCTTTCAACACCTTCTCAGTAGGTCTCATGCTTTAAAGGCTCACTAGCTCTCAGAAATACATATTTTATATTATTGATCACATAGGATCTAGAAACTAATTTGAAGCTCTGCTCTTGCACAGCTGAAGTTGATGAGGCATTTTATCATAAATTTTTAGTGAAAACAGGCTCAGACTGTCAGGAATTCTTAAGATGTTCTTTTCCTCACTTTGATAGCCTGACTGGGAGGATACCTTTACCAAGCCCACTTCTGATGTTTGGGTTTTTTTTTAATTTCTTACTGCCTCATATATTTGGAGTGTCTGTGTGCTTGAAATAAGAAAGGGATTGGTTCTGAATATACAGTTATGGTCTTTAAGACAGAGGATTTCAAATACCATTTTATCTGTTGAAAGGATATAGTACTTCTGCCTTTGTTGTTTCATCCTGAAGATTGACACGATCAGATAAATTTTCATTTCACTTTTCCTGCAGTTGAATTTTTTTTGTATAAAGAGCTGAATATGAATATTGAATCAGAATGTAGTGTATTTACTAGAGCCCAAATAGAGAGGAAAAAAATTCCCATTAACATCCACTCCCCCCAGATAATTCCTCTTGTCTTTAGGGCAGAATTTCAGGAGGCTCCCTGCTCTAATCAGATGTGTTTTGATCTCTGTTATTCCTTGCTGCTCACACACATCCATGTGAGTACACACCACTGGTGAACTGAAGAGCAGAAACATATTTATACATATAAATACATTTGTAGGGTTCAGGGCTGTAATTCTGGAATTTGAGAGCAATGAACTGTATCAAGCAGCGATAACACTGAAAGAGAGGAGCCAGTAGCTACTTTATAACGTGACTGATATTATGGCAATAAGGAAAACCAGAGAGCAAGGGTGTTTCAAAGAGGGGTTATAATGGCAGTCAGACATATGTAATTTTAGCCTTGTGGTTTGTTTGAATTTCCTTCCATTTATCACCATTTTTTCTGTGTCAATATTAAAATTTCCCCCCCCCCCTTTTTTTTTTTTTTTTAATCACCAATGGAAAGTCAAATCTGTTTGGTACTTTTCTTGTTTTGTACAGTTACCACATTTGTGCTTTACTCTGACAGTCCGGGGGCTGTTGCCTGAAGCTCACTTCCGTGAAGTCCTGAGCTGTTTTTAACACTTCAAAGGCAGGGAATGCACAGCCTCGGGACATGCATCTATTGATGGGCCCTGTTTCACCTGTCCCCAACGGTTCATAAAGTATTGCAGCCTGTGTGTGAATTCTGTGTAAGTGCTTTGCAGACTAGAGATGAATTTAGGCCCAAAACTGTGTCTCTGAATCACAAATGTATTTTATAAAGTTGAACAAGCATGCGAGAAACCTTTCAGGGTCTTCCAAGTCTGTGCAATAAGTGTAAAGCAAAGATTTAGATTTTGAAGTCTGCGTTACCGTTTAAGAATGACAGCACATTTAAAAGTCAGTGGCAGCATGACACAAACAGGGCTCCCTCATTGACATTCAGTTGAATTTGGTCTCCACTCAAGTCTTGCATCACTTCTACACCTGGAAATCTCCAGTGATGTTAATGAAGCTGCTGTGATTTACATGAGGGGGGAAAAGGGACTATAAACCTCCCTCGCTTTGAGGGCCTTGGTAGAGGCTCCAAGTGGAAGGATGGCCTTGTGATATCCCAATGTTCACTGGGTATTTGATATTTAGTAACAGTGGCAAAACAGTGCCAGTCTGCTTTATAATTAAGAAACAATTACCAAGACTAATTTTGCTCCTGAGCAATAACCATTTGAAGGAGGTTTCTGTCTGAAGCAGCAGCACCGATTTTCTGTGTCTTCTAAGATTGCTCCAATTGTAATTGCTCTGCTTTCTTTGGGTCATTTTCTTTGATGCTCCCTAACACGCACTTACTACTTTTAACCTTAACAGTAGATTTAGCAAGCCGTGCTACACCCAGTTTACACCTTGGGAATATACATGGAAGGGTTCATCTGGAGGTAGCTTGTGACAAGAACAGGCACATCAATGAGTGGCACTTGCAGGAAAATGAGTTTTAATTGTGTAATTGTGGCAAGCTGCAAAGTTCTGGTATGTAAGAAAAATATGTAAAACTGATGTGAAACTAAATGAAGAGGAAGCTTAAGTGATGTGATCTGCAAACAAAATAGTCTATGCTGATCATTTGAGTCAGATTGCCTCTCTAGGAATATTTCTTTTCACTAATAATTCTGGGTAGAAAAAGAAAAGGCACAAGACAACCAGTAGAAAGTTGTGTAATTGCCACGGTTGGATCAGAGCACATAATTTTCTTTCAAATTATTGAAATTATTTAAAAAGGTCAACCTGATTTTATATTGATATTTACCTTGCAGCACAAAGTAATCCGGTAGTATTTTTTGTCTGTAGCTGTTAAATGTTGCTGCTTTCATTGCTCCATAACACTTTCAAGATTATCATGTTTTTCACACCGAGTGTTTTACAGAATGTTCCAACAGGAGCTGTGGAACCGCATCCATGTCTGACGCATCCATGTCTGACCACACCAGCCATTCAACTACAGTAACCACAGAAAGCCTTCATGGGGAGAATGTGAAACTAGCACAAATTTAGTCAAAACTGCCTTAAACAGCAGTAGGTGAAATAAATGCCGTACATGACCCACCAAGCCCTGTGCTTCAAGTAAAGTTAATTATTTGTAAGAGCAGCGAGAGCTGAGGTTGAGCTTGGATCCGCACTTACCAGTGGTGTTGGCTTGCACGGTTTTCCTCATCCACTCGTAGGAGCTGTGCCTGTGGCTGCTGGGGGAGCAGTGCTGGGCGCTGCCGGGCTCTGCGGGAGGAGCCCCCCCGGCCCCGGGCTGCAGGGAGCTGTACTCGGCGGGGCTGTAGGAGCCCGGGCCGGGGGACGAGGCGCTGAGCTGGGCAGTGCCCGCGCCGGAGGGGCCCGGCCCGTACGCGTTCCAGTCCTCCCTCTGCGGGCCATAGTGGGAGCCCCAGGGCCCCGGCGGCTGCCCGTGGGTGTCCAGGGCTGGCACGGGGTGGTATCCCATGTACTCGGGGTAGGGGGGCGCGGACACGAAGCCCTGCCCTGGCAGGGTGTTGGCAGCCCGGGCAGAGCCTGGGTACATGCTGCCGTCCTTGTCCAGGAGCGGGCTCACGTACATGGCTGACACACACCTGGTCACAACATCCTGCTCTGCTGTGTTGTCTTCTGCTGCTTCAAAATATTTGTGTTTGGGTTTCTCTAATAATGCCACTCTTCTTGGAATCTTCTACTTCATCCTCTTTTATTATCCACTGTGTTACCAGGTGCTGGTGGTAATGGTTTACCAAGACCTTGCCTGACGTCAGCTCAACTGCTGCCTCATAATTACATTTACATTCAAATGAAGGGCTGCCCGACCCCACCTTTCTGCTGGTTCTGGTGCTTTCTCTTTTAGAGAACTTTTATCTATCCTATTATCCTTCCCTGATATTCAACAGCCATCCCAGTCCTGCAAGATGATGCAACAGTTGCTTGTACTTGTAACTGAAATAGTTAAGTAAATAGACATTTCTCGAAAGAAACTATAGTGGTAACTATCATAGCAATGTTTAACATTCAAATGATTCTTGTCGGAAACCTTTATTTTATGATCTACTATCAATCAACAAGTAAATCTGTTACTCTTTTAATTTGTCAGATACTAAAAAAAATATCTCATTTTTGCTTTTTAAGCAGTACAGTTAATTTGAATAATTGTAAGTCAATAACTTCAAAATGCAGAGCACCTCATAAACAGCATGTCTTGAATATAACTGTCTCAAAAGCTTTCCTGTCATTGTTGACTTTTGTAAGTGGTTTTCCAGCCTGGGAGACTTTAAAACTCTGACTGTAGGGCACATGTTCTCACTGTCCCAACACAGAGCGATTTAAAGAGATCCCTTCATCTGGTGGCCATTGCAAACTGATAAATTTGAAAAAGCAGACAATAAATCTTCTTAACAAAGATGGTGCCAGAAGTACAAAGAAAATGACTGTTAAGAGTAGTGAAAAAAGTCTTTGATTAGGCACAGTAATATTGTTGGCTTCTGTTTCAAGACAAGCTTTATCTGCCTGAAAGGAGGCTGGTTCCTTCCTCTGGAGCTGCTGCCTGTGGTCTGCTTTCAGTGGTGGCAGCTTGGCCAGGGGAAAGCAGCAGGGAGAGACATCTGGGTTGTTAATTTGTGGATCAGAACTGCCTCGATGTCCCTCCGGGAAGCCCCTGGCACACAGTGCTCCGTGGGGCAGGAAAAAAGGTTTCCCATGGTGTTTTACATCTCGTTATTAAGAGCTTGGTTTAACGTGGGAGAACTAAAGCACACCTTAGGACTCCAGACTCGCCTCTCTGGGTTGTGGAGCTGCGATTTGTGGAATTGGCTGTATTTTTATTTTGGCTGGGTTTTTTTGCAATGAGCTATTTGTAAGGGCTATGCTTGCAAAAGAGGTGCAAATTACAATGAGTTGTTTCCCTTTACAAAGGTGTGGGTTTTCATTCAGTATCCTTTGTATTTTGACACTACTCGTATTCACACATCCCTTCTAATTCCAGCACTAAAGGATTCTAAGTGTGTACTTAAAGACAGGAAAGATACTCCTTTTCTGTTTGGGGTTGAGGGGTTTTTTTTGAGGGAAGAATTTTTACTGAGAAGTGTAGCAAAATATTTTTAATGAATTTTGCTATATTTACAAAATCCTGCATTAATCACTGGGATCCTGAGAATGTTGAGGAAATCATGGGATAGGACATAAAAAAGTAAGACCTTCTGTAATTAGTGTACTATTATAAAAACAACACTAAAAATAAATCGGAAGAGACTCTTGATCCCTTCATCTTGAAAGAAAAGGACTTGTAACACGATTTTTGAGAGCCCACAGAGCTTTTAGTAGTGATGTGCGCTAAAAAGAACAAAGAACTCCACTGAGCATCATCCAAATTGAACAAGATGTGTTTCCTGTACTGGGATTGTCCTTGGACTCTTTGGCTGTTTGTGAGCCTTGTGAGCAGTTAAATTCCATGTATGGGTGAATGTGACACAGAGCCTTCAGTCACAGGCAGATCCACAGGAGGGAAGTTTCGTCTCCATCGACTGCATCTGAAATCCATTGGATTTCAAACATGGACATGGTTGCTCAAGGGTTTCAGATCAGACCCAGTGTTTGACTTCTAAGCCCCCCATTTTAACATTTCAGTGAGTGACATGGCATTTCATAGACTGTTGGTAACATTTTTAATCTTCTTCCTTTATGGGATTCCTCTGCACGTACCCCCCACCATTTCAGTATCACTTAATCCTATTTTTTGTATCTCAGAGCTTTATCCTTTATGCTCTGTTCTTCTTTTATCTTTTGATAATGCTCCTCCTTTCCCTTTCTTGTTTTGCCTGTTCCATTATCTGAATTTTCTTCAGATCTATTTCGATTCTTTCCAGAACGTAATTAGATCAAGATACTCAGATGGCAATTTGCTGCACTGATTTGATATCAGCTCACAATAGTAAGCTTTGAATAAAGCATTTTGTTTAAAGAGATTTGCATAGCAGGATAAGATTGCTGGGTAGGACTGCAGATTGTTAACACCAAAGTGAGAATAAGACAACTGAAATGGCAACGTTCAAATGATCTTCTGCACCCTGACTCTTATGTCTCCTATTTTGTATGACAGAACACTGCGGGGATATTAAAGGAGCGTTTGCCAGCAGTTCTGAGGTGGTGGCTGGACCCCCAGAAATGTCGCCCTTAGGGAGGTGTATTTGTACCTTTTCTGGGGTGGGTGATAAAGGCAGAATGGGGCAGATCTGTGTGGTGCTGCAGCAGCAGTGCTGTGCTCTTTGGCATTCTCCAGAGAGAGGGATTGTCAGGAAAACTGAACTCCAAGGCTCTTTTTCTTCTCCACCTCCTCAAATGCCAGGTATAATTTATCTCCTAAACCAGTGTCCATGGGAGCTGCCTCAGTGGTCGTTGGAGGGAAGTTTTATGTGTGTTAAATCAGATGTACTTGGAGCTCTTTGGGGAAAAGACTTTCTAGTTTTCTAACAAGAGGTTGATGAAATTTCTCAATAATAACACACGTGGGGATAACCATATATAGGTTATAGGAGCATATATAGGAACTATAAAGGGTTTGTTTGGTCAGGCAAAGGAGATTGTACTCTATGGTATATAAGCTGTTGTAGAGAGTAGTTCCAACCTGGGTAATAACAACATAATCACCAACGTGCAATTAAGTGTTTTAATGACAGCCATTATAACTGCAATTTCAGCACTCCTGGGAAACTAAAACCTGCCTGTACAACAATAACTTACATGAAAGGTGTTTGTAACTGTGATAGTCTTTATTAGGAGCCCTTACTCATAAAGTCACTCTTCATTTCATGGAGATAAGAAGAAACTAATCTGTCTGTCTTTGAAGCTTGAAAATTATGTGAAATCTCTCTAATTTCTTAGAATAAAAGAGCAGGTGAGCTTAGTGTGCCCCATTCTGGCTCAGGTGATAGGAACAGATGTTTGTTTTCTTCCCTCCAGATGACCACTCAAATAACACTTCAGGAACACCAGGCTTAGGAATGCTTCTCGCCCATCCCTTTGTAACTGCATACTTGGAATTTTGAGGGAATGGTTAGTGAACTCTGTGTTGCTGAGAGTTCAGTGCAGCGTTTTGGATGTGTTACTGACCCTGTATTCAGGCTGGGCTTTGCATGCACTCTTATTCCTCCTAAAATTACTATTCAACTGTGTGAATCTTGAGGAAAGGTCAGTCACTGTGTGGTTTGCTGTCAGCGGAGGGCAGTTCTGTTGGGAAAATACATGGCAAATGATGAAGGAAGGCAGATGGTTTTAAAATTTAGAACAGTTAAAGAGACTGCTTTTGCTTTTACTGAAGGTTCTACAAATATAAAGCTTCTGAATTTTTTTATTTACCTTTTTAATTGGGCTGGTTTAATACCCAACACCATAGTTTAGGTCTCATTTTCAGGGTTTGAAAGGCAAGCATGTACCAAACCACATTTGGCAGATGTGGCACAGCCCAGAGAACTGAGTGAGCAAAGCTGAGCTGTTTTCACTTGTTGAACTGACCTCCTCTGGGGAAAAGTGAAAAGGGACATATCACTAATTTCAGTTCTGCCCTGTGTGTGTCTCTGATCCCTCAAGTGTATTTGTTTTTCATAAGATAGAAACAGAAGAAATAAAGATGCGAGATGTCTGTGAAACTTTCCTCAGTGATTTAAATTTTAATTTCATGCTCTAAAATTTTGGCTCTTAACAAATCCTCTTGAAAAATTATGGAGAGTGACTGGTTGAAAGCTGAGTATATTTGCCCTTCTATGTACCTCACTATTGATTTTCTAACTGCTGCTAACAATGACTTATCTTTAATTTCTAAAGTGTTAAAATGTGTTTTATTAAAAGTAGTGTCAATGCACTTCATGTATGATCTGCGTCAGTGTTGCATTTGCCAGGGAGGAATGGGCTGAAACCAGAGCAGGTTCTGACAGAAATCAGAGTATGTCTTACAACTCCACAGCTGTGGCAGGAGTTCCATGTGAACCCCAGGGGACATCTGGGTGCTCCCTGTGAGCCTCCAGGAGCCCTTTGGGGGCGTTTCTTGCCTGAGGTTCCATAGATGTCGGTGCCTCCCCTGTGCCCTACCTGCCATACTCTGGTTTATGGCCCTGCCAGACTGGCACTTCTGTCCCACAGATTGAACTCTTCTCACTCCCAGACAAGAGAGATTGTTGGCTATGGAAGGTCTGTCCTGCCTTACAGTGCCTGTGCCTATTGTGGCTTAGGAACCAAGAGCATCCAGAGTGTATCCTAATTAACCCTCTCCATTTACTGGCATACATCTCAGTTTTTATTAGAAAATGTAAAAGGATTGTGCTCTTTGAGTATGAAAACAGCTGGCAAACATTAATCATAAACCCCGTGCCTATTCCTTCACGTCGTGAGTTCTGCACAATAATGTGTCCAGGCAGTAACATCCAGAGCCACCTGCAATGGGCCTGTGGGAATCATTGGCAGGGATGTGTCATCCCAGCACACGTGCTGGCTGGAAAGGCTTGGCTGGCAGTAAGCCTGGAGGGCACCAGCAAACCCAGTAAGGGTGCTAAAGTTGGAGTCTGCTTTTTAATTTCCATGGTAACATCCCAAATTAATGTATTTTGGAATCTGCTTCTCGGATAGCAGGTGGCACAGCTCTCTCCTCTGTCCCTCAATGACTGCATAACCCCTACACACTCACTGAAGGGTTTGGGGTTAGAAATAGCATTTTGAATTGTGTATCCTGCTTCCTTGCATGAAGGTTTTGTAGAAGGTGCTTTTTACTCTGCTGCTTGTGATGTTTTTATATCATATGGATCCCAATTCTTGCTGGGAAATGGGGTGTAAAGGTCAGCAAATTCCTCGGAAAATTGGATATTCCTTGATCGTTCTTTTAATCACAATTAGGATTAAGGGCTTAGATATTCCTGTGATGTAGTCTAAGGTATGCTTTTCTTCTTCAAGGCACTTTGCTAACAACCAATCCATCTTCACAACACTCTGCTTTGGTGTCCCTAGTTTTTAGATGTGATACAAGTGTTAAGTTTTATGATACACCCAAAGTATTATCCTGAGGATTGGTCCCAGTATTCTATGACTTACAGTGCTGCACCAAAATCATTTCAGTTAATTTGTCTCCAGTTTTATGTCTCTCTTGTTTTTAATTATACACAGTACATCATCTAAGCAACAGCACTGCACAAGCTTCAGAGAGAAAAATGGCTTTCTTTGGGTTTTGGTGGGCTGTGTTTAAAGGATTAAAGCACATTGGAAATACTTAGATGGATTGCTGGTAAGTTTTACACAAAAAAATCCAACTATTTAAAACAGCCACTGGCATAACTAGAAGGTTAATAATCTCTAAGGTATTGCCCTCGTTTATAGATACTGCTTTTGGAGCAATAAATTGTAACCTTTGAACATGTGCTTCTGCAAATAAAATCCAGCCTTATTTTGTGTACTTAACAACTTCTGATTGGGAACACATAGCAACCTATAGCAAGCATGCTTTCAGCAAACTGGAGCAGAAATGAGGCAGATCTTCAAAGTGCTCACTTATCTTCCTCAATAACTCTTCTACATGTAAACAAGATAAACCAGGTTGTTTTGCCAGATCCCCCTCTCTTTGAATGATGTTCAAATAATTTTAAAGAGAAAGAAGTTGTGTTCAGACGTATTTCTTAAAGTTTTTCCTTGAAGTACCCTTTTTTCTTTTTCCTTTTTCCTTTCAGAAATATTATTGTAAAATTAAGCTGTGTCATGGAAATGTGATTAAAATAGGGAGCTCTGCACTTAATTCTGCAGAACCCTGGGGCCAGGCTGCTTTTAGAAGTTCTGCTAGAACTAGGGCCTAAATTATTGTGTATCAGTACAAAAGACCAAGTTTCCCTCTGCATTCTTACCTTTTGAAAGTCTAAATCTGGAAATCTCAGCTGTTTTTTCTTTAGTCAGTCAGCACAATTCTGGTTAATTGGCCAGTGTGAGGTTGGTTCTCTTGTGGAACCTTTTACAGTCTGTTAAGTTAAATCTGTGTGTGAGTGTGAAGCAAAGGTAACACCTCTGGCATTTCCCTCTGCAGACAGACTGGCTGTTCTCTGTATTTCCAGTGGATTCCTCTTTTGGATACATCCGATGGAGACCACTCTGGGGAGAGCAGTGGTTGGCTTTGGATACAGATGGCAAATGGCTTTTGTTCCCAGGTGCTGTTTGCGGTATTCCTCTGTGGAAACCAGTGGAGTCTTTCTGTTGCTGAACTTTGAATTGCAGTTTCCTGCTCTGCCCTGTTTCCTGTACAAAGCTCCAGACTGCTCCCACCATTGTGACAGGAATGAGTGGGAATGTTACTATGGCCCCCATGGCTCCAGTTGAAGTTGAATTTTACTTTTATTTAGCACTGTCCTTATCAGAAAATGATAAATAAAATTAAGAACTGGTGAAAACTGCCAGCTCCCTGAACCATCCTGGTCTTACCATGCTCCTCTAATTTTTGGAAGCTTTTTTACCATCACCCTCCTTTTAAATTTGGTATTCCAAGTCAGTAACAGATCAATCATGAAAAACTTCATGTTCACTTGCTACAGTAGCTGATACCACACTGGAAAATGGTTATGAAAAAAGTAATTTATTTTAATGTTCTTTATATACAAAGTAATTTCACATTACCAACATTTTGATGCTCTAATAGTACTATTTGTTATAATTAAGGAAAAAAGAGAACAAGAATGTAGTGCCTAAATGACTTAATGCTCCTAAGTCTTGTTTGCAACAGTGACAGAGATATTTCAGAGGACACCTTGATGGAAATTAGTGAAGAAAGGCATCCTAAATTTCTAAACTGCTTTTGACAATGAAGGTATAAATTCCCAAATTTTCCTTTTGCAGACAGAAGTTATGCACATACAATTGGCAGTCATGTTAGGAAGTATCTGGATTATTCTTAAGTACTGATTACCTACCAAATTCTGCTCAGTATGGGAAAGATCAGCACTTCAGAAATTGAGAGCCTCTTAAAAAATACTGAGAGCTTACATCTAAGTAAAATATTTTGTTTGTTTTTTCTTCCAATAATTTGGCTTCTCAGATTTTTTTAGTGCCACAATAGCTCATAAAACTGGAACAAATTTAAAATTGGTTGAATGCAATTATTGCATCTCTATCCATGTTGTCTCATGAAATGCAGTCACTTTTCAAAATACCTACACTTTTTTTAAGGATTACTACCCCCCTTTGCTCTTTCTTTTAGGATCCAAAATGAGTCTGACATGAATTTTCTTTGACCAAAAATGAATTTGGGCCAAGATTCACAATTCTGGAACGCTTTCGAAACACTACCAGCGAGATGGAAGAGTGTGTGTTTGTACCAGTGTGTGGAGCATTGGAAATCATACCTGTCAAAACCAAAACATTCCAAAAAGCTCATCCCTGACCTTTGCCCTTAACATGGAGTGAGTGCAACCACCAGGATCCAGGCTTTCTATCAAGTGGGTTGAAACACATGAGCCAGGTTTTCATTTGTCAAGATCCGTGTGTAAAGTCCATGCAGGGAGCTCAGCACTCGGAGCCTGTGTGGGGCTCAGAGCAGCAGGAATGTTCCCCTCCCGGGGCCAGGGGCAGTCCCTGGGGCGCAGCTGCCCCACCTCGGGGGGTTCCTGGGGCAGGTTTGTGCTGTGTCAGTCTGCACTGCACTGCACTGTCCCAAGGGGCTGTGTCTGCTCCCAGCTCTCCTGGTGCCTCCCTGGCCGAAGGACTCCTCGCCTTGTGGCAACACATCCTCTTCCAGAGGCTCCTGGCACAGTTGCACTGCCCTTGGGAAGCTGTGCTGTCCTGCAGCCCCGGCTCTCCAGTTACTGTCCTTGAGGCCTGTCGTCCCCGCGGCAGTGCTCCGGGTGCTCCTGCTGGCAGGAGCCTCACTGCGAGGCTACGACCTGCTGCAGCCCCCCGGGGTGCTGCAACCCCCCCATGGGGAGCGGGGGCGGCGGGGGGGGCGCTGGGAACAGGGAACTGGGCATCTCGGAGTGAGTCTGTGGGTCAGGGACGGGCATGGGGCTCACAGAGCCAGAGTCACTCTGCAGGGAGCCCAGGCTGCTGCCCTCAAAGTGAGTCATTTTCTTCTTCATTAACTTTCTTTCCTTGGCTCTGCGGTTCTGGAACCAGATTTTCACCTGCAAAGGGGCAGAGGAAAGCTGTTTTCAGTTGCTGATAAAGTGCATTTACTCACGGAATCACAAGGAACATCAGTGCCATGAGCACCAGTGAGAAAGGCAGTGGCAAAGTGAGACAAGAGAGCTGTGTGCTTCTTTTTCATATTGGTAATCTTTCCTGGCTGGTAATGAAATATTTAGTAATAGCTTGATAAAAAGTGTTTTTCAGTGTTAGTTTAGAGGTATTTCTTTATGGAATGACCTTTGATTAATTTGATTTTATTTTTTTAAACAAAATCTAACAGAACAGAATCTTGTGGGTCACAGTGATGGCCAAAAGGATCCAAGAGTATCATTGCATTGAAAACTATATGTCCTAGTCAGGGCAAGTCAAAATCTGTTCCTGGCCTATAAACTGATGCACAAAAGCTTTCCTGTTTGAATGCTGCACAGGAATTGGTGATCTCCAGTGTGTGAGCCAGTGCAAATGCACTTCTGAGCAGAGTTTCACCAGTGCACTGCCCTTGGAACTCCATGGTAATTCAAAGTGTTGTATAAGCAGTGCCTTAATAGCTGAATGCCTTTTATTGCATTCACAGATGGAGCCAGAATGTGCTACTGCTTTTCACCACATCCCAGGGACACAGTTGTCCCTGGGAAGAAAGGAAGGACCCATTGAAGAGTACATGGATTTTGGCTGGCGTGGAGCAAGTGAGGAATGAGATGAAGTTGATGAGCCAACTAAAAATACATCAGTATTTGCTGAGGTTTGAAAGGGTAAATGTGAATCCCCAGCATTGGATTTGAAGCAGTAAAAGCCAGCTGTTTATCCTTGGAAGTGGCTCTGTATCATGTCTAGTCAGTGTAATAAGCTCCCTCATTCAGGTATGTTGTGGTTTTTTGCTGGTGTTTAGATAGCAAAGGAAACACTTTTCTCATTTTTCTTTTTCTTTGGGTTTACTATAACCTAAAGAAAAATCAAAGGTTTGCTGAGAAATACTGATCTGTTTAGATCTTCACTAGAATCTGGAAAGGGAAAGAGAATGATGATCAGAAAGGAGGTAAAACTGTAAAAGGTGATAACATCTGTGGCTGCCAGGTTGTGTTTTAAAACAAAACCACTGGTGAAGTCCACAAAACCTCTTAAGGAGTCTTTATGACAGCCTTGGTGCCTTGAGGTATTATTATGGTTTTACAGTTGAAGAATTCAATTACATGCAAAGCTTGTGTAAATTTGAACTAGGTCTCTTAAGTCCTAGGCTGTCATCTGAGATGTTTGACAACTCATTTTGTTGTCTTAGTTCTGGAGTATCATTTCAGTGCCAAACTGTTCCACCAAACCCTTCTCAAGTGCTCTCAGCATTTATGAATTCCCCTCTGGCTTCAATGTTCTTATCTGCCTGTGAATTTAGGGGTTTGTTCTGGTTTGTTGTTAAACTAGGGAAGCAAATCTGCAGCAGATCCAGAGAGAATTTTAGTGGACACCAGAGGGTCATACCAAATAAGTACAAGTAAGTTCAGATCTGTAACGTCAGACTAAAAACCAGCATGTCCAGTTGCATCAGTCTGACTTGTTCTTCACCTGCTTCCTTTCAGTATTCTTTTTTTTCCATATATCTCTTCTACTGAAGACTGATTTTCTCTCTTCTTTCTTGTCCTCATCATCTCCTTTATTTCTGTATCCTTCCTATATTAACAATTTTGCCTTTTTTTTTTTCTTAATTGGATATTGCATCTTTCCTTCCTTGTTTAAATGATTGTTCTTTGTCCTTCTGTGTTGAGGTATTCCTTCCAGTGTCCTGGATGGGATTTTGGCATAGGTAGGAAAAAAGCTTTTCCAGAAAATCCTCTCAGGTTTTAAGTGGAGGTTGGGATGGGACAGTGTTCAGTCATGTTCATCCCATGGGGTTGTTTAATTTGTACTGAAGGGTAGTGGGGAGAATCTATCACATGCTTTTTTTTTTAATCTTACCAGAGATGCAGGTTTTATGCATTGGAATTAATTTTGTGACATATTGCTGATGAAGAAGAGCAAATATGGCAAAAACTGTTGCCATATTTGGAAACATTTGAGGAAACACTCCAATACATGACAAAGAAACATATCACATGGTTTTGTTACACCTCTTCAAATATACCAACAAAAGGGTTTATCAGGAATTACCACTAGGAAGTTTCAAGTAAATGTGATTGGCTGTTTACAGAAGCAAGGCCATAACTTTCAAAGTCAGCATAATGAACTCAAGTTATTAATGTTTTGACAGCCAGCAAAAAGACACACAGTGTACTTTTTATACCCAGTTGAAATAATTGCAATTTTCAATAATTAAATACTTGCATTCAACAGCAGATTGAGAAATATTTCCTTCTCCATTTCTGTGAGCTCTTCCAGGATGTGCTGGGTGAGACAGGTTCGAGTTGGATGGACAGTGCTACAGGTGGGTGGATTTTAGACTATCCCTTCTCAGCAGAGCCCATAAAACAATGGTGAGTCACAGGATTGTGCTTTAAGTTATCTTCTGGGAACAGAAGTGGGATTTGGAGGGGATGGTAGGAAATAGGGGCAGGAGAAAGGAGTAGCAAGTATGTAGGAATTATTTAACAAAAGGTAATAGGCAGCTGAAAACACAAACACCTTCAAGTGTCCTGAACATACCTGAGCTCATCACTCCCATTTTCCACTCAGACTGACCTGGTTATGGAATTCCCACTGGCTTCAGCAGAACCAGGACTTCTGCTTTAGAAATGTCAGCAGAAATTTCTCCCTGTTCCCACTGCCCAGAGGGAAATCCAGACAGGATTTGTTGGTATTCCTTAGCTCCTGTTCCTCAGAGCAGGACTGTGTGTGCAGGTGGTGGTTGCATTTGCTGCAAAGGGAACCCAGTCCCCTGTTTGGTTATAGGAGGCACTGGCAGTTGTGTGTTCCTCACCAGTACTCTCCTCTGCAGCAGAGATAAATTCAAAGGGAATCCTGGGTGGGGGATCCATGGGATCCATACTCTACCTGTCTCTCAGAAAGCCTTAGGTTTGCAGCCAGTTCAGATTTCCTCCTGATTGTGATGTATCTGTTGTAATGGAACTCCTTCTCTAGCTCTAATCTCTGATGATCTGTGTAAACCACTCGGTACTTCTCTCTTGTTCTTGTTTTACCTGTTTTGAAAGAAGAACACATTGTTTCAAGCTAAAATATTTTAACTTAGGTTACACAAAATATCTGGCTTTACATTTGCAAATGTTGGTGGGTGTTTTAGGCCTGATTTCTAGGCACTTACCCAGCGTGAATCCCTTGACTTGATCTTGATTTTCAACACAAGAGGTTCATACCATCAGATATTAGGTTTCCTCCTTAGTAAATGGATGATAAACTGCTTCTCATGCTCTTTATCACCCCTGTGTTATCATTTGGAAAAGGGAAGGTGTTCTGGCTAAGAAGAAGGAACCAGGAAAGCTGGGTTCTGTTCCCAGCTCTCATCCGAACTTCCTGCCTGGGGGTCAACCGCCCTTGTTTTTCTGTCCTGGAGCCCAAAGTCTGCTACTGCTGCAGTGACTGGGAAGGACATTTTACTGCACAGAAAGTACTGAGAGCTTCCAAAGTCCCTCACTTGTTGTTGCTAGAAAAATTTCTACAACACTGTGATTGTTCCTGCAGTTTGGAGGCTGTGTTTTCCCTTAGGGTCTGGCACCGTCTGTCCACAACCTGATAATAGCACAGTAACATAGATCTTTTAGATGACAGTTAATAAAAAAGAGAAAAGGAGAGCAATAATCCTTCACAGTGGGCAGAGAAGTGCAGCATCTGCTCTTTTGCAGGCAGCACTGCTGCCTCTACTCAGCCCTGGGTGCAGCTGAGTAGAGCAGCCGGGGCTCAGCAGTGACCAGGCCATTAAAAGGCAATGGAAATGACAGCAGGGAACACAGATGCAAGGCCCTGCAAGTTTATGGATTCCATAGAGGGGAATTTCGGAGGACAGGATGTGTGGCTGCAGTGGAAGAGAACTGAGAATGGGAGAGGCTGCTGGTGCTTCCTTTCTCACCCTCCTTTCCCCTGTGGTTAACGCTCACATCAGGCAGTCCGTGGATTGGAGATCAGTACCTGCTCAAAACCAAGGCCTGAGCCCTGGCCTGAGGTCATCCACATATTTGACAGATTGGATCATGTTGTGTTGGGACCAGTGTTACCATCTCTGCTAACCAGAGCTTGACCAGTGTTTGGTGCTTGCTCGTCTGTCTCTACATGGGCATTCCTCTACATGGACGGATTTAGGCTGTCCATTGTCTGGGACAGGGAATGCACTTCCACTTTTGCCGTGTGTGCCACTGTGGTGCTGTGGGTTGTGAATTGTGTCCCCAGTGGTCACTGTCGTAGGTCCAGGTTCTCTCAGATGATGCACAGAACTGGAGGTGTCCTGTGCCTTCTTGCCTGTACCCACCTGCTGTTGCTGCAGACCTGGGGTGGCTTCACACAGCAGCTCCTGTTTGCTTACAGAACTTCTTCTGAAGAGATTATGTGGATACCTAACTCCTCATAAAGAGATTCCACAAACTCCTATTAATTGCTCTAAGAGAAGTTAATTTTGAATGGAGTGAAATAAATTCTGAGGCACTGAGTTGGTAAAGTGTCAGTCTCTGAGTAGATCCCAAAGGCACATGGCCCAGAGCACCCAGCTTCCCTGGCAGGAGAGAGGAGCTGGAGGGTCATCTATCAGTGGTGCTAAAGGCCTCCTTCTTCCCTAGCCCCTCCTTCCCATCCCCCTTGCGTTTGAAGTTTCAGTGGCACCCAAAGTTCAGAATTCAGGGTACAAAACTACAGCAGTCTTGGAGTGCTTTATACCCTAATTCCTGATTTGGGTTAACGTTTTTCCCCATCTGTGGAGGGAGATGTGATGTTTCATCAGTTTTAAGGGCTGAACATGTTTAAAATCAGCATTGTCTTCCACTTGCTGTGCTCTCTGTGTGGTCATGGTTGAAAGCCACATCACTTCTGTCTCTTATAGTGTTTGACAGTACTTTCCTACTTGTAGGGATTTTTGGCTCCCCAGCCTACTGCGTGCATTGGAAGGGTCTTCATGCTCTGCTCCTCTTTGTACTGTTTGGAGAGATCCCAGATGCAGAGTTGTTGAGCACAGGAAGCCCTGGGCAGTGCCATGCTGTAAATAAACACTGTTCCACTTTGGTTGGGGATGGTTCTGGTTCCCCTAAGGACAGGGTTCCTCCAGGACTCTCCCCAGGCTTGTAGAACATCCGATTTCAGCTCCCACGCTCTGCCCTGGGAGAGCAGCATTCATTAATAGTGCCTTTACAACGCTCTGGGCACTGCCCAAGTCTGCTGAGGGCCATCAGCCTCAGTACTTGGAATATTTCAGTGGGGGAAAGAGGGTGTTTGTTCCTAACGCTGAGGGCTCTGCTAATCCATGCAGCCAAACCACTTGGAGTCAATCTGTTGCCTCCCCTGGGAAGGTTCTGCTGGGCTGGGGATGACACACGGGACATTCTCATTTCAGCAGCATTTCTGTCAGTGCAAAGCTGCAGTGAAAGCAGGATTAGCCCAATTCCCTTTACACCGATAATCAACTGAAAAGTGCTGTTAATTTTACAACATTAGGGTAAGAATTTTAGAGTCTCTAAGGAGCAGCAGTTACTCAGTTCTGTCCACATAAATCCCAGGACATTTGTTTTCGTTCACTCCAAGTGTAAATTGTTTGTTTAACATATGGTCACCCGTGGTGCTTTAATGCCTCACTTAATATTTTTAAACTTTTGATCTCTCTAGCTGCTGGTTTGGTTCGGGGATTTTTTCCCCTCTCCAAATGAGAATTTGGGGTCATTCAATGGGACAAAATGTTTAACATGTTTCCTTAGTGTCCTTTGTGTCGTTAACACGGAGTACACAAAAGAGCAACAAGGCGATCTTATCTTGACCTCTATTCTCATTCAGAAGCCACAGACAAATATCAAATGTTCTTCTATTGCCAAAACAAGGTGGTAAACGTCAAGATAAACCTTCCTGTTTCTGGTTTTAAGTGCTTAAACCCTTATTATCTGACTAGGAGGGTGTTGTGAGGTTGTTTTATTTGTTTTTAAACTGGAGAAGAAATTAAATGTACAAGGAAAACAGAACTTTCTCCTGTAAAATCTTTTATTTTTGTATTAGTAGCTCCCAGAGGTTTTTTTTTTTTAGTAGAAATTATAATATCTGGTTTCTTTTTGAAGGAAGTTTGGGAGCTTTGACATCTAATTTCTTTCTTTAAAGTAAGTTAGGAAAATAAAAAGTAGAAAAACAAAAGGAAGGAAATTCTGAGAAATGCTCTGAGAAAAATGCTCTGATTTGTCACATAAATCTTATCTTTATTAATTTGATTTTTTGTTTGTTTGTTTGTTTGTTCAGAGTAATACCCTCTGTGAGAGACAACAGGCAGTGGGAGCTGAGGTCTGCCAGGGTCTCCTGAGAAGACACTTTCAGTTCTGGCAGAGCCCTGTTTTAGTCTGTTGGGCCTTTACTCCCACTGAGGGCAGAGAGAGTCTCCCTGATGCCTTTGTTGGATGCTGATCTGGAATCAGTTTGCACATGGCCTTTCCTTTTGAAGGCAAAGTACACTTTTATTTGCCAAAGTTAACAAACAGCAGCATCAGAACCTATCCCTGAACAGTCTGAGACTTTAGCCTCTCCATTCCGTCTGTTGGATGGAATGGATCCACTCCACTGCCTTCTGAACCACAGCCTGCAGCCCTTCTACTGGATTTATTTAGTGATGCCTTTTATTTCAAGGAGAACTATGAACTGAGTAAAACTTGAGGGAGAACTAATGGATTCACCCCAGAGACAGCAGAAGGATATTCTTCACTTCTCAGACTTCTTTAGGAGGTAATGGCAGAGTTTAATGATGCAATGATAAAAGTTACTGTATTGATCCCATTCTTTCGTCAAATCCTGCATATTTTACTCACTTGGGTGGGTGAAGATGCAAACATTTAGATTTGTAGGATCTTAATGAATCTTTTGTTGGTGCCAGGTTAAAATCATAATCAGCAACATGGTGTCAGTTCCATTGGAAACACGTTCTGCCATGGACAATTATCCTGGGGAATTGCAAGTTGGTTGCAGAGGTTAATAGTGGTTGGGTGGAAGAGAAATGAAACAAAAGAGCTTTGAAGCAACTACCTTTGCAATCTGCCTGCCTTTGTCCTGGGGAAGTGAGTTTCCTGGCTTTAATGAGCTGGTTAAGGAGAGAGTTTTGTCCAAAACCTCTGACTACTGAGAATTGCCTTTGGACCAGCAAAAAATTAAGACATTTCAGACTCAGAAAGCTTTTAGTAAGATACAGTTTAACAATCCTGTTCTATCACACCCACCATGGCAATTTTTGTAACTGGCCAAGTTTTGAGTTGGGGGAAGGGAACAGCTTTCCCATTGGTCATAAAATTCACAGAGCATTTCTTCTGAAGACAATAAAGCTGGGAGAAGGCCTCTTTATTTGCTGTGAAAATCATCACCCTTTCCGGCAATATAACTCCTGAAGAAAGGAGGGAGAAGGAAGAGACAAGGCTGCATATCAAAGCAAAGCAAAGTGAAGTGTTAAAAGGGTCTGCTGCCTCAATATGACAGATCGGCCTCAAAACCTCAGACAATGTAGGCCAGGAAAGGAAAAAAAACCCACCATCGGACCTCACAACTAGTTTACAAAGCAAAATAAATTAGCATTAGAACCAGCCCTGGCTCCTCTTTCAGAGCCTCCTCTCTTAACTTTTTCAGGAATATTCTTCATCTACTGAAACCATTGTTCATAAAGTCCAGGAGCTGCCTGAGGATGTCACAGTACAGAATAGTGTGGGATTGCTGTGGGATTACAGCTCGGCTTCCAGGGTTTTGTTTCAGGGGAAAGAATGTCTGTACTTGGTGGCTGGAGTTACCTTAAATCAGCTGGAAACGGGGAACAGCTTTCTGGCCTGAGGATGGGCTCAGTTCAAACCTGCACCTCTCTGTTAGCTTAGTGTTAAGAAACTAATGTTAATTTTTGAGCTTATAAAGATATGGACTGTCAGAGATCAGGCCCCAGAGATTTGTTTAGGACTATCTCTAACTCTTTATGTACTTTAAAAGTGTAGGAAAAGTAAAGGGCAGATTCTCCCCAGTGTAATTTCACTGCCTCAGTTGAAGTTGTGAAGCAAAAATAATTTAAAGTAAGTTTTGAAGACAGATATTGTGCTGCACGTGATGTTCTTTAAGTTAAATTAATAAAATCCCCAAAACCACATTGCCATTGTATTAGAAAATGTTCCATGGGCCTGGTCCTGTGTAATGTGAGTATAATACTCCTGCCAGAAATCTTGGTGTGCTGAGTAGGTGTCCTGGTCCCAGGCATTACTGCAAAGTTAAATGCAGAAAGAAACATGGTGAAATTCTGTGTTTGCATTTCTGCTGTGTCTTGTTCCTTGTTCTTGTCATACATGTTCAGGTTATTCATGCTGAAAAGAACAGAGCAGGATCATAGGATTGGAACTTTTCAACAGACTTGGAGTTCCCCTTCTGTTTTCAATTTTGAACATGTTCTGCTATTCTGAAATAAAGCTCATTGGCCAAATTCTGTCCTTGCCCTTGCTAGTGTGAACTTTTCTAATACCCCTCACCCTACAGAAGTGAGTCCAAAGCAGAGCTGTTTTTATCCCCTTTAAGCAGTGACGGGACAGGCTGCCCTGTATGGATCCTCTTTGCAGACGGACATGACCTGCGGAAAATGGAGGTGCATTTCTGAGGGGCAAATCAGGGGAGATCCACTGCCAGTGACTCTATAGACTAAAAGGCAAGTGAGTAACTGAATTTTCTTTCCAAGTGTTCTGTGTTCTTTAGGCCTTCAGCATTTTCACACAGGATCACACAGTCTGCTAAGTTGGAAGGGACCCAAAAGGATCATGGAGTTCATTTTGCAGGAATGCCTTCTAAAGAGGTTTGTTCCCTTTCCTTAGATTTGAGGGGATATAACTTCTTCCTTCAGAGACTAAATGCACATTTACAGTGCATTTGGTCCTGATGCTCTCAGCACCCTCAGCAGCAGCAGAATTGCCCTTATGTCTTCACAGTAAACTTTTATTGAAGAAGAATGATAGGAGGAGAGCTGTCATCTACAGGAGAAGGCTCTGCTCATAATTATTCACCTGCTTCAAAACTTGTTCCCTCCCTGTTTTGTGGTAACATTAGTGCAGATCTTAAGGTGTACTTTCAGCTTCAGAGCAAACTCTCCTTACCTGGCACTGCCTGGGTGCCCTGCTCACACTCGGTGTTTTGGGCACACTTTGCCCGCAGGTGTGTGTTGTGATCTCACACAGCCAGAAAGCCAACTGTGCTCCTGCGGGAGCCACGACACACCTCTGTAAAAATATTGTTTTGAGGTGGTTTTATTCTACCTTCTGCCAAAGAATTTGCTGTAATTATGTCACGTGTGTGCGTGTGGAATTGCCACCTCAGATTTGTATCTGTGCCCTTGTTCTGTTCTCGGTTACAGTTGCTCCTTGGCTGTGCTGCCCTCTCCAAGTAGGGGTTGAGGACAGTGAGCAGGAGCAGTGTAAGGGTTAGAGAAGGGTCTTTTCTATCAGTGTTCTTGGTTGAAAATACTCATTAGTCAGTGTTTCCTCCTTCAGGAGTCCTGAGTACACGTTTGCTCTCTCCTGTGTCCTGGACACCCTCCCAGTGCAGTGATAGGATGTTGAACCCTGTGTGCACTGAATTTAGGAGCAAGTCCCAGTCCTTCCAGCTCCAAAGCTGCAGGGACAGGCACTCAGACATCCTTCAGCCCGAGAGAGAATGATCCTTGAAAGCCTCAGTAGGTCTTTTCTGCAGGAAATGCATTTCAGTAACACTAAACAGGGTGATGGTCTCACATTAAATCCTGAGATCTTCCAGAGGTTTCATGTAGCAAAGCCTCATAAGCTTCACTTAACACCAGCTGAAGACATGGTATCTTCAATTTACATTGGATGTTGTTTTTAAAGTTACTGAGTAAGACTTGAAATCATTTCTCCCTTTGTTGCAGGTTAGCTGTGTAGATACCAGGGTATCAAAGGGCCTGTAGGACATGAGGCATTGGTGGAAATTGGAATGAAGTGTTTTGTTTGTCATCTCTATGGACATGAGGCCACAAAGCACCAGGAAGAGAAGGTGACCATGGAATTTCTGGAGCTGGAAATGCCACAGACTCAAGGCCTTGTTTCTGTAGCTGCCATGAGTTACACTGCTCAAAGTAAGTTACCTTTGGAATGAATCTCTCCCAGTCTTAAAGGGATAAGATTACAGGAACACTTCTTGCCCACTTCCAAGAATATCTTGCAAAAATCACTTGCCTTAATAGTTATTGTTTCCACAGTGCAATAATATTGATAACTGGTGTAATGAATAAATAATAAAATCAACCTGTCTAGATAATTTCTGTTCTGATCACCTCAGGTAAGTCTGAGCCTGTTTTCTCGTCTTTAAGAACAGTGCTTCCTATCTATTGCACAGGGAATAAGGAAAGCCAATAAATAAGAGCTGTGATTCCTTGACTCCTGCCTGTACTTGCTCTACTGAAATTCCTGAGGTTTCGCAAAGAGACAGAAGGATAATGCTCAGTGGACACATACAGCTTTAAGGATGGAAAAAGCAATGGATTCCATCCAAGATGACCCAGCAAGCAACACTGGTCCTTGCAGTTGGCCTGGTCACACACCTGAGGTCACCTGCAACACCTGCATGCACAGAACCAAACTCAGAGTGTGACATTCTACAGCTGACATTGCTGGAAGGGAAAATACTTAAAAATTACTTTATTTTTTAGAAAACTGAAGAACAATGGTGCCCTTGCTTTTAAACAGGAGGAAAAGGAGTGAAAGCACAAAAAGGAACCAATTCCAGTGAAAGAGATTTCTTGGCACAGAACCTTCTTGGCCTAGCAGAGAAAAATATATATAAGAGGGAAAAAACCAGCAATTAGAATTCCCAGTCTGGAGTTCTCCCCAAAGCAGGACCTAATAGTAATTAAATGAATGGCCAGGGCCCCACCAGGTTCAGAGGGCCTTACATGGCTCATAGGCATTTGGGATGCTGATTCCTCCTGTTATAAAGACACTCATGTCAGACTGTTCCAGGATGGAGACACTTCCAGCTCTTCCTGGGAATGCTCTGACCCTTGCAGACTTGAAATTTGAAAAGTTAGAAAGTTCTAAGTGTGCTACTCAGGCAGGCAGTTGGAAGGGGGTATTGTCTGTAACACACACATAAAATATCAATCTATCTCACTAAGTCCCCACTATCAAAGGGACACACAGACAGAACAAATCAGGTCTTGCTCTCAAAGGCTGCAGCTGGAATCCACAGGAGCATAGGGCAGGTAGGGAAAGAAGAGATGAGCAGTGGATTATTGAAGCATAGGTTCTGCTGTCTGTAAATCAGACAGTTAGTGAGCAATTTCATTACCCTTGGAAGGACTACCCAAAAGCAGGCTGTAAGTTTTTACAAAACAGGCCCTCTTTTGTTTTGTCTTGTATTCAGTGAAGAAAAAATATGATTTAAAATCACTTGCTTTTTTTTCCCCCCCAAAAAAATTCTTATTCTCCTGAGGTAACAACCTATTCTGATTGGCCTACTGACTTCTGTGGACTCTCTGTGAACTGAAGTTGTGTTCGGCAGGAGTGAGGATGGATCTGTCCATACATATAAATTAGAGGCATTATTTTAATATAGACTATTTTTCTAGACACTTGCATTCTTTTCTCTAACTTATGGTTTCAGTAATGGCTTTTCCACCAGAGATTGATTCGGTACTTGCTTTGCAGACTAATATTTACAGGCATGTGTGGAGCAGAGCTGGGGCTGGAGGGAGGGCTGAAAGGGAAGGGACCTTCCAGGGATGGGACATTGGAATACTGGAAGTATCTCTGGAGGGGAGGAACTGAGCATCCTTAATTTTTACTGATCTCAGTGCATGGCAGAGCTGCTCAGCACCTTGGAGGATCAAATACTTTCATACAGCAGACTGTGCCTCTGTGCTTTTCAGGCAGTTTCCCCTCTTTTTCTTATCCTTCTCCCCTTTCTTGTTTCATAATTTTTTCATATAATAGAAAGTACAGGGTTTTTTTTACAGATGCTCAATATTTACCTTTTGTTCTCTTGTTCCTCCTCCCAATCAAACAGGACCTTTTCCTCATGTCCACAGCTAATTTTTCCTGGTTAAATACGATTGAAGGATTGTACTCATTGACTGTTACACATCAGAGACTGATCTGCGGCTGCATTAACTGACTGTGTTCCCATGGATCTTTGTATTCCTGCACATTCTGAGAGCTGCTACTCCAAAGTGAAGCCAACTTTTCCTTATCATCCCTATTTTTAAAGCATGGGCTCATTGTTTGATCTGGCAGATTTCATTTCAGTGCTCTGAGGTTTAGAGAGGCTGTTTCTAATACAAAGCCTTATTGCCACCCCCCTGCTGTACATGTTTCACTTGAACTTTTCATAAGTACTGCAAAACTTGAGGGAAGTAAGCAAAGCATAGGTGGTGCTGAAGTCCAATACTTCGATCATGATCCATTTCTGCAGACATGCTGCTTCATTCCTGTCTACAGGGGAATCTATTCCCACCTGTAATCTCCTATTGAAAGCAATTATTTGATATCACAAACTTTTTAAACACATCTGAAGTGAGAAGTGAAAGGCCATTGGTTTTCATTTCCCACAGCATTAGAGGTCAAGGAAGAAACGTAAGAATCAGTCAAGTGATTGATTGATCGACCCAATATTTAGAACGAGGATCCCTCAGAGCAATAAGGACCTTTGTTCATCTGTGTGGCTCCCTCTGAAAGGGGAACCTGGCAAACCTCCCAGCAAGTGAGACCTCTCCTCAGCATCAACCCCAGTGCCCTCTTTCGTACCTGTGGACGTGGCTTGCACGGTTTTCCTCATCCACTCGTAGGAGCTGTGCCTGTGGCTGCTGGGGGAGCAGTGCTGGGCGCTGCCGGGCTCTGCGGGAGGAGCCCCCCCGGCCCCGGGCTGCAGGGAGCTGTACTCGGCGGGGCTGTAGGAGCCCGGGCCGGGGGACGAGGCGCTGAGCTGGGCAGTGCCCGCGCCGGAGGGGCCCGGCCCGTACGCGTTCCAGTCCTCCCTCTGCGGGCCATAGTGGGAGCCCCAGGGCCCCGGCGGCTGCCCGTGGGTGTCCAGGGCTGGCACGGGGTGGTATCCCATGTACTCGGGGTAGGGGGGCGCGGACACGAAGCCCTGCCCTGGCAGGGTGCTGCCGGTGCACCGGGCAGAGCCTGGGTACATGCTGCTCTCCTGCTCCAAAAGGTAGCTCACGTACATGGTGCTCAGAGCCCGGCTCTGTCCTGCCGGGACATCCTGCTCCTCGCAGGGCTCGTTTGATCTCCCTTCCCCTCCTCTTTCTTTCTCTCTTTTCTAGCCCTGCCTGGCTCTATAAATGACTCACGCTAGCCCTGATGTCCCTTTACTACACATGATTAACAATGGTTTTACCAGGTGCTGGTGGTAACAGTTTACTAAGGCCCTGCCTGATGTCACAGATAACTGCCTGCCCCAAAATTACATTTGCATTCAAATGAAGGGCTGCCCATGCAGGCAACCCCACCTTGCTGCGAGTTCCAGTGCTTCCTTTCTCACAGCTCTCTATGGATTGCCAGCCCCATCCTATACGTGCAGAAAGGAGTTTGAAATCTCGTGCTCTTCAAGCAGAGCTGTGTCCATAGCTACCCATAACTGTTGAGACAGTAGAGGCAGCGTTTCTCTTGAGCCGTGCATGCCAGAATCTAACTTATAGTCACTTAAAGCCTGGTTTCTGCCTGTCCAGTAGTAGTTCTGTCAGAGTGTGCTGTATTATTTTTTTAAACTAAACCCAAAGGACCAGTTCAGTCTTTAACTGCAGCTCTTACATTGTTTCTCATATGAACACCCTTCTTGACTTAAGCTCTTAGTCTGTGTGGGAGAGCACCTAGAAACTGCAGTAATCCTGCTGATTTTAACATTACAAAGGATATACAAGAAGTCTCGTAGTCATTTTGAGCATTTGTTCATACGAATAGTCTTGTTGATGTTAGCGAGCCTATTCATGAGCTGGCTGCTTGCCACGGTGATTGAAGTTCCTCGGTTCTAACTTACAATGGAAACAGAAAGAGAATCTGTTATTGAGAGAATGCAAAATTTGTCACTTTGCCTATGCTCGTGTCTTGTTTGTGATATTGAAATGAGTGGTATCTTGCCCTGAAGGTTTTTCTGTTCTCATTGCTGTGCTTGTTCACAATAAGGAACACCTTTTTTTAGAAAGATGGGAGCAAATTAGAGCTTTTTAGCTCAGAAAAGCAGTTTCTAACTTTCAGGAGCAATCTTATGTAAGTAACAAATCCCTACGAGATCATCTGTAACCAGGAGCAAGGAGAGAAAGTGTGGATTTCTTTTTTTTTGAGTGAGATAGATACCTCAGCATTGTCTCTTAATGGGACTTCACCCTGTTTTTATTCCTGTTCCTTTAATGATGTGATTCTTAATTGCGCCTTTATTAATGATCCAACTTGTTAAAGGGATTTTTCCCTTAAACAGGCGCGAAGTATAATGAGTTTTTTCTTTGTTCAGAGGTGTATTTTTTCTCTGAGAGTCTTTTGCACTTCAACACCGTTTAAACTTAGAGGTTCTCAGGAGGAGAGAATCACTTTGCACACCTGACAACACCGATGTTGTCAGTGAGAGAAAGGTGTCCTCGGGCTGAACTCACAACGTGGGTGGGGGAAAAGGCTTTTCTGACTGAGAATTCCAGAGCTGGGTGCAGAAGCACAGCCACCTTCTCTGAGTATTTAAGATTTTCCTGCTGTGCACGTTGTTAAAACTTGTGCCTGTTTGCATCTGGAGTTTTTGGAGGCCGATGTTTTGCTGGCGTAATTGCTGAAAGGTATTTTAAAAATCATTAAGTGGAGGAAGTTGACAGAAATGGTTTCTTCTGCTTGCGTATGTGAGCTTTTTGGGTTGCAATTCACACTTCTGTCCCAGCTGGTCACTTGGAATGGCCAAGCAGAGCGGCTGGTACAGCCTCCCCAAATCCAGGGAAGTCACTGCTCAGTGTGTCATGGATCTGAACTGCCCAATTCTCCTGTAGCAACAAAATAAATCAGTTATTAATTAGGAATGAGCTGGCTCTAGACAAGTGTCTGCAGTTACCAGCACAGTGTGATTTCAACGTTTGGGTTTTTAGCCAGTGTTTCCCTCCCTGTCCCAATCGCTCAGAGTACTGTGGTTGCTTGGTAGCTCTCAAGTTTAGACTGCGTTGAAATAGTTACAAAGAAAGATGCTTTACAGCTTTTTGTTGTAACTTGGTTTCATTTCCTTTCCTCCTCTTCAAAACTGTTGGAAATTGTCCTTGTAGGCATTTCAGTGCCTCTCCTGATGCAGGTGTACCAATAAATCAGCCAGAGGAAAGGGCAGCCTTTGCTCCTTTTCAGCAGCATTAGCTGTGGCCCTCCAGCTGTTTGGAAAAGGTTTCAGTTATATTCATTCGACAAAACTTTCCCCGCAGGCTTTATCTACCTGATACACCACAGCACAGGGCTCTGCAGAAGGGCTGGGTCTCCCTGCATCCTTTGGATCGGTGCTCAGGAGCATTGGATACACCAGGCAGGGATTCATTCTCTATCCATTGTTACCTGAGAAACATCTGGACCAGGTTTTTCATAGTGGTATAACTTGGCTGAAGAAGCTGCTGAAAGTAGTAAAATAGTGATTATTCATATGGATTAGAAAAATGACATAAAAATCCCTTTTGATGCTTTCAGCTGATACAGGTATGTAATGACATGGCAGAGACTCTTTTCCTCGGTCTGTGCTGCTTAAAGAAAGTACTTTACAGTCTCTGATCGTTAAAGTAACAATACCTTACCCCATGCTGTGCCCACTAAGCAGGAAACTGCTTCCTTTGGCTTCCCCAGTACCCTAAGTTGGTCTGATTTCAGCAGGGCTCTATTTCGGGTTTGCTTAGTCCAAGTTTTTCTAATTTATACCATTTAAATCTAACCTATTAGTTAAACCACAGTCATTAGACCGAAGTGTTCTTTACCTGCTGGGGCTGTGTGAATAATCACATGCTGACAAGTTGCTTTTAGAATGAAATATTTTCAAAATTACTCAAACACAAAGTGTAAAGGAATTGGGATTTGAGTTGCTTTTCATACTTTCTAGGAGGAATATGTGTTAGTGACAGGTGTCCTGTTGGAAAGATCAGTCGGGTATAAATCTGCCATCCTGCAGTCAAAACCCCCACAAACCTTGAAGTTTCTCCACTCCGTTATTACATCTGTAAAGTGTTTGTACACAGAAATTTAAGTGTACAGTGCTTGGAGCTACTTATTTTGGTGAATAAAGCTGAAAGTCTGTTAGAATACAGCAATACAGTGCATTTATGTGTGAAAAAGCCCAGTTCCCTTCCCACAGGCCTTCAGGAGGGAGCTTGTGGCACAGCAGGTGCCCAGTGTTTCTCTGGGCATTGGTACTGCAAACAGCAAAGTTCAGAGTTTGGCACTAAATTGTAGATTTCAAAGTGAGAGGAGTTTTGTTTCAGGACTTTAACCCATTTGAAAGAAAACTGCCAATATATTTGGGTTTCTGAACTCTTCCTTACATCAACTCGGTGAAACTTTTTACTTCTTATATTATTTTGGTAATCCTTAAATCTTCGTTCACGAAGCCTAGGCATGATTTTGGCAATAATTCTGCACTGACACTTCTGAATTTCATTTTGCTGTTCTGAATAAAGCTCTCTGCAAACATTTTGGTATTATCATTTGACATGCAGGAATGGCAGTGGCTCAGTGGAGAGAGGTCCCTCCAGAGCAGAGCCTGGAGAAACAAAGCAGGAATCTCTCTTTCCTGAGTATGTTTTCCCTATAACCATATTTTGAGGGATAGCAATCTCAACCTTTCCTACCCTTCTCCTCTTTGCATCCAAATCCATAACCTAGATTATATTAAGTATATATAGTCTTTCATCATTCTTTTGTAAGTAACAACATTAAGGCTAGAAAAGCAATTAAGGTAGAATTAATTGCCTTGTAAAATGTTATTCTTCTTTCTTAATGGCATCTCTTACATGATAATAAATCCCAAAAAATATCAATATGAAATCAGATTTCTCCAAGTTGATTTGTGAAGAGACTAAGTCCAACATCTTGTGGATCTTACAAATAGAGTGACAATTCTGTGTTCTGGGCTCACGTTGAGAAGTCAAAAGTTGAGTAGAAATGAGAAATTGTCCTGAATTCTCAAGAGAGGAAAGAACTTTATTGTTCTGAGATAAGCCTACAACACCTTCTCCCTGGGGCCTCTCTGAGATGCATTTCTCCAGTTCTAAACTGGAACAGTTTCTGAAGCTGGGAAGTGGTCTCCACCAGAGACACTGGTTGGGAAAACATCTCTGAGGGAGGTTTTCTCAGATCCCGTGGGTCATGGCTGTGTCAGAGACTGGGCAGGAACTCCGCAATGCTCCAGCCCACTTTGAATATTCAGGAAGCTGAATGTGAGCCAGAGTGTGCCCAGGTGGCCAAGAGGGCCAATGGATCCTGGCCTGACTCAGGAAGAGTGTGGCAGCAGGAGCAGGGCAGTGATTCTTGCCCTGGACTCAGTGCTGGTGAGGCCACCCCTGGAGTGCTGTGTCCAGTTCTGGGCCCTCAGCTCAGGAAGGACATGGAGGGGCTGGAGCAGGTCCAGAGGAGAGCAACAAGGCTGGGGAAGGGACTGGAGCACAAGTGCTGTGAGGAGAGGCTGAGGGAGCTGGGGGGGCTCAGCCTGGAGAAGAGGAGGCTCAGGGGAGACCTCCTCACTCTGCAACTCCCTGCCAGGAGGGGGGAGCCAGGTGGGGGTCAGGCTCTTCTCCCAGGAAGCAGCAGTAGGACAAGAGGGCTGGGTCTTCAGCTGTGCCAGGGGAGGTTTAGGTTGGATATTGGGAAGAAATTTTTTCCCAAGAGAGTAATCAGCCATTGGAATGGCTTGCCAGGGAGGGGGTGGATTCTCCATCCCCGAAGGTGTTTAAGGACAGACTGGATGTGGCATCAGTGCCATGGTCTGGGAACCACAGCGGGGTTGGATCAAGGGTTGGATTGGATGATCTCGGAGGTCCTTTCCAACCCCGCTGATTCTGTGATTCTATGATTCTGCCACACGAATGAGTCTCCAGAGTTTCTCTTTGCAGGATGTGCTCAGGTCGTATCCTTGTGTCTCTGTGCTGCTCTGTCCCAGCCTGTCCCCACACGGTTGTGCTGGGTGCAGCCCTTCTGCTGCACGTCCCAGTTCTTACCCACAGACTCCCAGAACCGCAGCAGCTCGGTTTCATTTTCCTGAGCCCGAAGGCAGCCCCCACTTTGGGAGGCTGTTCCGCTGCCTCCCTGCAGTGAGGCGATGGGGACAGCTGGTGGTTAGCGCCTGCATGGCAGGGACACCTTCACGTCTTGCCGTGACTGTGACATTATTCAGATTGCAAAGTTTAAGGACAGTTCTGTTCTATTCCCAACAGGAATTGTGTCTGTCTCTGCCCAGTTGCAGGAATTAGCAAAGCTCCTGAAGAGTCCTGGTTTAGAATTTGGGATATATCACAGGGATTTTTGCTCTGCTATTTGATTAACGGGAACATCTCTCCTCTGAAACTTGAAGTAATGCTATCATAGGATTGGAGAGTATCCTGAGTTAGAAGGACCCACAAGGATCATCGAGTCTAGCTCCTGGCCCTGCACAGGACACCCCAAGGATTACCCCACATACCTGTGTATGTACCTCTCACTTCAACAGCAGTGAGTGAAAAAAGAAAAATTCTGGGCAATGCAGGCTCTGCACCTCAGTTCTGTACCTGCTGTATCAGCCTCAGAAAGGACCTCTTGGTTTACAGGTTTCTAGTACGAAAAGCTTTCAAAAAAGCATGTTAGACAAATTAGAAAAAAGTTTAATTGGAGAACCAGTTAATGAAAGATTACAAAGTCCAGTGGCACAAATATGAACCAAGTGGATCTCCTTTTTACTACCTTTTACAGCTCAATTTTTTAAGGTAGAAAAAATTGCTCTCAGAAAAATTAAACTTTTTTTTTAATTCTTCTGCCTCCAGGCACTGTAGAACATCTTCAGTTCCCACAGTGTTCCCAGCCTTGCTGTCTCTCTGCAGCATTGTAGGTCTATTCAAGTAAGTCCTACAAGCACTACAGATTTTCACTCCTGTGAAAATACACCAGGCTTTTCAACTGTAATTTTTTACAGGAATTGTCTATTTAACAGCGTGCTCAGATGTCTACAATGTGCTACACTACATTTGCTGAGCTGTGACCAGAGCTGGAGGGGTGAGTACGTGGGGCTGGTCTGTGTCACACTGGGACAGTGCCTTTGTGTCACCCACCATGGCATCACAGTGCTGGCATTTCACACCAGGGAAGTGCCTGAGGAGGTGATGACAGTGAAGAACCAAGGGCAGGACTGTGGTATTTTAATCTTCTATCCTTTAAGGAGTAGCTTCAAATATATTTTGTTGATCAGTGTACACACTTTTAAAAGGGTGACACCACCTTCCAGCAACATTTGTTATGTATGTTTAGCCTTTAGGATGGCTGAAGGAAGCAGCTGCCTCATAAAGACAGTGAAAATGTTGCTAGTTCTGAACAAAGGATCTCTTTTCCTCACTCCTGTTTTCTGCGCTCTGAATTTTTAACACCTTGCAAAGGGCTGGATCTCCCTGGGCTGTGTGAGCCATGTCACTGCTGCAGTGGGATTGAGGGTGGTGACATTCTGGAGCCCAAGCTGCTGATTCAGTGCCACCCAGAGGAGGAACCCAGAGGGAACTGCTCAATAGTCTCCTGGAAGAAGGCCCAAAGAGCTGCCAAGTGTATGTTGTGCCTGCTTGCAGGACCTCACCTGTGCTTTTGGATGCCCCCAGGAACAGGAGGGAACTCTTGACCCAGAGACAAGAAGCCCACTTTGGGCAGTTCAGACCTGCCATGGGCAGACCTGGTGCATCACAGAAGGTTCCAGTCCCTGCCAGAGCCCCCAGGCTGAGGTGAATCCCTTCTGGGAGCTGAGGGGCAGCTGAGTTCAGCAAACTGGAACTGGGCATTGCAGTTTTGGGTTTCAGGGCTGTGTCTGTGTGTTTAACACTTCTCTGCTGCTGGAAACACACCTGTCTGCAGCTCCTGGAAATTTAGAGGAAAACTGTGTTAATTTTGAATACGTGGCAAAAATAAATCAGGGTTCCTAAAACCTGTCTGGGGAAATTCTGTTCCTTAGGCACCAGTTTTGAGAGCTCTTGAACACCTGGACTGGAGGTGCTATTGGGCAGTTGGCTGCTGACCACGGACTGGATGTGGATTATTTGAATCTAATTCTCAACTAATAGCAAGGAGTTTGATCTTTTTATTTTTGGAAACGTGCTTTCCCCCCCCTCCTTTAGTATGGAAAATATCCCTGGCTCTGACAGAGTGTGTTGGTATGGGTGCCTGAGTGATCGTACATCTGGATAGTCGATCCTGAATCACAGTCACCGCAGCGGCCTCTCCAAAGTGCCATTTCCCACTAGGTGGCACTTCGGATCCATGACACAGCCGGAGCCCAGGCTGATGGAGTCCCTGGTACCTGCTGCTCGGATCCGGGCTCGGTAATTGCCCGAGCTGCAAAAGGATCAATGTGCTGCTGCCTGCAGCAACTTTCACAGCTCCACTTAATACGACATTGATTAAATCCCCACCCCCAACTCGGTGTAAAGAAGCTTTAGCTCAGAAATTATCCCCTCTGCAAATCCCTGCATGCATCTTCCTCCACTGCCCAATTCCTTGCCTTAAAAAAACCACAAAAAACCCCAACGAACCAAGAAACCCCACAACCCCCCACCCATCAATCAAACAAACAAACCAAAAACCAGAATACCCTCCCCCCCAACAACCCAACTAATCTTTTCTTTCCTGGAAATGAAATGTAATCCTGCTGTTTAAAACAGTAGGATTTCTGGTTTTACTTGAAGTACCCAGGTAGGTGTCTAAGCCAGCTCCCCAGGCTCCATTCACGGTGCTGTTCCAGGCTCTGTCAGGGTGGTGCAGGAGTCTGGAGTTGGCGCAAATAAAACAGGCCACAAGCAAGGCCATAAGTGACAGTGGAAGTAACATGCACAGAAATAAATGCTGTGGAGACAAATGGGAGCTGCAAAGGGAAAACTGCATAGGTGGTATTGAGGTTTGTATTTAGAGAGGAGTTGTTCGGGCTTTGCTAATATTTCATTTCTGACCGTGGAGCAAATTACAGAAATGGATCTACCCAATGCCCTTTCTATACATGAAACAGGTGATCCCAAAATCACCCAGTACAGAATTTAGTTACACTAAAGCTTTATTCTGCAGCTCCCGTATAAACAATGTCGGAGTTGCCCGGGAGCTACAAGAAAAGGAATTGAAATAAACCTATGAATTCTTTCTGTTTGTTTGGAGATGAGTGAGGTGGGCTCTGTTGTATCTACAGCCAAGAGCTGAGGGTGAGCAGATCCTCAGTGGAGCTGCGTGATGTTCACTGCCCAAAGTGGAGCTACAGGGGCTGGACAGAGGCATTGGCAAGGCTTCAAACACAGGTTTAACAGGGTGTATTGACCGAGATGGGCTCAGTGGGCACCACACATCAACTTACTGCCCACAGACACTCACTGCTACAGGTGATGCTTCTTATCCTAAATTCAGGAGTGTGCACCTGTTCACTGAGAGCAGAAATGATGAAGACACTGGACTGAGAAAACCTAGGTTCAATTTTAAGCTCAGATCAAGTCTCATTTTGCTGTTGGCATCTTATTTAATCTATTTAATTTCTGGTAAAGCATCTTGAACTATTCAGGGCTACAATGGCACAGTCCTCTTCTTCACCTTGACTTAGATGAGCTCAAGTCACTGAGAGAACTGGACTGAAGTGCATCTCTTCCAACACTGTGTTGAGGACACAAGGACGTGCTCAGCAGCTGAGATGTGTGTTTTTGAGCATTAAGCTTGCTTATGGTCCTCTGAGTGGTTTATAGGGTTCAAAAATTACTCAGTAAACTCCAGAAGAGCCTTTAAGCTGTTTATGTTGACTGTGCCCTTTTGAGGGAAGCTACTCTAAGTAGTAGGCTTGCAATTGCCATTGTTAAAAATTCATTATGAACCAGATGAGATTATTAAAAATAAATCAAATACTTTTGGGTCACTTGTACTGGTTGGCTGGATGGATTTCTGCAAATGCCAGTATAAAGTCCTGAGCTGGAAACACTCGAGTTTGGTGTTAAAAGCAGAACTCTCAACACCACTCTGAAGGAAGCTCTGAAGTCTCTTCTGTGGGAGGTTTGTGACTGTACAGCTGTTGCTTGAAGTGCTCAGCATCCAACACTGCAGCAAAAGGGGCTTAAAATTAGAAATGTGTGGGCATTGAACCTGTTTATTTGGGAAGTGCCCGTACCTGTGAGAGCCCCTTCTCACTGGAGCCTCAGTGTGCTCAACAGCCTGTGGCTGGGAGGCTGTTGTTGCTGAGATCTGTCCCTCAGACCCTGGGGGAGGAACACAAAGCAAACAGGGACAGTGGCAAATGTTTTCCAGAAGTGAAAATGCAGAGATGCTCCTCTGCTTTCCTTCCGAAGGTGCTGAGTGGGAGGGACATTTGTTTTGATACCAGGACAAATGGCATGTGCAATTTACTGCTGCTGCAAGATATTACTCCGAACAAAGGGCTCGGGGGGGAGTCGGATAGAGATGGGATAATTACATGAGTCAGAGGCAATATAGTGTTTAGAGAATCTCAATCCTCGTGCTTCAAGGTACCACCTGTCAGGGGTAGTTTTCCAGGATTGTGCAGTGTGTGGTTTACTGGAGTTTTCTCTAAAGTAACTGAGTTTAAATTCTTATTATTTGACAGATATTATACCTGAGTAAATGCATCAGCGCATTCGTTTTGCAGAACAATCCTTGCTTTCACTATTACAGCTGTATAATAGAATTTCATACATTTTACAGTGCCTTATATTCATGAAGATCAAAGCATTTTTGCAGATATTTTCTATCTTTATGCTTCTAGCAGTCAGATAAATATTTTTCTCATATCTAATCTGTTACACTGGGACTTGTGTGGCTGCTCAGCTGAGCATGAGATGGTTTGGGGGTAGATGATTATCTGCACAGATACTTCCATGAACTGTTTAGAAATCACTTGGATTAATTGTATGGAGTAAGGACATTTTGAGAACAAAGAGTCATGGCTAACAGTGTTCATTTGAATGAAGAATGAAGAGTTCTTACAGCCATTCTTTCTCCTCCTTTATAGTTATTAACTTACCACGAGCATATGGCCCAATGTGCAGGATGGGATAAAGCAGGGAAACCCTGGGATGGAATCAGTGACAATGTCACAACTGGGAGAACTGGGAGGGGGAAAAAGGCATGGCAAAACTCTCCCATTGTATCCCAGTTTCATTTGGCAAATAAACCTTTCGAAGAGACACACAGTTAGTATGTACACAAAGACAGTATGTGGAGTCTGGAGAAATAACTAAAGAATTCCTGGTTGATCATTGTTTTTAATTACTTTTTGGACTGCACAAGTGGGGAGTCTCCCAGAGACAGTAAATTAGAAGCAAATCTAAAGCAGTAAAAACCTTCCTTTGGGCCTGTTCAGGCCTTTGAGCGGTTGAGTACAGAGCTGTGGAGAGGAAGGCAGTGTTCACCCAACTCAGTGGAAATGACCTCACTTCACTCTCTTCTTCCGGTCTCTGGAGCTGTTGACTGACACCTGAGCTTTTGGAAGATGCTGGTTTGTGTATTAACAGCATACAATAGCTTTGTAGTAGGTCCTTGCTTTCCTGGTGTGTCTGAAGGAATTCCTTCCTGCCTCAAATGGCTTTCTAATGGAGCTTCCCAACCCTGAGCAGCCTGGGGGGAGCGAGGCAGAGACACCTCCAGTTCAGAAATCAGGGCTGATGCCAACATGGCAGGAGGTCACAAGGTGCTGTGGTACCTCCCAGGGCTTGGTTTGCTGGGGCAGACAGTTCTCCATGACCATTCCAGAGGGAATCTCGCTAACATGAGTGAACAGGACTATTGGACCAGCACTGTTGGTTCCACACAGGCTGTAGGACTGCAAACATTCTGGAAGTGCCTGGCTTAGTTCTCTGCTGGTCCTTTCCTGAGGCTGCCCAAGGATCTGTGCTGCCTTTGGAGGTAACAAAGTTCACCCATGGAGGTGACAGCTCTGTGCTACAGTTCAGAACTGACGGAGGAGGCTGCTCAAGGACTGCTGCAAGGCCAGGTATTTCTGCCCCCTTTATGGATGGGTCAAGGGGAATATTCATCTCCAAAGTGTTACACACACACTGTGTTGGATCCAAGAGCTTCCAAGGAGCTTTGGGAGCAGCACTGTAAGTCTAATGTGACATAAGCATCTCCTTCATCTTCCGTATGGGCAGTTGGGGTGCTCAGACCTGCCTGTAGTCCCACAGTGGCCCTGAGCTGAGCCAGGGATCTCCCCACAGTTCCCACTTGGCTCTGCACACTGACAGGGTGTTCTCCTGATCCTTTGCTTTCGGCAATCCTTTGCATTTCCACAGTTCTCCAGCTTTCCCCTTTTCCCTCTGAGTCGTGGCCTAACCAGCTGCTCTTCTCTTCCCAGTTTCTCATCCCCAGCTGTGAGTATCCCCTGGGAGCCTCAGGGTGCAGTCCTCAGAAAACTCCTCTGTTGTAGCTGGAATGGCTGGAGTTGTATCTGACACACCCAACTGTTGCTCCCACCCGTGTAGCAACCCCCCGGATATTCCCAGCTAGTCAGGACTGGGACTAGGGAGCTGCTCAGTGCATGTTTATGGCTTGGATAGCTTGGATAGATTGACACTTGGCATGGGTCCTGCTTAGAAAATACTTTTTCCTTTAACATTTTAAATAACTGGAGTTTTTGATTCTCTTTCTGTCTCAGGGTACGGGTAATAAAGAATAGAAGTGTTGGTGTTCTTGTGTTCTTATCCTTTGTGAGCCATCTGTGTGTTTTCAGCTACTGTGAGGATTTTAGGAGGGGATTCTGAGCATTGACAAAAAAATGGTTAATTTTTTTTTCTTCCCGTGGCAATAAGAATATTTTCTAGTCCCACGGAAGCCCTTGCATGAAGGCATTGCTCAGAAGAACATCAGAACAAATGGATAGTGGTTATCTGAGCTTTGTGCTAACATTCTCTTGGACTCAAATGTTTGCTTTTTTTTTTTTTTTTAAATTTTCTAAATTAAAAAAACTCTTTCATTAACTTCAAGGGTTCTGTCTTACAGCCTCAATGCCTATGTTCTGATACCCTGGACATCCTTAAATTTTTAAGCTGCAATCCTAATATGACTCCAGCAACTTTTAAACCAGACATTAAGGTGCAGCCTTAGCAATTAAAATGCATCGATTTAATGGAATATAATATTAGAAGCTCAAATTCATAGAATTTCATAATAATAATTGTTTTAATGACAAGAATTCTTATCTTTTGTGTCTGTTTTTGCTGTGTGAACATCCCTTCCAAACTGTCAGGTCATGTCCCCCTTCCTTGCAGTGAACTGAATGGAACTGAGGGTGTGCATGAAAAAATAACCATTTACATAATTCTGATTATTTCTGTACTATTTATTTCTCTAGTATTGCTCTAACTGTAACTCCCAAATGCTTTTTCCTGCCATATTTCCTTTTCTTGACTCAAATTATTTCTTTTTTTCTCTTGAGGTAACGGAAGGACCACTTGAGGTCCTGGCCTCAGTATGTTCTTTTTTTTTTCTCAAAGCCTTCCAACAGGATTTCCCATTTTCAAAATAAATACAGCATTTTGTTTGTGGAAAACAGGAAGGGCAGACCATGGAATAGATGGCAATAGAGATTGTTGCTGAGATTTCCAAACTTGGAACTCAAATTTTTAGCAGAAGGTGGACAGATCACAAACATGAGTCTTCCATTTTTGAAGGTTTTTAAGGAAAAGAAATCATGGCAGGAAGTGTGAGATGGAATTTGTTCTCAGTCTTTCCTCTACAGAGATGTCTTACCCATAAACAATGCCACTGGAAATAGGGATTGGCTTGTAAATATGAGGAGAATTCACTTGTAAAGTAGATATAGATATTAACTCTCTGCTTAGTGCCTGAATACAAGCTAAAAAAAGGTTTTATGACACAGCAAGCAGCCAATGCTTCTTATTCCTGTGTTCATGGTGTGGGGGTTCGGGTTTTGTTCTTTTGTTTTTCCTTTTTTCTTCTCCTACTCCAGTCATGGTGCAAAAATTTAATGAGCCATCTGCTGAAACAGTTTTGCTCAATAAATCAAGAGGGAAAAATAACAGCCTCTTTCTTAGTAGAGCTATTCCCTAAATATGTTCAAAGTGGTATCTTTTTATCAGTGATACCACTTTTCATAATGCAGCAACAATTTAACATTTAAAACAAGGGAAAATCTCAGCCAGGGTTGGACCTTCTTGGGTTGTATGGAGTCAACAGGAGTTTTTTCTATCCCAGAAACCTGGATGTGGTGTTATGGGGACAGATTGTCACAGTCTTTTAGGAGATTATAGGAATTCCTTCACTGTCAAATCTTTCCAGTCTCACCAAATCAGAGGGAAGGATCACATTTGCTTTTCCATCACTACAGATACACTGTGCTCATGCCATCCCTGCAGAGTGAACTGGAAACAACCTTCTCTTGCACTGAGCACAAAATGTATCTCACGCAGCTCCTGGATCTCCCAGGATCAGCAGGGTGCACAAATGTATCTCAAACAGCTCCTGGATCTCCCAGGATCAGCAGGGTGCACACATTTGGGGATTTCTTGCGTTGCCGTGAGGATGGTCCTCATCAGCAGGAATTGTTTCTCAGGAATTAGGATGAGGATATTGCTGTTTATCAGTGCCTCCATTTGGGTTATCATTTGTAATCAAAAAACTCATCTTGAGAACAAATCTTGCATGTAGAAGTCTTTTAAAAGTTTAGTCCAACTGGCATTTTCCCCTGTTTCAATTCAAAATGGTTAATTTTGTAAAATCTGGGCTTAGATACTACAAAAAACCTCCCCACAAACCCAAAAAAAGAGCATCTAGCCTAGAAGTATCTCCACAAGCCTGACTGTGCTTGTGATTCCCCTTTCCTGTTTGGTTGGGATGTTTTGCTTGCTGGACAGAGTGCAACACAAGCCCAGCGTGCCGAGACCTGCCTTGCTCCAGGAGCTGCTGGGAAGGAAGCAGGAAAGCAGCTTTGATAGGTTTGGGTTGTTCTGAGAAAGTCTAATGGAGAACTGCAGCTTCTACTTGTGGGTCAGTATGATGAGTATTCCTGACTGTGTTTCCAATATTACTGGTGTAAGGAAGAGGGAGTCGCACATTTGTACTGTCTGTAACTGCTGAGTTATGAACATGAGCTGAGGGGGGGAAATTTGGGTTCCCAGTGATATTCCAGATCCAGCAGATGCACTGACTTTGCCTCCTGAATAAGCCACAACAACAAGTGCTCCAGCTGGTACCTCAGTGCTGCTTCCTCAGCAAAGCATCCCATTGCTATGAGACAGCAGGGAATCAGGGCTGGCTGCAGGGGCTGGGCTGACCCAAACCCATGGAGAAGGGGGGTTCTTGCCAGGTCATGCAGTCTCAGTGAGGTTCAGTACCTACAGGACCTGCTGGAGACCTGTTAATATAATAGTCCTTCTGTTGGGATGTCACCAGCAATAGAGAGAACCACATTTGTGGTGTAGCTTTACATGGAATGATGGTAAATGAAGGGTTCTCTTAAAAATGAGGAGATTACAGGGAGGAGTGGATCCCTGAGGTTTTGCACGTCCTGCATGAGACTTGCAGGTCTGTATGGAACCCAAAGGAGAGGATTTGTTTACAAATTAGTCTATAAAATGCCCATGTGGCACAGGAGGATGCAAAGGAGAGGCTCTGCCTTCACTCACAGGCATTAGACCAGAGGACACTGCAAGAGCTGTAGGAGTCCTTGAGCCCAAGGCACTCTTTGAATCTCTGCTTAACTCCAAATGCTTTGAAGATAATTATAAAACCAGCAATCAAGCCATGATGCCTTTAAATGAGGAAGCTGAGATGAATTGTGGATTTGTTAGTGTCAATAGGACAGAGGATTTCTTCTGGCTCTTCCAGTTCCATCAACTGTAGGTTTAAGCAAACCCTGTTTTGCAGTAGGGTCTTTGGGCTTGTAATAGTGAATTTTAGAACTGTTGCATCTTTGTCTTAGAATAATCAGCATGAGCTGCTTCTGCACTTCCTTGGCCATGACTTTGTATGACAAAATCCTACATTAACGTTGAGTAAGTGTGAAAGGATGGGTATTGTGCACAAACAGTCCCTGGGTGGGATCCCTGCCAAACCAAGGTGTTTTATAGCTTTGAAACACAACCTGAGTGCACAGCTCAGGACATGGCTCCCCTGTGCCTCTCTGTCTGTAGGCAAATTGGAATTAAAAGACAGAAAAGTCTACCTGGTCTCTGACAGGGAGAGGGGTTTCAGGAGCTGTGGGCATTGTCCCCTCTGAGAGGTGTCTCAGGAGCTGTGGGTGTTGTCCCCTCTGTGGTACCTCCAGCCCAAACTCACCTGCACCAAGCAACTGCTCAGGAACAGATGGGGGCAAGAACTATTTCAGGATACTCCTTTCTTATTTCAGCTCCTACCAATGGTGCCTGGGAGACATGAGAGAGAGAATGAAACCTTTGCAGGAGGCTTTTTGCTTTTTCTTCTACCCCATCCTTGGTTTTTTTTCTCTCAGGGTTGGTGTAAATATAAGCAAGGGAAAAAAGGCACATTCTTTTGAACTGATCTTCATTTCACAATAATTAGCATCATCTTAAGCAAACTCCAATGCCCTTCCATTCTGTCTGATTAGAGGAACCCAAGAGTAGGATGAAAAGAGAACAGAACTGCTTTCCTTGCACATTTACTGTGTCATAGAGGAGAGAGGAGTTATTTTTGCTCCCTTCTGGTGATGCTGGGAGGAAACCAGCAGGAGCAGAGTGGCTCTTGCAGGTCCCCTCTTGCAACACAGGATATAGAAAATACAGCTTCTAGTTCAGAGCTTGGTAATCCTTAAAAGCTTTGTCAAGATCGTAGAGTCCACACCAAACTACCGCTCAAAACAGCTCTGCTGTGCTGGCAGAAAGTCATCTGCTGTTATGTTTGAAGTCATACTGTGTTTGGGTGGGGTTTTTTTGGGTTGCTCCCCTGGCAATTAGGAAGTTCAGAAAAGTTTGAAGTGTAAGTGCAAGCTCTGGGTTGTTGTTGCAGCTGCCGGGAGCTGCTGTGGGGAGCAGGCCCTGCTGTGCAGCACCGAGGGAGGGAGGAACATACCCACAGGATGGGCAGTGAGAAATGGGAGAAGGACACCTGGCAATGTCCAGGTGAGAACAAGGCTTGTTGTCTTTGAGCCATGACATCTCCCAAGCCAGCAATGAAGGCTGGAGCTCAGAGCAGCACGGGATTTAAAGGAGGAGCCAGCAAAGCCCATAAACGGGGTCAAGGGCTGGTGTTACCCTCAACAAATACTGGCCAAAGCAAGTTCCTTAGGTCATATTTTCCCATCATGGAAATGGTCGTTTACAAAACATAATGAATGTGTCCTGAGCTCAGTAGGATTTCAACTTCAGCTGAGCTACTTGCTTTTCTGAGCTGAGTCATCTCCTTGTCCACCCCCTCCTTTTCCGTGGCCAGCAGGCAGATGGCTGGTGCTGGAATTAGCCCAGTCCCACCTGCTGCAGGCTCTGTGTGTTGTATCCTCACTGCCATCCTCTCCCAGGGGAGGGGAGGGAGGCTCAGGGCTCCTCTCCTCCTGTCTCACCCTACATGGTGTCTCTGGGGAGGGGAGTTCCCTCCCTGGGCTCAGTGGGGACCATCCTTCCCTTACCAAGGGGTGCCCTGGAAAACAGCAGTGTTTTAGGGTCGGGAACCCCAACCCCTCAACATACAGAGGGCTGCCTTTAGTCCCACGGTGGAATGTGGCAGAGCAGAATTCCACAGTAGCATCAATTTAGTGGAAAATAAAATTGCCCCATCCCAGGCATGGCTGTGGCATCAGACCCCAGTGCAGTGTCACCTCTGTTACCCCAGGTGGAATGACAATCATGGCAGGTTTTTGGGCCTTATTGTATCCCTTCAGTGGTCTCCCAGTCTTGTCCTTAGGGGTCAAGGGTAGCCAGCAGGATCCTGCTGATCAACACAGGGGCAGCAAGACTTACCTAACCCTGGAAGTTTATGCTGGACAGCACCATGTCATTGTCATCCTCATCCTATCAGAACCTCCTCTGCTGGGAAATAAGGAAACCTGGAGTTGTCCTCATGGGTAAATGAATGCAGCAGTTTCTCCTGGTAGATTTGGGACTGTTTTGTTCATGTTTACCAACTGTGTCTCCACACACAAGTGAACAGGGTGTATGTTCCTTTTCAAGGGAGAACCTGTGGCTGTGCTGTGATCATTTACCTGCAGGAGCAAATACATTAATCCAGCCTATTTTTTATGTACTGAGCAGTTGCCACTCTTTACTGCAAGTCAGCTTTTCCAGCCTTCACATGTTCCTTATCAATTAGGTTTAATCCCATTTTTCAAGCAGTAGAAATTTAGGCACAGAAAGGCTGATTGCCTCTCTCAGAATTTAGGGCTTACAATCTTGCTCTGAGCCCCCAGGATTTCATCTCACAGCCAGATGGGATCAATGCTAAAGGCAACTGAGGCTTCTTTGAAAGGAAAATAATGAGATGTTGCTGTTCCTTCCCTCTCTTTTCGACCTAAATGGAGGTGTGTGGCTCGGCTGACAGGGATTGCTATTTTATCAAACTTGGACACCTATCTTTGACAAGCTGCCATCATTATTCCAAAAACATGTTTGAATTTCTAACTGCAGGTTGTTCAGGAATGTTGTACAAACCATGGTGTGACTGGTTCCCCTCTGCTCCCAGCTCCTGGGCTGAGCTCAGGAGAAGAAGAGTTAATCTGGTTTTATCATCAGCTGCTGCTCCAAGGACTTGGCAGTCTGGGACATGCAAAAGTGAATCAAACTGGTTGCCACCATGTGAAAGTCTGCAGCAACTGCTGGGGGCTCAGATGTCTTACTCTGCACTAATGGTGTGCAGAGCTGCTCGGTAACACCCTGCACTGACAGACAGCAGAGACACAGCTTGGATTAGATATTAGAGCTTTTCATATTTTATCCAGTTCTCTGGTGCGACTGGAACATTTACACTTGCAATTTGTGGCTTTGGAGTTGCAAATTTGTTGGCTTAAACTTGGTGTAGATTGCTGGGAAGTGTCTGTAGAGGTTCTGCTAAACATTTCCCATGGAATTCCCATGGGGCTACAATGATTTAAGGGATTTCTCAGTTGTACCTTGGTGTGTGTCTCCCTCAGCCTTTCCACAGAGGAACTAGCTTTACTCTGAGAGCTTTGACAAATCTGCAGTTGCAGCTCAAACACTTGGCAGTTTCAAGGAGGGGCCCCAGGAATTCAGAGAGGTTTTTAAAGAATTTGGCTGATAAAAGTGGAATTCACAACTGGGACAACTTTGGGAATTCCTGACTTCTATGTTTTCTGCTTTTACATGAATTAATCTTTTACTTTTGATGAGTTATCAGAAACATTTATTTTCTTTTTCCTTTTGTCTCTCAGAGTGCTGCTCACTGCACAGGCAGATAGCAACTTCCATTGCTTCTGCCAAAGAGCTTGGTGCAGCCAAAAAGTGAGAGGGAAAAAAAGGGAGAGAACATAGTTTACTGAGTATCACATATCAGGAGAGCAGCAGAGTCAGAACAGAAGCATCACCCAAGAGCTGGATAGGAGGGACATCACCATCTGAGAGAATGTGCCAGAGCACAGGCAGAGCACAGGCCTTCAAAGCTTTCAAATTAAATCCTCTTATATCTCCAAAGAAAATTAAAGGAAAAACAATCATTTGTTTAAGGTTAAGGATACTCAGCCCTTTCAACAGCAATTCCAACCTCTCCAGCCTTCCTCTGGAATTGGACTGTCGAGTTTCTGACCTCTTGTGGCCACTCAGGACACTGTGGGATTTTCTCTTATCTCACTGTAATGGGAAGCCCTGGCCTAGGCTTTATTTACCTCCCTTCAGTATCTAAAAGGAAAGTTATCCCTAAATGGTCACTGAGTGCTGTGAGCTGGTTCATGTGGCTCCTGTTGCCTACCTGTGCTATAAACCCTGGGAATACTGGTGCCATCCTATAAATGCTTATCCCTGACCTTCCTTTGGATTAAAAGCTTATGGTTCCACCAGGACAGCTGAAAATACCCCCACTGAGCCCTCGGAATTTGTCTACGATGAGATGAATGTTCAGGTACACGAGAAATACTAGGTTTTATTCCCTATGGGAGCACAGCTGCAGTCACCATCTTTCTGGCAGAATGGATGTGGGCATGAAATACTTTTGGTTTCCAGAAGCACCAGTTCTGGTCTCAGTGCAAACCACAAGATTCCTGGTGTTCTGCACAGCCTGGGATGTTCTTCTTGGGGTCTGGACTTGGTGAAGATGAGTAAGCACTGATCCCAAAGTGCTGAAATCAGGAGGAATCACTGACTGAACACACCTTTAGACTGAGACTTGCCCACATCAGGCTTGGAGTTTGGGTGAAGAGAAATCCCACTCCACAAAGGAGTCCACCTGCACTCTGATTTCAGGTACAAAGTAAGTTTACCTGGAGATTTTACAAACACACAACTAAGGCTGAAGGTGTGCCTGGGTGTTTACCAATTTTTACTTTTTTGAGAGGATCCATAACAAAGAAACAATGATTAAGCCAAGTCTGCTACTTATTTTGATGATTATTTTCTATTTCTCCAGAGCTTTCTTCTCGCATACTGAAACACCTTCCCACTTTGCATCTGTTTTTCTTAACACCAGTCCTGTTGATATAAAAAAGAATATAAAAATAAACATAAGAGTAAAAAATCCTTCATTTTTTCAGGCTTGAAATTATTCAAAATTCACATTTTAAAATCTTTAATTCAGTCTTTAATTAAATTGATATAAAGTAGTAAATAATCCACAGAAACTCAATTTTTCATGCAAAATTGTATCGGTCCTGAGTCTTTAGCACAAAAAGAAAAGCTGTGGAGGAGTAGATGCTTTACATTTGTTCCCTTTTGGCACCATTGCCCACCAAAGCTCTGATGTCATTCCCCAAAATTCTCCTCTCTCCTGGATTTCTTGGAAAGCCAGCACAGAGGGCAGCAATGACCGGGGCAGTGGAGTTGTGTGGTGTCTGCAGTTACCCAACACACAGAAACCTGTTCAGCTGAAGGGATGGAGGCAGAGACACGGGGGGTGGGGTGGGGGAACGAGTCTTGCAGAGGTTTTCCCATTTAGGAAGCTGTTTTCTTGGGAGCCAGCCCCATTCCCTGCATGGCTGGTGGGCCCTGTTTCCTGAGCAGAACCACCTCGGGGTTCCCCTGCTCTGAGGTGGCACTGAGACACCTCTCTGGAACCCGGGGATGGGGCTCCAGCAGGGCTCCAGCAGGAGCAGCAGAGATAAACCCTGCACCTGGGCTTAAATTAAAGCTTGATTAACTTGTTCCCAGAATCGTACCCAGGAGACTGCACTCTGTGAGCCAGTGATGTCCTTCTCAAGCCAGTGTCCCCAGATCACAGAACATGTGTCACCAGGGATGGCCAAGTGCTTACAGAGGGCACAGAAATGCTTGTAGAAATAAACCTGGGGTGGCACAGGGATTACATAATGTCAGTGGCCATGTCAGGGGCTGTAAGGGCCTGTGTCACTCAGGACTCTGCTGCTTCCAAGTCAGATGTCAGAGCAGCAGAACAGCACTGAGAGAAGCTCTGGGAGGGAGGAAATGGGACCTGCCAGGAGTGCTGTGCCTGGAGAACTCGCAGCCTGCCCTTGACACACCCTGACAAAGCCCAGGCTCCCTTCTGGGGGTTCCCAAGGGAGTTGCCTTTCTTCTCCCTGGGTAGGATTGGAAGCGAGGACCTGACTTCCCACATTCCCAAGATGTCCCATGACCAGGCTGGGAAGGTGTTTGGAGAGGAGTGAGTGGGGACATTCTGGCCCTGCTACAGCCACTCCCTGGCAGGGGAGCTGCCCTGATGTGGCAGCAAAGCTGCTGGAAGGCTCCCAGGAGGAATCCTGGGGCTGAAGGAACATGGCAGTGGGTGTGTCACATGGATATCCTCAGACTGCAGGGGGCCCCTGATCCTGTATTTCCCATTTTCTCCTGTTTTTCCCCCAGAATCAGGTCAGGATCGAGGCCCTGAAGCAGCATATCCACATCCCTATTTCCCCGTAACTATTTTTAGGTATGGATTTTATTCCCAATTTTGCCTTTATTTTTCCCAACTATCCAGGATGTTTCCCTGGGACCCCCTTTTCCCTGCCCCCATTCCCCATCCCATTGCCACATCCCGTTCTTCTCCCAGAAGCAGGACTGGATTGAGGCCTTGAAGCAGCACTTGGGGAACACCCATATCCCTCCCTATATCCATGTTTTGGGATCAGGGTGGATTTTATCCTTGATTTTGGGTTTATCCCCTATTCCTGACCTTTTTCCTGACCCCATTCCCATGGATATTCCCATTTTTCCTGTGTTTTCCCTCCAGAACTGGGGTGGGATGGAGGCCCTGCAGTATGAACACATAATGAACTTTCACTCCTGGTTTGTTCCCAGCCCTGCAGTGGTGGATGGGGCCACTGCACTGGGGGCACAGGATGCACTCTCTAGTGCATCTGTAGCTTACAGAAGCCGTCCTTCCTCCAGGACATGGATGTGTGAGCTACAAAGTGCTCATCGGTCCCAACATTCTGCTGGATGGACAATCCTGGTCCAGGTGGTGACATTTAGTGGGTTTGATCCCTGCCAAAGGAAATGAAGGTGTTTAGGAAACAAAGGTAAAGTCTCCAACAGGGGTTGGGTCTCCCTGGATCCACACACTCCACAGGAGTGCCAAAGGCTCTCCAGGACTGCCTGGATTGCCTCAGACTTTCAAGGCAATGTGCAAATGCTAAAACTGCTGAAAAAACACTTTCACAGCTCCTCCTCCACTTGACATTCAAATTGAAGCTCAAGCTGAGGAGAAGCAGATCAGAACACCTGTATTTACACCAGGTAACACTCTGCTGGTACCACTCACACATGGCTGAGTGAGAGGAGGCTGAGCAGCAAAACCTCCTTTCAGGATGGGTATGTGAAGGTACCTTCATCAACATTTATTTACATCATATTCCCAGTGGATCTTGGTGATGGCTCTGTGGGTTATGAACACTGACTGAGTCCTGCGGCAGGAGAAAGACTTTGGAAGGAATTCCAATATCTCTGGGAAGAAACTTCTCTACTACTTCTTTGGTAAAAAAAAAAAACAAACAACCCAGACCAAAACAAAAAATGCAGCTCCACAAACCAACCCAAAAAAACCCAAAAAACCAAAACTACAAAACCCACCCACACAAAAGCAACTGACTTCTGGGAACATGAAAGCTCAGCAGAGAACATTTTGAGTAAATTTGCTCTATTTTAGCTCAACATTAAGGAACAGGGAGAAAATAAGTTACAGATTTTCAAATGACATTATTTAGAGTTATTCAACTTCTGGCTTGGTCAGCATGTGCTGGTGGAGGGAGACAGCACATCAAAACCACAGAGCAGTGACTTTGGACTCTATGTCTGCAGCACAAGGACACCTGAGACAAGCATACAGGGACTGTCACTGACTGGTTTTGGTTTGAACCCCCATCACCAAACAGTACAGGAATTAAATGCAGTGGAGAGAGACTTCTGATATTTTTCCTAGTTTTTGTTCACTGTTTGCCCTTCCTGAGTTCCTGTCAGCTGACAGCTGTGTTCCCCTTTATCCTGATAATCCATTCCACCTTCCCAGCATAATTCTGTTCCACTTAATCTTCCTTTCATGCTTTTCTCTGCAGAACTCTTGAGTCACATTCCTTCTGAGCACTTCCATGTAGTTTGCCAGCTCTAAGCCATCTTGACCAACAGACCTTCATGCCTCTTCATCTGTAGCTGTGCTGCTGCAGGAAGAGCAGCATCCTACACTTGAGCCATTGTGTTCCTCTCAGGGAAAGCTCTTTTCCATATTCCTCATTTCACAGTTTTTCTGGGGCATCCAACAGCCAGAGCTGCTCTTTGTGCACAGCCCCCCACTCCTGCTCAGGGTTTGGCTTTTAGGAATCCAGTGACTGGCAGTGCACAAGTCCCTGCATTTGAATCCTTTGAATAAAGTGAATAAAACACATTATTCTCTTTCTGCTCTTCCAAGTCTTGCTGTGGAAAGGGCAGTCTCTAAATCACTTGGGCATCACAGAGCTCAGAACTGTTCACAGCCTGAACCACCCCAAATTCTGAGGAGGTCTCACTACAGACAACCACAACTCTCAAAGTCACAACTGACACCTGAACAACAAGAAAGGTGCTTTATTTCAGCATGTTCAAGACAGTTTTAAATCAAACATAAAATTCCATCCCTGTTTTTAGCACAAAAGCATCAGCACTGCAAAACTCCCACCTGGAACACCAGGTACATCTCCATCACAGACGCAGCTGTCCTTCCATCTCTCTTTGTGAGACTTGAATCCATGGCTCGTGGGATGGATTCAGGGGTGAGGAACAGTCCCCCTGGTGTATCAGTTTGGTGACCTCTCTGTGCAAACCACAGAGAGGTTTGCAGAGCCCAACAGGGCTCAGTGAAGTCAGAGCCTCAAGCGAAACATGGAACCCAAACCATACCTTAGGAGGAAGTTCATTCAGGAGCTGAGTCTGGGAGCATTCCAGAACTGGCTCCGTTTGCCTCGGGGAAGGCTTGGGCACCAGCAGCCAGGGAAGGATGCAGTGGCAGCAACAGCTTGCTTCTCAGAGATTTAACTCTGTGCTTGTGGTTCTTCCAGGGGTAAGGAAGTAGGCTCTCCTGATCACTTTGAATAAATGTTTGATGAACACATAAATAGTTAATGTAAAAGGAATTTAAATGTGTTATCCAGAAACGACTCACTGAGTCTGAAATAGGAAGCAAAAAGGCAACCAAGCCACTCTGTGTTACAAGCCCTGCAGGCAGTGATGTGCCTCCTTGCTCCAGAGATACTGCAGGGGGTTGTACTGACCAGGCACAAACATCCTCATCTTATTTTGTGCCTTGAGCTCCTGTTGGCAAATCAAAGTCAAGTTACCTTTTAAAATTGCACTGTGAACATTGGACTTCTGAGTTGCTCTCTTCTATTCACCTTCTTCAGCTCCAGGTAAGTGACACCTCTCAGGAATCTGGCCTCTTCCTCTCCAGGATTCCCAGTACTACACCTGCTTGGGCCAGTAGGAGAGAGGGAACAAACCCAGAATAAACACCCTGAGAACCTGTTATCTGTGGGCCTTGGCAGTTCAACCTGGTGAGTATAAGCAGTGACTGTTGCTGTATCCAAGAAGGAACTTGATCTGTTGCCTGGCACTGGATCTTCTAATGGGGATATTCAGTGGAAAAGAAAACCTCTTTTATTCTTATTAAATTTTACTATATATATGACACCATTTATTTAATTTTGAACTCTATGGTAGAGTCAGAAGCCCTTTGCACTTACAAAGAACAGACCCTACTCTGAAGTGCTGATAAATTAAAGGATATGTGGACAGAAGGGGACACAAAATTAGCAGTACAACAAAGTGATGCTGGTCGAGTCAATAACTGTAAATATTTTGAGATCATAGGTGGGAATTGATGCCCCAAGTTTAAGTTTTTCTCTATATCTCATTCTCACAGTGCCTTTACCCAGCACATAATAACTGCTGGGCACTTGCTGAACCTGAAGTAAAAAGCATCCAAAGAAAGAACTGGTAAGATGTGAAATCTGCCAGGTCACTTAAAGTGTCCATCTTTTTAACTGGAGAATAATTTAGATCATTAAGGGGAGTAATAGTAAAAAACCTCCAGATAAAGGAACACATTTATCTCGAATGAGGGAAGCTGCAGAACTGGATGAATTGTATCATTCACAAAGACCTTGCTGAACTCGGTGCCCGGAAACCTTCTGGAATTACACAAGTGACCTATTTTGGTTTCACCAGAGGATGAAGGAGCTGCCTACTCAGCCACCTTTGTGCAGGAATTGTACTGATTAAGAGGCATCACAAAGGGAGCAGCTGGAACTCCTGCTCAAAACTTATTGCATGCCAGTGGAACTGCTTTTTCAATGAGGGCATTTGCATTTAAATGAGGAAGTCGGCCAGGCTGAAGTGCAGCAGTGGTGCCAAAGTACAAAGAATTAATCACTGGGAACTGCAAAGCCTGCCCAGTTCTACTGCCACATCTGGAATATTCACCTGGCAGGGATAACCCATCTTGTTACTTGAACTGCAATCCACAGGTCCTCAAAATACAGTTCAATTCCTGCACCACAGACCTTGTCTTTCTACTCCACAAAGCTTTAAGCCACCCTTCTTAATTTTGTTACTTGTTAAGTGACAGGAGACCTGTTTCAGACAGGAAATCTTCAACATCTCAAAGCTTTCATGAAACTCATTTGTTCAGAGGCATGGAGAGTTTCAGCCCAGGCAATCAGCCTCTGCTTTCACCACAAGGCTTGATGTTGTCCCAGGTATTGTGATGAAAGGAGTGATTTCTTCTTATTTCATCCCTGCTTTGCTGAGTGAAAGTAATTACTGTCATACCAGTTACAAACTTAGGGAAAACACCTTAAGATATTTTATAAGTTTCTCAATACTGAAAAATACAGTGGAGAACGTTATTTTTCATTTTTTGCTGACCAGTGAATATAATTCCAATTCTCACAGCCAAGCTGCAATTTTTCATGAACTACCAAGGCACCAAAACTCCTTTTGTGACCTGTTTTGTGTGCATCTGTAAATGCATTTCTGCTGTTTACCAGAACAGTAACCAGTGTTTTCAGATTCTATATTGCAAAGTTCACAAAAATTTGTGTTTATTTTAACCCTTAGGAGTGAGATTGTATCAAGACCTGAGAGGCCACAGCAGGAAGCAGTGACAAACTTGATATAATTAGAGAACAAATTGCAACATGGTTAAGAAGGCAAAATTTTCCAGGTAAGGAGACTTAAAAAATGTATCATTTGCTGATAGGGGACCAAGTAATTAAACAGTGACCATTTAAACTGTGAACACCAGAGCACTTCCACATGTGGCATCTGACAGCAGGGTCTGCAGGAGCAGAGTGTTCTGTGGTCAGAGTAAATCACTGGGCTTGGCCACTGCTGTGCCAGAGGGGTGTCACAGCACAGAACCAAAGCTCTGGTGTCACAGTCCTGCACACACCCGAACCCTGGGCTTCTCCCTTAGGAACAGATGATGTGCAGGATAATTGACATTTAGAGGCTAAAGGCTACCTAGGGATTTATTTGACAGCCTGGAGAGCACAATGAACCCAACTGGGATTTGTTACCTCTGAGAACTTGTCTCCACATCACACTAATACAGAAGTTACTCTGAGGTGATCATGGAAGCTTTTCTCTGTAGATTAGGACTAAACTTGACAAGCCTTCTCTAGTCTGCACCCAGGAAAGCTAAATGGCCACGTCAGGAATATTTCCACTTGGATAGATTAAAGTGTTTCGAGCTCTGAAGGGGGGAGGCAATGGGAATAGGGCTGAGATGGCTCCATCCCTTTCCCATGACTCAAGATATGTGCCCTTAACCCTGAGTCCACATTCTCCAACAGTTTCAAAGACTGAATTTTCTCATGGCTTGTGGTACTTCACAGAAATCTTCTATTTGAAGAGCGTCAAAGCTGGGATCTGTATCAGTACAAGCAGCTCACTCAAGACTAAACCAGCCCCTGCCCCCTGGATGCTGCAGAGGTTTGCAGGACAAATCTGGGTAGAAATTGCAGTTCTCAGTCCCAAAATAAAGCCTGTGCTCAGGCAGGTGTGTCTGAAGGAACACAGGCTACAGCCCATCGTGGTGAAACCTAACCCAGAGGAAACCAGATAACCAGATAACCAGATAACCCAGAGGAAACCAGATAATCAGCTCTGATGGATCCAGGGGGGTTTCATGGAAATGACTCTTCCAGGACGGGATGGAAAAACCTGATGTTTGCAGAAGTAATTGAACATGTCTTAGACTGAGATTAAAAGCCATTTCTGCAACGTCAGTCAAGAGCCACCCCAGCAGATCACTTTAACACTCGGCAGGAGTGGGTGAGCCCACAGCACACACTGTCCTCTCCAGGGGCAGGAACTGCATTTCCAGCCTCTGAGGCCCAGTACAGCTCAAAATTCCAGATGGCCCATATTTATCTGAGTGAACTCCAGTTTCTCTGCTTTGCTCAAAGTCTATTTTAAGTCAGTCCATCTCTGAGGAAAAGTTTCCTCTGGAGTTTCACAGAGATTAAACACAATGAACTTCCATTTGAACAACTCTACCCGTTGCATGAGTGGATTCCTTAGGATTTTAAAATCTTTTAGCTTATTTCAAGGCCCCAAAATACAATGAGGGAGCAGCTGTTCTACAAAGAGAGGCACTGATTATTAGCCATATTCTTCAGGCCATTTGACTGTAATTACGTTTCATTTTGCTGGCTAACATTCTGATAAAGTCAATTTAGAGGCCTCTTTATGGTTTTTTTTTCAAAACCTCTAGAACTCAATTAACAGGCTTTGTCAAGGCTTGGACTTCAAAGTCCTGGACAGAGTAGTTTAGAAAATGAAATAAAGAAGCCCATTGTAAAGTCCAGAAGCTGCAGTTCCCACTTGAACATTCCCTCAGCCAGGTTGGCAGGTGCCAGGACAGAGTTTTCATTGCTTTGATTACACTTGTATTAAACTGTGTTAGTTACAGTTCAGAGTGCACATTTAAATCCCACCCCAGAACATGAACATAAAATATTACACATCAGTTTTCTGCAATTCAGAGACAATTTTGAAAATCAACCAAGCCAAACCCATCAAACTTAAGTCTCTTGTGAATTCAGGACCTCAGAAATTATATGTCTTCTCACGTAAATTTTTGCACACAGCCCATTCTGGACCTCCCCAGCTCGACCAGCTTTCTCATCAAGTTATCATTTCTCTCTGAAGCTGCAGATTTCCTTTCAGCTAATGTTTTAAAATTAACTGGTAAAAATTATTTCCTCAGTTATTAGTTGTTGAGGTACGTCCCAGATCACGGGAACTGGTTTTCATAAAATATAATTAACTGTGCTTGGCCTTTTATAATACCTCATGACAAGAAAAAAGCAGTTTCTTAAACATAAAGATCTGAATTAAAAATTTATTTCCTACAAGCTCAAACCTTTCCTGCCTCTCTCCCCCTCCCCAGGGAAGTTCTGGAGGTTACAAAATTGAGGGGTGAGGTTGCCTTTTAAAAATCTTTGTTTATGCTGACATATGCACCTGCAATCTTGCAGAAGGACATTTAGGCATTGATAGAAAGGAATTATTAAAGCTGCTGACCCGGGTGATCCAACATGCTTTGTTGCACTCAGAGTATCCACCCACTCCTGGCTCTGGAGCAGAAAGGCAAAGCCAGGCCTGGGAAAACTGGGTTACTGGGTTCTGAAGAAAGGGAGCTGGACTTTGTAAGTGATTCAGCAAAAAAATGGCAAATAAGGTATTGCTAAACCTATGAATTCATTCTCACTTGTTTTCACAAAAGTTCTAAAAGAAATGGGCACAAAGCTCCTTCAGGAATCCCATCTCCAGGCCCAGTTTGCCAGGGCTGTGGGAGAAGCAGCTTCACAGCCTCTGAGCCAGGAGGGGGAGTTTGTGGGAATGAGGGTTGAGGAATAAAGGACAGGGCTGGAGCTTGGGCTGCTTCATTTCAGGCTAAAATTCTTCATTCTACCTCTTTTTTTGTTTTTAATTTTATCTTTTCCATTTAGCAATAGGTCTGTACTGTAAGGGCAGGAGGATGGATAACCTGTGGGGTTTCCTGTCTTTCTCTGATTTCCCAGCCTTTTTTCTTTGCTCATTTAAAACACTTCTGTCTCTCAGGAAGGGCCATCGTGTGTCAGCTCTTTCTTTGGAACTACCAGACCCCAATCCAGAGTCTGGATCACACTGACTCCTGAAGGGAGAGAACTGGCACCTTTGGGTCACCTGGAGATCACAGCTCTGCCAGGGTGCTGAAGTACCTCTTGTTTAAAAGCCTCCATGGGGTGGTGCAGACACACAAATTAATTTAAACATGCACATCCAGCCCTGGAATTTGGGCAGGTGGATTGCGGTGGGTATGGGACACTCCAGGCTGAGCAGAGTAGGGTGACACTGGGGGCACAGGTGGGGTGACAGGTGAGGGGACATCCAGGGAACCAGAGTGACCCCTGGGTGGGTGCTGGAGACACCAAGGTGAGCTCTGGGTGGGTAAATGGGAGCCCTGGGTGACACTGGGGGCACCAAGGTCCCATGTCCCCACCCAGGGGCCACCTTGGGCCCCCTGATGTCCCCTTTGTCACCCCACCAATGCCCCCAGTGTCACCCAGGGCTCCCATTTACCCACCTAGAGCTCACCTTGGTGTCTCCAGCACCCAGCCGATTCTCAAAGATGTTTCTGTGCTTTTTATTTTGCTTTTTTTGGCCCAAGCGATGCCCTCATAAACTGCACTTTGCAGAGCTCTGTCTGGCATCTCAAAACAGCCAGATGGGTGCTGTATCTAAAAATCCCTTCTGCTCCTGCTGTGCTCCAGAGCCCTGCCCGGGATGCGAGAGTTCCCTTTCCCGGTTCCACCATTAGATGTCCCTGAGCGCTCAGGGTTCTGCGGCCGCTCCCGCCCCATTCCCGCATCCCGGGGCGATGGAGCTCGGGACAGCTTCGGGAGCGTCCCAGAGGTGCCCAGGAGAAGGCATTCCCGATTCCTTCCCTGCTGTGCAGCTGGGAAGCAAAGGGGGAGCTTGGAAAAGCAGCAAACCTGTCCCAGGTGTTCCCCAAATGTTATCCTGGGTGTAAAGTGTTTGGTGCTCTGATAAATGCTGCTTGTTCGATGCTAACACACATTTCTCTGCTTAATGCCCTAAACATTCCAGGTGCTCAGCGTGGTTCTTTTGCAAATAGCATCCAAGCACCTTGGAGCAGGGCTGGAGTTTGCCTGGATGAAGTTTGCTGCAGGTAAGGATTGCCCTGAGTGCAGGAAACAGAAATTTTGCTCATCAGGGAGAAGAAAAGAAGAGGGTTCTGAGCAGGATTAGACACCATTTTGCAGAGCTCTCTTTGTTCTCTGGAGCTGCAGGTGGTGCAGGGCTGCTCCTCCTGGCTCTGGACAGGTCGTGTGCTGTTGGGTCGAGGCCTCTGGTAACTCCAGCTTTGGCAGCTGTTGGATGCCAGGCTGGATGGCTGCACATGTACAGGGCTTTGGGACAAACAGACACTCCCTTTGGACATGGAATTACAGCCACATCTCCCCCTCACTGTGGACGTGGCTTGTCAGAAGCCCTGCCAGAGTCCTGTCAGGTAAATAGTGTTGCTGCAGTGACAGATTTTGGAACAGAGCTGAACACAATCCCTGAATTGCACTCCCTGCCTTCTAACTGCAACAAATCTGCTTTAATTGTTTCTATGACTGTTATATCTGCGTGTTTCTGTAATGATCGATTGCTGAGTATATACATTTAAATAATGAGCCATTGGTTCCAGGTCAGCACTTGGCTCAGTAATGATGCCAGGTATTTTCCAGAGGGGGAACAGAGCGAGTGACAATTCTGACAAATTTGTATTCTATGAGCAAACACAGGGGACAAATTCAAATTGAGCTTCTGAAATGGAAGAAAATGGGAGGCAATATCTATTAAAAAGAGTTAATAGAAACACACATTCTGAGTGAATGTTGCCCTTATGGTAATGGTGCTGTTTGCCTGTGTAATCAGGACTATTTTTATACAACCCACCTCACTTTTTTTGCTCTTTGGTTCTTCAAACACTGTTCTCACTGTTTAAATTTGTATGTATGAGACTGTGTATGTGGCTACATACACAGTAAAGCAGAATAAAAGGTAGAAAGATTTGCTGTGCAGGAGATAAGAGATTTGCATCATTCGTCTGTTAAAGTAAGATGATAAAATAGGGAATGAAGAAGCAAATTCATTTTATTCCATTTACCTCTGTGCCATTCACCTTGGGGAAAATGAAATAGAACACTCCTGTGATTATAAAAAGAGCAGAGAAGTAGGATTACGGTGGTAGAACTTGTGCCACTGTAATTCCAACCTATTCTTTTCCTTTTTCACTGCATATTTCCAGTATACAGTCCAAGCAGGCAATTGTTTATCAGTGAGGTCATCACTGGAATGGCCACCTCATGGAATTGGTTCCTAATGAGATTATTAGGCCTGTGTTTATTTTGTGGGCTCTGAACAGCCCACATAAACTCAAACATTGTTATTTTGCTGTCAGGGTTGTGTCTGCAGCTTGTTTTCTTTCCCAAGACTTTAAATTTAATCTAGCAGAGATCCCAGAAGTAACAAGACCATTTGTGTTGTAGAAATCTCCATTATGCCCTGGGTAAAAATGAGCGTGCCCAGGTTGCCGGCCAACTGCATGTTTTATTCTGCTCAGACAGGTGAAATACAGCACAAAAATCAAGCAGGGAAGTGGGGTTTCTCCTTTTGGATGCATTTTCATATGGCCTGGTTGGAAACTGCTGGTTTTACCTCAAAGGACAAGTTACTTCCCCAGTGAGGTGAAGCCCGCTGTGGATGAAGAGGGTTGTGCAAGAACTGGGCCTTTTAATGCCGCTGATAAAGTGAAGCACAGCAGTGTTTGAAGAAACCCTCAATGCCACTATTGAGCAATCTGGATGAGGAAGTGATGAGAGATCCTTTCTCCACGTAAAATCACGAGGGGATTTTGCAAAAGCACGGCACAGTTACGCAAGGAGCAGCCCTCAGGGCCGCTTCTCTTCAGTACATTGGACTGGGTTATGGAATTCCTTCAAATGCAGGTGGTCAGAACAGGATTTAGGCCCAGTCCCAAAGACTGCACACACTCAGGGCTCTGGTGTGTGACACTGGGACAGAGGGACTGCCATGCTCAGGAGACCTCTGGGGCTCACTCTGGCAATTCAGAACTGGATACCTCAGGAAAGCACCCAAGGAATCCTTTGAACCACAAAATCATAACTGGCCAGAGAGATTTTTCCATCACGTCAACAACCAAATCTGTGTGATCATTGCAGATGTTGAATATTTAGTTATCTTTGATCTTTGGCATTCCTAATACAAGAGTTCTTGATTCTTAGACACTTTGATCCTTGATGGTGCTGAGAGACACTGAGCTCTGCAGGTTTCTGTAGGAAGCTACTGCCTTTTCTCAGAGCTGAATTTACTTTGTGCTGCAACACTGAATTGTAGAAGAGCAAGTAAATATCAATCCTGGGCCTTTTCCATCCCTCCTGCCCTGTTCCTGTCCCAAACACCTCCTCAGACCGTGCATGGCTTTACTGAACTGTGCTGGTGCAGAGCCATCCCTCGGAGCTCCCTGGGCCAGGCTGTGCAGTGGATATCTCAGTAGGGTTTCAGCTCCTCTCAGCTGCTGGTGCTGGGCCATGGCAGACGTGTGGGATCATCCCAACCCAGGCTGAGCTGTAACCAAGATTGATTTGTTCCATCAAGTATTGATCTGTTCTGCAGAGCAGTTCTTAGTCAGAAGCCTTTGAAGGTCTCACCACCAGTACAGGACAAGCAGAGATTTTTACCTACCCAAAAACTCCCATGATTTTTTTATCTTGCTTTGAGGTGTGAAACGTCTTTGAACTTGACCTTTTTCTCACTAGAGCTGAGTCACTGGGGAATCAAATTAATCTCAAGGAAAAGCCATAAATGATTTTTGTTCCAGTTTTTCCAGGATCTGTTCTGCTTATATAGGTTTGCAAAGAGCAAAGTTAAAAGAGCTTCTCAGAGTCCAGGGATTGTCAAGGCCTTTATTCCAGATGGGGTCACATCTCTTTCCAGACACCGGTTAATGGTCGTACTGGTGTAACACCACATCCTCCAGCAAGGTTTATACTGCTGTAAAATAAGCAGCTTGTTCTCAAACACCGCTCTTTCTACCACTTTTTGATTGGTTTTGTATCTTTTTGTTTTATTATTTCCTCTAAGAATGAACTTGGGAATAATTATTGCCTTTTAGCATGGAGTTTCCTTGAAACTTTTTTTATTATTTTTTTATTTAAAGACGCATTTGGTTTAATTGTTGTGAGATTACTAGGCAGGAAAAGGAGATACAATAAGAGATAATGTGTTCATATTTATAAAGTCTTTAGACAAGCTTCTGCGAGTTCTCTAATTAACCACACGGAGACTATATGGGTGCTGAATAAATTAACATAAAAAATAATAACCTGAGTTGATTAGAATGCCTGAAAGCAGGCTATGTATTGCTGGTCTTCCAGAAAGTGTTCACGTGGGACAAATGGTCAGGAGAACCTAAAATGAGGGTCTGATCCCTCTTTCATCCTGTGAGCTCGGTATTTACTTGGGTCACTGACTGACAGTGATGGAGGAGGAAATCAGGTAGAACTGAAGAGGTCCATTGACTCTATTTTAGCTCAGTGAATTTGTTCTATTCAAAGGTATTTTAAGTCAGTTTTAGACATAGATAAACCCCCAGGGAATCACTCTTTAACGAAGGGAATGAGAGGGTTTTTGGAGACTGAATTACCACTCTGTGTGTGCTGCCTTCACAGACCAGTCTGTGAAAAGCTCCCCCCTGGGTGCTGTTCATGCCATTCCCTTCTCCAGGGAATGGCTGGAGCTGTGTCAGGGCAGGGTCAGGTTGGATCTCAGGAGAAGGGCTTGGACTGATGATCCTTGTGGGTCCCTGCCAGCTCAGGATATTCTGTGGTTCTGTGGCATAGAGATTTATTGGACATGTGTTGAGCCCTCCCTCAACATTCTGTGTACAGACATGACAAAACAGCCCCTTCCTGAATGGCTTCTTGTCCCCTGGGAAAACCCTGAAACCCAAACCCCATCGAGAAGGTGCTTTGTGGAGCAGTTCCTGAGCAGCAGTTCCTGAGCAGCAGCAGTACCTGTTATCATGCACCACTGTGGGAGTTACTGCACCAGTGTTCCTGGGAAGCTGCCAAAGTCACACTCAGCTTCTTGGGACACCTGAACAAAATGACCACAAGAATTGAATGTCCAGATCCTGCCCTTCTCTGCTGGCCTTTGGTTGTGGAAAACAGCCTTTGCTGGGCAAATCCCTCGGGAGGAAGCCCCAGTTTCTAGGAGAGGCAGGCAAATGTTGCAAGAGCAGGACTGTGCCTGGATTTGGGTGTCATCCCTGCCCTTGGCAGTGGGTTTGGAACCAGATATCCTTGAGGGCCCTTCCAAGCCAAAACCATACCTGTACTTTGAGAGCAAACCTGAACTGTAAACCAGAGAAATAGTCCTGATTTGGAACGAAGCCCTAGACGTGCCACAGAGCACATGATATTAAAATGGCTCTGTGGAGTCTGTCACCATGTACATGAGGTTTTCTCCTGCCAGTGTAGCTCCTCCATTTGTCTGCAGGATTTCAGCACAAGGGAGGAAAGAACTGAATCAGAGACACAAACTACTGTTTCTTTGCATCATGCCCTGTGCTCTCCTCCTTCCATGATCAAATGGTGGCCCAGTTTTAAGGGTTGTTAGTGATGTGGCTTTGAGGCAGCTTCTTAAAAAATTGCGTCTGTCCCTGTGCTGGAACAGTGCTGGAGTTCCTCCAATGCTCTGTTGGTTTTCCAGACCAGTGGGACTGGGATGTGTCTGGATTATTCCATGCTAAATACTTGCCACTCCACAGAGTGGAGCACTCACTTCCGAGACAGTTATTGTTCAGTACCAGGACACACAGATGAGGGACTTTCAGTTCTCATTTCACAGTGAATATTTTGAAGTTGCTTTTTACATGAGAACACAGGATTCAGACCTGTCCAAAAAAACTCCAGGTCCCAGCTGCTGCTACATTTAGTTCCCAGCATTTTCTAGTACCAGAGGTTTCAGAGAAAGGTGCAAAAAGTTGCAGAGAGGATGAGAATACAAGAAGCAACTTTTGAGGAAGTTTTTCTTGTGTATTCTGACTTTGAATCCCAAAGGGCTTCTATTTCTCCTCTAATACTGTATTTCTTTGACCCCTTCTAAATGTGGATGTTCTAATTATCCACACAAATGTTCAGTCCTCTTCTGGCTCTCACTGAATTCCTGCAGGTCACCAGCTCTGGCTCATAATTTCATGAGTCACTGCTGAACGGGCACAAATGTTGGTAGTTAGGACAGTCTGACCCTTCTCTTTTAAGCAACCCTTCCTGCTGCAGGTCCCACACAATTTTGTCATTGCTTGTAATGAGAAATGTATTTCCTCAGGATGAACAGCAACCAGAAATGTGTCTGTGCCTCCTCCTGCCCTGCCAGTTCTCCTTTCCCCAGAGGAGCTCCTGGAAAGCTGCAGGTGCAGCTGGTGCAGAGTCGGGACCTTTCACAGGATCTGGGAAAAGGAAGGGTCGGCTTGAAATTACTCTTCAAACACAATCAGCCTGTCCTGGGAGACTGTTCTGCTCAGGTGCTTAATAAAGGTATGACTCTGTGTTAGCATTAATGACCTTATTAGTGATGAGACAGCAAGAAGCTTTTGATGTTATCTGTACCACAGGGGGCTGTAGGTCGAGGCTGTGAACCTTGCTGAATGACCAGTTACCCTCTTTCGTAATCCAGAGCTTCCACTAGAATAATTTCAAAGCATTTAAAACACTGATTCAGAGATGCTCTTGGTTATTTAGGGACATGGATTGTTTTTAGATACATCTGAAGTCAAAGGACTGTCTGACCTCAGACTGTTTAATTTCATTTGTTTATGGCAACCAATTCCCAAAGGCAAAGCCACTGTTGGGGTTATTCTGCTGAGTAAATGCAGAGACACCTGAGCAAGCTGAGGTACAGAGGCAGCTGGATATATTTTTATATATATATATAATATATATATATACATATATATATACATAATATATTTCAGTGAAATGGATGCACCTGCTGAGCAGCAATGGAGTGTTTCTCACCTGTGATCCTGGGCTGGGAGAAGTGTGTGCAGTGGGGTGGCAGTGACTCGGGTATTGTCCTTCAAGAGTAGTTTCAATTAAGTCTTTGAAAACAACATGTTTTTCCAGTGCTTTTCAGATTGAAGCACTCTGCTCTACAAAACTCCTCCTAGAAAACTGGGGGATTTTCCCTGCTCTGGAATGCAGCCTCTTCCAGAGGGTGAATTGCTGCCCGACTGTTCGAGGAGAGCAGGTGAAGAAAATGGTTTTAACTAGAAAAGCAGGAGGAGGGAAAGCAAAATAATCCCTTATGATTTGATTCTTCAAGGGGCAAAAGGAAGTTCTTTGAAGTCACTCAACACTTTACCTGCTTATTTGTAGCCCTGGAAGGCCAGGAGGGGCCTTTGGAACATCTGCCATTCCCTGGGGTCGCTGTGCATCCTGGTGAATCCAGGGCTGGGGGATGGATGGTTTGGGGGGGCTTGTTAATCCCCCCCCATTATGATGGGAATGGACTGGAATTGCGGCCTGGAATTTAGCTGAGCCCTTATTTTACTCTGTGTTTTATGAGCTTATAACCTTAACAAATCTTTGGGAGCCATTTACTGTCAGAAAGATAAAACTACCATTTGTAGACTTAATATTTCAAAGGACTCCCTTTTTTGGTCCCCTTTGCTACCTTTTTATAGCTCATAAAGAATGATTTGGTTTTCCTTCTTTGTTTCTGTTAGAGTTTATGAACCTGCCAGCTAATAAAATTTCAGGGAAATCTAATTCTATTGAAAAGTTCAATTCAATTTTTTTTAATAGGGGTTTTATTTGAACACCCTTGTTTTACCATAGCTGCCAGCAACATGAGCAGTTTTAGGGTTTGCTGGAGACCACATTTCATTGCTCATTCCACAGATGCACTGGATTTTAATAATTTCCAAGGGCAGCAGTTGAGACTGAAATGACAAACTGCTGTTGCCTGCACAAAAGCCTCTGGGCACCCTCACAAAAGCATGGCCAGCAATAAGATTGCAAAGAAGGACATTGTGCTTTGGAGCCTCTGTACTGAGGAATTGAAGGAAAAAGAATGGAATTCCTTTGCATCCATTACATTCTTGCCCAGTGGATACCAGAGTTCATGAATGAAAGGTGATTTTCCTTTGCACAAAGACCCTTATGAAAGCCAGGAATCCCCCAGCACTGACTCATCTCAACATTACTGGAACTCTGGGAATCCTGAAAAGGCCAGGATGTGTTGCCTGTTCCATGCCAGCCATCCCTGGGGATTGTTTACTGCTTCTGCCTTCAGAGTGAAGATGCAGCAGCCCTGAGGCTGCTGGCTCATGGGCTGTCAGAGCTCGGAGCTTTGGCTGCATTGTTGGACAGTGCAAAGGGGGGTTATTTCTGCCTTCCCTTCCCCCTCCTAACTGCAGTCTGGAACTCACAGGTGCTTTTTGGCAAAGTTTTTCAGAGAATACTCAGCCAAACGGTCCAAACAAATGTTTTTGGTTTGCTATTTCCATGCTGTGGGTGGAATCCTGACCCCTGGCAGAGTCCTGCACATTCCAGCAGATCAGAAACACTGACACAATTAACAAAACTAACAAAATACTGCATATTTTCACTCCAGTTCCTCCTATTTCCAAATGCTTAAAAGAAATTAATATTTTTAAGATGCTTAGCACTTTTAGAATATATATTGTCCCATCTCTAGACTAACTAGGGTTTTGTTCAGTCTTTTACCCTTGTACAGTTTTACCTCCAGTTTCTTCTGCACAGTCTTCTTGGCTTCCCACGGTCTGACTTGTAGTTCAGTCAATGCTGTGACGGCAAAATTTGTATTTTGTATAAAACTTGATTTTGTTGGAGTTGATTTGCAACAAAATTTGCCTTGTCCTTGGTTGGTGGGTAAATCAGTGCTGGTGTGCCCACAGCAGCAGTTCAGAGAGTGCTTCTTTCTTAGACACTGGGAGTAAAGATGTGCAGGTCCTTTCAAGGAAAGGAGATGGAAAAGATTAATTTTTTTGGATTAGGAAATAAAGCACAGTCAAGTGGTGCTGGGTGACAATGGAGTTCTTTGTATCCCCCACCCTCAATAACCTCCAAACCCCCAAGTTACAGGCTGCCCCCAGAGCCCTGGGTTTGCTCCTGGGTGGAGCTGGGCCAGGCTGGCAGGGCTGCTTTGGGTCCCTGCTCTCTGGGACTGGTTGCTATCCCTGCTCTCTGGGCCTCTCCCTGGTGCCCCTTGCACTGTTCCTTCCCAGGACATTGGACTTCCCCACATGCACCAACCCCTGCCATGTGTTGTTGTGTACAGTCAAGCAGGAAATGGAAATTTCTTGTTTCTTTTTCCATCCTGATCACCTTTTTTCACCTCATAAATCACTGGAAGTTCCAACCCCCACTTCTGCACTGAGTTTTGGCACCCTGTCAATGTGTTCCCCCTCTGGCTGTGCCACTGCCCACTTTCCTTGGCAGTTGGCAGAGACACCAATTCCTGGGGATTCATGGAGGGAGCCCCAGAGGAGCCTGAGCATCCCCTGGGCTGTGTCCTGGAGGAGGCTGCAGCACCTTAACGTGCAATCAATGAGATGCTGCTTCTCAGCTGTTTCTGCCAATCCTTTCCATCTGGGATCAGGGAATGCAGAGCTGTCAGTGAACCCTCAAACCTGTCATTCTGCCAAGATCCTGTTCCATGCAGTGCCACAGCTGCAGGCTGAGGCTGCAGTACCTGCTGGGCTGGTTTGCAACCTTCAACAGCATTTAACACCCCCTAAAATAAATCTCCCTGCAAGCTTTGGATCAACTCCTTCTTTGTGGTCTGTGCCACTCTGGAAAGCACATTCCCGCTCTGTGCCCAGACAAGCTCCTCAAATGAACCCCCTACACTCTTAGAGTGGGGTGGATGTTTCTGAGCCACACTACCTGTGCTGGTACAGCAGGGATACAGTACAACACTGGTCACACTTCCAGCATCCTGTTTGAACTGTGTCAAACCCAGGAACAATTTGTTGGAGGGCAGATTCCTTCTGTGGCTGGTGCATGTTGTAGGTAGGGAATGAATTTTGGCAGGTCTGCGTGTGGGTGTTTGTGATATTCCATCTCTCCTTTTGTCTAAGGCAGTGACATTGAGAACAATGCCGTGTTTCACTTTATTCCCGAAGTGTGCAGGGTTTCATGGTTATATAAGCATTCCACAACCTTTGCCTGAAAGAATGGAAGTACAGGTTAAATGGGATGAATGTCCCAATGCCCTTCCTTTATCCAAATAAGTATTACCAGTAAAATGTCTAAAACCACAGTGACATACAGCCCTTTACTACAGTTAACAAAGAATAATTGCAGTCAGGATATTATGGTGGTGGTTTAGTGGGATTTTGAAATATTCTTTTACACCATGGTTGGCTCTTGGATTCATTTTTGCCCCTTTTTGCAATAAGAAGTGTTTAAAAATGACCAAAATCCATTCAAATACTAAAAAACAAGATAATAACAGATCTGAGGAAAATCAGTTTTAAGGGAAGAACTTCCAGAAAGGTGGCATGGCCTGGATAAATAACATTATATACAGAGATGAGTGAATTTACCCAAGTCAGAACTGACTTCTTCAGTTCCAACTGCAAATCTGGGCACTAATTGGCAACGTATGTGGCAGAAGCCACAGCACAGGATCCCAGGGTTCTTTAATGCCTGAAAATCCTTCCCTGAGCTCTCCCGTGGATCTGCTGGGAAGGGAGTTGTGCTGCAGCACTGCCCCTGTCACAGTCTGCCGGGGGGGTTCTCAGCTGCTCTGGGTGAAGTGGTCTCAGCCATTGTGTGGCAGGTTTTTGGGCCTGTCCTGTCAGGAGCAGAGTTCACCTCAAGTGTGTACAAAGGGACCATCCTTCCCTTCAGATGTGCAGTGAAGAGGTTGAGATGAAACCTTACACTTATTCCTAAAAAAAGAAAAGGTCATTTATTCAATTCTCTTTATGGACTGTCAGTCCTAAAAATGTCGAGATTTTCACATCTTTTCCTCAAAAAATCCAGCCCATCCTCATTTCCCTCCTGCAAGTCTTCTCTAAAGGAGTTTTTCTCAGCAGATATCAACTAACACAAACCAAACCTTCCCCTCCACAGGCTCTTTCATCTAAAAAACTACAAAAGTCTCAGCAATTTAATAAATCCATACCCATAACCTGTAAGTTTTCCAGTAAAAAGCTGTGTTTTTTCTCTGTCCTGTGAAGTGCCTCATCTTTACAAGCATTGCCTACTCTGAACTGATCAAACTTGACATTTTACCAATTTTCATAGCTTTTACCCATTTTCTCAGCTCTGTGAGACACATGAACCAGAGAGGATCAATTGAAATGATTCTGCAAACGTTTTTATTTGTGTGGCAAACCAAAATATTGAAATATGAAGTGTCATTATTACATTCTCCATCACTCTGTGTGCAAATTTTGTTCACCAGGAAATGTAAATACTGAAGCTGTGTTAAAATTTCATCAAGTCTCTTTGCAAACCCTTTCATCTCTCATTAAAATAGAGTCCTAACAAGCATCTTCACAACCATATGTGACAAAACTACTTCTGGGAAATCTTCTTTCAGCTTCAAACTGGAAATAGTTCATATGATGCCTCATGTCACTTTTGAAGATATAGATTTTAAAATGAAAGTACAATATGAAGGAGTTTTTCCTTTGATGGGAGTTTATCTGGAATATATCTTATGCTCATTTTGCCATCCCATGCCAAAAATTCGAGTTCAGAACTTTTACTTTCTATACATGAGAACTTTCTATACATAAGTCCAATTGCCTTCTTGCAGTATCATTTTCCCAGTTTCAGTCTGGTGTGACTTCACAATGACATCTTGATGATGGGGAGAGGAATTAACCAGCTGCAGAAATGCCTGAGCCTTTGCCAGCTGCCTTGTGTGGCCTGGAGCAGTGGGGGTGTGATGGGCTCTGCTCAGCCCCTGCTCCTCATCCTGCCCTGGAACAGCAGCACTGCCTGTGTGAGGTCACCTTCTGCTCCTCAGCTCAGGGCTCTCCAGTCTAAGAGGGTTTCTGGTGGTTCATTGCTTTTGTGAGAACCCTCAGGCACTTCCACTTCCTTGCACATCAGCAGTGACAGGGTTTGGGAAGCTAGGTTTGCACCTGTTCCAGAGGCCACCTGTGCCATGGACTGTCCTTGGTCTGGGTCTGTCCTCATCTCCCAAACTTTCCTATGCCTGTTTTTACTTTGGGAAAGAATCTTTTAGCTACCAGTAATAATCCAAAACATGCTTGATCCCTCCAGAGCAACAGCAAAGACCCATCCCAACCCAAATGAGTAACTGGGAATGGTCTGAAACGTGGGAATATAAACCCCAGCAAATACACTCCCATGAAATGCAACCTCTGCAGTGTTTCAGGCTCCATTGAAGAGTCTTTAAAAAGAGAAGGAGGGTCTTGAATCCACCCTGGCATTTTCACTCTCCTTTGCTGGGCATTTTTCACATATTTGGACTCACAGGATGTTTAGTAACCTCTGGGTGCCTTTAAAGCAAGACAGGTGTGGTCCTTACATTGTCATTGGGTCTGAATTTCCTAAACCCCAAATGCATGGTGGGGAACTAGAGCAATGACAAACTAGAAAACTAGCCCATGGTCTAATGGCCTGCCTTGGCTGGGAGATGTTTCTGGATTTCACTCCCAAGGAATCTCCTGTTCTGCAGCAGTCACTGCACTTTGCATGGGAACAGAAAAGGAGGGAATGTTCTGAGGGGCAAATTGTGGGCAGTGTCTGAGAGAATCAAGTGGTCTGACTGCACTAATCCAGATATCAGAGCAGCTGCTCTGTGGATGTCAGGGGGACTTAACTAAATCCTCAATGCAGGCAAAATTTATTGGTGTCACAGGGCCAAGATCCTCCTGCCTTTGCACAGATTTCCAAGCTACCATGAGCACTTACTTTCCCTTTTCAGATCTTTCCCTATTGTATCAGGTTGAAACACAGTGGTATGAGCAGGGTTTGCATACTCTGTTCCACTTCCCTTTACTTATGGACTACTCAGTCAGTCATTATTTCAGCCTATTAGAAATATTGCTCTTACCTGAAGGGGGGTAAAACAGAAAAAAGATGAGAGTTAGTTTTGCTTAAATAAAAAACTCCCTAACACCTCTGTATGAAATGAACTCTTAGGAAAATAGATTATTTTAATTGTACAACTCTTGGGATCATGTTAGGAGGAGGGAATTACTTACTGTGATTTAGGGCACTATTACCTCACATTTTTTGCTGAAAGAGCTGTGGTCTGCTAAAGTCCAGGGAAAATTTCTGCCTGGACTTTGACTTAGCAAAATTTGTTCTTGGGTACATCTGGAGTCTGGTTTTCTGTCTTTATCAACTGGGGATCTTCTTTCTTCCCTTGCCTGGGATGTGTGTCAGCTCTGAGAGACACAGGTTGCTGCAGGGTCAGTGCTGCTCTGGGCTGAGGGCAGTTCCCTCCAGGAGATTGGATGCACAGTAAGAGTTGGGTACTTCACTTACTAAACAGAGAGCAGCAGTTCAGCACAGCCAGCTCCAGCACAGCATTTGAAGAATAGCACATATTTCCTTCTCAATTCCCTGCTTTTCCTTCCTGGAAGGAAATGATGGTACAAATGCAAAGAATGAAGGAGGAGACAGCTTTGGTTTTTCTTTGCAATCTGTTGGCACATCCCACGGATTACAATGTCCTGGAGTCATCTGGGATCTCACAAATCCAAAGATCGGCGTCAAGGCCAAACAGTGTTTCATCAGCAGGGCCAGAAATCTCACTGAGCAGTGCAGGGTTGCTGAGTCAAGGGGTGTCAGTGCCATGGGCTGATCCATCCTGAGTCATCCTGACAACAGCAGGAATTGCTGCAGCTTGGAGTTCACAACAATCCATCAGACAGCCAAGGACTCACTTGTGACGTTCAGATTTTGATCCAGCTCTTTAGTACTTGGGGAGATAAAGTTCTGGCTCCACTCCACCCTCCTGTCCTTCCATGGGCTGTAAAGTCCTGTTACTCTTTCATCCTGACGGGTGTCAGGAGGGTGGGTGATACTTGTTTCAGAAGGTTTGGGGAAAGGGAGGAAAGTAATTCTGTCCATCCCAGTGTTTCAACAGACAAGATTTAGAAGACCCATTACCTTGATCCCCCCGTTGGTGATTCTCACCCCCTTCCCCCTGCTCTCCTTGCCTTACCCCTGCTTGTCTTTGTGGCTCTGCTCTGTGCTGAGATGCCTTGTGACATTCTGGCTTGGGGCATAAACAGTGGATTTGAAAAATATACATGAATAAAAGGTCAAAACTCTCTGAAGAAATAATAAATTTCTTGGTTGTCTCTTTTTGTGTTGTTGGGGTATTTTTGGTTTTACTTTTTTTTTGGGGGGGGGGAGGGTTGTTTTTTATTTTTTTATTGCATAGTTATGAAAAACAAATTAACCTTTGGGATTTTGAGGAATTCACTGTGACAATGGTCCAGGTTAAAAATAAACAGCTGCTGCTCCAAGAAGAGTGGCCAGAGATGCTGGGTTTATTCTGCTGGGCCTGAGGATCACTGCGTGTTAGTCCTGGCTTTAAAAAGTCATGCTGATATTGCTCATCCTGGAAGGGCAGAAGGCACAGGCCCACACATGACAGTTGCAGGGCTACTTTTTTTTTTAGTTCAGTGGCAAAACAAGGACTTCATTATGCTCCTGGACTCTTTGATCCTACCTGCTGTCAGGCTTGAGTTTTTCTTTAACAATGCTACAGGGGAAGAAAGGAAGACAAGAGAAAAAAGCTAGAAATTGCAAAGTTTTCACAGTAACAACTATGAACAGAAACAATTGTGTAAAAAGGAGAAACACTCATCATGTGTGACTCAGACAGGGAACAGAGGATTATTGATGGATGCCTGGTGCTCTTTTCCCCCACATGACCTCAGAGAAACAAAATTCCTGCTTCATTTGCAAAGCAGAATACTCTTCTGAGGTTTAAAAAAACTTTCTATAATGATTTTAGAAATTTGATTTGATTTTGGAGACTTACCCTTCCAGAGGATTTTGGTAAGAATGTGACTTGGAGAAATTCAGGGAAATGGGCAGTTCACAATGAATACAGTGGCCATGATTGGCTAATGTCTAATGTCACTATTTAGGTGTGATAAATGGATAAACAATGGTAAGAGAGCACACTGAGCACTGTTTGTGATCTGGCAAGTGAGGCAGAGTAGCATCAATAAGAAACAAAAGGCAGAAGGGTGTCTATGAAGCCATAAGATAAAATTGCCTGTGAATTTTCTTAGAAAAGCCAACTTAGGCTTGTTTTTACACCAGAATAATGCCATTTGTTTTGTTTCACTTTTGGATGTGAGGGCAGTGTTGCTACATCTTTTGTTTTGATGCAGACAAAAAATCATTAGCTATTAGCAGACCTTCCATCATTCTCAGAGCTGAGCCGAGGCTCCAGGTGAGTCCCTGACCCCCTGGCTAACTGGGCACTGACATTTGGAAAGGGCAGCCTGGGTGGGGATTTCACTGCACGGGCAAACAGGAGGGTGAAACAACGAGTCAGACTTGGCTGTTGGATATTTCAGGCTGGAAGGGATCTCAAGAGGTCTGCAGCCAAGCCTCCTGCACAGAGCAGGGGCTGGGGCTCTGGGCAGTCTGAGGTCCGTCCCAGCACTGAGGGTTTAGTCCTTCCCGAGGGCAGGTTTTGTCCTCACTGAATTTTATAAGGTTCCCGATGTCACTTAATATTTGAAAGAGGTTTTTTCCCTTTGTTTGGATGGGTCAGATCCTCCTCGGAGTGAAATCACTGAACTGAGTAAACCACCTGTGTAGCTGCAATTTGCCCTAGAAAGTATGTGTGAGAGAGACTTAATCCTGTAGTATCCTTACCACGGATTTAGAGAAGAGTAGACATCTATTTCTACCCTTTCTAGGACAGGTAAAACCACACTTTGATCACCTGCATTAAAGGAAGACAAACAGCTGTGTTTGCCTATGTTGGGTTACTTGCATTACCTTTTTTTCAGAGCATGTTGTAACTTCTCATTTCAACTAAAGCTCCTCATGGGTGCTCCTGGGCCAGGGAGGGACTGACAGCACAGATCCCCCTCTTCATCTCCTCTGTGTTCAACTCACACTCTGAAGAAAGATCTCGGCACCTCGAAGGTGAACAGCTTAAACCTCAGAGGGGTATTTCTGCTTTCCTGGCTGTTATCATATGTGAAGAAGTGGATTCAGACCCACGGTCTGGTGTAGGTCACGTCCTCAGACCAAGTATCAGGAGTGGCAAACAGAGGAAGAATATGGGAAGTTTTCTAATTTGTTTCATCACATTTGGTATTTGCTATTATGACAACTTGTATTTTGAAATACCCTTCAGTCCTGTTACTTTGGGATCACCAACCCTGTCTCAAAGGCTCCTTAAAGAAATATGGACCAGGAGTATTCAGAACTCACATTCCTCTGCCCTTGGGGTTGGTGCAGACACGGAGTAAGTACTCCCTGAGTGCAGTGAGGAATGGAGCAGACTGGTCTCGCTTTGTGCATCAGTGCACATGGAGGGAGACGAAGTGAATCTCCACAGCTGTGATTCCCTGTGTTCTGGCTCCTGAGTCCCTGCAGAATTTGGAACAGAGCAGTTTCTCCTCTTCAACTTTCAGTGCCTCAAACCCACTAGGCTGTGACAACAACTGGGCTCACCAGAACTGATAAAATAAGGGCTGGATGTATGGCCCTGGTAGGGCTTCATGTGCTCCCCATGCAGAGCCAGCTCATCCCAGTGCACTCAGAGGGGGATACTCTGTGTGCCACTGCAACCAGCTGGAATTCCAGCCTTGGAATGTGTGCTGAGATCCCTGGAAAGCTGAGCGTAGGTTCTGAGCTGAAATTATTATCTGCTGCTCGTGGCCTCACTGTGTACAAAGCACTGAAAAGTGCTTTCCACTCTTTCCAAGTATTTGCACTTTATAAATCCTTAGAAGTCTGATTATGGGAGAAAGGAACAAGGACCTGACTGGAAATTAGCTGGATTCTCCTCTCACCTTTCTAATGTCATCACCACCAAATCTGCTTATCTCACTCCTAAATCTTTCTCTTGCCAGTCCCTATTTTCTCCTGGGATTTTTATCACCCAAACCACCAGGTTTCAATACTTTATACTGAGATTGTCTGATCTTGTCTCTCTATGTGCTGCAGCCGTAAAAGCAAAAACCTTTTACACTACATACAGCAAAAGTTACACACCCTGGCCAAGACCTAAGAGCAAACCTCACATTTCTGGATTCCCAGTGCTGGACTTTTTCCTCCCCAAATTCTCTTCCATGCCATGCCATAGCAGCCTACCTTCCACAAGTGTAACTCGAGCTGTAGGTGATTAATAATTCACATTTTGTGCTAAAAGCAAATCAGAGTTAATTTTGTATATTTTGTTTCCTCTCTTTAATACATTAGTTTGCCCAGAAAGGCAGTTCTGCATTCAGAGATCGCAGTGACTCATGCCTTACATAAGGAACTAAAACATTTCATGGTTTACAGAGAAGAATGTTCTTGCTCATTATGGGGATGAAAGGAGATTGCTGCATTGCAAATGACATGTATAATTTAGACACTTATTTCTAGGACTATTTGGAACAGGGAATGAAGAGAAACTAAAATGTTTGAAGTGACTTGAGTGCTCCATAGTTTTTAATGTGACTAACAAAATACACAGCCTGGTAACTTTTAGGACTGTTAATGGAAGAATGGCTCTGAAACTCCAACACTTTTTTTTTCTAATAACAGTATTTATTTTAAGCCACAAGTAGAAACTGGTATTCATCAGTCTGGAAAAATCTGTAAAGATCTCATATTCTTTTCTGCTGGTCGTTATTGACTGTGCCACCAAAGTGGGAAGGGGAATGGGAAATAGGGTTCCAGAAAGACCAGGCAGCTGGGGAGGGAGTGGCAGTAGGTCTGCTGCTCTTGCATTGGGGGGGGAGGGAGATTTTTTTCCCCCTTGGCATTCTAAATATTAAACCTTCACTACAAAAGGAGAGCACAGAATATTCTGTATTCCAGCAGTGCAGAGTTTCTTCAAACGGGAATTTAATAACATCACTGTGGCTGTGCACTGGGAAATGTTTATTTAATTGTGTTCTTTTTAAAATATTATGGGTAGAGAAATCCAACATGATTTCTGGAGTTTTGAGTGTGAACAACCCCCAAATGCCCCCATGTTGTGTAGATTATCTGCACAGACTGATGTACTGACATGTCTTGGTGCCTGTGGGTCATCTTTAGAATGCAGGATTCTGATTCTATTTTCTCTCTGAGCCCCATTTATTTCTTTATTTTAACAGTAACAGGTCAGCAGTGTCTGTGTTTCCTGGACTGCTCCTGGCAGCAGTTGCATTGGTGTTTTTCTCCAGCAAATTCCCATCATTTCCTGAGGTCTCTGAATCTCCAACACAAGTGCAGTGGGCAGCTCCCTCTGAGCAGTGACAGTGTGCCAAGGTCCTAACTCTGGAACCCCTGTAGAAATGTGTAGGAGATCTATGCCTTGTAAAAACCTTTCAAAACTGTTGCATTATTTATTTTTATTTTGCTTCAAGGACAACGCTCTTCAAACCAAGAGATGACAAAAGGGAGCCCTGGGCTGTATAAATATAGAATCCTTTTTATTTTTTTGGTTAATAGATACAGTACAATTTTGACTACATAAGAAAGCATTGTTTTCAGTGCATACATTCTTCAGACAGACAGGAACATGGCAGACAAACATTCCTTGTGGTTGGAGGATTACATGACGCTTGGTTTATTCCTGTAAGTCTCAAGTTACTGGCTTTTCCCAGTTTTCTTTAGCTGCTTTGACAACTTAAGGTCTAAGGAGAAATGACTTGAGTAATAAGGATGTGCCAGCTCTGGTGGCACAGGAGGATTAGGCGGGAGAACAGGGAACTGCTCAGCACATCCCACACTGGTCTTCCTGCAACCACAGCCCTCGTGGCATCACATCATATCCCAGATGACCCAACCCAGTAAGGTTTCTGTCCTATTTTAACAAAATATGGAAAGAATAAATGTCAAACAAACCAACCAACAGGGTCAACCCCTGTACAGAGACTGACTCTGAGGGTCAAAGCCCAAACTCCTCTTGCACTTCCCTTGTGTGAGGTGGTGCTGGTGTCACAACTGCTGGGTTTCATGATGTGATGTGGTGTAAACCCAGGACAGTGGATCCCAGGGTTTGGCCATTACACTTGCAGGGAGGGACAAAAGAATTATTGCTCCTTTCTGAGTTTTCCGTTCACTGTATGGTAAGAAAAAAATCCCAGGCTGATCCCTGCGTATGACCCTGATCCCAGGTAACTCCTGCATTCAGGAGAACCCAACAGTGCTTTACCCTGTTCTGCAGCTATTTGGGGGTGCTGGTCCCTGCAAACAGCTCCTGATGGGAGACAGGGACCACAGCCCCCAGCCCACATCCCAGATCCAACCTGAAAATGAGACAGGACAGCGCTCCAATGGAGGATCCCTGGGGAGATCAGTCAGACCTTGACTGGCCAGCTCCAGGGTCCTACGGCCGCTGCCATCCCAGCAGGGTGTAAGGAGAGGAGTGCCTGGACACTCTGGGATACCCTTGGTCTTTGCCAGGCAGGGGACCAGGAGCAGGGTTGGTGTTGGTGGGACATCAAGCAGAGCAGTTTAGGCCTAAATGTGTTCACCTTCAGCTTTCAGTGGCTTCGTTCGAGACCATTACTCAGACTTTGGTTTTTTATCTGACCTTCCTTGATACCCCGAGCAGATACTGTGGGCCCACATCCTGGTTAGGACCCCCTTCCTAAGAGGATGACTTGGAAGAACCTTAAGAAACCTCACTGTTTGAGGAAATGACTCAGAGAACGATCAGATTCACACAATCACCAACCTTCATTTTGCTCCAGACACCAATATTGAAAAATCAGTAGATAAAAAAAGCTTCTCCCATTCAGGGAAGGACACACAGAGGCTTCCAGACAAACTAAGATAAACTAGTTTTCCTTGGCTATATATTGAAAAAAATTCAATGTGAAAAAAGCTTACTCTAGATTATCTAGATCAGCCTCTGCAAGCACAGAACACCCGGGAAAGAGCAGAGTGAAATGATCCTATAGCCGACCTCACTGCAAAGGCAGAGCAAAGCAACCCAGAGGGCCTGGGAGAGCACATCCCAAGGAGCAGATGAAATAGAGAAAAGAGGGGACAGGAAAGCAGGCTGTTCCAAACCCCAGCCTGAACAATAACATGCAGCTGAAGGCACTTCTCCTTGGACACCCACATGGCAGGGGATTGTTGGAGAGAAGACAACACAGTTCTGGTGAGCTCTGAGCTCCTTTGCCCTCTTTCTCTGGGGTTCCAAGAGCACAAATCCAGGAGTGAGCACCACCAGAGGAAACCAAGGTCCATGTTACTGCAGATACACTGAGCTCTGCCAGCCCAGACAAGGCAGGTGGCAGACAGGAGTGAGTGAGAATCCCTGAGAAGTCCAAAAATACAATAAACATCACATAATTTAAACAACTTGCCCCTTCTGACCCTCTGGCCACTACACCAGCCTTCAGTTAAAACTGAGGCACTGGAAACTCCTCACCTAAAACAGGAGCCATGTGGTGACACTTCCAGGAATGAGATAAACCTGCCAAATTCCTCCAGATCCCTGTTTCCTAACTGAAACTAAATAATGTGGAGAACAAATGAGAGGCAGAGACACTCCCAGCCAAGAGAACTGCTCTGAAATGGCACTGGTGGGGCACTGTAAACTGGAGCCTGGCCTGCAAGCGTTAGTGAAATGTTTAGTAACAATACTTAACTCTGTTATGTCTGGGTATCTCTTTCTCTTTGGACTAAAATGTTACACATTTTACTATATAAATGAATCACTATATTTTTTGCTACTGGGTACACTATATACATCGTTGGAAGAAAAGAACAATAATTAAATTAAGGGAGGAGAGAAAACGGACAAAAAATATTAGTAAATAAAATAGAAGACATATGTTCAATAATACTTTTCAGGCAATACTTTTGCTTGTTACATTTACTATAAGGAGGAAAAAAAAAATCTTCCACTCAAAATAAACACTGGAAACAGCTGCCCAAGTTCAGTCCCTTCACTGCCGGGGCTCTCAGAGGGCGACGCAGCCGTCAGTCCTGCTCCAGATGTGTTTGATCCTGCCACTGCAGAGGAGCCTGCAGATCTGGGGGGCAGTCAGTGCAAGCAGGGTTTTAAAAGATCCTCTGCTCTGTGTCACACCCTCCAGGTGATGCAGAAGGGCTGATGTGGTTCCTGAGAGCCACAAAGGACCTCCCCACGTTCCACGTGGGTCCAAACAAGCTCCTCGCTCCTCTGGGCTCAGCAAGGTCACCAGAAACCCCGACAGTTCCTCCTTCAGAGACTGGGAAGGTGACATAGTCCTCCCAGCAGTGCTTCCCATTCTTCATCACAAACAGGCAGGTTTTGCCCTACATGTGCTTATTTTAAAGTTTGCAAGTGAAGGTTTATAAATATCTTGTTCTTACCCTGCAGTAACAAACACCTCACTGTGATGCCACCAACAGCTCAGCCACACAAACTGTGTACCTCCTTTTCCTTTTGTCTCATGAATAAATTATTTCCATAAGAAGTGGTTGATTACTTGATCAGAGCTGTAGATAATTAGTGTTTGATGAGAAACAAACCCAGTGAGCTTTCTGGGGCTCATCAGATGAATTCCTTCCCAGTAGTTTCTTCTCTTATACAACCAGCTCTACTTAATACACAGGTGCTAAAATACAAAGCAGTGCAAAATGACCCCAAAGCAAGTAGAGCCCACCCCATCTGGCAGGTGCACTGTGAGCAGGGGGTTCCTGGGGGACTGCAGGTGATTTCCTTACTGCACTGACTGCAAGCCAAGGAGAAGGAGCAGACCAGCTCCCCAGAGCCCACCCTTCAGGTTCCTGAGCGTTCACAGTTAACATTGGTTGGGCTTTGGAGACTTGTTTTCCCCTTTGCTGATACCCGAGGCTTGTTTGTGATTCCTTCAGCAGAGCCCACGTAACCACTCACCCAGCAAAGCTCCCTGGCTGCTGTGGGAGTGTTCAGCTGTCTTTGCCAAGGTAACAGAATCGTTTTGCAGGGGTTGGATTTCCCCCCTCTACTTTGACTCCTGAAGAAAAAGTCTTTTTTGCTGAAGAAGTCAAATCAAGGAAGAAAAGGGGAGGGTTGTGCAGACCTTGGAGGAAACTGCACAGGGAGCCATTTATAGCCCAGGTTTATAACTCAGGAGGTCACAACTCTGACTGTCAATGAACATCTTTCTCATCCTTGCTTTTTCTCTTTGCAACCTGGAGACTTTTCCCTTCCTAAATTTTTAAGGTCAGCTCTGATTGTTACAGAGCAGGTGAAATGATAAGGATTAGCTGCTGGGTTTTGAAGGGGCTGTGAGCATGGGCAGGGTGTACAGGGGAGCTGGGCATGCAGGCAGTGTGCAGGGGACCTGCCCACAGGCAGCTTTGGGGCTGGAGGAAACATGCTGTGAATTCCTCCCATGGCACAATTTGTGATCCCTTCAGTCCTGCTGCAACAGGATTACCACGGACCCAGGAAGGGCTCAGATGCAGAGGGCACTGAACATCATACCAGTGTTTACCTTGGCAAGGCAGCCAGGGATAAATGTGTGGCACACAGACTTGCAGCTTAGCATGGGCTCATATTCCCAGGATCAAACTGCTGGGCGTTTGCCACAGAATCCAAAGGAAATGGGGTTTTTTTAGCTTCGTTTTAGCAACCAGCCTGTGTGCAGAAAGGAAACAGAGAAATGCTGCTGCCCTGCTGGTGCCTCAAGGGGTGTGTGTTTGTGTGTAACTCTCGTGCTCTCAGTGAGTGTTCTGTGCACATTCACACAAACATGTGCACGTGAGCTGGGAAATTCTGCTTAAGCTTAAGAAGGTTCATATTTAAGGCAGTGATTTGCCTTGCAATCACTACAGATGCATTTCCAGCAAGGCTCCCTATTGCATGTATGCTAAAAACTGCTGTTTGAGCAAGGAGAAAGCCCAGGGAAGCAAATTTAAGCCCACTGTGTTCCCTGATGGCCCAAAAGACCAGCCAGCCTCCTGGTGCACAAGTACTATCAGCTTTCTCTGGGCCATACTGTTTTCAGCAGTGTATCCTGTGGGCAGTGGAAATTATTAAATTCAAATTGTAACAAAGGTATCTTGGATTTCAAAAATATTTCAGAAATATTTACAGGAGGTGAGATCCCAAGTTAAGAACAGTGCTTCAATGTTGGCTTTTCTCCAAACCCAAAGCATTGGTGTGTTTGGCTTCTGTTTATAACTGATCCCTTCCATCCTTGGACTAAGCAATTCCTAGGCCAGTAGCTTGAACCCTGTGTTCACAACTACCTTGACATGGCTCTTATGGAGTAAAAGGTGAAGGAAGGAACCTGTGGATCTGCAAATGCCAGTGAGCAGCCCCAGCCAGGAAGGAGTGGCAGAATTGGGGGTTACAGCTCCTCCCTACAATTCTGATGAACAGAATGTTCATTTACTGCATGTGTGGCAATAGGCCTTTAAAGTTAACAGAGGAGGTGCTCTTCAAATGTTTCTATTCACATCAGAACCATTGTCCTGTGAGATTTCCCTTCCATTCCATGCAGGCCTGGAGACACGAGAGGATGCAGCAGGGCTGGAGGTGCAGCCTGTGCCAGGGGTGGTTACACGGGGGGGGGCGAGTAGTGGATGACGGAGTTGTAGTCTGGGGGTGGGCTGTGGCATTCCAGGTTTGGATCCATGGGCAGCAGAACAGAGTCTTCCAGTGTGAAATCCATGGTGTCCTCTTCTACCTGCACTGCTGGCTGGTACTTGACAGCCTCATGGTCAGAGAGGATGGACTCCTTGCTCCTGCTGACAGCTCTCCTCCTGTGGGGAACAAACCACGGGATATATCCACCCTGTCTCATCAGCCTTGGTCTCTGTGTGCAGTTAATGGTCAAAATGCTTTTTTTTAAAAGTAAATATATAAATCATCTCAACTCTCCTTTGCAGCACCCTGTAAGACAGTGACAATCATACTCGTTGGATAAGGGAACTGAAATAGGTATTTTGAATAACTCAGTGTTTTAAAAGTAGCCTTAGGAGTAAATCCAGGAGCTGTGTTGCCCTGTCTTTTTATCTTACCACATTTCAGTTCTCTTAGTTATAAAGGCACCTGTCCTATACATGCCTCAATATTCTCTCTCATTGTTCTGACACAGGTCAGTAAAAATTTGACTTTTCTGAAAGCAGAACTGAAGGCTATGACTTTTCCTGAAGTATAATAAAGGATGAAATACTGAGTAATCTCTGACAGACTGTAATTTAAAATGATACTGACAGGAAGGGTGCATGTTGAACACACTCTTGCAGTGCAGGGCTAAATCTCTCTTGCACTGCCCAGCCCTTTCCAATCCCTGGCGAAGGGCAGCACTGTGCAGAGTTCCAGCTGCTCCTCTGTGGCTGCTGCTGCTGGAGGGAGCAGTTTCCTCTCCTCCTGCCTTCCCTCATTACAGGGGATGGAGAGCAGCATCTCAGAGTGCTGGAGGGAAAGAAAAGTTAGTAGGGTTTAGTTTGGCCACAATGGGAAACTTTCAGTCCCCTGTAGACTCTCAGCAAGTTTTGTTGGGTTTGTGCCCCTGTAGGTCAGGAGACTGGATATCTGGGAATAACCCAGCACTGGAATCGGGCTGGTGTTTGAAGGACTCTTCAGTGCTGACATCAATGTCTGCTCCAAAGACAGAAAGCTGGGGAGTGAGGTCAGAAGCAGCTTTTGTCATTGGCTGTCTTATGACAGACTAAAATGCAATTGACTTCCAAAACTATTCCTTTCATCTAAATGCATTTCCTAGTTCAAGCTGTCCAAGGGCTTTGCATTTTCCCCTTCAGTGCTCCTGTCCCTGACACTGTGTCTGCCCTGCTCGTGCTCAGCAGCAGAGGTGCCTATGCTGGGCTGTGTGTTGGGATGAGGGTGCAGCTCCTTTGGTTGGGATGAGGGTGCAGCTCCTTTGGTTGGGATGAGGGTGCAGCTCCTTTGGTTGGGATGAGGGTGCAGCATCTGTCCTTGGGAGATGCTTTGTTCCACAGGAACTGCCCCAGCACATAAGAGCTCAGCCTTGCTCTTGGGGTGGGCAGTGCCTGGTGCTCCAGTGGAAAGCAAAGCCCCTTTGTGCCCTGAGCCCACTGTACTGCTCTGTGTGAGACAGAGAAATCCTCCCTGAGCCCCACCAAGAAACAAGTTGTGACGGATCTGATTTGCTTCATCACGCAATTACGCAGCTGCAGAAGTTGGTAATGGGGATGTAATGAAATCATGTCATTAACAGCTAAGCTGGCCATTCTGTGGCTCAGTGCCTCTGCTGGGCTGGCACTGCACTGCCCAGAAGGGGTTTCCTCACTGCCTGTGCCTCTGATTCCCAAGTGCTGCTCAAAGGTGATCAAATAGGTGAGAAATCTGCTCAGAGCTGGGACTGTGCCAGCCCAGGCCAGTCCCACCATGGCACAGTGCCGAGGATGAGGTGTGGAATACCAGGACATGGAGCTGGAACAGCTGCCCACTGCCCCCAGCATGTGTTACACAGTGACCACCTGTGAACTGCTTTGCCCCTGCAGAACTCATGTGGCCTGTGTGGGGCAGGGCAAGGGGCCAGAGGAGATCTGAACTTAGCCATTCCCTGACCCCAAACAGATTTGGTAACCTAAAGGACCCTCTGTCACACTGGACACATTTCTGTGGGGTGCTGGAGGGGGGTCACATGGAGGACATGCTGAGCTGCTCCAGCCTTGTTCCATGGGCTGAGACTGGAGCTGGCCAAGGCACAGCACTGGGCTCCTGTCTTTCAGAAAGATTCCTCCAAGCCAGGGAGGTTTCTGGGGCAGTACAGAAGTGATGACAGCTCTGGAGGAACCAATACTAGAAACTAAAAGAATGCAAAAGGGTATCAGCAAATCCCTAAGAGTGACGGGGGTAATTCCCAGCAAATCCTACTGCATCCAGTCTGTATTTCCACAGGTCCCTCAGCCTGGTGCCATGTGGAGTCTATCAGGTGTAAAACCAACTGAGGAGGAGGAAGGCAGGGGTGGGAAGGCAGTACTGGGAGCTGAGGGGGGGCTGTGCAGGCAGGGCTGTGCCAGGCAGGGCTGTGCAGGCAGGGCTGTGCAGGCAGGGCTGTGCAGGCAGCCTGAGCACCCTGAGCCCATCTGGGTGGGCACGAACATGTGGGGTGGCTGTGGCTGTGCCCCTGGGTGAGTCCCAGCTGGGAGCCTGGGCAAGGGCGCTGCAGGGGGAATTAGAGCCATTAACAGCTCCCCTTTTCCTGGGCTCTGCCAAGTCTCCTGCTACAGATGAAGCTGAAAACAGTATGAATTACATGTAGAAAAAGTTAGCCTGAATATTAAGTAATGTTTCACAAACTTTTTCGGAGTTTCCTGAAGGTACCGAAGTTGTTTAGAGGATACCACACGGGATAATCCTGCAGTAGTAAGAGGGCCTAAATGACCTACTGAGGCTTTTTCTTCCTTCTGTGGGAACCAGAGATTTTGGTTAGAGGTAGAAAAATCCTGAAAGCATCAAAGAGCTGGGAAATCATTACTGGAGCTGTTTATTTTATGTGAGAGGGAGCCAGTTGCTATTAGTCTAAATTTTGGGGTCAATGACTTGAAGAGGAGCCTGGAGAAAGAGAGATGACTGAGAGAAAATCCCCCTGTGAAGGGAGGGCCTCCAGCACCAAGAGCAGAACTTCCTCAAGTGCTGTGGAGCAGCTCTTACTGCTTTGCCATAAGAAGCCCAAATATCTTGCCCTCACTGGGAAAAACTAATAGATTTTTGTGTCCATGTAGGAATTCTGGCTGTGTGTTTATAGAAAGATGAGAAATTGGGCTGATTGTTGCCAAGTAGAGCCATTTGTCTCATGATCACACCTCTTAAAAACAGGTAGGAGCCTCAGGGCTTTGGAGGAGCTTTCACAGGTGTCTAATGAGGCACAGAGTAAGAGTGACTATTTTTTTAAATTATTTTAATTTTTCTGCAATTAAAGAAATAAAAGGCTTATTTTTCCTTCTGGTTGTTATGACTGATTCACAGTCTGCTTTGATACATTTTAGACTGAGTGCTGTGCAGTAGGAATTTCATCCTGGGTTCCCCTCTGGCACTATCAGTGCATCAGGACTGTGCTGGCACAGAGAGCTCAAGGGATTGGGATCAGGAAGTTGTTGTTTTCAACACTTCTAGAAAAAAGGTACAGGTAACACAAAATTTTCACAGGCCAAAGCCACCCACTCTGTGTCCCCTCCTGTGTGGCCAAGCTGCCCAGATGTCCCAACACCCCAAAAACACTGAGATGGAAAGCACCACAGTCAAACCCAGACTGGGGACCACAGCCTTGCACAATTCTCCTTTTAGTCTTTGCTGCTTTAAGTATAATCCTGGGGGAAAAAAAGGGGCTTGCAAAACTCCTGAGTAGCTACTCATTCAAAGTTCTACTCTGGAGAGCTCAGGCCAGCTCACAGTGCAAGGGGCAGGACACAACAGTAAGTATATTTATTATCTCAACATCATAGAAGAAAACTCTTCTGGAACTACGTTCTGCCCTGGAGCAGAGACGGTTCCTGCCTTATTCTCTGAGCATCAAAAGGATTCCAGCCCAAGGTAGGCTGAATTTTTGGGGGGCACCCTGTGTTTGGACATGAGTGCCTGATGCTCCAGAGCAAACCCCATCCATTTCAATAGTATTGACTTGCCTTAGGCTCAGTTTGGCTTTAGCAAAGGCAGTGATGGGCTCTGGGTGCAGCATCCAGAGCCCAGAGAGGATCAGCTGAGCCTCAGCCCACTGGTGCTATGGGCCTTGGGCAGAACCAGATCAGCAGTGTCAGAGCAGCTGAGGAGAACTGGAGTTGGTGGGGGATGGGACAACTGAGCAGATATCAAACCTTTTATAATTTTAAACAATAACTTGATTATAGAGTCTCTGGGAGAATTTCAAAGCAGCGCTCAGCTGCAGCCTGTTTAATATTACGAGCTGAGAGTCATCCCAGCATTAAATCCCTCTGTGCTTCCTTGAATGCTGGCTCCCTTATCCCAGTCAGTCTTTGTCTCTCACTGCAGCTACTGCTCTGACTTTCTACTTCAGCTATAAAATGCTCAGAAATGGTTAGTCTGGCCTAAAAGCGGTCCCGGGCCCAGAGTATCAGATTCATCTTCAATAAACTCTTGACACTGACACTACATGGTGTGTACCATTGGCAAGTTTTACACTCCACAGAGGAATGAATGCAGGATAAATAAACAGCAAGATTTTGGCAAAAATAATAAATGCAGCCACCCTGGTTTAGAAAACATGCTCAGCCTTTGAACAGTTTTGTTTTAGAAAAGAAAGACTTTGAAAAGGATCCAGGGTAAATGTTTTTGATAGAGACAGATACACAATTAACAAGGGTGACTTTATCTCCCCTGTTAAACCTACATCCCTTCTGACCTCTCCAGACTGTTCTAAATGCTTTGGAGGCTTGTTTTCCAAGTTCTCAGTGCAGGAGCACCCAGGGGTGTCTTGTCCTCAAACGACAGGGCACTGGAGTGCTCTGCACTGTGTTCCAGCTGTTATCTGTGCCAATGACAGTCTGCCAGAGTGAAAAAAAAGGACAAAGAGGCTGACAAAATCACTGTCTCAGCTGGACCTCAAGCACTTGGTGAAGGATATGGCCAAGAAAAACCATACCTCTGTCCATCCATCCCATGGGAATTAGAGCCCTGGGAATGAGGGGACAACAAACAGCTGCTGCAGGGTTTACTGTCACAGCAGCTCCTTGGAATGGTCTCCCAGGGCCTGGCTGGCACACAAAGGATCAGGTATCTCATGCAGAATGGAATCCCTATGGAAGTGTGAGCTGGAAATGGGGAGAACCCAGCTGGAGGGGGTCACTGACCCCAACAGGGCCATGGCACTTCCCACTCGCTCCCAGTGGGCCTGACAGCTGTTCAGGTTTTCCTGGAAATCTCTACAGAACAGGCTGTTATGGAATTCTGGTGTTTTTCTATACCTTGCTGGATGTTGATTTTCCTGAATTTCAGCAGAAAGCCTGGAAGAGGCAGAGAGAGAACCTGCCTTTGCCAACTCTTCATCCAAGTGGGAGAAATGCAGCAGGGAGCAGCAGTCAGAGGTGACTGACAGGAATCTTTAAAAGGATAAACTGTCTCAGGGAGGCTGTTTGTGTGTGTATGTGTTGGATTTGTGTCAATGTGGCATCATGCAGAAAAAGGAGGTAAATCAGCCCAGGTAAAGCATCCCAGTAATGCAGCTCCTGACATTTGAGCTCCTGTTTTCAGAGCTAGTGCCATTTGGTCTCCATAGCAATGCCCTGTGCTGGCAGGAATCCTCTGCACAGCATCAAAACATGGAGCCAGATGCAGATCTCTGCTAATCCCACCAGGTACAGCCCTGCCACAATGCTGGGACAGGGAAATGCTGCTGGACAACATTAGTCCTGAAGTCATACTCCTATCCAGCAAAATCCAGAGCATTTGCATGCTCCCTGTTAGTGTTGCCTAGAATTCCTCATGTAAACTTCTCCCTTTTCCTCCTCTCCTGCCTCCAAACATCCAGGAACTGATGGTTTTAAGGCAGCTCCTGCCTTCTACTTTTCTCTCTGAGTGGGGCAACCACACCCTCCAAAACACTGGCACACTCTCCCCAGGCACTCTCACAGGAACTCTCCCATAATATCCACAATTGCAGGAGGGGTTTACTCATCTATAATTTCTCTTTAATGTAGAAAAGTGGTGACTTGGTGTAGAACAAGGAACTGCTCTGGTGGGAAAGGTCACTGAGTTTAAGACAGAGGAAACTAATCCAAATCTCACCAACAGATTTTCAGAGGAAACTCCAGGAAATTCAGTAAAAGTGTAATTAGCTCAATTAACTGAATAGACATGGAATTCTTTGCTACAGAATCATTTCTTTTTTATATTTTGGGCGGCTGTTCTTTCAAATTCTACCTGTTGACATTTTAATCAGTAAAATGGGTTCCTATTGTCAGGAAAGTGGAGAAGGCCTGTTTTACTACTAGGTCACCTCTCTGCCTGTGGGACTGTTACTGAAATACAAAGAACTGGGAGCAAAAACCTAAATATCTGCTTTTATTCTTCTGTGATTGTACTGTGAAGGGATGAACATAAAGGGATAAACATAAATAACCTCTGTAAACCAGGCTTGAGAATAGAACTCCTGGGATCCTGGAGGTGGTGGGATCAAGGGAGTTCTCTGCAAGACTGTCTTCACTGTGGTGATAAAATAAATGTAGCAATCTGGTAAATGTACTTGCTTTGCAGTTCTTATGCTATCCTTTACTGTGCATACACCTCCCCAACTTCACTCATGTCCCACCAGTTGCATAGGTTCCAGTCCCTCTGTGTGTCCAAGTTAAATATACACTCTGGTATAATCATAAATGCTATTTTTTGAGTGAATAAATCAAGTTCTTCAAACTATGTTCCATCAGTGAAGGAGAACACTGGAAAAACCCTCAAGAAACAGCTAAAATATGTATATTCTCAGCCTTTTTGCTCCTATCACTTGCCATTTGCAGAATGTTCTGCCCCTTGGTCTCCAAGTACAATAACCATGGTTTTTTGGTGATGGGGCTGAAATTCAGAGTTGTAACTCCTTTTAGCTTGTTGGGACAGTCCAGCAGTTTCCCTTTTGGAGTCAGAAACAAAACTTCAAATTTCAGAAGCCTTTTCTGAATGGAAGACTGCCTCTAAAAAGAGATGCCCTGAGTACTCACGCCAGAGCCATGATCCCGTAGGGCCAGGAACGGATTTCCAACCTCTTGGGGCTTTTGATCTCCTCTGACGTCAGCACCATCCCACTGTCCGACTCCTGAGGGGAAAAGGAAGGAACACCAGTGATAAACTGGGACCTGTGCACTGGGCCTGGTGCAGGGCCCACCAATCCTTCAGAATATTCCCTTCTCAGGGCCTGTGTTATCAGTTTTTATCCTGTTAGATAGATTAGAGCTCTAATGCTGCTCTGGAGCCCCAGAACACTTCCCTTGTTTCTGTGATGCTGAAACTTTTGATCTGTATTTGGAAGGAGCAGCCTTAAAATGAAAAAATATCAAAAAATAATGTGACATTTTCCAATTTGAAATTGATATTAAGCATATGGGTACCATGTATGTGGGATGGAGGTACAGACAGACTGAATTCAGAGAGAATATATCCAGGAACTCTGGCTGGGTTCCTCCAAGAAAAAGCTCCCTAAATACCTCCTAAAAATACACTTTTAGGAACCCTGAAATTTGAAGGAAGTGGGAGTTCAGAAGCATTTTGCAAATCCAAGTGCTTTGCAAAGTTACAGAGCCTTTGGTTGTGGATTTTTTATGAGCCATCCAACAAAACTGTCCTGGTTCCAGTTAAGGTTGAGGTTGTGGTTCTGCTGCACTGAAAGCTGAGCCTCTAGGTTGCAGTTCAGATCAAGCTGTCCTTGTACAAAGTGTTGTACAAGTTCTCAGACACCACAGTCCTCAACTTAAGCAATTTAAAAATATTAAATATTCTGAGGGGTTACTTTGCATTTGAAATCTTTTGTAATGCTGGACAGTTGCATGTCTGTGTGTTTGTCCAAACTGAGACAGCAAAAGACTCCAACATAGAAGTGAAACTCTAGTTAGTCTTATTTTACCAGTCAAACTAATTGGAATATAAAAAATAATCCCAGCAAACAACAAATAGCAAGCAAAAGTTTTTTTTATAAATACTTGGAGCATATATCAGTTGTTAATAAGATCAGTTTAGAAACTGGTTTCCAAAGTATAAAGTAAAATCCTAAATTAACGAGGTCTGTCAAAGCCTCAGTAGAACAATGCTTGTCTCTGTTTTTTATCTGGACTATTTCCCTTAGAACACATGGTCCAGGAGCAGTTTATCTGAGGGCTGCTCTGCATTTCCCTTACACTTGTCTGTTAAACCAATATCCACAGGGACTGCAGATAAGTGGCACAATTCCAGGAAGGTGTGGTAGAGCACTTGGAGAGATCCTGGGCAACTATTTGAAATAATGACCTAATGTCTCTTAATGTCATGATATTTAAGATAATTTTAGCAACACAAGTGCACTTAATTTGTCCAAGAGCAGACCACACCATAATTTGGCTTTAAAAGATCCTGACTGAAATATCACATTTATTTCTGATCTGATGATGTGTTATTACCCTTTTTTTGAAACTTTTCCCTCTTCATGTAAGGACTTGCTTTAAAATGCCCTGAACAGGGAGCACTTGGGCAAGTGATGCTCGTGCTGGCAGCAGTAATCTCTCACTGATACTGGATGGGTGTAGGAAAGTCTTTGTGTGATTTAGAGGGACAGATTTTTATCCTGCAGGAGGAAAGAGGCAGAACCTGAGAAATTTCTGAGCCTTCTAATCCCTGAGATGCAGTGATAGACAGAAATTCAGCTGGCAAAATGTCAGGGAATAATGGGCCTCAATTTGTGCTGACCAGAGAACAAGTGAGCAATGGACTCATCAAGGACATGAAATATGTCCAGGACAGGTTGGAGCTGGAGACTTGACCCTCCCTAAGGGGGCTGGCTCTGTCCAAGAGGGACTCTGAGTTGCTCCTCACCATCTGAGCCCTGCCCTCCTCCTCTGCCAGGCGCTCTCCTGAGGGTTCCATGCTTCCCTCCTAAACTTTGATCCATTTCAGGTATCCCTGGAGCACAGAGACCCCTCCTTGGTGCACAGACCGTGTCCCTGAGGCAGAGGGTGTGGGCAGCACAGGAGCTGCAGCCAGGGAGTACCTGAACCATCCAGGGAATCCAGGAGCTGGTCCCTGATTTTTTTAAATACGGAAGGAAAAATAGAAAGAAAACCCCTCCAAACCTGCAGTTTCAGAGGAAGCCAACAAGCAGAACCATCATTCTGAAACAAAACAAGCTTTTGTTTTCCCCTGGAGTGAAAATTAAACCCTTTAACACTCTCACTTTAACACTGTTCACTTTGTGTGACCAAGAGCAGGATCTTGAATCTTGGTCTTGTCTACCCAGAACTGAACACCCTCACCCTCACCAAGTTATTGGCTGTCTCAGCCAGCCCGAATGTGTTCTGGACACATTTCCCTCAAAAAGCCTCATTTAAATGAGCTGCCACTTTCCTATGGTGGAAAAAGATATTGAAATATGTAATATAAAGGCCCTTGGCCTGATCAAAGCCAGGGGAATCACACATGAGCTTCTCATTAAATTATTTGTTAACTAAAACGCAGGTCCCTCTTAGTTGTCACGCAGACCTGTGTGTGAGATGCCAGGGCCAAACCTTCTGCTTGATTTAAAGCTGTTTCTTACCAAATAGATTTCACAAGCTCTAATAAGTGTTTCTGGGGCTGGTGATGAGTGATCTGTGAACCTGGTGGGGAAGGAGGCAGTCACCTCACTTACCTCATGCATCACTTTCTCCTTTTCCACTGGCACCTCATCAAATGTCTTCACACTCAGGGGTCTCTTCTTGCTGTTGTTACTGCAACAGTAAAGTGGAGGGGTCAGCCCCAAACCCAAGCAGATGCTGCAGCACGTGGTGGCTCAGTTACACCCTGACCCAGCTCAGCCTCCTGGACCAGTTTTCTTATTTCATCCTTTATAACTAATAACCAACACCCTGACAAATTTGTCTGACTCTTTAACCAGCACTATTGAGAGAGGACATCAGACAGTGCCCAGTTCCAGGGAATCCTTCCCTCCCTCCCTCCCACCCCTGTCTCGGTTTTCCTCACCCAGTTTCCACTGCACTCCAGCGATTCACTCCAGGGTTCAAGTTTTCTTCCACAGGGCAAGTTTTGGGGTTGGATTCTCCATCGGGACTCAGGGTGATGTTCAGTGGAATATAGTCTTTACCATCCTAGATAATTAATAACAGGAAAGATCACAAAGCTGGTGAAGTTCATTTTGTGCTGCATCTCAGTGTAAGAGGTTCTGGTGTTCTACAGAGCTTTACACTGGGAAAGGACTGGATTTTATTTCAATTTATCTTTATGATGTTTCTTCAAAGTGATTGTGATGTTCCTTACATCATTCCTACATTCCAGATGTGAGGCTATTCTACCTTCATGGAGGGGCAGGACACTGATCTGCCTTTCAGGAAAGCAGTCTCTATACTGTCATTGCCTCTTAGGGAATTCCAAGGGACAGCCCTCAGGGACACCTAAACCCAAGTTTAAGCCCTGGAGAAGGGAGGGAGTGGCAGGAATTCCCAAACCCCTGGGGCTGACAGGACATGAACAGAGTTTGGAATTGGTAAAAGCACATTGCCTATGTGTAGACTTTTTGGGTTTGTTCAGCTTCAGTTGGGAAGAGCTGTAGTTGGGAAGAGCTGGTCCTTCAAGTGGGAGCCTGGAAGGATTTTATTTCTTGTCCTTCCAAGGAATCATAACGAGCTCTGCATTGTTATCACCCCCCGCAGTAGTCCCAGAAATGACTCTGCCTTTAAGGTCTGAAACTATTTGTCCAAATTTCTCTTTGCTTATTTTTTGTTTTTAATTTTGAGAAGCAGTTAAGTGCCCTATTCCCTTATCATGATTTTTATGTCTCCCTAATTTACTTTGGTTATAGAATAAAACTCCTAAGCTCTTAATGTTGCAGACTGAGCCCTCCAACTCAGCTCCACTACAGTTGTTTACAAACAGGAAGAAGCTGTTTGATTTCTTCTTAAGCTGACCATTGCATTTCTGGTTCTTTTTAATGAAGAAGAAAACAACTGAATTAACTATTATGACATTAATAATGCTATAACTGACTCTCAGAGCTTTAAACTGCATAATTGTAGAGCTCCTAAGAGCACTGGTGGATGTAATGTTGGAAAATGAGAAAGTTCAGGAGGTGGAGGAAATCAGGAGTGAAGTTGAAACCAGAAAGAAGGGAGGTGTGTGTGGGACGATGATTTTAAGATTTACTTTCATTTCTCATTATCCTGCTCTGATTTATTGGTAATAAATTGTATTTTCTGAGAAGGGCAGTGATGGGGTGGTTTGGTGGGCACCCAGAGAGGCTTTACTGTGCTGGAATCTAATTAGAACTGTTGGTGAGATAAAGCACTGTTGTTCCTCTGAGGGGCAACTGGGCCTTTTTCTAATGAATGTAACTTTCTCCTGCTATGTATGGACAGACATCTAGTTTTAAAACATAATCCCCTTTGCATAGTTACCATTTTCTTTAATCATCCTAGCAGCCTTTTTCCTTGTGACCTCTGCTGTGAGGTCAGAGGTAATCTTGGTGTCCAACAGTCTTTCCCTGCTGCACACACAGGTATCCACATGCACACACCAACACATCAACACGAATACGTGTGTCAGAGGGAGCCTGGTGTGCTGTACCTGCTGCACACACACAGGTATCCACATGCACACACCAACACATCAACACAAACACGTGTGTCAGAGGGAGCCTGGCATGCTGTACCTGCTGCACACTGGCCTGCAGAAGGTCTCCCAGGCGCTCTACGAGCTCGGTGAACGTCGGCCTCTCGGTGGGATCTCCATGCCAACAATCCAGCATTGTCTGGTACCTAGGGAAAAACCTCAGGGATTCAGAAAGGGAAAGGAAAGAAGCTTTGCTTCCAGACTGTTTCATTCCCCTGCTGCTTGGTTTGGTCAGTCTTTGGGTGGTTATGGGTTAGGACAGGCTCAGATCTCCATGCGCTGGAATTCTGTTCTAGTTCCCCCATGGGATGGTTTTGGCTTCCATCCTTCTGCCTCAGCTGAGCCTTCAGGCTTTTTGTTTTCACCCAGCTTCAAATCTGGCTGCTGGGCCCTGTGATATTGCTGAAATAAGTCATGGTTATGGATGCTGGGTTTCTGTTCCAGAGCCAGAAGTCAAGGCAGACACAGGGGTCTCCTGAACAGAGATCCAGGAACTGCAGCTCACATGGTGGACCTGTTCATCTTGTTGTTGGCAAAGGTCAGGCTGACTTGGCCTGTCCTTGGCATTAGTCTGTGCTACCAGGACACTCAAGGTATGAACAACCACAGCATTTACTGAAAACAAAATACAAAATAACTGAGGTGCCCTTCCCCCTCTTCACCTGAACACAATCAAGTTTTAATACTTAAATGACACGTGTCAGCTCTCAATACACGAGCAGGAGCTCTTACACTTCTGGGGTGGAGTACTCTGGGGATCTCATCCGGGTCCCTTCCTTGAGCCGCCGGCAGAAATCCTCATCTATCTGCACTCCAGGGTACGGGGAGGCACCTGGGGGAGAAATGAGAGGCTTCAGAGTGGCACAGTCCCTCTTTCCCAGCCCAGGGAATTAAAGACAAATCAGTGATCTCTGCTGAGCATCTGGGATTACCCAGAGTCTGGCAGCAAAAGAAGCTTGAGTAAAGAAGTTGCAGTTACCTCCCGTCTACACGTTCTGCTTGGAAACCCATTACAGACTCACTCTGTCTCTTCAGAGATTTCAATCACAGTGTGTCCTCCACATTTGTGATACACCCAGGACCACTCCAAGGTAAAATAGGGCAGAAGAGAACTAAATTTTATTAGTTTGAGACTTTAAATGACCTCTTGGTCAGTGGTAGAGAAGTTCCAGCTCATTCGGTTGGTTACATTCAATAAACTATTAGCCTGCCAATCTCCAGCACAGAGTGAGCACACAGAGTCAGTCAGTCCTGCTCATCCTACCTTGCCTTGGAATCTCTGGCCTGGCTGGTGCAGAGGGAGCTGTGGGCACCCAGCTCCTGCAGAAGGCCCCAAGAACCTGCAGTTCAACCTCAGGTGTGGAATTGTGCTTCACCAACTGAGTATTGTGTGTATTATCCAGTCCTACAGGCAAAACTTCCTTGAAAATGACCTTGCAGCTTTTAAGCCTTGTTTGCTTCTTAGAGTGTGTGTTCAGAGTGTCTTCAGGGCCACTGCAGTGTCAGTGTGAGTGTTACTGTCCCTGAGAGGGCAGCTCGTGGCAGCTGTTATTGTTCTCAGAGGTAGAGCACTCCGAAGGGACCAGTAGCACTGTATTATTGCACAAAAGTTGGCCAAAAGTCATGAACATGAATCAAAAAGTCATCATTTGCCTGTGCAGATGGTTCTCTACAGAGGAGGGACTGGTGTAAATGCATTAAATGTGCTCCTCAACTAATGAGCTATTCAGAGGTTATACTCTTTGCTGTATGACATCTCCAGTGCTCCATAAATAAGGGGAACAAATATATAGTTTGGGAAAGTGCTCTGGCATCTGAGTAATCCAGACCTCACAGGTAACATTCAAGAGAAGTCTGTGCTGAAGTTTGAAAGGTTACTGAGCCTGCTGGGATAGACTTCCCTCCCCTCCTCCTCAGCAAAGGCTTCACATGCAGCACAATCTTGTCTTGCACATTCTAGCATCCAAAAGCTGGATGATGAATTTGGAAATAATTTAATCAAGTCTCAGCATAGAGGATTGAATGGAATCTGGATCTGTATCCAGATCTGTGTATGATCTACTGTCTATAACATTCCTGCATATTTCCTGCTATTTTTCCCCCCATTTGGAAACACCATCATGTGCTGTGCACTTGGGGGCACAACAAGCACACCAGAAATCCTTGGATAAAAGCAGCCAAGAGGGAGCCAAAACGTGGCTGCTCCCAGAATTATTCTGCTCCATGAATCTGCTTGCTCAGTCTGCAGAGCTCTGCATGGGGAGCTGAGATCCTGGCAGCTTCCCAAGAGGGCACCTCAGCACAGCAAACAGGCTCCAGTGACATCCAAGGCTCAGGGATGCTCAGCCACAGCACATCTGACATTCCTGGATGTGCAAGGAGCAGGTCACAGTACTGGGAGTGTTTCCAGGAGTTCTGTAAGTTGGAGACACTCACTAGCATCACTTCTGCTTTATATCTGGATCTGCCTTCCTAGATTTGCCTTTCACCTGTCAGAATAACCTGGTAATCCACTGTTCAGCTCACATGGCATCACCCATTAGCCAAAGGCTTCAAAACAGGTTCCTACCACCTCCCAAGATCCTTGTGAATAAATAGACAGATAGAAATTGTGGTGTCACCTTCCCACAGTGTCCCAGCCACCAAACTGCTGCCTGTGCACCTCTCCTGACTTTCACTTGCTTGTCTTTGCATCTGTGCATCTGTACAAACCCTGAGAAGGGACTGGGGCTTCCTGAACACCCCTGTGCTCAACAGGGGTTCGACAGCCTCTCCAGAGGAGCCTCACTTGGTCTGCCTGGCTCTACACTGTCGATGACCAGGGGCAACACCACAAACCCCCCTCATTAGAGAAGAGACGGCCTTTTTCATTGACTGCCAACCACACTGTGCCACTGTTGTGCCATGGTGATCATGATTTCCATGGGGAGGAGCTGAATGGAGAACTGGGATGAGCTGAATGGAGTCAGGCCTTGATGAATGCCCACAGGACCATTCCCAGTGCAGAAGAAACCCTTCAGTTTGTTCAGTACCACTGGCTAGACTTGGCTCAACAATTATCTTACTGATAAGAATTAATCCTGCAAATACAGTGATTGGGATGGAGACCTTGAGGGCAACATGAGAGAATGGGGTGAGGAGGGATGGAGAATTCCACTGGAGCTCACCTTCTGAGTGCTCTCTCTTTGGTTACATCATTGATCATATCAACTGCAATGTGTTGGTGAGAGCAAATACAAGGAAGGCAAAGAAGAATAATAGTGACAGGACAAGGAGTAATGGGTACAAATTGGAAGAGGGGAGATTTAGGTGAGATATTAAGAAGAAATTCTTTCCTGTGAGGGTGCTGAGACACTGGACCAGGTTGCTCAGGGAGGTTGTGGATGCCCCAGCCTTGGCAGTGTTCAAGGCCAGGTTGGATAAGGCCTTGAGCAACCTGGTCTAGTGGGAGGTGTGTGGGATGGGGACTGGATAATCTTTAAGGTCCATTCCAACCCCTTAGCATTCTGTGATTCTAAGAAAAATTTTTGATTGCAGGATCTCTTGGTAGTTTATATTTTGACTGGTGCTGGCTTTCTACCAGTTGGAGGCAGCTCAGATCATAAAAGCAAGGAACTCTCCTTTTTCCACTTTCACTCACCACTGCACTTCATCTGCACTATGTGATATGCCTGATAACTTGGATTTGGGATGCTGAGACAGCTTGGGAGAAATGTAGGCTGAAACGTGGTGTGAGGTCTACACATTATGTTTTCCTTAGGGAAAATCTCTTCCAAAATGCTCAAAGATGTGGCATGCATTGGATATGGGAGCCCTCTTTTGATCTTGGTTTTATTTTAGTAGGATAATAAGATGCTGATGTTATATGAGCAGGCACTGCTTGTTTACATAATTATCTCTGATTGCTTTTTGAACAGTGCACATTGAAATTCCAGGAGACACCGACACTCTGCACCATGAGTGATTTCAGGATGTATTAAACATTGCTGGCACCACCTGACATGAGGTGTGTTGACCCCTTTGGAATAATTTAAAGCTCGTTGCAAACTCAGCCTCAGATGAAAATGAACAGTCTCTTTCAAGCCCTGATTTCCCTGTGTATCACCAACATGGATCCAGCCTTTCTGGAGGAAGCCTGTTGTCCTTCTCTCAGCTCCTGCCTCTGGAAGGACCCATGACCAAACTAAACTCTGCAGTTTCCTAATCAGTGTTTTTCCCTTTTTTAGAGGGTGTTAAGTCTGTGGGACCCACCAAAAGCAGCACTTGTAAATGGGAGTCAAAACATACCCTGTAGCAACGACAAACAACTTCCATCCCTTGGCTCTCAATGATCTGTAAAACTTTTATGTAAGAGAATTCAATCAGTGACACAAATCCTTAATTAAATATTTATCATTGGAGCTGCAGATGTGAGCAGTGCCAAACCACAGGCATGCCTGGATGATCTGTATGAAAAACCCTCTCAGAGAAAATGACTGCTTTTGAACCTGTGCCACTGAGAGAAAAAGGAGTTTGTGACCTACGTCATCCCAGGGCAGAGGCTGTTCACGGATGGCAGCCCTGGCAGGAGTTTGGTAGGTTCCTCTGAATTCAGAAAAGGACAGTCTATTGTGCCAGGAAAACACCTTCATTAAGAAAAGGCACTATCTAAAATTAAAAGAAACAAGACAAATTGTTTTTAGAAACTAGATAAAAATAGAAGTGAGTTTCAGTGACTCTATTTTTTTATTTGTATTGGTCAGGTCAAATGACCTGAAAGTCACATCTGTTAAAGTCTGTCAGGACCTTTGGGAATGATATAAAGCCTGTTTCTGCAGTGCCTCTTGCCACTCATCAGTATTCAGTTCCTTTGGTTCCCTGGAGGTGCCCAATGCCTGTTTCTTCAGAGTATGTCTCTGCTGGTGCATCTTCCTGAACAATCTGTTAAAAATGGGGCACCGCTCGTGCTTCTGGAGCTTTGCCTTTCTGTGGTGTTTCAAAGTACCTGCAGCAGGTGATGCTGTTACCGAGCCACAGAGGTGTTACACCAAAATAACATCACTAAATAAACAGGACTGAGCCCTGGAGAAAGCAGGAACTGCCACGTGTTTTAACCATTTGAATGTGAATTTTGTGTGCTGACATGGACTAGAGGAGAGTACAAATGAAAGACCTGGACTGAAAGCAAGTTGTGATTTTGCAGTCAGCCCTAAAGAAAGATTAGGACAGAAACAGCTCCAGACTTTGCATCTTGACTTGGCATCTTGAGCCCGATCATTAATTTCAACTGATCCATGAACTAAAGATAAAAGGAGATTACAGAGTTTGCTTTGAAATCCAGCATCTTAAGCTGACAATGCTTCTTGTTTTCTTTTGTCTGCAAATGCTGATTAAAAAGCCAGAGCTGACATTCCTAAATTCCCTCAGGAAAACAAAACTTGCCACTCTGCAAGGCAAATCTGAGAGCAGCAAAGTCCACCTGTCTGTGAGGCTGCTTGTCTCAGTTTCACAGCTTTATCTGCTGGACAGGAACCAGATCTCAATGAGATTTCTAACAGCACCCTGGGATGAAATCTGTAGTACATAAAGAACTCCATTCCTGTTCTTTCAGCAATGTTGTGGCTTGCAAACGATATGGGCACAAGAGTACGTGGTTCTACCTGTCCACTGCCAGAAGGACTCAGGCAGAGAGAGCCCAGCACTGGTTCTCAGATCAGCCTCATGGCAGCTGCTGCCAAGACATTTTTCTTACTTAGAAAATCTTAGATTTTGTGGGGAAGATAATTAAGCTGGGATAAAACATCATGTGGGCAATCTCCCTTGTGTTCCACGGGCTGCCACGAGCAGCATCAACCCCCTGTGCCCTCAGCATGGGGACCCTCCAGCCTTGGGGCCGTGGGGGTTCCTGAAGCAGATTTCTTCAGGAAAATATGGTTGGATGGGAAACTTCTTCATTGCTGTCAAAGAAGCATCTCACTTCCCAGCAGCAAGGACTTGTTGTATCTCTGGGTTCTGTTGCTTTCAGTGGCTACAAATGTTAGGTCCAGGATTCAGGATTTTTGTTCCCCCCTCCCCAGTGTTCATGGTTTTCAGGTGGAGTTCTCACTAACCTCAGCCCAGTGGCTTTATTTCACACCTGCCTTGCACTGTGCACTTGTCCCATCTGAAGCCTTGCACTGTGCACTTGTCCCATCTGAAGCCTTGCACTGTGCACTTGTCCCATCTGAAGCAGAAATGCTTCTTCACATCAGCACCTTTTGTTAAAAGCTTTTCTTAGCATAGGAGCCATAAATTAGGGGAAAATCATTCTTACCTAGAGAAAATATTTCCCAGAGCAGCACTCCAAAGGACCACACGTCACTCTGCGTTGTGTAAATCTTGTCAAAAATAGCCTCTGGAGCCATCCATTTGAGTGGGAGCCGGGCCTGGACACCAAAGACACAATGGGTTGCCAGGGCTGCTGTTACTGATCCACCCAAGCCCATGGGGAACAACAACTTGAGGATAACAATTCCAGCTCCTTCCACTTACATCTCCCTTCCGTACGTAGTCGGGGTCTTTATAAATGTCCCTGGCCAGGCCAAAGTCACAGATCTTGACCACGTTGTTCTCGGAGAGCAGGATGTTCCTTGCTGCCAAATCTCGGTGGATGCACTGGAAGGAACGAGGACACAGGGAATCAGAGGGGTTCCCTGCCAGAGCTGAGAGCAGGAGAGTTTCTTCGGGAATGGGGAGATAAATGACCTGCTGTCGTGAGCAGGTTAGAGAAGGGAATCTGTGAGGGAACCTGCCCCAAACATTCAGTTCCATGCAAAGGAGAGAATTACTCGGGGAACAAGCCAATATTGCAGGTAATTCTCTGACTTTCACAGTTATGACAAGACAAAGGGAGTCCTATTTTCTAACTAACTGTTTACTGGGAAAATTGGGAGAGGTCGAAAAGCAGCTGCAGCTACATTTGCAAATGCAGGCCCAGGAGTGGGTGAGATGGAGGTAACTCTGCTTGGGATTCCTGTGCTCCCTGGGAGCTGTGTCAGTGCAAGCCCACAGTTGTGTGCACACTTTGGCATGTGTATTGCATTCCATTTACAGAAAAGGTGTTCCACAGGCTGCAAACATCCTTCCCATTGTATCCAAAAGAGGTGTTAACTCTGCTGACACTGCTAACTCTCCAACACTGCTGACAAGCCAAAGGAATAGCTGGATACTCCCCTTCATTTTTCAGTAGTGCTGTTGTTGGTCACACTAGAAGGACCTTTCTCTACAAGAAGCCTTTTCTGCATTTATTTATGAGGCAGTTCCAAGAATTGTCTCACAATCTGTATTCAGCCTTTCTATCTAAACTCTCCTGTTACAGATGCCAGTCCCTGCAGCCAAGAACATGATGGATATCCCTTCCCAACCCCTTCACTGCTACTTATTGCTTAACCACCAGAGCCAACATGATCTCCAAGGCTTTAATAGAAGAGCAAAAAGCAGATTACTCAGGCTCAAGAGCATGTTTGGATTTCTCCATATCAGATACTCAAGGTTCTGGGATAGAAGTGTGAATGAGCTCACTTTTCGGGAGGCGAGGAACTCCATGCCTTTGGCCACTTGGAAGCTGTAGCAAATCAGATCCTCCAAAGTCAGGGGCCTCTTGTACAGATCCTCAGCATCTAGGAGAGATCACAGACAAGACAAAACACTGGAGCAACAGTTCCAGACCTCGGTGGCACTGGTGCCTCTGGTACTCTGTGACACCAGCCCTGCATCTGAGTGTCGGTAGGGGAGATCTCTGCTGGACCTGCAGCTCTGGGGTAGGAACCACTGATCCAGAGGCAGAAGATCAGATGATTTAACAAGTTCTAGTGCACATTAATCATGTCATTTAGCTATGGGGAAAACAGCACCGGGGGATAGGAGTGAAGAAAACTTTACAGAGAGTGAGTGAAGAGAGTGGCCTCACAAATCTTCTGGTAAAACATTGCTATTGCTTCTCTCACACAACAGGAGCAGCTTTTCTATGCAATTCATCACTGCCAACCTCTTTCAGTGAGAAAGTTGGAGTGGGGAACAGGCAAGAGGAAGAATTTGCAACTTCGGGAACAAACCAAGCTGTGTCAGGGCTTGTTAAGTGTGTGATAGCGTGTGTGGCACTGGCCAAGTAACAGAAACTTTTACAAGAAAAGATTTGGGATTAGGTGGGTTTTGTTTACCTTCTTCATCATCTTCTGAGTCGCTGTAACTCTTATCTTCAATAAATCCTGAGCTGGCAGAGCTGCCTGTGCTGGCTACGCTCTCAAGGCGTCTCTTGATCAGTTCATTCAGGTCACTGTTGGACTCATCCAGACTCTTCTCTGCTTGGTCAGAGTTTTCCTGGGACTAGAAATAGCATAAAACTCATTTGTAGCTTTGGTTGATGGAATGCATGAGGATTCAAACTATGGAACAGAATGACATATGGAGAAAATGCACTCTGCAGACGAGCTCCAAACATGTTTGAACATGATGTTCCCTGAAGAGCAGAGCTAAGGAAGCCTGGTTTCCTACTAATACAGAACCTCCCATTTCACTGATTGCAATGTTGCCCCAGAAAAGTGAGCTGGGAGCTGGCTGGGGGAGACTGAGAGTTGAGCAGAGAGATACTGTGGTTCTGTGCCTCTTGCTTTCTTGGGAAGGCATCATAGACCAGTTCAAGGCACGTGCATGATGTGCACTATGTGTCTGTCTCACCCTGTCCTGGGGAGGGAGACAGAACCAGCCCCTCAATTCATCAAGGAAACAATGGTGAGAAAGAACTGAGTGCCTGTACCAGGAAAATCTCCTTCACTCACACAAAGTACCTCACGTACTTCTGTGCCTGTACACAATGGTTACAATAATAATAATAATAATAATAATAATAATAATAATAATAATAATAATAATAATAATGGATTCATCCAGGAAAATAATCTTGGGAGGCTTCAGTTTCGGGCAGGGCTGGGATCAGAGAGCCCTTTCCATGCTGTATGTTCACAAGGAGGAGGCAGTGCCATTCCCTCCCCAGCGCTGACTCCTGGTCTCCTGTGTCCACCCCCTGTCCCAGCCCAGGTTGTGCCAGCACAGATGTTTGTGTGGATGGAGAGAACTGTTGGAAACCAAACCATTTGGGTAATTTTAGTGCAGACATGTCCTTGATCCAGGTAGGTCCCTGCATCCAGCACAGACTGGGCTGGCACAGGGGAAGGGACAAACAGAGGATGGGAATGAGCAGATGGTGGAAGGATGAGCTGCTTTTAGTGGGGGTGTGGGCCTGGAAACAAAAATCCCCAAACCAGGCTTATGTTTTGGAGGGTTCACCTTCTCCTAGTTCAGTTGAGGCCAGTTTTTCACTACTACTTGTTGCCTGCCTTGAGCTGGGGGTAATTCCCTCTCTCCCTCTTAGGTGCACCACGGTGCTTGGGTATTTGCAACTACTTCAGAGGAGGATGGGAGTGAGACCCTGCAGAGGAAAACATTTTCTTTTCTTGCTCATACAAATTGAAATGTGGTGAGAAAATAAAGTACCCACAGAAATGCCCAACAGTGCCAGTGCAGAAAAATCCAGCCTGTGTCCATGGTTGTTGATTCCCTGCCTTGGGACTATGAGAAGTGTATAATTTTCTTACCTTACATGCAATGAAATCTCCCCGTTTTCCTCTTAAATAGTTGGACAGATTTCCATATTTGCAATATTCCACTATGACCATTAAAGGACCTAATAAAGACAGTGAGAATCAAATGAGTTTTGAATCATTGCAAAGCACATAGTTCTAACTTATCCTCCCCAAACCTCTTCAAAATAAGTAAATACTGGAATTCTTATGACACAGAGGAGAGAAGTGACACTCCAGGAGGACACAATTAGTAGGGATGTGGAGAGAAGGGAACACAGTGCTGATTCTTAGTTTTAGATGTTGGCATTTATTCCTTATTTATCAAATAGGAAAATTCAGGATGATCAACAGAATGTCCAGTCTCAGATGCTGTGAAGGTTGGTTTTCTCTGTGCATAGTCCACAGCACGGAGCAGCTTTCATTTTCTCTGCTGGTTTCCCAGTTGTTTGTTTTGGGTGGAGCTGATGCCATCAGAAGAAATAAAAGTATGCAGGGCCATAGGCAGATCTGAATCAAAAGTTGCAAAAATACTTAGTCTGAAGTTTTTGGAAGCCTTGAAAGTCCTCTCGGTTTCTTCCTTTCTTATTTCTGTGCAAACTACTCTAGATTTAGTGCAATTGCTGCTTTTGTACAATTATGCATGTTTTTAAGATCTGCTTGAAGTGCTTTTATGTTGCAGTGTGAGCTATTAGGGGAGGGAAAAGCTGCATTCTCTACCTTTGGTAGAATCACTGCTTTTTGTAGTCACCAAATGTAAGATAAGGTGAAATCACAGGACTAGGATGTGTATAGACAGGGATTACTATCCACCCCAAGCTCTCAAACTTTCATGTCCAGAAACTTTTTTCTGTGGAGAACACAGAAAGGCCTGTAGTTCAGACCTTAGGAGCTTGAACTTCAAAGGAAAAGGACTGGGAGCTGCACTTGGCCCTGGGGAAGGAGAGCTCTGGGCAGGATTCCTGACTGGATATATCCAACCCGGGCACACCGAGCCTGGACAGTATTGACTGGAGAGGATGAGAGGGGAAAAGGAGGGAGCAGTGACCCTGGGAGAGCCTGGCTGCTGCATCCCTCTGAGACAGGGAGAGCACCTTTTGGAAGTAGATGGTCCCATTAACAGGGAGATGGTGAACCCCTGCAGTGAGAACCAGCAGCTTGCCCATGACACTGTATTTCTGCCTGGCTATGTACCTGCACAACCCCATGGCTCTGCTGGGCTGAGCACACACCCTGGGGCTGTCCAGGAGCCCCAGTTCCTGCTGACTGCAGTTGGAACATGTTCAGCCTTGGGAAAAACCACAACTGGCCCCAAATCCGAGCTGCCAGTGGTGCCAGTGCTGTGCCCAGCTCTGCAAGGCTCCAGAGCTGGGATCTGGCCCTGCTCAGTTCTGAAGGACCCAAACTCAAATGTCCCTCATGGGCACCCTGAGGAAATGTAGATTCCAAGAACAGCTGTGAAGCTCCACTTAGTGATTTATTCATGTTTTCGAAATGCTTCCTAGACATGGCCTCTCTGTATTTTGTTTCCTCATTGCGTAGCATATACTGTGCATTAGTTGTAACTGCTCAACATCAGACACCCTGCCAAAGTGTTAAAAATTTGTTATTTGTTATGATGTTAAAATAATATATGTGCATACTTAATATCAGTGTTCACCAGGAATACTGTTCCATGGTTACACAAACCCTGTCAGGGAAGGAGAGAGAGCTGTGTTCTGCAATGGCTTTTTAATGGTAACTCCAATCCCTGCCTGTCTCCAGAGCTCAGGGCTGTTTTCCTTTGGTCTGCACTTGCATTGCTCAGAGAAAAACAAAGCAGTGCCTGCCTGGAGGCTCCTCCGTGCCCTCTGCTCCAAGGACTGCTCTCCAAAGGCAGCAGAGGCTTTCCCTGGCACCTGGCAGGGAGGAATGAGGGTCACTTCCCACCCGGAGCGCAGCTGGGATGGAGCAGGCTGGAGAACGGGAAGTGGAGGGCCCCCTGGGAGAAGGTGTTTCTCAGAGTCTTAGATCAGTCCCTGAGCTGTGTCTGGCTGAGCAAGGGGAGCTCTGGGGCTGAGTCGGTGCTTTGGTGGAGAACTTCTGAGCCCTCAGTCCTGCGGCCACGTTTGAGGCACCTCACTGTCCTGTCAGGGGAGGAGAATCACCAGCATCCCTAATGTTCCTTCCGCTCTACTCATACTCCCAAGCAAAGGCTCCTGGCTCCTGCCTCTCATCACAGAAGATGGAGTTGGAAGGGACCCACAAGGATCACTGAGTCCAGCTCTTAAGTGAATGGTCCATATGGAAATCAAACCTGCAACCTTGGTGTTTTTAGCACCATGCTCTGTCCAAGTGGGTTGAACCCTAAATCTCTCCAGCTGGAGCTGCCCATCCTCCCATACAAGCTTTTGGGGTCTGCAGTGCTACAACAATTCCTGCAAGTTCCCCATCCCTGGCTCCCAGATTCCAGCAGTATCTGTGGCTGCTGGTTGCTCACTGCTCCCTGAGGAACTGGGAGCACCTTGCTGGAGGGAAGATTTCTGCCCTGGCATCCAACCAAATCTACCTCACTGAGGTTTTCTTTGTCCCCTGTGACTGGGTATGTTCTCTGGGAGATTGATAGCTCAGATGGCCACAGATGTGTGCACCATCTCTGGCGCTGTTTCCCCTTAATTTATTTCACTCTTGGGTTTTTCTTCCCCTCAGGTCACCTCAATCTGTCCTTTGGGGGTGGTTTTGAAGGTTCAGGGTCAGCAGTGAAGAGCTATCCTTGAGAGCTGCTGCTCCTGAAGTTGAAGTATGGTGAGAGACAGGGATGGTGATGTGGGAAGGGATGTTGTAGTGACAAAGGGCTGAGATTGATGGAGCCCTTTGCTTAAGTGCACTTTGCCACAGACCCTTTGTATGCTGTCAGGCCAGTCCTGCCAGCTGCCAGCTCAGCCCTGTGGAAGTCCATGTTGTTGTTGTGTCCAGCTCAGACCTGCCCCAGCCTTCCTGCACACCAAGCAAAACCTGCCCCTGTTTGCCCAGAGAGGGTGAAGTGCCTGGGAAGGGAGGAGGCCTCAGTGAGCCAAGTGCTCAGCCTGGTGCATCCTCCTGATAAGGCAGGGGAGGAGAGGCAGGAGAACCTTTGAAATGACCAAGAGTGCCTGTTGGAACAATTGGGCACCTAATTGCAATTCAGTGTCCTGCCTCCCTTCAGGCCATAATCCCTTTTGTAAACAGGCTTCCAGGGAAAACAGAGAAGTGACACTATGGGCTGGGAGATGTTCAGAACCCTTGATGAGGTGAGGCCACATTCTGCAGCAGCAGAAGCTCCCCTGTGAGCAGAGAGCTGGAAATGTTTGTGCTTGCATTAACTGCAGACTTGGACTCCACCTTGGGCACATCCCAACACCTGTGTATCTGAAAAGTGTTCCTTTGCTCCTGATTTACTGAAGACTTCTCACCTCCAGCTTTGGTGCAGGCTCCCAGTAGGTTGACTACATTCAAGTGATGTCCTATATGGATGAGGATCTTCAGTTCAGACATTAAAGCCTTGCATTCATTAGTAGTTGCACATTCTGCTTAAGATAAACAGGAAAAAAATCATCTTTACACAACAGGATATTTTGAACAGGACACAGCAAGATCCTGTTTATACTTTGAAACAAAACCCACCCAGGTTACTTGTAATATCTTTGCTTTTCAGACTCAAACAGATAATAATTCATCTGTTTCATTGTCTGCTGACCTTTATGAAGTGGGAAAACACTTTATCTTTTGGGTGCCTCTTCCTTTCTCGAGTTTCGGTTATGGAGGGTTACTGTCCCTTCCCCCAAACCAGATCCCTTTGCAAGGACTCAATTTTGCAAGCTTAGCAAAGGATCAGCCAAGCCCTCCAAGCCCCCACACCCCATGGGAAGTGTTTCTCCATCTCTCCCGTGGCTGTGAAGCTCAGCAGGACTTTGGTACAGTACCTCAGTACTGAGCAGCTCTCCGCTGCAGGGGATGGAGGAATTCACATGGTGTCCCAAAATGTACAGCACTACTAAATCCCAGCCCTGTAAGAGCTTATCAACCCTAAAATAACTTTCCAGCAAAGATGGGGGGGGGGGGGGAATCTCTGTGTGTGAACCATGACCTCAACACTCAGTGAAGCCCATGGCCAGTCACACTGTCCTTTAGGGCAGGAGAAGGTTGTTCAGGTGCCTTGTTTTCCCTGCCTTCTATCCAAAACTTCCACAGTGTATTTTAAGAGAAGGGGCTGTGTGCTTTTTCCTCTGTTTTTGCCTTTGAACGATGTAAAATTTAAATATGAGGAAACAGTTACGTAACAGATAATTTGGTGTGACAAGTGTAACTTTATCTGTTTGCAGAATCCTCCACAAACAAATCTTTCCCCAAACTGTGTCATGAAGAAGGAGCTCTTCCAAGCCCAAGATTTCTCCAGTCAGCAGTGTTTGTAGCTGGGTGTGTACATGGGTGATATCACTCCTGAATTCCCCTGGCAGGAGGTGGAACACACACCTGACAAAATCTGAATGGTGCAGCCTCACAAGTGTCTCAGATAATCTTGCCCATTGAATTTTAGCCTTCAATCCAGAACAGATACCAGCCCATTGCATGGAAATGACACACAGTGCTGGAATTGCAGAAATGCAGACATCTCCAGAGCCTTTTTTTCCCCTGAATGGATTGACTGACACTAGAGAATCTGCTTTATTCATGAAAGTGATGAATTATGGGCACGTTAGTTGGGGAGGGACAGATGAGAGCAGGAGGCAGCTGCCTCCACTGGGGGGAGGGAGGTGTAAAACGATGGGGGATCTGGCAAATGGTTTGCTGAATATGTGCTGGCAGGGTAGAGCTGGCATGAGGATCAGCTGGGAAGCACAGCATGGAAAGGAATGAAAACCCAGGGCTGTCCAGGGCAGTAAGTTTTGTATGGAGATGGGAATGTGTCTGGATCAGGGGCTTCTAGGATATTTCAGGGATTTCAAGATGGACATAGGATAGAGGAAACAACATCAGGAGAGATGATCTGAAGGTCTGCTGACTAAAGTAGAGAAGGGAGACCAGATTCCAGAGAGTTCCAGACAGGCGATAAATGGATGCTTTTGCAATTTCAGAGAGACAGGAAGCAGCAGAGCATCAGGAGAGGCAGCTGGACACAGAAGCCAAATCCTGTGGCAGCAGTGCCGTTGCAGGGGTTAGTAGTGTCATGCAGCAGTGATGGAGCAGTGTGGGCCAGGAGCAGCCACCCGGTGAGCATGGATTGGACTTTGGGAAACATCCTCAGTGAGCAGTTAAAGACCCTGACCCAGGCAGGCCATGTGCATTTATTCCCATGCTGTCTGCAGAGCTTTGTGTGCAAATACAATACGGAAGAACAGGCCCCAGGTTCCCCCTTCCCACCACCGAAGGGTAAAAGCTTTCCTTAATTTCAATAATTGCAAGCAAGATGTCTCTAATTCACTCCCTTGGCATCGCTTTTCTTCCAACCCCTTGAACTGTTCTACATCTGGAAGGGCTGTGATGGCAGCTCAGATCCAATTTCAGCCTATCTCATGTAATTACACTCCGTAAGCTGTTTCCCTCCTAACCCCCAGACCTGGAAGCTGCTGTTTCCCTCCTCTAGGAATACCAGCCTCAATCAGCAGCGCAGCACGGAGCCCGCCTGTCATTTCCTCCACGTCCCAGCACTGCAGGATGACTAATTGCTCCCACATGGAAACCCACTCCCTCCTGAACACAATGAGCTGGGGAGCTGAGAACTGGAAACCTCATTGCCCGCAGGTCCCCCGAGGAGTCTGGGGGGGATCTCAGAGGGATGGATGTACCTTTGAGCATTTTTACGGCAACTGTTTTGCAGGTTGAAGATTTATCAATGCCAAAAGCAGACGCCTCCACCACCTTCCCAAAAGCACCATGACCCAGTGTTTTACCTAGAGGAGCAAGAGTCAAGAGTGAGCCCAGGGGACCAACAGTCTGGATCAGGAGGGAGGGGAACATGCAACCTGAGCTGTGCAAGAGATCCCAGGCACAACACACAGCCCGACAGGCACAGAAGCTGGATCACATATTGCAGCATATGGATATATAGGGGGGGATTTATATCCATATGGCTTTGATGCGATACAGGACGGGATAGAACAGAGGAGAATAAATCAATCTGCACTCAACTGAAGGCAAAGCTGATACATACACATGCCCGGAAGGTAAAAATGTTACCTAGGGCTGTCCTGAAGCCCAAGAAAGTCAGAGTTTGGGTGGATTGTGGATCCCTGATCTCTCAGGAATCATGAAGAGAGCCAGTTGAGGCACTCAGGCAGACACAGCCCTTTAACCTTTCAGTAATTGACATTGATTTGAGGGCAAAGCTTTACTAAATGGAATTTAAGATTATATTTTATGTTCCCTTCCATTTGAATTGTCATGCCTGTGTTACCTGGTGTGCTCTGAGGGTTCTGACCCCCAGTGCAGCAGAGTGCACCGGGCATCACGGATAGTCTGACTTTATATCCCACCATGATCTCAGCTTTCGTGATTTTTGTCTATCTCCTTCTTCCATGTTTTCCAGCTGAAGCCCCAAGAGCATACACAAATACAGATATATTCCCCGCACTCCTCAGATCACACAGATGTTACTGTTTAGCTATACAAACACAACTTGCTTTTTACATTTCCCTGCTCCATCAGCCAGTAAGATGAGCTGGTAGAAGAAAATTGGTTCATTTTTTCATGCTAGCTCTTTATAACTCAAAGCCAAGTTCAGATGGTCAATAAGGAATTGATTATTTGATGAATTGATAGGTTTCTTCAAAATAAAATTCTCTGAAAGATTGTGACCTTTTGGATTGACTTCTCTTCCCCTTTTCCTCTATGGGAATTAAACCATACTTTCGGCAGGGACAGTACCTGGAGGTACCTTTCTTCTCTGTCGATAGTTTGGCTTCACTTTTCCAAGGCAGAAAAAGAGGTGCCAGCTATTTTGACATAGTCAACATTTTTCCTTTCCTTACCACCCGTGCTCCACTCTCCATTAAGAATGATCCTGAGCTCTGTGATCCTTGATCCAAGGATGTAGTACCTTGGCACTAAAGGATAGGCTGCTCCTGGGTTATACAACAGATCCACTGGAATTGAGGACTGTTAGGAATCCTCCTTCTCCAAGAAAAGTCCCAAAGCACTCACCCAGCCTCAGCCTGTCCCTTGGGAACTCCCACTTGCTGCTGTCGTAGGGAAGGCGGTCGCACTGCTCATCAAGAGGCATCTCCTCCGGATCCATGATAATGGACAGGTATCCTGTCTTAATATCTGTGGCATCGGGCTACAAACAGGGGGTGCAGAAATTATTCACAGTGTTTACCCTGCAACTCTGATAGGAGAGAGCTGTGGAGGCTGAGGGATGTCTGGGGAGTTCCCTGCCTCCAGACTTAGCTCTCCAATGTATTCTGAACCATCACTCCAGCCTCCTGCCTCTCCTTATTTTCCATCGATGTTTATGTGTGCCTGCCACTCACTGCTGTTGGGAAGAGTCACTGATTGATGCTGGTAAACAGTCTGAGGACACAAAATTGCTGCCTTCTACCTGTCTCAGTGAAAGGAAATCAGTGCTTTTCCATGGGAGCTCCAGGAGTTGCTCTTCCTGGTGCACTAAAGAGCATTTTGCCATTTTTATAGTTTATATATTTTGTTTTGCAGTCTTGATTCTCCATAGCTATCCACTTGGTGGCTATTGCTTATTACAATTTAAAATGGGCGGAAAGCTGGTGGAATCTGCTACTTCTGATGCTGCAAAGAGAGAAATTCTGCTTGGATGGCTCCAGTGAGGGGACTGGCATGGGGGTAAAATATAACAGGAAATTCAGCATTGTCCACAGCTCAGTTAAACTGAGGTCAAGGAGGAGAACGTGAATTTAATCACTGTATTTGCAATAGGAGGAGAAATCTTACTCAAATGTTGGAGACCAGCACTGGGACTGTAGTTTGGTGAGATTTAGAAGAGAGAGCTGTGCTTGCCTCGCTGTTTGCTGTTTGGTTTAGGAAAAACAGACCTAAATTCCTTGGAACTTTACTGCAAGTTTACTTTCCTGAGTCACAAAAGGGAGGTGAAAGAAGAGCAAGACTGGCAGACCAAATAAGCTGTGTGGTTTGAGCGCATTTCCAGGATCTTTCTTGAAACAGAGCCTCCTTTAATATCTGTGTTTCAGAAACAAGTGCTGAAGTCAAGCCCTCATTTTAGAACGTATAGGATTGTTTTTTTGTTTCCTAATCTCACAGGCCAGTTTGACTCATGAAGAGGGAGGTGCCTGATTTTATGGTACCAGAGGAGTGGGTAGAAACCTCACAAGTGCAAGGGATGTCTGGAGAAGTCAATGGACTGCCAGCAGAAACTTTGAGCTGAATTTCATAGGGACATTTTGCCCAATTTTCTACCATCTGTCCCAAACATTTATCCCTGAACTCTGATGTTACACATTAACTTGAGTCTGATCCCAGACTCTGTGCAATGTAGGAGCTCTTACTTTTCTCAGTTTCCTGATGAAGAGGGTGAGGAGGAGCCAGAAGAGAGTTGCAGCCAGTCCAGTGCACACCAAAATGATCACTTCGATGTTGGATTTCTCCTCAGAGCCTGCAGGTTAAATGTACGACCACATGATAAACACAGTCCATGACTGAAGAACAGTTCTCCTCAGCCCCACAGAACATCTGCACTTTCCTCAGGCTGGGCCTCACCTTGTATTTTGATGAAGGCCGACGTGCTGTCCTGGCCTAGCTCGTTGGACGCCCGGCACTCATAGAGCCCCTCGTCGTCCTTCTTCACCCTCTCAATGACCAGGGTGTTATTTTCCATGGAAATTCCTGTTGTAAGGGATTTTGGTTAATATTGGCACAGTAACCTACCTGCCTGGAAGTGCTTTTAGGAGCCAGAGAACTGAAAGACAGCTCCCATCCATCCAGCTCTGGCACGTGCTGGTGTTTGGAGGCATTTTAACCCTGTGCTCCTCATTCTGGCCTGGCAACAACCTTTCCCTGACATTTTTTTCTCCTCAACAACTATATAAATTTCTTGGGGGTCATTTAACCAAGAGCAAATGTGGCTATTAATTTAGAGTGGAGAGAGCCCGAGAAAACTTCTCTGGAAGTTAGTGAAGGGATGGGAGGACAGGTTGTCTGATAGCAATAAGATACACTGGGGAAAAAGGGAACTCGGTGGAACATCCTGGAGGCTGTGGAAAGTGATGGACTTCTAACACGTGGAACATGGAAATCAGGTTATGTCCATCCCTGGAAAAATCACTGTGTGGAGCAATCCTGGACTCACAGGCAGCCAGGGGCTAGAGTGGAGTGGGAAGAGAGAGGTTGCCTAGATATGACCTATGAGACTTTTCTACATTTAATCTTCCAAGTTTAATTTTTCCTGACTTGTGGCATTACACCAAGAGCTCATCTGTTTCATTAAGGATATGATTGGGGCAGAAATAGGGAAACGGGTCAGGCTTTGAATCCAAAAGGGAAGGACATTCCAAATTTCTAGGTGTTCTGCCTGTGAATCCCGTTGTTGTTAACAAGAGCACTGCACAGAACTTGCCATGTACAGTGCTGAAATATTTACCCTGAGGTGTTTTTTCCAAATATTTTATTTATGTTTCCATTGGTTGGATGAGTTACAAGCTTGTCCCTCCAGAATTATTTCTAAAACTTCAGTAGCTATAAAGAGTTTCTCTCAGAACATTCTGATATGAATTATGGATGATCCTAGATTTCCGACCTAGTCCAGGATGCAAAATTAAAGTCACAGGACCAGCTACTGACATGGGATCCTCCATGATTTATGGGAGATCTCAGGACATGCTCTGCTCTGCACTGAGGCAGCTTCACCTCAGTTCTCAGGGCAGTTTTGGGCACTACAATGTAAAAGGACATGAAGCCATTAGAGAGGACCCAAAGGAGGCCACAAGGATGGGGAAGGGTCTGGAGGGCCCACGTGAGGAGCAGCTGAGGGCACTTCGTGTGTTCAGCTGGAGGAGACTGAGGGGAGACCTCACTGGGATCTTCAACATCCTCATGAGGGGCAGGAAAGAGGCTCTGATCTCTGCTCTGTGGGACCAGGGAAAGGACTGAGGGAATGGCTGGAGCTGTGCCAGGGCAGGGTCAGGTTGGATCTCAAGGAAAGGTCCTTCCCCCAGAGGGTGGTTGAGCACTGACCAGGCTCCCCAGGGCAGTGGGTACAGCACCAAGGCTGCCAGAGCTCCAGGAGGGTTTGGACAACGCTCTGAGGGACAGCATGGGATTGTTGGGGTGTCTGTGCAGGGCCTGGAGTTGGACTCAAAGATCCTGATGGGTCCCCTCCAACTCAGGATATTCTGTGATTCTGTGACAGAGCTGAGAAGGAGCTCCAGGCTCAGGTGAGGGAGCCCATGGTGGCACTGTACCTGTCCAGTTCTGGACCAGCTGAGCTGAGAGCACATCCCCCTTCCTGTGCTGGGGGAGATCAAGGATGGGGCATATGCACCTCACCTCTGGGAGGTGACTGCTGCAGTATATCCTGCTTGGGACATATGACAGCCCAGCCTGGGGTTGTCAGACCCACCTGACAAGCAGGTACACTGTGTATCTCAGTTTTGTACCCAAGTGTTGTCTCCCCAGGCCGAGCAGCAGTGCTCCCTGATTTACCAATGCCATGCTATGTGCAGGCTGCCAGGCTCTGCACACAGGAGCATCCATGGGCAGCCCTTGGGATGCAACCACTTTCTTTGACCTCCAAGGCCAATGTGGAGATGCAGCAGTGCTCTGATATCCTGGGATTTGTGTTTGTGTGTGCCCCGAGGCTGTGGGCACCATCCTGGCTCAGCTCTGTGTTGTGGTGACCCTGCCATCCATTATCCCATATCCCACACAATTCCTCACCTGAAGCTGCTGAGATGGGGTATCCATTCTTCCTCCATGTCACCTGTGGCTCTGGGGTCCCGCTAACCCTGCACTCCAGCAGGATCTTCCCGCTGATGTTGACCTCCAGGTCTGTGAGGTTCTGGATCACGAACGGCGCTGCCTTTGCTGCAGCCACAAAGGGAAAGAGCCACAGTGAGCCCTGGGAAGGCAGCTCTCTCAGCTCTGCCATCCCCACTCCTTGCACAGCCTCTCAGGGCTGGACAGGGCAAAGATTGGGCCAAAATTCCCCCAGAGATTGTGGGAGGAGCGGAGGAGTTTGTCTGGCTTATTTTCAAACTGACTAAGCTTAGATTCAACTGCAGCTCAAACCTCCTCGAGTTTCTCATCCTCTGAAGAAAACAAAGGACAGTGAGTGGGTGGTGCACATGCAGAGTGAACACAAAAAAAGAGAGGAGGAGGCAAAGAGGAAACAGTTCTAAAGGTTTTACATCCTCCATCATGAGTGCAGTTACTTACTTACTACAAAGCATGTTAACCCCCACTTTACGTTCATTTCTAACAGGTACAGGACAGCAATGAGTAAAATCACAAGCAGCACAAAATCACAGCACAAAAAAATCCCCCAAACCTGCACTGAGGACAAGTAGCTGATGGCTGTTGGAACACTGAAAAGCCCCTGTTTGAAATAGGGGAAGGAGGGTTGGTTTGGAGGGGCATTTCCATGTGTGTTCTCCACAAGAACTGCCTCTGCCATGTGCCAGACAAGTAACAGACCCCTGTCACCCTCAGAGGAATGTAATCACAATTCCGGTTCTCCATGGATGGATTCCCAGTTCAGCTGTGTTTTTCCCACAGCCATCCTGTGTGGGTGTCTGTGTAGGTGGGAACCTGCCTGACTGAATAAAAGGACATGCCACGGGAGAGGGAAGTGAAGTGCCTGAATGCAGAGTGCAGGGCAGGCCCAGATCCTCAGGCAGGGGATGCTCAGGGTGGCTCCAGTGCTCTGGCTGCGGGGATCAGCCAAAGCACCGGCACTGCCATTCCTTCCCTTCCTCCCACCTCAGGACGAGGTCTGACAATAACTTACCTCCCACTGTGGAATCAGAGCTGTGGTAGCCACAGCTGAGGTGGGCTGAGCATCCCCCTGTGTGTGCCTGACTGGGAGAGGGTTCCTGGCTGCCCAGGGCATGTCCTGGTTCACTCCAGCAGGGATGGAGCCAGCACAGCACTGCCCTGCCCTGCTTTCCCTCAGTGACAGGTGCTCATGGCTCATGTCCCCTCAGTGTCCCATGAGCCAGTGGTGTACATGGAGAAGCCAGCCTGAAAATCCCTGTGTAGGACTGGGATCCTGCTCCCTGCCTTGCTGCTCATTGTTTCACTTCTCCATTTCTGTGCTTTGGGCTTTTCTTCACCACTGGAAGACAGTCAATAAATCCACCCATTCCAGCAGCCCCTTTTCTTCTGAGGAGGCCTAGAGATGATCACCCGCTTTCTTCACTAGGAAGCAGAAGCAACTTCACTAATTTTCGGTAACTTTCTACTGGAAGAAGTACCCCATTCTTTATATTCCCACAGCCAGAGGACCCAGGCAGCAGGATCTGCAGTGTTACTGTTTTAATGACAGTAAAAGAGTTGGGGGCTTGGGTATAAATAATAAAATACTGGTTTTACTATGAAGTACATTCCACTTACCCAGCATAAATGGCACATGTCACTTGATTATACACTTGACCAGTGACATTTGAGACTACATTTGCTGGATCCAAATCTATTTAGGTATCTCTGGCAGCTGGGAGTGTGTGGAGTTTTCTACCAAAGTCATGTGGATCTGGAGTGACAGTCCCAAGTTACAGAGTTGTGCTGTCAGTAACATGGGGGGTGATGGCTTTTGTCCTCAGTCAACCATATCTGCACCCAGCATGGAGTTAGGAAGATGAAGTGCTGCTGAAATCACCTTTATGTCTAAGGCAAATACTTTATCCAGACCCAGCAGTGGCTTGGATGAGTAATGTGTAATGTGCATGGCAGGCTGTCAATCCACATGCAGTAATGGGAAAAAATTAACCCAAACCAGGGCACAAAGTCTACATTAGAACTCCAATATAAAGGCAACCCCACTGCCACTCTCTGCTGGCACCTACCTCTCACCAGGAGCTGTGTGTGCTGCTCCAGCGTGTCCGTGCTGTTGTGCTGGTTCTGAGCTTGGCACTTGTAGAGACCACTCTGCTCCTTTGTGACGTTGAGAATGACCAGTGTCAAAGAGATGGAATATTTGCCAGTTTTCCTGATCAGGGAGTCACTGGGAGCTGCCCCTGGGGAGGGGAGGTGCCAGGCCAGGTGGGTGTAGATGTACCTGGAGGCCCGGCAGGTCAGCCGGATGTCGCTGCCCACAATGGCTGTGACCTGGGGGGCTGTTTGCAACCCAGAGGGCACATCTGGGGGGAACAGAAAACATGTTTGTAATTAAGTCACAGCTGAGGAGATCTCTGGCTGCCTGGTGGCTTCTCAGTGGTCAAATTTCCAAGGCCATGATGGAAGGAGCCAGGTTTAATGAGACCCACGTTTGCACATGGTAACAGGCACTGGGGTTGGGAATTAGGGGAGTGAAGGTCCCTCTCACAGCCCATTGCTGACCTGTGGCAGTACAGCCCTCAGTATTCTAATCATTCCACTTTCAAGTAATGAATTGAAAGCTTATAAATAGGAATAGTTAATGGGCTGAGGGAGTTTAATCAAGAGAGGTGTTTACAGAGCCATAGTGTTTTCTACTCTCTCATATGGATCTGAATCATGGGTCATCTACCGCCACTACCTGTGTCTCCTCGAACGCTTCCATCAATGCTGCCTTCGAACAATCCTAAACATCCACTGGTCAGATGATGTGACCAATACATCTGTTCTAGAACAGGCAGCAGTCACAAGCATTGAGGCCATATTGCTGAGAACACAGCTGTGCTGGGCAGGGCACGTCTCCAGGATGAAGGACCAACCACCCCCTCTCTAAGATCTTGCTTTATGGTGAACTTGCCACCGGCTGCCGCAAGAGAGGAGCCCCAAAGAGAAGACACAAGGTCTCCCTGAAACAACATCTCAGCCTTGGCCATATTGATCATCATAACTGGTCTACTCTGGCCTCCAATTGGGAGGTCTGGAGACACCCCATCTATAACACTGCTGCTTCCTTTGAGAACACACGCAGGATCACCATCGAAGAGAAAAGACAACGCAGAAAGAACCGTGTCTTGCCAATACCATCCAAGGAGTCTTTCTGCTGTGCCTTTTGCAACCAGACGTGTCTATCTCGCATTGGCCTCTTTAGCCACCAGCGTGCTTGTAACAAATGTGGGTAGAGCCCTCCCCAAATCTTCATTCACGAAGCTGAGCCATGATGATGATCTATCCAGGTAGACAAATGTGTTCATGAGCTCTTCCCTTTCTACCTGCAATCAGTGCTTGAAAATATAATTGCACAGGAATAAAGAAACCCATTCCCATCTCTCAGGAGTAACATTTTCTTCACCACTGAACAGTCTTCTCAATAATCTCTTATATCAACTATGCCAATATTTATTTTCATCACATGTGCTTGGGTGGATATTTACTTGATCACTGTGGATTAACTGATCTAATGATATACAAGTCCTTGAGGCCTTTATATTTAGCAGGGAAATACTCTGAGGCATGACTCCAATCTAGCCACAGAAGAGTAAGCTGGTTTTTGCTATATTTTTAGTAACTTTTCACTCCAGAAAAAAAAAAAAATCAATTTTCCCGAAGTGGCAAACTGAAGCCATTTGAAGACAAGCAAAACTGTTGGAGCAGAAGGCCAGAGCCTGGCCTACAGACACATTCCTGTTGCTGCATTGGCCACCAGAGACCTGCAATTAAACTGGAGCTGAAAGATACTCTATTCCCTTTTTAGTCTATTTGTTTGAGGGATCTATCCACCCAGCAGACCTGAATGAGAGCACATGGACAACCACAGGGACCTGGAATTACTTTGCTGTCTGTTAGGTCAGGGTTTTCAAGTAGCTGAGAGTTACGAGGAGCCCCTTAGAGATGTTACCAGGATGGGACAGGGATGGACTCTGGGCCACCTTCTGAACAGGAACAGCATTTGCAGTAAATCTGAGAGATTCTTGCTTCAGCATCAAGCTGTTGGTAAGATGCTTTCTCAGGTCAGGATGGAATGGATGGTACTTTGGGAAAGACAGAAGTTAAAGAGGAGCAAGTGTGCACTGCACTTGCCATGTAACAGATTCCACATGGGAGCTGGAATTCGGCCCTGTAAACTCCTGCAAAAAGTTCTGCTGAAGCCACAGATGAGCATAAATAGTGAGGCTGTTGAAATAACCAATCTGCCTTAGAATAAATCATATATTATAAAAAAACCCCAGAGCCCCGAAGGAGCTTTCAGATATGATTAAAATTCCCTCTTCTTCACAAGTCATCTGGAATAGAACCCATGAGCTTTGCTTCATGGTTTTTAAAGACAGGCACCAGAAATATTTTACAAAAGATCCCAAAAGAGAAGCAATCCCTCAGGCACAGCTGTGGAAATTGTTATTTTTCTTTTCTTTCCCTGTCAGGAAATTTCAGTTTACCCTGTGTAGTGTATTAGGCTCAGTTGCTCTCTCTTGTTTGAGCTATACACTCAAGCTGCCCTGTGTAACACATCCATTCCTTACTCCTGATGTCCTGTGCTTCCAGCATGTCAAGGTGATGCTTATCAACATGGGGGCAAAGCCTGAGGGCAGCAGGACCTCTCTAAACAGGAAGAATTGAGATCTAGTGAAAACAGTGGGGTGTGGCAATGAGCAGCATCTCAGTCTCTCTCCTTGGGGGTGGACCTTGTCCTGGTTCCAGATGGGTGAAGTTACTTTCTTCCAGTGGCTGTTCCAGTGCTGTGTTTTGGATTTGGAATGAGAATGGTACTGATAACACACTGATGGCTTGGCTTTTTCCTAAGTCATGTTTATCCCAAGTCAAGGACTTTTTTCTCCTTGTCTCCTGCTTTGTCAGTGAGGAGGTTCCCAAAGGAAACTGGGAGGGAGCAGAGCTGGGGCAGGTGACACAAACTGGCCAAAGGGATATTCCACACCATAGAACACCATTCCCATTCTATTAACTGGAAGGGGCTGATCTGGGTTTGGGAAGGGGGGTCTGGCATGGCTCAGTGGGTAGTGAACAGTTGCATTGTGCATCACTTGTTTTTTCTATTTTTATTATCATTATTATTGTCATTTATCAGTATTACTGTATTTTACTTTATTTTCAATTATTAAACTGTTCTTATCTCAACATACAAGTTTTACCTTGACTCTTCTCCCCATTCTACTGGGGTTGGGGGACAGAGAGGGGTTTGAGCGAGAGGATTTGTGGTCCTTAATTTCCAGTTGGGCTTAAAACCACAACACTCCTGACTCTGAAACCACAACACTCCTGACCCTGAAACCACAACACTCCTGAACCTGTCAAACCAAAACAGGGGAGAAGTGCCCTTTTACTTGCCTTTTTCTTAGTTTCCCTTCTAAACAGTTGCTCTTTGCTCCAGCAAGAGTTAGAGAACTACGGTGGGTGGCACTTGGCTTGGGTCTGGCACTGCCAGCAGGGGTTGGAGCACCCACCTGACACTGGTGCAAATTCCCAAGGGATTGGAGGTGTTCCTTTCCAAGCCCTGAGTTGTGAGGGATGCTCCATAACCTTGCTGCTGGACTTAAAAGTTGCAAGTTTTTTTCTACCAACTTAACATTCTGGGAGCAGAGGCCTGGCTTGTTTTTCTTATCATTCCTTCTGCTGACATTTTTTATTTAGCATTTGGAATATTTTTAGCTGGAACCTGTGCTATTATCTCCCATCGTGTTTGCCTTTCAAGCAGCTCTTTTGGTTCCAATAGAATATTCATTGATTTTCATTGCAGTGGAAGGAAAAAGAGAGGGGAAAAAAAGTCTCTTGCTTTCCTCTCTCTTTTCTCCTCCTACCTGGGTTATCTGGGGAGTAGCTGCAGCTTTGAGAGCACATTTTAAGTCAGTTTGTCTCTTCGACTGCTTTGCTTACATAATCTTGGACCTGAGCAGTGATAACTTCCTCTCTCTGAACAGATACACTGTTTTATAGGACTCCTAATAAGTTGGCTAAAAGAATGCACCAGGGAGCCTTTTCCCTTTTATCAGCAGTCACCAAACATGTGTCTTTTATATTGTGTTACAGGGTTGTAGCCACCAAGTTCCCCCTCAGCTGTGTGGGATTCCACAAATAGGGAAACGGGCCATGGAGGGAGGGAAAAAGGCAGCACAAGTCAAAAGGAAGTCTGGCTCCATTTGTATTTACAAGGAATTAATTGTTTTTAATTTCCTGTGCTTTGCACGGTAATCTGGGTTATTCAAAACTTCTGCTCTTGCCCAAATTCCAGCCCTGTGCCTGTCAGGGTGGGGGGCTGCCACCAGGCACAGGGAGGTAAGGAGAGTGAGAAAAAGGGAGAGTGAGCCCTCCAACCCAAACCAGTGGGGTGCTTGTCAGAGATCCTGTAAACACATCAGGAATAAGCAGATGCCAGTGGCACAGAATCACAGAACAGCCCAGCTCATACTTTGTTCTGCTATCCGAGAGCAGATTTTTATCTCCTGTTTGAAATGTAGTATTTTCTTTCTGGTGGAAATCTTTAACTCCAGTTTTTCTGACTTGTTTTTGCAATCAGATGAGTGCCTGAAAAAGGGTTTTCCTATTATTTGTTATTCTTATCCTAACTCGTTTATATTATGAGTATGTTCAGAGTTTTCAGATGGGTGGGATCCCATTTTACCTTTTGTACAAAGGCTAGAATTTGATTTACTGTGGACCTACAGTAATATAGAGCTGCCCTTTCCAAGGTGCAGAGCAGAGATTAGAAGGTAAATAATACTTGTCCATGGCAGAGAATCCCTCCAGGTCAGCTTTTCACTGCACTGGGAAGGTTCCAGTCTGCCTGGAGTGTCTTCTGGAGCATAACTGGAGGTGGACAATGACATGAGGTGCTTCTGAGCATCTGATGGCTCACCCACATTCCTCTGCCCATGGCAAACCAGTCATGTGGTAAATGGGAACACTGGGGGCAAACAGTGGTAGGCAAAGCAGGCAAGGGACAGGTTTTGTTTCCACAAGGATTTACACGAAACAAAAATCCTGGACTAAGAGTTAGCCCAGGACATGCTGGATGACACCATAAGGATTGCCATGGGAGCCTCTGCCACCAGAAGCAGCTCTAGGAGGGGCAGTGACAGTCAGAACATCTGGGAGAGCTCAGGGAGGCTCTGGGGCCGTCACTGAGTGAGAAGATTTCTCATCACATTGGTCCCCTTATATGGTTTGGATGCAGAGCGATCTCCAAACCCTGTTGGCCCTTCATGAAATGAACTCTGCTGGCAAAGAAATTATTTAAAAATAGACACCAGGGCTATTTCTGGTGTCCGTGGGAGTTTGTGTGGGGGCTCTGCAGTGGAAGAACAAAATGGCTGCTGATATTATTCCATTGGGATGAAGACATTTCTCTGAAATGAACTTGGTGATTAAAACATCAGACTGAAGTGAGGCAAGTCCCCAGAGAGCAGCCTGCACAACACCTGAGGATGTTTCCCTGGAACGCTCTGTCATGTCCTGGGAAAACATCTCAACCCTGACCCAGTGGAACGGGGTTTTGAGGGACTTCAGCCTCTGTATCATCCTCAGATTTCTTACCAGGGAAGAAATCTGTCAAGCTCAATTCAGCCAAAATGTTTGAAAGCAGTTCAGGATGCACCAGCTTGTTTGTTGGCAGGAGATAATGGGAGATCAGGTCTTTAAAACCAACACATTAATTGTGGGGTGCCACAACTTGCAGCTGCTTTGCAAAGAACTGGGAGGTGCTAAAAACATTTGCAAACCTTGTCCTAAAGGCCCAAGTGCTGCTCATGCACCCCCAGGCTCTAACCCAGCCCTCAGCTCAGCTCTGAGCTTCAATGTGCCCCAAAGGAACCAGCCCAGCAATCCTAAAGGGACTCCTTGGAGCCTTGTGCTTTTGGACTTGCTCTGCTTGGAACCTCCCAAGCCATCCCTGGGTGCTCCCCCAGCACTGAGACTGGAGGCAAGCCCTGGGGAGAGGAACCTGTAGCCCCCTCCCAGTGCCTCCAGGAGATGACCCAGCTTTTCCCCATGCTGAAGCAGACCTGCAGCAGCTCTCCCAGCAGTCTGGCCACGCTGGAATGATGCCCATGACTCAGCAGAGGACCCCCATGTGAACAAACCCAGCAGCAGGTCACTCTGCTGCTATTTTACTGCAGCAACATGACCTACTTTAGCATCAGGATGGCCACATTTAGAAAGTTTGCATTCCTTTCTCATCCATAAACACCACTATTTTTAAACACAGCACTTTCTAAAAGCCAGTCACGCTCGTCCAGCATCTGCCTCTTCCCCAGAATGGCACAGACTCACAGCAAAATATCTGCCCTGCCAAGCCCCACTCACCTCCTGGTCTGCTTTGCTGGAAACATTTCCACCACAAACACTGTCAGTAATTTTGCCCAATGATTCATTTCCTTCATAATTAAAACTTCATGATTAAAACATTTTTGTCTCAAAACATTGCTACATTGATCTTAAAATAAAAAAAAATCTGAAATATTAGCTCACTGTGGGTGGAAAAAACCCCTCCTACATAACTTTATTATTAAAATAAAACATAATTGTGAAAGGTGCATGGGGTGATCCAACCCTTCGGATCTGACCTTGTGCTCATTGCTTATTTAGTTGCTGCAGCTTTGGTTTTAGTCACCAAGTGTTGCAGCTTGGGAACACCTGGCTGTGGGTAACGCTCCCCAGCATAATAGCTGGAATTCAGAGCAGACACCAGTCTACAAGAGGACTCAACACTTGGAAGTAGCGAAGTACTTCCAAGCTGGTCTTCAACCTGCCTTGGACAGCTTGAGGACCTCTTACATCTGAGCTGGATCTCCCAAAAGTGCACGTTGAAGGGCTTTTTCTAAGTCAGTAAGAGTCAGAGCTTTGAAGAATACATTTTGGAGGGTGAAACCCTCTCCTGTCTCCACTGGGGTAGCACAAGGAAGCTTTAATGGAGGTGAAATCTTTCCCCTGTATGGCACCACCTTCATTACTCTTGGATGGCATTTTTCCTGTTTGCACTTCCGTGTGACAATGGTGTTGATGTCTAGTGAGCCCTTTTTTGGTTAGAATGACTTGAAATGTCATTAATTGCTTTAGAGCAATGGAGTCAAACAACACAGGAGGCAAGAGAGGCAGAGGAGTGCAGGGCCCTGCCCGTGGCGAGCTTTGCCCTCACAAATTGCTTCATGGGGAAGGAACCAAGTAGTGCGAACCAGACATTTACTTTCCAGGACACTTCTGCACTCTTTGTTCTAAAAATTGTTATTTTGATGCAAATTCTACCAGCCAACATCCACTCATCCAGAAAGTGAGCACAGAAATGTTTCAGTTTGTTCTGGGTAAGCACTTGAGCAAAGCTGTCCCTGGACTCTCCTCTCTTTTTAAACTCCCATCTCTCCTAAAAACATTATGTAGGTCTTGATCTCACTACTAAAGAATTCCTGTGTTGAAAGGTTAAGCAGATATTTGTTTGCATTTGTGTTCTTTGGAAAACTAGCGTGTCCACCTCCTCCCTGCAGGAAGGGCACTGGAGAGGCTGATTGCCCAGGCAGGGATCCAGTGTCACAACGATACCAGCCCTGCACTGGGTTGGACACTGGCCTCGCTCACCTTTGCTGTGTCTGCTGACTTAACTGGAGACCAACCAAGTTAGGGAGAGGCTTCAGGCCTTTGGAAGGCTCCAAAGGCTCAGCTTTGCTGGAGGTTTAGTGAGGACAGAGCTCGAATGTCACGAGTGTTGCTCTCAGACACAGGGTCTGAGACTCAGGGCTGCAGCTGCAGCTGGGAAGGGCAAAAGGAGCATCGGGGCTGATGCTGGACACATCTGAGCTGTGCAGGACCCAGCCCTGAACAGCCTGGGAGTGTTCCAAAAACATCACAGGCAGGGATTCCCAAGAGTTTGAAGGAGCACTGAGCAGCCTTGTAAACCTTGGAGGTGGATGAGCCCATCAGTATGTGCTGTGTGTGTGCTGTGCTTTACCTGACACGTAGAGCTCAATGTTCCTCTCCTCTACGCCGACCTTGTTGGAAGCCACGCAGGAATAGATCCCTGAGGCACTGCTGTTCTCTACAGTGAGGGTGCTCACAATCTGCCAAGCAAAGAGAAGGCAAAAAAAGGCTCTGAGTGTGGGGAAGGCCTGGCAGAGGAGTGTTATGGTACAGAAAACTGCTAATACAGTTGTTTCTAGTAACGGGTGAAGGTCACGGACACACAAGTGCTTCTACTAGGTTTTTGCTCTCTCATCATCTCACATCACCTCAGCCCAGCTAACTTGCTTCCCTCCTCAATCCTAAACTTCTTTTTTTCCCTGTCTCATCAATGAAAAGCAGGGTTCTCCTTTGAGACAAGGCCAAGGTCCTTTTGTGACAACATCAGCAAAAAGCTGAAGTGAAGGACCTGGAGGATTCATCCAAATGCAGTCCCACATCCTTCTGTTCTCTTTTCTGCTTCTCAGTTATGGGTTACATGGGTGACAAACATCCACATTTGCATGGGAAGCAGGTACTTCATATGCATGTGGGGTAAGGAATATTGCAGGATTTTGCTTTGCTTCACTGCAACCCCAGAGAAGGGAGAGAAGGATGTGGCCCCTTTGGTCCCCAGCTCACTCTTACAACTTGTGTTTGGAAGCACCTTGATTCCATGATCCTTCCTCAGAGCTGTGCCAGGAGTTGTGCAGGAAGGAAGGAAGATCTGGAGAAGCTGCTGGTGACGCTTGGCAAATGCAGAAAGGGAGGATCATGAATGATAAGGAAGGAACACTTGTCCTGAGCTTCACCACAGAGAAAAAGGAAGTGTTTCTGTTACTCACGGGGCTGAACTCAAACACATCCTTAGGAATTTGTGTTCCTTAAACATCCCAAGTCTCTGCTTCTTTGTAGGGTCCCCTTAATGAGGAGCAGCCCTGTGGCACTGCCCTGTCCCTGTCCCTGCAGCACCACAGGCTCATACAGGACTATCCATAGATCGTGGCTTTAATTATTCCTTGTGTTCTGTTGGGTTGGTAGTGAGAAATCAGGGGTTGACCCACCAAGACACAGATGTTCTTGCAAGATGATTCTGCTTCCCCTGCAGCCATTCACCTGAGGAAGTCTGAGCCTTCACATTTGGAACAAATATTGCTTTCTTTGCCATCTCTTCTAAGGCCTTTGAGAATCAAAACTTATAACACCCTCTGGCCCTTTGTCCTTATCTCCAGAGAGCGCTTTGAAGTGCACAAAAGCATCTCTGGACTTTCTTTTTAATATCCTAAACTAAACTCACACAAGACATTCCTTTACCCCTCATAAAGCTGCATCATGAATGTGTCTATAGCTGTGTGGATTGTATTTTCAGAGCTATTTAAGGTTTGCTGAGCTCTGGCACTTTAAATCCTGTAGGGAAATGAGTTTCAAAGGGTTTGATCCCATGTGCATTTTACATTCTAATGGGGAACATTTTCAGCAGAATAACGGGTAAGTTGAAAAGTCTCTGCTTTTCATGGACACAGAAATCAACCAAGAATAGGGACAAATCAAGTTTAGGGGTGAAAACAGGAGCCCAGTAAACCCAGCTCCCTCTGGTGTCCACCAAAGAAAGAGCTGTGCAGTGCTGGTGATTTATGATGTGCGAATAGCTGTAACTTGGATATAAAATCATCCAGAGAAGCGCCTGCTCCTCCTCCTGTTGCTGTTCCTGTAGCCCTGGGCCTGATGCCATGGGCTGTTAACAAGCACATGTTCAGAGCTCTACCCTGACTTTGAGCAGCAGACACTGCCTGTGGAATTACTGCTGAATCAGGACCAAGATCTCTCTTCTCATGATTGCTGGATCTGAGAATTTTAGGTCTGGGAATAGCAAAAGCCAATATAAATGTACGTGCTGAGGATGGAAGGGGATAAATTTGGACAGCTCTTTAACAGTAATTAGCCTCTCTAAGTGACAGCTCTAGATGGGAAGTGGAGGATAATACTGTAGAGCCAGTCAAAAGCATAAAATATCCATTTTGGAATATGTCCAAAGTGTTAGGGGTGACACTGTGGCTCTTCTAAACACTGATGCAATGCCTCAAGCTGTGGCCCAGAGGTAAATGCTCATGAACACACACACAGATGCTGATGTCTCCAACTCCATAACTCAGGAGAAGTCTGGCAGGGTAGCGGGAAAAAAAAAGAGCAAATAGCTATACTGAGACCTCATCAGAGCTAATCTCAGTTGTGTCTAGATATGAAGGTGAAAAAGATGGTGGGAAACAGTCTGGGGACAAATTCTTGGGAAAAAAACTACTCAGTAAAAGTAAGAAAGAATTTTCTTGTTTGTTTGCTCAAATCACTGTTATGGACTTGGACAGCAGTTTGTTACACACCTGATCTACAGAGACAAGGCACTTTACTGACTTGTCTTATAACCAGCACCTCCCAGAGTCCTCCAAAATGTGACTTTTGAACCAGCAGCATCCAGAAGAGATCCATAGGTGATTTCAGAGCTGGAAATTCAGGATTTTGAGTGATTTTCTTGAAATAAGAATTATTACAAGAATTAATTACAATTATTATAGAATTATCCTGAGATCATTATGTATCAACTTTTTACTCTAGCTGTGTGCTCTTGGGCCAATCCCTGAGACTGGGAGTCCAATTATCTTTCCAGCATCTGAAGGGAAGTTCTCAGTTGCCAAACTAACCTAATCCTGGTTTGGTCCTTAACAGAGTGGTGCTTTGGAACACTAACAGACTAAACCAAAGGGCATCCAAAACCCTTCCCTCTATAAGACCACATAGTTTTGTCTTTTACCAAAAGCAACCTGAAAAGCACTTCTAAGCCAGCAGTGGTATCTGCTTTTTGAAGTACCCATAGATCAGGAGACCCCTTTGAAGTGAACCAAGGAGATGCCAGAGTAACCTCTATTAACCTAGATGTTAAACCTCACAGGGTTCACAGTGCTGATGATTTGGCAGTTGAAAATTGAAATTTGTGTGCATTTGGTCACAGTGGCAGGTTGGGAAAAGGATTTTGTTCTTCTAAATGCCATCCCTAATGAAAAAGTGGTTTGAACTTGAGCACCCAAACATAGGGATCTTTTCCCATTATTAACAGTGAGAATTGCTGGCACAGACTCCTCTCTGCAGTGGCACAGCCCCAACATTTGGGGACCTTTTGCATGGAGTGGAAAAAATTCTGAGGGGATAATCCTTTCAGTGTGCTCAGTCCATGCACCTGGTGAAGTATTTTCTGTTCCTGGAATCAGAGCCAGGACAGAAAAGTCTGAGACATGGAGCAAGTCCAGAGGAGGCCACAGAGCTGCTCCAAGGGCTGGAGCCCCTCTGCTCTGGAGCCAGGCTGGGAGAGCTGGGGATGCTCACCTGGAGAAGAGAAGGCTCCAGGGAGACCTGAGAGCCCCTTCCAGGGCCTAAAGGGGCTCCAGGAGAACTGGAGAGGGACTGGGGACAAGGGATGAAGGGACAGGACGAGGGGGAATGGCTTCCCAGTGCCAGAGGGCAGGGATAGATGGGATACTGGGAAGGAATTCCTGGCTGTGAGCGTGGTGAGGCCCTGGCACAGGTTGCCCAGAGAAACTGTGGCTGCCCCATCCCTGGAAGTGTCCAAGGCCAGGTTGGAGCAACCTGGGCTAGTGGAAGGTGTCCCTGCCCATGGCAGGGGGTGGCACTGGATGGGCTTTAAGGTCCTTCCAACCCAAAACCTCCTGTGATCCTGTGATTCGCAGGGCTCACACCACAGCTGCTTCCCTTGCCTTCTGCTCAGAGCCCTCAGTCCCAGACAGAGTCCAGCTCCTGCCGAACCTCAGTAATGATGCTGAGGGGAAACTCACAACTGCCTTGAAACTCTGTATCCCTGCAGTGAAAATTCATGAACTATTTACAGCCTGGAAATCTGCATTCTCTAGTTTACCTTCTGCTCCCTGTCCTGGCCAAGAGCAGTTCAGGCTCAATGACACATCAAACCCCTGCCAGTGAGCTCCAGCCGCGAGTGGAGCACAAACCATGGGACTGTTCCATCCTCGGCTCCTGTGCAGACAGCGCTGGGACCAATGGTAATTAATAACAAATTATTGGCATGGCATGTCTAGACATCTTCCTAGTGGGAACTGGATGAGATCCTGGGAGTTCCCTGCATACCAAACACCACACATCCTGCCTGTGACTGGATTTGCAAGTAAAGGGCTCCATTTCCTATGATTTAAACTAAAGGCCACCCAATACTGCGACCCCAAAGAGACCACTATTAGCTAATAAATGATTACTATGAAAGAATAGACTAAGTTTAAAACTCAATAAGAAAAGAAATAAAATGACTGAGCTCTGAAGAACAGCTATGATAAGTAAATAGACATTGCTGCTGGGAAAACTCCTAATGGAATAGTTCAATAAAGTCCATACGTCCTGCACTGTAATGTTCCCGAGCTGATAAAAAGAAATTATTTTAGAAGCAGCCAAATAACATTCCACAGCCATGTACCCTGAGTGTTTTAAGACATCTTGTAGTAAGGACAGAGCAACCAGACCTTTTCTTAAGCTGGAGCCAGCATGCATTAACATATCTAGTTGTTCCTTGCTTTCTCTTTCCTTTGGCTAATCCCTCCCTCCAGCAGCTTTAGTTAACAGTTCTTTCTCTTTCACTTCGTTAGCTCTGCGTGGGTGAGGATGAGGAGTGGAAAACGTGGGTGGAAAATTTCTCAGCTGTCTGACTCTGGCAGAGCTGGGCTGGAGGTGTGAGAGGGAGATGGAATTACAGGAACTTTAGCAGAGACCCCGCAAAGAAAATAGTCAACTAACTCCTAATCCATCTACTTGAATGGCACAGAATAACACTTGTTTTCATAGCCTGACAATTCTGATCCATGATGTTGGTTCATTCATTCAAAACATGCTAAAGGCTGGACTGAGAATGAGTGGTAAGAGAAGCCTGTGAGTCAGCTGAGAACTTCCAGGTTTGCTCCTGTCTCAGGCAGTGGGTGTTTCCCTGTGAAAGCAGAGCAAGCCTCTTCACAGAATGCAGCAGGAAAGGTGCTGGACTGGGCTGGAACTGGGGGGAAACTGGAGGTTTGAGGTGCCTCTGGAGGAACTGGTATTCACCTCTAGTACGGACACACTGATTGCCCTCTGGCCCTGGGATGGGTGGATAGGTCCTGGCCAGTCCTGAGCAGTGACCACTCCCTGCTTCTTCCTCACAACCTGTGACTTCAGGAAGGAATTTAGGAGGGCAGGGAAGACACAGGGCCATTTCTGACCCGCCTGCTGCTCGCCAGGCTCTCACAAGACCTGCCAAGGACAGTGTGGTGCAGTCCATGTTCTGTGCTTGGGTAGTGCCTGAAATATCTGGGTTGGTCTCCCAGAGAGTGGTGACTGCTCACCTTCCCTGCCAGGGCCTGGTGGACAGGGCTGATGGAGCTCACTGACGTGGGCACCCACACAGGGGGACGGGTTTAAACCTCCCGGCTGAGCTGCACCCACACTTTGCACCAAACGCACCCCACTGCTCTAATGCAGTCTTTCTGTTCCTCCAGGAGGTCTAAACCTGGCATTTTTGGGTCAGTTTTCATGAGTGGTTGTGAATTCCACCAGCAGAAACACCCCCGTGGCCAGGCCACTCTCTCGTATCTACAGGAATGGGAGAAGAGTGATGAAAAGAACCCCCCAATGCAGACTGAATTATGGATGAGTCTTGCTATTCTCCTCTGCTGGTCCTGTTCTCCCAAGCTCAGGCCAGTGTGTTATTTTGCTAACAGAAGAGCAAATAAAATAGCAACCTAACTCCTTGTGACATGAAGAGGAAACTCAGACCATGCCTGCAATCACGGGTGTTTCACCTGGTGTGAAAAAGCAGGATTCAGAGGGAGATACATGAGGCTTTAAATCACAAAGTGAAAAATTTAGTATTGACTCAAAACCACTGGGAAAATGACTCGAACACAGTGCAAGTGCCTCAACCACTATTTGACCAAAACTTCAGTGAAGTACATCATAACCATAACCACATGCTTTTCCTTAGGGATGAGTCTCAGCCTTTAGAAGGCAGGAAGGAGGTGAAATTCACTTCTCTCTCTATGGAATAATAGTGGAATCATCATTATGATGATGACAAGACAGTTCAATTTTACACGCTACTCCTGTCAAGAGTTGTCTAAAGATCTTCATGTGATCAAAGAGCACATCAAACACCAGGGGTTTGCTGGAAAAATCTGTGCTTGCTGCCCTGCCAGCTTGCTTTGAGAAAGCTTCTGGATCTGGTAATTCCAGGGCAGTTGTTCCTATGCTTTTAATGCATGTTTTCATGCCAAACCAGCAAGTATTGCTGCAGCTCTTGGAGGGTGAACTCTGGGAATGCTGAGGAATCCTTGAGAGCAGGTGAATTCCAGCTTCTGCTCCAAAATCCAGTGTTCACTGACAGGCTCAAATCCCCCAGGAAAATCACCAAGCTCAGCTAATCCCAGCTTCATAACACAGTCCATGAAAGCCCTGCTCAGTCACACTCCAACATCTTCATTATTTCATCTGCCCCGTCAATGCTGATGAATTACCAAGTGCTGAAACCTGAGGTTCATATATCTAGTTATATTAATTCATAACCTAATTGTATTAATTTGCATAAATCTTAATCAGGACATAAAAATCATTAGGAAACACCTCAGACTGTGTTTTTAGCCAGTGGATCAGCAGGAGATGAAAATAATGAATATATTATAAAATGTAAAATTACGTAGCTTGTAACTTTAATACTGAAATATGTAGAAGCTTAAGTTAAAGGGTTGTAGGCTGAGCTACAACCCTTACAGAACATGTCTAAAAATGAATTCTTCAGGACGTCTGGGGTGTGCAGAAAGAGCAGAGATGCTGTGCAAGGAGAAACCTCAGGGCTGTTGGTGGCACTCAGAGTGCCCCAAGCTCCTGGGGACAAGGAAACCTTTGAGGACTCTGTGAGGACCTTGTATGGACGTTCCCTCATGTTCCTCACTTCCACACAGCAGGACAATTCAGTAACCAAGAGATATTTTGAGTCACAGCAACTGTGAAACCTCTTTTCTGTGGGGACTAATATAACTTGAAGACTAATCATCAGACACAAACTAAGCTCTGGGACACCAGATCATACATTTTGACAGACTGTATATATATGTGTGCGGAAGGAGACAGTAGCCAGGAGAGCCAGAAAGCTCTTGTCAGTCCATGCAGCAACCAGGAAGTCTTAGAAAAGGGTAAAACTTTGTAGGTACCTGTTGCTGACCTCCATTTTTATAAGTAATTAGTACTTTGTAGGGAGTTGCTTTCACCTAAGATCTAAAATTCTTAAAGAATACATTAAAACTAGAGCTTAAGGGGCACTATGCCATCTAAATAAATCTAACTTATAAATATCTTCCAACAATGGAAAAACTTGGGAATGAAAGGCGAACACTGATTTTCTCCTTCCCAGTCCAGCCACCATGTTTTCAGAGCTCTGTTTCAGATTATGTTTAGAACTGGAAAGTCTCCATGAGAAAGAGCAGATGGCTAAAGCACTGATCCTGCCAGACGCTGATTTAGTCTGGACTTAATCCAGAAGAGCACTTTAGCTTTGGGCTTAACTTTGGGAATGGGAGTAACTGAAGAATTATCCTCTGCTTAAAGATGCACCAGGATATGAACTGCAGCATCCAGCCCCTTGCAGGATTAGACCATCTGGACCATCCACCTCAAAACCTGTACCTGCAAACCCACTCCTGAAGCCACAGAGCTCTGTAAGTCCAACAGGTGAACCAACTCTCCAAGCCAGAGCACAGCAGAGCCAGGAGGCTGTGAAGCCACAGTGGAACAGCTCCAACAGCTTCCCAAGGGTCAGCATGGACAAGTCTAAACATCACTCAGCACCACCACAGGTAGCCAGGAGGCACTGAACAGGTAACTCCTGGCTGGGATCTCTGCAGTTCACACAGGAAGAGTGATCCCAGTGCTGGTGGAAGGGGGAGCAGGCAGGGAAGGGTAGAAGGAAGGCCTTCCCACCTTCATGGAGTCAGTAACGTGGTTGGCAGCCCAGATGGGTAAAGAAACATGGACAACTCCAGCTGAAACAGGCAGGGCCTGCAGGCACCTGTACACCCCAAAATGAGGCCAGTTCCCTCTGGCACTGCAGGCCTCTCACATCACACCACTGCTCAGCCTGCTGCTGAGAGGAGGCAAAGCTGGGCAGGACAAAGTGCTCTTCAAGTGTCTTCATGAAGTCAGGGTCACTTCACAGGACCCCTCGCACTGAACCACTCTTACACATCTTGAGTCTGAGGAGACACAGAGTCTTTTGACCCAAAACTCTTTGGAGAGTTTTAAACAGGGTGAGTGACATAGTTCACAGAATTCTGGTGTTCATAAGCAGTGAAATGATCCCAGAGCTGGGGAATTCAAAGCATTCTAACAACCCACAGCAGCCTGGGAACCACGGGACAGAGCTCCAGGACAGAGCTCCGTGTGAGCATGGAGCCCTTGGAGCAGCCCCTGGATCCCATGGCATCCCATGACATCATGGCTCAGACTCCACCCCACACGTACCTTTGGTTTATCCCCCTGCATGGGCATGTTCTCAATGCTTCTGATCTTGTTGCCTATGACCATGTTCTCCTGAACCACCACTCTTGGCCCCTCGGGTTTGCACCTGGAGGGAGAGAAGCAGAGATGGTGTTCAAGAACCAGACATACCACAGATAACCAGGGAGGTGTGTTGAAAAGAATGTCAGTCTTAGACAACAGTCTTCGGTCTTAAAAACTCCTAAAAGCTGTGGCTGCTGGAGTCTGTTTCTCTTTGTGAAACTACTGTATCCCTTCATTACAGCATTCCAAAACTATTTACAAAGCACCTTGACAGAGGTAGACAAAGATCAGTATATGACCAAAAAGGAACCCCCCAAACTTTCCGAAGGTTAAAAATGGAAAATACTGGATAACTAATTAAATCATGTGAGTTTAATCTGGCTAATATGAGTTATATTTCCAAATTCAAAATGCCAGTCACTCAGAACTGCGGGGAGGTGATTGTTGCTGAGTCTGTCTGCTCAGCTTTCCAACAGGAAGTGTGGGCTGAGGGAGTAGAGTGGATAAATACTGGGATAATGACAGCAGAAGGCTCCTTTAATGTTGCCCATTCCCCAGCATACGGCTGCCAGTTATCAATCTTCATTTTGGAATATGAGCAAAGAGCAGTGTATTGAACATCATGCGGAAAGGCACATCTGCACCATCCAAGGCAAAAGGCTTTTCTGTCTTCCTTGACTTGGAATAACAGGGACACAGGTTTTCTCATGCTTAGCAGTTCAAAGGCTCTGAGCCCACTGTAGGGTTATGGGACGTAAAATGAATCTGGACATCTGTAAGTGCTGATGCTGCAGGAAATGAATCCACAAGTCAGCCCTGCCTTGGTCAAATCCACACAAGAGACTCGGGTAACTCCCTGGGTCAAGGGAGGGTTTATAGCTCTCAAAAGAGCCTAATTAGATGTCTTGAGTGACTTCCTGCAAGGCACAATCCTGTCGTGAGGATGAAGGGAAAAAACCCAGAGGAAGTAAATCACATCACAGCTCTAAGGAACAATGATGGTGTTTTGGGATTCAAAGTGCACTGGTGAGGCAGAGGAGGGGGAAGAGAAAGAGAGAGAGAGGGGAAGTGAGACAACAGAAGGAAGTGGGGTCTGTGTCATTTCCCACAGGAATCCTCCTTCAGCTTCTGCTGGTGAAAGATAAGGCTGCCCCAGGGGCCAGGAGAGGTAGAGCCACTCTGCAATTGTATTTAAATTGATAAGATCAGAGAGGCAGAGCTGGAACAAGGGTTATATGAGGTCCTTTGCCACCAGGTCAGTTTGAGTCTGGCTCAGTTCGGCACTCATGACCAATTCTCTCCCTACACAGAAAGGCCTGGAAAAGATCTCGGGTCATCCCTGTGGCCTTCCTAAGGAATGCAGAACCTGTTTCCATGTGGTGTTTCCATTCTGCTCTGGTTGAACGCCCTGAAGCAACAGCCCCTGTTGCTGCCCTGCAGTGCCAACAGCCTGACCTAAGCCAGCAGATCTCGGCTCTTTATTCCCATGGGAGCAGTGTAACTCCCTGACTGAGGTACCGGGATACAGCCCTGGAGGAGGGACACAAGGTCACTCTCTAGACCCAGCCTGAGACTGGATCACTCAACATCACTGCGACTGCTGCAGCAGAAAACCTGGGAAAGGAATTTCTCCGTGATTTTTCCCTGTCTCGTGGCTTTCTCATAGCACTTGGAACAGCAATGGATCAGTGAGAACATAAGGAACTATCCAGCACTTTTCTCTCTTGCTTTCTAGACCTGCCTTATTTTTTTTATGGATGGAAAACCTGCTTTCAGCCCTCTCATTGCAGGGAAGAGTTGAAGTGGTCACTTTAAACTTACTTCACACAATTCAGATAATATACAAGGTGCTTGTAAGTCAAGAAGAACTCACACAACCAGACATGAGCTGGGCTCCTAACCCTGGAGATCTTCAGGTGGGGAATCACTGCTTGGGATTTTAACCAACCAAAATAGGATGTGGTGGAAAGAAAAGGTGACTTGGAACTACCAAACTCTTCTGGAACATGTTCATCCTTTGGAATGTCACTTACATTGTGTCTGTGAGGCTGCAGGGCTGCCACTTCCACTCGATCTTGGGCTCAGGATTCCCACTTGCAGTGCACTGGATCTTGTGTTTGCTTCCTAATTCCACCCGCATGATCTTATCAAAATCAGTTTCCTTTTCAAAGATTTTGGGTCTCTCTAGAGGAAAAAAAAAACCAACACACCACAAAAAAAGCAAATGAGCAAATTTACATCCATGGTCACGATCCTGGTCCTGTTCCCATAAAAGGTTTTGAAACTTTTTGCTGGGAGAAGTGGTGATTTAGTGAGGCTCCTGATGTCCTGGGGGAATTCCCAGTAGCACTAGGAGCATTCATCTGCAGAAACACGGGTGTTATTCGTGCTATTTCAGAACTGCAGTGCTACCACATTCATCCTAATCACCCTCAAATGTTGTTGTGGACCTGCTGTATTCTGGAAAATTTACACCATGAAACACCTACAGGGACTGCAGGATCAGGCTGTGAGTCCATGTACTGTGGGCAAAAGAGCATTGGAGTCATGAGGTCACCTCCTGAGAGGAACCTTATCAAGCAGCTGCTGCTCTGCAGTGTTGTTACCATTGTGCAGGTCCTCAGGGGTTGGGAAAAAAAGTCTTTTTGATCTGAAATCTTTGCCTGCCTTTTCTGTTTATTTGTAACGTGCTCTGGATGAAGGGGAGAAGAAAGCAAGGAAGAAGTGGTGTGGAGAAAACACTGGTAGAGTAATGCCAAAGAATTCTCACCAACAGCAAACCCATTAAAAATGTCATGGCATTATTCACATCTGGACGGGTTGCAAGATCACACCCTTGGACTGGAAATCTCTCAAGAACAGACTTTTGTGTGACACTTTCAGGGCTGCTTGTTGCCAGCAGGAAAGAAAGGCTTTGTCCCATCTCCTTCCAGCTCCCACGGGAACACACGAAAAGGAGAAATAACCCTGAAAAATCCCCAAAGTGAACTGAACTCTTCCTAACCTTGGAGAGGGTGGGTTGGAGTTTGGGGTGAAAGCACAGGCTCTTCCCTTGTGCAGACAGCTCTGCCCATCCCTCACCATATCTCTTTGTCTGCTTCTCATAACAGGAAATCAAACAGATTTATTGGTCGGGGTCCTCCTTGGGACATCCCTGTGTAGCCAAGTGTGGCTGCTCTGCACCGAGGCCTTTTGACAACTTGGGAAGTGAATGTAGATTAGATTTCTATTTTTTGGGTTAACTTATTTTTTCTGCTGTCAAGGAGACACAAGATATGTAAATATGAGCTACTGCCCACCTCATCAATCTTGAGCCCTTCCCCTCTTTTTTTAATAGCTTTTTTTCCTTTCTACCCCTTTACTCTTCCGAGAGGACTAACCAGGCTGATCCCATGTCTTGGGGGGATCCTCGCTTTCCATTTCTCATGGTCAGACTCTGAAAGATCTTCTGACCTAATCACTGCCTGAAAACACATCAGCATTTCCTTCTCCACCACATGGAAGGAGTATTGACTGGAGTTGGGTCAGCCATATCCTGTGCTGTAATAAAACATTATCTGTTTAAAGAACCTTCATTAGGTCCTGATTAACCTTTCCCCTCAGAAACCCAAATGACAGCCCTTGTTTGGTGTGGCTCTTGTGTTCTCTTCTGCTTTTTTGATCCCCTTTGGTTGGGTCTCGTTTCCCCCGCACATGATGTGTTATGAGGCTCCAAACCTCCCCTCCTCACTCCTTTGTCCCTTCAGGGAGAAGGATTGTCTCTCTGGGAAGGAGAAGATGGAGACGGGAGCAGACAGGGGAGAACTTGAGCCCGAGGTGAAGGTCTCTCAAGCTCTCCTCCCCCTCTGTAACACCCACAGAGCGTTTCCTGTACCGCATTGCTCTGGGTCACACAGCCTTCTGCTGACCAAGTGCTTGGAGATTCTTGAGCAATTCTCAGGACAACGCTGAAATTCCTTGTAACTGGCATCTCATTTCCCATCATAAAATTATTTCTGATCATAAAAATAATTCTGTAAAGCTCCCCAGAGAGAGAAGTACATTTTTCATTATCTCGGGCATTTTTAATTTTCAGTCTCAAATCCTGTGTTTGGCATTTCTGGACTGCACTCAAAAGCATGATTTTCACTTGGAGAAAGAGACTCTGAGTTCAGTGTGAAAGGTTACTCAAGTGTTATGTTTTTGGCTGTAAGAACAAAGGTTTACACACTTAAGGAGGGAGACTGTTTGTGTGGGTTTGTATGTGTGGAAGAGCCTGGGGGCATGAGGGTTGATCACAGTCTTTTAATATCAGGAGATTTTTCTAGATTCATGGTTGACTGTTATTTAAATTGTCCTTCTGAAAAAGAAATATTAATTTTAACTTAATCCAATTCTAACAAGAACATACAGGAGTGACAAATGAATTCTTCACTCCACAATTACTTTACTGCACGGCACTATAAAAATTACTTGAGACCTGAGTCAAAATGATTCATCAATTGAAATAATCATTATTTATGAGGTTTAAGCAGTTATTTTCTTAAAATTTGAGGGGTTGGCTAAAAACGCCTCCCCATGTGTTCTTTGTAAGACAGTTAGTGCGGGGCCCTAGATAATCATGGGCATGACACCCAGAGACTGAGGCAGTTTCCACGTGTCTCCCTTTCCCTTGCAGGCTGTGATGGAGGCGGGTGTCACTCTGCAAGGGACTCTGAACTGCAGCTGAACACAGTGAGGATGAGGCTCTTCCACAATCCTGAACGTGCCTCCTCTGGGCCTGGGGGGTGTTGGCCCTGCTGGTTTGAGGTGGGGAACGTGGGGGGGTCGGCTGGGGGATATTTCTTGGGATGAAAACTTCCCAAACTTTGCTCACTGCCATGGCCATTTTAATTCTTACTGTGCCTCCCTTGAAGCTTTTCCATTCCCTTTGCTCAATGCTGACCCAAATCCTATTTACAGGAGTTGCCTCCCTCAGTGATGGAACACATTAACTGGCCTCTGTGGTGGGACTGCCCTTTTAGACTGACTCAGACTGGGTGGTTGCTCAGTGGGTTGGCACCTGCAGCACTTTCCCCTGTGAAAACCTCTCCACATCAGCCTGCTGAGGAGTTTTGAGCCTAAAGCCTGGGATTATTAGGGTGCACCCAGTAGTGTGTTTCTCAGGTAACTCTCTCCCTCCTCCAGACAGTGCTTTTCTTTCTCTTTCCTGTTTGCTCACTAAGCAGCACAGTGGATTTTGCACAAACTCTTATCCCTGCTCGTGTCCAGGTGCAGGGAAGGCTTGGGGTACAAATCCATTTGTGAGCAATGCCAAATCCAAGGACATTTCTTGTTGCATCTAAAGTCTGGATTTCATTAACACACCTATATCTGTGTGTGCATTGCTGGGTTTTAAGCATCCAAAAGAGAAGGAGCTGTTGGGAAGGGGGAGCTGTAGGACTGGAGGGTCTCCAGAGGTCCCTCCAACCCAGCCATTCCGTGGTTCTGTGATTAAGTAATTTAGTTCTGTGCTTGGTGATTTCATAGGCATTGCACTACTGGCAGAACAGGAGGTGAGTAATCAAGGAGGTACCTCTGCACAGCCCCAGCTCCCACTGCTCCTTCCCTCCTCCAGGAACTGCAGAGCAAGGTCCTCCTGCATCCTCGGAGCTCGGGGACTGTGCCGAGGCTGACCTGCCCCCTCTGCCACCCTCACCCTGGGTCACCTGTCACCTCCCTGTGGATCCTTGTCCCAGTCAGCGGCCCCTGCTCCAGCGGTGCTGAAGGGCCAGAGCAGATCTTTCCTCGCACTTCCTTCCTTACCCAGGTATTGTTTGCTAGACTGCTCCTGGCTTTCCACTCCCCCTGAGCCGGGATCTGCTGCTCCCTCCCAGCCTCCCATCCCATCCCCTCCCAGGTTGACCTTTCTCAAGAAGAAGGCAAACAAACCTTAAAAGCTTTCTGCTCCCTAGCTGCCTGCGGAAGGCACGATGTGCAGATGGCTTTAAATGTATCCAAAGAAATGGGTTTTCTCCCTCCCTGGCTCCAAGTGTGACTGTATCCCCAGCTCACTTTGCAGAGGTGCAATTGCTGGTGTGAGAGCTGACCTGAATAGCTAAAGACTTTGTTGCTGCTGCACTGGGAAATGCAATCAAAAAACAGTTCTGTTTATTGTACCTTTCAAATTGATCAGCATTATGCAAATCTCACTTTCTGGTGTTATCTGTAGTTTGTGGCATTAGGAGCAAATAATATGGGCAAGGATTAGGACATTTAACCCTCTGGCATTACCCCTTCTACAAGAGACTCTTCTGTCTAAATTCAGAGCAGATGCTCTGAGGGGGTTGTACACCTGCCACCCGAAGGAGAGTCCAAATATAGAGGACAACACAGAGAAAGTTTCTCTGCCTTTTTTAGGGAAACTTTGCTTCACTCTTAGTGACCTCTCACAGAACTGCCATTTGTGTACCTTCCCCACTACCATTTAAACCAGGCTTCAAAAAATCTTTTCTCATTAAGCACATCATTAAAATAACATAGAATGGCCAGTGGAACATTAGTCTCAGCCTTATGTACTTTGCTGGACATGGACCTTTATTAAAACCACTGAGAGAGTGGCAACTAGTTTTCTATTTATCCTTTCCCAAAAGCAAAAAACATCTGCACTTCAGAGTCTTTCATCTGATGTTCCTACAGCACTTAATGGAAATACAAGCTCTGTAGGTGGAGTCAGGTGATGAATATTCTGTGAGGTAGAGAGGGAAGTTATTAATGCAGGCTGGGACTGGGCAAACAGGAGGGAAAGGGAAAAAAAGACCCAGGAAGTTGTCTGGGCTTGGCTCAAAAGTGATCTCTTTTTGGTGAGGTTTGGTGGGGGTTTTCTTTCTTTCTTTTTGGGGAAGGGGAAGGGGAGGGGAGGAAGGAAGGAAGGAAGGAAGGAAGGAAGGAAGGAAGGAAGGAAGGAAGGAAGGAAGGAAGGAAGAAAGAAAGAAAATTAGTAAAATGACCTGAAAACACAACTTTTGTTTCAGACTGACCACCACATTGTGTTTGACCCCACCTGATTCTGTCTGAGAGCTTTTCCTGGACTGGTTCTGGCTGCAGTTTTATTTCCCATAGCTCTGCACCCAGGGCTGCAGTGAGGTGGGTGGACAGCACTGTCCCCACGGCACTTCTGCGGGAGCAAATGTCAAAATGGAATGAGTGGCCAAAATCCCTCTGTGAGTCACTACCACGGCCAGGAATAGAAGGCGGGGCAGCGATTATCGGTCTCCTGCCTAATCCCCAGCGCACACCCCCTGCTGCTCCACTGTAACTCGCTGTGGTGGGCTGGGAATGCCAGGGGATGGGAGCAAACGGGAGACAAACTGGGCAGTTGGATCCTGTAGAAACAGATATTAACAAAAATCACAGGGCACTTGACCTGCCCTACAGGGCATTTTATTGTTAAAATGGCAGTGCAGCTTGGTTTTGTTTTTTTCTGACCTCGCACTGTCACTTCTGGATGTCTCTCTCTTCCCTGAGTAGGAAGAAAGCTCTTTTCCAGGCCTGTACCACCTCTCCCAGAACTCTCATTCACCCCTGATGCACCCAAGCTTTGAGGCAAAAAAAAAGGTTTTCCCTTTCTATGTCTCCACATCTGATGTTGTTGTGGCTAAACAGAGTTCAAAAGCAGATACGTAATAATGAACTGCTTCATTCTAAGCAGAGCAGGCAGTTTTCTAGCATTTTTGTCTCTGTCCCCTTTTCCTGCTTTCCAAAAGAGAAAAACACCCGCTGATGTACCTGCAGGTTTGGCTGAGGGACACTGTGGGAATCACACACAGCCACTTCCTCACCTCCCCCCACTCGGGGTGCTGGGGGCTGTCAGACAGGAATTGTTGCTGCCAAGAAAAGTGAGTCGAATGCCTTGGATTTTTCTGGCAAACTCCAGCAGGCCCCCACCTTCCTCTTCCTAAAACTGCTTTGGCTACTCCCAACAACATGGAAATAGCTCATCGCAGTTGTTCATTAGGGCTCTCCTGGGAGTGCACTGAGGCTGAGCGGGGCTGGACTGAGGAGCTGGGACTGAGCAGGGTCTGCCTGATGTCAGGGAGGAAACTCTTCAGAATATGTCTGTAATTACTGTGCTGGAAAAGCCCTCTGCAGCCTCCTTGTGCTGCTACATTTTCTCTTTTCTTTCATATATCTCCCAAAAAAAGTCAGTTGTTTCTCTCCTGCCTGTGCCTGATAAATGAGACTGCAAGCACACACTGGAGCACTATGTCTCCTTGCCCTTGCTCTTCTCAACTGAGTGTCCTGCATCCAGAGCATTGATCACAGCCATCACTGCCAGAATCCAGGAGAAAAGCAAAGCCATGGGCCTGGGGAGCAGCAGTTGGATGGAGACAGGCCCTGGTTTATTTAGGGATTTCTAGTTTGCTCGGCTGGCCCAGGTGGTGGAAAATTGGATTTTCTATTTTGCCTTTTCCTGAGTGGCTCATCCTCCAAGGAGCTGTGCAGGAGCTGGATGTGATACCCAAAGGAAGCCCAGCCCTGGCAGGACACCGGAGTGTGCAGGCAAGGCCACTTTGTGTAGGCCTGATTCTTGTATCTGGCTCAGTCCTTCCACCTAAACATCAGCTGGATTTCACTGATAATCCAAGGAAAGCCTTGTTTCTCCCACTGCAGCAGTGTTCACCTCAAAGGTATCAGTGCCCCTTCCAACACCAGAGACTCTGGGACTCTCCCCTCCATCCTGCCCTGGCTTTAGCAGAGATCCACCACTCTAAGAGCTCTTTTTCTCTGACCTGGCAGAGCCCAAGAGCATTAACCTCATCCTCAAGGTTCCTTTCCCTCTCCAGACTGCTCTGGGTCTGGGTGAGGCAATGGGGTTTTGCTCACATGGATCACCACATATTTACTGGCTTTTACAGAGGTCACTGTGGACTCCTTTGATGTCAGCTTATCCCTTCAAGCCAAGGAAGGTCAGGCACAGAACTGCCTTTGCCTTTGATTTTAAACCAGCTCTGAAGAGCTGATCTGGCCATAGAGAGGGGCAACATGTGCATCATTTAAGAGCTCTGGAGCTGTTTCTCCCTGGTAATAGGTCGAGGTGCAGCCAGTGCCTCGCTGACATAACAAGGAGCACATGGCAATGAACACGTGAATTTCCCCTGCATCCCTGTTATTCCAGGACACAGGGAATTCACCAGGAGCCTGTGAATTTCTGCTGCCTGTGGTAAAGGCTATTTCTAGTACTTAATCCTGCATTTCTTATGGATACAACACGAGCTTGGGGGATCGAGGACTCTATGAGGGAATGTAACTTTAGTTGGCTGGAGCAGCTGGAACCCAAAGTAATATTTGCTGGAAGAGCCTTGAGGAAGCACAGGAGAGAAACTTTGGGACAAAGAAGAAAGGCAAAGGGTGAAGGAGGTTATTCATCCCATTTTTGAATTAACTTATGCTTCAGTACACTCCTCACTCCCTATGTGGTGGCCAGAGCACACTGACTGCTCCAAAAGGGCTCAGCAGGAATCCTGATGGACATGGATGACTTGGACAAGGGTGAGAATGAAACACAGCCTGCTTGCCCAGAAATAGATTTGAGGGGATCGTTTATGTTTTGTTCTGAAGCTGCTTTGCACTCCATCCTGGAATAACTCTTTTCTCCCACATTTCTCCTTGGCTGGCTCAGATGTTCAGCCACCAGCTGATTGCTAGGATTGTTCCTTCTCCTTGCTCCCTCCCTCCCAAATTCTTCAGGACATTATTTTCTCGAAGCTTTTCTCAATAAGAATTTAATCAAACAAAACAAAAACACAGCAACCCGCCGCTTCTTGGACAGTGTTTGATGTGTAAATATGTAAAGAAGGAGTGTTTTGAAAATGCAATCAGCTGCCTCCTGGGGACTTGAGTCCTACAATGAGCCAAGGTGACTCTACACCGAGATACGTGCTCCTGCAAGATTAAATTCCAGCTGCAGTGGGAGCAAGGGTGACCAGAGGCACAGCTAAGCCGCTTCTTAAAGTGACATTTTTTGAATTGCAGCACGATTCTCCTTCAGGCCAGGCAGCTCCTTGTGTACCTTGTCAGCCAGGTCCTCGCCTTGGGCTGGGGTTGCTCTCAGTTCCCACCCTGCAGCTCTGGAGTTATTTGCCCATTTTGCTCCTTCTTTACTCTCTGGAGCCCAGACAATGATACCCCTGCATGTACTTATCAGTTTTATGGCCAAAACAACCTGGGGAGGGGGGGGAATAGCTTGGAATATTTCCCCATGGAATGAAATACCTTGTACAATGGATGTCAGAACTATTGTGATTGCTCCCAGTTAAGTATCCAGGAGGTGACTCCAAGGAAACCTGTAGCAGTGCAAGTCAGAAGAGATGCTGCATCCAGGGCTCAGGCACGTGAATTCTGATCTTGTCCTCATCCTATTTAAAGGATTCTCCTCTGCTGCCATTATTAGTGAATAAAATACACTGCAAAAATTAATACAGTGCAGTCTCATGGACGAGTCCTGCTGCTATTTATACTTTGTTTGTGAAAAACAATTCACAGCACTGTTAACTTTAAACTTCCTCTATACCTAGTCCAAATTTGCAGCTGATGGGTTTGTCACAGCAGGCTGACTGCTAGCTGTACTACCTGTGGCACTTGGGAACATTAATGATGGATTATTGTGAAGAGACTCTCAGAAGAGGGGGCTTTGTGATTACTGATCATTTCTATAGTGCAATGGCCCCTTGCAGCAACAGAAAACATTCATATGACATTAATCTTCTCATTCAAAAGTCTATTTAAATGGTTTTCCCTCTTCTCTTCAACTGTATGGATCAGAACTCACTCCCTCTCACAGATGCAGATCTGAAATGCAAAGACTGTTTTTTTGGGAAAAATTACTCAAAAAGAAATGTTCTTCCCCAGTCTCAGGGAGCTGATACCCGGTTATTACTCAGCATGAGGTTTATCAGGAGCTGAACTGCTGCAAGTTCCACCTTTTAGACTCAATGCAAAACTGCTACTCCTACCACTGTGTTCACTTGAAGCCCAAGAGGATTTTTCCATCAACTCTACTAATCCCTGTGTTCAGATTCCAGGTTCAGTAATTGCAGACTGCCTATGGTTCCAAGCAGAGACATTAATCACACCTCCAGCTCAGAGGTGGTGGGCAGGGTAATCCCGGTATAAAAGGCCTACAAAGTGTGCATTGGTCTCCTTCTCTGTGCCTCTGTGTCTGCTAAGAATCCAAGCAGTCTAATCTATCCAAGTGTCACACCAAGATATCAGTCATGATGACTGGAGATAAAATGTCAGGTTATTTGCAGAGAGTTAAGGGGAAAATTCCAATCTGCCTTCACTTGGGACCTTCAGAGTGGGTTTGAAAATAAAGCAGAGGATGCTTTTTCCAGATCTGGAAAAGTAGTCCCTTTACTCTGGTGGAAAGCACAAGAAATGGGCAGTTTGCTGCTCTCAGATAAGCTCCAAGACAAAAATTTGCCCTTTTTGGTCTCTGCCCACATGAATCACAGCAAAATGAGCCTCTCCTTGGTCTCAGGGCTTCGCACACGTCAGGGTGGGGCTGCAGGGAAGAGCCTGGCAAAGGCAGGAGAGGGTGATCTGTGTCAGCCCAGCCTGCAGCCAAGGCAAACACCCCCTTTGTGTGCAGCCTGCAGCTTCCAACCCACTGCGTTCCTGGGCACGTGTTTGCCTTGCTTGCTCTCATTTCTACCATGACTTTCTGTCACCAGGAAAGAGGCACTTGCTGTACATTTTTCCTGTGCTTCCCCATGTGACAATTGCTCCTGCAGGAGCTGGACTTTACAAGCTCTTGAGAAGTGGTGGGTTTGCAATTAAATAATTATTGCTGATGGAAGTCTTTGCTGGGCTGAGCCCTTGGGAAGGCTGAGGATGAGCACCAGGCATGTGAGGGGCGGGATGCCACCATCCTGGACGTACAATAGAGATGAAAGGCTTGTGTTGCAGTGTAGAGCATGGGATGGTTTAATCCTGAAATAGCAGCTTGCTCATAGAAACAAGGGCTGTTTGTTTTTCATCTGCCTATTTGGGGAATGGCTGCCCTTCCAGTAAACTATCTCCTCTGCACGCAAACACCAATATTTACCTTGACAAGATAGTTTATTATCATTCTTAATTTTCTCTTCCTCTGAACGTTTCCGTTCTCTTAACAAGAGGGAAAATCATTGTATGGAAAAACAATCTCAAGTGAACAAATTACTCAGCTCAACACATTCCTCCTCCTCAAGCTGAGCTGCAGTACCTGACCATAAGCATGTTCTTAGCTTATCACACATTAGTTTATGTCAGGCTTAAGCTTTTTTAATCGACCATATATTTTTTAGCATTTTTAATAGGCCAGATGTGCCAAAGTGACAAATCCTCCATTTTTTAGGCATTATTCCTTTCTGAAAGGTGAAACGAGAAGAACACAACTGCTGGAAGTTACGTGGTGCAACAATACATAAGTATATAAAAAAATGGACAATTGAGAATACTTTTAGGTGTAAAAAGGATAAGGAGATAAGAGTTCACCACAGAAAAGAAAGCAAACCTGTCTCAATAACTTTATCCACCTCACTGCCTGAGTGAACCTCAGGAAATACCCAGGGAAGCAGAGTTTTGCTGAGCTCCTACTTGTCCTCATGATTTAATCTCTGTTGCCAAATTCAGTGGATTAAAAGAGGCAGTGGATGTGCAAAGAGACAATGTGGCTCTGTCTTCCATTTTCCCAGCAAGAGAGGTTAATAAATGGGATTCCAATATCTATTTTTCCTCTATGGTAAATGAACCTGCTTCAGTGCACACCACAGTTTACTGCACAGTTTTCTCCACATTCCCCTGAAAACCAACCTGTCTCTCAAGTGCTCCCAGCAAATAAAAGACAGAACAGAAAATACAGACTTGGAAAGTGTATCTGGAGCAGGATGATAGACAGACATAAAAGCCAGGGCAGCTTATCCAGTTCCTTCCCTCAGCCCCACTGAGACTCTTCCTGTCCCAACAGATGTTCTCCAATGCTTTGCCCAAGCTAGTTCTTAATCCCAAGGGATAAAACTTCCATCACTTCTCTTGGGAAACTGTGCCTGTAGTTCTAAGACCTCACTACTCGATATCCTCCCAAACTCCTATTAAAATGTAAGTCCTGTGAGGTTTGTTCACTTCCAAGCCCTTTCTGCTTTCCTCTGTGGAGCCACGCACGGTGCTGCAGCTGTTGGAGGTGCCATGTCTTGGTGGAAAGGGGCTTTAGATGACCTAGTTTCAGACTAACTCCTCTCCATTGGGCTGCTTTGATGGAGCTCGTGGTGAAAGGAGGGGTTCAGTGGTTCCTGAGTGAGGTGGTGATCTGTGCATCGTGCTGTGTCAGCTCTTATCAGCTAAACCCTGGGAAACATCACCCATTCCTGCTGGCTGGGGAAGTGGGATCACCCAAACTATGATAAATATCCCAGGAGAAGCCATTATAAACATCAAGTCCTTACCTGTCACCACCAGCTGCATGGTGAGGTTCTTATAGAGGCCGTATTTGGGGTTGCTCAGGACGATGGTGTAGTTCCCAGCATGTTTGGGTCTCACATCCCGTATTCCCAGCCTGTACTTCAGTGGATCTGGCTCGTAGCAGGTGTGGTTGTCCTTGATCAGTTTGCCATCCTTGTACCTGTTTTGGAAGTCACATCAAGGCTCATCATGAAGGCTTTCCCTCAGAGATGCTGTCACCCACCTTAGGGTGGGTAAAGAGTCATCCTTGGGAACCAGTAAGGGAAATACAGGTCTATAATCCCTGCTTGAATTTGATATACTTCCACACTAGAACTGAGCAGTATCTCATCTGGTTTCCAACAAACAGGAAAAAGATGTTTTAATGGATCTGAATGAGCAGTGCCTCTCACATGCTCAACTACAGTCAGAAATGTACCTCTAAATGCCCCAAATCATGCTGAGTGGGCAATACCAAGTGCAGGAAATCATGGGTTAGCAAAATGTATGTCCTCAGCTTTAAAAGAAGAGATTAATTAAGCAAAATTTTCTTTCGAAATGTGCATATGACCCTTTGAGGTTTCTGAAAAGTTAAAGTCTGTGACCTGGAGGAAGACAGTCAATAGCAAGGTCAGTGAGGAATTCCTAGCCCAAAATGTTCACTAGGAGTAGGAGAGCAGGGTCTGTATGAGTAGGTTCCTCTTCACTGCTAACCCAACATGCAGATTTGGGTTATGGTTAGGAAACAGGCCAGACTTTGCCGCACACAGAGCTCTAGGCTTGGCGGAAGGAGAAGCTGGGACTTATGTCCTACTGCCTGAGAATGCTGGAAACTTCCTTTACAGTCGTTAAAACAACTATCCTGAGAGACCTCCAACATCAACAGCTGCAGCTTGGAGGGAAGACAGCTCTGGTGGTCCCAGGCAGCCCCCAAACAGCTCCATGCTGAGCCTGAACAAAGCCTTGGCAGAGAGAAGGGCTCAGTCCCCATCTCAACTCCCAACATCCCCAGATAACAGCAGCAATTAAAACCACCTCCTGGCACCACTCATTTCATTAGTGGTTAGAGAATTTAGGGTTATTGCACTGCTAATAAAATGCAGCAAGGCCAGCCTTGAGCAATCCCTTTTGTGCCTGCCAGGCACTGAGCTGGCCAAGGACAGGTGCTCTGGGCAATGCCTCCTTCTCTGCCAGGATAGGCAAACCCTTGCCAGATATCCCATGGGATTTCATGCGGTTAAAGATGTATAAGACATTGCATGGGGTTGTTAAAGACCTCTGGCACAACGAAGCCTGGAAAAGCAGCAAGAGAGAAGACAAGTGGTGAAAGGGCAAGGAGAGACATGAATGTCTCCTAGAGCTGCTGCCATGTTGCCCCTCCTGTTTAGCAAATCCATTGCAGTCCTACTGGAGCCCTTAGTTTGGTCTGGAGCATTCACTGTATTGTTTACAAGGATCTGGTGGTAGAGGATTGGAGGAAACTACTTAAAAGTTATGAAAAGAAACAATTTGTCATGTTGAGAATGTGTCCTTTCTATTATCCCCTTGCAGACTGAGCACCACTGATGGGAGTCAACAGGCAACCCTTCCCCACGAGCTTTCTACTTGAATCTCCCAAACACTTCTGTGTCCAGGGTAAGCAAAACCCTCATTTTTCCTTTAGGGACCTTTCCTGAATGACTAGGAGGAAAACCAGCATGGGCATGAGGTATGGCTTGCCCAGCTCCACAGAACTAGGGCAGCTCAGAGCAGAGTCACATCTCAGCTGAAGTGTGAGCCCCCAGCTCTGGGCATTCACAGCTCCCAGCTCTTATCTCTGTGATAAGGAACAGCGACAGTCAATTCCAGACAGGAGCCCTAAAGAAGGTCCTGTATCCCAGAGTTTGCTCAGATGAGGGAACTCACCAGGAGACAATGGGCCGAGGGAAGGCGTCCACCTTTGCAGCCAGTTTCAGTGACTTGTGTCCCGAGGTGATCTCGTAGTAAGGTCCTTTCTTATGTGAAACAGTGATGTAGGGTTTTTCTGGGAAGAGAAATGAGCAGGAAGACAAGGAATAGCTGATCTGCCATGGGACAGTACTCACACCTGTGAATTGTGCTGTGACTGCCTGGGATTGTTTCCAGTACAGATCTGCAGAGCTCAGCCAACCAAATGGAATGTCAGGCTGCTCCTGAACAGCACAGCCACAGCCAGGAAGGGCCGTTTCCACATGAGGGACTTGATATGGAAAGCAGGGAATAAACACCTGCATTGCCCTGGATCGGGGTGTGAAACTGCCTGGGGTATCTCTTGTCCACGTGGATGAACAGGCTGGATTTACAAGGGCCTCAGCACCACACATGACTTTCTCAAAACAGTTCAGCTCCCAGTTAATCCATGTCCTCAGACATCACAGAATCCCAGAATGGTTTGGGTTGGAAGGGACCCTAAAGCCCATCCAGTCCCACCCCCTGCCATGGGCAGGGACACCTCCCACTATCCCAGGTTGCTCCAAGCCCTGTCCAACCTGGCCTTGGACACTCCCAGGGATGGGGCAGCCACAGCTTCTCTGGGCAACCTGTGCCAGGGCCTCCCCACCCTCACAGGGAGGAATTCCTTCCCAATATCCCATCTAAATGTACTCTCTTGAATTTGTTTGAAGACACAGTTGCTGGGTGCTGACTCTCATCGAAGTTAGAGTTTACAGATGATTGATGGTTGGTTTAACTAGTTGGCTTTCTTCCTAATGCCATTTCTAGAGCAACAGATTTCCTACCTTTAAGCTTAACAATCTTGGTCCCTGGGTGCCCTGGCTTGGCTGCAGCACTTACCATAAACTGTAACTGTGACATTGGCCTCCAGCCTAGTGGCATTGAATGTCCTGCAGATGTACAGCCCTCCATCCTCCATGGTGACATTTTCAATTGTCAGGCTGCTGCCAACTTTGTACACCACATCACTCTGGTCCATTGCTCTCCTAGGATGGGGGTGCTGCAAGTCAGAAAAAAAGAGGGTCAAAAAGCAGCATAAAGTGGATTGTTTTGTTCAGCCTTTCAAAGTCTGCCAGAAAAGCAGTGATTCATATAAAAATTATCATATCTCCCCATCACTGAAATAAATTATATAAAAGAAAAATCAGCAGGAAGAGCTCTTGTGTGAGGTTTCATTATCGAGTCTAATAAGAGAGAGAAACAGAGTGGAACTGTGGTGCTTCTTTACTGAAATCTGGGCAAACAGGTAAATAAGGGGATGTATCAAAGCTCAGCCCTTCTTCAGGACCAAATCCCAGGGATCTTGGGGCAAAACAGCTGTAGGGTCAGATCTGTGCTCTGGGGTTTTGGGTTTGTTTTTTTTTTAAATTTATTTTGGTCACAGTCAGTATTTTTCTGTATTAAAAGCCTCCTACTTTCTAAAAGAAATATATTATGACAGAAATATAATATATTATGACAGCCAAATGCCAATGCAAATTCCTGTAGCATTTTAGAAAGCATTATTGCTTCTGGTAGGATATTTTAACCCAGAAATTTGGCCAAGAAATTTTACATTTATAATGTTAGAAATATAAGGAGGGTTCATAGGAAAACAACTCTCTTCCACCATATGGGGTTCAAGAAACAAAATTCAGTCACACTAGTGCTTGCACTTCGATCAATTCTATGTTATGTTTTCTGTAGTTTCTTCACTGAAACAAACCCAGACATTCTTTCTTTAAGTATGCGAAATAAGTAAAAATTAATCAAGTTTTTGGAGTCACATTTTACATCTTCCCAAGAGACCTGAATCCTTCTTTGAAATGTGTATTTTACTGAACTAAAAAAAAACCAAAACCCACTGATTTTAATTCTGAGCACCAAACAGAACCATGAGTAGAATCTCAGATACATGAACTGATTCGGAAAATACCCCTCCTTCCCTCTGTTTTTCCGTTGGGAGAACTGAGAGGGTTTGGTACCTCAAATGCTTAGTCTCTTACATGCTTCCACTTCATATTTGGTGCTTTTGTACTGCCTTCCCCAGAAAGCTCAAGAACATACACTCAGAATTTAGATTCCATTCTTTGGTGGCAATTTCAGCAATTGTCTTTTGTTTTGCTTTTTCCTACTTCATAAATCCCAAAATGGATGAACAATGTGCAACCTTCATGGCTGCCTTTAAGACTTGTCCCTGTGAGACACACAGGGCAGAAGAAATGAGAGTTTTTCTTCCCAATAAGAAGCAAACACTCCTGGTTCTTCTTGCCAAGGTATTTTTAGCTTGAGATTTGCAGTTTAATCTGCAGGTTCAAGAAGGTCAGATAAGTTTCAGATTCATCCAGACTAAAAATACAATCAATTGTAGGCTTACAAATGGTTGGATATGTTTCAGAAGAAGGCCTAGTCACATTTTCCTCAGCCCTGTAGACAGGTCTTTGTTTTAGGGAGGGGGAGATGCGTGAAAGCAGAATCAGTTTGCATCAACTCACCCTCCCACGGGGACACGTCCAGATGAACTCAATGCGCCCGTTGATGAAGGTTTCTGCTTTGCATTCCAGATGGAGAGTCTCTCCAACCAGCAGTTTTTTGGGAGTTGCTTTCAGAGCCAGGTTCTGTATTCTGCCCTCTGGAATGGAAAGGGCAAAGGTATAACCTCACAGCACTCTTTGCATCAGTCACACGAAGGGAGGAATCCACACCACGGTCGCCTCCTCATATTTATTGATGCCTTAAACACATCAGCTCTGGACTAAATTTCATCCTGTTTCTGGTCCCCCATACCAAACACATCCCTGAGCACAGCACAGTAACACAGGATAGAGTAAGGGATTGACTGGGTCCTTTTGGGCTGCAAAGGGATGACCTAAAAGGCTTTTTAGGTTTGCATTCATGATTTAGTAAAAAGTTACTCCAGCAAGGAAAAAAAAGAGAGAGAGATTTTACAGGACTCTTATTTGGCTGCCGTACAAATTTACAGGCTTGTTGTTTAAAGCTGAGTGCTAATTGTATAGAAGGATGCCATGATCTAATGGGAATGAAGTCACAACAAATATAAGATATATGAGGAAAGAATGAACATACACTGAAAGCAAAAGAAAAACAAATTCTAGTTGGCTTCATATAAAAGTCCAGCACTCAAAAATTTAATGTTCAGTTGCTCCAAATTCATATTTTCTTTATGAGCTGAAGCTCAACTATAAATACAAGGGAAATGGTGTAGTAAATCAGCAAGAGAAAATATACAAAAAAGTAAAGGTTTGAATTAGCAGTTTAGTGAGATTTTTATATCATGATTGTGCATGTTTAATGACCAGAAGCAAAAATAAAGCTGCTTTTGGTTTATCCTAAACCAGCAGTTGTTTGAATATACATACAGCTCAATCCAAGCAAACAAAGCCTTGGTGGGGTTTGAATAAAACACTCTTATTTTGTACCACCTCAACACTTGGTAATTTTTCAAAACCAGGAGTGGATCAAGTCCAAGTTCTATTGAATAGGAAATAGGGGAAGAATGAGTTTTCTTTTAGCATTCCAACTTGGACTTACTACAGATCATACCAATTAGATATATCGAATGTAATTGAGGCTCCCCAGGAAATAATCCTGGGGGCTTACAGTGACACGGAGCCATGGTGGCCGTGCCTGGTGGGCGGGGGTCACTCACCCAGTCTCTGGGCCAGGTAGTAGGAGTTGAACACACTTCCATTGATGTTGGCAGAGCATGTGAGTACTCCAGAGTACACAAAGGCGTGAGAGGGGATGACAAACCCTCTCCTCGGGTCCCACACCATCCTCTTGAAGTTGATCTCTGCAGAAGAAGGATACTGCAAGAGAACAGACAAGGAGGCTCATGAGACCTTCCCTTTCCCCTCCAACCATTGAGGCAACCAGCCAAGGCTGTTCTGGGAGAGGCAGGGGGAGATTCGACCTCCCAGAGTGGTGGGTGGTCTCATTCCACACACTTCTTAAGCAACATCAACCTAAGCAAACAGAAAAGCCCTCCCTGAGGTGGCACTGTCTTTGAAATCCAAAACTCGGACATCATAATAGGGTTTTTCAGCAGCCTCAGTCCTCTCAGATCTTGGGCAGGATGCTGTGCTACCCACTGCAGGTCCCATGTCTCTCATCTCCTTACGGGAAATAATTATGCCCATCTTATATTAATTTTGTAGGGTAATATTTTTGCAAGTGGTTAAGAATAGGATTTGCTTCCCCCAGTTCCACACATCTTCCGGGGATCTCACAGTACTTTACAAATATGTGTGAAGTGAGAGCCCCCTAAAATCAGAATCATTCATGTCACTGACTCACCTGACAGCAGTTATATTCAAGGTATCATCTGTGACCAGTCATCTATACCACAGAAAGGGGGAAGACACTCTCAGAGCACCCTATGGATTTCTTGGTGACTTCGAAGTGTAAATCATAGGATGGTAGAAATAAGGGGACTTAGTAACAGACATTTTTTGTCCTAAATTCGTAAACATTTGCAATGTTCTGAGGTTCTTGAAAAAAACACTCTTTATAAGTTCTGCTCATGAGGAAGAAGTGAGAATACAAAAGGCAAATTAGGATGAACCCTCTTCCATATGCCCTTGAATACACCAGTATTGAGTAGCTTGGCTTTTGCTGGTAGGAATAATTAGTTTATTGCTATTATTAACACACAGGGAAACCCTGTATTTGCCAGAGAAAATGTAATTTACTTTAAAATAATTTTGAAAATCTTGGATTATAATGTAGAAAAGAAACATGTGAGATTAAGTGCAGACAAATAGCTCAGGAGTTTTTGCAGGAGGGTGAATGGAAGCCCAGGTAGGTCTGACTTTCCCATCAGGACAAAGGAAGACCCTTTAGGACCGGGGATGCTCTATAGGAGTGTTGAGATCACTTCTGCCCCCAAAAATGAAGGGTTTAGGGGAAATCTCAGTGTGCCTACACACGATGACTAACTTTATTTGCAGTGCTTCTCCCTCCTCCTCCTCCTCCTCCCATTCCAGCTGCTCAAAGGTGAGGCAACTTGATGTTTTTCTTTTCTCAAAGACCTTGTTTTATCTTGTGGAGCTCACCAAGGGAAGAGCTGCACCAGGGCCTGCAAGCAGGAATTTCCCCAGTGATGGAACAGTTTTGCTCCTATTCCTGTTGTTCAGCAGTGTGCAATTTCTGTTTGTCTCCCAGCAGCCGGAACCCTTGTTTGGCACTGCAGCTTACAGAGGATTCAGTCTAAATAATTCTCCTGTTCCACAGAACTTGCAGCTTCAGGCTCTGGGAGCTGAGGCTCAGAACTCTCCTCTGAATACACAACGGATGAGGTTGGCATTGGTTTGGGTCACTTGTTGTTACATTTCCAGCCCAGACCAAAGACAAAGGGAATCTGGCTGAGGGACAGGGACTGGGGATGTTGTGTGGGAAGGATGCACAGCAAGACAGTTGTTGTCTTTTGGAGCAGCAGCTCTTCTGACAGCAGTAGGAAACAAGGATTTCATGTAAAGGCTTTTGAAATAATCAAGCTGTGGAGTCTCTGTTTAGAAGCATTAGGAAAAATAAGACAAATTACCGAAGGATATCTGAGACCTGAGGTTTATTCATGCTTTAACACTCATGAAGGTCAGAGCTGTAAGTGGCAAATGCACACTGAACCAGATCAGTGACTAAACAGATCTGACAAGACTGAAAATGCTTTTTTTTGCCCAGAATTAAAATCATGTTAAGCAAAATTAAAATCTGAAATGTGTGTCTTAGCATGAGTTCATTAATAACAAAGATGATATATAGAGTTAGCTGGGATCTGCTTAGTATTACAAGAGGTACCTTTCTCCGTGCATATTTAAAGGGCAGAGAGTGCAATGATTTTAAAGTATAATGGTAACATAAGGAACTTAATTTATGGTGGGAAAAAGTACATTTTCTACAAGAATAATAAAATGTGATAAAGCTGAACTTCATGGTTTGGCAGCTCTGCTCCCCGATGGCAAGGGGAGGGGGAAAGAAAAAATAACCCCACTCAGGAGGCCCTTTTCAACACTACACACATATTAAATGTCCTCATAAAACATCTGAAAATATATATTTAAACAATCAAACAAAAAGCATCGATGCTGCTCGAAGGAAGTCACAGTGGCTTCCCTGCCTTTGAAGTGCGTTGTCTACTGGAGATTAAATTTGGAAGTAGAGGATGTTCTAAATTTGTCTGATCGCCTTGTTCACCTCTCCCTCCTCCTCACCTCCGCCCCTCTCCCGCCTCGCTTCCTCCCCTCACGGGAAGCCGCCACCTTGGCTCCACGGGCGCCGCGGAATTCCCAGACAGGGCAAAACCAGCGGAGACTTTGCGTCGCTGGATCCCGGGGCCGGCAGCGCTTCCCGACGAGCGGGGCGTCCGCAGCTGCCGGGCCCGGAGCGCTCCTGAGGGAGCAGGGCTCAGCATGGGATCACCGGGTGTGCTGGGCTGGAAGGGGAGCAGGGCTCAGCATGGGATCACCGGGTGTGCTGGGCTGGAAGGGGAGCAGGGCTCAGCATGGGATCACCGGGTGTGCTGGGCTGGAAGGGGAGCAGGGCTCAGCATGGGATCACCGGGTGTGCTGGGCTGGAAGGGGAGCAGGGCTCAGCATGGGATCACCGGGTGTGCTGGGCTGGAAGGGACCCACGAGGATGATCGAGTCCTGTCCCTGGTCCCCTCAGAGCAGAGCTCAGTCCCTGCCCCTCCTCTGCCCCTGCCCAGGCAGTTGTACCTGCAGTGAGGTCTCCCCTCAGTCTCCTCTGCTCCAGCTGAACACTCCAAGTGCCCTCAGTGTCCTCACACGGCTTCAGATCAAGGTCCTGCACCATCTTCATTGCCCTCCTTTGGACGCTCCCTAATAACTTAAAATCTTTCGTATATTGTGGTGCCCAAAACTGCATCTATGTCTGTGCCCTGCCCTCCAGCTGCTCTGCCTTGAAGGGGGAAAATCTTTTTGTGACTGTTTTCTGTGCAACTCAAAAGGGAGATTTCGGTGGAGATTTCATTCTAGCAGCAAGATAAAGGGCTTCAGTTTGTGTTTGAAATTACCAGGGAGAATTTAGCTGGCAAGCAAGGAGAGCAGGACTGCCCATAAATAAGGGAATAAATGTGGAGATTGGAGTTCCAAGGCCACACTGAGTCTCACGTGACTGAGAGTACTCTCCAGCCATGAATTTGTTTGAAGCGGGCTGGAATAAGATGGGGATGTTTCATTTTTGTAGCCAGAGAGGGAAGGTGATAACACTTATCCAGGCTAAAGTGATAAGCTATAACTGGAGAAGAGCCTTATTTCCCCCTTTTAACCCCTGCTGACAGAATTTAGAAATGGAGATCTGCTGCAGCAGTAAGGCCCATGCTGTCCCTCTGCACGTCTGCTGGAAGCCTGCCATGGGTCTCAGCAGGAGCCTCTGGGATTCCATGTGCTGTCTCCCAGGAGAAGGAGACATCTGAGGCATCCAGCTGCTAAGAGGAGCAGAGGTACTCAGACCCATCTCCCAGCACAGCGCGAGCCTCTCTGCGTGTGCTCGGCTCTCACACCATGTCCAGAACAGCCCCATCTCCCATAGCCCCTCAGAAGGCTGGAAACGGGACAGGGGATGAGCTCTTGTTCCCATCAGGATGGCTTGAGCGTTCAGCCCGGAATGGGAATGGAAAGGCACATAACTTAGGAGGAAAAATGCAGGACTGGAGCCAGGAGGCCTATGTTCTGTTCCTCACTCCATGTCAGGCTTCTCTGGATAGAAACTCTAAAGCCCTTCAGACGAGTGACTAGACCTCCATCAATTCAGGAAGCCCCAGACCTTAAATTTCCATTTTTATTATCCAGAACAGCCTTGGCCTCCACAGACATTTCTGTAACCTTGACATTCAGGTGTAACTGCTGCCAAAGGGGTGGATGCTGCAGCCACTTATTCCCAAGGCTGAGACTTGGTTTAAATTGATGAAATGACACAAAAATGGGCAACTGTTCTGAGGAAGTTCAAGGTACAAAAGAGAGAAGCTTTCACAAGAGAGCGAATAACCAGGTGTTATACAAAGAATTCTGAAGAAAAATAGTGCTTTGTCACCTACCTTTGCCAATTTATGGAGGAACACCAAGCCACAAGATCAGAAATATATGTGAAAAACTCAGCCTAATCCCCCAAACACCTGTGTACCCAGTGTAATAGTAACACTGCAAGACCAGGTCCCTGCTTCTGGATTTTCAGTGTCTTTGCTGGTTTTTTTCTGAAACTTACCCAGCTTCATTCATCTTAATTTGTGTTTTTACCCACTGTGTTGGCAGCCCAGACCTCTGAATTGAGCTTCTCTGAAGGACTCACCTGGATAAGCCTGGGTCTGATGTCTGGCGAGGTGACACGGCAGGGGACAACTACTGTTTTCTTGTCATCCAAAAGGTAGATGATTTCGGGATGCTCCGGGTGAATCTCCACAAATGGATTCCTGTAGTCTGCAGGGAAAAGAACACTGATGTGCAAAACTGCTCATTTACTGCTCAGTTGCTGGGAGGGCACTGCAATCTGAGCAGGTAAACTGCCCAGAGGGCTCACTGGGGCGTGTGACGGGACACCCACGCATGTCCTGCCTGTTTGTAAATGCCAGTGTCACATCGGGATTAGAGCCAAGGACCAATGGCTTGGGATCTAGCCCCATATCCATCCAAAAATTGCCCAGAATGGCACAGATTTCTGTGCAAATACATGAAAAACTCCATGGACTACCAAATCAAGATGCCAGTGCTACTTCTGGGTGTTAGGAGCCCTCTTGTCAGTCATCCAGGGGTATCAATGTGTGTTTCCTGACTGATGATAATAGTCTTTGCTCGAGGAATGTCATGGAAATGGGTAAGTGCTGTCACTTGGAATTAACCTTCAAAGGATTAGCTTGGTGCAGAGCTGGAGCTCCTTTGCTCCATAATCCAAACCAGTTTCATTCACAAAGCCTGACAACAGAGACTGACACAGGAGAGTGGGACTGTTGCCTTTTGTGGTTTTGAGAGCCTAATTTTAGCTCTGAGAACTGGCAGTAGGATTCTTAGGAGACAAAATATACCATCATGATGAGGGCAAGTGTTGGTTGGAGCTTCATGTGTGTCAGAGGCCACACATGCGGTGAAGACCATGTTTTATAAAAGGCTTTTGGGGCACTGTGCAAGTACCAGAGATGTGGGACTAGTGTGGGCAGCTGTGACAAGGGGCTGATCAGGAGCACTGAACATGAGGCAGTAAAAGAGCAGGTAAAGAGCAGAAACCTGGATGATTTCCCTGCTTTCTAAAACTGTCCTTTCATGCCAGCTTTTATTCCGAGCCATTGGTTTATTGTGACTGGGTTGCTCCATAAAAAGACATGTGCTTTGGAGTAAGGGCATTGCAAGAAACAATAGGTGAGAGATATTTTTGGAATTAAAAAATTAGACTTGTAATGTCCCCACATTTAGGAAGTTCAGATACCTATCTGAACTTTCTGGTCAGGTAGGAGCTGGTTCTAATCAAGCCTGGGGCTGAGAAACCAAATCTCCAGACCACAACTCTGTGGGTTGGTCCAATCCCTAAAACTAATAGGAAATATTTATACTCAGTCCAGTGTCTCGTTCACTTTCCCAAACAGGTCTCTTAAATTCTTCTGTTGAGTCACATTATGAGAATGTGTTCAGTGTTTGTCCCTGAGCTGCTCAGTTCCTCTGCAGTCCTGCTCTCCAGCTGAACCACACTTGGAGGTATCAAGTGTGACAATGCTTTGATGGCCAATTTTAAAGCTTGTGCATATGGTGAAAGGACTTTCTACTTAAAGGAAGACCCTGGACTATTAATAGAAGATCCTTGGATTATTTGTGATAGGAAAAAGCAGAGAAAGTAGATTTTTGTGTATTTGCAGCAAACACTAGGAGTGCAAAAAAGTGTCAGGGGAAATGCAGTCACAATTATTTCTAGCCCTGTGGAGAAAAAGAGAGAACAACGAATGCGCCAGTGTGGACAAGGGTATAGCCAAGAGGAAACTTGCTGGAAAAAAAGGAGCTTCTTGATCCCAAACTGTTCACAGTTCTGGGTCAAATTTTGACTGAAAAGATGGGAACACTGAATATAAAAATATTTGTGCCAATATTTTTAGAGGGAATTTCAGAATAGCACTGTTTGTTTCAAAAGTAACATAAAAAAAATGGCAGCTAAGCACATGTTAAATAATCCTAAAGTGTTGGAAAGTATTGAACTGTGCAATGATTGATATACCTTAGTCAAAACAGAATAAAATTTCTCAAAAAAGGCAGTTTCTGGTTATAAAGGTTGGGTGGGGAAAGGGAGGGATGGCTTGAGCTGTAATTGTTAATTGCTGGTGGATGTCAGGTCTCATGGGCTTTATTCTCACTGTGTTTTGAAAAAAAAAAAAAAAGAAAAGGGTTTTATATTTTATGGGTCCTTCTCTTTCCTAAATAAGTGAGGTGTCCCAGAGCCCTGTGCAGGCTGTAATTTGTGTTATGTCAGGGCTTTATCCAGTTTGTAGCCTGAGCCTAAAGAGGGTTCTCTGTCTACCAAAGGGCTACCTGTATTCATCTGCAATACTGGGGCTCTTAAACATGGTGGGATACCTGGGCTGGGATACCTGGGCTGGGATGTGTGCAGGGGCGAGTGGAGCAGCTCCTGCTGCTGTGGCAGCTGCACAACTACAGGCTTGACATCAGAGCTTAAACAGGAGGGTTTAGGGCTGCACTTGGGCCATCAGTGGAGAGTGACCCTGGAGTGAAAGGGACAGGCAGCTGCAGGGGAAGGTCAAGCACCTGGGTATGTCCATGAGGTCAGGGAGGCTTTATTTTCCTCCCTAATTGTAAAACTCTGTGCAAAAGGAAAAAACAATGTCACAGAATCTCAGAATGGTTTGGGATGGAAGGGACCTTAAAGACTATCCAGTGCCACCCCCTGCAATGGGCAGGGACACCTTCCACTATCCCAGGTTGCTCCAAGCCCCGTCCAGCCTGGCCTTGGACACTTCAAGGGATGGGGCAGCCACAACTTCTCAAGTATCTCAGTCATCAAGCACTAAAAGCCCCAACACACAGAGAACAGGCAAACCTGGTGTGTCCTGCTGCTGCTCGTGCTCCAGCTGCTCCAAAACCCCTCCTGAGCAGGACCAGGCATACTGGGAAGGAGAGGCTCTGAGCAAAGAGCCTTTCCCAGCAGCTGGACCGTTCATTAACAGATAAGCAAATGTAAAGTGGCTCAGCATTGGAGCTTAACAAAATGACAAAGAATAAATTCTGAACTAATCAAGTACCAGCTGATACCTCTGTTATGGTTTGTGCAGACAAAAAACGGATCCTTCGTGAAACTCCTAAGTAGTTCAGACTGACCATGGCGTGGAAAAATGATCTGCTGGAACACTGGGAGTGTCACTGCCAGCTTTACAAACATGTCCACCACCTTCAGTTCATCAGCAATCAGTTAACTCCTTGTAAAAAAGTCTCTCAGAGACTGAACTTCTTGAAACCAAACGGAGAGGGTCACTTTTCTTTAAAAATGATAACCTCAGCCTTAAGGAAGATGTAATTCCAGGTGGTATAAATCAACTGCACTCAACTGGTACAATTTGGAGAGCTGTGGCATGAGAGATGCAGGTGTTGTCCTCTCCACAGTCACCAGCACTGAACTCCAAGGGAAAAATTCCCAGCGAAGAAACACTTCATGAAAATAGAGCATTTCCCTGTAGCTTGGTACATCTGTTCCTCCTGAGCTGGGAAGGTGATATATCCTAGGAATCTTATCTCTAAAGAAACACCCATCAATTCCCATAGGATAAGTAAAAAGAATGATTTACTGTGGGCTGCAGAGCTCATTATATGTGGAGAAAGACAAGAGATGAAGCCCATTAGGGACTTATCAGCTGCAGCCCCAGCTCAGAGGCAAGGGAAAGGCTCCTTCTCTTCTGTGTCAGACTGGCTGTCGAGCTCCCCAGGTCAGTGGAAGTTTGCAGGAAGCTGCAGCCAGGCCAGGGTGTTACTGTTTACCCAGCACAGCTCGGGAGGGAACACAAACAGCAAAGCCAAGGAAGCCGTGGCAGGGGGATGGAGGAGGGAAGGGACCTGCTGTCCAGCCCTGGGGACAGCCAGGCAGGGAAATCAAACGCTGCTCACAAAAGCAACTCAAAGGTCAAGTGCCTACAGAACATTGTTTTCCTTCAGGCAGTGAAGCCCTTTATGTTTAGATTCTTGTTCTGTCCAGGAGGAAATTAATTGCTGCTCGGGATGAGCTTTGGGAGGGTCCCTTTTAGCTCAGCAGTGTAACAGCAGTTCCTGGGAATGCTCAGCTCTCCCCTCAAGTCTCTACAGGGAGAGCAGGGACACAGATGCAGGACTCCCTTGTCTCATGGTGACATGTGCTCTGTGTTCAGAGTTACCTGCAGTACAGGTAACTGCCTGCCAGGAGGGAGGGAGGCTGTAATTCTATCACGGAATGATTAAGGTTGAAAAAGTCTTCCAAGACCATCGAGTCCAAGATGATCCCCATCTTGTCACCCAACCCAGAGCACTGAGTGCCACATCCAGCCCTTCTGTCCTGCACTATTTTTCTGTGCATGCACAACACCTCTGATGCAGCAAAGAGTGCTCCTGGTTAGTGCAGATGGACAGAACTTCCCACCAGAGATGGACCTACTCTGCAGATTTTCAGCACAAACACCTGTGGGCAACATCATCTCCACTTACGCTGGAAAACTGGAGGATTTTGAACATGTGGCAGCCCAGGGAGAGGCACGTCCAGTACTGACTCACTTTCCATTTGCTACTTCTGTCAGGTCAGACACAAATTCTGCTGAGAATTACTGGACCTTTTTTTTCCAGCACATCCCAAACCACTAGGCATTCAACAGACTGGCATTTCTTATTTTAAAAAAGTTAATGCCTAAACTTGACACAGTTCCTTAAGATAAAGGCAAAGCTCTGTGTTGGCGTTGTGGTGCAGTGTTGAAAAAAAGAGGAAGAGCAGCAACATCAATTCTGCTGTCCCAGAAGTCAAAAGCAGGCTGGAGGATGGACAGTCCCAGCTCTGTTCTGTCGAGCTCACTTGCCATTTGAACCCCACTGTCAGAGAGACCACAGCCCTGTCCTGCCACCTGGTGAAGCTGAGGGACCTAAAACCCCTCAGCATGGCACTCAGGGTATTGTAGATTCTGTCTCTCCTACAGCTCTTTACTTTCCAGCACTCTGTCACCTGCTTGTGTCTGAAACATCCTCCTGAGACACACACACACAGGATTTTGTACAGGATTTGGGGTGTTTTTCGTTTCTACTCGCGTTTCCTGCACCGTGACAGCAATTTGTCTCATGATATTTGTCTCACACCTAAAGCAGTGGAGCTGATATTGCCTCTCCCTTCAGGTGCTGTCTGTCAGCCCACAGAGATGACAAGCACTAAATGGCCTTTGAGGAAAGTCATTCACGGCTCTTCATGTCCGTGTAATTCCTGAACAGTCTCATTTTACTTCTCACTTTGTTCCACCTAAAGATAATTCTCTTGCCCTCACTCTTTATTCCCTTCGTTCAGCCATACCTAAACTGGGAAGCCTGGGCAGAGTTTTGCAGGTTCTTTAAGTTCACGTTTTGACATAATCCCCATGAAGTCTGTCTTCATCAAGGTCAAAAACACCAAGAGGAGGTTTTATAACCTGTTCTTTACAGTAATGGGAGCATTAGCAGTGAAGTGACACTTCGGTCAGAGCATTTTGGAAAGCTTCACAGGGAAGTTGCCTGGTCTGCTGAATTTCCCCTGGTAACCCATCAAAGCGTCCTTTAGGTACAGGAGTAACTCCTATAAAGGAACTTGTTTTGAAACTGGATCTTTGAAAATAAAAGACCTTTCAGTTTAGCAATGAAAAGAATTGGTGGTGGAATGTTTAGATTAAACAGAAAGCAGAATATTTTCTCTTTAGGCAAAACAAAAGTGAATGCAAAACCCCCAGAAGCCATTCTGAGTCAACATGAAGCATTCTGTTTTGGTCAAATGAAATGCAATCTTCCCCTGGAGATTACTGTAAGAAACATAGGAATATTTGTAGAGAAAAAAGATATTACTTTCAAAAGTGTTACTTGAAAACTGTAGAAGCAAAATGCTTCTCACTGCCAAACAAATAAAGGCAAAATGGAAAGATTTATGTATAAAAAAAAAAAACACAAAAAAGAATTCTCCATGCTTTGGCTGGAATTATGTCTCAGGTAGCAGGAGAATTTATAAATTCTGACTCCTCACACCAGATTTTAGGCAGGCTTTGAGTTTGTAGAAAATATTCCCTAGCTTTACCTGAAGTCCCTTTAAGAACAGGTCTTAGTTGAGTCCCATTAAGAGCAGGTCTCCCACATTAGCTGCTGCTGCCAGACCTTGGGGAAGGCTCAGCAACTCCTGAGTGAATAAGGAATGGGAAGGAAGAAGTGAGGGAAGTGTGTGTGATTTTGGCTGTTGGGCTTTCATTTAGAAATTCTCCATCAGTGAGGAGGGGATTGGTACATTCTCCTACTGGGCTGTCAAGAGCTGTCACTGACAGTACCAGGAACATCTGCTGCTCACACAACATCGGATCTTACAAGGCTGCTGCACTTAAGAGACCCCTTAGGATACAATTTGAAGATACTGGATGTCTTGATTCAGAATTAAAAGCATCTTGCTTTTCCTTTGGATCCAGCCCTTAGTCCTTGAGGAACAACAGAGAGGGTCCTGCACAGTGGCACAACCTGTATTCCCATGTGGTGTGGCCCTGACACTGTTAACTGGGATGTGGTGCCAAGCGCTTCTACCACTCCATGTGGGACACCAGTTTATCTGCTGGGCTCCCTCTGAGCAGACAGAGCAACCTTTACCTATCTCAGCTTGCTCAGTGTCTGGCAGCAAGTGTAGCTGTCTCGGTGTCTCCAGCGTGGAAGAAAGAAGAAATGCAGCTCCAACCCTATTCCCCCTGGGATATCTTGGGGAAAGCACACCAAGGCCCAGTCCAGGCTGTCAGCCTGGCCCTGCATTTCTGCTTCTCACATGTGCATTATCTCTGTGAACTCTCAAGAGAATTAAGGAGGCAGAAATCAGCTTCAAAGACTATCAGAACCAAAATATGATCTCATGTGAGGGGTGTTTCCATGCACTTCCATCCTCTTTAGATTTCTCTTGGTGGGGAGGGGGTGGAGACGATGAGGTTTCACATCTCTGGGCTGTGCCGGTCGATACAGAAGAGTCTGTGGCTGATATGACACTCTGCCCTGATGCAGCACTTGTACCAGCTCTCCTCACTCTTTCCAGTAGCAAGGGAGAGCTCCTGCCCTTCCCTGGGGATGCCTTGTTTCTGGAGCTGACCAGCAGGACAAGTTGCTGGGATGCACCCTCTTTTTCCTTCAGAATGGCCTTAACAGGACTTGTGTTCCCCTATAGAGTCTGTCTTGCTTCAGATTTGATTTGCAGTCCTTTTGCTCTGGACTCCTGGCAGGATTGGACTGTGGCTCAGGCTGGCAGTGCTGGTGCCTTCGTGGTGTCCACATGATCTTTAACAGGAGCTAGCACTCAAATTCTCTGCAGGGGTATCTTCGGGGTGCACTGTGCTCCTGTGAATATCAGTGCTGAAAACCAGATGTCTGGAAGCAAATTGCTCCCTCAGACCTGCCGTGTTCCTGACTCATGGTAGCACTGAGGTGGTGAAACACCAGCAGCTGATGGCTCTGGGTGGGGAGACTGTTAAAATGGTCCCCAGTTTCTGTGTTCAGAGAGTGAGGCACAGGCACCAACAGGAGCTGGGGAATCTCCCCCGCTGTGCTCGGACCCTTGTGGGAGCCAGCACTGGTGTACTGGGCTGACACACAGCTTTTTGTGACAACTATAGTCAGAGGAGGTGGGACTTGTGTTTCTGAAGTACTTATTTGAGAACCAGCCCTATTACAGGCAGAATTATTTCAAGAAAGAGAATAACAGCCCTGCTTTAGACTAGAGGGTGCGTGTTGCTGGCCCCATGTCTGCAATGAGGAGGTGTCTCCTTTAGTCCTACAGCTCTAGCAAAGCAGTGCTTTTGGGGTATGGGCAGCAATCACAGCTTGGAAACCTGGGTGAACTTTTCCAGGTACTATTTGGCAAGATATGATCAGCTCCAGTCACCTCAGCAGTAAAGTCAGACGAGTTGCTGGTGGAGGGAATCAGAACCAAAAGGACTCGTGCTCCTTCCTCTGATGCCCTACTGGAGTGGTACAAAGGGTGCAGCAAAGCCCTGACTGTGACACGGAGCTTGGGGCTGGAACTCAGAGCTGAGGCAGCGTGTGGGCTGAGGCAGGAGCTCTTCCAGCTGACAGCCCCAGGACTCACACTGTGAGACAGTTCTTTGCTGACAGTAACAGTATTTCAAATAGCTGAGAGCTGCAAATACTGACTCCTGTCTAGACTGGGGCCTGAGATAGCCCTTTGGGAAGGTGGAACGAATCTTTGCTTGATTTATCTTTTCTTCCTCCTTCTCTAAGCCATGTTGAATTGTATATGTGCCCTACTGTCCTGGTTTCAGCTGAGAATGGTATCTATCTGTATATATATTAGAAGACAGGAAAGGCAATGGGCTGTTGGAAAATGTGGGACCATGCATGATGTAAATGATATGGAATAAGTGGTGGATGCTGTCCTGGTTTTATCTGAGATAGAGTTAGTTTTCTTCTTAGTAGCTGGTGCAGTGCAGTGCTATGGATTTAGTGTGAGAATAAAGCTGAAAACTGATGGAACCATTGTCTGTGTTTTCACAGAGTCTGCCCTTTCCTTTGTCACAGGGATCCCAAAGGCTGGAATAAAGGAGTGTGTTCCTCACGGGGAGGTGTCTGTTGGGTTGGGTGATTGCAGAAGGCACATGGAAGCAGATGACACATCTGGGTGGCTGTGGCAGCATTTGCCGTGGAGATGCCGAGCACCTGAGACACCCTGACATGGGCTCCTGCCACCCACGTGGGACACCCTGACGTGGCTCCTCCGTGGGCACCAAAGGCTTGTCCTCACTGCCCTGTGAGAGCTGGGTCAGCAGGGACATCGTGTCTGTGCACTGAGGGGGGGCTTCCCCCACCCACCCCGTGCTCTGAGAGCTGTCTGGCTGCTCTGCCTGCCCAGGGCTGGACCAGACACTGCCTTTCCCTGCAGAGATTGTCCCTTGGAGCTGCGTTGAACTTAAAGCAGTTAAAAACACCCAACTATTTCTGTTGCAGCCCTGAGCTACTCTGCATTTTCAGCAAGGAGACGGGCAACAGGAGAAGGGGGTTGTCTTCCTTTTTAATTATGATCCTTGGGACTTGCAGCTGCAGCAGGAAGCAGAAAAGGCCTCAGGAACAATTGTTCAGCATTAAGATCCTGAGTTGTGCCTCGTGGCTGAGTGTCAGGGTGCAGCTGAGGCTTGGCAGCTGCCCCTGCTGCCTCTGGGTCCCTCCTGATCCCAGTGATGTGCAGGGTCAGGGCTCCATGGCACCGGCGGGAGAGCTGCCGAGTGCCAGAGCCCAACAGAGCTGAGGAACTGCACCAGGGAGGCTGGAAAAACAGCAGCAAGCACAGGAAATAATAGCCAATAAGCAGGGCTTCCGATACGATCATGTTCTCATTTTAGTGTCAAGTGGCAGGCCAGGAATAAAGGGAAAAAATACCATTCCCCTGCCTTTTTTGGCAATAACGGCTTGTAACCTCAGAGGACTCTTCAGCCTTCAGGATCTGGCTCTACATTTTCTCACTCTGCCTGGCTCAGCCTCACAAACACCCTGCTGAGCACTTGCTGTCTCCACAAAAGGTCCAGAGAGATGTGCCCTGGACCTCACCCTCATCTGGCACTCACAGAGGACACTTGGAGACAACTGATGGGTTTCTCAGTGATGCCCAGGCAGCAATTTCCTTAAAGAGTTGTGTTAAAATGTTGGAGAAAACCATAGGTATGTTCTGAACGCCTTGTTTAACTCCACAACCTGTAGAGCTCTCACTACTGAGCAGTTTTCTTGTCCCCTGCTGGCTTCCAACAAATATACACAGGGACTGAATGGGAGGAAGAGCATGCCCTGAGCACACCATCCATGCTGAGGTATAAATAGCTCCATTTCATGGGAGTTTCCTCAGCAGCTTCCTCAGCCTGGCAGGACAGATCCCAGCAGGCACTTGCAGCTTCCATACTAAGCTGCTGTGGCAGAGCTGTGCCTTGGGGTGGGTGAGCAGGACGGGGATCAGGGGGATCCCTGCTGTCTTGCCTCTCTCACGTCCTCACCCAAGGAGTGCACAGTTCAAGCTGGACCATTTTCCACCCACTTTCTCTCAATACCTTTTAAAGCACATGAATCTGAGTAAGAGCTTTAGAGCAGGGAGGATGCACGACACAATTAAATTGCACCCGAGAGAGGACAGTCCTGGAGGGAGATTTAGAGAAACAGCCACATAGTGCTGTTTGTCAGGGGGACCTTGGCACAGCGGTCTCAGGCAAGCAGGAGGACATCCTGCCATATTTTTAGATTTTTTTAGATTAGCTGTGTTCCAAAGCACTTCACCAGCGAGCATTTCATAACTGGAGATGTTTTCTTCAGGAGAAGCTCAGGCAGTCCCAGAAGATCCATCACATTTCCTGCACGTGCTCCTGCACAGAGTAACCAAGGCCTGGGTAGGCAGCCAGGGCACTGAATCAGGAGAGAATTGAGTTTTCAGTACAGCGTTTCCTGGAGCGTGGGCACAGGGCTGGGTTAACAATGTTAGGTGTGGGGCATCTGAGAGGGTGTGATGTGAAAAGGAAACAGTTCAGCACAAGAACCAGGGTGAATAAAGCAACCAGGGCTCAGAGTACCACCAAAAAAACAAAAAGAGGAAATAGAAAGGGAGAGAAAAAATTATTTCAGGCGCTAACAAGTAATGCCAAGAAGCTACTTTCCAGTTAGAGGAAAACTTGCTGGGAAAGCAGGATAAGGGTAGAAAGGGACTATTTTCAACAGATGTGAAGAGACAGGAAAATGTCACCCACATAAATCAAGCAGGTGTGTTCGTTCACCTGGTGGTGCAGAAGCTGAATTTAGCAGTGTGGGCCCATCACAGTCCTCTGGGGATGGAAGTCACTTCTCGTGTTGGTTTGACCATCATTACACGGTCAAAGCTGCCCAGCAAATACTTGTGTTTTCTGTAAGTGTGGGTTTTGCTGGGCTATTCAAATACCATCAGACAAACTCATGGTCTCTTGAGCATTTGTTTCAGGAAGCATATTCAAAGAACCACAATTTAGCATTTACTAGAAAAATTAAATTAATTCATTCCCATGAGTATTTGTGGGGAATACAAATGCTAAGTGGGGAACCAAAGGCTAAGACTAGTCAGCACCAGAGGAGTTCATGTCAGCCCCTATTCAACATACTAAAAGTCAGCTCCCTTATCTGAGGATTCACAATCTCATCTTGGAAGATCCAAGATGATTCAGTGTTTAGTAATGCATTTGTCAAGTAGACTGGAAAAAAAATTAGCATTTTGGGACAATATTCTAACAAAAATTCACATTATTGAACTGGTTGTTCAGTAGGCTGTAGCCCCTTAGTCACAGAGGACCACGTTCCTCCTCTGAAGTTTCTGCTTCCATTTATTATTGGATCTCAGTAATTCTGATACATGGGGGAGAGGCAGCTCGAAGGGGACAAAAATGAGCAGTGGGCCATTTTTTACAATAGAATATGTATAATGCAGTCATCCAGCTTTGCTGAGTTTGTCTCCCAGATGTGAAGGACAAAGCAGTATACAAATGTGTGGGATGGGAGGAATTACAAAGAATGTTGTCAGGGAGTTTCATGCCTGGGGAGGAAGGGAAAGAGACAGGACTTGGACATTCAGGATGAGTCTTAGGAAGAGCACTGTGACAGCCAAACACTTTAGGATTAAAGAATTTAGTCTTAAAAGGAAAGAGGTTTAAAGAAGTCAGTGTATCGGTTACTTGGAACACAAAACAAGATGGAAAAATCTTGCTTTCAAGTCCTGGAATTGAGCAAGACAGGTAATCTCTGGTTCTCACATTTGTGACTCTGAGAACACAACTGGCACAAAAATCCAAATATATCCATCCTCTTCAGAATTCTAGAGCTGGTGCTTGCTCAGTGCTTGTGCCAATGGGGAGGTGGGATCTGGGAGAGCATCTCCCTTGGGTGGCTGGTTCTGCCTGGCACAGGCCCCACAATTGATCACAGCTGGAGGTACCAAACCCCCATAATTCAAAAAGCAAAGATGCAGTTCCTACCTTGGACAAAGACATAGATCCTGGCCGTGAGGTCCTCCCGGGCCGGGTGGCCGTCGTGGGCGCAGGTGAGGTACCCGGTGTCGTTGGCCACCAGCCTCCTGATGACGAGGGCGGAGCAGCTCTGCCCGGTGCCATTGCGGCAGCTGCTCCTGTGCACCCGGGGGCTGTCCTGGTGCTCCCCCCTCAGCACCCAGCTCACAGAGGGGGCTCCCCTGGCAACACAATGCACCAAAAGTCAACAGGACTTCAAGCAAAGTTTGACCTTCCTGCCAGCCAACTGTTCCCAGCATTCCTATTCCGCTCATTTCCAAATGCATGGTAAAGGTTGCTAGCTGTTTGCTTTTCCACCCATAAGGGATTGAGGTGGGTCCCCACACACTCTTCCTTGGAGCAGGGGAGATTCCTGAAATAGTGGGAACTGCATCAAGTCAACTCCTGGAGAAAAATTTAACTTTTCTTCTAACAAACTGCCTGAACACAAGTTTGTTTTTATAACACTATATTTTAGCCACTTCAAACATTAGAAAGCATCAGATAAAATTATATGTTTCTTCCAAGCTGAGGACTTTGCATATTTTAACAGCTAAATTAATGTATATTTTGTTACACTAAGGTTGCATGGAGAGAGAAGAACATTTATGTAACTTCACATCACCTTTCTTGCTTAATCAGCAGTGGCTCAGTCTTGATTTCTGTGAAGGGCCTGACACTAATCAGATCATGGATCTTGGAATATCTGCTCAGGACACAGTTTTTCCTGTTCACCTTTTCAGCAGCCAAGAACACCAAGCCATCAGGGCAGAGGTTGTACCATTCCACCCACCTGACCCCTCTGCTGTTGGATCCATGAGCGCAGTCCGTGGCAAATGCAATTCCATGGAGTTCACAACACAAAGCCAGGCCCATGTGTCACCTACTGCAGGACTCAGAGCTCTGGGCTGATTTAAGTCAGCTCAGTCACAGGTACTGGCTGTGCTGGTCCTGTTGGGCTGGAAGCATCAGGCCATGCCATGGCAGTGGGAGCTCTTGGAACTCTCTTTGGCTTGGGCTGCACTTTGAGGGCTCTTGTGATGCTACACAGGCCTCTGAGATGAAGATTATATTTTAGCAGACTGGTATTTAGTGCTTAGAAAACTGGTGGGTTAAAGGGTAATCACTCGTTGACTTTTCTGGGGAAGATGTTTGTATGACAGAGGGGGAGTTCTGTCTGTGTTTGCAGAGAGAAGCCACTCTTCCAGAGGGCAGGGGATTGACTCAACCCTTCTCCTCAGTGAATTCCCACTGGCATTTGCTGATCAAGGAGTAAGAACCTCTGGATTTCCCCAGCTGAGTGCTGCCAGGGAGAAATCCGGTCTAGACACATTGACTCAGGATCGAGATGTTAATAAATATCTGACAAGCAGGTTGTGTGAAATTTCCAGTTAGCCAAGAAGTCCAACTCCTCTTTCTGCTCCAGTGACCCTGTAGTGGTACACGAGGTGCAGTGTGGGAGTGTGTTTGCCAGCAGAGTCAGCGACACTTAAACAAACATCCTCTTGGCCCTCATTTCTGCCCATCCTTTTGACGCCTTCCGGGAGGTAAGGAGACATGGGGCTGAACTCTTGAGGTTATTCCCAGCACTTTGCTGAAGGAGAGCACTGGGAAAAGTGTGCATATCCTCTCTGGTGAACAGCCTCACCCTCGTGTTTGGATGCAGTGGTGACTTGGCCAACCCCACCTCATCCGCCAGAGCAGCTTCTTGTCCTTCCGAACACAGGGTTAGTTTTTGATGTCCCTGCCAAGCTCTGTCCCCACCTCACCGACATCATTAGTGATGTAAAGATTCCACTGTCCAGAACTGGGACTCCTGACCCAGAATATGGAACAATGCCACTTGACTTGGAGACACGAAGCTCCCAGCATGTCAGCACGTCCCTGCCTCTCTCCATCCCCCAGTCTGGTGTCCCTCGGGGCTGGGAATCTGCAATTGTGGTTGTGCAGAGCACAACTGGGATTTCACACGCCTGGACTTCCTTACATCTGCCCACTTTTTCCTCTGCATGTTTTATCCTGGTAGAAGATGAAGACTTTGGCTATCGCGTTGGGATTTTCACACATCCGGCAGAGGGGAGTCACAGCAGTAGCTTTGGCCAAGCTACCAAAAATCAGGAAATCTTGGCCAAGAACCTCAAATATATGGAGTTTAAGGGAGAAGGGATGTTCACACAGACCTGCTTGGTCTGCTGCCTTGTGCCATGCCCCACACGGCCCCAGTGCCCCTGGAATACAAAGGATTCCAGAACTTCCTCTGGGCCAGTTTGGAGCAAATCTGTGAGTGTGCAGATGCTGGTGTGGCAGAGGAGGCAGGATGACAGGCAGGATGATACAGGGAATCTTGCACTCAAAGTGCAGAAAACACACTTTAGTTTCTGTTCCCAGCTCTCGCGTGAGCTGAGCCAAGGAACTGGAGTGCTCTGGGCCCCAGTGCCACGTGAGCTTGGCCCTGTACTCACACACCTTGCTGTTTCTCACACCTGCCATGTGGATTTATTGCTTTGCATCCATAAAGCAACGTGGGACTGAAGTGCTAATAACTTCTTCAACTATTTATTCATCTGGTGATATTAGAAAAGTAGGATGCTCCTCCAGATTAAAAAGGCAGTGGATGGGGAACTGCTGAAAAGTCTTGATTTAGTTGGCCTGGAGCTCTACACTGACCTCGTGCCCACACAGTGTGTTTTATGAAGTACAGCATCTAGATTTTAAAGGACTGTTCAAACTTTATTGCCATCGTGGTTTTTTGCTTGCCAAGCTAAAAATACCACTGTAAGGTTGTTTTGACCTTGTAAGCCACATGGCTAGCTGGAGGTATTTGGAAAAAAACTACCTTACACTCCAGAAGACATCCGAAATTTACACAGTCTGAGTCAATTTACCTTTCACTGTAACAAAGAATTAAATAGTCTGGGACAAAAATCAGAGGGGACAAATGTGTCAGGATAACATACAGCTCAGATTCACCTTCCCACTGCTTTTTCTTCATGGAACCTTCCATGTCGTGGCTACAGTCAAGGGGACCTTGCAAGAAGGTGTAAAAATGTGTGCGAGAGACAGAGAGAAACTGTGATAGTTTGTGTTACCTTAAGGCTTCTCTCCTACAACACTCTCAGAAGAAAAATTAATAAACAACCTCTGGCAATGGTTTAGCGTAAAAATCACACTCAGAACAAGTAACACCTACGTCCATCTCAACCTTTTGTGTGACCGAGCAGTTGATGGATGTTCTGGTACAGCAGAGTGCTGTGGGTGCCAGTCAGCTGTGACCAAACACTATATTCCCCTTTCCAGAGGATCCTCTCCCTCTAAACATATGTCATTACCAAAATTGTGCTGTTTCCTTGCATGGCTGGTTGTGCCAGGACTGAAAAGTCGCCATGATTTACAACATGAGCAGCTTGGTTTTTCACAAGTCCTGGTTATCTTTGATTTAAAGAACGTGATCTGTTTAAACAGGTCAGGTCTTTGAATGGACACATACTGACTGCTGCTTATTTAACTGTCATATTATGGGCTAGATGGTATTTGAGGGTAGGAAGTTTAAGCTCATATGTATATATACGTGTGTGTGTGTGTGTGTGTGTGTATGCAAAGAGATAATGGCATGCCCTGGTGCTCTTGTTTGTCATTCCCTTATAGACAGGGAACAAAAGAACGATTTTGGCAGCAGAGGAGCTGAATCTGCCCCTATTTGCAGAGAGGATTTTCCAGTCATGTCCTTAAGCACGACACATCCCTCTCCCATAAGCTCCCCCGTGTGCTGACTCAGGATTTTGCGGGGCCCCTTTTCAACACAAAGAATCTGGGCAGGCTGAATGCTGACCTGACACTTTCCCCCTGCTCTGTTACAGCCCATCCATTTCCCTCCACGCAGAAATGCACGTGAGGGCAAACAGCCCTGGTTCCCTCTGCTCTGTCCTGCCCAGAAGCTGTTCTGGTCCAAGGTAATGAACACGATGACAGAAATCCAGCAGTGCTGGGACAATCCTTACCTGCATTTTATTTTTAGGGTGTCTCCTGGTGAGAGGACAACGTGGTCCTTTGCAATGCTTAGCACTGGTTTCTGGAAAAACTCTTCCTCGGCAAGACCTGACCCAAATAAAGAAGCAACCATCATTAGACGAGGCTATTCACGCGCTCATATCAGGCACAATGCATTCGAGGCAAGCTTTTTGTTTTGTAAATAGTTCCTAATTTGGGGGCCCACACAGTGCTTGCACTTATACTGGTGCAGTTCAGTGAGAGTGGAGTTGGGAGATGCCCTCAGTTTGTTTCCAGTGTCCTTTACTCATCTCCTTTCTGACACCAAGCAGCTATGTTTCTGCTGGCGGTCTTTTTTTCTTGTGTTTAGGGGCAACTTTATTACTGAATTATTGCAGATTTAGGAGAACAGATCTGTGTTGAAAGGATTTTACACACCTATAAAAGTGGAAGGAGGTCTTTGGGAAATAATTTGAGGTGTGAGCTCATACGTTACATTTCAATCAATGGGAGAAGAGAAAACAGTAACTCTGGGGAGCAGCTCTTTGATTCGCCACTGTGGAATTGAAAGCCTGGTGATACCCAAATCACCGTTCCCAAATACTGGATCTGAACTGAGCCAAGGGCTGCTGGCTTTGTGGGCCTCGTGGTTGCTCCAAGGGGAACCTGCAGTGGTGTCTGGGACACCACTGATGTGGCAAGGTTCGTCAGGTCGCAGATGACAGTGGTTGTTAATGACAGTAGGGATAAAGGTCTCTCTCATCATCTCCTGGCCCAAGAAATGTCTCCTGACTATGCAAGTGTCCTCAGAGAGTATCTGAGTATACCTCTATGATGATATAATTTTCAGAAATTGAAACTGAAAAGAACCAGAAGTGAGGTTGGCCAGGCTGGTTTCCTTGTCCAAATTCAAAGTAACATAATCAAGAAGAGGAGAAAACAGGCTTAGATAAGGATCTCCATTTCCAAAGCTCTGACATTAAAGCTGTATGTTTTCTTTCCCCTCCTGCTCTTCAAATCTCTATCTTCTCCTTTGCCTTGAACCCGATAAGCCAGAAATCCCTCTGTGGGCTCACAGCACAAGCATTATTCGCAGCAGGGAAGGGAGATAACATATCTCACAAAGAGAGAAACACTAGGCTTTAACTTTTCAACTGGATGAAACAGTGATTTTCCTGCCTCCCACCTCTCAGCTCTCATCTCTTTTTTGCTGGATTTCAGTAAATTGCTCATGGCCTGGCATCAGTGAATCACTCCCCCTTTGGAGTATCTGGCTTCTTCCATGAGCCCTTCGAGTTCCCCCAGTAACTCCGGGGAGGCCAGATAATCTCACAGCACCACAGAGTCCTTCCAGAGGGGATCCTGCCCAGGCAGAATATTGCTGGACTCCCTTCAGAGGCACTGACCCTTCCTCTAGACTCTGGCTGAGACTTTGAACTAGTCCTGGCCACCAGAGAGAGAGATCCATCCCACTGCCCCCTGCTTTGCATAACTGATAACATTGTAGCTCTATCTCCAAAGTCCTTTGCAGAACAAGAAGTTGGAGTTTGACCAACACAAACTCCTTCCAGTGGATCTGTGGGACATTATTATCATGGCCCTACTACAAACTGCCATTCCATGTAATGCTGGGGAAGCAAAACAACTGGTGGGTTCCAGCCCTGCAATTCCCATTTCTTGTAGGAAGTACTGTTATTCCCAAACACGTTCAGGATGGAATGTGCAGGGAGCAGCACCGTATTTAGCTGAGAATCAACAGGAAAAGTCCCAAACTTTGCAGGAGGAGACACTGCCAGGCACTTTGAGTGCCTTCTGGTTTCTAGACACAACCAGTTCCCCCTGAGCACGGGCTGAACTTTGGCATGAGTTACTGGTATTTCACACTCTCTTAAGACCATGTGCTGAGCTTTGCAAAAATGATCCAAAAAATGGCCAACACCTTCAAATATGTTTGTTAGGTGTCATTTAATTTGCCAGCTGAGGTGGTTTGGGTCCTGTGCAGTTCTCCCATGACACTGCTCCTCCCGGGATCTGCTCTGGGCTGCTGATGTTGTGACTTCAACCAGGTGCTGCTTCAACTTAGAAAGTCCTGGGGTTTGAAACAAGCCTTTATTTCTTTTCTCTTAAGCCTTCAGTTGTTCTTAGGGTGTAGAGGGGCTCATCTGGTGTCTCGAGCTGGCCTTTTGAACAGCCTTGAGTTGTACCTCTTGTGAGTGTGACACTGTTGGAAGGGTCTGGAGTCAAAGCCAGAGAACTGGTTTGAGACCTGAGCTGCTATTCTGACCCCATAGCAATGGAGCCCAGGGGCTTTTATAATACTTGACACTGGTTTTGCTAAAAGAAAGAAAAGTATTTTCCAATTATTCTGTTTTTACTTCTGAGCTACTTCTTTCCCAAAGTTTATTTTGGCTTTGCGAGCTGAAGAAAAGAATAAGCAAAGTGTAATTTTAGAGCTTTTCTACCCCATGGAGGACAGGAGGAGAAATTCCTGTGCCACACACACATCTGGTCGCTGCCTCCAGGTGACAGAGGGTTCATATAAACACGGGGTGTGCCCTTTCTGCCACACCAGGGCCAGAGCTGAGGGTACTGGGAAAGAAAGGTTTGAGGCCAAAAGTGAGAGAGCAGTATGGGAAAAGGTCAGGTTGTGCTACAGCAGGACACTATATGCCAAACTGGCAGAAGAAAGCCTCACAATATTCTTAACCTCTCCTGGCCCCTTTTGACTTCAGCTTTTAGAGGCAAACCTGGGGACAGCCCCAGGGTGTGTTGGATCAGAAGAAAGGGATCTTCCCCACTTGTGTATTTGTTGTGCATACTTGAGGAGACTCATGCCCTTAAGAAGGTTTTGGGATGCTGCAAACAGCTTCCTGCAGAGAAAACCAGGCTGTGCCCAGCAGTGCATCCCCTCCTTTTCCACAGTCCTGCTCCCTAACCTTTGTTTAGCTCTGGATTCCCATTCCCACCCATCAGTGGTGCCAGGGCAGCCTGGGCTGCAGGTTGATGCTGTTCTTCTTGTACCAAGACTGAGTCTTCTGGGGCATTGTGTGCAGGTCTCCTGCTTGGTGGGAAGTAAGTAGGATTCGTTGCAGGGGCTGTGAAACAGGCAGGAGTGATCTGGTTTGGGAAGGGCAAAGTTAATCCCCTGCTGACGCCCCCCAGGAAAGCATCATTTCAATACTCTGCAGTGCTTTGCCTTCTTTTTAGAGTGAATATTCACTGTTTTCGTGTGTTCCATTTTGGGTTTATGGCTTGAATCAAATATGTCTCACACCTCAAAAGAAGTCTTTCACAGCTACTCTGCACTTTATATAAAAGCTCCCAGACTTGACAGATATCTCTCTGTTGTCCACCTACAACCTGCCCAGGGTGGGGTGGGGGACCCCCACTCCTGGGCCAAGTCCTGCTGAAGCTGATGAGCTCTGATTGCACGGCTCCAGCTACAATGCCCAGGCCTAAAATAACATTCTCCTTGTCCCTAATTAAATAATTTTGGTCCTGCTCTAAGGCTTCAAGGGTCACAGAGTTAAAAACAAGTCCTCAGCCGTGTTATTACCTTGGCAAAGCTCTGCAGAGGAGCGAGTAGCCTGGCAAACAGCCACGAAGGAAGGCCTCAGTGCCATGGCTGTCCCTGCCATTCCCTCTGGAGATAACACTGCTGCCTGGTGCAGCATCCTTCCCTAACTCTGGCATGGTTTGGGATAAGGTGCTGCAGTGATGACGCTGTAGGTTTAGGAGAACTTGTTGCCTCCTGCAGAGCTACAAACAGGTCTTCGCACAACATCCCCTCTGTAAACCAAGGGAGAAGGACGGGCTCCTCCTGGGAAGGGACATGTTGCATCTCCTGTCAGGTTCCTGCCCTCACCTAGATGTTGCTAACATGAGTTGGCTGCAGCAAGACAAGAACACAGCATCACCAGGCTAAAGATGCCCCCAGGAAGAGCCCCCAGAGCCTCATGCACTATTTCTACCCTGAGAGCTTAATCTTACCTTCAGTTTAGACTTTAATATTCTGCTCTTGCCAGTGAAAACCACAAACACAGCACAACCACACAAATCCTTGGGAGTGGAATGGGAAAGGTTGACTGATACATTAGCCAGGGAAGAAAAATATATTGAAAACTGTTTTTCCTGGGATAATCTGATTTTGCAGCACAGCCAGCATTAAAGACAGGAGGATCCCCAGGCAGAGGGTAATGGGTCACCCCCCTCACCTCCCTGTCAGGTGGTTTCTGACTCCATCTCACTTGGCAGAGGGAGATCCCTCCCACATAAGGCCCGATGGTTTGTGCTTAGGCCCATCAGTGAGCATGGAGAAAAATTATTTTTAATCTCAGTTTCTTATTGTAACAGTCTTCCTTCAGGCATCCTCTGGGCACCGCAGCTATCCCTGAGAAAGCCCTCCCAGATGGTTGTGAGATGGGCCATGTCTGATGTTGAACACAGTGACAGCTCACATCACTGTGATGTCTGATCAGGGGATCCACGGATCCCTCTTGGGCACAGGGGAGGGGGAGGCTGGGGGAACAGTATCAGATAGCACCTAAACCCTGCATCAGATGGCAAGGAAATAATTGCCAGGCAAACTGGGCACTGCTGTGCTGACAGGTAAATGAGACAGGTTAGAGCAAGGCCCTCGTTCCACGAGGACTTGGGCACACAAATAGGCTTTTGCACATGCTTGGACTCCAGGGACTATTCATGTGTGCAAAGTCACTCGTGTGTGCACATCTGGGCCCCAGGACATGTCAGGACCCATTAGAAAGGACTGGAAGTCAGAGTTTTAGAGCTGATCTGAGTCGTAGAGAGGGAGAGGCACATACACAACATTTAAAAACTGATTTGTCATTGCTGGCATGGGCTGGGGATACTCCTGTGAGCTGTACTTGCCTGAAAGCCTTCTGAGTCAGAGCCTGGATGGGGAGCACACTCTGTGCTCTGAGAACACTGGGATCACTGCAGGCTGCATGGAGAGCACACACGGCCCTGGTCACCAGGAACGAGGTGACCAGCAATAATAGGGATGGTACAGAGCAAAAGCTGTTTCCTCTGCTCCTGTCATGGAAAACCTGCGGAAGTCAGTCCCTCCAAATGACTTTGTCTCTGCAGCAGTAAATGACACCAAGTAAATGACAATGTGCTTCCCTCTGAGATGCCAGAGCACCTCATCACAAGCTCACAGTGTGAGCACAGCTCAGAATGAGCAGGTACCAGTTTTAAAGGGTATTTTCATGCTTCTATCCCCAAGGAAATCTATTTTTGCTGGAATTAGAGAACTCAAGGATTCATTGAAAAGCTGTGTGTGTTTAAACCAGTGGTCTGTAATCATTTTAGGATTTATTTCAAGGTTACCCCCTATGAAAAGAGAAGACACGACAGCACTGCCATCATTATTGGATCACAAGCCTTGCAATATTTGGTGTGTTTATTAAGTCTTCAGCTCCTGGAATCAGCTTTCACTTGTTACAGTCAAGTAATTCTTTCTTATTTTAAAGTCTTAAAAAGGCAGTAGCAAATAACTAAAGAGATCCACATCTGCCCCTTTTCTGTTGTGAGTTTGGACACAGGACTTTTGATTCTCCTGGACTCATCATTGGCATTAATCAAGTGTTTTGTGCTCTCTATTCAAAGTGCAAAATCTTCTAAACGAAATGTTATTACACTGACTTCCCCAGCAGAGGAGAAGGGATGTTCTTGTGATGAAGGTCTTGGCTGTAAGTCAGGAACAGATCTCTCATTATTCTTTTCTGCCAGCCAGTGAGTTCTGTATCAAGCCACCTGATGGGCACCAAGTCAGTACAGAGGCCAAAGGCCCCTGTGAAGGGCTGCAGATGGGGAGTGTGTGGATTAGAAAGAGTTGTTTGAGGGTAACTTACCCTCTAGACCTAATTGAATGCCTCTCTCCTATTTCACTTCTCTCCTGATTTGCTCGGGGTTTTGATCAGGTTATTTGCTCTCTCAATTCTTCATGTGAATATTGAGGATAATAATTTAACTTGTCTGTAGAGATTTAAGCCCTTTGTCTTCTCTTGTGCATTCTCTCTGTGCTGAACTGCTTTTCCTAGAGGAGGAGGTGAGAAGGGGTTCAGATCCTGCCTCAGCCACAGCCTCACCTGAGGCAGAAGCACCACTTTAACCAGTGTTCCGTGTGCTGGGAGCTGGGAGCCAAGCTGCCCATGCCCAAACTGCACATATGACACTGCAAGATAATTGCAAAATCAGGAAGAATCACCCCAAAGCAGTGGGCCAACTAAAAGGCAACAGCTCCACTTTTGCTGAGGAATCCAAACCACGGAGATGTGACAGGGCTCACAACTGGAGGGTGAAACACCAGACAGCAGATGGTTAATGCACCCAAGGAGCAGCCTGGAGTGGAATGGGAAAAAAGAATGTTCCTGAAAAGCCTGTCTCTGGAAAGTGCATGGGAAATGAGCTGCAGGTCCACCAGGAAAGTACAGCTCATGCCCTGTGTGCAGCTTGTTTCTCCCTGACATCACCCAGGACCAGGGTCTCACCATCCCTTGGATGTTTGAGCAACCCACCCTCATTCCTGGGAAACCCACCCATGGGACTGGGGAATACTGCTGTGGGAAAAGCCAAGAGCAAACAGCCCACATGCAGTGGGACCCAGGGGCCCTTGAACATTCATCACGATTTTTTGCCAAAATTGTCTCCCTTGCTACACGGCTGCTATTCAAGCAGAATTATTTTTAAGGAAAATAGTTCATCAACTTTAAAAGATTTTTTGTTTTCCTTGTTTGTTTTTGGGAAATGGTTACTAGAAGCCTATCTTCCTGTGGTTTTCCACCTGGAAATAACCAGGAATCCCCCAGAGTGGTCCTGCAACAGAGCTGCTGTGGGTGGGCAGAGCTAACAACCTGCAGGCCAGAGCCAGAGCTTCCCTTCCTACAGAAGCTGAAGAACTTCATCCAAAATTAAATTAGCAACCAGAAACTCATCAGGAGAGATGGCTAAGATTGCTTCAGGATATTCAAATGCAAGTGTTAACCCAAGAGTATCTCTGGCAAAGCAACAGGCTTCATGTTTTCATTGATTTTCCAAGCCAGAGAAGGCAGTATTTCCTCAGCTGACTCATGAGAAAGGGGAGCAGTTTCCACCCATTCTTCCCTGCTTGCTGCAAATGGAAGTTGCGTGTAGTTCAGCCAGAGGCAGCAGTTTGGGTGTAAATGGTCCTGGTGACAACCACGAAAAATTAAATCATTAGTCTGGAGCAGGGAAGCCATCAACAACAGCACAGTAAAAACAACTACTAAGTAGAGCAAGTGTTTAAAGATAAGATAAGATACTGGCCCAGCTTTTGGGATTTATTCCTACAAGGCTTTTCCTCAGCCATGGATGCATCAGCACTTCCTGCTGAAGTGGCACAGGGTCACTCTGGTTTCCTCCTGTAATCAGCAAACCCTTCAGCAAGGCCACTTATTGTTGTGTGTGCTGACACGAGAACCCCGTGTCGAGCCACAGCAACTATCCTCTGGTTTTCTGCAATCAAAACATAACCTTTGGTGTTCACCTACACCTGCTCCAAGGCAACTCCTGGAGCCATAATGCCATGTCCTTTCTGGGCTGTCCATGGTAGGAGTCACTGTATCAGTTGCAGATTTATGGAAAGAGGTCACAGAAAGCAACTCCAGGTCAAAATTGTTTGGTCTTGGGCAGCAGCAGCTCATTAATCAGAGCCATTGTTTTCCCTCTGACACTGTAGAGTCCTGCAGAACGACAGAGATACCCCCACCCTGTGCTGGTGGTGAGTTATGTAGTAAGGGTGACAGTCCTTGCTTTGTAACTAGATGATAAGCTGAGAACTTGGATCTGCAGCCATAAAATAAACATGAAATCTGAGAAAGGAGGTGGCCACATCTGCAATCATCTGCCATGCACTCAAGCACAATTTGAAGTATTTAGGAAATGTGGTAATCTCATGTCAATGGAAAAAAAGCCGAGAATGTTGTTATTTCTTGATCCAAATTATGGCAATTCCTCTGGGAAAGAGAAGATCTGGCACATCTCCATGATTAGGAAATAAGCAGACCCAGTGGGAACAAGATGCACAAAAAGGAGATCACGCTATGTGCTAAAGATTTTAGGGGAAAAAAATAATCAAAGAATGTGAGGTATGAAGCTGTCTTTGCCTCTGCCCCCAACGTGGTCTCCTGAGAAAAGCTTTAGGGCTGCAGATGCAAGTGTTTCCAATGATTCCCAGACAGGATTACTTCATCAGCGCTCCAGACATAGCTGTCGTTCTTCCTCACTCGACCATCCTGAGGGGAGGGCACATTCTTCAGGCAAGGCTGAGAGTCAGGAGGAAGAAAGGCCCACATGGAGCTCTGGGATGACCCACCACAGAAGCAGCCCTGGCAGGAGCCTGACACAGCTCTCTGCTGGTGCCCTCAGTGCCAGGGTTCACCCTGCACTTGCACTGCCCACGCAGCACATCCTGCCTGCCTCCTCCCAGGGCACTCGGGGGGGACTCACTTCACCCCATCTGCACATCTAACACAGCATTCATCTGGAAGTGAATCTGGCCAAGACTTCTCCCCTTTCTCCAGAGCTCTGGGTAGGAAAACGGGAAGGTAGAAGGCTTCCTCATGAGGGGCAGTGGAGGGGCAGCTCCAGTCTCTGCTCTGTGACCAGTGACAGACCTGAGGATTGGCTGGAGCTGTGCCAAGGCTGCCAGAGCTCCGGGAGTGTTAGGACAAAGCTCTGAGGGGCAGGGTGAGATTGTTGGGGTGTCTGTGCAGGGCCAGGAGCTGGACTGGATGATCCCTGTGAGTCTCTTCACACTCAGGATATTCCATAGTCTAGCTCTGCCTTGTCTGGTCCTTTCCAGGCTTCCCTGTGTCCCTGTGTCAACTCAGAAGTGTCAGCACAGGTGAGCTCCTGGGAGTGTGTGATGGATAGAGCTGGATGTTTTTATTGCTTGTCAGCCTAGCAGTTCCTCACAGCTACAAACAGCAAACCCGCATCAAGTTATGATCCCAGCTTGTCAAAACCCTGCACTCAGTTGCCTTTAATCTAATCAAAATCACCCTCTGCAGTTGTGTGTGGAGAGTAGTTATGTAGAAAGTTGTGGATGCTCAGTTTAAAACGTTCCTTTGAACATTTTAAAACACTTTAAACTAAATTACTGATTATTTTGAGTAGTATCATCAAATTTGCTCGTTTATCAAAGGTGACATGTAAGGCTGAAAAGTTAACAGCAGTAATTCTTGGACTTCATGTGTGTCACAGCACAGCCCTAAACACTGTGTTCACTCACACATCAATGGGATTGAATTTGGCACCTCTCTAAATTTCTTTCAAACTTATTTGTTTTGTACAGCTGCAAATACTGAAAGCAGTTGTTGTGCTGACTCTGTTCCAAGAACTATTCCCCAACCTGCTCATGTGCACAGAAAGGATCAGGCACTTTTGAAATCCATCTTGATATGAGCCAGGACCTCTCATGAAAACAACAAGTAGTAAATCTCTCTGGATGCAGGAGTGATTTCCCTCTTGTTCCTGCTCAGTATTACTATTTATACTAGACTTTTAACCTGGAATAAAGGGGCTGCCTATACTTTGGTGATCCACCCTTTGGGCAGGGTGGACGTTTTGATAAAGAGAAGACCTTTTAAAGTTAGAGCAGTAGTAGAGAAGTTTCCAATAGATTTGCTCATTTATACAGTTTTATACCTTTCTCATAATTTTTTTTAAGTGACAAGAAGTCAGATATAAAAAACCCACAATCATCTTCTTTTCTGTAAGGATATGATATGTTAATATTATTTTTTTACTTGCTAATCACATTATTGCACTCTTCTTGGCAGACTGGAAGTATCTGTGGTGTTCCTGTACCATGGTGGCACTTCCCAGAGAGGGAACAGGGTGCACCAAGAGTTCTAAAGCTGCACGTTCTCCAGCAGGAGACAGGGAGAATTGAGATGGGGTTTATTTTTCTGTAGGCAAGAAATTGCCTTAATTCAGTGTTTTGGAGGCAACACAATAACCCAGACAGGCAGCAGCTCCTCACTCAGCCCAGCTGCCAGCAGAGGTCAGACTTTAAGCTGGCACCATCAAATATAAATGAGGGATTTCCCTTAGGTTTCCATACAAGTTGCTGTCAGTGGTGAAATGAAATTTTTGCCAGAATTCAATAAAGTAATGCTGGTTTCACACATGTTGAAAAGCTGTCCTGGTACCTCAGAGAGCTCATCCAGTCTCTGTCATCTCTAAAGTGTGATCAGGAAACAATATTCAGTAGCAATTTAGGGCAGTCAGGCTTGTTTCTGAACAACAGCTTTGGAGCTGAAAAATAACCCTCATATAAATCAAAAGCAAACTGACGAAAATGAAAATTTCTCAAGTTAAAGAGGTCGGTAAATTAAGTTTCACTGGGCTATACCACACAAATTAAAGTCCCAAATACCATCCCACTTGCCATATAGACTTAGATTTACATAGCTCGTGAGGACTGATGGCTTTGAACTTCACCTGGCCTGGCTATTTCAGTTCTCAGCCAGAACATTCATTATCAGAGCAATTTTACATGTAACGAAAGGTAATATCAGCAAGTGACACAGTATTTAAAAATACCAAGTCAACTAAATTATTGTACTGTATGTCAGCTTACTCCTTGGACAATAAAATATGATAACTCATCCTAAGTACAAGTCCTTGGAAAACTGTAAGATGGATACCCTAGAGAGGCATTAAAATGGTCGGAGAAGGAGAGAAAGAGAAGTTACAAAATCCCTGACACTATTTCAGCAGAATGTGTGTTTCTTTGAAAGCATTCTGTGGCCTCTGCCAGCACTCAGCCTCTGCCTGGATGTATCAGGAGAGAGAAGGATGTTCCCTCATGTCCCTCCTCCTCCACCTCAGACTAAACCAGTCATTACAAAATCTCTCTTCTCGTTCTGTCATCCACTTGTGCATGAGCCTGTTGGGAAGCCCCTGTAAACTCCCTGTACCACATCCCTAAGCCCTGTACAGCACAGAATGACCTTGAAAAGGAGATCTGAAAAAAAGTATTTTAAGCCCAGCTGATGGGAATTATTACAATAGGATGTGTGGATCCCTCTGGATCCTGTCTGTCCTCCTGGAAATCTCTGTACATGGAAATGATTTGTTAGCAGTGATTTGAGCTGGTAGAGCTGGGTGAGGCTTAAGAGGGAGACTAACACAGCCCCTCAGTTGGTTTGGTTTGGTGAAAACCATCCAGATGAGACTGACACCCTCCCAAACCCATCAACGTGTGCCTCCAGTGTGTGTTATTCAGTAGGAAACCTGTTCAGTGGCTCCCAAGCCAAAGAATAAGGACATTTGTCCCTACTCCACTGAAGACAAAAATGTTTTGGTGCCATAGGGCTGTTTGTTGAAAAACAGCAGAAAGCATGAGTTTATTCTTTCAGAGCACCACTTTCTCTATGTTCTTTGGTGTTCAGTCAATTATGCAGCCCATACCTAAAGGAGGGAAAGTTAAAATACTGAATCTCAGGTTCGTAACTTGACTCACATATCGCAGGTGTCAAGGATGCTTAGAGAGGGAATTCTGCTTCAATATGAGCATCCTGCCAGTTTTCCATCTCTCCAGCAAAAGGTCAGGAGGGTTTAAACCCACATCCCTTTTGCTGCTAATCTGGTTATTTGCCACATTGTTTATCCTGAAGATCAAGAGCCCTTTGGATAGATTTGATACAATTTTCATGCACAGCACAGTGTATAATGCTGTAATAATAAAATTGTTAAAAATTACATGGCGGTGCTCAACAAAAGAGATTGGAATCATGGGAGATCTGTTACCAAGGACAGCTATTTATCTGCTTTTTCTGTTGAAACTGGTAAGAGTCTGGGGAGAGGAAAGAAAATCTTCCCAAGGTTGAGTTACATCAGCCAGTGCAATTCATCTCCCAGAGGAAATGATGATGCCAGGCCTATCTTTAGGAATATTTAAAATTAGATGAGATAAAGTGCTGGGAGATGTCCTTCAGAAAAGGTTTGCTGATGACCTACATGGAACAACCCCTGAGACCTTCAACTGCCACATTTGGGCAGTTCTGGGGCCCTGCTGATCTGCTGAGTGACCAACCAGGGCCTGACTTGGGGTACAGGTCTCTCTCCTTTCCAAACTTCTTTGGTGCTACCCCAGACTCAGAGTGGGCGTTCTCAGCTTTGGACTCAAAATCATCCTCCATCCAGACCTGAAACAGGACTGGGGCTGTTTCCTGAGAAATGTAAGAGCTGAGAGAGGAATCTGGATGAGGTTCTACTGAATGATGAGAGGGTGGCTTGCAAAACAACCTCTGATGACACTCCACAGATAAATCCTACTGTAGCCATCAAGTAGGATGACTGCTCAGGGACCATCAAATCCTTATGGAGTAGCTGCTCAGAGAGACTACCTCTTTCCTCAGGCCACTTACTCAAGGTTTCCTCCTTGATGGTGTGAATCCTGCAGTCAACGCTTCTCCCCGGGGGTGCCAGGGTGTCCTATAGGCAGCACCCTACAAACTCTGGTGGAAACTGGGCAATACCTATTCTCAGGCCTTTTGCACAGTGGTGAATTTCTCCTCTCCATCTCATTCCTCATCCCCAGCCCTCTTTTCTAAGAAAAATATGAGCTTGCATGGAAACACTTCTTTGTAAAGAACATCTGTGTCCTCCTGTGTGGTGAATCACTGACCTGCAGAAGGAGCAGGCCAAGGGAAGGCCACGAGAGGGATGGAGCTGAAATCAGAATGGAGAAGGTGGATGGCCAGAGTGAAGCAGAACAAAAGCCCACCCCTGTTAGAATTGTTTTATCCTTTTTCCTTGAGCTATAAATCCTGAAGCAAATGAGCCAGAGCCTCCTGAGGTCGACTCAATGGATGCACCACACTGAACAGAGACGGATTCGATCAAATACAGGGATTGTGTGGGTCACAAACATGAAAATGCTCAGTGTCAGTAAAATCTGCTTGGTGGGTAATTACTTTGTTTTTTCAGTTTCTCAGTTTCACCCATTAAGAAGAAATGGGCTGGAGCTGACTTTGGACTTGACGCTGGAATCTGTTTTCGATCAGCTCCGTGCTCCACTTCTGTCGGTGTCGTGTGCCTGTCTCAGGAGGCTTTCCTTTTTTTTTTTAGGTCTGTTTTGAAGGATAGCAGGTTGCTATTTTGGGAGACAAGATAAAAGCTGTTTGCTGAGATGGGGAGAGGAAACCTAACGATCTCCTTAAAACCAATCCCAGTTTCATTTACATTTCCACAGCCCCAGTCGATGTTATCCTGGGACTGCAACCTCCCTGGGTACTTTGGCCTAACTAGGTCTGGGAGCTGGTTTCCTCACTGGTTTGCATTAAGCTGGAAAGTACCAATCGGACCCCAGGAATTGGCTGTAAATCGCTTGTGAAATCCTTCTTAATGACAAACTCCACCAGGCCATGGAACAGGGCTTCAGTCACTTCCTTCCAGCCTCCACCACACTGTTCCCCTGACATGACCCCAGCTTCTCCCCTGGTTGGGAGGCTTCTCCACAGCTGTGACATAATGTTTTTGATGGCAGGGTTTGGAGGAATTCTGCTTGTGGCAAAGCAGGAATCTGCTTTGAATTAGCACTGCACATATTTATCAAGTCTGCATAGCATGGCTGCCTGTTGACAAAAATCCCCTCTCCTGTCCCCGCAGGTTCCCAGCTCAGCTCGGTGACCTGCCAAGGGTCGGGGGAAGAGCAGTTGCTGGTGTCTGGGAGCAGCCCAGAGAAGGGGCAGCAGGAAGGTGATAACCCAGGTGTGATGCCCAGAGCCAGGCTGGCTTTTGATTGCCAGATCCTGACTTTTGGGTTGACTGAAGATGGTCGGCACTTCCAGGACTCCAGTCCTAGTGCTGGCTGTGTCCCCCCTGCTGCTGCAGCCCCTCTCCAACATGTTGGTTAGATCACAGCAGATCAGTTCATCATCTGGAAAAGCTATGGCACAGGGAAGAGGATTGCACAGTGACCTGGAAACAGCAGCTTTGCTTTGTGGGATCCTGCTTTTAAAGGTGCTTTACCACAGTTGCTTCCAAGAAAAGCAAACATTGCCAAGTACCCGGGAGCAGCCCCAGTTCCCATTAAAGCCACCTACGCTGCTCAGATGAAGCTGGGCAGGAAATTCTTCTCTCTTCATGTCTAAATATTTAAGACCTATTTATTTATTTTAATTCCTCTTGTGCATAGGGATAAAACACAAATCCTTCAAAGGTTTTGCTTATTATGAAAAGTAGCAACAGAAATAGACTCATCTAAAAATAGCCAGTTATTTAGGGCAGCCCCCAGTAGTGGGAGACAGATCCTGAGGCTTGATTCCACCAAGGAACGTGGAGTCTCCAGCATCCTACACATGTATCCCAATGACAAGGTCATGGCATCGTTGGGTTGTGACCGGAAAGACCGTCCTGGTTGGAGAACCTTTCCTGGAAAACTGCATCTCACTCAGCCACTTTCTACACTGAATTTTGCCACAGTGTAATTTTCTAATGAAAAACTGTTTTTTTATAAAACCCCAAACTGTTTCTTTTTTTTTTTTTTAATATCAATTTCAGAGGAGAAACAACCACACCATGGTTTTCTTTTCCTAAAAATGTCACATCTTCAGCCCAAAAGTTTATTGCTGTTCGTATAGACGTACAAAATGTGCAGTTGCCCTTTGAACAATAAAATTAATTGGTGCGCTGGATAGTTAACAAAATCAACAAATATGGGCTCTAAAAGTAGTTAAATGAGGAAAGCAGCTCCTGGTTTTGGAGCTCTCTCCTGACTATCTCTTGCAGAGCATCCAAAGCCCTGGGAAGGAATACAGAACTGTATGAAAATGACTAAGAAAAAAGAGAATCATGAAAGTTAAGTGAACACTGAATGAAAGCAAAATGAAAACTTGATGTCACCAAGAAAGAAAAATGTCACCACTTAGATTCAGGAGGAGAAAAGCACCAAGGTGGGAGATGAAAGAATAATGCAAATCTAGGCAATTAATAAGGTTCCTTCCATCTCAAATCCACACATACAGCCTTGATTTGTTAACTAAGATTTCAGAGAACTAATCCCAGTAATGAAATCCAGATCTGAGACACTGCAGAATAAACAAACAGCTTACCAAGGTAGAGCCAGCATTTGCTGGGGTCCTTACTTCTTTCAGAGTTCTGTTTCCTCTTGTCTTGATTAGTCAGTAAAACTCTTGGGACTGCACATGAATTATGGTCTGACAGATGTGGACTGTGGTACTGAGGGATTTCTCCACATGCTGAAGGAAACCTGCAGGTTCCCAGTGCCCCTTGAGAACGTGGGGTATTTGTGCACGATGTGTATCAGGGCAGGAGGAGGAAGTAACACCCACTGCAGAGAAACAGAATCACTGGAAAAGCAAGTGAAAGTGGGGTTTATTTTTTCCTGGATGTGCCATAAGGTTACACAGATGCCTGGATCTGCACGGCCAAGCCGAGACCAGTCAGTGCTGCAGCCAACAACATGCAATACTTCAAGGCAAAGAAACACGCTTGGCTTCCAGCTGGAAAGGGAGCCCGAGCTTTTTGTTGCACTCCTAAGCTATTGTAATGTTTGTATCAATTTAAAACAGACTCTTGGGGAGAGTACAAAAACAGAGATGAATTTCCAGGCTGAGACCTCAGATGCCAAATTGTAAACCCTTGGCTGAAGGGTCTTAGGGTAGAAACAACTGCACAGCATTAACTGCATAGCAGTGGTTCCTGCAGGAGCCATAAGAATAAAGAGAGCATTTAGGAAAATTGTGAGGCATTTCATTTGGGCTTTAGTGCAAGGTCAGAGGATGCAAGCAGCTTTGGGAGGAAAAAAACGCTGTTTGGGAGTAAAAAGAGCTGCAAGTGAAGCCCTAGTCCTGCAAACTTTATTCACAGGAGCTGTTGTGTTGATGGGAACATCTGTCCAGCGGGAACAGTCCTCTGAGCCCAGGCTGGCTCCACCTTGCAGGCCCATGTAAAGAGATCATGTCACTGTGCAATGGCACTGAAATTAAGGGACAGTTTCCCCGTGAGGAAATAGAAATTCTCCCATGCTCACACAACCACTGGGAGGAAGGACAGCAGATCACTTTTAGTGTTCTTAATTTATCTGAGCTATTTTAAAACTACAGGTCCCTAACCCAAGTATTAGATCTGTTTAGTTTTTAAAAAAGATGTTCCTAAAAGGGTTCTTCTTGTTTATTTTTCAGCTTTGTTTGTTTGGTTTTTGGCCATGGAAATGTAGTTCATTGAAGAGGTTTGATGTGATTGTACCAGGATATCAAAGAAGCCTGAATTAGTGATGTGTTATGGGGCTTGGAAAACATGACCCAATTCCTACAATAACAGCACTCTCCCGAGGTGTGAGAGCTGTTACTGCCCCACAGCCATGTAGCAAAGGTGCCAGTGTTTGGGTGCAATCCTGGGGCCTGATTCCAATGGTTTTTCCGCTGGATTTTCCCCCAATGCCCCCAGACACACACAACAGCAATGGGCACTGGGCAGCCTGGCACAACTCTGAGGTACCAGGGTTAAGCACAACCTGTTTACCATTTGAAAATGAGTAATTCTGTGTATGATTCATTGAGCCTTGTTGTTCCTTGGAGCAGCCAAACAGGAATTTTAGACATGTTATTTTATCGCCACAGTCAACAGGGGAACTTTCTCTTTTCCATGGTTTTCAGAGAAATGGGGGAGGTTGGTGAGGAGATGCCGACAAAGAAGGAAAATTTATCATTTTTCCTTTGAAGTCTCCAGTTCTGAACTTGATTAGAGTCTTCCATGTGTCCTGTAGGGACTTTGACCCTCTTGACACAATCTCTTAGCCAGTGAGGTGCAGTGGGGACTCGGTGCAGCCAGGACTTCGATCTCCTTTCCTGGGTGTCTTATTCACCAGTGGAACAAGATCCTTCACAGCAGATCCAAACTGGTCTTGTGCTGGAAGCAGCAGTTCAGCCTCTCTGGCATTCCCGCTTTGCATGAAGTTTACAAGTGGGATTTTACAATTTTATCATGTGCCTCCCTGTGCTGACATGAGACCCCATTGTAGTTTAAAGGCAAAATAAGTCTGCAGGTGTGTTGTTACATGGTAGGAGGATTACAGAGCTGTAATCCATATCTCCATCAATAAAACAGAAGGCAATAAAAGGGTTTCTGTAGGAACCTGCTATTTGCAAACTTCTGCAATATGTGAATTAATCTGTTCCACTGATAATTCCTTAAATGAACATTTATTAGTGAAGACCTGAATCCTGAGGATTTGGAGAATAGCAACATGCAAATCTTCTTTGCCCTTCCCATTAAGCCCTGCTATGACTGTGAGGTTTAGGAGCTGCAGGCCTTGCTGACCCTCCAGGACAGCCACAGGAAGAGGGAGGAAAGGAAATCGCTTTGTATTCACATCCAAATATAAAACCAGCTTGATGTTCTTGTCTCCCTCGTCAAGCAAGTCACGTTCCTTCCCCCTCCTGCCTTCACCCAGCACTGCAAAATCAGTTCACTTTGGTGACTCCTTAGTGCAAAGCCCAACAGAAGAATTAATCCAGGTACAAATTTGAATATTTTTCGATTTAAAATGCGAACAGGATAAAATCTGCAGCTTCAGCTCTTCTGTTTTCTTAAAAACTGCTCCCCCCAATCCTGGGCAGGTTTCAGCAAAAGATAGAAGGGTGCTTTGAGTTACAAAAGACCTAGGCTGCCTAATTCTTGTTCCAAAGCAGGGTGAGGTTCCTCCTGAAGCTCACAGTGAGGGTATCCTGCCCTGGCCACCCTCTCTGGTCCCATTCCAGGCCAGGGTGGGCAGCCAGGGTCCCACAGTGTGCAGAAAGATGCTGTCTGGCTTTGAGAGAAGGCAGCAAAGATCCAGAGTCATCCCAAGACAAACCTGTGTCCCCACAAGTTCCGTCTGTCTCCCTCAGATCTGGGAGGAACATGTAAGGTGCTGACAAGCCCTGAGATTTTGGGTTGCTCTAAGGAGTTAAATATATATTGCTGTGCCATGAGCTGCTTTCCCAAAGCAGAGCCCAGCTGGCAGCACCTCCCATGGGAAGGGCAGAGCTTTGGGCAGTGCTCTGGGAGGGGTGGATTTGCACCCTCAGCCTGTTCAGGGGTTCTTTGTGCACCCAGCCTGTCCTTCTGCTCAGAACTTTCATCTCTCCAGGTTTTAAAGAAACTAGGGTTGGCCCCACCCTGCTGTACAACTGCAGTGCTATTTACCACTCTGAGAGGAAATCCCATGTCACAACCCCCAGGAGCACAAGGAATAATGTCCGGAATTCCTTTATCTGTGACTAGGACTGGCTCAGGCTCTTTCCCGTCTCCTAAGTGTACACAAAGATATTCTTTTCTTTTGTCAAGGCAATGGGCCCAGATTTTAGTGATGGTTTATTAAAAAAGAAAAGACTTTGGCAAGACTCAAGAATAAACGTTCTCTGACTTTAGACCCTTTTGTTCTTCAGGGTGAAAAGTGACTACAAAGAAGAAGGAAAACTGAATCACTGGTCCTTGCCCTCCACCATAAATTTGACCTTCACTGTTTTTAAAGTGCCTAAAATTGGTGTCCTGGGCCAATCAGGGAAGTAGAGTGATAAGCTTCTCTCCATGGCTGCTCTGCATGATGATTTGCTTTAAAGTGATCAAAATGACTCTGTGAGCATTGCAGTTTTTTGAACCCTCAGCTCCAAGGCTTCTGTCCATGTCTTCATTGCCCATCTACAGGTTGTACTTATCCATTTGCAGAGCAATGCAGTAAAAGGCACTACTGGACACCAGGAATCCTGAGGGCAGTGCTCCCCTTGGATGAGAGGTTGGGAAGGAGTGAGATGCGCATGTACTGAAGTGCCCCCCTGCACATGGATCCAGAGCTCTGGCCATTCCCTGCTCCCACCAGACCTTGTGTCCTGCTCACACTATGAAGCAGAACATCAGGGGTGCACGTGGCTCCCTGAGACATCCTCCCAGGGTGACAGGATGAGCTGGGAGCCCTCAGGGATCCCCCCTGCCATCCCGAGCAGCTCTAGATTCCTCTGCTCTGGGGGTGCTGCCCTTTGCCTCCTCCCAGGCCCACAGAACAATGCAGGGTGCAACCTGGACCACCAGTTCCAGGAGAGAGGGGAGGGAAATCTATGGCAGGAAATGGTTGGGAGCAAGGAAGTTACAACAGAAATTCTGGCACCAGCATTCTGGGGGAGGCGGGGGGAGCAGGCAGGAGAAGGACTCTTTCCAGGAAAAGAACATTTGTGTCAGATACTTCCAAAAATAAAATATCATCATGTCAGAGAAATGTTCTAAATATTGGCAGCGCTGCCCTGGTTTGGCCCGCCACTCTTTTCAGCACTCTTGCAAATCCTTTTCAAAAATGTGTTTATGATCCATCAATCTTGAGTCCCCTCACACAAAAAGAAGGGCACATGCCAATGGGAGACCCCAGAGCAGCCCTCAGTGATTCATGGCACCCTCTTCTCACTGGCTGGTGATATTAGGAAGCTGACAGCCTTGTTGCAGTACAAATAACTCCCCAGCTGGAGTTTACTGGCTCTTTTATTTATATTCCTACAGCGCACAGGCAATGCCAGATGTGCTGTCCCTGATTCATGTATATTGTGCTTGATGTCTCTCATCAGAACCAACCTTGGGCTAAATCCAGCAGCTAAACTGTTTTTTTTCCAAGATAAATATTTAGGTAAGTCTGTGATTGGCAAGAACCTGTCCCTCCCTTTGCATCCCTTTAAAGCTGAAATAAAGGTGGCAGCTCAGAGCATGAGCACGTCACAGACGTCGTCTGCACAGGAGGAACGCGCTGCACTCTCACTGCCAGGTAAACAGATCTCCAAAGGAGGGAGAGTTTGGCAAGAGAGGACTTTCCAGGGGCTGCAGCAGGAGAATTTACACAACGCTGCGTCCATGTGCTGGATCACAGCATTGAATTAGCACCTGCTCTTATCTGTGCACTGTCAGGCTCCCTCCTGTCTCCAGGGCACGACAGACAGTTGGTGGCAGACGCTGTCATGGGCTCTGACTACAGGGGGAATAAATTACACTGCTGGTCCTGCCTTTTGTGAAGTGTGGATGTGTGGAATATGCTGGCTTTGGAGGCCTGGGAGTTGCAAGTCTTGATTTTCCTTTGCCCTCTGTTCTGGTTCACCAAGTGCCGGTCGCAGGAAGGTTTCCGTGCTCGGACAGCATCTGGAGAGGCTGTGTCTGGATATGGGGGCTTTTCCTGGCTGGATATGTGGGCTTCTCCTTGCTTGCTGATAAGCTCACTTATTTCTCTGCTTACTGAGTGACCTACACTACCTGAATAAAGGTGTCCTGACAATGGCCTCTCTTTCCTACTTTGGGATCTTCCACAATTCCCACAGCTCTGGCTTGCCTGTCCTGCCCACATTGGAGGGACTGCCTTGACAAGAAGCCTTTCCAGAGCAGGAAGGATGGTCTGGCTGTGCAAGGCTCAAGTGAAGGGACCGAAGGAGAAATTCAGGGTAGCTCTTGTCTTCCTCAAATGAGTGATTTCACCGTGGCACAGCCCACGTGCCAGTTAACCCAGAACTACCCTGCTCACAACGAAAGCACATGATGTTTTAAACTCCTGAGGGAAAGCCTGACTGTGAGAACTCAATTCATGCAAATCAAGTGAATTAGTCCCTTCCATTTCCTTGCATTATCACTTTGCAGTCAGTGACAGTGATTTAAGGCCACCTTCCTCAGGATTTGGGCTTTTATTTCATAGCTTTATTTACTTGCTCTCAGTTTTGCAGTCTGTCTGCTGCAAGGAGGAGATGAACCCTTGTATTACAAAACATCCTGGCCAATATTCACTGTCATGGATCAGAAATCTACCATGGATCAAATCTATGGTAGATCTATGGTAAATCTATGGTAGGATCACAAATCATACCCCATGTCAAAAGGACTCATGGTGTCACTGGTATGTCCCAGAAGGGGAAACCCCTTCCTATATCGACAGGATTTCTTTATTAGTTGCTGCAAAACTCTGTTTCAAAGAGATGAGACTGTTGTGCTACAGAAGGAGAAGGCAGTTCTTGGTGTCACCAGCCCAGGGGCTCTGACCACATATGTGTCTGTTCTGACAAATGCTGATTTGGGGTGCAGGGATTATGGGGAGTTCACAGCCTGACAGTGCTGAGATCACTCCTAAAGGCAGGCAAACCCCGCAAGCTCAGCACAACGTACCCAAATTCTGGGGGGGTGGATGATCAGGAATACCTCCCTATTTGTATCCTGCCTGATACCTCCTTTTGAACGAGGTCAGAAAAGATTGTTATTCCCATCAGAGTGTCGCTGTGTTGAAATGTGGAATTTTTCAGGAATTTTTCATTAATGTTGGCTCTGGCAGATAAAATACTGGCCATGCCAAAGACAACATGCTTGGGAATATGTTGCTCTGGAGCACGAAGATACCGTCCCTCAGCACTGCAGTTCATGCAGTAAATGGATTGCCCCAGCTGACAAATAGAAAAATAGCATGAAAACTGATAACGCCCAGGAATTTTGTTTTACCTATATATTTCCATCCTAATTAAAATACCAGCATAGCATATTCCAGTGAACGCTCATTTTTGTTGTTCAGTTTTAAGTGAGAGAAACTGCTTGGTAAAAGATTAGGCAACTGTAATTCTAGTTTAGCCTGGATGGAAAGATCCACTTTCTAGCACTTCAGTAATTTCAATAATTTGGTCTTTTTTTGATGGCTTAACTACCTGTGAAAAGAGAAATAATAATCAGTCATGTATAACTGAAGCAGAGGCCAAAGGGAATTCAGGAGCCTTTCTGGGTTGTCTTCACAAAAGTACTTTGCTACAGGGTAGGTAAGGAATTCATAATGAATGTCATGGATAAACCCAGCCAACCCTAATCCTGACCCTACACAGTGCCCAGGCACAATACTGACCCCAATCCTGACCCTACACAGTGCCCAGGCACCACACTGACCCCATCTGGGCTCCTCTTGTCCTGTTGGCTGCTGTCCTACCGAGATGTCTTTGTACCCTCTGGACACAGAAATGTGTGCTTAAAGTAAATACTTAAAGATCTGCTGCTTGGGAAAAACAAAACACTTTCCAAAGAGGAACAATGTCTCTTTTTATCCTTCTTCCCACCCTTCCTCAAGATAAAGTACTAACAAATACTAACATAAACATTAGAGCTTTGGTAGCTGAGGTTTGAGAAGATCTGTGAAATGGGTTGCTTTGTGTGTATCATTCAAATGTGTTTTGTTTTCTGCGTGGCTATGCCCACTCTCTGAGGGCCTTTATGGGTGCAGATCCAATACAGTGTGCCCAAAAATGAGAATATTTTGGGGGGATCGTGACACTTAAACCTGAGCTGTAGGTTTGGGCAGGTGCAGCTGTCATAGCAAAACATCCTGGCTGAGGAAGGAGAAAGCCAAAACGGCAATAATAATAGTAATCATCAGTCTGCATTTCTAAGAGGAATTGTGACTTGGCTGAAAAAGGATTTAACCTTGCAAATGTTTGTGGGGTTGGTAAGTAATTGCTGTTCTATACTGCTGGAAACTGAAGACAGATAAGTATCTTCCTTAAGGTCACACAGGCACCTGCAACACCAATTAGAGCTCTAGGAAATTGGCTCCAAGGTCTATGCTGAGCTCTAGGATCATCCAGGGAAGGGCTCTCCTGGGTGTCTGCAGAAGCTGGAAGGAGCTGGCCCCAGTGAGTGTCTGTGTGGAGGGCAGTGTCCTCTCCTCTGAGGGTGGCCGGTGGGCCAAGCCTGTGGGGCAAGGAGGAAATGAGGATGTCTTTGAGCCCTTGCTGCAGGATGTTCAACTGCATCTCTCTGCTCCTCCCTAAAGGGCGCAAGTTCCAGAATGAGTGTGCTCTGGGAGATGGGGGTTTCTCCTTTGGCTTCCCAACTTTGATAAATCCAGTATTCCTTTGCACAGCCTGATACCTATGATCACCTTATTTCTACTGGGATGAGAGCAGCAAGAAAGCCAATGGGCTGTGGGTGTGTGAGGGCCACCTTGCTCTAAGGAGAGGGAAACTCCTTCTGAACATCAGCACAAACCCTCAGTCAGTCACACTCCAGGCTCATTAACCAGCTCTCCAAGAAGTACCTCCAACGTAGATGTGCACAGGGGAGATGAGAACAAACTCTCAATCTGGAATTCTCTAGCTGTAAAAGACACTCAGCAGGGGAATCCATTAAATCAGGGCTGCAAATTAGCTTTGCAAATGTCTCTGTGCCAGAAGACACAGACAGAATGAAAACCAAGAGGCTTCTTGGAATGTAGATGCAATTGGAGCGACGCTGCACCAGCGTGTGTGCCACAGGCACTTCACTGTGCAGACCGAGGGGCTGAGGGAGGTGCCACGTTAGAAGAAATTCAAGGGAAAATGTAGCCCTGCAAGCCTTGTATATCAATGCCAGTGACTTCTGACAGCTTGGGCCAAGCCTATCACAGCATCCCAGTCCTAATCTTTATAACCTTAAATGCCTCCCTATCCTTGCAGCTTCAAATGGCTTTTCCTCTGGTGATGGAAGTGAAAGATGAAGCAAATCTACTGTGGTTCCTGAGCTGCTTTTCCTCTTCAGAACATCGATGGCCCCCTCCCTCCAGGGAGGAGGGGAAATGCTGATCCCCCTGACGTACAGAGAGCAGAGCACCACAGCAGAGAACAGACCTGTACTGTGGAGAGGAGTGCAGGGCCACAGTGCCCAGAGCACGGCAGGCATGAGTGGGCACCCACAGACTGCAGTTCCTGCAGGGACTGAGCAGCCCCCACACTCACACTGCAGGGAACACAGTTGGAATTCCCTCAGCCATTCCCCCTGCAGAAATTCTGGGTGTTCCCCCATCATACCCTGCTGCAGCCCCTGTTCTGGAGTCAATGCTGCCAAAGCCAGTGCAGCTGTGCCCCAAGTGACCTCCCCTGAGGTGTTTGTTAAAGGGGGGGGGGGCAAAGTGGAGTGACTTAAACATCATGGCTCATGGCCAGCCCACCTGAGAGCCTTGATTTGGAGCACCTGATAACAGCCCCCACCCAGCTGAGCCACCTCTACCTCCTGGGCTGGTCCCCTCTGCTTCTGGAGCTCCCACTCCCAGGAACATCCCTCAATGCACCATCACATCTGCCCAAAGCACTTCCACGTCAGGCCTCTGCCTCTAACAAGGCAGCAATTCAAGGCAGAGGAAGACATCAAACCAAATTATGCCTGAATTCATGTTCCTAAGAATGTAAAGGAAATGCAGCCAAAATGAACTATACAAGCCCAGAAAGTTAATGTATGCTCATTTGTATATCAGCCCATTGTCCAGGGAACTCTCAGTTTCCTCTTGGGATCTATAATGAATAGACCTATAAGAGAATGTTGTGGTGGCAGCAATTTCTCTTTTCCTACCATTTAACTTAGAACAATATAGAATCAAAACAGAAAGGCAGCCTTTCAAAGGCTGGCAGTACAATACACACTATAGGACATCAACCATTTAACTGAGGAGCATGAAGGAGACCTTTGCCCTATGTATGCTGAGAATTCCTCTCAGTTCCTTTATCCTGAGAATTCCGCTCAGTTCCTTTATCTTATACCCTGCAAGGAGATCAACATCCAAGATGCTTACATCCCACCCCACCCAAGTGTCACTACTCTGCTTTCACTACCAGCAGATGTGAAGACCAGAACCGAGATAAGCAGAAAGAATTTAAAACAGGAAAGATGACTAAAGGAATTGGGCTGCTCTGGGCTCTCCTCTCTTTTTTTAAGTCTGGTCAGCTTAGCTCTAAATTAAAGAAGACTTATGGTGACACCAGACAAGACCAGATATATTGGTCAGTCTGGGAATTGAAGAATCAGCAGCCCAAAAAAACAGCTCTGCAAAGCTTTAGCTGCCTGATTCATCAAGGTGAGGTGTTTACCCCAAACCACAATGGTGATGGTGTTAATGATGCCAATGTTAACTGTCTTTGCTACTCCAAGGATGCAAAAGGAATGCTTTGAAAGAGTTTAAGCACTCTCTCAGAAATGTCCAGAAGCTGCAATAGCAATCCCAGAGTCACCGAACAAAGCCTTTGACATCTCCCTCATACACATCTTTAAAGATTAAAGATTACGCTTGACCCTTGATTCAGGAAAAGGATTGGTTCACCAACAAGGTGATCTCCACCTCAGCAATCAGAAAGTGTTGTCACACTAGCTCTGATATGAAGAAGCAGCAGCAGCCACCCGAGGAGGAGGAACAGTGGCAGCACAGTTGGAATGCACATCCCTCCATATCCTCTCTGCACAAGGAGAAAATCTTTGGTGGCTTTTTCTGTGCAGCAAACCAGCCCCTGAAGGCACTGCAGCACTGCCCAGGCGATGTGAGCTGCCCTGGGCATGTGCAGCCCCTGGAGCAGCTAGCTGTGTTCAGAAGGGCTCCAATTTATGCTGGCCAGGGATTCATGCCCTCAGCTTTGTGTCATATTTCTGGCCAAGAAGATTCTACCCAGTCATTTACCTTACAATGATTATTCCTGTTTTCCCAAGCCTGTTTCTGAAAGACACCTCTTTTCTTTTTAATGTAAACTATCTCGAAAGCAGGATTTTTATATAAAAATGGCATAAATCAGGAAGATATTGGGACCAAAATTTTTAGGTCAAATGGGCAGACTAAGGGATGTCCCAGGCACAGGGAGGCAGAAGGGCAGGATGTCAAAGTTGCAATGCCAGACCACAAATCCAGGTGGTATTTCAAAGTCTACATTAATGTTTTAAAGTACAGTGATACTGTGATATTGGAAGAACAAATGACCATGAACTGTGGCTATGCCAACTCTCCTCCATGGAAATCAAAACTAGCTCAGCTTTAGCTTTTCCAGTAATCTCACTTTGAGCACAGAATTTTCAGCTTTACTGCCCTGATTTTCTCATAAGTGCAGGACAGGTTTGGCAAATGAAAACTGAGATTTATACCCAGGCAAAAGTGTCTCCTTTCCTCTTCTTTTGTCCTTCTGCCAGAAACCCTCCAGAAAGCTGAAGATACTGTCGTGAAGAATGTTAAAACAATTTGTGCACATATTCTTGGGATGGGAAAAGGAAAACCTTTCTCTTGGGAGCATTAGTCTGCACTTGCAGGCTTGTGGGATGTCGTGGTGCCTGTTTGTGGATGCCTGCCCTGGATGATATTGTGTAGCAGCTCTGACATGCCAGATAGGAAATAAGGTTACTAGTTTCTTTTTAATGACAATATAGCAACCAAAGTTATGCACAAAATTCAATAGAGAGCAATTTCACTCACCAGAAGAAGGCACATGACTTCATGATTTATTAAATTGAATTAATAATTGCATTTCACCATGTAGGTTTGAACATTACTTTTTAAATACAGAGCAGACAACAATAAAGAAGGCAAAGTATGTGGCTAATTTATACCACAGATCTGAATAAATAGACTAGATCGGAATAATCTCATGTCTCCAAAGTAATAATAATAATAATAATAAATCAGCCTTGTATACATAATGAAAAAACTTCCTGATGGGACTGTAGTGTACAAGTGGAGCCAGATGGGGGGAACCCTTGACATGCCCTGCTCACCAGCCTCCTGTTCTCCTGAATTCACCTTCCCAGGCAGTTCCTCCACCCCAGGAGTCATGCCATACTGGGAATTCTGTTCCGACCTGCACTTCTCTGTCATTAGAGCAGGGTAATATTGCCCAAATTGACCCGGGGAGTGAAGCTCGTGTTTATTTGGCTTGTTGGGAAAGCCATGAGAAAACAGTCCAAGTGGGAGCACAGCCTAGAAACCCTGCAGCAATTCCAAACCTATAAATACATCACACTGTTTATCTCCTTGTTGATGTATCAGTGGATTAAGTAATAAAACTGTTAACAGAATCATTTGTGGCTTCATGGTAACCACTGGCTTTGCTTTCCCAGAGACCCATGGTATCATCAGACTTGAAAAAGTCATCACTGAGTGGGATGATGAGCTGTGAGAAGCACACTTTCCAAGTGAGATGGGCCAAGTGCATGGAGCTCCCAGCCAGGGGAGGCTCTGCCCCAGGCAGTCCCTCCCCGCGACACAGTCTGCTCCCTTCCTGCTGACCCAGGAGTTGGGGGATTAATCACTCTGATAATTCCTATTAGGCCAAACTCTGTTCCCTTGCCTTAGCTGTTGCTGCATCCTTACAACAGAAGATTTGCCAAGACTAAAGGAAAGTTGTTTTAAGCATTAGAGCCTCCAGGAACCTGAACAGAGCAGAGTTTGTGCAGCCAACACAAATGTGCAGGGAGGATGTCCGCCAAGCACTCGGGAGCGGCAGCAGGGCTTGGTTGGTGTGATGCCTCACACAGCTGGGGGTTGCTGCAGGGCCACAATTTCCAGGTTCCTTTGCTTCCTCACAGTGAAACAAATCAGGATTTTCCAGCAAGATTGGTAAAATTGCTGCCTTTCTGAAGCAGGCAGTGAGGGAGCAGCTCTCAGTCAGTTCTCTTCTCCCTCAGATTCTACCACAGAGTATGTAAACAACCACAATAAAATAAATGTTCTCGGACAGACAATGGACAATTCAAAGACAGGCCATTGTCTTCAGCCAAGCAGAGCTTTAAACCCACGGAACTGAGAGGGAAAGCTTGCCCTCAGTGCATGGACACAAAATGAAAATAATCCAGACATCATCCATTTGTAGAGAAAAAATGTGGCAGGCCAAAAGGTTACCTGATTCTCTCTGCTTCACACCATGTAATAGCTTAAATTGTGTTCAAAAGGTTTTCAGGCTGACATCATTGTTTACATTCACTTGAATCATCCTTTAATTGTAGCAGTACAAAATCCTTTTAACCAGCCAAGCTCACTGTGCAGCTCGATCCTGCTGTGTCATGCAGCAAGAGCTCCTGCAATTTCCTTGCCTCGTATACATCCAGAAGGAGATCTGGGAAAAGCATTTCTCCCCACACCTGTGAGCTGCATTATAATTTCTACTGATGTTCCTCATGGGTTTAGAAGCAAAGCAGTCCCTGTGCTTCCAAGCAGTGGAAGCTCATCAAGTCCTTTCCCTCATCCTTGCAAATCAGTGACAGCGTTAACTGAGGAGTGAGACAGCACTGGGTGGAGTGGGAGCTCTTCCCTAAGCAGAGAGGGATGTACCCAGTGCTTCACAACATGGCACCTGGAAGATTTATTTTTCTGCAAGGAAAGACAGAGACCTTGAGGTTTGCAACTGATAATCCACAGGGCTTTACTTCCCTCCTTTCAAACACGATCCCGCGCGCCTTCCTGCGCCGAAGGGTTCCGGGCAATCTCTTCCAACAGGCATTTCCTGGATGGAGCCTATTGTGATTGGGATTGCCCACACCAAGGGTTTCCAAATGCTACTGTGTGGGCATGTGGGATGGCTCCTGTGGGAGCCACTTCAGGCAGCTGGAAGAATAAATGAGGAAGCAGAGGGGGAAATCACATTTTATAGCTCCTGGAGGACACACTGGAGTAGGTGTCTGCACATTAAAGGTTTGAAACAACGACCCCTGCACAACCCAACCCAAAATTTTGCTCAGGATCAGCTTTCAGGTATGATCCCTATTGCTGCAAAGGGCCAAAGTGAGCCCTCCTCAGTAGCTGGGAGGGAACTGAGGATGAGAACTGGGATTCTGGGAGGCCCCACACTCAACATCACCACTGCAGGCTCTGGGGACTGGGGGGAAATTGCTTTAACTCCTAAATGATTGTTTTCATCACTGATTTCAGTTAATGAGCTATGAGTTCACAGCAAACAGGATGACTGCCTCCCAGATTAGCTGCTTCTGTGTGTTAGTGTGGAGTGTCCCTGTGAGCAGCCCCATTTTACTCACAGCTATAGAGGAATAGGCAAATATCCCCATGGTGGTTGGTGCTTTTCCTGCAAACTGACCTTACTGTATCTGTAAGGAATAATCCAAGGTGAGCAATTTCTGAGCTGTGGGCTCTAAGGAAGCAAACATTTTAGCAGAGGTGGTTTAGATTCATGGGGATTTTGTAAAAAATGGAACAGGTAATGACTAGGTCAAGCTTCCTTGACCCTCAAATCAAGAACAATCCCAGCAGGGCTGAAAACTCCCCTCTCCACTTCCTTGGCAATCATGTTCCCACAGTTCAGAAAAACACAGGAAGATCTAAGGAAACCTATGTGGAAATGCAGAAGACAAAGGCAAGAGATCTGAAAATAGAAGGCTGGTCCATATATTTCCTTTACATTCCAGGCCTGAGTTTAGTTTTTGGCTGAATTTTGAAATCTGGGGGGCCATATGCTTTTGCCATTCCGTGCAAGGCACAAAGGAAAACTGGCTTGTTCAGATTTCCATCAATCAAAGGGTTAGATGAGCTTCTTTCCTTGTTGCTCAGTAATTTCAAGAACTCCTCAGTGCTAAAAGCTCTACTTCTTAGAGCCACAACAAAAGCCCTGCACACTGGTTACACATGCACCATGCATGAGCTGTGACTCCTTCTACATTTCTATATACTGGAAGACTTGAAAAAATTAGTTCTTGTAAAAATTCAGTGCAGCAGGAACAGTCTGTGCATCTGCTTGAAAAAAAACGAGAGAGTCAGCTGCAGGTCTCAGGCAGTCCCACTTTGGCTTGACAAAAACTTCTACACCAGGACAGTCATAAAGGCAAACTTCATTTTGGGACAGAGAAGAGAGATGGTGCAGATCCCTGTTGTGGAAGGGCTGATAAATTCCTCTTGGCGTCTTCTAATGTAAAAATTCAAGGAATCCTGAGCCCTGAGGGGAGTTTAGGAGACATCTAGGAAAGGAGGGGGAGAGCAGAAGAGGGATGTAGGATTGTAGTGGGGACAAAAAGTATGTGCTGTAAAGAGAGACTAATCCAAGGACTTGGAGATGAGGGTATTGGAGTGACTCACAAAGATGCCCACAGACTTACTCACTTTCCATCATAAAGCAGTTCACAGACGTACTCCCCATCCATCAGAATGCATAGTTGTGTTACACTGAGTAACAGACTAATACCAAAGTTAACAACTGCACAGCTCAGTTCTCTGAGTACATGAATTCATTGCTTACATTTCCAGAGCCTTTGGAAGCCTGTCTAGCACTCAGCAGTGAGGGATTTGCACAAAGTGGGCAGCCATCAGTTTTGCTTATCACGGCCTCATGAGATCAGGCTCCCTCCCTCCTCTGCACCTTCCTCCTCCCCACTGAGGCAGCAGCTCATGGACAAGCCTCTGAGGGCACACCGTGGTGCCCATGGTTTGCTCTAACCTTGCCTGGCTCCTGGTGATTGCAGCTCTCTGCTGCTCAGTCCTGCTCTCTGGGGCAAGCCTCAAGCAGGCACTTCTGTTAAATGCCATTTACAGATAACAACCTCAGCTGTTTCGCTTTGGCAGCTCCTCCTATTTTCTCTGTGGCCTTAAAAAGGAAAATTAAAGAAGTGCCTGACGTGGTGAGGAGATCAGTACTCTATTACACACGTTCTATGCCAGCTGATCTGGGTGGCCAATTTTTCTTGGGGGCTGTGACTGAGGACAGTTAGATGCTCTTCCCAAAGAGCACTGAAGGAACAGGAATGTCCTGATTGGCACTCAGAACCTTCATGTCCCGTCAGTCATCTGAGCTGCTTTCTGAAAGAAAACACTAGGGACACATTTATTTCATTCCCAGCTCTTGTTTAGATACTCCAAATATCTTTTAATTACTTCCACTGGTAATTCCCATTCCAGTAACATCAGGCTGGTGTAGGGAGAAAAGGAAAGGTGAGGCAGGACTGATCAGAGGAAATATCAAGCTGAGCATGTGAAGTTTGGTAAGGCTGTGCTTCAGTGTCCTTCTCAGACTCTCTCTGAAAGTCAAGCGCTGCCTCCTGGAAAATTCCTCTGTAGTTTTAAAAAATGCAGGTTGCTATTGCTGCCCCCAAAACTGTTTTGCAATGTAAACTGAAAGCAGCTTCTTTGTTCACCCTGTCCTTTGCTGATGATCAAGTGACCCTTGCTGCATATACTTTGAAAATATCTCTGGAAACAAAAGATGTGTCTCGTCTCTGAATAAATCTGGCACAGGGCAGGTTTTCACTCTCCTTCAAACTGCGCTGGCAATTTGGAAGCCAAACTTACCAAAAGCACAGATCATCTACCACTGACTGTACCTAAGAAATCTCCTGTTGTGGTTGGAAACCTTTTGCCCTGGTGCATAAACCTACCAGCAACATAAATATTCTCTATTCAGCCCAACAATATATCACTTCAAACTGCAGTAGAGTGAGCTATTGCTTGGCACAAATATTTCATCATAAAATGAACAATTCAGGGAATGTGTGAAAGGACAGAGATAACCTGAGTGTCTCCTGTTGCTCTTACTCAGATCTATAAGTAGGAGCAGACCAATGGGGGGAAATGTGCACAGATAAATCCTTTTTACAATTTTCAAAGGAAGTATTAGAAGTTCTTATAACAGAAACCTTCAACAAACAATATGGTTGGTGTTCCCAGTATTCTTTTGGGTACGGTGCTGTTTTTTAGAAGTTCAGGAAGTATGCAGAAATACTTCACATTTTTTTCCTTGCCTTAAATGGATGAATTAGGGTAAAGAGATTTCCAGTTGGTTTTGAATGTGGCAGCTTCAGCAGGAGGCTCATATATCACCATCTTAAAAAAAGGCTTCTCTGCTTTTTATAACATTTTCCCACAGTAAAGCAAATGTCTAGGAATAACAGCAATTAAGAGACACAGTTTTGGTTTACCCAAGCCCATCAGCAGCCTGTGCTGTCAGATACCACCAGCTGCCTCAGGGAAACCCAAAAGCAACCCTTCAGTGCCTCTGACTTTGCACTGTGCACCACTGAGCCCACACTCATCCCAGCTGGACACAGTGACCATCCCAGTTGGAAAACCAGGAGGAGTCCGAGCTCCGAAGCCTCTGACTCAGCTACTGATACGTGGTATAACTGAATAAATTGAAATATATGTTAACAAGCTACATTGCCCATCCAGTATATTCTGCTTGTAGGAGACATTGCACAATTAAACAAAAAAAAAATCAGTTTCAAACATGCTTTAATTTCAAAGGGATTGCGCAGGGCCTAATTTTTATTCTTCAGTCTTTAATACTTCCTGGTATTAAACCACTGAGTTTATTCCAATACCTGAAAAGTTACTTGGACTGCTCACATATTGAAAACCTTTTTGATGATCCTGTCAGGGGGTAAAAGATACTAAATTTTTCATGCACAATTTAAGGTGTCGCTCATGTAACAATTTCTCTGCAGATTATTTTTCAAAGGGCTGATTATTAACCATCCCACTCCATACCTAAAACATGGGCCAGCTGTTGGCACCTGCGCAATAATTACTACATCAAAGGTTCTGAGCAGAAAGACCCTAACTAGTACTCTGAGGATTTGAACATGAGCTGTGTAATAAGAAAAAGGAAAGTGGAAATTTAATGATACTCATAGAACTGTCTTAGAAGTTTAAAGATGTATTTAAAGCTGTATTTTATAATAAGGTGGGCAGTTATTGGGATGGTGTTTGTATGGTCTCTTCTCCCTGCTGAAAGCACCAAATAAGTCAGGAGTTCTCTAAAGGAGACCATCCTTTGAGCTGGATAAATTTAACAGCCAGAGTTTCATTGCTGGAGATGAACTTTGAGGACAAGGTGTCTGAGGAGTTAATACCTCGGTCCTGAGCAGCTCTCGCAGTTGTACCATTCTCCTTCTCTCTGCATTGCAGATGGAATTGTTTGGATTGGAATCAGAGTCAGCCTCTTCAGCACAACTCTGCCTAACTTTGGCCACAAAGATCCCAGAGGGGGTTTGACCCCCAGCCTGCAGGACAGACCCAGGCCTTGGCAGGTCAAGCAGAAGTTCCTTGAGTTCATTGCTGGAGATGAACTCTGAGGGAAAGGTGGCTGAGGAGTTAATACCTCAAGAGCACCAGTGCTATCCAGAATCCTCAGACTTCCTGGCCCTGTCTCAGGTTGGCTTCCAGCCTAATTAGGGCACCCAGAGACTGTGCTAATGTGTTATCTCTCCCTAATGATGGACAGGGCTCTGACATCCATTACGCTGCTTCCAAGTCCATCATCACTCTTTGCCTACGGGAACAGTTAGGGATGTGCCTTCCTTCCTTTGTCACAGGATGCAGGCATTGCCTTCTCTTGGCCTCCTCTGTGCCTGGCACTGATGGGAAAATGAGTCTGGACCAAATTCCAAAGTTATTAGGGCCAGAATTACTAGGACAGGAATCTGGTGAGTAAGGACCTGAGCAGCCCTGAAATGTGGGCAGCATCTCTGCCTGTTCCCCACCTCCTCAGTAAAAACCTCACTGTGCTCCACTTCACCCTGCAGCCTCAGGAACACTCGTGGCAAGCCACGTTTCCTCCCATCTCCCAAAAACTTGTTATTATCCGTCTGTAATCCACAGAATTCCATGGTGATTTGTGCCTTTGTGAAATCCATGCTGGATATCTGGTGATAGCCTTCTATGGGCAACTTCTCCAGCCTATCCAGACGTTGGAATTCCTGTAGCATGCAGCTGGCTGCTCCTGCACGTGTCAGCCAGATGGAGCACAGTGTGGGAACCCTCCCAGGCTGTGGGAGCTCCGACACCGCTCCAGGTGCAGCTCAAGGTGTGGGTGCTGCTGTCTGATATGGTACAGGACTGGCTTCCCTGGGGTGTAATGTGGGCACCTTCCCTGGGGTTCCATGGGCACCGCGGGTCATGAGGATCCCTGCGGTGGAGGGGCTCCTTTGCAGGTTTGCTCCTTTGCCGGGTTTGCTGCTTCAGCTTTTCCTGGAAAAGCTGGGCATGCCCTTTGGAGCACAGGCTTAGCTATTTATTCTGCAGGTAACTGTGGGGAAGGTACTGCAGGGGAGACATGAAGTTCACTGGGACTGGTGCCCACCAATCAGTTCTTTTCTGCAGAGGGAATACATTAAATCCCCAAATGAATCCAAGAAAATCAAGGACAGTGATGCTTCCCGTGTTTCCAGAAGCTATCCTCTTAACTATGAAAAGATTATAATATGCTAAAGCAGCAACAACCGTGTGCTGTGAAATACATTCCCTATTCAAAATAATAAAAAAGCCTTTCTGTCAGAAGGAATTCCCCAGTAAACAACAGACCATCTCCCTTACACAATTTGCAGCGTCATGAATGAATGGCTCAGTAATCCAGCGAAATCCTCATGCTTAATGAGATAATGAAAAGTCATACGGCAGATGGAAAAGCTCCTCTAAATTTCATTAACCTGCCTCTTGGCTTTTCTGATATCAGCAAAAATCAGGAATGAATCCAGGGGGACAGTGTGTTTGCTGCAAGGAAAATGAGTTTTGGAGAACGAGGAATCTAACCTGACACCTGTGCTGAGAAGGGGAAGGCAGCAGAGAAACACCATGTGAATGAAAACTGAAATATCGAAGGATAAGAATGGGAATATCAAAAAGAATCGGGGTTTGCCCACAGTGTCTGTGCCCACAGCTCTGACGTGAGCCCCAGGACAGCGGGATAGCCCAGGCACTCCCAGACACACCACAGCTCCTCCTTTTCAAGCCTTTTCTACCTCAGCTCTGCCTCAAACGATCAAATACAACCAGAAACCCTCCCACACAGAGGGGGAAAAGCCACAAATTGGCAAATACCCGCAACTTGCTATTTTTAACCAAGCTTCCAAACCTCGAGGGGAAAAAAGCATTAGCCATACACGCGACACCTTCAAGGAGTTATCCTTTTTTTTTTTTACCTTTACTTCCAAAGATCAGTTTTCGTGTGAAATATGTGAAACCTGAGGCGTCAGGGACGGGTTTGGGGGCAGAAAGGCGGCACCTGCCCGGTGGGTACCGCGGGTGCGAGGTGGGTGACACCTCCCCGGGCCGCTCGGGCCGGCGGGGCTCCGCAGGAGCGAAAAAAGCGTCAAAAAAGCAGGAAAAGCATCACGGAGCGCTCTCCTCAGGCACCCCGAGGGAGCGCACCGGCGGCACCAGGACGGGTCCGCCCCCCGCGCCCCCCGCGCTGCCCCCCGTCCCGCAGGTGAGAGGAGGGGCAGTGCCCGCTCTTACCGTGCAGCAGGAGCAGCCCCTGAAGGGCACAGACGGCCAGGACGGCGCTCGGCCTGGGCAGCATCGCCGGGGCCATTGCCGGTGACTTCTGTATCCCGTGCGAGGCGAGGTCCGCAGTCCGGGACAAGTTTTCTTTTCCAGCAATAAGTTTGTGAAAGCCCGCGGGCTGCAGCGCGAAGGGAGGGGAAGGACAAGGCGTGCAGAAGTTCCCACTTGTTGATTCCAGCTAAATTGTTCTTTCCATTCACTGCTTCATCCTGGGGCTGCAGAGTGTGTTTTCCTTCCTTTCTTCTCGAGGTGCGAGTTCTTAGTTTTTTCTTCCCACCCTCTCCACAATAACCCTATTCCTCCTTTTCTCCTGTTTCTCTAATCCCTGGGGTGCCTGAGGAGCGTTGCTCTGCCTCAGAAGCCTCCCCAGCCCGCCTAGCTGGTGCTGAGTAACTCAAGGGGTTAAAAAGCGAAGGGAAAGCACCAGAAAAAAGTTTGGCAAAAAGTTTCCTCCACTCAGCGAGTCGCTGCTCCCGGCAGTCCTTTGCCTGGAGTTTGGGATAAGGTGGTTGCACCGCAAAGCCTCTTCTTGGATGTATTTATGCAGGGAGGTGCAGGTGCTGCGGAGGTCGGCAGGAGGGACGGGTCTCTCTGCTCCAGAAGGGCAGGAGCAGCGGGAGCTGCCGCGGCCCCACCGGGCTCTACCTGCCGGAGGGCACCGCGCGGGGCCCGGGCGGGCGGCGGGGCTGGGGCATGGCCGGAGCCCCCGGGCGTGCTGCTCTCTCCCTCTCCCCACACCCCTCTGGGTTCGCTTGGCTTTCGCCGGGAAGTTTGATGCAAGCCCGAGATTCTTTATAGGGACAGGAAAAAAAAAAAAAGGAGGAAGGAGAGACGTCACCAGTCGAGGCAAGGGGACTTCACTCTCTCTCCCTCCCTGTCATTTCACAGAGCTCCTGGATTTCCTGTTGCTGCTGCCTGAGATGGGGCAAAGAACTGAATCCCTGCTGCTTCTCAGCATCGCCCGTCCCTGCAAAGCCGGAGCTGCAGGAGCATCAATGGCAACATCTTCCCCCAGTCCTGCCCCCGCTTCCCCCAGGGGCAGAAAGGTGGCTTCTCCCTCCCGGCCCTGGGGCTCTCAGGGCTCCAGGACACTGGGAAAGGGAGCACAGAGGGACACCAGCCGAGGAATGGGCTCTCTTGCAAGAGCACTCTGTGCCCTCCTCCCCCTGGTTATTAGTCTGGGGTTCTCTTTGTGCCACTCACTGTATCCTGCTGGAATGTCACCTCCATCCTCCCTTTCCTGCTGCCACACTGTGCATCCCTTTCCTCTGGGGTGCATAGAAAGTTTCTTGTTTAAATAGGATAATTTGGGCAACCCCAACGCTGTTATTACTTATACAGCACAACTGCCTCCCCGGTGGCTCCTGGGTTTCTCACAGCAGCTCTGTCACCTGAGCATTATCTCCAGGCACTTGGTGTGGACAGATCCATGCTGATGTCCAGGCTTCCAGCCTGTCCACGTGCCTTCGCTCTTGCCACGCCAGGCAGGATTTCAGCAAAGATGGAAACATTTCTTCAGATCACAGAATATTTTGAGTTGGAAGGGACCCACCAGGATCTTGAAGTCCAGCTCTTCACTGAATGGCCCTTTCAGGTATTGAACCCTGATTGAACCTGACTGAACCCACAACCTTGGCATTTTTAACACCAGGCTCTAACCAACTGAGCTAATCTCGTGGTTAATTATGAGCCCTCCTGCAATGGTGGGGACAGTGTGATTTTGGCAGGGGACACACAGATGCTTCCCCTTTCCCCTACACGCCTGGAGAGCACAGACTTTCCTGGTTCAGGGCTGGTTCAAGCTCCTTCCTGGGCCAGCACAGGCTCAGCTGTGAGGGTCACAAACTGTGCTTAGCTAGTGCCAGGCATCCCAGGAGATGTCCCAGAGCATGTAGGGGGCACTTGTGGAAATGCAGCCAGACTCAGGTGATGGGGAGGGAGTTATTCTGTCCCCTAGGGAGCTCTTCAGCTGGTGACATCTCTCCTTCCTTTTCCCATTTTTTTTCCTGTGCCTATAAGGAATCTCAGGCTCACATCAAACTTCCCAGCACATACCAGTTACATGATTTTTAATGTATTTTTTTGTTACTCTTGTTCAGTTTGTTTTCAAAAGAAGAGAGAGAGAGCAGGTACGTTAGACCTTATGCTGCACGTAGATTGAGGATTTAGTGATACCGGACTGTGTCAGAGTATGAGGGAGTTTTTCAGGCCTTTATTTAGTCCACTTCTAAATTCTTGTCGTGGTTTAAGCCCAGCTGAAGATGCTGGGAACAGATGTGTGTGCTGCACTGAAATGCAGTGAGCAAAGGGAGAGGTACAGGTGCAGTTCTGAGAGTTACAAATCCAAAGGAAACTTCAGAAAACCAGAATTGACATCTGGGGTAGAAATGTCCCAAATTCAAGCAACCAACTGAATACAGCATAGCCTCAGATGTTTCCAGGTTTTTGAACAAGAAGTATCATTTATCTTGCACAGTGTTAAATCAAGAACACTTTTCTCAGCATCTCCTGATGTCACTGGTTAATGCTGATTTTCACAGAAATGCTCAGATAATTCTTAAGATGGCAAATGCATTTTCTATGCCTAAAATGAAACCTTCGAACACACAACTCCTCCCAGATCTATGTTACAGTAACTGAATTCTAAATAGTTATGGATAATAGTAAAGACCAATCTTGTAGAAACTTAACTGGAGAATGAGAGCTCCAACATAATTATAGGACTGTAGTTTATTTGTGATTTATGGGGAGGTGTTTAAGAATTCATTGGAGGTTACTTACCACATGATAATAAATTGTGTTGTATTTGTGTAATGCCCCAGATAATCTTTTATCTGTTGATAAACGTAATTGATCTTTTAATTGAGATTAAATGCATCTAGCATGTGGTTTCACAAGGAATTCGGTGTGAGAACCTGGTCAAGTCATCCTGGGAGCTATTTTTAATTCTTTATTTTCTCCCTCAAAATATGCAAAATAAAACCCCACAGTTGTAAGAAGGGCACATTTTGTTCCTGAGCATCTTCATGTGCCTGAAGCAACCTGTTAGAGCTTTTCCAAAGCATAGCAGACTTCCCTGACACGACAGCATGTTCTGTTCATACAGATGGGAAAAGCCATTTGCTAACTGGACTAGAACCTCTTAATAATAAAACGACTTGTTTTTCCATGACGGTTATTCCATCCAAGGAACTCAAAGCTCTTTACTAATATTAAGAAATATCTCAGCCTCACTACATTCATGGGAATTGAAGTAGGGCTAGGGCTAGAAAAGATCATTTAACTTCCAGTGAAGTGCTTTTAGCTTTGCAAAGGCACCCAGCAGTTGTATCAGTATGACCATAACGAAATAAAAAGAATCCTAACATAAGGGAGTGAATATTGCTGTGTCTGGTGGAAATACCAGACAACTGGGATGGAAAGCAGTAACCTGCAGGAATTTGGGCAGAATACCAGGGCTATGTTTCCCCCGAGGCACTGGGTGTTTTGTAGGACCAGTGCAGCCTGTGAGACCTGCATTAACTAGAGCCTGACCCAGGGATTGCCTGGCCATCCCTCGGAGCATCTCCCACCCTTGTGGCATTGATCTGGCACAGGGATACATGTCAACTTGACAGGGAACAATTCCAGAGCTGGGAAACTCTTCTCCTTGTCTTGCTCCTCTGTTGCTGCTCATCCTAAGTAGTCTCATATCCAGGCAGGGAACGGCTGCTGGTCAGGGTCTGGAATTGCATCCTCCACTGTGTGCTGTTTTTAGCCTCAGCCAAAGGTCAGATGTCTCTAGCCTGACTGTTGAGTGTCTCCTCTGGGATAGTTCCTGGGCTGCTCTGCTCAGGGACAGCAGAGTCGGGCTCTTCTGACTCACCCCATTTTGTGCAAACCTCAGTCTCACAAACCTCCTTTGGCAGGTGCCTGTTTGCCTCCCTCAGCAAATGTGGGAAGAGACAAGTTGAGCCTATAATCCTAAATTTTGATGGGTTATTCTGCCCTGTTTTTTTAGGTAGATGCACTTTGATGCCTTTCCTTTCAGCTTAACAGAGAGAACCCTGACAGAGGCACGTTGTGCAGAGCGGGGTTATTCTCCAGAGCAGCTCTTGCCCTTTCAGCTGGGGAGATCTGCTGTTCACATCCTGGTCTGCCAGAGCTGAGCTTTGCCTACAGGAGGAGAAGCAAGCAGAACATGACAGTGCATTGAAAGGCATTTTTTCCCATTAGTGATCTTAGTTTCAGTGTCTGTGACCTGGGTGGTGGCTGCCTTTAAGAACAGAGGGTTGGCACACCTGCAGAATTTCACTGTACTCGGTTCTTTAGTGCCTTCCTGGATGGATAGTGTTCCATGCCATGTAAATTCAAGCCCATAGAAGTGGTGGTGGAAACAGGCAGGACATTGTAAACGTGCCTTGCAGTTTACTGTATTATTCAGGGATAAAACACTGCCTGGCCCATGAATTCAACTGTTTGATATACAGGGTGCCTTGGGGGCATATTCTACCCTCTAGGACAGGCAAGGTGCTGACTACCTGTGGGATGTGGGTCTCTAAGCCAGTAAAGAGAAGCAAAGCCATCAGTTCCCGGGGTCCACAGTCCACCCCAGTCCCACATCCCCTCCCACAGACAGTGACATTGCCAATGGGAGCTGCCCTAATCCCGAGGAGAGCAGCAGAGCCCTCGCTGGGTGTGCCCCTCTCCACAATCTGGGCAGGCTGTCTTTGATGCACACACATCCTCCAGTCCCTTGGGGATTGAAATCCAAGTTAACATTGTCAGTCTGTGGGCAAACAGGGTGGGGAGCCTTTAGATGGAAATATTTTTCCTTGGAAAATGGCATGTTATCAAAACAGAAACCTTCTGTGGGAATTCTCAGTTCGGAATAACTTCTGCCGGGGATGCAGTTTCTAGGGAAAGAAAGCACTATCCCAGCCTTGCCTGCGACGTGGTGAGCTGTGTGTGCAAGGTCTGGTTTCAAGTCACAAGGCTGAATTAGGTCATAGAACTGTACTCTTATATCTTGTTGGAGTCCTGTTCAACAAATCCACTGGCTGTCCTTTGCTGTTCCAATCAGCTTCTTGCAGACGTGTTTGCTTACTTATTCCTTTGTTTAGAAAAAAAAGGCCTCAAGAAAACCCCATTTGGCTCAAACACAGAATGGGAACAAAATGTTTCTCTAGCTGGGAAAAACATTTCCTGCCCAGCTTTGTTCAGACACACAGCAGTGCACAGGCCACACAGTAATGAGAGGTGTGGGACCAGCAGAGCCAGGGGCAGGTTTTTGGTGCCCTGCTGCCCCTCTGAGGGATGGCAGCTTCCTAGGGAAGGGCAGGAAGCACAGCCATCAACAGAGTCCCTGTGCAACTTTCTGCTTTATACAAGAAGGGTAAACAAGGCAAAGAAGGGTTTAATGAATCACCCAAAGCTGCAAAACAAAGCTGGAAGAGGCCTGTCTTGTCACTTTTAACAACAACAAAGCAAAGATATAAGTAAAATAATATACTGCAAACAGTTTTATTTTTGGAGAAAAACTGTCAAGAATGAGGTGTTTTCCTCTGGTTTTCCTTTTATCCAACCCTGCCTGGTATCCTGGCAGGCTCCTCCCTCCCTGTCCAGTGGAAGGTTGTCACTGCTTCAATTCATGGCCATCCAAGCCCCAGTCCCAGCCTGTCCTGCTGCTCTTCCCTCACACAACCTTTTTTGCTCTTGCACTGACTGCAAGAGGGGACCTCACTGAAAAGCTTCTCAAACACATCTGTTCAGACACCAGAGGAAAGCAGGACATTGCATCCTTTTGCTGGAAACACAGGACATTGGAGGATAAAGAATATTTACCCCCCGTTATACAGCGCTGTGAGCTGTACTCTGTTTCTTTAAAATTCAACATGGGGGAAATATGTGATGCTCCATCTCTTTGTGTTTCTTCTCTGAGGTTGTTTTTGAGTATCTCCTTGTAGTTGTTTGACTGAAATCCTTTCTAACTGAGTCTGCCTGGGGAGATCCTTACAGCTTATAAATATAATCTAGGCCTTGGGCCCGTACGGCTCTTAGGAGGAATTAACTGGTTTGGAGCAGCAGACAGACTTCTGAGCCAAGAGTACAAAACAAGAGAAATGCTAAAGAAAATAAATAGCCGTCAACAAAAGGAGACAGGCACAGGCTCTGATTGCTTGTTTGTTCTGCCAGCATCTGTGGCAGAAAGACAAAGATATCCACCTAATGGGGAAGAAATTCATGAGCCAGGTCTCATCCATACACAGCATTTCAGGTAAGAAAAATATTCCAACCCTTCGAGGTATCTTCATCCAGACCTTCTCCCTGCAGTGACCTTCCTCAATCAGAGGCCAGATTTCATGTGAAAGGTTTTCCTTTGCCAGAGTATGAACTTCAAAGGGTGAGAAAAAACAGGTTTCATCCAGCGACCAAGAATGCTCATTTTATTTATTTTTTCTTTGGATCCTAATTCCCTCTTATTCTTTCTCTCTCTTTGGGGATAAAGCAGGATTTTCTTACCACTGAGGCTGGGAATGAGAAGCACGGTTCACATCCATGGTGCTCTGCAGACATTGCCTTTACACTGAAGGTTTCTACTCACACCTCCAAAGCACCATCGCCAGGGAGAACTGTCTGATTCAAGTAACAGGAGAGGAGGGAGAGAAGCCTTGGAGGAAGAAAAAGCGAGATAGGCCTTGACAGTGGCAAGGCAGAAAACACCAGCGATTCCAGAGCACTCACATTAATCAAGGCACCAGCCACATGGGTCACAGAAGTGTTGGGGTTGATTCCACCAACAGCACAAGGCTGGAATCCTGTTCTGGGAGCTTCTTAATTTGGCACCACAGTTTATCACTCAGGTCTTAACATATTCCAATGCTCAGTCTGAAGGTTTTTAAAAGCTAATGTTATAAATGCTGCACCCTGCCCCTTCTCATGCTGCCTCATGCAAATGGAGGGGGAGTTTGGGATCAGCTTTTCTGGCCTGTTTTCTCCCCCTGTTTGCCACCTCTTAGTGGTTGCATCTGGAGCAATGTAAGATATTCCCTTCAGCACTGACTGGAAGGGCAGTGGGGAGAAGGCCAGGACAGCCCCAGATGTCCCACTTGCCAGGGAGGACATCCAGCAAAGCCTCAGCCCTCAGCTGGAGAGCCTCTGATCATCTTGCACTGATGTGAATGTCATTAATCACGGCACTACTTTTTCTCCCCATTGCATAGGCTACAAGAATATGCTCAGCACTGCTTTCCTTGAGCTGCCATTGCTCTGTTAGATTTCACAAGTAAATGCTTCTTGTCTCCATAGGGTGAGCATTGGGATCATCACTGGTTGTACAGTGGCTCCAAAGTAAACCAGTGTGAGCTCCATGACTCAGTGCAGCCAAGCCTGTGAGGCAAAAATAGCAGGCTGGTGTGCTGAGATGATGGGGGGAATCAAAGAGACACTGTCTACCAAAACTAAAATGTCTGCAAATGAGCTCCCAGCCAACGCAGAGCCAAAAGAAATGTTTCTTCCATGGACTTATTTATTTTCGAAATCTGAAAGGAACCAGTTGCTGAAGACAAATGGACATTGTGCTGAGGGTTTTAGAAACGAGACGCAGTGGCACAAAGACACTGATAGTGGAACTGCCATCACTGATCTTCATTGTCCAAGCCAAGAGGGACCGAATAAAAGCTTGAACTAAAGCCAGTGGAAGTGAATAGAAGCGAATGAGGAGATTCCCACTGCCTTTAATGAGTTTTGGCTCTGAACCTACATGAAGAAACATAACTAGCAATGAATAAACTAAAAATCCTTTCACCTTTACCAGAACAGGCTGGTATGAGTCAGGCAACAGAGGGAATCTGTTTACATTGCAGTTTTTTTCAAAAGGTGGCTGTGTCCCACATTGGATAGACAGTCTAAGCTTTGGGCATTGTCCTTTCACAGGTCAGCAGCTGCAGCAATCAGGCTGGAATCTCGAAGCAGAGATCCCAGACCTGTCCTAGCTCCCCTAGCAGGAAGCCTCTTTTCCACCAGTCAGCATGCCAGCAGCTTTGTCCCCCTCCACCAAGGCCAGCCACTACTACCTGGAATGGATGAGGTGTCACACTGAAAAGGGCACCTAAGAACAGCCCTGAGTATAAACAGAAAGTGCCTCAAGAAAATAAGCACCTTCCTCAAGGCTGTGGTGTGTCCTTCTCCAACAGAAGGACTTGGTGCAGTCCTGGGGCACTGCAAAAAGAAGACTCCTTGGCACAGTTAATTGTAAAATTAAGGAAGGAGATGCAGAGAGAGATGGTAGGGGGATAGCAGGACAATATCACTTATCTGGCCAGTTCCTGCTCACCCCAGGGGTTGGGTGTTGAAGGAAAGCAGAAGAACTATTTCATATTTGTTCCTCATCTATGCTCTGAATAGAGTCCAATCTTAGGAGCCCGTGATGGCTTTTGCAGGCAGGCAGGCTGGGATGTGAGAGTCTTTCTCAGCGAGGTCACCGAGCGAGTCAGGGCAGGGCCAGGAATAGCGCTCAGGACCAGCACGCGGGGCAACTCTGTGGAGCTGGAGACAACAGGCTCCCCTTTGTCCCCTGGGAGTCACCACTCAGGCCAGGGAGCTCCACTCAGGGCTTGTTTCAGCACAGCCTGTGCCACGAATTTCAGAGATAAAGCAGCCGTTTCTTGGATGCTGTTTCCTAAGGAAAAGCCAACGAGACCTTGCCGTTCTCAGCGACTGCATTCTGCTGTTTGGTCTGTGAGTGAAGTCAGATACGTTCTTCCCATTTGGTGCTTTTCCTTCCCCAAATTTCTCTCTTAGCAGTCTCCTAAACTCAGTGGGATATCAGACAGAGATGGGAGGAATGATCCAGCTGTCAGGGCATTGCTCTGGTTCAACAGCATGATTCAAACTGCTCCTCTGCCAAACCTCACCTGTATGTTCCTGGAAAAGTCACTTGATCTCTCTGTCCTGCTCTTCATCTGTAAAGCTGGGATAAGTATCTATCCCAAAGACACTGTGTTCTCATAAAAGTGGTGCTCCAGACTCTGCAATAACACTGGAGCACTGGAATTATCCTGGAGAAGGAGTCTCAGCCTGGCAGGATATTAGACTGACTAGCAAGATGTTTTGGGATTAAATGGGAGAAGGATGTCACTGCAGCCTCTCATGGCACCATGGCACGGGGTGAGACTGACTGGTTGTGGCAAACTGAATTGAAACTGCTGTAAAGTAAAGCCTGTATCCCATGGCAGGAGGGTCCTGCTTGTTTCTGCCTGAAATATCCAGTAAAGGGTGAAGCTCACAGTGAAAAAAAATGCTGCTCCTCTTTTTTTAAAATCCCCAAGCTTTGTGTTCTCTGCACCTGTCATCTCACAGCCTGTTTACTAACATTTAAAGAACAAAGCAGTTGTTTTTTAAAAGCCTTGATATCCCTAGCAATGCCACAGGCCCTTTTGTACAGAGGTTCTTTGTCTTCTGGGCATCAGGAAGAACGAAAAGTACTGGAGGGATTTCCTACACTAAATGACAGAGGTGAGAATAGCAAGGGCTTTCAGTGGGAAAAGCAAGGATTCTAAAAATCAGCAAGGTGGGCCCTGCAGACTGGCTGGTGCATGTCTCATCTCTGCTTCCCTTGGTTATCATCTCCTTGTCCAGGTACTTGTCAGGCTCTCGGCTGGTGCCTTTGGCAGCTGGGATTGATATCAACCTTTTTAGCTGTGGGCAAGGTAGCCCCTTCTTCAGATAAGGGTCACATTCACAGTCTATTTTAAAAATGCAACTGAAACATGAAACTGCTGCTTCATCTTTTCTTTCTTAGCTTTAACTCCTTGAGCCAGACTGTCTCATTTCTCCCAGCAGCACTGAGTCCATGCTGATGACTGGAGAGATTTCTTTCTGCTGATGGCACATGGCTCTGACTCTGTGTGTCTCTTGCTCCTCATAGGTTTGTGGCAACAGTCTGTAGGTCACAGAAAACTTTCTCTTCTTCTTCAGAGTCCAGGGATATCCTCAGATTTATTGTCTCTTGCTTCTGGCTGGATCCATGATGGGAGCACTTGGCATGAAGGTGCTGCAGCAGCAAGAAGCAGCTCACCCTCACCTGGGAGGCTTCAGCCTCTTTTCAGGAGAAGCCCAAAGGAGACTTCCCCTGGGACTGCTCTGGGTTTGCCTCAGTCCACACTCAGATTTCAAAAAAAGGACAAAATCCCTCAAAAAAGCTTGGGAAGGAGGAGAGGAATTGCATTTCTCTCTGTCCACACAGTGTGTCACCCTTACTCTGTGCCATTGTGCACTCATATAACATTCCTGCAGGATCATAAATGACTTTTAGAGGAGCGAACTCACAGTCCATAAGCTGGCACTGTGCAGGTGAAATGGGGATTTCACTGGTGACATCCTCAGCCTGCAGAAGGATTGAACCAGCAGCTCTTTCTGAAGTAATTGAGCCTTGAGTAATGAGCCATTGAGGATTCCTGCCAGCACCAGTGGGTTGATGAGGGTGTTGCAAGGCCAAGAACTGCCTCTTCCTTCCCGGCATTATCCCAGAGCACTAAGGAAACCAGTTGTCCTTTCAGCCTTTCCTACAGGAAAGCTTCCTATTTCCACCTGCTACTTTTGGGAGCCAATGGTCCGGAACACCAACACTGACAGCAGAGGCCCTGCAAGGTTTGGCTGTGGCTTTCACATGTGTACTTCTGAGAACAATATCACTCCACTTTCCTGATGAAATGGTGGTGATAGTTCATGTGGATAACAGCGAGGTGCAGGATTTGAAAATTTCCAGGTCTCCCTTCCAAGGAGACAGGTAGTTGTGTTGGAGGTGTACCTGTGGAGAGGTGATTCAGCACATCTCTCTGTTCCCCAGCTACGTTGGCTTTATTACTCCATTTCAGCAGGGTTTTGTTACTCTATTAGAGGCATATTGCAGTGGTCTGAGAAACCCCCTCACTTTCCCTGGGACTATTTCAGGTGTAAGGGTCTGTTCAAAGTGCATAAAGGTAGCAGAATCTGGTAGATGGAAATGGATGCAGAGATGTAACAAAGGGCATTTCAGAAGGTACTTTCTGCCAATTTTATGTGCTGTATTAAAATCTAATAGGCATACAAACACTGAAGTTACATATAAATCTAACACGGTTTTATAGAAATTTTTTTTAAAATATAAGCAGTTTCTGTATTTTCTGTTAGTGCATATTGGCACAAACGTTAGAGTTATGCTGCTCTACACTGTCTGTCTTTCTTTGCTGTAGAATGGAATAACAGAGGATTTGTCTGCCATGGACTGCTGGAGTATGGCCACAAATTGTAGACTGAAATTTTTAGCCTGGGTTAAAACATTTAGCATTCTTCTAGAAGAGTTTTTCTTTTAACCTCATGAACATCAAAATAATGCTACAGTTTGGTGGCTGAATACGCACAGAATCATAAATTCATTGAATTGTCCAGGTTGGAAAAGGCCTCTGGGCCCGTGGAGTCCAACTCTTCCCCAGCACTGCCCAACCACTAACCCGTGTCCCCAGCTGCCACATCCACACATCTTTTAAATCCCTCCAGGGGTGAGGACTCCACCCCTGCGCTGGGCAGCTGTGCCAGGGCTGGAAGGCCCTTTCCATAAAGAAATGTTACCAGTATCCAACCTGAACCTCCCCCAGTACAATCGGAGGCCATTTACTGGGAGCAGAGCCCGACCCCCCCAGTTCTCCCCTCCTGTCAGGGGGTTGCAGAGCCAGAAGGTCCTCCCTGAGCCTCCTTTTCTCCAGGCTGAGCCCCCCCAGCTCCCTCAGCTGCTCCTGCTGCTCAAGCCCCTTCCCAGCTCCGTTCCCTTCCCTGCACACGCTCCAGCCCCTCAGTGTCTGTCTTGGAATGAGGGGTCCAGAACTGACACTTCCCCGCTGGCCACACTATTGCTGATACAAAATAACAAAATGAAATAATAGCATCCTTAGGAAAATAATAGCAACCTTCAAATCCTTCTCCTAGCCCTGGAAACCCAAGCTGAAGTTTAGATCTCCCTTTGACAAGTAATGTCATGACATTCTTACAGCTCTGATACTCAGTTCTGTGTGATTTGACTGTTTCTTCCTTATATCAAGAAAGTGATGCCCCTGGATGACAAGGAAAATATTCCAGGGTCAGCTGTTAATTCTTGCTTTTTGCCATCCAGTTTGGCAGTAGCTCATTACAAGTGTTGGCCTGAACAGCAATAGAGATTTTCCAATGGTTTGCAGTGTCATGGTGATAAGGAATTATTTATTGCTTCAATCTCAGAGTAATGTTGATCTCACTCCTTCACCCCCTCCAAACAAAAAACAAGACAAGGGAAATGGTCTACAAAAGGAGAGAAAGAACGGATCTCAGTTTAATAGTGAGTGTGCACTGAACACTTCCCTTCCCCTGGGTGAGTCTCTTGGCTTCCTCCTTTCCACATCCCTCTGGCAGCCGCGATAGTTGCTTACACTGAAAAGTCCTGTTGTTCAGTTATACTCTCAGCTTCTTTTAGTGCAATTTAGCAGCTGGAGATGAGGAGGAGAGCCAGGATCAGGGGAGCAGCCAGCTCCCCGTGTGCCTCCAGCATGGGGCTGCCACCATGGCTGCTCCGAGCACAAAGGCAGCAAATCCTCTCTTTGGCTGCCACATTCCTCCTGCTTTTGCACAGGAGGGGAAGAGAAGGAGGTTTAAGACCTGCTGGGTGCTTGCCTGCAGATGCTTGTGGAGAGAGGCAGGGCACATCTAAGGACTCTAGTAAGGAATAAGACTCGGTCAGGAGCAGCACAAAGGAATGGGTGAGAGAGAAGCAGCTTCCAGTAATGTTCCCCATTTAGCACAAAAACATTTAAAAACATAAGATCATCCATAGTATATCATGTCAAAGATTCATCTACTCCATTGTCTGACAGTGGCTTAGATTGAAGACAGTTAAGAAGGCAGTGAGGAAATAGTCTTTTCCAGGATTAGTTTCCCAGCCTGGGAACATCTGGGCACATGCTGGCAGAGAGCTGCTGTATTTTTGCTTAATAACTCCTGGTGCCTTTGCTCTGACCTTACCACGTTCATCCTGAGGGCATGTGTATCTGTAATACCCACAGCAGTGTTTTCCATAGCCTGTCTGCAAGGTGCACACAGAAACGTCTCCTTTGGTTTTTCTCACCATGCCACCTGCTAGTTTCATTTGCTGCTCCCCAAGTTCCTTGGTGCAGCTCTTGTTGCCTCTTCACCTCCTTCAATTTAAAGACCTAAATCATTCCCTGCCTCAGGTACCTATTTTTCAGATTGGAAACCCATAGTTTGCTTAGCCACTGCTGGCACTGAAGCAGTTCCACATCACCTTTTTTTTTAAAACTTTTTCCAATGGATCTGTTTCTAATGATGTTAATGAAAGAAGCAATAACTTCCTCTGCACCTATGGAACAAAAAACCCCAAGGAGTGATGTGGAGAAGGTTTTGGCCCCTATAATATATTCCAGGTGAACTGCAGAGAGTTCCCCATGAGTCAAGAAAAAAATGGAAGCAGAGCAGAAAGCACTCTTGAAACTATTTGGGAAAAGTAGGGATCCATTCTGAGACAAATTTCCCAAGTGCTTGAGTCTATTTCTGTGCTCAGTTCTGGGTTTATTTTCACTCACACTCACACTTTGTTCTGGCTTCTCACCAGGATACTTGGGGAAGGCCCCTGTGCATGACAGCCCCAAGCAAAGACCATAAACCCCTCATTCAGAACCACTATCTCCCCCAGCCCTGTGGAATTTCATCTTCTTTCCTTTCCCTTCTTACAACTGACCTGGGCAACTTTTTGCCCCAATGGCAGTGATTTTAGGGTCCCTCTGTGCTCAGAAGCTCAACCTGAAGTGCCTTAGAGGGCAGTTAAAGAGAAAGGAACTGTTTATATCTTTCTTCTACACAGTCTCAAGATGAGCATGTAAATTCCCACGGGTAAATCCCAGCCACAGACTGGGATGAGCCTACAATCCTGATGTGGGAATCATGAAGGATATCTGATAGTGCACTTGGCTGTGCTTTCTCTCTTTTTAATCCTATCACTGTTACCAAGGGCTATCTTGCCCTTTATTCTTGCATGATATGAGAGTTAAAAGGAATGCTCCAGATGATTTGATCATTTCTCTTTTCAGCTGCCTGTGGTCTATTGCCACGTGTTGTCTCTGATGTGACAGAGGCCCCAAGAGCCATTATATAGGAAACTCCAGGGAAAATGGGAAAGCTGCATATTTTTCTTGGCATAAGGATGATTGTTCTGGCCAAACTGAGTCCAGTGTTGTGTGTGTTTATGTCACACATTATTATTTGCATGGCCAGTCCTGGGTTTCAGGGGCCGGTGGTTTTGTAATTTGTGCAGCCCTTGCTGCCTGCCTTTACTGTCCTCTGCTGGAGTTGGGGCTGTTTCCTTTTTTATTACCACTTCCTCCTGAGGGAGCAGTAATTTATGGTCAGAGGTTAACCTCATTTGCTGAAGTATCCAACTCCTATGCCAACAGATCTATAAAAATGGAGGACAGGGATGAAAAGATGGGAAATAAATAAAATAGATGTTCTTCAAATGACACATACAGCTATTCCTGTGGAGACACAGAAACAGAGGAATTTCTGTGATGGCTGAGATCAAGCTCAAATCCAGTTTTCTGCCTTTGTTGGTGGATTTGCTTCCCAAGCCAAGCGTGGTGGACACCTCAGAGCAAAACATCCCCTAATCGTGATAGGTTTTTACCTGGTTCTGTGCAGCCCTGGGCCCTTCCCTTGTGCCTACAGCACTGCCGAGCTCTTGACTTGGATGACATTTTGTGGTAATGAGTTCCACAGATTAGCTGGGCATAAAGATGTTTTTTTCCTTTGCACATCAATGGCAACTCAAACTTTCCCACTGTGATCTGTACCCACGGTTTCAAAAGGACCTGGGAAAAATGTGCTGTGGGACAGAAGCTGCTGTGAGGCTTCACACCAGTGTGAGGGAGAGGCCAGGGCTGGATGTGTTTGTACTGTGAGACCTAGAGTCTCCTGGATCTGTCTGGGCAGCTCACACCAGCATGTGAGAGCTGAGCTGACTTCAGGGGTTACTGATTCTGGCAACTAGCATGTGTTTCCTGTAAAGGCCAAGCTCTTGGAATTAAGTGGATGTGCCAGGTGCTGATGCCAGGCTTTTGGATTTTTCCCAAGGTAGATTCTTACTCTTATGTGTGTGTCTGTGCCTGTATGTCTGTGTGGGCCAAGAGAGTGCAAAACCAGAAGGCAAGTAATGAGATGTGGGGAATGGGATTCCTTTTCCTTCAAAAACATACTAGACTTTTATCACTGATATGGAAGGAGGTGGAATAAACACTTAATTCTTCCAGCTGTGATAGCAGCCACAGACTTTTTGGCGTTGCTTAAAATGAGATTTTGGTCTGTTGTACACAATACTCTGTCTCCTAGTTGGAAGGGGGACTGCTCCAGAGCATGGCCCCTGTGCAGGGTCTCTGTTACTGAAGGTGGACGGAGACCCATTAGTACTGAACCAGCCACAGACCTGGCCCTGAAAAACTGCAGCACATCTGTGGAGGCCATAGGGTGTACTTTCTTTATGATTTAGTATTTTTAGGTATTTATGTGTTATGTTTCTACTATATTTCTATAGTTGTTCTTTTTTTATGTTTGTATGTAGACACGAAACATGTCTGCAACACTCACTCAGTGCACACATGACTTCCAAGGCCTGTATTGAGCAAAAAAATACCAGTCTTTGACAGGATACTACAGGATTCATTTCCATTTACATGTTCTACCCTCCCTTTCCTGCCCCACAGTTATTTTTCATGACATTCCACATTAATCATAAGCATGGAATGTTGGTGATGAAGCGATTACCCAAAAGCTCATTGAGTGCTGTCACTGGTTCCAGTGCAGGGTCTGTGTGCTGACTGAGAGCTGTCAGAAGTGGTCTGTCCTGGGAGATCCCTCACCCCTCACCCACCAACCCGCTCTGCTGTTTGGTCCTACTGCTCCCCATCAGCATTGTTCCCTCAGTTCTGGTCCTTCCCCAAGAGCAGGTGATCACCTTCCCTGCTGGTGGCTATTGCTTGTTGATTAGCAGATCAATTCCTGGAGTTAACTCAGGTGCACCAAACCAGCAGAAGGCTGCTCAGGCAGGGCGAGCAGAGCAGGGATAGCTCAGTTCTTTCACAGAATGGTGGCACTTGGGTGTCTCACTGACCCTCCTTCCCTTTTCCCATGGGGGTTCTCAGCCCCCATGTGTCTCAGCCACCCCAGGCCTCAGCTCCCCTGGGGGTAACAAAGCTCCTTCTTTTTGGGGCAGCTCTGTCCTAATTTTAGCCTCAGTGTAGATGATTCTGTTAGCACTTGCTACACTGAGCAGCTTATCAGCCCAGGCTGAGAGCTGGCCAGTTCTGCAATGTATAAATCACTCCATATGTCCCTAATTCTGTCCCCCAGAAATGAGCTGGAAGTGACAAGGCAATAATTTTAGGTTGCAGGAGTCATGTTTGGCTAAGATGAGTTGGCAGCTCTTCTGAGACTGAAAGAAAATATTTAAATACAATAATGAGCACTATAAAGCCTGGCTTTAAATAAATATTAGGCTTTGACACAGACTGGAAGAAGCCAAATTTCCTGCTGCTGATAGGTTGCCCAGCTCCCAGGAATGTAATCTGAGGTATTTGGCTCACTTCATCTCAGCAATTTAAAAATCATTTGAGCTGAAAAAGCCACAAAGTGTTGTCCATCAGAGTGATTTTGAACATAAGTTGGAATTGCCCAGGAAACTCCTCTAAGGCCGCAGACTAACCTGAGGCTGTTCTTTGCTGCACGGCCTGTGAATACCCTCACCCAGGCACCTTCTCCATCCTGCTCCAAACACGGCCCTGCCCTGTCTCAAGAGGCTCCCTAGGTCCTGGAACGGAGGGGGGACAGCAGACCATGAACACAGTCCTGTGCAAAATTGCCATGAAAAGCCTGTTTGGAATTTACTTATGGCTGTGGTTGTTTTTTGGCAGGCCCTGTTTGGTAAACTGCCCTGTGTTCCGTGTTTACTGGTGGGAAGAGGGTGGGGATCACTGTTGCACTGAGAGATTATAAATATATGCCTTTATATCCTGGTTTGAACCGAGGGACTTCAGCTCAACTTTTAGAGCATCCAAACTGCATCATCCATGGCCTGCAAGATTGCAAGATTCCTTGGTGGCAGACAGAACATCCTGGAACAAAAAAGCAAAGCCTAAACAAAACAGCCTCCTGTGAAATAAATACAGGGATACACAGGAAAAGCTTTTAATCTTGGATAGACAGTCGTAATTGTCCTGTCTTCTTCTCCCCTAAAAAAAAAGAGAATCCTATAAAACATGTTTTACTACCCAAGACACTGCCTGATAATGGGAGAGGGGAAGTGGGAGAGGAGGGAGCACCCTGTGAAAGAATGAAATCCTAGGCTTGGATCTGGGACATTAATACAAAATATACCTCCTGCTTCCAGGATAAATTCCTCCAGGAAAAATGTAGATGAACAGCATAAATATTGTATTTAATTTTCTTTCCTCTGTTCCAGATAGTTGTTTTCCCAGAGATCAGTGAACACTTTGGCCTCTAGAAATCCCACCTCTGGCAGGAGAACAATGAACAGCATTAAAAATGTAAATCCCACTGAACTAAATGCACTGAGAAATGCCAGTTCAGCTCTACAGAGACCAGAGGGGGAAGCTCTGGGGCTGGTGTCCATGTGGAAGTTATGCTCAGGCTACAGGTTATCCCTGGGGCATTTGGAAGATACCGGATTCTTTTTGCTTCTCCATTCAGATCCCAGGCTGAGTAGAGCCTGGCCAACCTTGAGCCCTGAAGAGAAGTATCCAGGATCCTGTGGCATCTAATGTCATATCCCAAATGTTTGTGTCATCCTTTCACACAGCCAGGCTTGTCCTGAGCCTCCTTCTCTGACCACCTGATGTAAGTCAGCTTATAAGTGAAAACCTCTTTATCCTGAATCCATCCCTGCCTAAGGAACAGGCAGGGGATTTAGTGGGGAGAGTGTGTGGAGAGGGGAGCAGAGAGAAGGCAGACCCCAAGTAAAAGCCTGTTATCATATTAATCTGCTCTGTTATGGAAGAGTGTGAGTGTACCAATGACAGGAGCCCTGCACCACAGACTGGGAGAGACCCCCAGGAAAAGTCAGGGCTGTGTAGGAATAGGAGACACCCTAAACCTGCTGCTGTGCATGGGAGAACCCCCTGAGCAGCTGAACTGGCCCACCCTGCTGTGTCTGGGGAACTGGAGCAGCGGGGAAGGGTTGAGTTTGCCAAGCAGGTTGGTTTGTGCCAGATCCAAGGTGTGGTCAGGGTTGAACACTGGGTGTATTCAAAGAGCCAACAAAAAAGTCCTGTCAGCTTTCCTGTGGTTGGCATTCCTCTCCATGCCGATGGGACTGCTGGGCTCTGAGCTACAAGTCTGACTTGAGTGTCAGTTCCTGTGTGCTATAACAGCAAAATCCCCACTGAGGTCTACAGGAATAAACTCCATATTTTAGGAGTGTCTTTTTCCCCCTGTGAAATGTTTCCAGAGCAACTTCACCAAGTGTCTGTGCATTACATTTCTTTCCAGGGCTTGCAGGGAATACCTGTGTGGCCTTTGATCTTGAATTTCAGGGCTTTTATTTGATCACACAACATTTCATTTCATTCTCAGGTTAAAACCTGGCTCTTGGGTTTGCCTCTCTCAGCTTCCTCCAGGGGTGTTTTGTGCACACAAGTCAAAGTGTCACACCCAGATCCTGATCTTAGTAACACTCACACATCCCTAAATGAATTTCTAGTGGCAACAGCAATGCCTCATTCTAAGCCAAATGGAAGCAGATGTGGATGAACCTGAAGGAGAGTGTTTTGTGCCCCTTTTCCCAGCATGCTGAGCTGCCTCAAAGATGGAGCAGCAGAGCCATGCCATAAAGGAAATGCGTAAAGACATGTGAGCTCTGCTCTGATGTACAAGAGCTGAATTACATCCTCTGTACCTCCAGTCTGCTTTCTGTCCCCATCCTTCCCTCTTGAAGTATTAATAGCTTTATGGTGAAATAGTTTCAGCTGTAAAAGGAGAAGAAAAAAAGAAAAAGTAGAACAAAACCTTGAGTTGGATCCTCACCTGAGGCAGCCCTCACAAAAGGAACCAAACCCATGTGTGCCCCAGAGTCTGTGTGTCTGTTTATCACCAAGGCAAAAGCTGCTATCACAGTGTTAAAACTTCTACAAGCAGAGACAGGCAACTGCTTTTTTGTCAGCTCCATTGCTCCTTCATCCTAAATAAGTGCAGCACGTTCAGGACAGTTCTCACATCTAAATCTGAAGACAGAGTGTGACTCTTTATAAGCTTCAGGAGGGATTTAAGCTTTCCCTTGATTTCTGTTTTACCTCTTGTTACGTGTTCCATGGCAGCGTGGCAGGAACGACGCATCGGCCTTTTGCAATGCCTTTTATTTAATGACTTCAAAATGCTTTGAAACCATTTGGCATGTAATAAGAACTGGGTCAGTTCTGCCTTCCTCATTTTAGAGATGAGGACAAACAGGTAGAGAGGTTAAATGGTTTGCCCTGCAAAAAGGAAATGGATGTATAGTCGGTTCAGAAGAGCACCTAAAACTTTTGGCTCTGTTACCTCTGTACTTACCACAGGAATGGATTTCTTCCTTCTGGGACAATTACTTCCTCTGTGATCATTGGCAGTGAGGCTGCCAGCCAGAAAATTACAATTAAAGGCACCCCAAAGAAGATCAGCAGCCCAAAGCTGAGTTTGTCCCTCTACGACAAGCTGGAAGGACGAGTTAGGGGGAGCTTTTAGAAGAGAACAGGACTGGCTTATGGGTGAAGTAATTGTAAAAAGTGTCAGGGCCTCCCAAAGCAGCTACTGCCAAACAGCCCAGCCCAGTACCCTGGGAATGTGGGGCAGAACTGGGGCAAGACATCAAATTGCAGGGTATTTGCCCCATCAAATGCCTCTAGGAAACTGCAGAGCCAGGGAATAATCTGGCTGGCCAACAGGGCTTTATGTCTTCTCTCCATTTCTGTTTGCTTTCATTGCTAACCCGACCCTGAGTGTGGAACTCACTGGGAAGCACGTTGCTCTTGAGGCTCCCTTTTATGTAGGGTCTCCTGGTCATTCCTGTTTTGCTGGCAGAGACAGTTCCTGCAGAGATGAGGTTCAGGAGGGTCTCAGTTTTCATGTAAAGGTGAAGTTTCCAGCCATCACAGTTGCAGGGAAAAGCCCAGGTGACAGCTCACAGAATACACAGGCTTGAAAGGTTGATAGCAGGCCATCTACATCAAATCACCCTGAAACAGAATTGTCAGGGACTTTGGGGTGTTGTTTTATCACCTCACAGAGGAATCACAGGCTTAGGAAGCAGGAGCTGCTCTGGAGCAATGTAAGTGTGTCAGATTTATTCCCAATTTATGTGACAATAGAGTGGCAGGAGGTCAGATGCAACTGAATAGCATTTTAATAAATCTCAACAGAGTATCTCAGGAAGCTTAAAAAGAGAAAGATGTTGTGCTACAACATCTTAGAATTACAGAAGGAATAATTTGCATTTGTCTGCTTCCTATCCAAGGCTAATGTAGTCCCATGCAAACGGGAATGCCCTTCACAACCCCTGTCATAAAGTAGCTGAGGATTTCCTGAGTGGAAAAGTTGCTTACTAAAAAGAATTCTATGGCAGTTCCTTGAGCAACCTCCCCCTTTGGCTTGAAATCTGCTTGTATTTACTTCCAGTTGTGTCTTTATCACATTTGCTTTTAATAATCAGGTTTTGACTTATGAAGGAAAATTTCCCAATCTAGTGATTCCCGTGGGACCATCTCAGTGCTCCTGCAATCAGCACGAAGTGCTCTTGATGGCAATACAAAATGTGCCATTCAGGCCTTCGATGAGAGTCCTCTGGCAGCTCAAGCACTCTCAGACTGAAGAGGAGCAAATCCAGCCCCCAGATATGCTGGTTTTGCCCCTGCAGGTTTTCTCCTTGCACATTTAAGCTGTGCCAAATCTCCCAGTGGGACGACAAGGTCTGGTCAAGAGGGTGGTAAAAGGAGGGATCCATGAGCACTGGGTCAGCAGTGCTGGTCCTGGGGATCCTGAAGCTTCCCTAGATGAGAACCAACCTTCATCTTGTCACCAGCTGTGACCTCCAGCAAGGAGATGTCCCTGCTCCAACTGCACCTGCACATCTTGCTGCAGCCTAGCTGGATTATGTGCCCCTGGTGCTTCTCAAAGTGTTCCTTTTGGTAGGAAACATCCACATCACTGTGTTTGTTCTGTAGCAAGGCACAAAAACCTCAACAGACCGGGCTCCAGGCTGTTATCTGAATTTTAAAGTATAACCCCTATGTGCATGAAACCCCAATTTCATTATCCTGACAGCTCTTCCTTCCTTCTTCATGGATCCTCACAGAGGAAGGGAGAAGAGGAGGTCTCCAAAGACACAACAGAATTTCCAGCAGGAAGGGCAGCATGTTCTTATCTAAGACACTTACTGGAAGGGGAAGGATGGGAAATTCATCAGTTACTTTTGTGGAACAAATATTTTAAAAATTGCTACATTTGTGTGTTGTTTATAAATAATTGTATTTTTAAAAGCCATGTCAAGAGTAGGGCTGTGCTGGGAATCACTGACAGGATCCTGGACAATTTGGAGACTTTGCGTGAAAACCAGCACCTTTTTTTAGTTATCTACAGAAATAAAGAGGGTGTGGGAGCACCTGGAGCCAAACAGATCAGGGACCAAGGAGTTATTTAGAGAAAGAGAATGGAAAACATTCATATATGAGCAGGGACCACAAGGTGTCCGGGGCTAGAAGAGCCAGCATGGCCAAAAGCAAGGACAGTCCCTTCTCACTCACTTGAAATATGGCAGGAGCTGATAGCAGCTGCAGGAATGATCTTTTCAAACAGAAATTGATTTTCCCAAGATTGCCAGTGGAGAAGAACAGTGCTTTGGCATTAACAGAGCACGTCCAAAACCCAGTGTTTGCCCCCCCTTCAAACAGACAAAGCATCAAGAATTTTGACAGTGAAGGACCTGACCCTCTGAAAAGTAATTTTCAGTGAACCTGCAGATTCTCTTCCTGCAGGCTGAAGGACAAAAATAAGGATTTTTTTCCCCTGTGACAGTTTACCAGATCCAGAGGACGGATCATGCCAGGCCAGCAGCTCAGGATGGATTCATTTCCCTGTGTTCAGTCACTAAATGCCCCCTGCAATGTTCTGGAGCTTTGCTTTGTGCCATATAATGATTATTTAAGGGCAATAACCATGTTTATTTAAAACTACTGCATCTAAAACAGCAGCAGAAGATAGATTATATCTTTAAATCCCAATCTGGGCACAATTACTGTTGAATTAGCTCAGTATGTGTCAGCAAGACACAGCTCTTTGCTTCTTCCATTCTTTTCCTGTTACCAGGGATGGCAGAAGACGCTTTGCCTTTGCTCCTTGAGGCAAGTCCTCCCACAGCTTTACTTTTAGGCTGTTGATGATTTTCGTGTCAAAAGCAATGAGATTTCAGGAGTCAAGCAGGGCTCGTCAGATGGTTCAGGATCTGGGCATTGAGAGACTGAATGCAAAATAATCCCTCACTTTGGGGGAGGTGGAAGGCAACGGAGAATAAGACAGAGCCCAAAATGATGTATTTCCCTGCTGACACATGCATCTGAGAGAACCCTGGGATGTCAAAATCAGAAAAAATTGTCCCCAGAGCTTTTGAAGTGCTGGTAAGTGTTCCAGCCAAGCACCCTGGGGTGCTGAAGCACAAGCAAGTGTGAGTGGAGATGGGCAGGGTGCACCCAGCCCCACGGCAGGTGGGCTCTGTCCCACAGACACAGAGGGGCTTTTTGGGGTGGAACTGGTCATTGAACAGCAGAATTTAGGCTGGGAGCGAGCTCAGCCAGGAGGTCATCTGGTTCAACCCCCCAAGGGCCAGCCCAGCTCCAGGGGAAATGTAATCATTTATTTTACAGAACTTTGACGAGTCCTCTTCTGGCAGTGAGTTGAAATCTGTCCTGCTGCACATCACCTGAGCCCCATCTGCTTGGGGGCTGCTTCTTTCTTTGTTTGGTAAATATTTTCTCCTTCCTTTTTTAAATAAACAAGAAATATTTCCTGGTTCAAAATGCGGGGGTGGATGTGCAGAGAAGAGCATGGGGAGGAGGAGGAAACCAGGAGTGTGGAGAGCAAGGAATCCTCTCCCCATCTGTGAAGAGAAGAGAGAGAAGGCGGAAAGACCACCAACATAAAATTCATTAATAGGGCTGAGAATGTGTTATTTTACTTGCAATAACCAATGAAACCAGCTAATAAAAGAAAATTATATTTTTTAAGGCATATGAGAGGTAGTCAAGGAAACACAATATCTCCCCTTCTCTGCTGTCTAGCCTCAGGAAAAATACATCTCTGATACTGATGCCATCATGATAAAATCACATTTTAAAAGTATCTGTACCTGTGCTGCTAGTAGTGCCAGATTATTAAAATGATGAGAACTGTTCCCATTTGTCTGGCAATTTCCATCCCTGTGCCACTATTAACTAGTGCCTCTCTGTCCACTGCCACAGGGACAGCCTTGTCTGAGGGAACTGAGTGCTTAAGGACCACAGATTTCATTTAACAGCTGAGGCAATGACCTGAAGCACCATCAGAGATGGGAATAAATGGCAATATCTGTGCTGCTTTTGGAGGGGAGGACTGCATCTGTGCTGAAGTTCAGCTCCTGTGGTGAGAGAGGAGTGGTGGTGGGGAAACAGGAGCCTGGTGTGGACCTCTCCAGCTTTTGTGCTCCTTTTCCCAGCAGTGATATAGGATGGACCTGGCATTACATGCTGGGGGATGTGATGGTGGCTACAGCTGGCTGAGCTGTGGCCAAGAGCTGCCAACAAAACACTGGCACAGGCTCTGGGGATGAACTTAAGATCTAGGGATGAATTTAAGATCTGAGATTAGCTCAGCTGGTTAGAGCATGGTCACAGGTTTGGTCCCTGTAAGGGCCATTCACTTAAAAGTTAGACTCATCAAGAGAGGATCCCTGTGGATCCCTTCCAACCCAGAATGCTTTGTGACTCTACCTAGGTATGAATTTAAGATCTAGGTGTGCATTTAAGATCTAGGTATGACTCAGATCTAGTTATGAATTTAAGATCTAGGTATGACTCAGGTCTAGGTATGAATTTAAGATCTCACTCACCTTTGTTTCACCAACCAACATTTTCCTCGTTTCTTCCTGGCTGAAGGAAGCACCTGGCCGGGGGGGCTTTGTTAGGCTTGTGCCTTACACACAGTTTTGGCTTGTCAGGGAAAATGCCCCTTTGGGAGGCTGACAGCCCCCAAATCACATCTGGATTGACTCAGAGAAGGTGAGGGAGGCAGTGTGGTCCCAAGCGTGGTGTGGGAACTGCTCTCAGGTCATGTTTTAAGAGCAATATTTACATGTCCGGGTCTGACATGTGACGCTGCCAGTTCCTTGGGACGCTGCCAGTTTCCTTCCAAGGGCTGAGGGACGGCTCCATCCCGGCTCCTGAGGAAACGGGGAAGAGGTGGAGACGCCCAAAAATGTGTGGAATATTTTACAGATGAACTCGGGAGAATCTGGTGGGAAGCAAGGGCTGGGCAGGTGGGAAGGGGAGTCTGCAGCATGCAGGCACAGGGCTCAGTCCTGGCTGACACTGCAGGGCAGCTGACACTGCGAGGGAAGGGCAAAGGCAGGGATAACCGGGCAGGGAGGTGGGTGGAGAGCACTCAGCAATAAAAGGCCAAGTTTCCTGAGCCTTTAAAGAGGAACAGAAAGGTCATCACCACCTCCCCCCTGAGCTGGGACTGCTCTTTGATGCCCTGTTGCCTTCACCCACCCTGCCCTGGCAGCACCACCACCCCCAGAGCACCTCCTCCCACAGACCAAGCAGCCAACGGAGGCTGAAGGGCAGGGTGTGCAAATCCAGGAATGGCAGAGGCCTTGTGTTTCCACTGATAATGCACTTAGGCAGAGCCAGAGGCCTCGAGGCAGTTTTGTAATTTTTTCCTGACACTTATTAATGATTTTCTCCACTTTGAAGAGCCGTGTGAATGTCCACCCAGAGGATGACGACAACAGTGTGGGAACTCGGAGGAAGAGAGCAATAATGAGTGATTCTCAGTTATAATTACTCACGTTGAGCTCTGCAGACAGAGCTGTTTTCATTCCAAGTGATTCTCCTGCACTTGAGGCGTTGGCTAGGATGGTCCTTGTTCATGTGCTGCAGGAGCTGGGGCTGCAGCAGCAGAACTGATCCCTTCTCTGCACTTGCCTCTCGCTCTTGCACAGCCATTCTGTGCTAGGGAGGACACACACCGTTGGGAAACTGCTTGGAGCTCATCTTTCCCTCCTCAGCGTCTGCCCTGCTGTCTCCTGACTGATGCTGTTCGTTGATAGTCCATCACAGTGCTTCGGAAACGACCCAGCCAGCAGGACATGGATCCAGCTATCCACAGTCAGCCGGGAGACCCCGCAGGGCTGGAGCCTCCTGTGCCTCCATTTCCCCACCCCCGGGGGTAGAACACTGGGAAATGCTGTAGGGAAGCTGAGGTTTGCTGGGCAGCCACCAGCAGGACACAGCACTCTGGGGCTGAGCAGCTGGAATAAATCCCAGAACCTTCCTGTGCCAGGTGGTTCCTCAAAGCACCTGGTCCCACCTGCAAACCAGGCCCTGCTCGAGAGGAGCAAAGCAGACTGGAGAGAGAGAAATAGAGAAAATGTTGCTATTTCTTTTTTTTTTTTTTTAATTTTAAATAATCAAATCAAATCACTAATGAAATCAGGTTTGATCATAAGCCATGTGACATTGGATAAATGACACAGAAATTCTATTCCCAGTAACTCCAACTGAGCAGTTTACAGGGAGTGCTTTAAATGAAATAGGGATTTTACTGGGGAATACTTGAATCTCGACCAGCTTTCTTGGGTCCCTCTTCCTTCCAGGGCTTTATCCCATGGGACTCCATGAAGCAAATCCAGGATAGAGTGCTTGCTGTGTGTCCTCCACCATTTCATGGTCACTTCATTTCCAGATAAAGTGGAATAAAAAATTGATGTCATAAAAGGAGAGATTAGTGACATGAACATTTTTTATGTGCCACACAGAAATAAACTGTATTTCATTAAATTATTCCTCCAGCTGAAGGAATAATATTTAAGCTCAATAAGATTAGGAATTTAAAAGACTTCATGAGAGCTTCATTTCTCAGAAAGCACATTCAGGGACATTCTGACATTTAATTCCTGAGGAGACTGTAAAGTGAAGCTACAAAATTGGCCACAGTTAACATTTGCTTAAAACGTGGACACAGTTTTACACAGACTCAAACAACGCAACCAGAGTCAAACGAATAGTTTGCTCAGTGACTTTGCCTCTTTATTCCTGCTTACAAATGCTTTGTGAACAGCTTGCAGTTTTCTCAAACACGCCCATTCTCTTCTGGGAGGTACAAGGTATTCATCAGATAAGTTTTATGAGTAATTCTCAGTCTTTCCTTGCTGGGGTCTATATTTAGATTTGTGCTGCAGTGGCTAATATTGAGGGGAGGCTTAGGTCACCCATTACTATTTCTATTCTCTGACTGAGTGCAAATACACAGAATTCTGAGCTTAGACTTCACTTCAAATGTCCTCTAATTTCTGTTAATAGACTCGTCCTCTCCAGCACTGGCCAGAAATGAATTTAAAAGGAAAGTGTACAAATATTAATTGACCTCAGCACCACTTTGAGCTGCTGTGGCAGATATTTAATGTGCTACTTTCTCGGTTCCAATTTCAAAAACATAGAACACAAAAAACTGAAGCAACATTCAGTAGAGGTGGTTGGAAACTGTTCTCAACCTGAACTTTGCTTTGCTATTGCCCTCTCTAGAGAGTAAGCTTAGATGACCAGCCTAGACCGAAAACCTCTTTTTTGAGATATCCAAATCTCTGTGAAATGAGTCCTGTTTGAAGTAAAAAAATACCCCAAAAATCTCAGCATTTTATGGAAGAAACAGCTTCTTATCAGAAAAAAAATAAAATCATTTTAGCAGACACATTTCTGTCTCTGGTATCTATTTTTGTGTCCCTGAAAACACACACTGACCCTCTATACTTTATATGGGCTCAACTGTACAATTTTGCTTAGCAGGTTTGCTCCCATTCCTCCTCTTTCAGCATGGGCCACAATGAGAGACACAAATATCCTTTTATATTCTGATGAACCCAAATCAGACCCTCAGTACACCCTTGCCTTTCTGTGGGCTACTAAAGAGCATCACTGCTGGATCTCCCTGCTGCTGCCACCCCCTTTTACAGCCAGTTTTGCTACAAATTATTACAGGATGAATGGTGCATCATTTGAAATGAAGATATTACTGCTCAGGAGGTTTGCTGATGCTATTCAGGGCTCCGTGTGGAATGCCAGATCCATTCACACCATACTGGCAACGTCAGGTGCTGTGTGTCTCCACAGGGGTCCTCTGAATCTTCCCTTCTCTTTACCCAGTTTCAATGCTTAAGTGTTTGATTAAAAAGTCAGCAAATAACGAGCACTCAGGGTACAGTTCTACACTGCATTAAAAAAGAAACCTCCTTTGAGCTGCAAAAAACAAAATAGTCTACAATTTTACCTTGGATTCTGCACCTGAAGGGAGATTTTGGAGAAGGATCTAGGCTATTTTTTTGCAAGATGGTTGTGAGCAGACATTCAAATTGGCCTTGGCTGCAGGTTCTTTTACTCAGGGCCAGATCAGGCACCTACAGTTATGTTTTAGATGAGTGTTTGACTAACTTGCAGGATGTGTTTTTGTCTGGGCTGTGCCATGTTTTTCTACAGAACTTAAAAGTTTTGAGACTCGTGGTTCCCTTTGTGCTGAGGCAGTGTGCTCAAAACCCCGCTGGAGGGTGTTTCCAGCTCACTGCAGGGCTGTTCACCTGCACTGTGTTTGCTGTCCTGCTGTTTGTCTTTCTTTCCTCTTTTCTTGTAGCTTCCTCTAGTAGACCAAACCAGAGTTTTTTGCAAAAACTGTTTAAAGTGGCTATGCTGTGGTTGTGTCAGAAAACCTGTGCAGGTGTTCCTGCAAAACAGTGGTTTTAGCTTTCTGAGCTGACTGGCTGCTCAGTTTGGGCTTTAAGTTGTTCACTCTTTACAAGGAAGTTTCTTAACTCCCTGTTAGATAAAGATATGGAAATGTGAACAAATATCAGAGAATATCACAAAATCTCTCAGTATTCTGTAGGTTTAACTGCTCTGGACCATCTATTTTTATTGTGGTTATATGCTGGAAACTTTCAGAACAGGCCATGGTTATATGTTTGAGAATTTTGTCCAAGCAATATCCTTTAGTAAAGATGGGGTGAGGTGAGTTCAGAAAAGAACAAACAACTCTGAGATTAATGGATGGATTTAAAGGATGAGTAGGAGAACTAATGGTCGTGACTCACTGGCCAGGCCTGTTTTCCAGAGTATTTCTAAATCCAAGATGTGCAGGCTGAAGGAAGGGGATAACCAGCTCTGACCTCTGAACCACACTGTTAAATGACACACTTTAGAATCCCCACAGTTATCTCAGCAGGAGAACTGAATCCAGCTGCTGCTTCCAGGTCCTGCTGCCCAATGCAGACTCAAATCCAGAGCCTGGTCCATCTTTTCCAAGCTTTTTAGAAAAGAACAGGTGATGATGAGAAATGCAATGGCAACAGAATATGGTGCCACTTGTCAGCGGTGGATCAGAGCACAGGCCAAGGAGGAGAAAAGTTTCCTTTCCTTAAACAGAGAAACCAAGGGAGGTGCTGTTGGAACTGGAAAGCTGTGATGGTTCGGAGGAAGGGAATTGCAGCTCACAATCATAACCTGAAATGACCATTGCCATAGAGCTGTAACCATGGCTACCCCTCTTTGAAAAGCAGTGCAGTGAGATGTATAAAGCCAACTTTATTAGTGCCAAGCTGAATGACTGTCATACCCACTTGGAGCAAAACTACCCAGCCTCTAACATAGCTTTGAGGACAGCTCTGTTCCTGTTTTGCTGAGGAAATGGAGAGGGAAGGTGAGACCATGAAAAAAAAGAAAAGACCTGCCATGATTCTAAGTTATATTTTAAGCTGATCCACATATGAGGGAAATACTAAAAAAAATGTGGCTAATATTAAAAAGAAATTCAGTCTGTTGCTACACTAAATAAACTGCAGAGTGGACTGTGTATAAACACACATAGGCAGCAGTGACCAAAAGAATTTTCAATTAGAGATGAGATTGCCTCATGGGCCACTCAGGTGTTCTGAGGAGAATGCAAAATTACCATTTTAAACCACTTTCTGCCCATAATTAAAATACTGTAAATCAGAACCAACCTTGCTGACTGGTTTCTCTTCACATGCCTTTGGGAACAAAAGTTTATTTATTTACCAGTCCATGACAAGAAGTCCTCGTGTCCTGTTCTGAGAAATAAAGTGTGCTGAGAGCTTGAGAATTCCCAAGGGAATAGGCAATACATGCCTATAGAAAGGCAGGTCTTGCAATAAGTGAGTAAACCTTTGTAAGCTTCAAATGGATGTGAACAGAACAAAAAGATTTAGGTAGAAAGAAGGGGGCTTTTAGGAGCACAATTATATATTTTGGGGTGTGTCCTTAAGCAAACTGAACTTAACACTTTTCAGAGGTCAGATATAAAGAGATTTATTTTCCCACACACACACCACTTTTGAGTCCTACATTTGTTTGCTGCAGGAGGTTGGTTGTTTCAGTGGCTGATTTGTATAATCAGCTGTTATGACGGGCAACCAAGGATGGAGAAAATAGTTGATAGTGCTCATTTTAATACAAAGTGGAGATTTGTGCTGCATGCCAGAGCCTGAGGTATTTGCTTTTTAATGCAGTATTGCCCACCCCAAGCTTGTCCAGAACAACTGTTTCACTGTTTCCTCCTCTCCAAAAATCGCGAAAGTGGCTTAAAAAAAGGAAGGTGAGCTCTTCACTAACAGGGCAGTGAGCTGAAGGGCTCTGTGCTTTGTGGGTGATGTTGAAGGGAAGCTGCCTCAATGTGTGGGAAAGGCTGGAGCCCCAAACATGGCTTTACAGCCACCTCCCTACACGATGTGTCCCTTGCAGGGACAGAAGAGGATAGTGCCTTGGTCCTGTGTGCTGCATGAGAAGGGACCTACCAGGGATTGTTCTTTGCAGGCACTGCCATCTGGTTTTAGAAAATGTTGTGCTTTGGCTCTCACATTCAGTTGTCCCCAGGTCCAGCTTGCTGGGGTAAATCCTGCTGGCTGTGAGGTGACCACTCAGACACCTTGTGCATCTCCTGGCCCTTTTAGTTTCTCAGAAGTCAGTACAGCTTCCCTCAGAAACTGTCTGGGGTCAGTCTTCAGGCTTCTTTTTTTTTTTTTCTTTTCTTCCCCTTTCTCTGTGGAACTGATTGAATCTGGGTTATGGCAAGTGGTGGAGACCCAATCTGCACCACCAAACTGAATCCCTGTTCAGTCCTTCTCCTTTGCCAGGTACATTTTTCAGTACTCACACAAGTGATCAAAACCTGTTGTTCTGGGTTGCTTTATTGCGTGTGACTTTTCTTGCGATCCACGTGTTCTACACTTTGGCATAAACTGTGTGGCACAGTTCTCCTTCCAAGGAGAACCCAAAGGCTGACCAGCAGCTGCTGGTGAGGATGTCCTGGGTGAACCCAGCCTCGTTTGGTCCATCTTTTCCAAGGGGCAGATCCCTGCAGTTCCCCATGTCCAGGGGTCCCATGGGAGACAACCCTTTGCTCCTTTTTCAGCTGTCCAGGGCCACTTATGGGAACTACTTGACTGTTTTCATGATTTGAGACACTGGTGACCAGAGGAAAAGGAGTCCTTCCAACCACATGTGTAATTATTCACTGTGATGAAAGAAAAGTGAGTAAATTCTCTGCAATGCATTAACTTTTGTCCTAATAATGGGTGTCACTTGATTTGTCACTAATTCCTGGAAAACAGTGCTGCTACATCACAAAATCAATTTACATCTCTTGTTTTCACAATCGAATGTCTTTTCCTTGTATTATGCCCCACTTACTTTCTCTAGTAGATACATTGCCAGTTTTTATATTTTCTCAGCAGTTAAGAGTGAAAAAACTGAAGATCTTTTTTCAGAGAAGTTATGCTAGAACTCCTCTTGTGATCCATGCTGTGCTGTCTTATGCCTGACATGTACCGTGAGTAATTGAGGAAATTCTTCTGCACCAATGACAGTAAATATTGGTGTCTGTCCTCTTCCACAGAAAATGATTTCCGTGCTTGTTTCTGAAACTGAAATGATTCTTGTTTCTTTGAAAGGAATTATCTTAAATTGCTGATGTAGCTCCATCACTTCTGTTGTCAGAATCACATTCAAGGACAGGATGTGTTTGGGTTTCTTTTAACAATTTAATAATACAGAGTTGTTTGGCTTTGACCTGCAATAAAAATTGTGTGAACTGTTCTGCAGCATATTTGATTCCAAATAAGGTGGCTCAGGGCAGCTAAACAGTCTGCAGCAAATTAAGTTCATATGCAGCCACTCGTAATCCTTCTCCCAGTAGTTCCCATTTACTTTGACTCACAGGCACCGTGGTGGAAGATATCGTGTGGGCTCAGGGTGACAAGTCTCCATCCCAGTTCTCCACTGCACTGCCTGAGGGAATCCTTTCATCAGGGTCAGAGTCTTTATTTTTGTCCCAGACCCACAGCTGAGACCTGCCTTGAGCACAGGGGGATACTGGAGGTGCTGCTGCAGTGGGGGCTGCTGCAATGGAGCCTGGGATGGCCTCTATCCCTCATTTTCCAGACACTACGTTACAACATCTCCAAAGGATGGTGATGCAGCAGTTCCCTCTCTCTGATGGCAGGAACATCTCTTCTCACAGAGAGGAGATTAAGCAGCCAAAGTGCTTGGAAACAACATTCCAGAATTCTTGCTGTGACCACTAAGGCAGAGAAGAAGAACATGGAGCAAGCACAACATTTTGAAGTAGCAAAAGACCGAGTTTCCAACAGCCTCTCTAGGTAACTGAGTGTTGTCAGGTTGGAAGGGGCCTCTGAATCTTGTCTTCTGTATCCTGCTGTTCAAAGCAGGACTGGCTTTAGCCAAAGACTGGATTGCTCTGGGACATGAAGCCTCCGTGCATCTTGGTTTCTACTGCTGCCTATTGTTTGGAGTACCTCCAGCCTGGTGGGAAACTTTGGCTGCGGATATTGAAGATGACTTGCATTTTTTGCTTTCATAAATTCTTCTGTGACTTGGATTCTTTGAGGAAATAGTTCTTATGGACAGGTGTTTTAAAATGGCAAAGTTAAGGCATCTGCTGCTGTTGTGGCTGTTGTTGGTCTGAAGTGTCTATGCTGTACCTTTGTATTTCACATTTCACTCACCGTGGTCAGTAAAAATAGATGATCATTATATTTTGGTTCAACTTCTTCCTGTTCTTATCCATGTTCTCCATCAGACTCCCTCAGTGGCTCCCTGAAAAGTCTGAGGCCACAAGCTCTTCCTCCCTGGCTCCATGGAATGGCTCATGGTTTTAGTGCTGTCACCAAAAGTCTGGGTTTTGTTATTGAAATCTGCTGTGCTGCAATGCTCCTTTAAAAGGGACTTTAGCTGCAGTCCCTGGCCAAACCTTAAATACTTATAGGCTGCATAAAGGGGGGTGCTCTGCATGACAGCTCATCTCTTAAAGACTAAAGATCTGAAAATTCCCAGCAGGCAGGATTTTGGTCTGCTGAGGGCTGGGTGTTGGGATGAAAGGGCACTGAGGGGTATCTCCAGCTTTGTGTTGAGGTGCCTGTCTGGGCACAGCCCTGCACTACCCATGCTGTGCTGAGAACGTAGCGTGCGTTCTTCAGACATAGTGTGAGCCTCAGCTTATCCCTAATGGAGCTGCAGGGACGCAGGGAACTCTACACTGCACAAGGTGGAAAGTCAGGTCTCTAAGAAGGAGGCAGCTCAGCTCCTGGTGTGGAGAGTAACACAGGGACAACACGGGTGCCCTGCCCAGCCCTGTGTGTGCTGGAAGTGCCGAGGGAGGGTTTCCCCACTGACTGCATGGGTTGGTATCTCCACAGCCTGTATGAAGTCTTTAGTGCTCCACAGCAGGCCTGGTCCTAAGGAAAACACCCCAAACTAAAGCAGTCAGAGTAGAGGGGGCAGAGTGGGAGCAGCTCCTCGGAGTCGAGCGCCGCGTCCTCTAAATGTTATGGGAACGTCTCAGGGAGATGCTCAACACACTCAAAAGGTCATCACTGCCCAGGCTTTCAATAGAACAAAGGCCAACTATTTTTAACTTAATTTCAAGTGGGAAGCCTAAAGCCATAAGCTGGCCTGATTGCAGGAGGCCTTGGCTTCTCTGCTAATCAGAACTCAATGTATAACGTGTGCCTGTGTCTGACTATGTTGCATCCAAAATCCGCTCTGATCCCGCCCAGTGCCTGACACCCACAGATAGGGCCCAGCCTCGTGAAGTCCTGCAAGCACCGCACTAAAAATTCGTTCCTCTTGGAGAGTTACTGTAAGAGACAGCCAGTTCATGAACCAAAGTTGAGGGTTAACAGAGACAAACAGACAATTTGCATTATTTAGAAGTGGCCCCATCTGCAGCTGTTCACTACAAGAGAGTGAAAAAGCAGGAGGGATTGCCAGGCACATGGGACAGACACCATAAGATCCATAGCAAAGGGATCTTGTGTTCTGTTTGGAGAATCCAGGGCTCCTTAGGTGTGTCCTCTACAGGACACGAAGCTTTGACTCCAAGGTTACTTTTAAAAATTAATACATATATTTTCTTTTGAAGATCTGCAGAGATCCTGTTAATGTGCCTGCCAGCAGGAGTATAAGCATTGACAGGAAAAGGTCTGCATCTGTTTTGTATGGCTTTCTTCACCCTGGTGATAGAGCCAAGAGAAGCCAGGTTCTGGTCCCCAGTCACTTCCTAAAGTACTGCTTTTGTGGGTCTCTGCTCATAGTTGTTTCTGGTATCAAACAAAAGCTACTGAGACTTCTTGGTGAACTTTATGAACCCAGCAGGATCTGAAGATCATCTTGGATGGGTAAGCTGGGCCGGAGTTGCACTGCACTTCCTGACAGTTCAGCCTGTCTTTCTGGTATGACAAAGCTGTGTCAAGAAGACAAAAAAGCAAGTTTAGGCCAGCCTTATTCCTCTTGAAACAGTATTTGCAGCAGGGCCTTTCTCAAATTTAGAGCATACTTTTCTGGTTTCTGACCTGTCTGGGAGGGCAGGCCCTGTGCCCAGCAAGGCACATTTTCCACTGCAGTGACAGGCAAGACTGCACAGCTGGTTTTCCATGTGTTGGGAAACGGGATCACTCTCTGATTGTGGCACTCTGGGGGACCTGGGCAATGGGAAGAGCTTGTTTCTTAAGAATAAGCTTGAAAAGCTTTTAAGCAGAGGACCCGTTTGTTTCCTTGGTGGTGGCCACGGGCTGGGGACAGAGCAGGGCTCTGGTCCTGGAGCACCACCCTTGTCTTGGAGCACGTTTCTGGTCCTGGGGCTGGTCCTGGAGCACGGCTCTGGTCCTGGGGCTGGGCTTTGATCCTGAAGCTGATTCTGGAGCACAGCTCTGATCCCAGAGCTGGTCCCTTGGATTGACAGTTTGCAAACGAAGCTGGTCTGTGCCTTGGTGCTGCTGAGTGCACCCATGAGGGCACTGCCTGCACAGTGATGTAGATGAGGCTGGGAAGGTTTTGTAGCCAGATGTATAAATGCAGTGCAGCCCAGGCCTGCTCTTGGCTGTGTCTCCAGCAGCTCTGAGGGAGCAGGGACCAGCCTCACAGCCCCTCTGCAGCGTGGCGGTGTCACAGCAAATGGTGCCAGTTCCCCAAAGAGTTTGATCATATGGCTCCCATACCTCAGCTGCTGATCAAACACCTGCTCTTGCTTGTGCAGGTGATCCCACAGCTCAGTGCTCAAGTCACCCTGGTATTTCAAGGGGAAGCTCTGCTGTTGCTGTGGTGGCTCTTTCCAAGGAGGTTTTTCCTGCCCTGAGCACAGGCAGGGATCATGCAAGGCTGCTGCTGTTTCTGGAGGCTTTGGTAACGTCAGCCTGTTCCCTTTTGCAAGCAACACAGAATGGTTTTCTACAGCACTGTGAGAGTTTGGAGCTGTGCTCAGTGCAAATCCCAGCTGTTGTTTTTCATCCCTTTGGATCTGATGAGTGTTCCAGACCTGAGCATCTCCAGTGTAGTTCTCTCTTTAGTGCTCTGCACTGCCTCGTGCTTTTGAGGAAACCAGCATGTCCCCAGGATGTTAAAGTGCATTGAGAGCATGGATACACATGTTCATCTTATTTGTAGGACTTCTCTGTGCTCCAGCTATCCCAAGTGCTGTGGAGGTCAATGAGTCTGGAGATCCCAAACTGCATCACATGAGGCATTGCCCTCATTTTTCTATTGAGAGATAAAGATGTTGTGGGGTTTGTTAAGGTCATTATAGAGCTCTCAGCATGGGAGGTTCCTGCTCTTACTCTTCCAGAACTGAGACCTACCTGTGGCTCTCCCCTTGTGTGGAGCCTTTCCTGCATTTCCCCCATCCATCAGAAAGCATCACACTTGGTGTTTGTGCCCAACAGCCTCTCTCTGCTCTTTGCGAGAAGGAGAACAGCCTCACAAACCAAATCCTGGCTGCATCTCCATCGTGTCCTGCAGTGCCCCCTTGCTGGGCACTTCCCAGGGTTGGCCATGACAATTAGTAACAATTAAGAGCAGTGCAGAGCAGCAGGGCAGAGATGCCTGTCTCACTTAGTTTCAAAGCTCTCACAGATTGCACGCCCCAGATCACAGGAGGGAGTTGATGCCATGGGTAAGGAACACTGGTTAAAACAGCCCTGGCTGCTCCCCAGAGAGCTGAAGGGAGGGCCACAGAGAGTCAGCTAATTAAAACCTTAATGACCCCTGAGGGTGTGTGAGACTACAAAAGCTCAGATGAGCACAGCCCTGGAGTAGTGCTGGGTTAGTAACAGGAGCCCTGACAAAAGATGGGCATCCTCCATGCCACTGGGAGGAAACTGTAGAAAAGGATTCTAAGGAATCTGGAGGCAGATCCTCCCTTCTCTAATGGCAGATTTCACCCCAAAAACCCCAAGATTTGAGTTGTCTGTTGTGAAAGCTGCAAAATGGGCTTGTTAGTTCTTGGGTTGCAAAGAGAAACTAAACCTGCCCAAAGATGAGACCAAAGTCTTCCTCTTGTTTTGAGGACTTGGATTGGATCTTAAATTTCTTCTCTAGGCAGTTATTTTTTGGGTTATTTTGGAAAAAAACTCCAAAAAAACCCATGGTACTTTTCCTCTCCTTCATTTTCTTGGGAAGCACCTTTTGTAGGGTGCTTTTGTAGATCCTCCCCAGTGAGGATCTTTGTGTGTGCATGAGCAGGGCTGTGATCTGCCCTTGTCCCACCTGTGTGGAAACAGGGCTAACACCTCATGGGACATTTCTGTGCCCCTCAGGTATAAAACAGATGCAATGCAAAAAAAAAAAAACAAACAAAAAACCTCCCAGCTGACATTGCAACCTCCCCCCAGAGGGTCCCCTGTACCTTTAATCCCTGCAGTTACTGGTACCTGGAGCCTTTGTGGTTCGTGTTGTTCTGCGGTGACTTTTGTGGAGAGGTGGATTGGTTAAAGCAGCCTCCAGAACAGGTTCTTCATAATTTTCTGACAAGTATGAAAATATTTCATCTCTAGGGTCCGTGGTGTGACTTGGGGTATAGTGTGTGTCACTCCTCATTATTTCAGGCAGGGTTTTCTCACCTCCTCCACCCTGTTTTTCCATGGCTGCTCTCGCTGTGCCTCTGTGTGTGTGTGAAGGCATTTCTACCCCAGCCTTCCCACTGGGAGTGAAGGGCAGGATCTGGCCTTGACTCCCAGGTTTCCATGAGGGTTTGTGCCTGGCTGGCTGTAGCACCAATGATCTCTGCTTTTAGCCCACTGAGAAGTTTGGGACAATGGACACGATTTTGCTTCACAGCTCATTTTTAATGAATTAAATTTCAATTTAATTAACTATTTCTCACACTTCTATACTTCTCCTCAGTAAGCTAAAATGCTGATTGTGGAGCAGATGAGCATGATGTCAAGTTTTCAAAGAGGGTTATGGAGAGGAGGAAATTTCTGCACACGTGATGGAACTTCCCCACCAAAGGAGCACCTGGGTTTGTTTCCCTTCACATTGGTCCAATTTTGTATACATGTATGACACTGTATGTGTCTGGGAATCCTCCTGGGGGGGTTGTAATTCTTTCTGTAAAAAAAAATATTAAAAAAAATGGTCTTTTTGACAGATTGCTTCAAACCTGATCTTACTGGGAGCTTGGCAATGCCTTCCCTGATGTGTTGCTCCCTCACCCCTGGGTTCTAAGCCCATCCCACCATCCCATGTATCACTAATCCTTTCAAAATATGGATTAAAATACTGAAAAATATAATAATAATATTGATAAAAACTGATTAAATAATAATAATGATATAATTTAAAATAAAACAGAAAAATAATACTAAACATAAATAATAATACTGATATTAAATAAGAAAATAATACTGATGTTAAATGAAAATAATACTGGAAAATAACACTAAAATAAATAATAATTATATTAAATAATAATGATATAAAAATAATAATTATTATATTAAATAATAATATTAAATAAAAATAATTCTGAAAATAATACTAAAAAATGAATAATAACAATACTGAGAATATATACTGAAAACAATAATAATAATACTGAGAAAAGCTAATTTAAATATGGATAAAATGGTTTTCTTTTTATTTTCTATTACATGTGTCAAAGCAGGCCTGTGCTAAACCTTGGAGTGTCAGCCCCGTTGAGAGACAGAGGCTGGGTGGGAGGTCACCTGGAATGGTCAGCTAGGCCAACAGTGAGAAAGACCAGGTTTGTTTCCCTGTAAAACAAAGGATGGTGCCTTGTTCCTTTGCCTTGTTTACCCAGCTCAGGAACAGCTCCTCGCTTTGCAAGGCAGGATCCTTTGTAAGGCAAGGCTGCAAGGCAGCTCGCTTTGTAAGGCGGGATCACGCCCTTCCTCTGCCGTCCCAGCGCGTTTCCTGACAAAGTACAACCTGTCTCCTCCATCTGCCGCCGCGACTGAAATAGCCGGGGGAGCCGAGCCCTCCGCCGGGGGAGGTGTCACTGCAGCGCCGGCCCCTGGTGCTGCCCGACGGCCCCGAACGCGGGGCTGGAGCTTCCCAGGGAGCGGGCTGTGCTGCTGCGGGCTAGCGCTCTGCTGGGCACGGCTGCACTGAGCTGGGAGGGGGCGTGTGACAGAGCTGGGATAGAGGGGACAGGAGTCACTGCGGGATGGGCTGGCATAGGGGGGACAGGAGTGGGTGTGTGACACGGGCTGGGCTGGATGGCATGGGAGTCAGTGTGTGACACAGGCTGGGTTGGATGGAGCAGGAGTGGGTGTGTGACAAGGGATGGAATAGATGGGATGGGAGTCACTGTGGGGCACAGGATGGGATGGATGGGATGGGGGTTGGCATGTGACACAGAGTGGGTTGGATGGGATGGGAGTCGGTGTGTGACATGGGCTGGGATAGATGGGAGAGGAGTTGGTGTGGGATGGGCTGGGTTAGATGGAATGAGAGTTGATGTGTGACACAGTTGTGTCAGATGCTCCATGAAGGTTCCAGGCAGCCCCAAAAGCTGGTCCACAGTGTGTCCAAAGCACCTGCTGTGACTGCAGGTGGTCAGCACTTCCCCCATCAGTCCCACAACCTCTCTTTTGCATCCTGACTGTGTGATATCTTCATTGTACTACATTTTACTATTCATAGCTGTAGCTATGTGCTGCCTTTTGCATCATGTCAGTATTAACAGCTTGCACCCCTTAAATATCCCAGCCAGGCAGATGTGTTGTCTGTGACCACCCTCCTCTTCCTATGCTGCGAAGGGCAGTATGTGTCCCCCACCCACAGCTCCCCTCCCTTTACTACATGGGCAGTGATTTTCTGGTGCTCTGGCTTTTCATACTACTGCAAACAGAAATGGCTGCAGCATGGATAGGGAAAAAGTCTTTATTTTTGGCCTTCTGAACTTAGTACCACAAAATAATGGGATATGTTGCAAATTGTGACCTTTTAAGCATTATTTCTGGCATGAAATCCTGACGTTCTTTTTGCTAATATTCTTGATATATGAACCTTTGAGGTTTTGTTTTGCAGTCTAAGATCCCAAGAAGAACATAAAACAGTGCAAGGTTGGCAAGAGCTGGAGGATTTACAAGACAATTGCAGGCATTTTCCTTGTCATGGAATGAATCTGTCTCATTTGCTTTTCTTTAGGAAGCATTTTAGAGCAGATATGTTCTTGCTAACCAACCCTTGTGCTACAATAACATGAGGGTATTTGATTTTCTTCTTGTTATTTTATGTGAAACCCACTATGCAGATTTTTCAGTCAAAATTCCCCAGTGACACTTCATCTGAGTCATCATCTTTTAGGAAGTAGCTACTGGAAGTCTCATCTCCACCCTTCCCAGCTTCCAAACCACTTAAAAGAACTGTGATAGAAATGGGAAGAGCCTTAATCAGAGATGGAGAAATTAAGCACCACTGAACTCTGCTCATCCCCCTTTTCCCTTCCCCATAGCCACTCCCACACCCTTCTGCTCTGCCTCCTGCCTCTCCCAGATCAGCTCCTGGCTCCCTCTGGGTTTGGAACTTGGCAAAAGTGGAGACCTGAGGGCAATTCCTGGATGGAGAAGGGAATTCCTACACTTTTATCCTTGGGGATAGTCTGATCCTTGACTCTGGGATGGACAAAGGTGGTGTGTTGTTGCTGCGAAGGTTATGTGTATATTCGGAGGGTCTTTGCAGCTGCCACTGACTCTTGGGAGTGTCTCACTCAAGGCCCCAGAGAGAATGCCCTTCCTGTCTGTGTGGGAAAAGATACGATGTGTGTCCTCTGAAGTGAACACAATGGCACGCAGTGAAATCCTCTGCATTCCTTGCATCTTACTTCCAGCTGAGATACATTTGTGGATGCTCCACTGGGTGAGTTCGATCAGGGCATCTAGATGGAAACAACTCTCTTCTAAGCATTTAAATAGTTTTTATTTATTTATTTTAAATCATAACTATGGGAAGAAAAATCTCCTTGCTCCCAGCAAACCCTGAACCCACATGAATGTAAGAACCACAAAGCAACAACCTCCTGTCTGAGTCTGATTTCCTGGTCCCACTGCTCACCCCAGCAGGGAAATACATGGAGAATCAATTGGAAGTGAAGAGAAATATGATTCACCAGATATTTTGCAGCCCTGTCATTAGAAAACTGAATAGGTGGAAGAGTTGGCTTGGATTAGGAATTCCTCAGCCTGCCTTGTGCTCTTTTCCCTTCTCCTTGTTCACCTTTGGCTTACTCAGTCTAGAATTCATTAATATGGCAATGATATTTTAGGAGAGCACTGGGCAGATACTTTGCCTCTGCTCCCAAGTCAATCCTCCTTCCTTGCCTTCTGCTCCTCAGCTGCTTTCTTCAACAGCATCTATGATCCCACATTTTGGGCAATAACAGGGCCCAGAAGGGCTCTGGTTTATTGGTTCCCATCTGGAATCCCTTTTCCCTGGGTTTTGCCAAGTGTCTCATACACATGGGGAATAAGCCCTACGTGGTACTTCCCCTCATAACTGGCTGATGACATTTCCTGGGACAGCAACATAGGGAAAATAATTAGCAAAGCTCCCAGCAATAACAAACCGTGAAAATCTTTGCCCTTCAATGTGGCTGTTTGGCATTATCAAGGAGAAGAAATGTGAAATGGTAACACTCTTTAATTCATTAATGTGTTAATTGATTTCACAAAATTAGTTTGCAGGCACTAAAAGCAGTCTGTCTTATCTGCTTTTTATGAACTGCAAGTACAAAGCCAAAGCAGGGAAGGCAAGGCTGCCACTTGCACAAATAAATGGAAATGCTGATATACCACAAGTTGCCTGAAAGCAAAAAGCAAATTCTCTCCTGCTGAATTTGGTATGCATCAAAAATACAAACTTCCTGCATTTCCAAGAAATTTCCTGTATTGCCCAAGAAAAGGGCAATGTTTTGTTCCCCATTAAGAACAAGGGGCAATCAGAACCAAGTAACAGGGAACAACTCAATTCAGTGAATTTATTTTATTGTCAAGAAACCCCTCATCAATCTATTGCCACAGATCACTGCTTGTGAGAGAACTGGGGCATAGAAGTGAAATGGAGTTGTCATCATACCAAGTGTGTCTCCCTTCAAAAACACACTTCCAGTAGTATTTATTTTCTGTGTTGATTTCAAGAGGCTCTGGTTACAATACAGCTCCTCCTCCGGTGTGAATCCTCCTCTGGAGAATGTCTTCCAGGTGTTTTTTTCTGAACACAGATGTATAGTTGAGAAATCAAATCAGCAATGCAGCAGACAAAGGGAATGGCTTCAAAGGTTAACCTTGGAGTGGTTAATGGTTTGGCATCACTTTCTCAGCATCTTTGCCTGGACATCTTAAGCCTCCATTGCTGTCAGGGGAGAAGAGCTCCTCTCTCCCTGCTTTCTCTCTAGAAGTTTAACCCACATCCAGAAGTTAAAAATGACTCTCTTAGAAAGAGAAAAAAAAAAAGGCAGATTGCTCACTTTGAAAGAAAACAATTTTTTTTCTTCCCATTTTAAGTGAAGATGGGCTTTAGTGAAAAAGAGTTGCTGGGTAGGAAGGGATGTGTCCTGATGGATGAGTAGGCCCAGCACTGACAGGAAACAGGTGTTGCCCTCACTGCAAAGAAATCTAAATTTACCTTGCATGAGTGTTCTCCCCACTGCATCCCCAGGGATGTTTTCTGGACACCTGTCAACTCCCTGGGCAGTTTGGGTCACCTCCATGTCAAGCTTGGATTTTGGAAATCAGTTTGAGGCTGAAATGAGGCTGCATTCAGGGTGTTAAAGATCTGAGCATAATGAAAATGGTTGCCATGAACCCTGGCCCAGGATTGTTTCTTCCCATGGCTTTCCAACCTGTGTTTCTGTGAGTGCTGTTGGAGAACAACCTGCACTGGTGAGGGCGGAAGGACTGAAGGGCTGGCACTTGTGAGTAGTGCTACTGTGAAGCTTCCAACTGCTTGGGGTTTAGGAAAAGTTCAGGCATCTGAAAGTGCATTATCCTAACATTTGGCACGATGAAAATCTGGAGGAGAGAGTATTAGAAACGTAGTGTTCATTAACACGAGCTAATCACATCATTTAGCCAGCACTCTCCGTACTGAAGCAGCCATGTTCTATTTTGAGCTTTCACTTTTTCTGCCAAGTTCTGGTCTCCAGACCAGCTTTATTTTTGAGTGGGAACTAAGGACTTTTGCACAATGTCAAGCATCGTGCACTGGATCTGCTCATTTGTGGCTGGATTGTGCAATTCTTACCCAGCCAGTGGGACTAATTTTGGATGTGCCTCGAGTATGGGATGGCTTTGGTTAAGGACAGGCTGGAGGAACAGCCTTGAGCTCAGAGTTCAATTGTATAAGAACTCAGCACAACCATGAGTAAGACTCATATGATGGAGCCCTTTCTTTCAATTCTCAGCTTTGTTGTAGTCAAGAGTTTCCTAAGAATATTATTTATAATACACTCAGTTCCTAACAACCTTTTATTTCTCAGTAGCAGAACCTCACCCCTTCTGTGGTTTCAGCCCACAGTCTGGGAAAAGGGAGTTTCTCCTGTTTTGTTGTGGATTCATCTCTTTGCCGTTATCCTTCTCACATCTTTGTTGGATGTAGACTTCGTTTTCCTTTAATAAACTTATTTTTAGCTCAGGAAAATGCACTTGAGATACCATCCTTCCTGAGCCATGCTGCTGCCTAAGCAACCTTGTTCTTTCTGGAGCATTTAGTGTAAGGTATGTTTTCCCCTTAGGATTTAGTAAAGCTGCACTGAAGTACCTGTGGTGCTTGGACAGGAGTTTTATTTCCTGAGAAAGGCTGAAGTCCTGAAAGTCAAGAGTGAAACCCTGATTGACTCCAGGGAAGTGAGGATGAAGGGGGAGTAGCTGATATATCCCCTTGATAAAACTGGGAATATGTGGGTGTCCAGCAAGAACAAAACCCTGGCACAGTTCTACTTCTCAGCAGCCTCAGGAGCCCAACCAGTGCTCCACTTTCCAGCTCTGAGTGAAGGATGGGCTGCCCAGAGGTGAGAGTTGGTCTGTCCCTTTGTACCCCAGGGTTTGCAGACACTGAAGAGAGCCTGGTGAAAGAGGGAAATTTGCAGTGAAATCTGAGAAGAGACAGTGCTGGGATGACTCGTGCAGACGAGTCAAAAAATTGAAAGCGGAGTTCAGAATGTGGACAAAAGTACTGAGATTACATCCTGATGTTGGCCTGATTAACTCATTCATTCCCATGTTGTAATTCAGTGGGCTTTGGAGAAGGCTCTTCCTGTGCTGCTGCTGCAGATTTGGCTCAGTTCAGCTTCACTGGGGTTTGCCTGGTGGGAATAAAGCTCCAGCAGCTTCCCCAAAGGTGTGACTGGGCCCTCCCTCCTGTGGCCAGCCAGGGATCCTGTTTAATGCACAGCATTTCCCTTGGGCCACAGGACCTGCAGCTGGCTGTGCACTGCTGCTGACAGGCACCTTCCATGGAAGAAATGGGAGGGGGGGGGGGGAAAACCATTGCTGCAGGCCAGGGAACGAGGAGAGATGGGCCAGGGCCACGAGTTTGCTCTTAAAGGTCTCTTCCAACCCAAGTGATTCTGACTGCTGATTTGTGTCTGTCTGGTTCTCAACAGCTCATGGAGGAGGTTTGCTCAGTCTCTTCCCTTCCATTAAAATAGTTTTCCTCCGGGGATTCCTGCTTGCTGTCTAGTTTGAGATCCATCTTTTTCTCTCTCTTGCTGTAATTTTATTTTCATAGCTCCTACCTGGTTGTTCACTCACTGCACCAGAACTCAGGTTTTATTTATTTTAGATATTATTTAAATAATTATTTTATTTTATGATCAGGAGCTTACGAGTGTCTTTTGCCAAGTGCCACATGCATGAGCAGCTCGGCACCACCAGGGTCTGGAAAAGGTGCCTTTTGCCACCACCAGCAATAGCAGCTTTAACCTTGTGCCTGGTTCACTGCTAATTTGCAGTGCTCAGAACACAACTATGCCTGCCTGGGACTGCTTAATGGAAACTTGGGAGAGGAAGAGAGAGAGAGAAAATGTTCAGGAGGCAAAGCAGGAGAGATAACGGCCTCTGTATCATGGCTAGAGATGGTTTTTAAGGAGGGAACTTTGCAGATGTTAATGGAAACATGCCCCATGTGCACAGGCAAATGCTTGAGAACTGGATGCAGGGGATGCACCGGTTGGAAATGGAGAAGGACAATGATTAATGCAGAATCCAAGATGATATCCAGCAGGGAGTGGGCTGGAAAGGAGTTTGCAGGTGAAAGCCAAGAGCTCTGCAAGCCAAAGGGCCCCTTATCTCCCAGATTTCTGCAGCGAGACAGGGGGAAATGAGGAGGCTGTGGAGCAGGCCTGGCACTGCCTGGCCAGGTGATGAGGTGCTCCCTGCACCTGCCCTGGCTGCTGGCAGGAGAATGAAAGCAGTGGAAGGCACAGAGAGAAATTATTAAATGCAAACAGAAATTATTAAACCCAACAGAAGTGGAGAAAGGGCTGCTGTGCTCTTGGCTTGGCCCTTGCTCCCAAGGCATTTCAGAATGCCCTGGCTAGCTGGGATCTGGGCTCCAGCAGAGACTAATTCTGGATTTATAAGAGTTACAATTATGCCCTTTACTGCTGTTTGAATTGAAACATTGGACCCAAATAACTGAATTTAGGGGTGTCCTTAATCCAGTCTTCAGGTGCAACCTCAACAACTCCTAATCCAGCACTGGGCAGTGGGTGAGGAGAGGTAAGGGGGGAAGTAAGAAGGGAATTAAGTTGCAGTCGCTGTGCCAGGCAGGGTCAGGACACCCCTCAGCCACTGGGGTGCTGATTTTTCTCATTACCAGAATGAAAGAGGGGGTTGTGTGTGTGTGCAACTCAAGCAGTGCTTTCCCAGTCTGTGCTGGGCTTTAGGCACTGCTACCCGAATAACAAGAAATAATGTCAATTGGAAGAAATGCTGCAGTTTAAACGACTCAATCATGGTTTGTTTGAGCTGCGCCATCGCAGAACTAATGGCCAATCACCAACATTACAGCACCCTCCTTGTAACAAATGAATGCACACAATGAGCCTTGTTTCTGTAATGTCACTGCCTGGCAAGTATTGAGAAAGAAGAATTTTTGCCTGTAAATTGGAGCACATGTTAAAAACCAGAAGTAGAAAGCAGAGGAGCTTGTGAACCACCTCAGTAATCAAGAATTTACAACCCTCAGTGCTGGTCATAGCAGGGAAACATGGGGTGATGACAGAACAAGGGTGTTTTCTGAACAAGCTGTACAAGCAGGATGTATCTGGGAAGCAAGAAAGCAGTGAATTAAATGCAAAAGGAAATTTTAAAAAAGCAGAGGTGAAAGGAAAGGAAGAAAGGAGGGGAAATGAGAGAGGGGGGAAAGAAAGGAATTAAAGGAATAAATAGAAAGAAGGCAAATAAGAAAGGAAGGGGGCTTGGATGAGTCCACTCAGGCACGGGGTGACCAGCAGGAGGGAGCAGGTGGAGGGGTGTGAGACAAGGAAGGAAAGCAGGTGGAAAACATGGATCTGGCCTCTCCCCAGCCTGTGGGGCAGGAGGAGTGAGCTGGCAGCCCAGGGACAGGCTGGTTGGGCTCTTTGGGGCTGTCTGTGTGTGTCTCTCTCCAGGACCATGTGGCTGGGAATGTTTATTACTGCTTCAGAGAGGGCTGTGTCCTTACAAATGTCGTGTGGGCAGTTTGACCTGGCCCTTAGGGACACCCAGGGGGTAATGAGGCATAAAGGGGCTTTCCCCTATGCTGTGGGGGGTCCCCAGGTGCCCCTCCTGGCTGCAGAGGACACTGATCTGTGCACAGGCTCCCTTTGATCACTGTCTATGTTTGTTTCATAAGCCCCGGACCTCTCTGTTCCTTTACATTTTCCTGAAATGCCTGACACCAGCACACCTGAAATGATGTCCCCTGATACACCACCCTCTTCCCACCACCTAAGTCTCCCACTGTGTCCTTCACTAACCCCAGTACTGAGCTCTGTTCTTAGGAGCCAAAGAGAAACAACACTTCAAGAGCAGCTTTAATTCGTTATGAGCCACAAGTCAAGAGGGGAAAAAAAATCTATATATTTTACCTAGACAAGTGTTGCCATGTCATTAATAGTGCCTTCATTGCTAAGCCTCTTTACAGTCCACTTGTCCTGCCATCTGCCTGGTTTGCTCTGAGTGCTCTGCTGGACCAGGCTGGGACAGAACCACTGCTGGCTTTGATACTGGTTCTTTATGCTCAGTTCCACTTGAAGGATCTCTGCTGCAATATTTGGATGGAAACACTGCAGAGATGTTATTTATCTAAACCATCTGTTTCTGTTGGCACAAAGGGAGCCCATCACAGTGTTTCTGTTGGTTTCAAGCTCTGCACACCTGGCAGAGGCCATGCACGTGAGCAGGTCCAAGTGAACAGGGTTGTCACCAACAGGTCATGATAGTTTGGGGTGGGTATAAATAATGCCTGACACTGAAGACAATGCTCTTTTTCTGCTGCCCTCTTGGAATTTCTCGTCCTCTAGCCCAGGAATAGTAGAGGAATAACTTGGGGGGGGGGGGGGTAAGGGGGTGTTGGAATTCAAACTGGCATTTCTGCAGCACTTTCTATCAACTTTTCTCTTCCAGCAAAAGCTTTTGTTTGTGTTTGGTACGACTGGCTATTACTAATATGCCTTTTCATGAAAAACCCAAAGAATTACAGAGTCAGGACAAAAACCAGCACTGAACAGGTTTTCGCCCTCTCCCAGGGATGTTATCTCTGGATTTCGGGGGACTGGTTATTCCTTAAGTGTAAATTAGCTCCTTACTCTGCTTCCAGTGTCTAACTCAAACTGGATCTGGCTGGGGAGTGTGAATGAACTGGCTCTGCCTCTTGGGTACATGCTCCGATTTCTTTTTCACTCCCCAGGAGACCACATGAACCCTACCACCTCAAGTTACACAGTCTGGTTTCTCATGCACTGGTAAATCAGCAAGGTCAGTGTGCCCAAGGTGCAAGAAGTGGGTGTGAGAACACAACCACCCATTTCCCTTTACCAGGTAAGTGTTGTTACCACCTGTTCCAGCATAAAACCACCTTGTATCCACACACAACCACCACCTTGCTGCTCCCTGTCCAGGGGGGTCTTTAGCGGAGCCCCTAAATGATGTGTGAGGCTGAAACCACTCTGTAATCAGGCAGCAAAATCAAACTTGTTTAATGGTACATCCAGACAGTAAAACTCAGGCCCGTGTGGCTGTGCTGGCAGCACCAGGAAGGACAGCAGGACACATCCCGGATGGCAGTGGCAGCCCCAGGCCTTGTGCCATCACACGTTCCTTGCTTCTCTCCATCCATTTCCTTCTGCCCCCCATGATCCTGCCCACTTGTGAGTCCTAGAGCTGGAATTCTGGCCAGGGCAAGTGCAGCAGGTGGGATACATACCTGGGTGTCACAGCCCCTGTGCAGTCACTTCACTGTCCACAGCAAGCAGCAGGTGCCTTCAGGTGGTAATTTGGTGGCTTTGTGTGGAGCCTGCATACTCAGAGTCCTCAGAGAAGGGGCACAAACCATCCTGGGAGCAGAACCAGAGACCACGACACCTGTATGGGCTCCCACCACAGCTACGGGTATTAATTGTATTTGCTGCTATTTTCTTTTCGTGGTCCAAAGATTCGGGATTTCCTTTGTATAGCATGAAACCACCGCAGCAGCAGGGCTGGCCAGGGACTCCTCTCTTGCTGCCCTGGATCTGTGGGGGAGTGAAACTTTGAGGAAATCAGTGCGTTGGTCACAGATTCCCTGAAAAACCAGCCTGTGGGATAAGGGTTTGTTATGGCAGGTGACAACATGGTTACAGCTCCCCTTGACATGATGAGAGAAAAACCCTCCCAGTTCCTGACCCACCTTGGGTGTCCACACAGCCCCACCTGTGTAACAGTACCAGTGTCTCTGGTGGAGCAGGGAGGGCTCTTGGTGGCTCTCCCAGGCTTTTGTGTTACCTGGGTGATCCTTGGGAATGTGAGGGCCCTCCACAGCTGGAGGACATGGACATCATGGACACCAACACAACAGAGCTTTGGCTCCAGCCAAAGCAAAAAAATAAATCACAAAATACGAATGATGTGGTTTCGGTTGGATAAGGCAGCAAGTGACAGTTTTTTACAATGGCACCATTAGTGCAATTTGCCCATTTCATCCTTTGCTGGTTTTGGGCCCATGAGACTGTCAAAACCACACACTTCCATGTCACCTGAGCTTTGGAGGGGGAGCTATGGGAGTGTGCTGAAAGGCTGCTCTTTTTTGGCTCAATCAAAGCACTAGTCTGGCTGCTGAGGAATTAAAATACAGCAAATGGCACTTCTTTGCATTTATCCAGCTTCCAAACAGACGACAAAGAACCAGTGAGATGGCTCAACACTCCCTGTGGTCTGGGCTGCACAGGAGTGACTGATGATGGAAAAGCCATCAAATATCCAGGTCAGCAAGAATAAAATGGATATTAAAATGACCTGGGCAACCCAGCTCAACAGAGCTCTGCTCAGACCATTCATCTGGAGAGGACAGCTCTCACTGGGATGAAGAAACAGCCAGTGACAAAGGAGTTTCTGAGATAACAGCAGTGACTTCACTTCTGTAAATGACTTATTTGTTCAGACCTGCTGCTCTCTTCACACCTCTGCAGTGTTCTGAATGTGACAGAGCATCAGCCCAGCCCGTATAAAACCTGCCTTTAAAATCACTGTCTTTAGGAGGAGGAGATGCTTCCTCTTCAGTCTCTGAGCTAAACCATTTCCACCCAGGGCAGACTGTGCTGTGTGCAAGGGGCAGCTGCTCTCTGATTTCCTACGAACCTGCAAAGGCTTGAATGCACAGACACACCCTCCTTCATGAATAAAAGCTTCACAGCCTTTGTAAAGGTGAGCTAAGAAGAGAAGTAAATTTACCAATAGATCCTCTTATTGCTTCTCCAGATGAAAAAAAGAATGAAACTTCTCTTCTGAGGCCAACTTCCCTCACTTCCAGGGCCAGCCAGGAAGACAGCACCGACTCTCTTGGAGCCTGAATTCTCAGATGTTATTTATAAGCCAATTTAGTGCCATGATTTATTGTGAAAAACCCAGATCCTGGCAAAAATGTGTCCCTGCTCCAATGCAGATGTACAAGGGGTGCAAGAGTCAGGCAGGCTCTAGCTGTGTATTTTGTGGCTCTCTGCTCTCACAGGCAGTGTATGTGTCCAGATCTGTGTGTGCCCAGCCCCATCTCCACCCAAAAGGGGATGCCCAGCTCCCCTGGGACTGCAGAGACAGCCAGAGGTAAAACGCACTCTACAAGATGCCCCAGACCTGAGCACTGCTTCAAGCACTGACGTTTTCTTCATGAGACAAGTGTTTCTGCAAGGGTTTAACTTCTTAACACACTCTGCTAAACAAAAAATAATCCCTCACACTGTTCCCATCTTGCAGAGGTTTTGTTGCTGCAGTGACCAGAACGGAAAGAAGAGGAAAGTGCTCCATGTTCCCCAGACAATGCACTGGCCACCACTGTCTTTGGCTGGGAGTGGAGAGAGGTGCTGGAGGGAGGTCTGGAGATGGGCCCTCCTGGAACAGGGAAACACTTTGGAGCCATTGCTGCTGCACGGCCCAGCCTGTGGAAAAGGCTGAGCACAGAGACCCTGTCTGACCTGACAGAGGTGACAAACTACTGTGGCTCTGAAATGAGTAGGTGCAAGTCTTCACCAGGAGGCATTTTGCCTTGACAGAGCTGGAAGAAAAAAGGATGTGAACATTACAAGCATTTAAGAAATACCTTGTATCTCTTTTCCATAGCAAAGATAAGAGATGTAGACAGTTTTACAATTTGTTCCTGCAGTTTTGGGATTACATTTGCAGTTTAACAGCTCCTGTCCTTCCTTAGCTGAGAAACCCTCAGTGGACAGGTCTTACAAACACTCTCAAAGTGCCAGTTATTCCTGTTGCATCCCCAGCAACATGCAATTCCAGTTGTTCTTTATGAACCTGCACAGATAGAGCATTACATGCCTCGGAGGATGCAGACCTGCCAGTGGATTTAGTGCAGAACCCAGTGCTGCTTCTTAGCTACAGAATAACAAGACAATGTATTGTTTGGGGTGGATTGAGATGTGCAATCCCTGCACCATCATTCAGATTGGAAGTCTGATTCCTTAAAAAGCAAAAGCTCTTCGGTAATTCCATGGCTATACACACACAGAGAAACCAGAGATGGCTTTGACGTGCAAAGTCATTCATACAACATTCCTGTCATGTCACAAACATATCAGTCTAAGAGCTTCACCCATTCCATTCCATTCCCAAGCAGAGCCCATGGAGGCTGCCAGCTCTACACAATGTCCCTGTGCCTTCGGGTGGGGCAGCACAACAGACCAGGGCGTGTCACAGGAACACGGCCCAACCCCCCCAGCCCCCAGCAAGGGAAAGGGATTTCAAATGGGTTTCTTTGGTTTTTGTTTTTGTTTCATGCAAGCAGAGTTCACAGTAGCTGGCTGGATGCTGGGTGGCTGGAGAAAGCTAAAAACAAACAAATCCTGTCACCAAATAAAATTCAGAAGTCGACTACCAGCTACAGGCTGCAGCAGCATTCCCAGTCATGGAGTGCTCTTCTCAGTGCCAGGAAAGCAAGCCGGGGTGGGAGCAGGCTACAGGGCATGGAGGTCCTTTGTTTAAAGCTCGGAGTAAGCTCTGGTGGTGCTCTTGCTCCCAGTGCACAGGCTGGGTGGCCGGGTTTCCTCCCTACTCCCCTTTTGTCAGGGATTTTTTGGGTACATTACAGACCTTGAGCACTGCATCCGGCTCGTGCCCTCCCTGAGCACCCCCTCCTTCCCCACAGCTCCCACCTGCCAACTCGGACTGCAAAATCCTGGCAAACAACTCTTTTGGCCGGCAAAGGCAGTGGCGAGGGCAGGAGAGGAGTTCTCCGAGAGGAGGTTTGATCTGTAACTGCACTTTGGGTCTGCTCTCCCCTGCAGAACTCCCTGGGAACGGCGCTGTGCCTCTGCTCCCGAGGGCTCCAGCTACGAACGAAACAGGATCATCTGGAGAACTGAACCCCAGCACAGCACCAAAGGCCTCTTCATTGCAAGCAATAATGGAAGCAAGAGAAAAAAAACTTGGTTGGAAGCAGGAGGCAGATGTGAAGCTGTGATGTTTGAGTTCGGGGTGAGCCTGCTCCTGAACCTGCTCAAACACTGGCCCCCGCAGCCTTGCCTCTCTCTTCCTCTCAGAGCAGAACTCCTTGCTTCTTGCATTTTTGGAACCTTGTCTGACTGGTTTCCTCATCTGTGTGGGCTGAGATGTGGTTGGTCTGTGTGCCAGTACCTTGACCATCCCTCACCCCAACAGGGCAGAGGAAAGAGCAGAAAATCAGTGCAAATTGACTGCAAAGGCAGCAGTTGGGCTGCAGTTCTTTACAGCACCGAGGTCCTTGCGCCTGAGTGTTTCTCCCCGTGACAACAGACGCCACTCGCTACCACAACTGGGCCATGCTGTGATAACCCTGCTTTGCTTGGTTAGAACTGTATTTTTAGGCTATCTAGATGTACACGACTCAACTGTCTTACCTGCAAAATGCCACTGAGTGCCTGGAGAGAGCACTTGGCCTTTCAGGGATAAAGTTCCTTCTCCCAGGGCAGGAACCTGCTCATTGCCTGTGTCCAGCCCTCTGCAGCAGGGCAGTGCAGGGCCAGGCTCCTTCCCTTGGAAAACCCACCCCCTGTTCTACTTCCACACGCTCCAAAATGGTTCTTGGGTTGCTCACAGCATATTTTGCTGATGTCTGTCCGGAGAGCTCGGCTGTCTTCACATCTCGGCTGGAGCTGAGCAAAGTGCAGGAACAAAAAGCATTTTAAACCCATGTCTCGCAGACTCGATCCCAGCTCCACTCAGAGCAGCCCCTGCCAATGCTGGCAGGGCGGGATGCTGTCAGTGCTCAACCTCCAGCTACTCATTAATCACTTCACTCAGTTCACAGGGAGGACACAGAGCAAGGGGAGGTTGGATATTTCCAGAACATTCCTACTTTTTGGTGGCATATGACTGTCTCAGTGTCCACTTTGCTGCCAGGCTGGGGCCCCACCCCAGTGACTCGTGCTCAGCCTTGGGGGAAGGTGAGACCACTCTGAAGAAAATGAGTTAAAATGCCTTCAGATGCCTTTTCACTTCTTTTTATTTAATTCCATAAATATTTTCATAAGGCTCAGTGTCTTTACAACACTTTTTTAAACACTTTTTTTGTTTTATACACACAACTTTGACACTTGTTTGACAGGGTCAAACAGTCCAATATAAACAAAATAATAAAACTGGCAAGTGCGGATCAGCTGGGTTACCAAAATCCTTTTTTTTCTTTTTTTTTCTTTTTTTTTCTTTTTTTTTTCTCTTACTTTTAAAACCCCAAAAGCACTAAAATATCAGTATTTGGCTTCAAACTAGAATTTTAAAAACCTTTTTTTTTTTTTAAATTCTCTGCTACAAGTCCCTGTCATCATAGTGCCTTTAAACTCCTACAGACTCTTCTTCTTAAGGAAAAATAAGCTTGGTGATGCCATGCAGAACTTACAATAGCTACTAAATATACATGTTCCCTGAAATGTAGCTGCAATGAAAAGATGACAGAGCATAAAGAGAACAAAACCAGAAACCCAAAGCACCACAGTGTACTATCAATAACATTGCAATGGATGGCTGGTGCCCATCCAGAAACTGAAACAAATTTCAAATATATTTCTCTATGTATTATTTTCTATTTACAACTGTTAGATGCACCTAGGTTGGTTCTTGTTTGACTTTTTGGAGAGGGTGGGGAGGCGAAAGTCTTGAATTTAGATCCTCTGTTCTAGTGTCTAGGTCAAGGGGTAATGCATGTCATTTACCTAGGGAAGAAGGTATCTTTATTTTATATATATATATATGTATAGATTCAGCCAGAGAAATACCGTAAACATTTAAGTTTGTTACAACTCTCTTGTTTCTGCACATGGAATGGTAAGTGGGTTCCTCCTGTCTGGCATTGAAATGAAAGTCTGTTATCAGATGCTCAGTCAGATCACCCAATCTGCATCCGTGCCGCTCCCGCCGCGCGGCAGCCCAGCCCTGCTCCCTACTGGAAAAGCCACAGGAGGTGGGAAAGTGGGACCCAGTGCTGGTTCTTCTTTGTGCCAATGCTCCATCTCCTGCAGCACCTCTGGCAATTTATGGAGGGGAAGAGCTTTCCCGGATGCCATTGCCTGAGAGCCAAGCCCCTCTTCCCTCTGGAACACGCGCCTGCAGCTGCTCTGCTCGGGCAGTGCTGGCTCGGGTGGGCTTCCCACTTAAGAAAGAAGCTGCGAGTCCAACAAGTGGCCTTGTCAGATCAAGCGAGTCTTGACTTATGATGCAAATAATGGTGTGGCGGTGGTGTTTCTTTTTTCCTAGTGCTGAATATTTAGGAAGCATCTTCTCATAAAAATTATGGATGTCTCATTCTCACTCTCTGAGGCACAAAACAGTAAATGAACAGGCTTAACTAATGTGCTTGTTACTTTTTTTTCCCCCTAAGCAATTAAAAAGGCATAGGAATAAGTGAAATTTTCATCATGTTGACAACATTTTGGAATCTCTCTCTCTCTCTTTCTCTCTCTCTCTCTCTCTGCATCTCTCCAGCCATTCGGAAAGAGTAAAACATTCCAGTTAACTACCGAGAACCCATCTCATTCACTTCGTTAAATACCCATTCTGTTAAAGAAACAAAATAATATTTGCTACGTATCCCGTATTAAAATCTGACCATAAAAATGCAAAGATACAAAAGAGCATAAAAATAATTTCTGATATAAAATTGGGTTGCTTCCTATTTGGGATTCCTGGTGTTTGGCTGCTGCCTGTCACAGAGGGGCCACTTTTCCACTCTAAAACACTAATCTGGCTTTGCTGGTTACTGATAGTTTCTAGATTAGTCAAAAGTATACGAGAGATTATTTTTTGACTTAGATAAAAATAATGCCACCCTTGCAATATGCCCTGAAATAAAACAGGCTCCATGGAAATAATGAAATCATGCTCTCTGCTCTTCCCATTGTATTTCTTAGAGGCAAAAAAAAAAAAATGTATCTCCACACTCGCTGGCCCGGGGTGCTTATGTGGTGTATCAGATTCAAAGGAAAATGACAAATATCGTGATCAATCACTTTATCCCACATTTTCAAAGGAGTTTGCAGAATGGCTCTGAAAAGGTTTTAAATTCATCTTCTAAATCTGGTTAAACAGTCTCATTTGCCCTAGGAAAAAAAAAATCATCCTTGTCCACAATGGTTTGTTTTACAAGCTTAACATAAGCTTTTGCACTTGCAAACAAATGTACTTAAGGCTGAAATTGTAGGACGTGTCTTTAAAAACAGAGCTGTGAATCTCCAGAGGGAGAAAAAGAGAGAGAAAGAGACCTGGAGTTTGGCTGAATGACTCTAGAGCCCGCGGACACTGATACACCTCTGCGAGCCACAGATGGCCTGGGGGGTGAGCTGAGCACTGCTCTGGATCAGGACACACAACCACGGCTACACCTCTCAGGGCACATCCAGACCTGTCCTGAAAGGCAGCTCTCAGCTCCTCTGCAGCTCGGGGGCTTTACCCAGTAGGTGAACCCCTCTAGGGATCCTTCCACTAATGGGTCACTACTGGCAGCTCACGGGTGTTGGGAGCCAGGGATCTGGGATGCCTGGAGTGGAGCAGGCAGTGAGTGCAGTGAGTCCCCACTTTTGGGACCACTGCTCCTGCAAATGGCAATTAGTGGTTCATTAACCAGGACTGTGCAGGCTGAGTGTGGCCAAGGATAGGACCTTAGTTCCTGAAGATGGAAAACTGGCCATTTGTCGGAGCCTCGTAGCCAATTTTCCTCCAGCTGTGATGGAGGCATGAAGCCATCAGTTTTTAAGCTTTTATCTTTGCACGGAACACAAAGATAGGAGTGGGCTTTTCAGAGTTGTGTCTCAGCTTGAAAAGCAAATAAAATCAAAGATAACCCCAGAGAAACAAAGCTCAATGCGAAAGAAAGAAAAGCTCCTGATATTCTTTTCTCAGTCTTACTCCAAGTGTGAACAAATCACACTGAATTGAGAAAGACAGTGCTTAAAAAATTGCAAAAAATTAACTGAGGAAAACCCATCTCTCACTTCCTAAATAGCTGCTTCCCCTTCTGCTGGGTTTCACCTGCTCACAACAAAACAGTTAAAGCCAGAGAAATACTGCGCAGCGGAGCGGGAGCACAGGGAGCACATCCAGACAGGCACAAGTCAGACCAAGGAATGCAGGACAGGGAATGGGGCCATGTCTTCAGTGGGATGGGGACTCGGGGGACAGTCAAGGGAGGGACGGAGAGGGCGGGAGAGGGAGCAGAGACCTCCCAGCACTCCAAAAAACAAACAACCCCCCCATAAATAAAATCAAAGAAAATATACACCAATGTAGTCCATGAGGAACTTCCATGACGGAGTCACACAAGCGAGAAAGCATTCTGGGATGCCAAGGACGACCAGGATGAAAATGAAGAAAAACAGAAAAAAAAACCAAACAGATGTCCGACCAATGGAATAAAATAAAACAGGTCACATGGTTAGAAATCATTGGTGCTTCCTAGTATCTAGTAGCAGATTACTTCCCAAAAACAACAAAAAAAGTTTTTGGTCCTTCTATATATATATACATATATGTATATATTATTATTTTTAAATGTGTGTATACATATATATATGTATATATATTTAGTTGCAACAGTGCTTCTCCGAAAAAAGGTCCATCTATAAATATAATTTTATTTATTTTTATTTTTAAATTTTAGTTCTTTTAAGTTAAAATTCTCCATCTCTCTAGGTATTATTTTTTGAATGGTGTTAACCTGCTGAAGTTTTGCCAGAATGGTGCCTGGCTGCGTCTGGGTTCGGTGAACTCGAAGACCTGGGACTGGGATATGCCATCTGTCACCATGTATTGTCCCTGATTTAATGGATCCTGGGGTGGTGGGTAGGCTGGAGGAACCGACTTGGAGTAGCTCACACCTGCATCGATGATTGGGGGGAAAAAGAAACAGATCAGTCAAAGAGCAATTGGGTCAGTCGTCTTTCTTTGTCACGCTATCGCCTCTTAACACTCATAACCAGGGTCCCAAACACCGGGGAGATGTGCGAGAGACACAAATCTACGGAGCAACCAGCGCTGCCTGACCTCTCAGCTCCGAGGCTGCCTGTGCTGCACCAAGGCCTGAAGATTTGGGAAAGATCCATTACTTTTGTATCAGCAGAGTTCTGCCCGCCCTCATGGAAAAGTCCTTTGTGACTGAAGGAGCACGGCCACGTGCACTGTCCTGCTCAGATGGAGCCCAATGACCGCAGCGTTCAACCCACTCCACTTCAACACCTGCTGCTTCCAAGCTCGTTTTTCCCCTCCCTCCCAGCTTGACCTGAAACACGGCTGTGCCCACACGCCCCGCTGACCAGCCCCGAGCAGCGCGACCCCGGGGACTGCCCGGCACGGCTCCCGCACCGGGGCGGAGCAGAGCTGCTCTGCAGGAAGGTTGTGCTCATCTGCCTACCAAAGGGAGCTCGTTATCTTCTCTAGGAAGGTTTTAGGACTTTTCCATAGGGTTCTTTTTGAATTCACCAGTCTGGTTTCAGCCCAAAACAGCTGCACACAATGCAGAAAAGGCTAACTCTGCTCAAGCCAAACTGGTAGCAATGGATGCACTGGGAAGGCTACACTTTGGGATCTGGATGTCTAATTCCCACACAGGTAAGCCACAGCTCCTGTGCAGGAATAGGGTGAGGGGATGCTGCCCTTACAGCTTTCCCATGGAAAGGGGGGGCTTCAGCAAGCTGGGGCCTGTGCAAGCCGTTGTAAAGGATGGTGTGGAAAGTACGACTCTGGTTGACTGGAAGTGAAACAGAAGGGATGTGTATCACCACCAAAGCACAGACTACAGGGCACAGTGACACAGTCTGCATATCCTTCCCCTCAACACCGCTGATGAGGGATAACCCCTCCTTCAGCCTCAGGGCAGCGTGACTGTGACCGGCTGGAAACCACAACTCCAGAGAAGGGCAGGAAGGAGAGAGGAGCAGGGCTCTGGAGCAGGCTGCTGTAAGCTCTGGCCATCTCTGGATCCCCTCTGCTGCATGCAGAACTGCTCTTCCTTCTGCGGGGTGTAGGCGTCACGAGGGCCATCCCGAGGCCGCCGCCTGCCCCGGCTTTAACCGCAGGAGCCAAGGTGACTCTGCCCAAGCAGCTCAGGGTCCTCATCTGGAAAAGCGGGATGGCAGCACCCACCTACCTCACAGGAGGGATGTGAAGCTAAATTAATTAATGTTTGTAAAACACTTTGAGATCCTCGGCTGGGAAGGTGCTAGAGAAGGCAAAATACGGTGATTAGCACCCAGGTACCACAGCAAGGTGTGCACAAGAAATGCGTTCGCAGTCCTACCCACACACAGACACACCGGGGCCGGGCTGGCCGGGCACAGGACGGCTGCACACGGGTGGCACTTACACACAGGGGAGAAGCCTCACAAGGGGCACTCATGGAGCTCACCACACAACTTTTGACATGGTGCTGCACTGTCCTTTTGGATACAAGCTAAGGCTTTAGTGTGTCTTTAGGAAAGAGGATCAATTCGCTTCCCCTTGCTATAGAATTTAGGAATCAAGGGTTAAAATCCTCAAAAGGCTCAGACCGAAAGGAGATGTCATCTTGACTATGTTTAACTCATTTCTCCTTCTTTACTATCTCTGTCCACTGCAGGGAGTAACCAAGATCTATTCTTGCAGTGAACAAAAACTGCTCCATGATTCATCCTTATGAACCTTTAACAAATTCATCACAGTTAGTATTTCAAACTTATTTGAAAAGATCAACCTGGAGATGTTCTGCATTTGTATCTACATGATGGAATAGTTACTCATCGGGGAGTTTTCTACTCTGTCTTCCCTAGCTCCTGTTTCCCACAGAAGGCCTGCAGAGCAGAGGGCAGCCCCAGAGCCCTTGCTGTCCTGGGGTCACAGCTGGGCAGGGGCAGTTCTGGGATACCTGACACAACTTCTGTACCATGCTGGTTGGTAGGTCCCAAACAGCAGTTTGAATTTCTCACACCATGTGACTGAAGCAGATGATGTCCCACAGGGGCAGAGCACGAGCTTGAGCTCATTTCTGCCATTCCATCTCTTCTGCCACTGTCCTGCTTGGAGCTGCCTTGCTCCAGGCAGGACAATGTGGGGACAGTGAGACCAACGGCAGAGTCTGCTCTGGAGGACAAACTCTAACCCTGAACCCACACAGGAGTGTCGACATCCTCCTGGAGGCCACCAGCCCTTGGTGCCTTGGCCAATTTTCCCAGCAGAGACTGGTGAGCAATTTTAGGGTCTGTGGGAAGGTTAGGATCTGCTACAGGTCCCTTACATGGCTAGAGCTGGAAAATAAATCTTCTGGTTTGGTCGACCCAGGGGACCAGGAATTACTTCAAAGGCAAATAGTCCTTGTACCACCAAAATTAATGTTCTACAACAGAACAGAGCTACTAAGGGGGATACAGCACTTGTTTTTAGCTTTGGAAGACATTAACCCCACATTAATGACATGGCCCAATGGCTTTGGCATCCTGTGGTTGCAGAGTAGCAGTTAGCCCTGTGCTGCAGCCGAGCTGGGCTGAGCTCTTTACTGTCCCTAAACCAATTTGTGGAGGATGAACTAATGTATTTTAATGATCATACAGAAATGCTAAAAAATGTCCTGGATCAGCAGAATGTTATGCACTTGGAAGGCTGAAGACAAAGAGAAAGGACAGTCTGGCTGACATCCTCTGACACTGATGGAGTTACACTGCAAAGAATGGAATCCATAGTCCGTCTTCTCTAAGAGAAAAAAGGCAGACTCCCCTGGCCAGATCACTAGCAAACCCCATTCAGTTCTTTCCCAAAACAGCCTTTTTGGTCAAAACTCCTGAAAAACGTCTATCCTTGCTTGAAACAGACCCATGCACACACTGCCACTTCCCTCAGTAAAGCAGCTCAGACTCCTCACAGTTGTATGTGTGGCCCTGTGTGAGGATCTGGGCTACTGGCATTAACATCTGGGCTGGGTGAATGCCAAAAGCTCCTGGTTGGTTCTACTTGCATAAGCAGCTGAAGGTTTGCATATTTATCATATTTATCAAGTGGCCTAAACAATCAAAGCTGTGGATCTCAATGACATGCATCATCACTGGGGGGTTGGAATGCAGATAAAGCCACTGTGCTCTGGCAAGTCAGGCTGATAATTCCAGAATGCACTTCCTTGTGCAACTGTGAGACAGCACTTTGCAATAGCTTGAGGTGCCCCAAGAATGACTTTTAAATATTTTTTTGAACAAACCCATGTTCTTGACAATGTGGAACACAGAAATTGGGGGCTGGGAGGCAGAAAGATCCATCTAATCTGCACATCTTCAAATACTGAGAAAGAGCACTAGCAATTCTGGGAAAAAGGCAGGTAGGTATTTTTGTCTTCTGCTCTAAAATGGTTTGTTCCCTCATCAGAACTTGGGGCTGTTGTGCAAAACTGTCTCTTGAGGGATATCTTTTTAATATTCGAAGCCATAACTCCACTGCAATTGAACAGAAAGAAATGAGCAAAGCTCTTTTCCAAGACAATTTTGGGCTGTGTGGCAGACAGAATTCAAAGCACAAAGGGAAAGAATCGATAGATAAGTAATGATTTCTAGGCACAGCTGTGTCAGAACACAGCTCTACCCCCATGACCAGACCTGGAGCTCCTTCTGCTGGCTCATGCATAATTCTGCACTGTGGCTGCAGCTGCACAGCAGGGTTGTGGGGAGCTGCTCAGAATGAGAACAAGAAAACTCCCAGATTTATAATTTGGCTAGACAAAACTGGTAACAGAGACGCTGCTCTGTCAGTTGAAATCATGTCTTTTTTTAGCACTAGGCAGCGTCACTCGGAGTCTTTCGGATTTCTCAGCTCAGAAGACGACAATTAAAAAGACTTAAAACTGTCTCTTTTTTTCCCTTCTAGGTTTTGTTTTGTTTTTGTTTTCCAAAGTGTCTCTTCTACTTGAGGTTACAACATGATTTCAGTAGCACTTGAAGATTGAGGAGCATGCTGTTAACTCACAGGCAATGCACGGACACGTGCAGACGGATCATACAGCAGGACACGACACGGCACCCTCCCAGAGCTCACACAAACATATACAGAGTGCACACAGATCTCTTCCACATAACCATGGAAATAGCTTTACAAGCTGCTTATTCCATCCTCAACCTGTAAGATTTTAGCTTACACTTCGATAAGGAGCTATTTCACTTTTCCTCTACCCAGCTGTCCAGGTGTCACACTGTCCATTAGCCAGAGTGGGGGACAATGCCATGATCAACACTTGGGTTCTGCACTGGCTGAGGGGGGGCTGCTGGGAGGAAAGGGAGCAGTGCTGCACTGAGGAACCTTCCAGCTCCCTCTGAGCTCAAGGGCAGCTCAGCCAACTTGCATCTTTCAGAAGCCATGCTCAAAAATCCCATCAATTCTGTTTTCTCCTGAAGAGTGTAACATGGGGAAGCCAGGGACATGCCTCAAGAGCACTAATTGTTGTGTTAATTACTCCTGCAATAGCAACAAGCTTAAGGTAAAGAAACAAGCAGTACTGGTCGAGTGGGTACAGCCCTTTGTCCTTCCGCAGCACATTTCAACAGAGGATCTCAAAGCACGATTCACCAGGTCCCTGTTAGGTTTAGGGCTGGTAAACTGTGATGTGTCTGCTATTAGTTCTCCCTGATTGCAGCCCTACAGAAGGAGAGGTGGGTGGCAGCTGTGAACAGGATCTATCCTGAGCAGCTGTGGACTGGTTTACACCTCCTGCTGAACCACCCAACTCACTTTTCAACATATCTGCCCATCTCAAGAGGAATTTGGGTGCCTTAGCCATGGCTCTTCACACAGCTGGGGATTTTACTTAACAGTCTGGCCCAGGCAGGTATTAATGGGATGGTACCAGTGAGGAGAACATACCTCAGCTCCCTTTTCTAACCACTGACCTCACGTCTCTGTTCAGGAGGAAGGGGGAGGGAAAAGGACTGACTGCAGCTTGAGAAATCCAACAGAGGAAACAGTCATCTCGTGTCCTGGATGTTCCCGAGCCAACCACAGTATCTACCTACACACACTGAGGTAACTCAACCTTCCTGAGTCTATTTATCCAGTCTGTTACTGCAGCCTGATGTCATTAGAGCAGACAGTAAGATAATGATTCCTCATGTGATAAGAAAAGCTAATCGAGGCAAGACAAGAATGATATGGGGGCTTTATCAATCAAAGCCAGGTGAAAACTAATTTATCCCATCCTGTGTTTATACAGCCTCCCTCTCCTGCAGCACTCTGCAGGCTGATCACAAAGATCACCCTGTGGGTTTCACTGACAGGAGGAAATCAGTTCAGCCATGAAAATCCTGAAAAGCTGCCTCTTCTGGGAAGCAGCACTGCCCCTCACCAAGGTGAAGTGCAGGAGTACTTGGGCTGACAAACTTATTTCAGTTGGAACCTCAACGTGTCATTGATGTTGACACCTGGTCCCTTCAAACAAGTACCACTAACACCTCACCAAAAATCTGCCCTGCAGCACGTGCTCAGCAGAGTCACTGGACCATACTCAGAGGTCTACCAGCCAAGAATTTACTCTCGATTTGCCTTAGCTTGTAGATCTGATGTTCTCAGAAGATATTACTGCCTCCAGCTGGGTTCCTGATGCCTGCAGCAAGCAGCACACTCTCTGTACTGCTGTGGGATGGTGCTTGTGGACCCACAACACGAGCACTGCAGTGGGCAGGGTCTGGGTTTTACAAGAAATGGGGTAAGCTCTGAGGTTCCCCTGAATCTGTGGGGAAATCCCACTGAGAACACGATTAGCTCTGTTCTTTCACCTACTGTGCTGTAAAAACGGGAAGTGACCCTGATTATCCGAAAATGCAAATGCCCCTCTTTGTTTCCAAGGGTTATTCTGTGCTTGCTCAGGCTCCTGTAATCCCCCGAGTCTGTGCCTAGTGCGTGAATAGGATGGGGAAACATGTCAGGGCCACGTCAATCTTGTCAGCAAGATGCAGTAAAACAGGTTTCAACACTCCAGAGAACCACAGGAGGCACCGGCAGTCCCTGTTCCCTGGTCAGCCCTGCCCCTGCCAGCTGGCACAGGAGCACTGACGGGCAGCCCCTGCTCTGCTGGGCGCACATGCTGGGAGAGCTTCAGGTGCTGAAGGGTGAGAAGTCAGAAAGAAGCTGTTGCATGTCTGGGTCGGGGTTTTCATGACATAGTTTGCTGTGAGCTCAAGTGATCGGGCAGGAATAAATTAGCAGGAAAATCCAGTGATTCAGAGGGTGTTTCATGACAGGCCAAAGCACCTCATGCTGGCTGATGATTTAACCCCTGCTGGGTGTGCACAGCTGAGTATTCATGGCCATGTTTGGTGCCAGCACCCTTCTCAGCTCAGGGACGGGGCGATCCTGAGTAAATCTATGCGTCCCTCCTTCTAAAGGCTTGTCTGGGCTGAAGGCATCTGCTTTGGGGAAGCTATGCACAGTGCAGAGGGGAATACACAGGGCAGGGAGAAGGGCATGAAGGAGCTGGCTCACAGTGTGGGGCTGAAGAGCTCTCCTGGAGTGGGAAATCCTCCCAGCTCACACTAAGGTCACTTCTCTAAATCTGAGCAGATATTTTATTTTCCAAAGTGAAAGCATCACTGGGAAATGGTGCATTAAGAATGGAGTCTCCTTCCTGGGAGAACCTCTCATTCCCTGACACCCCTGGCTGGCAGCTTCTAGGAATATAAGCAAATATCCCTGTCCTGCATGGGACCAGATCTGGACAGAACTGGGGATCAGGAAGGTATCAGGAAGGGAACTGAATGTTCCTGCAGGCTGCAAACACTAATTCTTGGGGGGAGATGACAAGTGGCCTAATGGAGAGAGGCACTCCAGGAGCCATCTGTTTCTACATGCTTAGAAATGGAAAAAGTACCCTGGATTAACCTGTGGCTAAGGATGGACTGGAGATCCACAAGAGACCTGCTTTCAAGGGAACTTTAGACCTGTTTCCACTGCTCTAATCGATAACAAGCACAGTGCTGGAAGCACAACCCAATGCCATCATCCCTCTGCCGTGTCAGTATAGGCAGTGGAAGTTCTCAGTGGGACCTGGACTATCTGCAAAGATCCTGCACACTTGGCTGCCTGTGGCCTGCAAAGGGCTGCGGGGGTTTTTGTTGTTTTTGTTAAGTCAAGACAAATAAAATTCTCTTGTTACTTTACTACTTCTAGGAGACACCACACTGAATTCTATTCCCAGTTCCCACACTGACACTGAAGGAATCTAAAGGGTAACAACCAAGAGGCAAAATCTTGAACAATCAATGCAAAAGGAAAAAAACAGCAACCAGCCCTTTTCTGTCTGTGAGGTGCAGAGCCAGCGGTACCCATTTACTGTATAGCTAATGGACTTAAAGAAGGCCAAAAATTGGTTTAATGCTGTCTTAAGGCACCTGATCTAATGACATTTTGTTTTGCCCAGTCCAATAAGTAGTGCAAATCCTGGGCTGTTGCTGAATTCTGCCCTTGTGCACCATTAACTGGGTCTGGCAGGGAGTCTGGCCCTGCACACATCGTGTGCAGCCATGAGGGTCAGGAGGGGCTGCTGCCAGGGGACCCCACAGAGGACCCTCAGGTGCGGATCAAAAACTTCTCAAAAAGTTGTGCTCTCAGTCACCTGGATAAAGGTTCTGTTAGTTTAAAAAGCAGAGTTTTAAGGCTCCTGCTGCTGCTCTCAGCTACTCCCAGTGCCTCTCCCTAGCCTGCTGCAGCCAGCAGCAGTTTAAACGCCTCCTCTTCAAACACATGCCAGCCAGCTCGAGAGCAATACTTCTGGGAGGTATGGTACAACAGTGCATGAAATAAGCAGCAGTTTATACTATTTGAAAAATGTTTTTCTGCTTCACCTCTAACAAAGTTGATTGCATTTTCCATTTCACCTCCTTCACGGCTTTTCTCTCTTCCTTAAGTGTTCTGTGACAGGGGAATTACCATGGTTTCCCATTTAAGAGGTGGAGGAAACAGCTGAGATAATCCAGGAACAAGTATGTAATAGGCACCCGATGACACGGGAGCAGAGCTCGCGACACGTCGGGCCAGGCTGTGGAGCTGTCAAACCCTGCTGTAGCCACTGAGACCATCCTGCAAAGCCTGCATTTAAGTGAATTAATAGTTCCATTGAAGTATTCCCTCTCCTGAAGGGCTTCACTGCTTTCCAGGTATAACTGATGCTCCAAAACCCACCTAAAGCTCTTTCTGACCCTTCTGTCATGCCATGGGAGGGCAGAGGCAGCAACCCCTGGCACAGGCACACCTCTCTGCCTGCTCCTAAGCCTGAGCCCTAAGTGTCTGCCAAGGTCTTGGCAAAAAAAATGTTGTCAATATTTGTAAAATGCGTATGGCAAGATTCAAAAAATCAGTCACTAAAAGCCAGCTCTCAGGTATTTCCTCCTACCTCCCCCTTCTGAGCAGTGCCAGCAGCTCCCTGCTCCAGCAGCCTCTAGGCCTGGGCACAAGACAAATCACAGAGTAACAAAACGAAGGGTTTTCAGCAAAATCTTCAGTGTCAATACTTAATTAATCTGAGTGAGACTGGGCTACGATCACCACAGTGCAGGACAAAGCAAACAAAGCTACTGTTTTAACGACCCTATTTCTTGTTTTTCAGATTCTGTATCTTAAAAACAACCAGGCTGTGCTTGACTTGGTGCTGGGATGTGACTGAACTTCTGTCTGACTCGAGGACTTAATCTCATAAAAAGAACTGCCAGTGCTACAGCCTAAGCTCGTTCTTCACTAAAGAAATGCTGACTGGTGCTTTAGGAGCTAATGAGTTTTATAGTCCAAGAAGCCTAAGATAACAACCCCTCTTTTTTCATCTCAGAGAGAAAGAGAGAGAAAGACAAAGAGAGAAGACAGAGAGCAGTTGCTGTGTAAGACATAAGTCCTGTTGGGCATATTGTATTTGTCAGGATGCAAGTCCAGTGATTTACGTGGAAGTAACAAAGGCATGCTCAGGCACCTCTGAACTGTGTTCCTTAATGGCTGAACAGTACAATTATTAATTAATGCCTTAATTAATTAATAATATAATTAACTGAACAGCAAGTAATAATTTAAACTGGTTTTGTCATGGCAATCATGCAAGTCTGATTCTCTAATTTCCCAGTTGCCACAACCCCTGTGATTGGTTCCGTGCTGAGGGATGAACATGCAGGTGGTGAGGGGGACTCTGTGACCACAAGCTGGTGACAATGGCCACTCCTGCCTGAAGCACAGGTACCCTGTGTGAGGTACCTGGGCCTGGTTTTGGGGTGTGCACACTCTGAGCTCAGAAAATCTGACCAGGAGAGTTTTTAGAGAACATCTTAGAAGACGACATAGGAAGTTAGTAGAGAGGAGAAGACTAATGACAATGGAGAGACACAGCAAACCAAGGAGTTTACAGCTGGCCTGGCAACCACTCCTGGACCAGCAAAGCCAGTACACAACAACAGGTGAGGCAGAAAGCAAAGAGCTCCTTCAACTTCTGAAAAAAAAACCCACTGCCTGCGCACAGCGGGGACAAACCTGCCTGGGGCTGACTCGAGCCCAAGCAGTGACAAGTTCTCTCAACACGCATTTATAGGCCTAGTTGTGCCATGGAACTTTGGTACTGAATCGATATGTCTATGACATAGTGAAGCTTTTGAGAACTTGAAAGATGACCTCTCTGACTTTCCCTCTGTGTTCAGTATTTCCAAACCTGTAGCTGCAAGAGTTATTGCCAGAGATAATAAACGCTGGCCTTTGCCAGTTGTGATTCTGCCTAATACCTGGCATGGCATTGATTAGTTGGTTGTACCCTGCCTGGGTGGGGAAATGAATCTGACACTCAAGAAATATAATGTCTTTACTAAAACACTTTATTTCCTAAAGCTGATACTACTGTGCTGTCCTTAAAAAGTTACAGGCAGCCCCAGGAAACAAGAGTGTCCCCTTTCCAGAAGCAGGAAAGGGGTAGCTCCCTCCCCAGTTCCAGCATTTTAGTCATCCTTCTTTTTTTGCTTAATGAGAGACTTTGGGAATTAGCAGAACCTCTACACACCTCCGCACTCACTCCCATTTCCGCCTGAGATAAAACAACTGAGATAGATTTCTGCCCCCAGGGACAGCTTCTGGACATCAGACTGGAGACACGAGATCAAATTCATCTCTGGTGCCATTCCACTGGCTTCAAGCACATTCGACCAGAGATTAATTTGGCCCACAGATACATTAAGAAAGGATACAAAGCACAAACGGTATTTTATAAAAAAAGAGCAGGGGAGAGGGAAGTTCAAGGGGACTCTGGATCCTAACCCAGCAGGATTCAGCCCAGCCCGCTCCACCCTCACATCACCAGGCACAGAGCATGTTGCCGGTTACCTTTTTGCTTACTGACTTTCTTTACTGTCATTGCCGCTTGCCGCTTTTGATTTTCAGAAATTTCAAAGCCTGGAAAAGGGAACACGGCAAACACAATTCAGAAGGTTGCTTACAAAGCCTTGGGGGTTTTTTTGGGGGTGGGGGGATGCCCTGCACTGTTGGGCAAACACAGAAGGCCCCAAGCGGGCAAGGATGGCCCAGTGAACTGAGGGTATGGGTGTGTTCTACTGAAAAGCAGTTTTTCCTTGAAGGACAGGCCTCTTTATAATCTCACTTGTGCAGGGGCTGTATGAAAAGTAATATTAGACCCATTATTATTTATACAGTAGCATAAATATGCCCAGTGCTTTACAGCTGAGCACCAAACTGAGCCTGAACTGTCACTGGTTACAGTCAATGGACGGGCTGATGAGAGGGGAGGGCACGGCTGGGAAGTCACTGACTCTGCTGCCCCCCCCACACTGCACGAGATATAATCAGAGCAGAATGGTGCAGCCAGGAGACACTGAAGTCAGATGGCCAAAGACTTCCTTCTCCCATATACTTATGGCGGTCCAGGCTTGAAGCTGGACCTCAATTTATTTATTGAGGGCCAAAAATAACAGTAGCTGAATTGGAAAGAGACCTGTTTATGACTATGAGAGCAACCAAGGACATTTCAGTAAGACTGAACTGTAATTCTACTACATAAAAATGTCAGCTTCTCCACCCACTGGGGCTAAGTTAAACATTACCAACAATCTCCTTTCAGATTCATTTCCATATTCCTCACCTATCTTTTCATCTTCTTTTACCATCTTCCTTTCTTCTCTGAAAGCTCTAAGCCATCGTAACTTCTCCTCCAGTTTCTTGGCAAAGAATAAGTGCATTTCCTCAGTCTCCTTGTTATGAAGTTTGAAGGCATTCTTCATGCTGACATTGAAGTCATCATCTCTCCCATCGTCTATATCCATCACTTCATATTTATCCATGTCTATGCGCCCTTTGTAATACAGAATATCTCTTCTTATCAGATCCTACAGAGACAAAAGGAGAAAGGGTTGATTGTAGGATGCTCATTGAGCCTGAGCTCAGCAGGAAATTCCTGGGAGAGCTGAAGAAAACAAAGAAATAATGGTGCAACCTGGCCAGGTTCTTCAAGCCTCACCTGTTGTGAACACATTTCTTGCAAACAGGGTAGATCACAGGCAGAGAAGAACAAAATACACCTCCTTGTGCTGCAAAATTCAGCTTGTGGCCATGAAGAAATGCCTCTGAGTAGGAAACACGGTTCCATCATTTCCCATGATGGGAGGTTCTGTTCCATGGGACGAGAACCATAAGACACAGGCCACTGGCCTGACGGAATTCCTGTGCTGCGAGCCAGGTGTACAAACAGAATGCAGCCATGTTTGGTAGTGCAGACTGGGTAGTGCAGATCTGTTTTCCAAACACATTCCCAGAGCCAGGGGAGACAGGTCTCAGCCCTTTCTCCTTGGAACCCATTTCCCATTCGCACACAGCTCACTGGTGAGAAATCACCCCGATCCTCAGGCCAAAGCACTCCTAACCTATCTCTGTCTCATTACACCCTGAATTTAACCTCTTGATCCAGCTTAATATTTTCTTTTTCCCTCCTTGATATTTATAACCTTTTCAACCAAACCTGTTCATGTTCATCTCCTTCCTCAGTTGGTTACTCCTTTTTGTTGAGCAGCAGCTTATTTCTCTATGTCGGGAAGGGAAAAGTAAATTTTGTACTGCCTTTACTAGAACTACTCTGGATTTATACCAGTTTAAGAGGAGAATTGGCCCCACATCTCTATGTCTTTACAGGAGAAGATAACAAAAGATGATCCTCAGAAAAAAATGTTAATTCTATAGTCATGACCACACAAAGTCATTCAAGTTTCAAGGCACACATATTTAGAACACCAAACTCAGCAACACACAATCAAGATTTCCTTCCTCTAACCACTCTCAAAAGCCAATATTTAGGTATATTAAATCAATTTAACCTAAGTACCTTTGGATTTTTGAGATAAATATAAAGATGAATGTATGTCAAAGGATTCATTTAAGAAGAAAAATTAAATCAATGTACAGCATTTATTTACTCAAATAATATTTAGCAGCGAGGTTTTTTAAAGATAGGCAGTAGGTATAACTTTAAAAAAATTAATCTTGAAAAATAAACTCTACACCATAATTTATTTAGCAAACTTGCACCTTGCTCATGGATCTGCCAGACAGTATTAATTCTCATTAGACAGGGCACTGGCGAGAAGCTTTAGATCCTGACTCCTTCCCCTGGAATGTTCTGGGCAGGGGGGAAATTCCATTAACAAATCTCTAGTAGAAACACCTTCCTCTAGTGCAGGCTCTGAGCAGTGATGCTGTCCAATACACCAAAAAGGGTATTTCAGGCTGAATAGGCAACAGAATATCTTTTCTGTTTTGTCCTAACTTGGGAAATTGCTTCTTTCCCTCTGTGCCTGGGAAAGGCTGTAAGCATCACACAGGACCTGATCAATCCAATCGATACCACACACTGTGTTTAATGTGAGTGTGGGGCTCATCTGTAGAAATAACATTTATCTCCACCACACTCTCAAAAAAACTTGATCCCAAATCTCACAGGAACCAAGATGTGCTCCTTAAATTAGCTGTACAACAGCCACTCTCCTTCCCACTGATCCTGAGGACTTGCAGAACACCACCTGAACAGACCATGCTCGTGATGGCATGGGTGAAGAGGAATCCACAGAACTTTTCCAGGCAACTCTCATGATTGTGTAGATTTGTTCATGAAGGTATTACAAGAATAAAGAATCACAATCTTCCTTCTCATCAGGCTCTGTGTGTTGGCTTTTTCCCTACACACACTCAATACATTTTTCCCCTTTTATCTCTCTGATTTTGACTCAGAAAACATTATGAGCTATTTTTAACAGCTAATACCAAGTGAATGCTTTAATAGCTTTGCGCAGAGGACAGTCCCTGGGTTTGGAGGTGTCTGCCTGAGCTGCTCCATATGTTTCCTCTCCCAGGCTGAGGCTCTTGCAGAGCATCTCCAAGGCTCCTGAGCTCCGCAGGTGCTGCTGAGTACTGGATGTGAAGGTAACGGCGCTGCCTGGGAGGTACTGCAGGAGCAGTGAGGAGATATCGGAATCCTGCAAGGGCTTCTGGAAAAAAAATGGCCCCACAGAATATTATGGTTGGTGAAATGCAATAGTTCAGCTGCTGAGCCTGCAGAGAACACGAGGAAGAAACGCCATGGTTTGCCCTTGAGCGCTGAGCAAGCACAGGGGAAAGGAGGGAAAGACAACAAGCACAAAGCTCCTGTCTGCCACTTTACTGCCATTGGAGGAGAAGGCTCAATAATGACTCTAGAAGAAATGGATCATCTCTTCTCCCATCACCCTCCTGATACCCCACAGCACATTTCCTTCCTACTTCCACAAAAGAAGGACATTCCTCACTCACTGACCACAAACTCCAGCAGTGGTACCCTGAATTTATAAGAGACCCTTTACTTCTCCCTGAGTGGTGGAGCACATAATCATCTCCGTGAGCAGCACATGCCTGCTCAGGGAAGATACTTTGTACATACCTGGTTCCAGAAAGTTCAGTCCATAGAGCAGATTAACAACTCTAACTGGATAATGTAATTTTTAATATCTGGGCATTTCTATTATCACTTCTCCTTCTTCTTGCCACTCGATAAATGGATATTATTTCCCAACTGACTAAATTTTAATACCCATAGTACGGGATGCATAATAATTATTTGATCCATGGATATTTTACCACTTATGTTCCTACAGCTCTTAAAGAATAACAGATATTACTTAGCTCCTTAGTGAACCATGAACCTCTTCAAATGGCTTACACTGTAATTGAGTTCAATAAAATTTAGGTATTCATCTGGGCTATGTGAGAGACAGCAAACAAGGCCAAAGACTTGTTTTAAGGAGCTTTTTATGCATGTACACATAGAGAATAGGAATTCAGGGAACACACAGGCCATGAAGTGATGCTGCTTGTGTGCTCTCTGCCATGTGCAGCCAGGAACCTGGAGCAGTGCTGAGAAATGATCCCAGTACTCCCTACACTGTTTTGTCCAGCACAGGACTATCCTTTCTCCCAGCACGTCCGTGGAGACAAACAAGCAAACAGAAGATAAAGGAAAGTAGCTGTGTGGCCGAGGAGCAAAATGGATCGTTCAACCAGCCCAGTGTAAGAGCTGCATGGCAGGAGAACAGAGCAGACAGTACACACAAAATGAGATTCATCTGCTATGGAAGCAGCCACACTGTGGAAAGGAGCTCTGGCTTTGTGGGGCATAGAAATGGCAGCTGGGCAGGCTGCTGCTCCTGCTCCTGATTATACCAGGGATAACATATTAAGAAGAAATAATTAAGCTCTAAAATGTACCACCTTCATGTACATGCTGGCTGTATTAGTATGGTGTTGCCTGTTATCCTGCCCACAGTTCAGTCAGCATGACGACTGGCTGGTTTACACTGCCCAGTTCTGAATGTCACACAAAATTATTTCTTGTAGTTAAATCAGGCAAGAGCAAGAAAACATAAAAAGACAAAAAAAGACCAAAAAAAGGACTCTCAAAACCTCCTCAGTGGGGAAAGGACACAGAAATGGAGTTGTTTAATCTAGAAAGATAATAACTAATAACTAAAAAGGAATGTGCCGTTAGTATTCCAGTAGGTGAAAGCTGCTGTTCTTCTACGGAGCCTGGTGATCAATTATTCTCCATTTTGATTGTGATTTGGCTCAATTTACCACCAGGGAGAACAGCATTAGAATCTTGGGACAAAAATCTTTCTAGCTATAAGAGTAGTTAAACTCTAGAACAGACAAAATAGGGAAGTCTTGGGATGGCATTCCTGGGGGATTTTCAAAAGAAGGTTAGAAAAACATCCATCAGAGATGATCTGAGTATACTTAATCCTGCAAAGGGAATAGCTGATCTCTTGGGGTCCTTCCCAGCTCTGCATTTTGATGGTGTCTGAGAGGAAGGTGACAGATGGAGGAGGGATGGGTGAGAGCAGGTGGGATTACACGGACTGGAGGGGCGGTGTGGGAGAGCCCCAAGGCAGCAGGAGCCGCAGTCTCTGCAGAGCATCCAGACTGCCTTGCCTGGCTCTGAAGGCAATTGATGCATTTGGGTCATTTGCACTTATTTGTCTAAATATGATCTGTTTTTACCCTACAGCTTCTATGATTTCCTTTTCTTTCCCTCACTGAGGTTAATTAAGCTCTACTGAATAATGCTCTGCAGTCTGTTCACGTAATTTGTACTAAGGATTCACAAGGAAAAGATGAAGCCAAAAAAAGTGGTGTTTGATGGGAGCACAAAACAAAGTTCTGACACATTATGTAAGCTCCCCCCCCCTCAGTTCTGCTCTCCGAGGGCTGTGTTGGTGTTTGCAGCTCGAGCAGCTTGTGCTGAGCTCGGGGCTGGACCTGCCTGTGGGACCTGCCTGGGTCATTCCCTCCTGCTCCCACACCCTGCCCCTCTCTGAAGGGGGGAAGGTCACTTCAGAAGAAAAAAATCTGCTTTGTGACCATCAGAAGGAAACCAAGGTTGAGCTCTGCTGGAAAACTTGGAGATCTGAATCTGGGATGTGGCTTCCACAATGAATTACACACTTATTGAAGTGGATATAGGTACCTGCAGAAAGGACTGCACCCGTAAATCAGAGTGTTCAGTGGCTCTTACTATTGCATTGACTTCTACTTGTCTTCAGTACTGCTTCCTCCTGCTCTCTAGCTTTAGTCCATCACATTTTTCTGCCACAGCTGCCCGAGCCAGGCACAGCCTTTGCACACTGTGGGTGTGCAAGACCCCATACGAGTCACACCTCTGCAGGAGAAAGAACATTCATCACAAGGAGAGCAACCTGCAGTCACTCATGCAATGTGACATCAGAACTGAAAGCTATTCAAGGGTTTAAGCAGCACAGGGCACATAAGGAGGAAATTACCCCGTCAGAGGGCACAGGTGAGGCCCTGCCCTGGTCCCAGTCACTCGTTCCCACGAGCTCTGCGTGCAGCATCCATTCCTCCTATTAATTGCTTGGTGCAAGGGTGGATGGGGAGGCCTTAAGCAAGGGCTGTGATTTTAGGATGGTGCATTTTTTCAAGGGCTGTGGTTTATTCTGTGCTGGGTCACACTCGACTTCTCATGCGTAAAACAAATCATTTGTGAAACACAAATGGAGGAAGAGCCATTTGCAGCCATGAGTCATTAGACCCCTCTTATGAGCTGACAGGCGAGGAGATGCCAACACAGAATAATCCATGACAAGGTTCTCATTGCATATGTAGGTTATTGGTCCTCCTGGTTACCAAACCCCTGTGTATTCCAATGGCAAAGGAGGTTCAAACTGACCTGGGGAGGGGTGATGTGCTCTGAGCACAGGGATCAGCCAGGCTGTGTGAGTGCAGCCCCCAGGGCTGGCAGGGGCTGGCTGGGGGCCTCGGGGTGAAGTGACATTTCTCCCTCAGCCCTTCCCCAGCTCTACCAGGGGATAATGACATTTGCTTATTGTACAGAGCAACAGGGAGCTGTAAGTAATTGGTGAGAGGCACACTGGCAGCCTCTGATGGTGGATCTCTAACAGCTCAGAGCCACGTAAGAACAGCTCAGCCTTATCCACGCTTCGGGATCAGAGCTGGCAGAGCCCAGCGAGGCAGAGAGACCACTGGAGAATGGGCAGCTGAGGATGAGGCTGGAGAGATGCCACTACAGCCAAGTGCCACCTCTTGGTGAACAGCTGACACTGGAAGAGTTGATGAACAGTGAACGGTTGATGCTGAAATTGGGCAAAGACTAAGCCAGGGTCCATAATAACTGCACCCAAACATGAACCCACGATTTGGGAAAGGCAGAAGTTTGGAAAAGGCTGAGTTGCCTTTCGCACTGAGGTGTGGGGCTCAGACCCCTCTCTGATGATTTCTTGCTGGCCTGGGCAGTGGCTGTAGAGCAGAGGGAGTGAGCAGGGTTTTTTAATGTGCTCTTGAAATTTGTCCTGATTTTTCTGCCTTCTTGCTCTCTATCTTCACTCTGCCCAGCCTGCCGTAAGCAATGAGAGCATGGCACACTGCCACTTCGCCATGTCTTTGGGTATCTTTAGTCATAAGGGCTTTCAACGTCCTTTGGCTTTTTAAAAAAGTATTTGGAGCCTACATTTTTAAAATCTAATTTACCTTAAAGAGACCCTTTGATGAAAGCAGCCCAGCCTGCTTTTCATGAATACCAAGGGGGCAGCTTTCTGTATCATTTGTTCATGTACCTTAACCCTCCTGTGGGCTGAGTTTGAGATGGGGCAGTGACACACGGATCTCATCGACCAGCCCAGAGCTGTGAGTGCATCATCCAACCAGGCCCTTCCTCGGTCCAAATGAGAACCTAAGACTCAATGAACCCTTGTGAATGGTTTTGTCCTAAATATTCTTGATACCAGAAAACAAATCTAAGCCCTGCTAAGTGTTTGGAGGCCAGAGGCTGTGAGCCCTGGTATCAGTTTGTCAGACACAGCAGCTGGGACTGAGCCAGCCTGTAGGAGCAGGGAGATGGGGCCTGCACAGCACAGCCTGAAATGTGGTGAGGGATGGACTGTATTAGGAACAGGGGGATGTAACACCACCTCCCCAACACCACCCCCAACAAACCTCCTGGGATGGGCCAAAGAGCCTCCCAGGGGAGCCTAAACCTCTCTCAGTTTACATAACTCCTCTTGCACAAGGACAGCCGTGCTGAGGAGGTCCACAGACTCCTGCCAAATTATTCAGCACTGTCTGTCTCCTGAGTTTGGGAAGAGACGTTTGATTCATCCTCGCCAGCTCCATGGAGCTGCAGTGTGGGATCCGAGAGGGGGAGGATTGGAGCTGAAAGCATTTATGTGGAAATGCTGTTTTGGTTCCATGTATTTAGTGGAACATCAGTGGCATTTTGATGCCTTGTTCCACCCTGAGCCCAATCACTTTGGCTGCGAAGCCATGGGGCGAGGGTGAGTGCCTTTCCAAAGAACTAATAGCAGGAAGAGATGGGAAACCCTTCTGCACCCATGTCACTCGGCTCTTCTGGTCTTTCCAACTTGCTCTCAGGGGCTTCAAATTGTGCTGATGAAAAGCCACAGCAGGAAGAGGGGTAGATTTTCAGCTCTGGAGGTTTTGTTTGTGGACCAAATTTACACCCACTGCAATTATGGGAGTGAAAAATTAGGCACAGAGTATACTGCAGAGCATCCTGCAAATCTGTATGACCACAGGAGGAGAGACACCTGATCCCTGTCCAGCCAAGCAACACAGACTGTGAAGGACTCTTAATTCAGCCCTTTTTGGATTTTAACACTGAATTAGCAACTAACAACTTAAAGCCTTTCCTTGCCCTCCTCCCGCTGTCTCCTCTGGATCCCTCTGGCTCCCACTCTTCCCTCTCTGCTCCCTCGGAGCCAGTGGATCACCAGCAAGTGTGGCAGGTGCTGGCTCAGGTCAGTGCAGCCCCTCAGCACGAACCCTCCTGTGCAGCCGTGCGAGGGCACGTGGCTGGCACCTGCACAGCCCTGCCCGAGGGTCACCGGGCACTCCGGGCTCTGGGCTGTCAAAAGGCATGTTTTCTTTCCCTGAGCACACCTGTCTGAAAGCTGAAGGACTGTTTCATAACTGGTTTTAAACTATATCCCATCAATTGCTGGACTTGCCTTCATGTCCAGCTCTCTGCTGGAAATAGGAGGATGTCCAGCTTTCTGCTGGACAGGAGGATCCAACTTCCCTGCTATGCTCTAAGGACCCACAAAAACCTCTTGCCTGCAGACAGCACTGACTGATCATCTGGGCATGAGCACAGGGGTCTGGCAGTGGGGCTGTGGAAACATTGGTCTCTAAAAACTTCATTTCACACTTTGTTCTGGGGCTGTGACCAAGCCAGTGTGTTCTCTTTGGTCACCTCCCTGCCTATCTCATAGAATCACAAAATATCTTGAGTTGGAAGGGACCCACAGGATCATCAAGGTCCAGCTCCTGGCCCTGCTCAGGACAGCCCCAGGAATCACCAGCAATCTCACCAGGTCCAGCAGCAGCAGGCCCTGCCTGCCAGGGCAGCACTGAGTCTCTCCTGAGCTGCTGGTTTCAGCAGCTCTCCTGAGCCTGACCCATTTGCCCACTCTGCTGCAGGCTGGGCCCAGGCCTGACCCAAAACAGGGCATTTTGGGGAGATCTCTGTTACCGGGAGAAAAAGAGAAGGGATGGGTGGTGCTGCAGAAGTCAAAGAGTGCTCCTTGTGGGTCAGAAAACCACTTCAGAGTAATAAGAATTGTCCCAGGGCTGCTCTGTGTTTGCAAACAAGATTTTGGGCTGGTCCTGTGAGACCTGGTTAGCCTGTAATAAAAGCAGGGCCGTTGTTTTGGTGCAGAGATTACTTCAGTGATTCCAGCAGAAGTGATATGGGAACTAGACCTTCTTACACTAAAAGGGCTCAGCAATGTCTCTTTTATCTTACCACTTGGAAACCTGAACTGCAATGGAGGCTGACAGGATTATTTTATTTACTCCATCTCCTGTAGCACAGCTATTTCTGGCTGGTTGTCTGGCTACTGCTATTAAACTGGTCTCATTTTGCTTCTCATCCAACCTGCTTTGCTCAGGGAGCTTAAGGGAAGACAGCAATAGCAATAAACCACAAGCTGGAGCCTGCGTTGCCTCTTGATTACAAGAGACACATAAAAAGCACAAATGAAAACTAAATGTGTTTCATGCAGTCACTGATCTTTCTGCACTGTCAGAAAACACCAATCACGGAACCCCATCAAGGACTGCTTGGCTATTGAGGAAGGAAAAGCGGAATTTGGTGCAGAAACTCAGTTAACCCTTCACACTTCATGCTGTCATTCCCAGTCCGATGCCACAGCGCCCTGGAGCCCATTGGGGGAATCCAAACTCACCCAGAACAGATAAGGGAAGATCCTCCTCTGCTCAGTGCCTCCAGCATCCCCAACGTAACAGGCTGTGATCATAATTAATGCTGTGTGTCACAGGCCTGAATGTTAAGTACCATGATTTGCAAATCTAAAGCATCTCTGTGTCAAACTCTCTCTACTTCAGGGTGATGAGGAAAGTGGACCCTGTGCCTTTAAGGCAACATCTTTTAATGCTGCCATCATCCAGGATTGCCTTCATTTCTTGGTAATTATGGTCAGCATGCTGGAATATGCATTCCTCTCCTATTATACACATAGGGCAAGGCACAGTGAGGCCAGTGCTTGCTTCCCGCTCAGTGTATTCCCTTCTGCCTTCCCAAAAGGCAACTCTGCATTAGGGCATCCAATCAACAGTCTCTTCGGAGAAGCCACCACTTTGTCCTCAGGCACATGGCAATGTCCCGCCCTCTGGTTCAGGAGACACAGACAGAAAATTCATTGGGAGACTTTGACATTAATCCAACAGCTGAAAGTTACCCGGCTTTGCAAAGAAAACCTGAATCCTGAGCTCTCCCAGAGGCTCTGGATCAGGAACTGTGGCATACAAACTGGTATTTCAGCATTCAGTTTATTGAAGCCTGAAATAGTTGACATGGCCATTTCATCTAATTAAACTCCTCACTTCCTGGCACCAGGAAATAATCCAGTGGTGATGTTAGGAAATGACCAGTGCTGTCTCTGATGGCCAAATCTAAACCAAAGAGATTTATCTGTAAAGCTCAGAAACAGCTTTTGTTAAAATTATCCCACACAAGTTGCTTTGCAAGATGTTTGCCAGCAGTGAGAGCTGCCTGCCACGGTGCATGCTCCATGCAGCCCTTAGAAATCTTAGTGCAGGTTTCCTGCTTGGAAGAAAGACCTAAAGATACCCCCACTGGTGGAAATAACACCTACACAGATGAATGCAGCCCTTGTTAATTACACATCTTCACAACCCAGATCTCTGAAGACCTGTGCTCATGGTGCTCATGGAAATGTGTTCGGGAATTCTGCCTGAGGCAGTAGATTTTAGGCAGCCAGGGAAGGGGCTGAGCTTGGCCACTGGATCCCACCAGTGTCACTACTCCTCTCCTGACAGCTGAACTATATTAATGACCAGTTTGTGACAGTCACATTGACACAGAGAGTTCAACACAGTCATGTCAATGGCCACACCAATACCTGGATCTTCACACCCAAACAAACTGTCACCAACTGCTTTGAAAGGACAAACCTTGGATCAGCTCACACTGCAAAAGCCCTTGGAAAACTCCTAGGACACACAGCCAGTGGGAAGACAACAAGGACGTTCAGGTTCAAGGAGCTGCTCCCACTGGCAGCTCTCAGCCCAATCCACCCACCTGTATGAGACCAGAGAGCAAGTGGGATACAAGGTGTGGTCCCAACCTGCAGGGATCTGTGGACAACCACGATTTCCAAAGGCCAGACAGATGCTGAAGCCTTGCTTGAAATATCTGGGAACAACCAATAAACACAGTGAATGCTGATCAGCAAGCTCCTGGCTGTCAGAGGGCTGAGTTGGCACTACTGATGGGCTTGCAGGTGTATCACGCAGGAAACAACCAGGTGACAATGTCAGGAAGAATCACATGAGAGTTATCCTCCCTCACAGAATGTCTTGGCCAAGTGTCCAACAAAAAAAAGGCTCCATAACCTTGAAACATTCTCAGACAACAGCAGAAAAAGATGGCAAAGTCTCTGGAAAGCAGGGCATGAGCAAAGCAGATGGGGTTATTTGGAAATATGTTACCTGCTGCTGAAAGCAGTAGCTGGACGCTGGAAATACCTCCATAGCCAACAGACCATGTCCCTTAGACACAGGCAACAGTGGATGGATCAGTGGGAAAAGAAACATGGTAAATTCCGGTAGCACACAACAGGAGATGAAACCTTCCTGGGCCAGCTGCTGCTGGAGCCGATGGACCAAACCCAAGCCAGCAGGAGAATGGTACAAACAAGATGGTTTTTGAGAATGTGTACTGTGTGCCTTGTCCATGTAGCCACAGAGAGGACACCAAGAGGTTGAACCAGAGCAATCTTTGCTGTTCACTGACAGCAAAACTGCTGTGAAGAAACCCAAACTTCCATGAGGGTGGGGGACACGTCACTTTGCACAGAGCACCCACCTGAAATAAGGGGCACAGAATGAGTTGTTACCTTGGCTACAGAAAGAATTTTTTATCACTCTGCTTGAGTGCAGCAGCAATCCAGCAGTACAGAGCAGTACAGCCACCCAGGGGACCAGCAGCAGTACAAACACAGCGAGGGTCACAGTGGGTTCTCCTGGGACTGACACCCAGCACTCTGGAGGGCTGGGACCAGAATGCTGCCCAAATTTCTGCAGCAAAAGAAAAACTGACTTTCACTGGCTCTCTTCCAGATAGTGCAGGACTTCATATTCCATCTTCCTGGACTACTGGTATATCAGCAAACACCAACACCTCACCCTGGCCTACAGGAGGGACGCTGATTCCAGCCACGTTTGCCACGTAAGATTTTCTCATCTTCCACTGCACAAACTGTGAGCAGGAACCTGCCAGCCTGTGCACTATGAGCCCACTGTGGAACCACGTTCAGAAACAATGGAGTTCAAAGGGAAGGACAGAGAATACCAACATCCAAAACTGTCACAGAGCTTAGGATACAGAACTGTGTTCCATCAGGAACTCATGAATCACTCTTTGCAACCATGGGATCCATGTGCATTCCCAGGGGATGCAAGAGCACAGAGCTGCAAACATCTGCCAAGGAGACCATAGGTAATGAAGGTGAGGATGATGTGCAGGTAACTGCAAGGAAGATCTGGAGGAGTGGGGGATCTTGTTGAAATATGTGCTTGTCTTCTAGATCCTCTCAGGATATCTAGCAAACCTCCATCAAACTGAAGCATCTGTGGCATATTTAAATAAGGAATTAGTTTTAGTTCCTTATTTCTATTAAAAATCTCTTTTGACCGATAAAGAGATAAAATTCAACCACTGTAATTTAAAAAAAAGTATTCTCATATAGATTGCGTCATGATGAAGGATGTATCATACCTACTGATTTATTATATCTGAAAAAAACCACAAATGCAGAAAATCTTCTGAAGAGGAAGATTCACTGAGATGTGCCATCATAAGTGGTACCAAAGCTGCTCTGGAGGATGTGGGTCATATTTCATATCCCTCAGAGGATAATTTCAAAGCTCCAACTTCCCACACCATGAGGTAAATGGTGCCTCATTAAAAAAGCCCCAAGACACGGTGCTCTGGCTCTAAAGCAGAGGTCATCCTGCCTGTTGGGATCTGTGCAGCAAAGCCTGACACAAGGGTGAAGGCAACATAGGCTACAAATCATTCAGATTTATTTTATATGGGATTCATGATCCCAAAATGTGAGCTAACACTCCTCAGGACCCATACTGGACAATTATTCTCAATAAAGTTCAAGGAAAGTATTATCATGGGAGAGTACAGCTGTAACCTCATCTCCCCTCCTGCCCCAACACTGAAAAGTAACTGCAGTTTGCTGCTGGAAAAAAGGGATGCAGAAGAAGAACCTACAGCGAGGTCTGAGCTCCGTGCCCATGACATCGGGGTCACCACAGGAGTTCCCACCCTCTGCCCTGTCACCCCAAAGCTCAGGGCACACACACTGTCCCAAAGACCTCGGCTGGCGGCAGCAGGGCTGCCAGATCCTGGCACAGTCTCTCTTCCAGGAAGGCCCAGGCCCCACGTTCTAATCTGCTGGGTGTTTCCCTGTGCAGCACCTCCTGCAGCACCACGTCCCTCAAAGGGCCTTCTGCGTGCAGAAAGGAGGAGGACAGTGTCCCACTAGTGCTGTTTGCATACTGCTGGAACCTGCCAGGCCCCCACAGCCCACTGCGAATTGCTGAACACTCTCCACTCATGCTGATGACCACGGAAATCCCAGTCATGGTTTTCCCGGAGTTACAGGAACGCTCGATACCTCTCTGGACCAGACCCAGTGTCTGGATGCCAAGCTGGATGCTGCCTTGTGAATTGGCAATTCGGGTCACAATCAAAGTGTGGGAGGTCAAGATTAAAACTGAAACCAGCTGTGCCACCTCCAGACTCATTATGCCAGCTCTGACCGTCGGACCTGGTTATTGTTGCTCTGTGGTTATTTTTGTGCAGAGCCAGGCCAGGAGTAAAAGGTACAGCAGTGAGGAGGGGAAAAACAAGCACATGCATTCCAGAAGGCAAAATTTCAGTCAACCATGACTCAGGAGAAGAAAGTGCCACCCACTGCACTGCACAGGCCGCGAGCAGGCAGTGATGCCGCGGTGAGTCAGGAGCCTCCCACGCCTCCTCCCTCGCTGCTTCCTGCAGTGCCAGGGCCCTGGCACATGGAGTGGGGCTGGCTCAGCCTGTCCTGAGCCCTGAGGCTGTAACAGGAGCACAGCTCCCTGTCTGCACTTCCCACTGAAGCCAGACATGGGGACTCCCCCTTCACAGTTCTCTGTGTGGCTGCACTGAATGTCACTGAATCCCAGGCTGTCACACACGGGACTGATGTGCTCTGTCCCTTCACGTAGCACAGCTGGGATGGCAGTGAGCTGGGATCACCTTAGTGGGATACAGCAGTACAGCTGTGATGCTGCTGCTGCTGCATAGAGCTGCTCTGAAACACAGTTCACCTGCTGCTATTAACACTTCAGCACATCAGCACCAGCATCCTGCACTGCCTTCCTACCTTCTTGATGGGTTTCATGGCAGACGTGCCCTGTAAAACCCAGCACAGCAGAGACATCAGGATGAGGCTTAAAATGCCTCTGCCCAAGTGCCAGCACAGAAGCCCTGCACAGAATGAGTTGCTGATCATTGTCTCAATGCAGCCACTGAGCTGTCAGCCCAAGTGCCAGGCTCTGCAGTTCATGCAGGAATTCTAGGGCTATCTAATCCCAGATCATATGCTGCAGCCAAAACTTAAAAGGAGAAGTGAGGCAACAAGCCAAACAAGGGGCACATGAGAAAAAGGCATTAAGTGAAAAAGTGGAGGCTGGATTTGCTATGAGCATAAAAATCCCTCTATCCCAGTATGCTCACTATCCCACAAATCAGTATTCTGAGCATGTGGATTGCCCCTCCTCAGTGCTATCCACATCCTCTTCTGCACGTGCAGCAAAGAGCCACCTTGCCCTAAAAACCACTTTGGACTGGCAAGCCTGTCTGCAGCATGCCCTTAGCCATGTCCTTACCTTCTTGCAGAGAACCATCTGGTGATCAAAGAGAAAGAAAACTCGCTGCTGGTTCCGTCCATAAGGCTGGTAAATCCAGGACATTTCCCCCGTGTAGATCAGCTCCGAGCTGCGATCCAAGATATCGTCTCCCTGGAGGGCAGAGAGAATGAGGCCGAGTGAGCCACTGCTCCCAGCCAGGGCAGTGGACACGTCTGTCTTTGCAGGATGGGGAGAGGCAATCATTAAGCAAGATTTTGGCCCTCCAGCAACTCCCAAAGCCACCCCATCTGACTTTGGACCAGAAACTGGGGTTAGGGAATAATTTTGAAGGAAGGAGAATAAATGAAGTAAGTGTGGGCACTCAAAGCACAGTCACTGCAGTTCACATTGCAATGGGGAAAGAGCTGCTCCAGACACTTTACCCACTCCCCTCTCCAGGTACCCCCAGATCCTGATCTCGCTGCAGGTGCTGGTGGCATCAGGCAACCAAAGCCCTTTCCTGCTGCCCAGCACAGCCACTTCGTATTCAGGGTAACCAGTCCCCTGCACCTTCCCCCTTTAAAACAGCATCCCAAAGCCTTTTTGGTCCTGAAATGTCAGGCCAGCCATCTCAAATCTCAAAGCCATCAACACTGAGCTATCAGTTCCCCACCCATGACGCTGCCAGAACTCACCCCTCTGGAGTGTTGCTTCTCTTCCCACTCACCCAGGCAATGACAGTCCTTTCTCCCATAGCTCATTAGAGCTCCCCATCTCCAAAAACCTGTCAGGACCACCCCAGCTCCTCTGGCAGCCTCGGGCCCTCCCAGCTGGCCAGGCCTCCCTGGCTGGCTGCTGGAGTGCCCTCACCCTTCCCTGCCTCCGGCTAACGCTTGTTTTCCTCTCTGGTTTTTTTTTAAGGATTCATGAGCAGATGGTCTTGAAAACACAGAGCTCTCTCTCCCACTCTCTGAGAGAACAAATGCAGTCACCCTCCACTAATTGGAATGAGCTGGACTTTTTTAAAAAGTTAATTAAAGTCTATTTATTAAAAATGGGTGAATTCACCACCACCTGCCCTATGGGCATCTCGGTGGAACACCGCAGAAGGAAGCGGGATGACTCCAGCTGAAAGGTAAGGAGCAGAATTCAGGAGCAAGTAAAAGAAGAGCTTTTTTTTTTTTTCTTTTTGGCTCTTAAACTACTGCAGTTCTGGCTTTGACGCCAAACTGGAACCGATTTCTGGGACAAGACCATCCCAAAATCTCAGCAAACAGCTTGTAAAGGTTCAACCAGCTATGGGGGGGATCTAGATAGACACATGCTTCTGGTGCTGCTCACAGCTGCAGGTGCCAAAGCAGCCAAGAGTCACCCCCACTCCTCCTTTCTTGGTGAGGCTTTCAGACTGCTGCTCAGGTAAATGTGTAATTAACCTCTCAGCATTGATTGGAAGCGACCGCCTGTGTCCCTGGGCCCTGTGACAACAGCAACTTCATTAAGTCACTGCATCACCATCCTGCAGCACAGACTAGCCAGGGGTTTATCCTCCTCTCAGTCTCACTTCTCTGGCTGTGGTATCCCAAGGGTTAATGAGGGTTAACTTCCCAGGGACACAGAGGGTCACTCCCTGGAGGGATGGGCTGTGCATCACATGGTGTCTCAGCAGGGTGGTGACACCTCCTGCCCAGAACCCAGGGACCTGTGTGCTGCTGCCACAGCTCAGGTGGGCACAAGCCCTCGAACAAGAAGCCTCTGAAGAAAACACACTGGCTCCAGAAATTATGGGCTTTCCTGGCTAAACACGAGCTTCTATGAAGAAGATTCCCACAAGCCTATGGATGGGAGCTTTAGGAGAGGGGGCGAGCTTAGGAGAGGCTGGCTGCTAAAAATAGAAAGACAGTTTTGTCTTTTACTCCTGTGGTAGCATCTGAAGCCTGAGGACACACAGAGGACTCTGTAAGCACTTCTACTTGACTAGCTGAATCCAAACTGGGTAGTCCCTGCAAGCTACATAACCCAAAAACATTTGGATTTGAAATGATAGGATTTGTATACCATTTCTTATGTTGGGAAAACAATTTATATATAGTCTGTAGGCTAGAAATAGCTGATTTCCCATGCTGGGTTAGCAAATTGGAAAATACATATTGCAAATACTTTGGGACTAGCACATGGCTGGCCACGAGCCGCATGTCCAGAGCCCTGCCTGCTCCTCCATCCCCGGCTGCTGTGCCAATTCACCAGCCAGAGCCTCCCAGCAGAACCACTGAACCTTGAAAGGCTGTTCTTTTCCTGACAGTTCTAAACCTCTGAACAGCACCAATTGTCCCCTTCAGGAGGGGTGTCCCTTCTGGGGGCTCAGGTGTCAGTTGCAGGATGGGAGCAAGAAGGGACATGTTGGTTTTTCAGCTCCACTGCCACTGTGGCTCCCCCAGCACACCTTCGTCCACGGGCCTGACTCCAGGCAGGCTTTCCCAAATGCCTCTCCCAGTCCCAGCCCTGGATCCCTCCAATCCTGTACTGAACTAGGAAAAAATTTCCTTTTTCTTTTCAGTTTTCTTCCAACTCCTAGAGAAGCTGGATCATCTATATCCTTATGTAAATGAAGAGAAACCCTGCTAAAAAAGGAAGAGGCTGAACTTTTAGTTCCACTGAACAGGCAGATTTCTACTTACTTCAGCCGAGCACAGCAGCAGAATGGCCAAGAGGAGAGTGGCTGACTTCCTGAGGCCTTGTCCAACCTGAGTTATGTCCCATAAACCTCTAACAAAACCCTCAGCCCTCCCCAGCTGCACCAAGGGTTTTCAGTGCACATCCTGACACATCCTCCGTGCACATCCTGCTGCATCCAAACGGCAGCCGACAGAAAGCTGACTCCTCTCTTCTCCGTGCAGTCACAGCAGAGCTCCTTTGTGAGCAGTAATGGGAGCAGAAGGTCACCCAGATCTGGGTTGGATGAGTGTTTCATGCTCCCTCGAGCCTGCAGTGACACACACAGTCCCAGGGCTACTCCTGACTGTGACAGCACAGGGCCAGCTCTGCTGCTGCTCTGTCAGAAAGACGTGGATCCCCAGCTCCCCAGTTGTGCTGGAGCGACCACCACGCTCTGCAAGGAGCAACTAGCAGGGACCAGAAGGGTTGGAACAGTGCCATGGAATAAAGGATGTTGGGAGCACCCACACAGCGAGGATGGGCAGGGCGCTGTGAGCTGTTCCACCTCTCACAAGCCAGCCCTGAGCAGACACTTCCCTGGGCTTGGGAATGCTCAGGAATGCTCAGGAGCCCACCAGACCCACCCCTTAGCTCCCAAGCCCACCCTGACATAGCCCTTTTGCTGCCACTGTTGGGCACAGTGAGGAGATTCTGTGCCCTTGCCCAGCTCCCAGGCAGTGAGCAGGGCTCTCTCCTGCCTGACACTGCTGTTCTGCAATTAGAGACTGACAGGCTGATTAGCACCTGGGGCTACACAGAGATCAGAAAAGGAACATGAGCGAGATGTGCTTTTCAACAGGCTCAGTTTTGATACCTTCTGTTGGGGGAGGGGAGGGCAAGAAGAAGAAGAAAAAAGAAGGCTGTATTTCAGTCCCTGACATGATTTTTCTCCCAGGAGGATTTCTCATCAGGCTGTCCCTGCTTGCCAAGCAGCACATTGGTTACATGCAGCTTTCTTTCATGTCACTCTTGCTTTCACTAACATAATATTAGGCTGAGGCCAACAATTATGGATTACATAATTAAGGGCAGCAACTCTTGATTTAAAGGACCCATAAATAACAACAATGGGAAGACATTTAAAAGGACAGTGCTCATTATATGTCTCAATTACATATATTTTTCCCTTCATGTAAATTTAACACTCTTGAAACCTGCCATAGTGGCAACCCATGGGAATCTTTGGTAGAAATATCCAGATAGCTGCATAAAGTAATCTGTTTAAATAGCAAGTTAAAACCAATCCAGGCTGATCAGCAAGGCTCTGTCCTGTGCCAAACATCCTGCCAGTGATGAATCCACAGATTCATAAGATTCCCTCCTAGGGAATGGGAGCCACATCATATCCCTATTCTGAGAGAAACCTGGGCTGAAAGGGAGAAAAGGGTTGCTGGAAGCTGCCATGAGGGCAGGGACTGCTGCAGGATTGCTGCTTCATTTTGTTTTGATGTGGTTCAAGAGCTGTTCAAAAGGCATGAAAAGGAGCAATTCTGAGGTGTGCTGAAGCACAGACCTGTTTTCCACCTCCACATCATCCACACAAGGCACTCAGTGGGGATGCAGTGGCCCCTGAGGCTGTGGTGGGCACGGGGCTCATGCCAATGGAAATGGCAAATCCTGCCCAGCAGCAGAGCCAGAGGGAGCTGGGCACAGTGGCACACAGGTCTCCACAGCTCCACAGGCTCATAGGATCCACAGGGAGGGCAGGAGAGAGGTGAACATGCTCCTGCCACGGCACAGGAGAAGAGAGGAAGCAAGGCAGGGATGCACCATTGCCTTAGCTTTGTGGTGTAAATGTAGCCCTGCCCAAACTGGGACTGGCAAGGACTTGGACATGATGACGGGCTTTGTGGAAATGTCTTTCTGACATTGCTGTGTGTGTATCTCTCCAGCTTATAGCCCACTAAACTGGGAGATGTGCAGCTCTCAGAGGGCAGGAGCAGCAGAAAGGACTGAGCAGGAAAGGCTGCCCACGATGGGCCCTATTTGAAGTCTGCTCTGAACCTGCTCCACCACCTTGTGTGCTGGTTTGCCTCACTGCCTTTAAATGTCACTGTTTTGATCTGAGGGTATTTAACTACGAACAAGGGGATGATGTTGAGTGCAGGGAAACAGAGGCTGAGCATCAGGAAACACTTCATAACACCGAGAGCTCTCAGGCAGCAAAAGGGTTCGGCAGGAGGTGATGGAAACCCCACATTCTGCACCATTAACAGCTCAAAGCACAAAAGGCACGGCAGGACTGGTGTAGGCAGGGACAGCACCTCTCTGGGTCTGTTTATATCCTGGAAATTCAGGCTACAAAATAAAGCAGTGAGTCATACGTGGCAGCAGACCAAGCTGGGCTTTTCGGTCAAGCCCACATTCCCACAAATTTTACAGGAACACATTTCAAAGTGATTGGGATTATTTCTAATTTATAGCAGTCAGTGAGATCAGAATCTTCCCTTAAGATTTTGCTCAGTCATTACTTGTCTAAAGCTGCCAAAGCTGCCAATAATTCCTTAAGACTTCAGGCCTTGGCTGCCAAAGCTTATCAGCTGCCCCCCACATCAGGCCACCCTTTCCTGATCCCAATGGCAATTTAAACCATCAGATCCTGCTTGCATGATTTCTTGGGGAAAACCTCTGCCCTTGGTTAACTCAAGGATATGCAAAAAGTCTTGAGGGATAAAAGTGATTCCTGAAACGCACAGGCACAACTCCATGGGATTCAGTAAAATCCCTCTGCCTAAATCAACTTGGACATGCCCCTACTCTACCCATTTGCTTTAGGATCAGCAATATGTATGCATTCCCAAACACACCCTCTCCTTGCAAGAAAACACGTACACACACTTGGTACACAAGAACATTTCAAATATTCACTCGCTAAATATTTGTAGTTTGGTTTGGATTTTTTCTTCTTTTTAAAAAAACACTTTTTTCCATCTCATCACAAAACATGGGTAAATTTAGACAAGAAAAAGCACTTTCAAAACAGATAATCAACCTCGTTAGTCTCAAGATATTGAGGAAAAACAGACATTTCTCCAAATGAGAGATTTCAACGTGCTGAGACATTTAAGCCACTGAAATAAATCACCAAGTGCCACATGCAGTGGGAATTCAGGATTAGCTCTGTCTTGTGCCTGGCTGGATATTTGGGGAAAAAAAGTCTGAACTGATAATTTTTTCTCCTGATTGTTTTCTTGTTTCCCTGCTTTTTTTTGAGTGCTGTTTTCATGTGTCTCAGGAAGGCTGAACTGTGCACCCCGGGTGATGCTCCACTGCTCACTCTGTGTGACACCATGAGGGACAGAAAGCTTTGGTTTGGGGTACAGTCACTAATCAGAGCAGGAACAGGGCCTCGGAAAGCTGGGGAGTGTTCTGCGGGTTTCTCTTCCTGCCTCAGGGAGCACTTCCCACAGTGGGTAAGTGGGAGCACAGCACTGACAGTGGGGCCCTCCCTTGGCTGAGGGTCCTCCAGTAAAGACCAGCTGGAGTTGTGGTCTCCTCAGACTGGAAATACCCACTGCCCACAGCCTGGCAGGGGCTGGGGACACACACCAGGAGGTCCCTTAAGTGGCCAAGCACAGAGGACGAGTGAATCCTCATGGACTGGGTAAGGAACCAGCCCCAATGTCCTGAGTCCTGGAGGACGTGCCCCACAGCTGAGTGGGGCTTGGGGTTTGCAGTGGGGACTGCAGTGCCCAAGGAAAGCATCTGCACAGATCTAGGGTGGATCCAAGCATCTGGTACCACTTTTGATTTCTCCCACTCTCTTCCTGCATCGCACAATGGTTCACTTCTGGGTATTTTGGGTTTCTGTGCATCCTTCTGGCCATTCCGTGGACAGCTGGGAAGTGGGGGCTGGATCCGGTGATTCAGAATTACTTCAGAGGGAAGAATCAAGCCGTGAAATCCTCTGCTGGGTCCAGCTCTCATCCTCTACTGTTCTCATCAAAACTCTATGCCTCCTCTTAATCCAAAAGACAGACTGAAAAAGGCAAGAAGGGTGTTTTCCTTTGACCTGGGGCAGCACTGTATTCCCAGGGGATCTCTCAGCAGTACCAACTGCAGGCTTTGCTATATTATGAGAAGTTGAAGGATGGTGCTGCAATAATGTGCTCAAAATTTGGACTAGTTGAAAAAAGCCTGGAAGAATGACTTGGCAAATTCCTGAGGATAGCATGGAAGATAAAGAATGGGTCCTGCTAAGCAGGAATGAGTTATCAAGAATATGGCTAAATAAAAATGAATTATCAACTGAGCTAATCGAAGAGAAAAAGAAACTGCTATTCCATAGATCCTTTGTGGGGTGACCTTGGCTTTCCACTCACACATGAATATTTACTGACTTGGAATTCATCTGCCCTTAATCGAGATTTATTTGCAGAGAGGGGCTCCACATTTCTTACAAAAGATTCCCATCAGCTTATCCCATGGCACATTCTGAAGGATGAAGATGGAGCTGATGGTCCTGTGCCTCCTTGAGAGTAGTTTTCCTCATTCTCAAAATGAGCATGTGTGTCAGTGAGAGCTGTGAGAGATGTTCCTCCACAGTAAACAACAGTAAAACAATCAAACACATCGTCTGCGCTCTCTGCTCTCCCAGTCAGCCACAATCCCATACCCAGCTCTGACTGCTGCATTTATGTGCTTAATCACGAGATCCAGGGTTGAACCCAACCTTCATTACAGTAATGAAACTAATTCAGTCAGAGAGGACATGCAGTCAGAAGGTGATGCACCTGTATTTCTCTCCCTCTCTCCCCAGCCTTCACAGATCTTTTCCAGGAAAAAAAAATAAAATTAAAGGATTAACACCTCTTCCCATACACTAATTTACATAGCATGATCCCAATGACTGGAATGTGGAGTTATTTCAGATCTTCCCAACTGTGAGGAAAAAGAAAGGCTGCTCCATCACTCTATCAACTTGCTGAACACATGGACCAATGACAACATTGGGAGGAATTAGAGCAACATTTGCCCTCCATCTGCTTCCAAACCCTATTTACAGATTACTTGCATACAATGACTTAAAAAAACCCCAGGGACAAAAGGAAAAGGAGAACATAATTTTAGTTGGGTTTTTTTAAAAAAAACCACATGGCACAAATGTAGAGACTGAAGGTCTGCTGGTGAGGAATCCTTCTGCTGACTCTGCCTTCCCTGTGCCTCTCAGTTCTCTAATTACACCATCACTACACCTGGGGCTGGTTCAGAAATATCTTTAAGTGCAAAGTCATTTATAAAATTCAAATACCATCTCTAACCCCAGCTTAACAGTTTGGCTTCCAATCACAAGGCAACCACTAGAAGGATTTTATCCATTTTCTTAACCTGTCACAATTTCCAGGGCTCTTTCCCGACTTCCTCCCCAGTGACACAGCACAGAGCCAGAATGCACACAGAGTTTGATCCAAACCTCACCTACTACCAGCACTGTAATCACAACAGTTACTCCAGGTTTCTACTGATGAAATTGGAACTGGACCCTAGATTTTCTTTAGGGTCATTAATGTTTAAGTCCCACTCGGAAGTCTGTGGGTGTGTCTTTCTTGTCCCAGGAATCCCAAGACTGGGCTGCGTGATATGAACTATAGGGTGTTAGATAATGCAACAACTGCGTGGAATTTGCTTTTCCCAGGTTCCCAGCACCATGTTACTGTACCTCCCAGTCCAAGACAGAGGCCTGCCACTGAGCTATCTTGTCAATGTTCTCCAACCTCCGCTTCCGCTCGTTGATCTGGAGAGTCACATTCCTCATGACGGCGAGGGCAGCGGCCACATACCTGTAGTCACTGCAGAGAACACACACGGGGAGGCCATGAAACATGCACAGGAGTCTATCAACCCCCAGCAGCAGCACAATCCCACCATTCCCCACAAGGACACACGGGAAGGGTTTGCCACTCAGCGCTGCAACGCCATATTTTGTATTTTTTCCACTGGCAATGTCTGGAGCATCACAACGGAGCAGCTTCATTGGAATTGGAACTGGGAGCCAGCCCAGTTCCTCAGCTGGTTCCAGGGGTGCAGTGAGCACAGCCTGGCCTCTACCAACCCAACACCTCAGCTAAAGGGCATCACCCTAAAAGACAGTCTGAACATTTATACAGCCTGGGCCTTTGGGCCTGGATTTTTCCATTTTTAAAATGAACATCAGAAAATATTTTTCATTTGGACAGTGAACGAAGCACCTCCCAAGCCATAAGGCAGCTCCAAGAGTGCCCCAGAGCACTTATCCCATGGAATTCACTCTTACTGAAGATTTCAGGTGAGTAAATCAAGGCAAAATCTTCCTTTTTCCTCATATGGGCCTATGAATGCAGCAACACAGAGTGAGAATAGGCTCCTGCCAGGGCCAGCGAGGATGATGATCAGTCTTTTCAAAAAGTGATGCTGAAATCAATGCTATTGATTTCTGCCCTGTGCCTCCTTTTCCATTCCAAGGAGCTGTAATGTTCATTTCAATTGGGAAGACAGGCAAGCCCAGCTGCCACAATGCCACCATGATGTATTATTAACTTAAGGGCTGCTATTGATTGCTGACTAATGAGAAAAACTGCCATCTTGGGCAGCTGCAGGGGGAATGGCTGTATTGATTATTGCTAAGGATTGCACTGGTGACAGCTAAAATGGGGGTGAATGCTGGGAATTAGATGCCTTCTCCATGTGATCCCAACAGGATAAATATTAAGAAGCAATCACACTGTGATAGACAATAGAAGATTACTTGCTGTTTTGCTTGGATGAAAACTTGGGATGAGTTTTTAATTTTTCTTCAGTTCTAATGTCAAAATTCTAGCTGAGGTTAAAAAAAATCTCACAAATTCCAGAACAGCAGGACTGGTCCTTCAGTAAAGGAGAACAGAGGATGGGCTGCCTGACATATCCATTGCAGAAAGCCAGGATGCTTTGGGTTGGAAGGGACCTTAAAGCCCATCTCATTCCATGCCCTGCCCTGGGCAGGGACACCTTCCAGATTGCTCCAAGCCCCGTCCAACGTGACCTTGGACACTTCCAGGGATGGCAATGGTCATGATACACAATGAACTTCTTGTGCCTCCCTTTGTGGGCCATCTGTGTGAAGGGAGCATTGGTTGTGCATGGGATGAATGAAGCTACATCAGAGTGATCTGCAAAATGCCCACGAGCTCTTGCAGGGAAACAGGAAAATCACTATGGTCAGAAAGGATGTGTAGAGGCAGGCAGAGGTGCAGGGTTTACAGACAGTCACTCATAATCTCCTAGCAATTATGCCCAGGCAAGGAAGGGAGGGTAATGACAGTGACTCCTCAGCAGAGTCTCCTCACAGAACACATTTCTACACTCTTAACTTCAGCTCAGTTCTGCAGTGGGAATGCTCAGGACACCAGCAAGCTGCACTTAGGACCCTCATATATTTAATTCATATTAAGCTGGAGTAAATCTTTAAGAAGTGAACAGATGTGGCTTTGTGAAAAATTCAAATGAATCAGTCTCAAAACAAGAAGCAACTGAAGGGAGCCAGGCTCTGAGCACCCCTGTCCCGCCTCCACACGGAGTGGGCCGGTGCCAGCCAAGCCAGGTTTATCCTGGGAATGCTAATTCCCTAATTCCGATGAAAAAACCCCATGCACGTTTTTCTTTCACGCTGTAATGAAGAAGGAGTCAGGACTGAACTTTTTGGGCTCCCAGCCCGTGTCTGTGGCAGAGCTGGCAAAAACTTAAAAGAAAAAATAACAGAAGCAAAGCATTTGGCCAGTGAATTAATAATAATATACCGTTAACTATGAAATTAAGGTAAATCAGTGGTTTGTCAATTCCATTGGGGCTGCAGTGACCATTTTCCAGTGCTCAATCTGAATGTAAGTCTAGATTCTTGCCAGATATCACGTGCAAACTCGGGGGAGAGTGGTCAGGTTTCTCATTTAGGTGCTACTGTCCTGATCTGGTGCAGGGAAGATCCACAGCTCTGCAGGTACAGTGTCAGGGAAAAGGAAGAAAAAAAAAGAAAGAGACTGCATGTCTCTCTGTTAGGTGAAGCTCCCGGGGAATCCTGGGCCTCTGTGAGTTTTGCCTTCCTCCAGGGCAGGGATCCAGCACAGGGCTCTGTGTAGCCTGGGGTTTCCTACCTGTGCTGTGTTACAGCTTCGGGGGGGGGGGGTTAGTCCTTCTAATCAAGGGGAGCAAACAACACCCTGCTTTCCCTTTTCAGAACACAGAGAAACAAGAAAGGAAATGTCAGTGGCTGTGTCCTGTCATGGACACAATCCACTGAAACAGAGCTCTCAGTCTGAATCAACTGACTGCTGCTTAACCACAGGGGAGCCCCAAGTCTCCTCAGAATGTGACTGTATGAGATGACATAACAACATGGTGAATTTAAAACATCCCAAAGGGAACGGGAATGCACTCCCAAAATAATCCAACCCTTGTGTGATCACACTGTCCACATCCCCTTTGGTATGGACACCAAATAACTCAAACACAGAGCTCCCCTCTCTGAGGCTGCTCGTGTCCTCCCATTGTGAAGCCACTTCTGAGCTCCCAGCAGTGCTGTGGGTCATCACATGGCTGCTGAGGAAAAAACCCACAACCTCTGGGACCCCAGAGCTGCTTTCTGATACCCTAAGGTTCCCACGACTCCACTCCAAGTTTGTTTTGGTCTCATTATGAAGTGAAAACCAGGAATTGTATCTGGAGCCAAAGGCATGACCAAATTGGTGATTCAGCGAGCCTGAATCACTCAAACTCATGGATGCAAGTCAACACATCTCTGCTCATATCACATCTCCGCTCTTCTAGAGATGCGTTTGGGGAAAAACAAAGAGGTGCTTCTGAAACATTTGTGGTCTTTTTTTCAGAAGCACCTACTTTTAAATGGGTTTTGGAAAAAGAAAGAAAATTGGCAAGGTGGGAGTAAATCTACTCTTAGAGGGCCTGATTCTTCTTTCACCTTATTTTTACAGCAGTAAGTCACAAATGATATCACAGCTACTATTCCTGATTTACGCTGTCAGGGAGTCAGGCTGATTGCCCTCAGCAGCAGCAAAAGAGATCCTGGAAATTTTGGGAAGTAATCAAACTGCAGCTGCTCCTCTGAGCCCAAACCCCAGGGCAAAATGAGAGATGGGATCAGGCTGAAAAGCAGAGCAGGTTTTGAGTTCTGCCCAAATCTGAGCATGTTCAGGCTGGAGTTGCAGATCCTGGCCCTCCACTTGCTGTGTGCTAAGGTCCTCCTTGGGAGAAGGGAATGAGCCTTTTGGACCACTGAATGCTAATTAGGTAATTTTTCTAGTGTAACTGGTAGCATCAGAAAAGTACATCCAAGGCTAATTAGTTCATGTCTGATTAGAACAGAGATGAGTCTTGCTCCATCGTGAATTGGTGCTTTGAGAAGCTTTAACTGTCTGCTGAACCTTTGCCCTGCTTCCATGGGCAGAAAACCCCAAGCCCTGTGTGTGGAAAGGAGCACTGGCAGCCCCCCGGTGCCCTGGGCCGGTATTACCTGTGCTCCTGGGCCGTGTACTTGAGCAGCTCTGCCAGCTGCAGGGGGTACTTGCAGATCTTCTGCACGGGCGTGAGCAGGAAGCCGTCGATGGCAATGTCGATCATCTGCTGCAGCAGGCGACACGCCTCGAAGAAGTGCTGGTACCTGCTGTCCTTCATCAGCTTGGAGAGCTCCATGCACGCATCCAGATGGTTGTTACAGTACTCTGAATAGATCCAGAATCCATCTTGCTGTGGAGGAACAGGGACACATCAGGCAGGTGACCCAGCTGGCCAACAACACATCCCAGCTAGAGAAGGGCAGGGTGAGATGGGAGACTGGGGAGAAATCCTTCCCTGTGAGGGTGGGGAGGCCCTGGCACAGGTTGCCCAGAGAAGCTGTGGCTGCCCCATCCCTGGAAGTGTCCAAGGCCAGGTTGGAAGATGTCCCTGTCCATGGCAGGGGGTGGAACGAGATGAGCTTTATGGTCCCTTCCAACCCAAACCATTCTGGGATTCTAAGAAAGCACACCCACACAGGAGGAAGGACAGATCCCAGAGTACTTTTCCTGCTTAGAGGAGGTGCTGATTGCTGTGGGGGAAAAGGGAGGCCGAGAGGGCCCTGCACACTGACACATGGCTGAGATCCTGTAGGTGCAGGTGTGTTAATGTGAACCCTGTAGCTGTTTTCAGTTTCAAATTGTGCCATGGGGTTTTCATTAGAAAAGGTAAAGGCAGAACCAAGATCTCTAGATTTTGCTAAGACAAGATGACAACCTTTCTAGAGCTCTTTTCCTGAAAGATCACGAAACATCTGGCAAGTGTTTTAGGAGCTGGGTATGTTTGAAATTCTCTTTACCAACAGGGACCCCGAGGCACCAACCACTGTGGGGATTTCCTCAGGGCCAGAGAGCCAGAAAACACCAAAGAATGGAAAAACAAAGAAAAAACCCACTCACACGTGTGCCCCCCTCCACCTTTTGCACTGGTCTAACAAGTCTTTTGGTGCCAATTTTGTTGGAATTTCCTTTTTCTGCCATCACTGACCACAGATCTGCCATCACCCTTAACTCAGGCTTGATTCATCTGGGCCACACAGACAAGGCAATGGAAGGTCAAAGAAAGATTTCAGTGGAAGAGAGATGGACACAACCTGACTGCCCGGCATCCCAAATTAAAGTGCAGTTGAGACAGCCTAGCTAAAGCCCAGGTGTTGTAGGCCAGCCTGAGATGCTCCATCTGGTTGTGGCCAATGCCCTACAAACTACTGAAAGGACAGACTTTATTTTGTAAAAACACACTTGCCCAGCGATTCTTATTTCTCAGTCCCTGAGGGTCCAAATAACCTGCCTTTCTGGGAACAAGGGAGGCCTGGTATCCTTCCCATCCCCACTGACTGAGCCATGCACTCACAGCTCTCCCTTCCTGAAGCAGATGAGGAATAAAATGCTTTGCAGATCCATGGACAGGATCTTAACATTCTCATCCCTCAGTTCCCCCAAATGGCTGAACAGGGATAATTTATCAGGAGTTTATCAGCCAGGTTTCAGCCACTGTCTGGTGACAGGCAAGTCTCAGATCTTCCTCCAAATAACAGCAGCAATTCTTACTATTGTCACTATCAATGACTTGACAGCACAGCCTCAAGTCATGACATTTTAGCTACTGATTCTCACCAAGATTTTGTACATCTTCTCGGCACGGAGGTGGAATGTGATGCTGCTTTGGAAGGAGCAGCAGAGATTGCAGCCACGTTAACGCCTCATGCACCTGGCTCAGAAGGAAACTTGCCTTCAATGAGAGGACCAGTGATGCCTAAGAGGCCCTCTGAACCTCTTTAGGGATGCCCTGCTGAAGTTTCAGGAATGTCTGTCAGGAATTTCTCTAGTAGGAAATGAACTGCTGCCAGCTCAGCCCTGACCCAGCACAGGACCTGCAGCCCAGGAGCACCTGTGAGCTCTGATTCTGCCTTCATTCTGCCTCAAGGAAAGCAGGGCTGTCATTTTCTTGACATTTTCTGACATTTTTCCAACACTGGCCAATTTATAAGCTTCTGCAGTAGGTGGCTATGGAACGGGATGATGGGCTGGGCCACTGAAGATGTGTGGGTGTTTCATGCCTTCCAAGTGCATCTGAGTGCCCCAGAAAACAGCCCAGGCACCTGCTCTCCTCTACTTTTCTTGTGTAATGCATAATTAAGGCCTCTTTTTACCTCTCTGGACATTCTTACCTCCTCCAACCTTCTGCTCACCCATGACCTGACTAGGAGACCTATGAGTGGGTTTAAGACACATTCTGAAGGTGGAGAGCAGGTGAGACATCACACCTACACAATATGATTAAGGGTAGATGTGAAAAGGTGCTAGGATTCAGATGTACTGGAGGCTATCCAACTGTATGCTCCAAGTTCTCCCTCCTCTGTATCTCACAAGGTAGAACCATGGAGTAGTCCCTGATATGTTACTAAAACACTATGACTCACAAAAATTATCCTGAGTGGTTCCTGCCTCCTGACTTTTTCTCCTCCCGCTCCCACACACAGCCCCCCATTCCCTAACCAACCTCAAAAGTCCCAAACAAAAATGCCAAAAGCACTCACGTGTTCCAGGAAGCATGGTCCAATCTCACTGAGATGGGGGTCCTCATTGTTGTACTGTTTCTCCAAGTCCCGGACAAAGCCCATCTGAAATCTGTAGATGTCTTCGATGTTCCCAAAGATAGTTTTTAGCTGTTCATCACTGAACATGTCCCTCCTCTTCCGGCACTGCTTTAAGTAACCCTGCAAGGAGCAAGAAAGAACAATTTGCAGAGAACAGCAAAATCTGGCTGACAGCTCCAAAGAGGTGTGTTCCAGTGTTGTAGGCCTGTTCCTTCCAAACCCACTGTCTTCCAACACCTTATATCCAGGGCAGCTCCTACACACATTGCTGCTTCCACGTCCTCTTCAGTGGCACATGGTGTTACAGAGAAAGCTGCAAGGGGTTGTTTGAGTATGCACCCAACTCTGATTTCTCCTTTTAGCCACAGTAATCAGGACAAGGAAGCTGTTTAATATCTTTATCAAGTTCTGTTTAATATCTTTACAACGATCTGGAAGAGGGGATTCAGTGCACTCTCAGTAAGTTTGCAGAACACCAAGCTGGGCAGGAGAGATGATGTGCTGGAAGGTGGGAAGGTTCTACAGACACTGAGGAAATCACTTCATCCTCCTGTGCTTCACCTGTGTGGATGACTAACATGGAATCATAGAATTTTTAAGACCGGAAACAGCTTCTAAGACCATCAAGTCCCACCACAATGATTTAGACCAGAAATTTTGCAAGGCCAAGCCTCATGTGCTGTAACTGGCCTGGTCCGTTCTGCAGCCTCTTGACTGAAAAGAAGTAACATGGGGGTCATCAGGAGATGACTTTGCTTACTTTGCTTGCCTTTATTATATAGGAAGGGAAAAAAAAAGGAAAGGAAGAAAATGCCAGCAGCTCCAGTGGAATGGTTATATTTGGGAAGTCAGGATGCTTAGTCACACAGCCACACTGCCAGCTGGTGACACGCAGCTGCTGGGCCACAATGAACCATTGGAACGCTGTAATAAACTGTCCCTCAGCCTCACCATGTGGTTCTTAGGAGGGAGAACTTCAAACACATGAATGAGAAATGCAACTTTGGCTGACCTGGCCAGGACCCAACCTCTGTGATATCCAGCTTAGCTCGGAGGATGCCGCTACCCTGAGCTTCCTGGCTTTTTCAGCTTGGGTTACAGAATATCTTCTGCATTTCCTAATCCAGGTCTCTCTTCCTGCAGGAGCTCCTTGATCAGTCATTTCCCTGGGCTTCCCTCTCTCATTTTTCCAGGTCAGGAGGAATGGGAGCAGGCTGGTTCCTATGTTGCCGGACAGTCACGGGGCAAACTAGAACTCAAACTCAGGAGAAACGATGCAGAGCAGCTCTCCGTGCTCCTGCTCATGCTTACCTGCTTATCTCAGAAGAGCTTTGCAAACACCCAAGGAAAAAGCTGTGCCCTGCCACGAGGCCAGGCTGTCCCTGGCAGGACTCCAGTGCCAGCGGTGCCGGCGATGCCCATGAGCCGCCTATGCCGGGACTTGTGCCTGCTCTGGGCTGCCTGCAGGCAGCAGCCTCCCCTCCCACTCTGCTCGGTGACATCCCTCCCTGCCTGATTCCTGAGAACATCTCTCAGCCTTGCAGTTGTCACCGGCTGCGACTCCTGTCCTGACTATTCCCATCCTTCCCTGACTATTCCCATACTTCCCTATTCCCATTGTCCTCACACTGGTTCATCACTTTGCCGGAGTCACGTGTTTGCAGGAGCTGAGGCAGCACATTTCTGCACAGGGAAAATATATAAAAGCACAGGGAAAATACAGGAACATGTGGAGTTCCCAAGTCTTATTCCCTCTATCCAGCCAGTGCCTTTGGATGGGTGGTTTCCAGCACAAGCAGGAAAAGGGAGACTGAAGATTAATACATAACACGCAGTAAGAGGCAGCTAGAAGGCTGCTGCAGAGTTTTTCCACTAAATTTACTTCTGTTACATAAAACAGTGTCATCTTCCTTCTGCTCATCCCGTCAGGTTTGCTCAGAGAAGGGATAGCTGACTGATGAGCAGATGTTGGAGAGTGTTTTGCTCAATGAATACCTAAAAATAGCTGCCAAACTGTCTCTCTTTAAAGTACTTTTCTATGTAGTCCCTGAAGTATAAGCCAAAGTTGGAAGGTATTTGCAGGAGGTTAAGTGCTAAGTTTTCTTCACCCAAAAGTGGATTTAGAGACAGTCAGGAGAGCTGGACCATCCATCCATCCATGCTGCCTGCCTGAGAGCAGGGTGAAGGAGAGAATGAGGAGGTAACAGCCACTGCAGGCTGTAACTTCAAAGGTAGTTCTGATGATATTCCAGTTTCTTTCTTCTCTGAGCTGTTTTGGGGCTGTTTACACTGCCCTGTAAGCATTCCTCAGCTTGGCCCAGTACCATTTGGGCTATAAAACACTGTGCAGGTGAGTGTGGTACTGATATGCACATACCCAGAATAAGCACAAGAGCAAAACTGAAACTGTTTGAACTGAAGAGGCAAACCAGAGCCACGTTTGGTGGCAGGATTCTACAGCACTTACTCAAATACCTGTTACAGCCACCACTGAATGTCGGGCACTGTGATTGCACTAAAATATAGAACAAGTCTTGGAGGAACACAAGCCTGTTCCTCAACAGGGCAACAATCAGCCAGCTCCAAAGCAGAAAAACAAGGTGTGCACAAGCAGGATGCGAAAGACAGCTACAGGCTGCAGAGATATGCAGTACAGACCCAAAGAGCTCTCTGCAGTCTGTTATCCATGGAGGACAGACTGGGCACACCAAGGAAGCAGCTCCTCAGTCCTGGGCCTCTGAAGGAGGGCACCACTGCTGCCAAGCAGGTTTTATGCTGCTTCGCTATGAGGCAGCACAAGAAAGTGCTTTTCATCCATCTCTGAGGATGAGTCAGGCTAAAGGACCCAGACCACGTGGGGACTTGTCTCGTCAGCTCTGCACAGCGGCCCCGGCCTCACATGCTGAGCTGCAACCAGGATGCTCTCTATGCGGCACTCAGAGCTGTCCTGGCACCAAGGCAAGGCTTAGGTGGAATCCAGTTGACGTTATTAAAAAAAAAATTCAAAGTGAAATTACTTGGAAAAGAGCAGAATGCAACACTGGAAGTTGGCTGCCCTTTCCCACCTCCCACCTCCCAGTGGCTTGTAACATGGAGGATTCCTTTGATTTCTCAATTGCCTTGCTGTTCCCATCCAAGCCCTGTCACTTCTGCCTCTAACACCTCCTTAAATTGAGCTGTGTCTTCCTAATTCCTCTGCTGGTCCAAATCCTGCCCATTTCTCAAAGCCTGGCACCCTGCTCTTTCTTCTGCCTCTGGTTCTTCCACCTGCGCTCCCCAAACCAAACCCCCTCCCTGCCTCTCTGCTCCCCCTGAGGCTCCTGTCCTGCCCTGGACAGGCCCTGTGCCCTCCCAGGATCAAACCCCAGGGGCAGCAGGTTTCTTTTCAAGCCCAGAGATGGCCATGCATCCAGAAAATCATGGAATCACAGAACCACTAAGGTTGGAAAAGCCCTCTAGGATCATCAAGTCCAGCACCACCACCTTGTTCACCACTAAAACACGTCCTCAAGTGCCACATCCAGATGTTTGTTTAACATTTCCAGAGATGGTGACTCCACTACTGCCCTGGCCAGTCTGTTCCAAGGCTTTACAGCCCTTTCCATGAAGAAATTTTTCCTAATATCCAACCTAACCCTCCCCTGGCACAGCTTGAGGCCATTTCCTCTCGTCCTGTCACCTGTTACCTGGGAGGAGGATGTGGTGCTTCACAGTACAGGGCTGAGCAGCACTGCCTGACAGTAAGGCTGGCTACTGCTACCCATCCTAAAAACCTAGTTTTCAGTATTTTATTACTTTTCTAAGCATTAAGTGCTAACCCTGACATTCCTATTGCTGGGTGTTTCCTTAAGGCTCAAGTCTTTATTCTTTCTTTTCATGGAATCATCACGGAATCACAGAATGGTTTGGGTTGCAAAGGACCTTAAAGATCATCCAGTCCCACCCGCTGCCATGGGCAGAGACACCTCCTACCAGCCCAGGTTGCTCCAAGCCCCATCCAACCTGGCCTTGGACACTTCCAGGGATGGGGCAGCCACAGCTTCTCTGGGAGCCTGTGCCAGGGCCTCCCTACCCTCACAGGGAAGGATTTCTTCCCAATATCCCATCTAACCCTGCTCCCTGTCAGTTTCTTGCAGGCTCCCTTCAGGTCCTGGAAGGCCCCAGTTAGGTCACTCCAAAGCTTCTCTTCTCCAGGCTGAACAATCCCAATTTTTCCCTTTGGTGATATTTCAGAATAATGATCCATCCACTCCTGATAATGAAATCCAAGCAAAACTCCACATTTTACCCCCAGTACAAATCTCCACAGGAGTGTTTCTCCCAGCAGCAGTTCAGTCCTTCATGCCCTAAGTGAGGGCATAGCACCACCCATGGGGGCAGTGGGGCTTTGCTGGGATGGGCAATTCCCTTCAAGTAGCTGCTTCCCACAGGCCTTGGCTTGCACAGGTTATTTCCACCCTGGTGTTTGCCAGCTCCTGAGCTCCTGGCTTGGCCAGACTCATGCCAGGGGTGTTATGAGTAATAACATGGTGTATAATAATACAGTATGATGCTCCAAAGGGCCATGGCAAACCTCGATGATCAGGACGGTATCTACATTCGATATCGTACTGATGGAAGCCTATTCAACCTAAGGTGACTGAAGGCCCACACCAAGACCTTAAACCATCTTGTCCAGGAGCTGCTTTATGCTGATGATGCCGCCCTTGTCACTCACACAGAAGCAGCTCTGCAGTGTTTAACATCCTGCTTTGCTGAGGCTGCTGAGCTCTTTGGGTTGGAAGTCAGCTTAAAGAAGACATAAGTTCTCTATCAACCGGCACCTCAGGAAGTCTTCCTTCATCCCCACATCACCATTGGCCAATCAGAGCTCAAATCAGTCCAGCAGTTTAATTACCTGGGCAGCCTCATCTCCTCAGATGGTAAGATTGATGGGGAGACAGACAACAGGCTAGCAAAGGCATAGAGAGCTTTTGGAAAACTCCATAAAAGACTATGGCGTAATAAACACTTGAAGAAAAGTGCCAAGATCAGTGTTTACAGAGCCATAGTGTTTTCTACTCTCTTATATGGATCTGAATCATGGGTCATTTACCGCCACCACCTGTGACTCCTCAAACGCTTCCATCAACGCTGTCTCCATACAATCCTAAACATCCACTGGTCAGATGATGTGACCAATCCATCTGTTCTAGAACAGGCAGCAGTCACAAGCATTGAGGCCATGTTGATGAGAACACAGCTGTGCTGGGCAGGGCACGTCTCCAGGATGAAGGACCAACCACCCCCTCCCTAAGATCTTGCTTTATGGTGAACTTGCCACCGGCTGCTGCAAGAGAGGACCCCCAATGAGAAGATACAAGGACTCCCTGAAACATCTCAGCCTCGGCCATATTGATCATCATAACTGGTCTACTCTGGCCTCCAATCGGGAGGTCTGGAGACACACCATCTATAACACTGCTGCTTCCTTTGAGAACACACGCAGGATCACCATCGAAGAGAAAAGACAACGCAGAAAGAACCGTGTCTTGCAGAATATACCAGCTAAGGAGTCTTTCTGTTGTGCCTTTTGCAATCGGACATGCCTATCTCGTATTGGCCTCTTTAGCCACCAGCGTGCTTGTAACAAACGTGGGTAGAGCCTTCCCAAATCTTCGTTCGCGAAGCCCGGCCATGATGAGGTATTGGAAATACATTGTGAAGCAGAAGAGAGAAATGGAAGGGCTCTTAATCACTGTTCTCAGTAACAACCACATATCCTAAAGTGCCTCCCTGGTATTAGGATTTGTTATTCATTACAGCTCAGTAACAAGACTATGACCACACACTGCTAAACTCAGCACTAAATCAGGCTCAAGCTTTGCCACCCAGCCAGAGCCCCTCTGCCACCCCCTCCAGTGCCTCACATTGCTGCCGTTCCGCCTGACACCCTAAAACAAGGAGCCAAGGGAAGCAGGGAATTTGCCACTGTCAGAGCACTCGTGCAGCTCGTGGGGGTTTGTGCTCTTCCTGAGGCACAAATCACACCTCTGTTATCCATCAGGGGCACTGGGAGCTCCAGCCAGCCACTCTCTCCATCTCCAGTCATGCTGTGCCCAAATGCCCAAGCCTTCTCCAGGCAGAGAGATTGCTCTGATTAAACTGAGCACAATGAGCCTCTCTCCAGCAAGGCACAGCCCATCATTTCACAGATGAGAATGCCTATCTCAGTCCTCCTCCTTCCTCAGCAGAAGCAGCTGAATCATTTCCTGGTGCTCTACCTGGAGGTAAGATTTATCCCCTCAATACCATTTTGTATCACACAGAGCAAAGAAAGAGCTTTCCAGATCTCTCTCCTATCTGGGACATAGCATTAGGTGCAGTAAATCTGTGTCACCCCATGGATGTCAATGCAGCTGTATCTGGCTGTACCTCCTGAGAATCCCACTTGGCAGAAGCACAGTGACATGGCTGGAGGTGCAAGTTAAGGTTTATTTAATTTTTCAATGGAAAAGTGCAAATGCAGAAAAAGAAACAGTATGTGGAAAAGTGCCTGCAGTTCTTCCCTTCTCCAATGCAAAGCTCTCTGACCGAAATAGCACAGTGAAATTAAGCTCATTTGTTTGCAAATTGAAATCCCAAGACTCTTCCATATTTGAAAAGCGTCATAGATGCTTTTTGGATGGCTGCTCTGCCTCGTCAAGAGACAAGCAGCAAGTAGGAAGGGAGGAAGACATTCTTCTAAGCAGAATCCGCAAGGGGCTTCACCACATTGACTGGGCACAGGCTCACTAAATCTTAAACATTCCAAGGGATGAGCTGAAAGGCATCCATGGGCTTTGATTTCAGTGCTAGCAAACTTCTGCCTCTCAGAGATAAGTACATGCTCTACATAAAATGCCCAAGCTGTCCTGCTGCCCTCTCCAGTGCAACTGTGCACTCCTCTTCCTACACGCTCTGCACGCCAGGCTCAGCTCAGGGGACTAATCCTGTGTGTAAGGGGTTGTAGAGGTTAATTGTAACATCATGAAGAAGAATCAAATTGGGGATGAGTGGGGTCAGTCACTAAGGTCCATTTGTTTGCTGGTTTCCTTCCACTGTATAAACCTAGTGTACTTCATTTCTCACGGTGCAAACATTTTTCCATCAGTCTCACCATAAGCAAAGGTAACTGGGGCCATCCTGAGCCAGGGGAAATTGTGAACCGGATATGAAAGGCACAGATGACACGGGTAACTGATTGGTTTAATTACAACCTCATTTCCTCAATCACAAGTTCAAAAGTAGATGGCACTGGGTTTTAATTAAGAGGACTGTTTGAAGGTTCTCAACCTCATCATGCTTCAGTCAAAGAGGTATGGAATAAAGGGCCGGAAATTGTACTTTTAGTTAATACAAACTGAAGGAATTATAAGATCCAGCAGAAAATTCTCAGAACTATCAATACTTATCAACAGATGCTGCTCCTCTATAGACACACCACTCAAACACACTGTGGTTTTTTCACAAATAACTCATGGACAAACCTCTCCTGACAGCCCACTGTGTCCTGCTGAGTTCCCAGGGTCACAGCCCATGGACAAACCTCAGCATATGGACAAACCCTCAACCCATAGACAAACCCTCAGCTCTAGACAGCCCACCATGTCCTGCTGAGCCCCAGGGTCACAGGCCATGGACAAACCCTCCCTGTGGACAGCCCCCAGGGTCCCAGCCCCGTACCTCGCAGATGTCCTTGAGGTGTTTGATGTAGTGGCGCTCGGTGCTCATGATCTCGTTGATGACGTTGGCTCTCATCTGGTCGCGGTTCTGCACGGTCCTGCCCAGGCACAGGCAGTCGGCGCTGGGATCCAAGTGGCCGTTCTGCACATCGCTGGTCCCCTCCTCTACCCCATCCTCCTGGTTTACCCACAGCTGTGAGGAGCAGAGGGGAGAGCAAAGGGCTTATTCACAGCAGCATCAGGAGCCAACGAGTCAGGATTGCCTGGTTTTTGGGAGATCCACTCCCTCCTCACACCCACAGCGGTCACCGGGGTGTCCACATGGCTCACAGTCCACACAGTCCACTTCTGTGGTTGCCCAAAGGTTGCCCACACACTGCCCAGCTCTGCCCATAAGTGAGGAGTTGCAAGTGTTGTCTGTTTTGATCCCAAATACAAAATAATCATGTGAAAGGGTGACTGAGTCCTGGATGCTACCAAGTGCTCCGAACCATGGACAAGTGTAAAACAGACCAGTCTAAGGAGAATTGCAGGTACTGGTGCAAAGCACTGCTGTGCCAGTTCCTGCCCACCTCCAGCTGGGGTCTGTCTGAACAGGAAGATCCTCTGGAAGGAGGGATAAGCCCTTTCCAGGTGACTGATTTAAGGTCAAGATGTGCCTGGTTCAGAGATGTGAATGAATGCGCACATGGGCACTGGGCTGTGTTCCTGGGGTTTCTGTAACAGCCCAGGCCAGAGTTTGTGAGTGAGCATTGATTTCATTTCACAGCAGATTTCCTCATCAGTTCACATGAACAGCCTTTCTGACTCAGGCAAATCCCCCATCTCAGCATCCCGAGATTGCGATCCCCAACCCACAGGGACAGCACTGAGTAAGTCTCCTAAAACCTGGGGGCTGAGGGCAGCTCGGAATGGGGTGACAAGCACTGAGCACTGAATACTCTACACTGGAATAATTACAAAAAGCAATGAAAAAGTACCACTCTGTTTTCAGCACACTGAAGTTTCTTTCCATCATCAAAAACCTACACTGAAATTGCAAACTAAAAGATTACACTCTCTCTAATCTGTGTCTGAACAAGCCTGCGCTCTGCACGCAACATACGGATCAAGGGCCTCCTTCTGTCACCTTTTCCCCCAAATAAAACCTGCCTAAAATAACTCTGATTGACTCAAATTGGGCTCAGGGTAGTTTGTAAACAAGCATTAAATAACGCTTAAAACTGACAGAAACATCCCCATCTTACACAGATCACCTCAGCTATGATGGAAATCAAGCAACTTCTCTCCTTAGCATTTAAAGCCCAAATACTGAGGACTTTCAGACCTAAAAATTCATGTACCTGTGAGCAGTGGAAGAGTCCACACACATAGCACATGGGGAACTAACGGCATCATTAATCCGATCTTCAGGCTTCCCTTCAGTGGTAATAGTTTTTCATACATTCCTATTATTCAGCTTATATTAGGCTTTAAACAGATAGTAAAGGGCAGTGTTCCTGTAAATTAGTGAAGTAAAAACCCCCAAACTTGCTTGTGCTCCTTCCCTGCTTTCCCAACCAACATCGTGTTCCGCTAAACCACCTCCTGCAGCTCCCACATTTTGCCATCCTACTGTGAGTTCTAAAGGCCATAAAACCCCCAAACCCATCTCTTCTCCAGCAGAATGTTACTGCTGCTGCAAACTTGGGGGATAAAACAACCCCAAAGCAATAAAAAGCCAAACTTGTCGCCCTGCTCCCAAGTGTGCCCAGTGTCTGGAGCTGTCAGGGACTGGACAGGAGGGTGTAGGGCAGCAGTGCCCATTTAAATACCAAGATGCCTCTTCCCTGGGCCACCAGCCCTACCTTGAGCTGCTGCCCCTGGGCTGTGCTCAAGTAGTGCCAGGTACATCCCAGGGCAGCCCATGTGCCCGAGTGAGCCAGTGGCAGAGCTGGGATGGATCCAGCATCCTGCCTGCTCTGCCCACGCGGAGCCCTGCCTGTCACCCCCCGCCTTGCCCTGGCATGTGGAACCTCCTTTGGCACATCAGGAGACCGGAGGGATATGTCAAAGCCTTCACAGAGGCCAAACCAGGGCTGGAGCTGAGGGAGAGAGCAGGTCAGTGACCCCAGCCAGGCCCAGCTGTGCCAGTTTGGAGACACGGAACCCCTGGGAGCTGCAGCACCCCTGGGAGCAGCTCTGTGGGCCTTTCCCCAGGACCTTCCCTCAGGATAGGCTTCTCCATCGTGGCATCTGCTGCAAAGACAGACTAGCTCCTGCTGTCTCCCAGTTATGGAGCTACACATAGATCTCTGAAAGGGGTTTTGTACAATTTCTATCAGCACTGGAAGGTCTGGCTGAGCCACTGAAAGGGAAGGCAGGGATCTAATCCCACTGAAATATAGGGGGATCCAGCATGGAAAACCTCTCCTGGCACACTGAAACAAATGTCAGAAACATGTCTCTTGTTCAGAGAAACAACCCAAAAGCTGGTTAGGAAACATGGCTCTTCCCAGCAACCCCTCTCTGCTCTGGAAGAGGTTTTGGGTACACCGAGGCAGAGCAACACTCTCTGTGTGGGTTATGCTGAAAAATAAATGCCCAAGTGCTGCTGCTGAGTTCTGGCCACGTTGATGTAAGTGACCTCAGGGGACAACCTACTGGTATCAGTGACACCTACTGCTCTGCTGAGAAAACCTGGGGGCACCCTCAGAAGGGAAAATGGGACCTGGAAGGACAGAATGCCATGGGATGCCATGAGGGGTATGTCCTCATGGCACTTCACTGGCATTCCAAACCAAACAAATGTTGAAAATCAAGCAGGACTAATGTGGGTATTAATTCCTCTTGGTTGAAGTTTAAAATAACTTCCCACCCTACCCTCCTGCTCCTATGAAAAGGAATTTTGCAGCTTTCCCAAACCCAACTGGAACAGCCTGTCACCAAGTTTTACGACACTGCTGCCAGTCTGGCAACAGAGCACACTTCTAAAGCTCTACTTCCTCAAGTCAGGTGAGCATGAGAAAAAATTCAATTTTTATTTAAAACATAAAGGAGGAAAGATCTAATCATAACAACTATGTGCATGTAAGCTTGAATCATGAATCCTAAGACTTTGAAACTCCAAGGTAAACAGCAAGCTTGCAAACTTCCATGATTTCTCAGATTCTGTCTGCCTTTTGTGAACGGCAGGAACACTCCCTCCTTCCTCATTTGGGAACCTCAGGAGTCCTGATTTTTTCCTTAATGAAATTTTTGCTCCTTCCTGCCTGGATTCATGTTCCCAAAAGGACAGAAACCACAGTTCTAGTCTAGACGACTTCTGCCTTAGATTAAAAACAAATGCAACAGTTTTATTGGGCCCAGAGGAAGCTGAGGGTGCCTCCCACCCTATGCCCTGCAGTCTCAGCTGCTGGAAGGATGAATCCCACTGTGCTGCTCAAACACTCCTGCTTTCTGCCTTAGCCTCTAAAGCTCTCTGAAATTCCAGCCTGGGTCATTCTTCCAGGGCATCATTTGAAGTCTGGACCATGACTCACAAAAGCTGAGGCACACTGGCAGCTCTGCCACTGACCTTGGGCCAGTCACTGAAACTAGAGGAGGCTTTCCCCACCTAAAACCAGGGATAATCACAGACAAACTCAGGCAGACATTAAATATGGACTTAAATGCATCTTGTGGGCTCCCCAAGCTCTTGTACTTATCCATGAGCATCAACCTGGTTAGAGAGACCTGGGGTCTGATACTGGTTTCACACCTCCAGCCTTCAAATCCTGGGGAGAAGCTGGGACATGCAGGGATATGAGGAGGTGGCACTTAAAGAGTTAACTGTGTCCTGTGTCCCAGAGCCACCACCCCAAGCTGGATCCTCTCTGCTTCACTGACCCGCTTGCTCTGACCGAAGCGCTGCAGGCGACAGCTGGGTGGAACAGCAAACGGGGGTGACGCTGGCTTTGCCCAGAAACTTATTAAATGTCATATTTAGTTGATTTAGAAAGCGCTGCAGCATTCCTATTTTAGCCCAGTAAGCTCCTGTAAGGAGGGTGTTCACTATGTTTCAGACACATGTGACTCTCCCAAAAATGCTCTCCTGCCTGAAATGCCAGACCTCCTTCCTGTGGAGAACAGCTGAGATCCCACTGATGGGAAAAGGTCCATCTCCTCCCCATCTTTCCAATGTGCACAGGACACAAACACACAGATGTACCCTCTTCCCAGTGCAAATACCCCTATTTTTTATAAAAGAAACTTCATAACTCTAGTTTTCTCCCAGTTTCACACCATCTCCCCAGCCTTTCCAGCTCAGGATGGGTGGCTGCCACTCCTGGGAAGCTCCTGTGGGGCTTTCCACGGAGCAGAGATGGGATGTCAGTTCCCTGGCAGCTCGTCAGTTCTGCTGCTCACTTGGATTTCAAGAAGCCTCTCCAGGCTCCTGTCCTGTCCTCCTCAGCACTCCAGGGCTGTGGCTTGGCACAGACCAGGGGTTAGGACACTAGACTAAATTACTGCATCCACTGCCACTGGGTTTTTAAGAATAACAACAGCTGTTCACCAACCATCAACAACCCTACAACAATAAATCAGCCTTCAGTGTCCCTTTAAGACATCCCGGGCTGTGAAATAACACAGCACTGTGTGGGTTCCCCCCATGCCATGAAAAACGCTTGGCATCAAAACAACGAAGTCTGCCCCAAGAGCCATTTCAAACGCTTTGTGTCAAGAATTAATTAAAAGAAACCTACAAAAACTACAGAGGGAAATAATTCAAGTTGCATAATGCTCATCCTATGTGATGTTTCCCATTGAAAGGCCACAGTACACGTGGAGAGGAACGGGCTTATCATGAGGTTCCCAGTCCTATTTCAAAATTCAACCCTAATTGGGAAGTCATGACCAGCTCCTGTGTAATGGAATAACTTGCAGAGGCAGATGGAAGGAAAACAGTGAAATAAAAAAGCCCCTTTTTCCTAAGGACCAGTTCTGGGAGCCAGGGAGAGCTGATCATTGCATTGTGCTAGTTTATGCTCTGTGTGATTGATATCCTAAAAAGGGAAAAAAGGAAGACCCAGGGAGCTACAGGCCAGTCAGGCTCACCTCGGTGCCCAGCAAAATCATGGAGCAGATCCTCTTGGAAAACATGCTAAGGCACATGGAAAACAAGAAGGTGACTCATGAGAGTCAACGTGGCTGCACTGAGGGAAAATTGTGCCTGGCAAATTTAGTGATCTTTGACAAGGTGGTTACAGACCTGAGAGCCCCTTCCAGGGCCTGAAGGGGCTTCAGGAGAGCTGGAGAGGGATCTGGGACAAGGGCCTGGAGGGACAGCACAAGGGGGAATGGCTTCCCACTGCCAGAGGGCAGGGTTAGATGGGATATTGGGAAGGATTTTTTCCCTGTGAGGGTGGGGAGGCCCTGGCCCAGAGAAGCTGTGGCTGCCCCATCCCTGGAAGTGTCCAAGGCCAGGTTGGATGGGGCTTGGAGCAACCTGGGCTAGTGAGAGGTGGCCCTGCCCATGGCAGGAGGTGGGACTGGATGATCTTTAAGGTCCCTTCCAACCCAAACCATTCTGTGATTCTATGATATAAAATTCTATAAATCTGATTCATCAATTTGCAGCTATACCCAATGGTGCATAAATTCACCCAAGGGCACTGGTCCAGCATGAGCTGACCTGCAATTATTGCATATTGAACCTGCTGAGTGCATGCACTATATGTAGAGGACATTTTACTTGAATAGGTACTGAGGACTGATCATCTCATGCTAATCAGAAACCACAATAAAACAAACATTTTACCAGCCATCTGGATTATTAATCTCCATTCAGTGGATACTCACAAGGACAAAACTAGCAGATAATGTGCCATTCCGGATCCCAGCTCACAATTAAATAACGCGGCAGATTAATGACACATGGAGATCTTTCCAGAGAGCTGTTGCCATTCCAGGGAATCTGCTCACCAGTGATTTTATAACCAGCACCAGTGTGAGCAGCCCAGCCTTCACCAACACCTGGTACCGACAGTGGATTACAGTGTCACTGGCCCTACAACTGCTCAGCAGTGTCAGAGGCTCCAATACCCTCCAGGAATCTGCTGCACCACAGGACTATTTCCCACCTGGCCACGCTGCCCTGCTCGGCAGGATTTGCCCCTTTCCCTCCCCCCCTTGAGCTGGTTGTCGCTGGTGCTGTGCCTTGTTTGCAGCCACAGGCCCTGTGTCACATTCCTGCTCCGCTGGACTGACACTGGATTAAGAAGATCGCTTACTTATTTGCAATCAAGGAGGGCTCATGGTGCAGAGCTTTGCATAAGTAAAGCATCATCAGTCTCCTGGTGTCACTCCAGTGGTCCAGGCACAGCCTCTCCCTGCCCTCAGGAGGGAGCACAGCCTGGCCTGGGCTCTGCAGAGGTGTTTCCCCTTCCCTGCCTCCAGAGAGGAGTGAGGACCTGAGTGTCCTCCCCTGGCCAGCCCTAGCCCCCTGCCCTGCTGCAGGACTGTGGGTGGGATGCTGTTTGCTGGGAAACTAGCCCACCTCCCTGTATCCTCTTCCAGGACAAGGAACAGAACGTCTGTCAGTAGAAGGAAAAGTAGTTGAAGCAAGTTGCTCTTTTTCCTCCCATGGTCCCACCACTATTTTCTTCTGCAGCCTGAATTTCTCCCTGTGTAATCTGCCTCCAGCCTCACCATCCTTCGCTTTCCTCCAGTTCACAGGCTCCTGGATATCCTCTCTTTCCTTCCTGCAAAACCACTTCCAGTTCTTGCTCTCCCCTCTAAAACTCTCCGTTCCCAGCCTCAGAAATTCCCTTAACCCAAGGTGCGAAATACCCTTATTTCTGGAAAAGGAAAGAGCAGGGGATTCTATAGGGTCAGCTTCAGGCTCTGCATCCACGAAAGGTGAACAAAAACAGCTCCAAGGAACTGGCCCTGTGCTTACTCCCTGTTTCCTGCATTCCAAATGCACAGACTCCCGGGGGCTGGAGCTCCACCATGTAGCAAAAATGTCTTGGACACTGCAATAAAGTGGATGTGCTTTGTTTTATCCATCAAAATACTGGGAATTAGGGTTCAGCCCTCCCCATTTCCCAAAAACCAAAAGCCCCTACTGTGTGATGGTACAAGGGGCAGGAATGAAAGCTCCGAGCTCACTGCAGACCCCTGCGAAGGGGAAGGTTCTTCCCTCATGACCCCCTTGGCAGGGGACAGGGAAGGCAAGCTGTGAAGATTTGTGCCTGGCTTGCCTGACTCAAAGAATGGCCTCAAAACTCTGGTTTTGCACCCGCAAGGCAGCTTGTAGAGGGCAAAGTGCCAGTGCCTGCCCCTGTGGGGACCCGAGGGATGGGACCTGTCTGGGTGGCGCGAGCTGTGCGGTCCCGGTGGCTGCAGGAGCACAGGCAGCACTTGGGGCTCAAATGCTGCTTGACTTTAAAAAACCCCAAACTTCTTCAGCCCATCCTGTCTCTGTGCTGTGCCCAGACCTCCACCAGAGCTATTTTTACGCTGGATTTGCCACGGGAGAATAAAATCTCCTTTAGAAGGCAGTGACTGCAGCAGGCACTGCAGCACATCCCACTCTGCATGTCCAACAGGTGATGCCACCTCAGCACCACCCTCTTTCCTCTGGAAATCTCATCTTGGTGCCACTGCCACCTATGCTAAGGGAATGCTAATGCAGGGACTGCAGCAAAGGGAAGAGCAGGTGAGTGATGAGCTGCTGTATCAAGATATAATCAGATTTTAAAGGCAAAAAGCAGCAGATGTGGCTGGTTCTTGGAATTACACCTGCGGTACAGAGCAGTCACAACTCCTACAATAAAAACGAAACCCACGTACCCAATAAAGGTACGAGCTGCCAGGCCCTGGGACAAGGCTCTGAGTTTAGAGTCTCCTCCTCCACAGCACCGTAAAAGCTCATTCCAATTTATCCAGCACTTCTCCTTTAGCAACAGAAAATAAAGTGGGTCAAAGGCAGCTTTTCAGCAGGAAAATCAATCTAAAATTACAACACTTGAGGGAACCAAGGCAATGGTGAGAGAAAACATGGTGCTGCCCTCCTCCACCCCTGCATCTTCTCTTGGAAGAGGTACAGCACACAAAGAATTCAGACATCCCCCCTGCTCAGGCCTTGGGAGGACCCTTCACTTCTGCACAACAACTCAGGCACTGCACAAAGCTGCAGTAAAACCTCCTCAGCCCCAGCTTTGCTCTTTACCTTGGCTTCCTAACGTAAGGAAGGTAGACTCACTGCTGATGAGTTGAGAAGAAATACATTCTGGAAACTCAGTCTGCCTCTTGGATCCAAGAAGACTAAAGAGAGCTTTACAGAGGAATAAATCCCCCCCTCTGCCCAGGACAGGTGCACTCTGCCACGTCTCTGCAGGAAGATTCCACTGCACTAAACGTTCATGAGCTTCACTTGTTTTATTTCTTTTTCAGTGGAAATATATCAGAGCCCAAACACAAAGCCATTTGACTTCCTGTGCTTGGAGTGCCTCACCTGGGCCCTTTGGGATGATGATGTGGGGCTCTGCAAGCAAAATTTTGGTTTGAGACTTACTGTGTTTTCTAAAGGAGACCTCAAGGTACAACAATGGATCCATGTGCAGCACTGTTACTCTGTACTGTAAATCCCTCCCTACCAACACTAAGCCTATTTTTTTGAGCATATGTCAATGCTGGATGTACTGCTATGCAAAAACTCATATATATATATATATATATATATATAATACTTGCATTAACAATTTTAAGAATCCTGTGCTTCCCAGAAATAGGAGTTTTAGTTGGTACACTTTATGTAAGGGATATCAACCCAGTTAGTTACCTTAATGAATTAGTGATGAATCAAGTTTAACTTCATTTCTAATCTTTTCAGAGGGTACAGACCAGTAAATTCAACTCTACAACTTAGGATATGGGGGTTTTGTCCTCCACGGTTTTAAACAGGAAGTTTAAAATTCCTGTTTAAAATTCCTGCTGGTTTTTCCAGTTGCACCTCCCAACCTGACAGACCACTTGAAGTTCACAGGACTTTCAAAGACAACATGCACTAATCATGGGGTTGATGGCTGCACCCTGTGGGTGCCCAGGATCCCTGGATAATGTGCACTAAAATACACACAGATACCTTCACTTGTCCTAAACAGCTTATTACTGAGCCTTAAATTTAGTTCTGAAGTTCTTATACCCCTTTCTGACTCATGGGTTTTCATAACCTTCTCCCTGAGTGCAGCAGTTCCCTGCAGAAACCAATGACCATTCCCTACTAACTCCAAATTTTGCTTCTCCTATGTTGTGCTTTTTCTTTTCCCCAAAAAGCACTGCTTTATCATCCACTTTCTCCTTGAGAGTTGTTGTGCTCCCAAAACTCTATGGCTTTCCTCTCTCCCCCTTTCTTCCAGCCAAGTCCCAAGCTACGAGAGGATTATTGCAGGTGTGAGCATGGAGACAACAACTCCTGTATGCGCAGGGAATTTTTGTGTGCCACCCCCTGACTCTGTGTGGAAAGAAGGCCAAGGGAATCAGCAGGTTCCTGTTTTCCTCTCCACTTCCAAATGTGAAGTTTCCTGCTATGAGATTTCGTGAGTGCCAAGTGCTTTGCCAAAGGTTTTCAGATGATCTGGCTGGAGAGCAAGAAGCGTCAGACATCTCATTGCAAACTAGGTTTGCAGCCCAGTTTTGTCCTCAGAAGTGATCCAAAGGACTTTCAGAGGAACCCAACTGTGCAGTGATCTTCTGCTGCAACCACTGTTAGTACTTACAAGAGCCCCGAAGTCTAAAATATCCTAAAATTATTCCTCTTTGTTTTTATACCTGCCTAGTCTGTCTGACATCCCTCACTTGAATGCTATTCCTATTCTGCTATTCAACATGCTGTTGTTCTCTTTTCCTCCTGGTACTTGCATAAGAGAAATATAAAGAAAAGCAATTATTTTGCAAGTAAAACTAGAACCACCCAGGCTAAATCAGGCAGTTTTCTGGCATCATGGCTCAAAATAAAACAGAGAAAAACCCAGCCTCCTCATGATGAAAGAGAGATCAGCTGCTCTTCTCTCAGTTCTTTTAGTTCTTATTCAGCTGCTTTGGAAACCTGGGGGGCAAATCTTCCCCCCCCCCTCCAGCCTCCCTTGAAGACCTGTGGACAAAATGGGCCAAAGCTCTTATTTTTAAATATTAATTCTCACTCAGGGCAGCAGAGCCAGGCAGTGCTCCCCTTCAGGAGTGCATCAGTCTGTCCCAGGGCAGTGGCTGGTCCCAGACCACCCTCAGCAAGTGTCTCCCACATGGAACAGCCAAGCCAGCCCCTGGCAGAGCTGATGGAAGTGAAGCCACAGGGTTGTGACTTTAGACAGAAGGGGCAAGAAACCTGCCTGGCAAGGCCACCGTGATGCTCAGCACCAAGGGTTGTTCCAGGACGTCGATCACACACTTGTATACAACAGTCTGAGATTCACTCATTTGTCTCCTTTGTTTTTCTCAGTTTCTAAACCCATCCTCCAAGCCTTTGAAAAGTGTAGGGAGAGATGGAGAGTTCAGCCAAGTCGAATGATCCATGGGTTTGGGACTTGCTCATTCAGCTGCTCATTCAAAATAATTTTGGGACTTGCTCATTCAGTGTGGTGTTTTCAGAAAACAGGGCAGTGCAAAAGCAGACTATTCTCAAATCTCCTGTGAACAGGATGTTTATGACATCACACAAAAAGGGGGGGTAAATCTTCTCCCCAGAATCACAAAGAAAACAGTAGTGGTCAATGCACTGAGAAGTTAATCTGGCCCAGAACATTTAGTCTCTAAATCAAGCAAAAATAATGAGACAGATTGTTCTTGTTCAGCCTTTCCAGCTTCAGCAGAGGAGATGTGTTAGGGACACAGGTGGGAGTGTTTCTGCAGGAAGGTTTTCACCTCCATCACACCTGATACAAATCCATTTTCCAGACTTGTTGCCTCAACTGGCTGCAGGGTCAGACACAAAATTGTTATTATTCTGGGAAAGAATAACAGCATAAACTTTTTCAGGCAGCCCATGCTCCAGTTCCAGCCACTGATCTCTTGCTCTTGGCACTGGCCGGTCCTGGGAGAGACCCAAGAGCTGCACCCTGACTATCACGGGGGACAAAATTGTGTGCTGGGGAGGCAGCAGCAAGCAAAGGTCTGAGTTCCTCATTGGTGGTCACTGTAACACCAGAGGAAAAACCACATTATACATTTTTACCCAATTTTCCTAATCCCCATGGCTATTTCCCAGGTGAAGTGATCAATGACACAGAGATGCTGATGATTCAGGGATGCCCAGAAGAGGGAGGGTTCAGAGAAGAAGGTGAGACAGAGAACCAAAGCAAACACAGAATCTCCTTGGGATGCAGAATGTCTTCAGTGCATGTTTGAGGGAGAACAGTCCTCCCCTTGCCACTACCAAGCTCGTCAAATGGCCTGGAAGGGTGGGAAAGAGTCACATCTCACACAATCTTACAAGGCAAAAGAAATCTTCGTGATTTCTTGGCCACCCCTGGAGTGCTGTGTCCAGCTCTGGGCCCTCAGCTCAGGAAGGACATGGAGAGGCTGGAGCCGGTGCAGAGAAGAGCAACGAGGCTGGGGAAGGGACTGGAGCACAAGTGCTGTGAGGAGAGGCTGAGGGAGCTGGGGGGGGCTCAGCCTGGAGAAGAGGAGGCTCAGGGGAGACCTCCTCACTCTCTACAACTCCCTGATAGGAGGTTGTAGCCAGGTGGGAGTTGGGCTCTTCTCCCAGGAAGCAGCAGTAGGCCAAGAGGGCTGGGTCTTCAGCTGTGCCAGGGGAGGTTTAGGTTGGATATTGGGAAGGAATTTTTTATGGGGAGAGTGATCAGGCGTTGGAATGGGCTGCCCAGGGAGGGGGTGGAGTAAGTTGAGACTGGATGTGGCATCAGTGCCATGGTCTGGGAACCACGGCCGGGTTGGATCAAGGGTTGGACTGGATGATCTCGGGGGTCTTTTCCAACCCGGCTGATTCTGTGATTCATTTTTTGGACCGTTATTTCCTAAGCTTCTAAAGGAATTAAATCTCTGATCCTGCCTCTTGAACCCTCGGCAGAAGAGAGAGGACAGAGAACTGCAGTAGGTCAAAGGTGACATCTTGACTCCCTGAGGAAGGCTCAGGAGCACCCAAATAAATGTGATAGGAGCTGACTATAGCAGAAAGGGCATCTTCTTAACCCTTTGCACTTTTATCACATAGTGAGCAAAAAAATCCCATTAAATGCTCAAATCCTCCTTATTTCTAAAAGGCTGGATCATCACTGGGGATGGCTGGGACAGAAAACCTACTACAGCAGAAAAACAGAGACAAAATGGTTGTCTCCTTAAAAAAATAACCAGAGCTGGTCACAGACTAACTGGTGAAGTAATTTTACATCCAAAACTGCTGAAGAGTCAAAATGCAGCAGCGCTTTGGAAAAGGGGAGGGCTGACACCTCCCTGTGCCACACAAAGCTCGTCTAGATCATAGAATCATGGAATGGTTTGGGTTTAAAGGGACTTTAAAGCTCACCTTGTTCCACCCCCTGTCGTGAGCAGGGACATGTTCCACTAGACCAGGTTGCTCCAAGTCCAGCCTGGCCCTGAACATTTCCAAGGGTATCCCCTGTAGCCTGGTGAACTTCTAAGCCCCACCAAACCATATACTTGCAGGCACCACAAAACTGAACTGGTTTTACAAAGAACTGCTTAAGAAGAGAGACCACAATAGACACACAGCAAAGGCCACTTCATATCCCAAGAGCATAGAAAACCAGAGCCAACACCTATTCCAGCCTCCCTCTACCCCTCTAATTTCTTTTGAAACCTTCCTTGCTCCCCATTTTTTGACAGAAGACAGACACAGTGGAATTAAGCAGAACAAACACAGCAACAACTCAGTTCCTTGATGCTCTGATCAGCAGTGATTCATTACAGCAGGAAAAAGAGGAAAGTCACTCACCCTCACGAAGCTGGCTGGAAACCATCCTTCTTCATCATCGATCTGACCCCACCACCAGTCCTTGTTGGAAGCATCCAGGACCTTGATAACGTCTCCTGCTTTAAACGCCAACTCCCGGTTGGCCATGGTGACGTGATCCCATACTGCCTCAGCACTTACAATGGAACCACCACTGATCAGCTTGGGAAACAGAAAACCACAGTCAGTGCATGCCCTGATCCCCAGCACTCGCACGTGCACAGCACAGACACAGCAAAGCGCTCAGCAAAACGGCAAACAGCTGCCCTCATCTCAATCCATGGCAATGCCACCCTCACACCATGTGCTCCACAGCCCACCATCCTGCTCCCCACCGGGCAATGTCCCAGCTCCTGGGACAGCAGCACCACCTCCTTCCCACCACCACGCTGTGTTAGGAGCATGCACATCTGGCAGGGACATGGCTTCCAGGGACAGTTCCACCAGCAGAATACACAGTTCCCAAAAATGGAACAAAACCAAGCGATAGTGTCCTGCAAAGGAATTCTCACTTCAGAGCAAGTTTGCTTGGTCGGAATGTCAGAGGCTCAGGAGGCTTTCCATGCAAATCCAAGCAAAGGCAGCACATGTAACTAGAAGAACACTTCTTTTTTGAAGTGGAAGTTCCCCATTTTAGTGCTGGTGATGTACTGACATCCCTTGCTTTTGACATCCTCCAGCTCTCCAGCAGCTCAGAAGAGCACAGTGGCACCTCGATGACCTGCTCCATACCTGGCCTGGGGCACAGCCCAGCTCAGGGAAACCTGCTGGCACTGGCTGTGCTGACAGCGCAGAGACCTGCCTGCTGGAAACTGTACTGAGCCCACCTTGATGTCTGACAGAACCTACGGAACACCCCTCCATGTCGAGCCTCAGAGGTGGGCCAGCACCATGGCACTGAGAGCCACCGAGCTTCACAGAATCACACACAACCACAGAACGTGCTGAGCTGGAAGGGCCCCACAAGGGTCATTGAGTCCAGCCCTCAGCCCTGCACAGGACCATCCCCAAGAGTCACACTCTGTGCCCCAGAGTATCACCCAAACCCTTCTTGAGCTCTGTCAGCCTCGGTGCTGTGATAGATATGAAACTCCTGCTGAATGCTGGCAGGAGGGACTGATCCGAATGCTGCTGCCTGTGCTTCCACAGAAACCATCCATCCATGCCCGGGGCACCCACTGCTCCTCTGAATGGCAGTTGTGTATTTTTTAACAGAATAGTAAATTGTGTTTGTGTTTTGCCCACTGCAGGAACTCTGCACTGAGCAGTGAGGCTGCCCCAGCAAACACACACTTCACCCATATGCTTATTAGCCTGTCAGGGCCATCCTGAACCTCGCTCATTAATTCTGCCACTGAGATGCCCTGAACACGGACTTCGGCTTGCCTCCAAGTCACAGTTTCAGCTCACAAGGACAGAGCTCAGCACTGGATTATTACAGACCATTATAGACCTTCCACGTGGTGAAGTTCTTCCAGCCACAGTGTCCTGTCAGCTCAGGCAGGGAACACAAAGCACACAAGCCCATCACAGAGGTTATGCAACTGTAGAAGCAATGGTTACAGAGCTCTTAATGGCTTTTTCCTAAGTCTGGCTTTCCAAAATGCCTGCTAATCACTACCTGCTAGAAGGGAACCTTCTAGCACTGCTTGAGGGTTCTTGGCATAAAAAGAGAAGGACATTCATGTCCTACAGGCAATCCAGTCAACAGATTAAAAGACCTGATTTACCATTTGCCTTGAACTGGCTTTCCTTTAAGAAATCAAGCTCCTTGGGTTTGGGACAATCAGAGCTGCACTTCCAGTTCTTCAGTTATTAGTCAGTTGTACATAATGCAACAAGATCTACAAGGTTTAACTTTCGTCCTCAAAACCCAGACAGATCTAGGCAGTGGGCCCCTCTTGTTCCTGCAGCAAAGTAATATAATATTCCTCCAACTTCCATTTCGACAAATCATCCTTTCTAATTCAAAATCAGCTGTAAAAGAAACATGGCTGTATCACACAGGGGACTTGTACACACGAGCCTCACAAGATCTCCTGACATCAGACAGCAAACACACACACAGGTCAGTGATAAGCTCTCACTGAAGAGTCAAGCAATGGACCCAGCTCACGGCTGAAGTCATGGCAGAGGCATCTCCTGCTTTAGCGTGGGGTTATCCTGTGCCTGGGCTTTGGACACAGAGCTGGAAACAGCTGGGCACCAGAGGGTCCCATCCCAATGAGTGGTACCTGGAGTCAGATGGTGATGGACCCCCAGTTCACCCTGTGCTGGGCCCTGGCTCAGCAAAGCAGGGTAACTACACCTGGAGAAACAACAGTTATAGAGATTGATTTCTGATTCCAGTGCTACATCTGAGTGCTCAGATCAAGGTAGTGCCATGTTTCTGTGCTTCCTCACCACCCCTTGCTCTGCTCTGGATCGAGGGTCCTGTATTTATGGACCCTGTCCAAGCATGGTTATCCAGGTTAAGCAAGTTCTGCCCTTCCAGCCCTGCTCTGGCCCAGAGCTCTTCCTTCCCACAGGCATTCCGCCAGCCCTTTCAGGCATCCAGGTACTTTCCCTGCATCTTCCCTGAACACAGATGACCAGAACTGTAAATACTATTCCCAAAGAGACCTTACCAGAGATCTGTGAACAGCATGAAAAATTTATTCCAGCGTCACAGAAATCCTGCAGTAATACCTCACATGTCCCCCTTTGCCCTTGGCCACCTTCCACCCGTGGCTCACTGGGATCTTGCATTCAGCTTATCTAAGTAAATGCAGTAGGGTACATTCTCTTTGGCTGGAAAATCAGTTTTCTTGTCAAAAAATGACTCGGGTTGGCCTGACACTTTCTCCTTTTGTTAATGCCATTGGGTATTTTAGTCCGTTTTGCAGTGATGAGGAACCAGGAATGGAGCTGTTATGCAGGGGCCCTGTTCCTGCTGTTTCTGCTTCAGCTGACATAGACTTTGCTGTCACTTCACACACAGGCAGTTCTGGGCACAAACTGCCACAGAAACGTCACCGAAACCAAACTTCAGAGGGACTGTGTTTTAAACCCTCCTCGCCTACTCGGCAAAAACGCATTTCCGAGCCCGAGGCACAAAATCTCAGCTCCGAGGGCTGGCAGGGACTGCAGAGGGACATACAGGGACGAGGGGGTGACACCTCGGCCTTTTTCTGCTGTCAACACAGAGCTCTGAAAGGTGCTTTCAGGGGATGTCAGAAGCTGGGGTGGTTTTGCAAGGTGCTGCTTGATCTCAAGGAGGAAGGCTCTAAGGCCTTGGTTCTCAGTGCCTCGTGTCAGCCAAAGAAGAAAGGCCCCTCTGGCTGGTCCCTCCTAGCCCCTGGTCCTTATTGTTGGCCCAAGGAGGGGATCCACGTGCCAGGAATCCTGCAAGCAAGCCTGAGCCTTTCAGAATGGAAACACAGCTCAGCCTGTAAAAAAAGGATGGCGGTGGGATGGCAGAACTGGAGTTCCAGCCATCACGTGCTAAGTCCATTGAGAGAATGTCAGAGCCTAAAATTAAAAGATCCAGTTTAATTTATCTTGCCAGACATCTTGCTGCATCTGTGGAGCCGTCCAGCTCTCTCAGGGCAGGGATATGGAGACAGGACCTGACATCTGCAGCAGCAGGAGATGATGAACTGGAGAAAGGTCAGCATGAAATATTATTTTCTGAGAGAATTCAACACAGGAGCTCTTCACTCCAGAAAGTTCACATCTCTCGGTTTCAAAGCCAGGTCTTAGTGCTGTGGTCAGAGCCAAAAGACCTTGAAAGGAACTTTTCTCCCACAGTGTTACCACACAGCAGGTCAGACCACTCATCTGGACTCCTTTTTAACCAGTGAAGAGACACGTATGGAGTGGGATTCATCTGGGCTATCTCAGCCATCTGCCTTCCAGTCAGGTGAATCATGCCCCAGAAATTACAATTCTCTGTGTTTAACTGGCTGATGCAGAAGTTTGCACTTCCAACATCTTACATTCGTTCCAGCTACAATTTGTCCATTGCTAAAACGGGGTAGCAAAGACCTGCATTTAACCATAATAATCACAACAGGAATAGTCAAATATTAAACAGCACTCTTCCAGACCCAGCAGTTTTCTGTGTGGTGAAGGTTGCTGTAAATAGAGTTATGTTCTCTGTGGCCACCAGGACAATTCACAAAATCTCAGCCTTAAAAATTTACAATGAGGACACAGATACTTGGGCAAAGTGTCCTACCCAGGAGAAGAGGGAGGCACTGAGAAGAAATGCAGGAAGTGACAAGTACATTCAGTCTGACATACTCTGAACACGGTTTGTCTTCCAGGTGAAAGTCCTAGCTCCTATTAAATCAATTATTCTTGTCAGTTGGTTGTTCAAACTAAAGAGCCCAAGGAGAAAATTCCTTGGCACTTTCACCATGTAACATCAGTGCAGAAACGGCCAGGAGCATTTTGGAACAACAGACCTGAGAATAATGTTGCCAGTTTTACAGGAGACACCAGAGCACTTTCTGGGGTGGAGAAAAAAGTTTCTCAGTGGGCGGAAAACCAGATTAACTACTGGGAAAGTCACTGCTTACCTTGAGCCCTTCCTCACCTCCCAGCAAACACCTGGGAATGGGCAAAGGTAAGTTCCAGGACAGACAGGAGGGGGGCCACTTCCATGTCCCAGCACCACAAATGAATTGACTTAATGAGGAAAAGAAAAAAGGGAAAAGGGACAATGCTCCCTTTAATTATATGCATAGCTGGCACATTTCTGGAATACACTAAGAACAAGGGGTGTTATCCCTGTATCACCAGGATGACACACACTTCAGCCTTCCCCAGGAATTTCTTCACAGATTTCCAAAGCCCCCTGCAAACCTCCAACAATTCAGTCACAAACCCTTCCTCTACAGATGCTTATTTAAGACACTCCCACCACTCAGCTAAAACAGGTGAGTGCTTTACAACAGTGAGCAAAGTCAGTGGGAAGGAATTAAATCATTCCTACTTAAGGTCCATGAAGATTTTGCTTTCTCTTCTAGTCTAGTGTCATTTCCAGGATGGAACGTGGCCACTGGAAATACTGAATTACATTAAGGGGTGCTGCCAAAATAAAATGACAACAGCAACAAACAGTAAATAAAGGGTCTCAGAGGACTCCGCAAGTCGCGGGCAGTGCCAGCCCAGCCCAGTAGGGCAGGCCATGGGAGGGATGCTGCAGAGTGTCGCCACCAGCACCGGGAAAGCTCAGAAAGGCCCATCTGGCTGATGATCCCAACTGTTTCCTTCTTCCCTCGCACTTTCCAAAGCCAAAGGAGAAAGATTGTCATTAATGCCACAGGGGGAGCTTCCAAGGAATATAAGGAAGGAGTTCAAAAGTGGTAGTTTGACTCAGGATTTTGCATTTTCTCTTCTGGCCATGCCTTGGTGGCACTGCTATCAAGATAAAATAACTCCCTGTTGAAGTTAAGAAGGAAAATAAAAACTAGAAGGAATAACTGGAACAACTCCCTGTTACAGGACCTGGTGGAATCACTCTGCCTAACCCTGTTACTAGAGCAGGTCTGGAGTCAAAGGAGAGGAGGACAAGGGGGGTGCCAGGAAAGACCCTCCTGCAGCAGCAGATCCCCCACACCACGTCCTCTCCTATCTCACAGTCCATATCCATAGCACATCCGGATCAAAAAAGCCCAGGATTCCTACCCAGGATGGTTTCCTAAAGCACATTTACAAAGGGACCTCTGAACTAAGGGTTACAACTCCCAGGCAGGGTTTAAATCTGTGAGCCACGAACCCACTGTGACCCTGCAAAAGGACTTTGCTCCAGCTCTTCAAGATGGGACCAACTGCAAGACTATTTTGGGGGATGGTTGAGCCTCTGCCTCCGATGCATCTGGTGCATTTTCCCTGACTTTGCCCGCTTCCCAAGCCAGGACACACAGTTGGAGGAGAACAGCTGCTCCCCCTCAGCCCCTGCCTACAGTGAGGCAGCCAAGAATTAAACACGTTTGAGTGAAATCAGCCACTACTGCAAAATTTTGCTAAATGTTTTCAACTAATCAGCATTTACTGGCTTCTTATGGGCCAACTTGAAAAAGGAATCGGAGACTTAGTGGTCCCTGGAGACTGAAGGGGGCACAAACTGGTCACTTAAACCACTCTTACCTGTCCATACTCTTCCAGGGATAAATGATCATTGTTAGCCCACGAGATTCTGCACTGAGTTTCCAGTACAGAGTTTCCCACTAGTCCAAAATGCATTTAATGAAGAGCTACCTTCCCAAAAAAAACCCCAAAAGATATCTACCATCAGTTACTATCTCCTTAGGAAATTTTAGGTACCTCAAAGTTTTCAGGACTATGGCCTCTAGAAATATGAATAATCTTAAGACAGGGAAATATCTCTCTGTTACATCATTTATTTCCGCATCAATAGAGTTCTAACATTAGAAAGTAAAAGCTCTGGGTAGTTCCCTTTCAAATCAACATTATATAAACTGTGTACTCCACAGGAGAGGGATGCAGGGACAGGAGCAGGCTGTGAGGGGAGATGGAGAAACATGGTGAGTCGATGCCATTTGTTCACACCGTTCTTGTACAGACATGCCCTTTATTCAGCCAACATAAAAGCACCGTAAAATAACAATAGAATTTCCCACTGTATTCACCAGGCCCTTCCAGAACCAAAACATCTTCAAACAAGGATATACAAAGAGCTGGTGTTCAAAGAAAAGAGTACTCAGAGGAACCCCAGCAGGACAGAGAGCAAGGAGGGCAGTGGAGTAGTGGGTTCTGTACCTTGTGTTTCAGTCCAACACCTCACCATGGTTTTCCCCACAGGGTCACTCAGCTGAAGGAGCAGACAAAAGGAAGTGTACAAGAAAACGTCCCCCCACCCCATCACGCTGCACTTCGCTCTTGCATAATCTCCTAACAGTCCCTCTGATTGTGGATCTATTTTTAAACCTCTCTTCAGAAATTATACAAAGTGAATAATGCCAAATCTTAGTGGGTCTCTGCATGGCTCATTCACCAAACAAATGGGAGGGCAGTTCCACTTGATTTGCTTATTCTCTGAAGAGGTGCAATCACCCAAAGGTTAAGCACAAGTCAAAGAATTTCCCTTTCTGCTTTCAAGCCCTTTGATGAATTTAACCAATGGCTGGATTTCAGCTGAAAGAGGCTGATTGGAGCAAGAGCCTGTGATAGCCCCATATTCTGGGAAGGCTGTCACACTTGGTTGGAAGTTTTATATAGATTAAAGGTAGAGAGTCAGTACAGATGTAAAGGTTCATTAGGACTGGGTTGTTCTGTTTTTCATTGGTTCACATTTTCTTGAAGAGGTATCACCTGGCAGGCAGGAGATCACCTGGCCTCAGGCAGGGCACAGCAGCAGACCCCAGGGGATGGGATTAGTCTGATTTTCCACCTTATTATGGTTATTGCCCATGTCATTCCTATTAATAACAACAGCTGGAACGCAGATCCACTGGAGAGCTGAGAGTGCCTATAAAGCCATGGCAGCATTGAGGAGAAGGCCTGGTACCAAGGCAGAGTGTCCCCAGTAAAGCACTGGCCATGCAGGTTTGAGTTGGCTTTGGAGCACCAGCGAGCCCTGGCTCTGATGGCACATATGTTCCCGTAACTGCTTCCCGATCCCTTCTGTGTGCAGGGCACATCAAGCCTCCTCTTGCCTCATGGCATATCTTTCACGTCGAGTAATTACAAATAACCACTAGCCATAATCTTTTAGCTCAGATAAATAATGAAATTGGGTCTGGAATTCAAAATTTAAACTGCTGGAATTTAAAATTTAAATTTGGGAGGAAAACAGCACCTTTGTCCTGCAGAGCCAGAGCAGCTTCTGGTGCCTTGGACTCGGAGCCAACAGCACAGATCCTTCATTACAGGACAGCACACAATTGCCTAAACACTCTTCAAGATCCAAACCTAAGATACCCATGCAAATCCCAGTCTCCCGCTCCCAGAAGGGACTCCTCACATTCTGTACCTGCCTCAAAGACCTGCAGTTGTGCTGAAATCCTTCCTGACCAGAGGGCCAGAGCTGGGCTTTGATTTACACCCAGTTCAGTCTCCCTGGCTGAGCCTGCACTGTGCTATGGGGGTGGGAAAGCAGTCAGGCTTCCTAAGCTGTGTTCCCAGGGTCCACAAAGCCCCAGTCCAGTCTGCTGCTCAGCACGCACCGGGCCCTATAACATCAGGGCATCGTGTACAGCCCACGGGGCACAAGGGACACAGCCGTCTCTCAGTTATCCAAGGAGCAGAAAAATGCAGATAAGCAAACTGGATATTACAAAATGTATATAAACTAGGCTCTGAGAATGTACAGTGAGGGGCAAGAGGCTGCTGGGGAGCCCTGAGCCCTGGACTAAGGGACCCAGTGCAGAGGCACAGCACAGAGATAATCCAGAGCATCCCCATGCCTGTGGCGCCGTGATGCACAACATCACGGATTTTCACCATAGATAAGCAAGACTTGACTGGAAATGTCAGCAATGCCACATCTAGATTCATTTTACTCAAAAGCCTGTCCTTACTGAAAGTGGAAAGCAAAAGACTGTCTCTCGCAGAGCGCACTGTAGGCAAAGTGAGTTCATCTGAGCAACTGAATGGTTTTTGCAGGGAGAGGAGACAAAATTGTCCTTGCTCTGAGGAAGGCAAGAGTGCTCGATGCTTTAGAGGGTATTTATTTTAAAATGTACATCACCTGTTGCTCTGGGGCATGGGCGTTTCCAAAGCAAAAAGGAATTAAGGAGAAAATCACACAAATGACTCCCAGTGGATTGCATTATTTAACATAGCACAGCTCCTCACAAAGGGAAAAGCACACGGATCTGCTCATCCCAGACATGGGGTGTGCATCCCTGAAGCTGCAGAACTGCCACCAGCCACCCCAAAGCTGGTGACACACAGATGAAGGGACACGGACACACGGCTGCATCCAGGCACACCCACCAGCGACTTCCCTCACCCAGAACCAGGAATTCACAGGGAAATTAGTAAATTGACAGGACCAGAACCCATGAAAGTCTGTCCTAAAAAAGCTGACACAGTTGGCCAGGGTTTAAAAATATAGGGCTATTAATACAAACCAGAAACATTACTCCTGGATGGCCAAGTACAAGGAACCCTTTGTGACTGAGGCACTGCAAAGTGTTCTGAAACACCTTTTAAAAAGGAAGCACAACCCTGGACTGTGTCACGTTAGACCACAATCTGTTAAACACATCTTCAGGAATAGATTCAATAATGCATAACTCTCATTTATCAGTATCGTGGTAAGAGGTCAAAATTGTATTTAAAAAGAAGGTATTTTCAGCGCTGAGAGCTTGGAACTTCAAACATGGTGGCTGTTATTATTGCAAATCAATGCCCTGGCTGGATTAATGTCCAGATTAATGTATTACACTGATAAATTCACCACTCAGGCTCCTTATTTGCTGTTCTGATCTCCTGATTTCTCAGGGTAAGTCGGCAACCACACCTCACACTCACATCTCACCTTCCATCCACATCAACTCCTGACAGGGCAAACAGGCAGCACTTAAAGGAGATAAAGCCCAGAGTAAGAGTAAAGCAGCTTCTCTCCTTGAGATGCTTGTTGAGCCAAAGCCTGTGGTATTCCCTGGCTCTCTGAGCTCACTGCCTATGGTGCTCAGAGCCCTGGTTTGGCCAAAGATCATCTTGCCTTCTGCACTGCATCACCACAAACCTGGCAAGCACTGCACACTGCTGGTGCCAACCATGCCTGCCTGCACTTGGCAAGGCCGTGCCTGGGGCAGGGTAAGGCAGAGAAGTGGCACCGCGGGGCTGCACCACAGCACCCACCTCTGCCCCCCTGGGTTTTACCACTGAGATACCAGGGGGTATCTGGATTGCTGCTCTTATTCCCATCCGATTGATTTGTGTTACCATGGCTTTTCCCCACTCAAAGCCCAGGGACAGGCTGAATGTACAGGCTGTCTCATCAAGAAGGTAATGAATGGATGCTCGTTAAATGCACAGAACTCTCCCCAGATTGCCATCAGAGCCTGTAAGCCTATTACAGGGATTGGCCAGATCAGCACAGGGATATGCAACCTTCCACTCCTAAGCTGCTTTTCTCAAGTCAGACCAGGAATGACTGAGAGTCACTGCCTGATGGCTTCTCAGATTTTATGGAAAATTGCCACAGCTGAAATGTTTCCTTTAACAGGAGTAATTCAAGGCAGACACTTGTTACAATCTTCTCCCTCAGCTGGACCACAGCTTGGACCAATGCCCCTCAGCTCCAGTTAAACAGGGTGGAAAGGCTGCAACGTCAGGTCTTTTTTCAAGCCATCACCAGCTGTTGTGAAACAGGAGTTACCCCAGCAGCACTCAGGGGCACAGGGAGAGCAGCCACGAGCATCCACGTGGTCCTGCTCCCATCTCCATCCCCTCAGCTGCTGCACTGCCCCTACACCCGAGAGCTCAGAGCCCTGGTAGGAGCTCCAAAAGCCCGGAGTAGGTAACATGAGCTCCACCCAAGCCCCTGCTAAGAGTGAGCCAAGCTGGCTGTGTTGTTTCTCACCTCAGCTTGAGCAAACTGCTGCTGCCTGAGGGCAGGGAAGGGCAGAGTGGGATGAGCGAGGGCTCCACCACTGTCACCTCACCCATTGTGTAACTGTCCCCTTCCCCTCTCTCCAGGTCATGCTGCACAGGACACATGCAAGCACCGTCCCCATCCCTCTGTCCCACTTCTCCTGCTCATGGGGCCACATTTCCTGCCTAGTATAAGGAAATTATCACCTGGGTGGTGCTGGAGAAAACGGTTACACACCAAGATAATTCTATTCGAAGTCTAGAGGGCAAAGCTGTCACAGATGAAGTATCTTTGTCTATCATCTGTTGGGAAACACAGGACAGAATGCCAGCCACTCAGCTTAATGCCTGGCATTCCAGCTCCTTCAAATGAGCCCATGCCGCTGTATGTAATCACAGGATATATTTAAAAGCATAATTTCCATCCAAAAGGACCATAGCTGGGGCAGTATGACTCATACAACAACCTGTGCATCAGAAAACATGTCAGGAAGACTGGGAATTTGTGAGCACGCTGCCATCTGTGTACAAATTTGGCTGTGGACACGATTTCTCAAAGCAGTCCACGGCAAATTCCTCTCACATCAATGGCAGTTTGGAGGCCGCTGAGTCCCAAAAGTCAGGTCCTTTGCCTCTGCACCTAAGGGATCAAGAACACTTCCTGAAGCTGCACAGGAAGTAAAGGGATACAAATAATACAGAGAAAGGCAACAGAATTAAAAGGCATCTCTCCCCATATACCTATTCCAGCACTCCGGAGCTCAGCAGTTAGAGCTGCAAACTCAGCTTCATTCCTGCCATAACAAAACCATCTCCACAGCATAATTAGTGTATTCTTGTTAAAATGGGTCCAAGCGCATGGAAAGAGGCATCCAAATATGAATGTTTTTCAAGACAACATGGCGTTTTCCCTGTCTAATAGATTCAATTCATTAAGGAACACCAAGAGCCAAGCAAACCACTTGGAGCAAACCTTGCTGATTTTAGCAGCCTTTCATCCTCGGTGAATTCTCCATCAGCAGACTGGTTTGCGCATTATTATTTTTTACCTGCTATGAACTTGACAAGCTTTTTTAGTCTGACTTGCCTACACATGGCTTACAAACTATCTGTTCTGTAACTACTGCTCAAAATAGTGCTTATTCCTAATTTCCTTAATGGGTCAATTAAGTCCCCTGGCATTGTTCTGCTCCAGGACTTGGTGACTGTCACATCCACACACAATTTTCAAGATAGCTGGGTCGAACGTTTGTGTGAGCAGATATTTTCACGAGGATTTGCAACACTATCTCAGGGCAAACATCTGAGTTGTCTGAAGGGGTTTTGAATGAATATTTTTCTGCGTTGTTCACCTACCTCTAGAAATAACGCTCCATCTGTTCATGGAACACTTCCCTTCTCTTCCTTAGGTGGAGTGAAGGTCACGCAAGGGAAAGAAAAATTTGCACATCCCCAACGTCCTACAACTCCACCACGCACGTACCTGGCCAAGGTCACCAACCAGTCAAGGGAAGAAATACAGCTGTCAGGTTAAGGGTGGTGAGTAATCACCTAGTGCATCATTGCTGCGACAAGCACCCCAGGACACAGGCCGGAGTCACAACATGTCCTTTGCAATTAATCACTAATCAGGACGTGCTACAACAAGGAAGTCAAATGGCAACTCTAAAGGTGAACTAAAATGTTACTTTCAAAACACCTACGCTTAAAAAAGCCAAACAAAACCAACCAGAAAAACTCAGCTCTCCATTCTGAGGGGAAAGGCAAATGGAGGGTGGACAAAATCTCTACCAGCTTCTGGGTGAAAAACAGCCAGCTCCTACTGGGACTGATTCACCCCAGGAGAACTGGCAGCAGGAGAGCTCATGTGAATCTGGTTTGGGAGACCTTTCCCTCACTTGTCCCATGTCCCTGGAGGGAGCACTACCTGATTTCTATGAAAATAACAGGACTTGTCCTCCCCGGCTCCCCACACTGAGCTCCTGCCTGGTCTCTCTCTTACCTACGTGTCTGGGACAACCATGGGCAACCCAGTCCTCTACAGCAGTACGATAACCCTCAAGCCTTGTACTGAGCACTTACAGTCACGCAGTCACAGAATCATTAAAGTTGGCAAAGATCTCCAAGATCATCAAGTCCAACCTTTGAGTGAACACCACCATTCCCAGTAAACCTTATAACAAAGTGCCAGGAAGGAGCAGGTTAAATGCTCCGGTTTCAGCTCAGAAATGATCCTCCAGAGGACAGACACCTGGACTCGTACGCTGAAAAAATGCAAACAACTTCCCTCTCTGTCAGATCTCCAAACCATCTAAAACTCTTCCTCTAGTGGAAAGATGCATCCAGGAACAGCACTGGGATGGGCAGCTGTAGCTCTTGGATGGAGATGATGCATTTTAGGGCAGGAGCAGCATGGATATGATCCATTCCCAGGACTGCCAAAACTGCAAGAGGTTCTTGCTGCTCCCTGTGTGGCCGGGACTGGAAAAGGCTGGGATTGCCCTGCAATCCTATTCCCCCCACCTGAGCACAGCCAATGTGGGACCCTGTCCTTAGTGAGCAGTGACACCAAAGTCCATGGGAACACCTACAGGACTAGGATTTCAATGCTGCTTTCCATCTGTAGAGCAAAACCAGTGTAAAATCTGACTGACAGTCCGGGGAGGTTGGTACACCCAGATTTGAGAGCTCACAGTGACAGTCCAACTTGGGTCTGGATTGAATCTTGTCCAAATAGATGGACTCAGCCCAGAGGAATTCTCATCCAAGGACCCACTCAGGCTCAGCTTCAGCCATACTATATATTGTTTGCCTGGCATGCAGTCCATACTCAGTTATATCCAGGAAATAAATACTGCTCATTTTGGAAATAAGGTTTCCCTACTCAGAACGTTTAAAGGATGCCTTAAAGGACTGGTACTTCTGGAATAAGAATTTTCAGAAAAGAAACCATATAATGAAGGTGGGAGATTCTGACCTAAAGGGAAATCTCCAACTTCTCTCACAGTGGTTTGTTTTCAGCTAAAAAGCAGAAGTTGAGTGTGTGGCCTTCCCTCGGATGTACCACATGTCCAATCCACTGCGGATTGGACAAGCATGGCAAGATCCACCCAGGGAATTCACAGGGATTTTGCAATGAATGGTGCCACAAGAGATAACATTAATTGACAGTGAAATATGCCCAAATCTCTGAAATAAAACTTCAGCTAGAGCTGTTTTGACTAATTGCTGAAAACCAGAGCACATACCCTCGCTGCTCTGCACCTCTTCCATTTCTCTTTCCATCACAGGACCAATTTCCAAATATTCCCAAAGCTTTAAGAATGCTGTGCCAAGCCCTGTCCCACTATCTAATCTACCATCATTAAGAATTGATACTGTTTTTTGAAAGCATCCAAGATGTTCTCTTCAGGAAGGTACTTGGTAAGTACCCTCCTGAAGACATCTGTAAGGAATTTTTACTACTGGCCTAGATATTTACTCCACCTGGAAGAATTAAGTGGCTCTAAGGAGCTTTTAGTTGAAGTAAATCCTCATTTAAACAAGCCCTAAGAAAATGGATAGGAGCTCCAATTGTCTCATTCACTTTTTTTTTATGACCCACTCAGAAGAAAAAGAACCAGGCAGGATGTAATGTGATCTGTCTCTCCCAAGTTTCCCTTGTTACTCCATGCTTCACTCCTCAGTGCTTTTCCCTCCTACAGCACTGCCATGGAAACAATAAATTATCCTACTCACAAATTTTCACAATAATATAGCCAGAGTTGCTCAAGAAGGAGCTGCCTTCCTTCAAAACTGCCCAGCTGGAGCAGCCAGGAAGCATATCCAAAGGGAAGGAGTATGGAAAAGAACTGCCACAGTGTAGAAATCTGATCACAGTGGCCAAAGACATGGCCAAAGGGTGAGATGAGCAACACTGCAAGTGGCACCGTGGTCAGGTACGATGGGAAAACAACCCTTCTCCTTGTTATTTCATCTGTGATAGGAATCAGGGAGAACCTGGACATCTCAAAACCATGGAGAGATTTTTCCTTGCATTTATGTTTGGACAAAGTGTGCTGGGGTGGTTTCACAGCTCAAGTCCTGTTTTTTCCAGAGCTAACATCAATAGAAGAGGCTGTCCCAAATCTTCTGCTGCCTCGCAGTAGATGGTGTCATTTCCACACTAACATGATGGAAAAAAGGATAATCTCCCATCCAATTCAGCTGCAGTCTTTGATCAGTTAGCCCCTGGATCACAGACTGAGTCTGCTGTCACACAGTTTTCGGGATCCCATGATGTAGCACAAAGCAAAAAAAACCAAGGGCAACAAACCAGCCCCAGCATTTCTTCTGGTCTTTGACACCTTTACATCTCCCCTGCAATGTGGAAGAGGTGATGTCATTCACTAACATTCTCTGAGGAAAACCTTGGGAATGTATCAGAGAACGGAGAAATAGAACTAATGAACAGGAAGCAAACTCATTCCAAACCCATGTTCAATGGGAGAGATGTCACAGGGCAAGGAATGGCAGGAGCGATGGTGGCAGGGAATCAGAGGAGTCTGAAATGCACTGAAACGAAAGCAAGATCCATGAGAGGCTGTAACAGTCCCTCCTTCATGGTTTGTTCTGCACGAAGCAACTCATTCCAGACAGATATCGACAGCGTGGGAGGGATTCAGAGAAAAGCAACAAATTTTATCAGAGGTTCTGGAAGGATTAATACCCAGAAAGAGATTAAACCTGTTAAAAGCTCAGCTAAACTACCATTTCAGAGCCTGCTAACACAGTTTAAATAGTTCCAGAGAGGTATTAGTTATGTATAATGGGGAGAGCTGGGAGTCTGAAATGGAGAAAGGCTCCATTTTACCTATCTAAAAGGAAAACACTGACAAAGGATTTAAAACAGAGGATCTACAAGGTGAGGAACAAAAACAAAATGAAGCACTTTTCCCAAGGCAGCCCAGGAAGGCAGGAGGGAGCAGAGACCGGGCACCAGCACGTGAAGCTGTGGCCAAGAGCCTGGTGGGATGGGACAGAGCCTTCCCTCTGCAGCAGCAACCAGCCCTGAACCTCTCAAACCACGACCAGCTCAGGGGTGGATGTCTATCATCTGGAAAAAGTTTCTCCAAGGCCAGACTGGCAGGAGCAGACTGTGGATGTAGCCTAATGTAGTTACACCAGGTGAGCTGGGCTGAGCACATTAACAGGCTCTTTGATGGCTTTGCAGTCCAGGGATAGGCCAGTGAAAGTCTCCTTGGTGATGCAACGCAAGGACCAACCCACCCGTGGTGTTTACAGTGGGCGCCAGGATGGCCACTGATGTACTTGGGAGTGTGTCCATTGCACAGGCACTGCCATGAGCTGGGCTGGGACAGTAAGAGGATCGTGTCACTGCAGCACAACAGCAGTGCTGCCACGGCACTGACGTCTGCTCACAGATTTCAAACAAGAAAGCACTCTGACAGTTCCTCGTTCTCCAGACCTGCTCTTAAACTCATCTCTTTTTGGAGAATTCAAATGGTCCTCCCTTCTAAACTGCAGCACAGGGAGTAGGGCAGGGGGGTCTCTGTTCCCAGGCTATAGTGGCAGAGGAGATGCCACGATCCTGGAGCCCCACACCTGCCCCCAGCAGCACCAGTCTCCTTGCTGCAAGTAACACAGTTCTGCCAAAATCTCCTGGCAATGTGCCACAAGAATTCCCTTGAATCCTTCCACCTTGCTGTGCCAAAGGGCCTGTGGCTCTTTGGGTGTGCAGCCTCACCTTTTCCTCACCATTCTGAGGACTTACTTGTCCCAGAAGGCCTGTAAATACTTGGAGACATCCTCTTTCTCCTCTTAAAAAGGCAAAAATAATAATCCCATCTCTGTTATTATTTACATTCCTCAGAAATGCAGTTCCTCAAACAACTTCTAACAACTCAAGTCAGCAGCCTGTCAAGGTCGAGAGGAGATTTGTGGATATTCCAAAACAGGTCATTTCAGTGCCCCAAACAGCCTTAATTAAGTAAGAATATATATAAATACTACAAAACATCTCCATAAAAGTGTCTGAACTATCACTAGTGGCAACGTACAGCGTTGTTTGCACCGTACAAAGCTCCCCAGGCCCTTCTTCCTGGGGTCACTCAGTGCTAGAGGGGGAACTGGGGATATTTTTTCTGCACTTTAATTGAGCTGGAGGAATTAAACCCCAGATTGGATGCTGGCATCAGGTTCTGCACAGGTGTTTTCAGGTAGCAGCAGCTATCCAGGGGAAAGGAAGGTGTTCCTGGATGCAACATGGCTGTTTCACAGGGCAATCATGGAAAGGGAAAACACACACAGTAACTATTCTGCGAGCTTTGGACACTGGAGACACATTTTCAAGGCATTCATGTGTCCATCTGAAGCCGCTGTCTCAGCACCGGACCAAAGGGTGCTGTCACCTGGCAAAGGTACCTAAGGACAGTTTTCTCCAGGGAGCACAGATTTGTCACAAGGAAAGGCACAGCCTTGTAGTGCCCAGTGCTGCCAGAAAGCAGGAGAAGCTGAAATCTCACAGGAGAATCTCCTCTAGTCTCTCAGCCTATCTGCCCTTTCGCAAGTGAGGGGAAAGGCGGATGCCTTGGGATGGCAGGATCCCAGGGCTCCCCAGCCACTATTCCCACTCAGTCGCTGCTCTCCAGCCAAGGGCATGCATCACAGCAGCCAAAACTGTACACACTCCAAAAAATCTGATCCTCCTGTGACAGCCCCAGTTCCAGTGCCACAACTGCTCTATCCTGCAGCCATGTGCTCTGCACAGTCCCAGGGGAGACCTCTCATTCCCCACTTGGAAGTGGTTTAACCCTCCCAGCAGACTGAGACCCAGGGCCTCCTGGTGCTGAAGGCAGAAGAAAGTTTGGGTGTGGCTGGGCAGACCGGCCCAGCAGTTCCCCACAGCAGCCAAACCCTCTGGACCTCACAGCTGCCTCCATCCACAGCTGCTCCCAAGAGGACAGAGGGACCAAGAGCAGCAGGACTGTGCAACCTCCCACCTCTCTGCTCCCTTCTGCAACAACACAGCCATGACAGCAGCATTTCAGTGCTCCCCCAGCCCTGCAGGACCCCGGGAGGGGGATCCAGACTCTGCCAGTTTAAAGGCTCTGTCTGGGGTACAGTGGGTTCACAGGGCAGCTCACTGGCAGTTCTGCAGACCCAGCTCCCAGCATGGAACCCTCACTTCCGAAAGGAAATCACAGAATCACACCATCAGCAAGGTTGGAAAAGATCTCTGAGATCATCGAGTCCAACCTCTGACCCAACCCCACCTTGTCACCCAGACCATGGCACTGATGCCACATCCAGTCTGTCCTTAAACACCTCCAGGGATGGTGACTCCACTCCCTCCCTGGGCAGCCCACTCTCTCTATGAAAAATTTCTTCCTAATATCCAAACTAAACCTCCCCTGGCACAGCTGAAGACCCAGCCCTCTTGGCCTACTGCTGCTTCCTGGGAGAAGAGCCTGACACCCACCTGGCTCCCCCCTCCTGTCAGGGAGTTGCAGAGAGTGAGGAGGTCTCCCCTGAGCCTCCTCTTCTCCAGGCTGAGGCCCCCCAGCTCCCTCAGCCTCTCCTCACAGCACTTGTGCTCCAGTCCCTTCCCCAGCCTCGTTGCTCTTCTCTGCACCTGCTCCAGCCTCTCCATGTCCTTCCTGAGCTGAGGGCCCAGAGCTGGACACAGCACTCCAGGGGTGGCCTCACCAGTGCTGATGCAGGGGCAGAATCACTTCCCCAGTCCTGCTTCCACACTATTCCTGAGCCAGGAATAAATAGCCCTAAACCATGGTCATTATTTCCCTAACATTCCTCTCCATGTAGGTAATTGCTGCAATCCCAACAGGATGGGGGCAATCCCAGCATCACTCCCACGATGACCAGTCTCTACCAAACTCCTGGTAGGTTGTGGTCACCACCACACAGAAGCTGGTGAGCCACAGCTCAGGGGGTGGAGGACTCAGGAAGGCTGAGGACAATCACCCAAGGAAGAATTCAGCCAGGACACTGTGACTTGACCCCCTGCCTTGTGCACAAAGTGCTGAAGGAGTTTAATTGATGGGAATCCACACCCTGAGTCACGCCCAGCACCCAACACAGAGGGGCTGCTTTTCCCACTCCTGATTTGCTCCAGGATAATGCCATTGCTCTGGCATCAGAGCCATGCTGGGAAGGGGCAGTTGGTTCTCTTCTCAATTTCAAAACACCAAATTGGATCCATGGTTTCCATTTGGGCTCATATCTAACAGCTACTGCTGGTTCCAAGGTGTACTGCCAGGGGAACCAGAGCAAGAGGCTGGAATCTGGGAGGAGTCATCAGGAATTGTTTTGTTTCTGACATAAAATAGTGCAGTTTTTAAATGTGAATTTTCTGATTCTTTCATGCATTTAACTTCTCAAATTGACCTGGGTTTTATTTAATCTTTTAAACACCAAAAAAAGTGAGTTAAAATGTTGTATGAGAAAAAAAAAGGAACAAAAGAGCATAACCATTTCAGTTATGCTCTTAGACATTTGTCAGGATAATTTTATTCCTTCTGAAACACAAACTCTTTCCAAACTGTGAGCAAGGTTTCAGGTTGAATGCTGCAAGGTCAGAACAACACAGATTTTCCCTTTCTGGAGCAACACATGCTCCCATCCCCACGTCCAACCTTCAGAGTGGCTATTCAGGACTCTTCTTCCCATAACAATCTTGTCAAATTAATTCATCATTAAGGACAGATTTTTTTCCCTCACTACTGTGCGTTAATTAGCGAAAGGGTTGCCATGGAAACCCAGCAACACTTGTTAACACCACAGAATTCACCATGTTGGCAAAACTTGGGCTTAGAGCCCCGCAACAGGCGCAACGACAGGCACCAGTGCTGGGGACGTGTTGGAGCCAGATTGGCTCCCTTCATGGAGGCTTTGACATCTTTTACTCAATAAAAGTTGGAAAAACTTCTAAAAACCTGGATATTGCAAGGATCTGTAGTGACAGAACAAGGGGAAACAGCATTAAGCTAAAGAAGGGTAGAGTCAGATTGCATATTAGGAAGAAATTCCTTCCTGTGAGGGTGGGGAGGCCCTGGCACAGGTTGCCCAGAGAAGCTGTGGCTGCTTCTGGATCCCTGGAAGTGTCCAAGGCCAGGTTGGACGGGGCTTGGAGCAACCTGGGCTAGTGGAAGGTGCCCCTGCCCATGGCAGGGGGTGGGACTGGTTGGGCTTTAAGGTCCCTTCCAACCCAAACCAGTCTGGGATTCTATGACATCAGGACTGTCATATCACAGTTATTCTGTGGATCGATCTGAGGGTAGGCTCCCATTTTCCTGATGTTTTAGTAAATGCAATAGAGAACACTGACAGGAACCAAAATAAAGCAAAAGAGGTTGAGCTGAGTGTGTATGAACAAAGTTCAGGCATGTGCTCAGCCCCAGGCACTCACCGCCAGTAATTACCCATGGCCAGCTTAGAGCCTGTGGCCACCAACTGCTGACACCACAGTGGTGGTGAAGGCGCACTGGAGGGGTCCCCAACACCCCCTCCAGCTGCCATGACTCTGCCTGGAGGGATCTCTACTCTCAAGCCTCGAGGGTTTGCAGCCCTATAACACCCTAAGGGAGGTTTCCCCACCACCACACTCCTGCCTGATGATCAGAAACTGCCTCCTGAGAGCCTGTATTTGCTGTGATCATCCAATAACTGCTCCTTCTATCACCTGAGGCAGTTCTACTCAGCAGCTCTTTGTCCTCAGAGCATTTGGAGAGCAGCTCCTGCTTTGTCGCTGCTCTGCCAGGCCAGCCAAGGCACTCTGCAGCTCACCTTCATGGACAGATCCTCCATCCCCTCAGCCCTTGTCCCTGTTCCAGCTCAAATACATTCCTGTTGAGTACTGGCAATCCAACAGTCTGCTCTAGTCCAAGTGAGCTCCACTCTCTGGTACAGCAGCATTAATCTCTACTGGAAATTCATCTCCTAATCCATCCTTGGATCATACCTTGCTTTTTTATGGCCATGTCACACTGTGAGCTCTCCATCAGCCTCTGATCACCCTGATGGAGTCCAGCCTTTGTCCTGCATGCACAGTGGAAGCTGCAGCAGGCACTGCTCTCCCAGGGAGCCACACGCTGCTCTCTGCTGCCGTGTGCTGCCAGTGACCTCAGCCCTCTGCCTGGTTATCTGGTTACCCTGGTAATATTCCATCTCCTCCTTTGCAGAAAAAGTCAAGGCTTCAACCACCTCTTTAAACAGTCAGTTCTCACTATCTGTGTAAAATCAGATACAAGTCTCAGCACCAGATTAATGCAGGTATTTCAGGACAAGAACAAAATCCCAGGTTCCCCCAGCAAACAAAACCTGGAATAAGGCAGGGATTTGTCCATCCCTCGCTGAGCCAGCTCCTGAGGAACACAACGCTCACCAGCAGGTCGCCTCAGTGTCTCAGACCAAGGGAAGTCCCCCTCTCCTACGCTTACTGGAAGAGAAACAATTTTGGCTCTTCCATCCTGTGAAACACCAGCAAGCCCAGGCAGAGCCCCCCACCCTGAGCACCCTACTGGGGATACCCACCCGCCCACTGCCCCTGCAAATGCTTCATAAGAAGGAGGAGCCAGGTAGGATTTTTTTAACCCTTCCCCCCTTCTTGCTCTTCCGAAGGATACACATGGCTCACATCAAAAGTCAACCCAGGAAACAGGGAGCCAGCCCGGACCCTGCCTGTGCAGAAGGTCACAACAACCTCTCTTCCAAACACCTCCTCCTGCTCCAAGACAGGGTTGCTTCCCACTCCAGCAGATCCTCCCCTACTCACACCACAGCTCAGCACAGCTGTGTGACGAGAACCAACTTACACACCTCTTGCATTTTAAGGAGAAGACATTCAGGTGCACAAGAGCAGGATATATGAGGAAGTTCAGCTTCTCCACAAGTATCCACATTACGACAATTTAATTTGACAAAACCATTAAAGAAATCAAGCTAAAAAAGATCCCTGCTGCCAAGTTTCTCCAGCCCTTTACATCATTCCAGCAATCCACCCAAAGGAATTTTTCTCATCTCAAATAAATAGTTATTTTTGCACTTAAGGAAAGATGAAAACATTTTCTATACTTTCAAACTTTCTCTGGCATCCCCATCAAGCTCAAATCCCTCCTCAAAATACCCTCCAAACTCTGGGGAAAAACATTTGCGGCTGTTGCTAAAAGCTCCAGAAAGTTTCTTTCACAGGCTGATGCTTCTGCAGTGACTCGCTTTCCTGTTACATAATTCAAGGGCCCAAAAAAGACATAAAGGAACAGAAATACTAAACCAAGGCTGGTCTCCAAATGGGAAATCTGAAACACGAAAGAGCTTCTGGGAAAACAACCTTTTGACAGTCCAGAGCATCTCCCATGCCTCAGTGCCCGTTGCTCTACCTCAGGTCAGACGAACACGAAGCTTTCATGTTGTGCAGTCTAAGTGGAGAGAGCCTTCCTCAAAACTGGGGCACTAATTATATTAATCAAGGCTTTCGGTCAGTACATCCCATCAAGCCCAAATTGCTGTTTCCTGAATTAATAGTTCTCAGACCAGTTTCAAGCAGACGGGAATCCAGCAGAGTTGGGAAATCAATGTCAATACACTGAATCCAATAGATTTTATTTTTAGTTTCTGTTAGCGTGAATGAGATCAGAATTGGGTCTTCTTGTACCAGAGTAGGATTAGGTTACCTACTCCTGCAAAATTTCTGGTAAAGGGAAGAATATTAGGGCATATCAAAAATTAAGGGAAATGAAGAAAGTAGACAGGTCACCCAAAATTGAGGAAAGGTACGATTATACTTGGATAATTCTCAGGCATTTCGGTGAGTATCCAAGTCAAATTTGATAATAAAAGAAGAAAAGTCATGTGTAGTATTCCACACTGAAAAAAACCCAGCAATAAATAATAATCATGCACAAACAGCCCAAGGGCCACAGACATGCACTACCAATCCTGTAGAGCCCCATGCAAAGGTACTGGAACACTCCACACAAAGACACCCAAACACTGCCTGTATCCAGGTGCTTCAGACCATATAATTCCTCACACAAAGTAGGGTTTATGGACTTCCTAGTACGTCTGTCATAGGGAGAGTACCGACAAACTTTTACAAAACTGCTCAGTGGTCCCTGTGCATGTGTGGTTCTGCCTCTCAAAGCCAACCCTGGATTAACCCAGGGGCCAATAAAACTCTGCTCTGGACACACTCCACTGCCATCCTTGGAGCCAATCCTTTGTCTCATCCACAGAGCAGTTAGCCCAGATGTAACTGCTGTGACTGAGGGCAGGACCTGGCCTTAAGGAAGGGACAGGGAAAGGCAGGCAAAGGTTAAAGCAGAGAAACAACATGTGAGGAGGACGGCAGGAGCTAGAGGGGCCTTCAGTTTTGATTCACCAGTCGCTGGGATCAAGTGACCTGACACTGCACAGCTGCTCTGGGTCCTCAGCAGAGATTTGAGGATCTGCGTCCGAATACAAACCTTCCTCCCTTCTGCAACCCACCGAATAGCTGGTGAGTGCCTTTGTTTCCAGGTCATCTTGGGCTCCTGCAGCTCTGGAACGCATGGGAATTGGGGGAAGCCCTATGACCTGCCATTCACTTCTACGGGAGTGATTTTTGCTCCTGTGTCTAACCTGAAAACACAAAATTATCATCAAAACTAAGCAGCCCTAGGGGAGACAAGGGACATGCTTGGGGAGAGAGCACCAAAAAGCTGCGCAGCAAACCCAGTCACATAGCCTGAATCCCTTCCCTGCAGCCCTTCCCAGCACTGCCTCAACCATTACTGTGGCTTCCGTGTCTCTCTGGGGTTACTGAGCGTGTCTATCAACTTCCACATGCCTCCACTGCAAACCTCCTAGATAAGAACAGAAAAATGTTCCTGATCCTTCCCTCCAGGATTTAACCCCCTTTATTTGCCCAGATTGGATGCTCTGCCAGTTATTCCCTCCCCACAAGCCCCCCATCTCGGGCAGGTGCAGCCATGAGACCCCTCAAGCTGGGACCACGGTTCAGATGCTCTCCTTATCTCCCCTCTCTGCTCACAGCTCTTCCCATGTTTTTTCTCCAGTAGCTTTAATTCCAGCACTGCCTTGCATTAGGAGCTGCAGTGCTCCTGTTGTCAGCGTTTTATAGGGAAATTCCGATTTATCCTGATGCATGCAAATGATCCAGGCGGGCAGGAACTTGCTTCGGACAGAGCTGGAAGTTTGCTGTGGGAGGCTGCTCTGGAAATGTCACTGTGGAGGATCTAAACTTGGCTGGAATATTCACTTTCCTGCCTCTTGGAGGTCCTCACTCCCAAAGCCACCAAGGTGTGTGCAATACTACCTTCACCTGGATGAAAAGACTCACAAAAGAATCCATCCATCTATCCATCCATCCACCCATCCCTCAGATCTTACAGGCTCACAGTGAATGTCCCAGACACGAGGCTACGTCTGGCCTCCCCCAGGGCTGCAAAGCATCACTCAGCATCACTGGTCTATGGTTTCCCCCCCAAATTTCTCCAAGTGCTGCAGAGGTGGGTGCACAGCTCTCCAGCTCGCACATGTAAGAACTGCTACCGACCCTGCATTTTCAGCTTCTGGGCATCTTACAGCCTCTCCTCCCAAATTCCTTGCTTCAACCAGGACAGAAACTCCTTTTTTTCTAGCAGCTTGGATTTTTAACAGAAATTATCTCAACACAATATAACCCCTCTAAACTTGCCTTTTTCACACTACAACCCCAGTGCGAGAAGGGCTTATGAGCACAAGACAAGCCTAAGAATATGAACAAAAAATCCTGAAACTGAATTCAAACTAAAGAAAAATGAAACTGAAAACTGGGTTCCCCCAGCTGGACACCAAGGAAAGCACCTGTTGTCCATGGGGAAAGCTGCCATGCCCATGCAATTCCCTCCCTGCAGTGCCAGAGGCAGGACCAGGAGTTTTTAAATCACTGTTAACCATCCTCTTTTGCAGAGGGGAGGTTTCTTCCTGTTATTTTTAAACTCTGCTGCCTGGTACCTTACAGATGACAACCTTTGCAGAGCAGCTGGCAGCCCCTCAGCTCCCCAACAACGGGCTGGTGCCTGTGGGAAGGCTCCAGAGCCATTCCCGGAGCCATCACGATGCTGGGCCTCCTGCGGCAGAGCTCGGCAGCTCCAGATGAAAAGGTGTTTTATTTGCTGTGGCTCTACTTCCCATCCTCAGTGCTGGAAATAATTCCAGACTGAGAGGGACCCAAGGGATATTTTGCAGAGAAAACCGTGGGCAGCTGAGACATTGGAGTAATTCTGGAACTGAAACCTGGAGGGACTTCCCTTCATTTTTGCTTTTTTGAGTGTTTTTTTTAGTGTCCTGCACAAAATTCTCTCTCTTTCAGTGGTGATTCTGGAAAATTAGCAACATAGCTTCGCTCTGAGCTTTTAAGCTTCTGTCTGCGTTAATTTGCAAACACTGATATTTTTTTGCCTCTGTGTGCGTGCCTTTGTTCTGAACGTCCACGAGCAGGATGAAGGTACTGCGACAGCAATTCCTTAGTCCTCATCCATCCACTGTTTAGGAGTTTCACACGGAAGGGCCCAAAGAAAGGGTGCACGCACCTCCAAAATCTCTCCCCGACCCAGATCTACCACCTCAGAGCTTTCTTGCACTGTGTTGATGACACAGAAAGGAATCGCCTTCTTTCTGCAGCAGCCACAGACAACAGCCACACGCCTGGTGAGGGGACTAGGGCAGCCTCCCAGAGGACTAACATATTAATGAACTCAGAGCACACCAAGCTCAAACCTGGGAGGAGGAAGGACAAGCAGATAGTCAGGGTGGATGGCTGGTCTCCTTGCCTGTCAGAAATGCTGGTGTTGTGGCGGTTGTGGTGAGGGCCAGGCCAGGCTGAGAGACACTTCCTCCACCAAAGGAAGAGCATGGGGCCTGGCCAGGGCTCACTGCAAGCTCGCATTGATCTTTCTCAGCCTCCATCACCCACAGGATCTCACAGTGTGGTTACAGCACTGATGGGAAGAGCAACTCACCCTCAGTCAGGCCCCTCTGCCCCCAAACAACCTGGGCAGTAGGTTCTGCTTGGTTGTTTGGGTTTATAAAAAATGTCATTTAATCCCTGTTTCCAGACCAAAGCACAGCTCCCTGGGATTGTGCTGCTGACTCTGAAGCACATGGATAAATGCCAGGGCCTGCACAGATGAGTCCAGCTGTGAGCAAGGAAGACACTGGGGTTTGCAAGAGCATCAGCATCCACCCCCTCTCGGCCTGGCAGATCCCTTCCTCTCAGGAAGGCAATCCTGCCCTAACAAGCTTTAGACCAAGCCACTTCCTTTGCCACTGCCTTCTAAACCTTGATACCCAGGATCATGGATGTCAGCACCATCTTTGATGGGTAAGGTGAGCGGTGCCACTGCATTTCCTACCCACGTCCTTCTGTGGGCAGCCCCACAGCATTCCAGGGAATACCAGTACCTGGCCAAGCAGCTTTCAGATAATCACATACCTGACCTGAGGTGGAAATCACTCTCCCTTCTTCCATGTATCAAGATACCTCTTGAATTCCTTTGGTTTAAACACTCATCAGTCCTGAGTAGTAACTATTAGAGTCTGAAGCCACTCTGTGGCTTTGCAAGGGATCAGCCTCAGGGGCAGAGAGTTTGGAGGAAGAAAGCATTATAGTAATGAATTCTCAGCTCAGACTCTACTCATCAGTCAGGAAACACTGAAAAGAGGGAGGTGCCATGGGATCCCTAAAGAAACTTGCCATCTGCATCAAACAGCAAAGAATTATTCATCAATTAGAGAAAGGTTAAAGACCAAAAGCCCCCACGGCACATGGAAAGCTCCTGTGGCACACTGTCCTCCAGCCTCTGAAAGCTCAGTGGAGCCTCCTGCAGAAGGGCAGCCACATCCTTATTCCACCTTAGGGAATACTATGTATCAAGGAAATGCAGAAGTATTTATTCTGCCTGCTCTTCCAAAGTGCCACTGTCAGGTACGAGGAAGGAAATGGAGCCACAGTACCTGCATCCTCTGACTGGTGCAGCAAACTGGGCAAAGTTAATTTAGACATGAAGAAAAAACAAGATAAAAGACAGACCTGGCATCCCAGAGGAGATAAAATCACAGTGCCACAGAATTCTGAAGTGCACCACCTCTTAGCTTAAACAGGTGCTTTGGATTTTCAGGCATACAGGATTCAAAATTCCAGCTACAGACAAACATCTGTGCTGCTGGATTTCAGGCCTGGAGCTGGCATGGCCTTGGGTCTTCCCTTTGGGCCTGGTGCAAACACACTGCCACCCCTGAGACATCAGGTAATATCAGCTGCCAACAACTGGTAAGTCTCTTTATCCACTGGGGTTTGTACTCCCTGAAACTCCCAAATAACAGTATATCTTGTTATAATGGCCAAAAATAACCTTGAAAATATGCAAAGACTGACGATGTCTGACATTCAAAATAATGTAGTTGTGACATTTCACTTTGTTATTATAGCCATGGACAAATGGTTCTGCTAAAATATCTGTCACAAGCTAGTCCCTTATGCCCAGACTACAACAATCTCTTTTAGCAACTAAAAGGTTCTGCTAAACCATTATGAACTTAACTCCAGTCAGGAAAGAAATGGAAGAACTGGAGCACCAAGGTAGCAGCTATTCTTGTTAAATTGGTCTCAATTTTTCAAGGATCCTGTTGAACATTATAGAGGTCATACCCCGCGCTGCTGTGGAAACCTAAGAAGTCTCTAAAACCCATGGAGTTTAATAAGAAATGCTATATTCCCAAATTGCCTCAAATGTTTTACAGGGTATTATGACTTTCAGCTTTATAGGTCCAAACCACTAACCAAATAAAAAGTCTATTTCTTCCAGATTTTCAAGGTTCAATTTTTAAAAGGCCAGAGGCACAGACTGTTTCTGTGAACCAGGGAGGCCTCAGCCATCAGCTCCTATCAGAGATCCAACCGTCCTTCCCAGCTCCCAGGGTTTGTGCTCCCTGTGCACAAGGGTTCATCTGTTCCCATATTAACCTGGTGCCATTTACTTTTTTCAGCTTTCCTAATCATAGAATCCCAGAATGGTTTGGGCTGGGAGCAACCTTAAAGCCCATCCAGTCCCACCCCTGCCATGGGCAGGGACACCTTCCAGTATCCCAGGTTGCTCCAAGCCTTGAACACTTCCAGGGCTGAGGCAGCCACAGCTCCTCTGGGTAACACTGATCTAAGCTCTAATGTTCTAAGCTCTTTTTGTATTCTTGAGATAAAACTTCTCCTGAAAAGCCAAAATAACCTGTCATGGGACACTTCAGGCTGAGCAGCATCAGAGGATAAACCTCAGCATCCTGTGGGATCACGTTGCCAACATCCTTGGCTGTACATTTTCCATAAATCTCCTACATCTAGGTTCCTATTTCCCATGAAGCATGGTCTGAATGGACCGAAGTGGTTTATCGTGCCTTTTTCTCCCTCCTCCTGCCCTCACAGACACACTGTTGTTCTGCTGACAGGACTGAAGCCCTGCCCAAGGTTGTGCCACTCCAATTTACTGATGGATACCACAGCGTTCCTGGGGCTCCAGGCAGCTCAGTCTGTGGCCTTGGCAACTGTGTCTTCAAGCACGGACATGAATTATGGCAGTGGTGGTGCTGGTGGGGTCCGTCCAGCTGGACTGAAGCCACGACTTTCCTTGGGGTCACAGTGGCTTTCCAGGCACTGCCAGCTGGGGCTGGATTTACACTTTTCATTTACTGTATGTTGGGGTTGTAAAATTTCATCTTTCTTTCCATGCTGCCCTTCCCTTCTAGATTAATTTTATTACCAGCTCTTTTTACGGGCACTATAAACCACTGTTCCACATTTGGGCCCCGTTTAAGAAGATAAATTTCTATACAGACCATCTGGTATCTGAGGGCAACTCTTGAAGCACGCTCCTTGTTTCCCTTGTTTTCCTCACTGGACTCACATCCTCTTTATCCCCTTCAGAGGAGGTCAAACCAATAACACAACTAGTCAAGTACTGAAATATCGCAGCTGGTTTCTCTGGGGGGCAGATATTGTCCATTACACTCCCAAAACACAGGCAAGGACACTGAGGACCCTTCAGGTCCCTTGGGTCAGCTCAAATCAGCTGCTGGAAAACATAAGCAAATGCTGCTTTTTTGGGATTTACCCTTTACTTTCCCCACTCATGTTTCACAAATAAAAACCAACATCTTATTTCTCACTGAATGACAACACTGCAGTTCAGCAAATTAATAAACTCATTCACAGCTCTGTGCCTTGATTACTCCCTCTCTTTTATTACAAAGGAAAATGTCAAATCCTTTAATTTGAGTCTTTCAGGAGCATTTGAGCAGCTGATCAGCAGTTCCTCACCTCTGAAAGAACTGGCTCACAGGGGCTGCTCCACGCACAGCCTCAGATCTGATTTCTGATCCCACCCCTGCAATCCAAATCCTGCCAGGCTGACTCCCAGTTTACAGCAGTGAGGCTGAATCTCCACTGCCTGGAACTGGAATTGCTATCAGATAGGGTGACTTTAGGCTGGATTTTCATTTTGATGCTGAACTGCAAACACCAGCCTGGCTAAGCTGAGCACAGGGCCATCATCCAGAGCCATCCACCCAGCTCAGGCGGTCAGGGGGTATCGGTCACTGCCGGCCCAGGTGCCACAGCCTGCAGCTCAGATTAACATGTCAGCACAGGGCAGCCCTAAGCACCTGCCTCTCCACTAATATTACAGTCTCCCTACATGTTTTGCTCTCTCTGATCCAGCCTGGCCCACCCTGCTCCTCTCCCCGGTGTTCCCAGAAGGCTGCACGCTGCTCTGTGTCTCCAGCTGAGCATATTCATGAACTTTTGATGGAGTGCTCCACTCCTGCCAAGCCCCAGAGGATGTTTCACAGCGAGCAAGTGAGCTCACGCTGGGGGCTGGGGGCTGCAGCCCAGACCTGGTGCTTGGCCCTGCACTCACAGCCGTGCCAAGAACCCAGAGCCGGCAGCACCGTCCTGGCAGCGCCACTGCCTCCATCCAGTGATCCTCAGATTCTCCAGTGATCTTTTATATGGATGAAGTGCTCCTCTCCTTGCTCCCCAAGCACTGTTTCACTGAGGCATTGCATGTTTGCTCCCTAATACATCCATGCACGCTGATAAATGTTGAGCGTCTCGCTCCCTCCTCCTCCTCTCCCTCGGAATTTTTCCTCCCTTGTTTCAGCCAATCACACAGGGGAAAATTCCAGCCTGAGCTTCATTAGTATAGGATGTAAAAATAGAAGTACGTTATCTTTTGTAGTTCCCTCAGTTAATTCAACAGTGGCACGAAGGTAAAATAATTAAATGTTTGTCTAGTGAAAAAACAAGCCCACGAGAGAGACTGGGTTGGGCTTTTCTGGAACCCGAGCGTGGAGATTTGGGGGTTCTTGTGCTGCACAGACTTCGCCCTCCCCACTCTCCATAGCTACCAAAATGATGATGATTCCTCCTTCCCTCCTTTCCTCCTCCTCAGCTCAAAAATAAACACGATGGAAACTTCAGGAGAAGCTGGCAAATGTCTCTGCTGCAAAGCACAGACCTCCAGCAAGAACTTTCACTGAAATTTCCCCAAATGCTGCCTGGCAATTCCCTCAGCACCTTCAGGAGCTCTCCCGGAGACAAGAGAGCCAGAGGAGCGGGCGGGTTTCTGCGTGGACCAAGGTCAACACAGGAGAGGTTCAAAAAATATTAGTGAGTTGACTTGATCCTTCATCAAAATACTTTTTGCTTTTCCTTCCTAACACTTCACTGCCCACGACGTGCCAGGCTGAGCCGATGTGACAAACTGTCGAAACACATTTTTTTAACAGAAAAAAATTAAACCTAGACTTAAAGGTAAAACTGGCCTCTCTGAGTCCCTCTATCATATGTGACATTCCTGTTGGAAAAAAAAACCAACAAGGGCTCTGAGAGCAACTTGCTGGGAAAAGGCTACAACGAGTGGTTAGAGCTCCAGTCTGCAGTGATCTCCTGGGCTTCACCTTGTTTTTTAAGCTCACCTTAGTTAATAAAATAACCACAGAGGTGCAAAATCACCTGAGCATTTATCAATCCCCAGACATAAAACCTATAAGATGCTGTTCACTGATTCCATAAAGTAACAAGTAAGTATCCCCTCAATAATTCTGCTGGCTAATAATATCAGTTACCAAAGGGAAAGGACCACAAACACCACTGTTTCTCACTCTCTGAACTCCCATTTCGTGGTTTGTTACTGCTGTTACATTGGTAATGACCTGTTTACGACAAGGCTTTGGAGGGTGTCAAATCTCAACCACCTCCGTGTTCCCTGCTGGAGTCCGAGATTTCTATTGATGAGCTCCGTGGCTTGATGTAAAGGAAATGAGCTGAGTTTAAGGGTTGCTGGCACTCTCTTTGAAGAAATGCCTGGGAATTTTTAGACAGAGTCCTCAGCACAACAATAAAACGCCATGGCTGTGAGTCACAGTGGGCAGCACCTCCGTGTGAGTCCAGGAGCAGCAGAGCTCTGTCTGTACATGTGAGAAAATAATAAAAAAACCAATAACCCAGAAGAGCCCCACATGTCCAAATTCACATGCAGGAATGGGCACTTATTTGGGTCTCTGAAGCTCCACGCAAATCAACATTCCTTGCAAGCACAGAGGGTCACCTTTCCACTGCTCTGGGATTCCACAGGGTCACACCAGCTCTGCAGGTAATTCCTGATGTGCGGAGCTGCAAATCAATGTCTTGCTGCACACTGGGTGTGTTTGAGTGTGCAACAGCCTATAGACTTTTTATATTCTGTGCTTATAAATACATTAGGTATTAAAAAACAGTCTTTCCTTGGGGTTAGATGGGCAGTGAGTTTGTAAAAAGCACCTTACAAACGTCTGGCCATATACATTAATACAGTCTCCAAAGAGACTTTATGTTTCTCTCCAAAAACTGGTTGCATATTTACTGTTATTTCAAAATTATTCTCCTGGAAGTGAGGTGGACAGGTTTGAATTACTGACATATTATGTCAATGCATGATAGTCTAGGACAAAAAAAAAATTAAAGCCTGAGAGCTACAAAAAAATCTTGTGATTTCCTATCAAATTGGAAAGCTCCGAAGCCTTAGCTGACCAGGAATGTGGTTCATTGTTTTGGAGGTCTTGGACTCATGCCCAAACTCTCAGAATCCCACCCCAGCATTCTCCCCATTAGGTCCATCAGGATGAGCAAGATCCCTGGAGTTCCAGCCCATAGACATTTTAAAATGGCTGGAGCTACTGCAGGAAAAGAAAATGGAGGTAAATGTTCTATATTTATGCATCAATGTAAAGTGGGGAGAGTTTCTGAGTAAACAGCACAGGATGGAACAGAATTATTTAAGAATTAAGGCTTTTTTGCATGTTAGAAGAACCCAGTGCTCTTGGTAATGAATACAGGAGCCTTTTTAAAAATAAGACATTGAAGCTGCTGGACACAGATAAGACTCCACGGCTTTGTCTCTGCAGCACTCCAGCTCACCAAACACTGCTTGTGCTTTCTAAGGGTCACCCTTAAATCCAGAGGACTTCTGGCTACAGAGATCAGGGAGGTCTGGAATAGGCTATTGAACTGCCAAGATAAATCCTGTTCTTGCAGCCAACTCCACCTCTATCAATCTTCCAAAAGCAGGAATCAAAACACTGATTCCAGCATTTGCAATATCTCACTTACTTGCTGTTGCTGCTGCTTCTTCTTTAGGACCAGTGCCAAAACCAAGACTTACTTGCAGCTCCTGGCACCTGTAAGCACAGTCTACACCAAATCACCACCTAATCAAACCTGGACCTTTCCATCCAGCAGTCCTTCCAGGTTCCCAAAGCACTGGTGAACGGGCTGACTGGCTCACACGTCTCCACCTCCCAGCTTTCCAGCACAGGCAAACTGGCAAATCCTCCCCCCTGTTAAAGGCTTGAATCCACTCCAGGTAATAAGAGTAAAACACTCCCTTTCTCTGCTCCAGCTTTACCAACTGCCCATTTCCAGAGCCCTCCTACTCCTGAATCCATCTCAGCAGCTCTGCTGCTCCTCTCTGCACTTACCATCACAATAAACTCTATTTTAGGCACATCCTCCTGGTGTTGCCCCTCCATTAAGCTGTGCCCAGAGGTGCCTGCATGTGAGGAAACACCATGTTCCTTGTAATTTGGGGGGCTCGGGGTTCCAAAAACCACATTTTAATCACCTATTCTGCCCAGATCCAAAAGAATACTGTCCCCTTGAGATCCCATTCTGGTATTTTCTCTAATCCCAGGAGAAGTGCCGCACGTGAAGGTACATCAGCTGTTTTCCAGAAATACAAACCATGGCCTAGTGGAACACATTTTCTGCATGTTCTACTTTGTCCTGATCTCCAGTCCCAGATTTCCCTTTATAACACACTCCTCTATTATTAGTTTTACCTCCTGCATTGTATCCTTCTCCCTCTTTTATCTGCACTCTCTGGATTTGAAAAAGCCTGCATCTTCCCTTTCCTTGCCTCCATCCCAGACCACAGATGATTCCTCTGCGATGCTACCTCTCCAGATTCATCCCAATTTGAAGGATGAACCTCATCCTAACCTACTGCAAGCTCTGTTCCCATTTCTCTCTGTTGCTTTAAGCCAATTATCTAAATGTGAATGCATTTAACACCCTGCAGTGACAGTCTGAGACATGGGGAGGGGGACAGGCTTGGAAGAGAGAAGGGAGGTCAGAGGAGATACTGCAAACTTGGAGCTGACTGCTCGTGTTCTGCTGGGAATCTCAGTGTCTGGCTGTCAGCAAAGGCAGACATTTCCTTGGATTCCTGTCTCAAACCCTCACCTGTCTGCAAATGTGATGTCTGATCTTTGAGGAGCCTGCCTGGCCTCCTGGGTTACCTTCTTCTCGCCTCACTGCTTCAGTCCATCTCCCAGGACTGCATCCAGGCAGGACAAGGGGCAGGAGGAGACCAAGGGACACTCTGGAAGCAGTGAGGGGGCAGCTCCTCGAGCCCCCAGTGCGCCCAGCAGAGACACTCAGTCAGCAGCCACACAACGCAGAGCGTGTGCTGGGAAAGCAACAACTCCTGCAAGGCCAAGGCAGCAGAGCCTCCCCCCTCCCAGGAGCAGAGGGATGCTCATCCAGCACTCAGCTCTGCCCATGCACATCCTCTGCCTGGCACTTGCCAAGAACTGGATTCAACACAAGGCACTGTCAACAGCCCTGAATGCTGAGGATGGACAAGGAACAAGAAACCTCCTTCACAAATGCCACCAAATACAAGAGAAATGTCACGCTGGCCTTTCAGGAGACCGCTGGGAATGACACTGATGACATCTGTTAGATTCAGGACTTAATTCTGCCAAGTCAAAACAGCAGAAGCCTTGAACACTGATGGACTTCACCCAGTCCCTTAAGCAGGCTGAGGACACGTCCGGGGAGAGGGAACTTCCAGGTGATCAGGAAGCTCTAATGCCTGTGCTGCACAACCTGATCTCCGGATTAAAAAGATCAGAGTAAATAGCACAGTATGGTCCCAGCTCTGCCACTCACACAGGATTATTGACTAAGGAAAATTCCCCGTGTGTGGACAACAGCCCACCCTGACCACCTCAGCCTAGCCTGGGAGACAGAGCATGGTCTTCTCCAAAGAGGGGTGATCCTACAGAAACCCTGTGGCTTCCACCTTCCAATTCCCTGTGCTCACCACCACAGCCACCTCATGCTGTTCCTCTAGAGACAACAAGAGGGAAATGCAGAGCAGAATACCCCAGGACACCCCACTTACTGCCCACCTGCCACACATCCAGCGGGGAACCTCTCCATGGCCACTGCAAGGAAGGAGAGATTCAAATGAACTGTGGGAGGAAGCTGAAAATAAAAATCCAGAAAGTTCAAACATCTGCAAGACCAATGCTTTGCTCTACAATTCTGCATTGATTTCTTGCCTCAAATAGATTTCTAGATGGATTGCAATTAAAGTGAGTTACACAATGCTGTAAAAATGTTACTCATTTCCGTTTCAGATTTTATTTTTGCATCTTTGCTTTCTAGATCCTTTTGCATTTCAACAGTCACCCCATGGATCTTAACTATCTTTTTCTTTCCACTCTTCTTCTGGCCAAACTGCTCTGCATCCGTTTTTCCCTTTCCTTACTCCAAGGATGATGCTCGTGGTGGCTGACACAGTCTTGTAACAGTGTCCTGGGAAGGGCTGGTCAATGGTGAAAATCCCCACTGTGAGCTCTGACTGCAGCTGCTGAGAAAGCCCCCGAAACCTCTGAGCATTTACCAGAGCTAATTCTTCTGTGAGCCACCCTGAACCCTCGGGATATCCTTGTCACATGCCTCCAGGACAGCAATTTCCATCTCTTGTCCTGACTCCTCCTCAGAAGCCACAGGGAGGGAGGAAAACAGTGAGGAAGGCTGGACTACAGGAAAAGAGATCTACTTTTCTGAAAACCTTGTAAAGTCAGCCCAGCTACCACTGAAAAGGGCACTGCTGCCATTAGCCCTGTTCCAGACCTTTGCTGCTCCAGGATGGACATGAAAACATGATAAAACACGGAATTTCCAGCCAGGTCAGCAGTAGGAATGTCAGACACCAAGCCCAGCCCTCCAGAGCATCAGGGGGCTTGAGTTTTACAGATGAATGGGGCTCTTACAAGAGCCTAGAGAGAGAGACACAAGGTTTGGATGAGATACTGAGGAGAAACTTTGGGCTGTGAGGGTGGAAAGGCCCTGGCACAGGTTGCCCAGAGGAGCTGTGGCTGCCCCATCCCCGGAAGTGTCCAAGGCCAGGTTGGACGGGGCTTGGAGCAACCTGGGCTGGTGGAAGGTGTCCCTGCCCATGGCAGGGGGTGGAATGAGGTGATCTGTAAGGTCCCTTCCAACCCAAACCATTCCATGATTCTGGGATTCCATGATTACGAGCATAGCAGTCCCTTTGCACTGACCCAATACAACCTCAGTCTTGAGCTGCTGTGGATAATACAGAAGACTGCTGGTATTCCCAACCCTTTGATCTTCCTTTGACTTCTGAGGGTTTTCAGGCACCGTCTTCATTTTAAAATAAAAAAGTACTCAAGTATTTATGTAGCACAAAGGCTTTAAAGGCTTTAAAACTTCAGAAAAGATTTTTAAGATGCCAGAATGAAAAATGTCACGTACTATTATTGCTTAAATTTCAACCTGAGTTGGAAAAACCCTGCAAAGTTAAAACCATAGAAACAGAAAGGGCAGTAAAACCTAAACCCACTGGAGTGATGGAGAGATGTTTTCAGCTGTGGGAGACCTGTTCACAGGAAAGAGGGGAAGTCTTCCATGGCCAGCTAAGAATAACCACTACAGACATCTACCACCAGGTTTGACAAAACAGGAGGGAACATGCCCCAGGCAACAACCTTTCTTTTGGGGAGAGGATGGACAAACACAGGAGCTCTGAAAGGAATGACCTGGGAAGTAAGATGTGAGCTTGTGTCACTCAGCCAGAGACAGCACGTCTCTAGGAGACAGCACTTCCAGGCAATCCCAGCATCCAGAGCAGGGCTGGGCTGCCTTGGATGGCTTTTGTGCCCTTCCTTTGTGCACCTCAAGCCTCTCCTGGCCCTCACTGCTGGCTCAGAGACCAGGATTATGGTTACCTGGTTATGGTTCTGCCCTGGAACTTGTGCCATGAAAGGCTGAACAGCTACTACTCCAAAGCTACTATTTTTACTTATGCATTTCTACTTAATGCAGATTAATTTCTTAACATCACAGAAATACCACAAAAGGCTTAGAGAAACAAAAAAGCCTCATTCGGATCAATTAATAACGCAGAGCAAGTATATTATTAATGAGTAACAATTGAAGGCTCTAAGGAGGTGCAGAGCCCTTCTCTAGCTGAGTGCTGGAAAAACAGGGGCAATAATAAGGCTGTGATCTGGTGCTGCACATGCAAAATATTTGAGGCCAAATTAATCTTTGGTGGAGCCCTGTTGACATCACTGTTGGGATCTCGGGTGGAATGCAAAATGATGTTTTATACTGAAGGAGGAAGCAGCCTGGGTGGGAGCTCAGCTCTGCCAGGGACCCTGGCAAAGCCCCTGTCCCCCCTCCCCTTTGCCACAGAGAGGGAGAGGCATTTTCCAGAGTCTGTTGCAATCTCACCTGTATTCAGTACAGTTCTTTCCACCCTCAGTTGTCAAACCCTTGAACACAAAAGGGCAATTTCCTTCCATGTGTTTTACAGAAAGAGAAATAAAGATGTACGAAGATGAAACAGCCTCTGCAGCATCACCCATGGGGCTGTTGAGAGGTGGGAACAGGGGGCAGCTCCCCCAAATCCCAGCCCTGGGAGCATCCCATCATTCCCCAACTGCTCCACACTCTGGGCAGACACACAGCTCAAACCAGGCTTTCGAATAAAACATGGAGAGCCCTGATGGATGGTGGATGGAAGAGCACACCCCCTGTGCTGAGCTCATGAGAATTTCTGGTTACAACAGAGATTTCTGTGGTTTTAAAAATACAGAGGATTTAAATTCTCTTGTCTCCAAACATCAGAAATTCGAGAGCTAATGGGGGTGAAGACAGAGTGCTCTGGATAAACAGGTTATTCTGTCACCATCAATTATTGCGTCTCTCTCCATTTGCTCTCCAGTGTGTGCCTCAGACACCATCCCAGACAGGGCACAGAGCTGCCTGCACTCCTGCTTTCAGTCAGCATGGCAATTTACTGCCTCCTTGGGAAGGCTTTGATATTGGAAAACCACAACAGAGCTTTCTCTTCGCTTGAAAGGCACCCATGGGCTCAGGCACAGCAGAAGTGTTTGCAGTGCCCTAGGAGATGAAAGCAGTTCAGAACCTTTCACTTTTATTGGGCAAATTAAAAACAAACAAGTCCTTTCCTTTCTTTCACTCTGCTAATGCCCATTGCCCTCCTAGGCTTTTGAGGCATCCTGCTGAAATACAGGGATTCAGAATAGCCTGGAATTCAGTCTGGCATTGGAGATGGAGACACAGAGAGCACTGTGCAGAGGATAGGAGCACCCAGCACTGCACAGGGCTCCGTGCCCACTGCTCCCTGGCCCTACATGGATGTGGGGTGGAGCTCAGGGTGGAGGATTCAACCCCCTGATGTTACTGCTGTCTGACTTCCAGATCCATCTTCCTTAGCTTTTCGTTTGCACTCCTCTTTCTCTCCATAATTCATGCTGCTCCCCCCTCCCTCCTCCGTGCACACGGAGCGTGTCCGCCCTCACCCCTGATGTGAAGGCACATGATACCCCGGGCACTGACTGCACCAGACAAGGGCTCATCCAGCTGCAGAAGCCTTAAAATGGTGTTGAACCCCCTCCAAATGTCCCCCTGTGTGGGTACAGCTGGCACAGCGAGGGAGGGGGCGAGCAGAGGAGCAGGAGCCCAGGGCTAAAAGTGGCTGTTGACTTCACTCTCCCAGTTGGGTGTAGGTGGGGGAGGTGGGTGGCCGTGAGCAGTGGGAGGTGGAGGGGGCAGCAGCTATTTCCAGCTGCACTCATGTGCCATTTCTCTCTGTGCTGAGATTTTATAGAAAACAGCAGGAGGTGGGAAGTGGGGGGAACCAAAAAGGAAAATCAGAGTCTTTGCAGGAAAAACATGTTAAGGAACAGGGGAAAAGTTGTTACCATCATCACAGCCCTGAGATTCTGCTCTTGAAACAGAGAGGTTTAAAAATATAACAGAACCCAAGGCTACTGGGACTACTCTCCTGCACTGGACACAACAGCGTAGGATGGGAAATGAGGCCACTCGACCAAGGGGTACTGAAATGATGGTAAAAGCTGCTGTTTGCAGAAAGCCTCCTTCCTAATAAACTGCAAGGTTTTCTTCACTCCCAGAGATTATGTAATATGTTCTTGCCTGCTGCTGACTCATATTTTCCAAAATATATCTGGGAAGGAAAACATATGCACATGTGTTTTAATGCATAGGTTTCCCTGCCTGTGTAAAAAGAAGAGAGGAAGGTGCAGCCCTGCACACGCATGTGCACGTTGCCGTGTGCAGGGATGAGAGAGAGGGACAGTCGGGAATCTGCTCGACAAACACAGAGATTAAACCAGCACCGTTTTCTGGAGCAAACCACAGCAATTCTGGAACACAGTGTAGGAGGGGAACAAGGGAACTGGGAAGCTATGGGGGGAGATGGCAAAGTAAGAAGCACTGAGCACGTGCTACGGACAACCTCCAGCCAAACCTGGGCTCTGGGCATGAAACACAGTCTCGTCCTGAGCTTCAAATCCAGCTGGGAAAATGGGGTTTGTGGCACTTGGAGCCACTGTGGCAATATGCAAATAGCAGTGGGCTGAAAGCACCACGGGGGTGGCCCAGCAGTGGCTCAGCAGCACCCACCCCTGCAAAGGGGTGCTAGGGCAGCAGCACCAGCACTTCCCCAACTCCATAAATCCACAGTCTTGCTCCTGTGAATGCCTGTGAATACACTCCGGGTATGCACCAAAGAAGCCAGGCTTCTCCAGATTGAAGATTCATAATTCTAAGGCAGCCAGTAAGTCTTAAGTATATTTGTTCCCAGTCTGCAGGTTTGGGAGGTTTAGCTTCTTTGTTCTGTGTGTGTGTGCACTTTTAATTCTTTAGGAAAGGCTTTCTGACACTTCTGCAAAACCCTCAGTACCCAGGAGATGGGATCGATCTGCTGCTGGGCATCAGAGGAGAGATCCAGCTCCCCTGGACCAGAGGAGACTGAAAATCTATCCAGATGTCAACTCCTGATCATGAAATCAAGGCAGACGCTCTCCACCGACGACAGCTGAGTTTCCTTGCACTGCCTCCTCCTTGTGCCTGTGTGTTTGGGCAAAAGCAGGACACAATTCCCCAGTGCAGCTCCTTGTGCCCCACAGCAGAGACAGGCCCTCTCCTTCAGCATCAGTACACATACACACACATCCCAATACATGGGCACTATTAACATTCCCTGGCTTATTCATCCAGCTTTCCATATGTACAGCACCAGGGTAAGACAATTCAATTTTAACACCTAAAACCTCATCAGAGCCAACTGCCAGTTAAAGGATGCTCTTTCTTGTTTCACAACAACTTTAAAACGTTTCATCTGGATTCAAAACCTGTTCTGTAATTGCTACTTTTTAACTAAATTCATCTAGAACTTCACAAAAGACCAAAGAACATCCAGCCTGCCTAAAAGGTTTTGGAATAAAGCTTAAAAACAAACATTAAGGATTGATCGCGCTTTTCCAAGATTGCACTAAAACTGACTGAAGCTCAACTAGATAAGGAAAGAGAGTTGCATTAAATTAATCAGCACCTTATCAAGCCAGGAAGAAAGAACTGCAGATAACAAGACTTCCCTAAATTTGGTATGAGAACAGAAACTTCAGCGCACGACGTACTGAGCAAACCTTGTCAGATATCCTGAATACAATGCAGGGGAGTGGAGCAGCAGAAATAGCAGGGGAATGTGGTCCACAGAAATCCTTTGAAAAAATCTATTTTCTGATAATGCCAGCAAGAGCCTGGTGCTTTTGTCAAACGGAACAATTTTACTTGACTAAACTTTTCTACAGATATGCCCAGCAAATTAACCCACTGCTTATTGGGGTAAAAGACTGATCCTTAGGGGTTTGCTCTCAATTTCTACTTGTGTAGCTGAGGCCATATTGCATTTTGTCGATAACAAGAAAACAGTTCTGAACACAGTTTGGATCTTTGTTGCTTTGAAAGCCCTCAGAGTTTGGCCAATTCCTCTCCTGGAATCCTTCAGGGTGAGCTGCAGCCCCTCTCACCAGTCTGAGCTCCCTTGTAGGGCCTTAAAAATCCAAAAACTGGCACCAGGAGCAGCTTAGCCCTTGGAAAACAGACACTTCGGGGCAAACATCCCAACTCTGGAGAGGGAACTGATGTGAACAAATCCAGTTGGCAACATGCAGGGATTTTTAGGGCCTGCCCGTGAGGCTGTAGGTTCTGTGGTACAGGGCACAGCCCAGATGCTCACGTCCCCATCACTCCAGGGAGGTCACCAGAGGAGGTAGGTGGGGAGCAGGGCTGGGGACAGCAGCCACTGCCTTGGGAGGCCATGGGATAGCCAGGCATGCTGCCTTCCCACCAGGAGCAGTGGGAAGGACACTCCAGCTTCAGTTCCCCCTGGCAAAAGCACAGTCCCCCCAGGCATGCCCGGGCAGGGTGGTGACAGCACAGCAGCTTTCCCAGAGAAGGACAGGACGCCAGAGCACAGAGCTGTGCTGGGGCAGGGAGGTAATCAAACAACAATGAGCAGTCTAGAAATCAACTTTGGGCTTCAGCCAAAAAAAATAAAAGGGAAAACAAAGGGCCAGGCTGCCTCACCCTGTGCCATGGCAATGGGGTGACTGCTCTGCCTTCGTGGCCGTGGCCCCCGGGCGGGGCTGCCGGCTGTCCCCGGCACCGGGGGGGTCGAGCTCTGTGTCCTGCCCGCCCTGGGCGGTCCCGGAGGGGGACAGCACCTCCTGGACCGGACCCGGCCGGCCGAGCAGAGCGCTTTGCAGTGCGGCCCCAGCCCCGCTCAGCCGCGGCTGCTGCCGAAAATAGCCCCGCGCTCGCTGCCAACAGCCCATACTTGTGTTATATATGTCTCAGCTGATGCAAAGGAAGGGGCAGGTGCTGAACCACATGGGCCCTTCACATGGGCACGGGGACGCTGGGCTGCTCCCGGTGCCTGCTATGCTGGGGGCTCCCAAATCCTCCAGGGTAGATCCCCCACAACACTAGAGCAGCTCAGCCCACGGCCCCAGCGCCAGCCTGTCCCTCTGACACAGCCACACAGCAAGCTCTGGGTAAAACTGTACAAGCCAGAATGCAAACATCATGGCATGCCTGCCCTGCCTCCCCCACAGACCCTGTGCCCTGCTCCTGCTCCCAGCCCCACAAACCCGTCTCACCACACATCTCTCCAACCTCCCGGCACTGTGAGGGCAGCAGGAGTAGCTATCAAAGTAGCACATTTCTATGAAATTTTCTGTAGGGATAAACCAGAGTCGGTTGAAATCCAGACCTATTTCTTTAAATACCTTCCTGCACATGCTCCCTTCGCCCCCTAAAACTCTTTAGTTCAGGTGGTGAAGCTTTTAGGTCTGCCCAATGTGTTCATTAACAATAGAGCTCTGGGGGCTTCCTGCCCTGAGCTCAGATGCCGTTGTGAACACACCCTCTGAAAATAAGGGAGTAATACTCTACGAAAACTGGGAATAAGGAGTGAAGGCTGCATGGCCCTTTGGTGGTGAGGAGGCCAGCAGGGTTAGAGCCAACCTGGCCCTCTGTGGGTACTTGCAGATTAAAACTCATTTCCACTCAGGAAAGAAATCCAACCACAACTAATGAAATAAAGAAAATAAATCATGGTTCCTCCAGCAGCTCTTCCTCCAGGAGCATCTATTTTTAGTGAGAAGCATCAGTCACTACAGTTTGCTGTCTACAACAGCTCCAACAGGCAAAATCCAGCTAGGCTGGGCCAATGTGGGCATACACACGTTGCCCACCTGTCCTGCCATTCCCCCACCGACCAGCCAGAACACCACCACAGAAAGGGGAGAAACAGGAGTCCATTGGTCTTGGCTGCTCCATGGTACTGGAGATGGGGATGACGTTCCTTTTCCCCACGTGGGAAAGAGGAGGCACAAGGCAACAAAGGAACATGCCCAAGGCCATACAGTAAGTCAGTGGCAAAGCCAGGACCAGGCAGAATTATCCTCTGTAACCCCTGAACAAGCACTCTCTTCAAACAGGCCAATTCTTACACAACTATTAACATGTGGGAGTTTTCCTCAAGCTTCCCAACTTCTGGTCACTGGAGACTCCGCAGCTAAGAGACAAATCGCTGTGTTCTACCAAAATAGCTCTGCCAGCATTTCACTGGGAGAAACGGATTGAACACGATTATCACACCCAGCTAAGAAAATACACATTGCAAATACAAAATCCAGGACCCCTCTCCCCGACAGACAGAGATGCATCATCACAGCACAGAGCACATGGATACAACACGGCATTGCACACACACACATGCACCAGGCACCACGGAGCACAACCAGCATTCCCTGAACGCACAAACCAAGGACCACAACGAAATGAAATGACAATACAGAGAGGAGTTCTAGTCACAAATTAAAATAAAACCAACCAAAAAAACAAAACAAAACAAAACAAAAACACCAACAAACTTACATGGATTTTTGGCAATTTTCCTTCAGACATTATACACAGCAGCTGGGCTGTGTACTGAATACCTGATCCGAAAAGAAATATAACCACATTATGCAAACAGATGGGGGTAGAAGTCAGGTGAACATGCAGCTCAACAACACTCATCTATGGGCTGAGAAAGCACCTCTGCATTCCCACAGAAGGGCTCAGATCGGGGCAGATCTTCATTCACTACAAAGCAAGTGCTGTGCTGCTGCCATCCTGGGGAAAATCCAAATGGCAGGACACAGCAGAGCCATCGCGTCAGAGACCTCTGAGCGGTCCCGTCCCCTTTAACTTGTCATGTGAGCTTTAACACAGAGGTGGGAAATATCCAGGGTGGGGGAAGAAGCCTTTAGAAACCCAAAAGGAAGCCCTTTATCAGCCCTAAAGAAAGAGCATTAAAATCACTGTGCAGGCAGGACCAGCCGAAATCATCCCAACACGTCAGTTTGCTGGGAAGCACCCAAAGAGGGGGACATCACCCACATCACCCTTTCCCTGTGGTGAGGGGGGTGTTTGAACCTTTAAGACGGTGGATTGCCGTTCAGGAGGAACGGACTTTTTATGGACTGTGGGAAACAGGGTTGCTATGATACAGGCAGAGGCATTTTCATGAATCCTGTGGCAAATAACATTGAATCCTGCTTAAGCAGACAAACAGCAAGGCAGGTCTCCCCTCACCCAGTCTCAGCAAACACACAGCAGCAAGCACTGAAAGAGATTTTATGCATTATAAATATGCTATTTGCAGACAAATGATTTTTTTTTCTTTGGGGCCGCATTTTCCAGAGGGTCAGTGCTTTGGTTCCTTAAAGGGAACAATCCTTCTTCCTCATCCCTGGGCTTGAGCATCCTCACAAATGGGAAGAACTCAGTGTTCACAAACCCAGGGGGAGTCACAGGGGTAAACTACTTCCAGGAACCCGACTGTGACCAGCCACGGGCATGACCCAGATTGTCCCACAGAGCTCAGGGAGAAGGGAAGCTCACTGCATGGAGATGTTTCACAGCGTGCAAATGACACCCTGAATTTTGCAAGCACAGTCACTTACGAGCACGGGGAATCTACCACAAGCCACTGGGACTGCTGTCACCCCAAAAAGCTCCTAACGCGGGATGTCACAGACGGAGCTGCTCCTGAAAAGCATGGCAAGACGGAGTTGTTTCAGTGGCTCCTCACTCCCACAAAGCCGGCGCTCCCAGGCTCCGCTGCAGCCCCGGGAAACGCCAGGCTGCAGGGACAACACCACCCAGTGGGGCTGGGGCACGTGGCTCAAGGCCCACTTGAGGAGGTAGTCACTGAGGCCTGGGGTGGGAAACGGAGATCAAACCAAACAAGCACCAAGCTCAGCCCTTGCTCGCTCTTTAATTTCCTCTCTTTCCCTCAAAATTCCAATGGGAAGCCTGAAATGACAGGAACGGTGCTGCTACAACAGCAAAGCTGTACCCAACTTTCACACTGCTCTATATTAACTTTCCTTCTTTAACTCCACCAGCCTTTGGGAGAATAAAAGGCAAAAAGTTGTAATAAAATTAATAAGTTGTAATAAATTAATTCTCTCAAGTATGTTCCACAATGGGAAAAACTCGTCTTGCAGCGATCCCTCCCCAGCAGCTGAGCATGCACGGCCCCTCGTCCTCCCCATGCACCCCACAGATCCCACACAACTCCATGATGGAACCAGAGGGGCTGGCAGGGATGAGCCACTGGACACGGCAGTCCCAGCACATCCACACGCTTCCCAGAGATCTCCCCACAGGTACAAGCTCTGGATCAAGGAATGCACTGGGCACTAGGAAACCGCGCCAGGTACGGAGCATTCCTTGTAGAAATCATATTGAAAGGTAAACCTTCATGCCAGAGAGCCAGTCCTGAGAAAATAAACATTCAGGCACAGCCACAGCCCATTGGAACTTGCTCGTTAGTTTTGGGGTTGGTTTGTTTCTCTCATTTTTCCAAACTTACTCCTCAAATTCCTATGTCACTTAAAGCTGTTCCCCTGAAAGGATGTTTTTGGCTGCTGTTTGATCAATTCCCTCTCCATGGTGATCTCAGCTCATTTATTACATTTCTAGGAGATTCTGCAACCTATAAAACTAATGACAGAGGATGGCTAACAGGCAAATAAAGCAAATTTGAGCTGTTTAATGACCCAAACCATCCTCAGCATCAATTTTATTTATTTTGGTTTTTTTTTTTTTAAAGAAGATTGACTCAGTCTCCTGTGAAGTGCTTGAAGCCGGTACCTCTTGCAGACAGCTACAAGTGAAGAGGGGGAAATGGAGCCAGCAGGCACCAGAGCATCTTCCCGGGCTTGTATCCCTGGATCCTGGCTTTTCTCCCCATTAAAATGGGCTACTGCCCCTGAACACTTCTGGTCATCTTTGGGGGCCAGTTGTTACCACCCCAGGACTCAGGGAAAATTTTTTTTCTCTTTTATTTACAACTAAAACCACTTTGAAATTGCCAAATTTGGAGGATTTAACTCAATTTTCCAGCCAGCCAAAAAGCAATTGGCTCCCGAGCCCAGCTCAGCATTTAACTCACAGCAGACAGACCCTCACAGGGAAATAACTCCACATCTCCATCTACTAGCTCCAGCTTTGTCCTTATGGATCAGTTACATGATTTATTTTTTCCTCCCAATTAGTAGAGGACATTAGATAAATAACAGACAGCTGGAATTAGCACAAACTAGTTAAATTATCAAGGCAGTAAAATTTCAGTGATCATCAGCAAGAGATGAAAACATTTTCAAACTGATTTTTTTTATTTGTTTGTTTTGAGAAATTCTGATTTTTCTAGAGGGGAAAGTAATATATAGAAAAAATCCTTAACACTTCTAACAGAAGCATGGTACAGAGACATATTTTCAGGAGGAAAAGACATTACTCTTTTCAGACATCTCTTTCATATTCTCTCCAAACTTCACATGCTGTCACTGGAGCCTCCAGTCAGCCCTGCTTCCAAGCTGTAAACATTGCAATTTTGGTCTAGAAGCACCTCTAACTAGTGGACACCTCTCCAGCAAGCCTATAATATACAACTTAACACTTCGTTTTCAAGAAAAATCAATGTAAATAAAGTCACGCACAACAACCCATCTCAAAAGCTCGTTATCCTGGAGGTGTTCAAAGATTTTTCTTACATACATTCCCAAAAATTATATATAAATATATATATACATATATATACAGTCACACATGAAAGAAAGGCAAAATCAGATTTCTAGAAAATCAAAGCCATATCCAATCCTTCCGTATCTGTTGCTTTAGCAAAGAATAACACAGTTTGCATTCCCCTTTTCCCCTTTGATCCCTCCTTCCCAATTTGCAGAGACAGAAACCACATACAACCAAAATAAAAACCCAGCAGGTTATGTTTTGGTCCCTCTCACATCTTTAAAGAAAGGAGCTGGGTTACATCAGTGTGGATGTAGAATTTGGAGGCTTTGGGGCTGAATACTGAGAAATCAAGTCAGATCATCAAGGCAACGCAGATAAATACAGTAAGTAGAATTTCTCTTTTTTTTTTTTTTTTTGTGGCTGAATGTTATTTTAGCAAAGATTTAATCCTTTAATAGGATTTCTCACCCCCCCCCCCGCTTTAAAAATGTCCAGAGCTCAATTCCATTGCACACACCACCATCTCTCACCTGGCACCTACACGGTTACTCTCACAGACATTGCACATTAACTGCTTGCTAGAAATTGCACACAAAATGACTTATTATTAACTTGAGCCTCTATTTCAAAGAAAGCAAAACAACACAGCCATTGCTCACCACAGACAGATGTTTCCACTCTGCTTCTACCTAAATAAGTAGAGCCCTATCTCACCAGCACAGCACCAGAGCAGAATGGATCACTGTTATTATTTATCACATTTAAAACCCAGGCAAAAGCAGCTACACTTACAGGCATACTTAAAAGACAAGACATGACAAAAGATTTAGGGAGAGATAATATACCAACGTCATACATATCACAGCGAGGCCATGTTGAAGCTCAACGCGTTTCCCCCCTCAGTAAGAAATCTCTCTCTCTCTTTCTCTCTCTCTTGTCTTTCTCTCTCTCTCTCTCCCGCTCGTGCTCTCTTGTTGAAATGCTAGTGGTAGTAGCCCCCAACAGCTCAGGAGAAAAAATCCATTTAACGAGTGCCCAGGAAGAACATGAGTATGACATTCACAAGCAATAGCACCACAATCACTGCAAAAACGACCACCGTTTGAACATCCAAGGTCATGGTGCAATGCAGAACACTGTAGTGTTCGAGGTGTGGGGCTGGCAGATTTGGAGAAGTCAACCTCTGCTCTGTAAGACTGTCCATACATCCACCATGCTAGAATAGAGGAGAAAACTGTTCCTGGTTTTGGGTTGGCTTGTAATGCTTTGTGCTCTGCCTTAATTTCTCCCCTATCTGCTGTCTCTAGCTCATTCTGAGCCCGCTAAGTGAAGCATCATCACAACCAGTGAGCACTTGGGATGTAAAAATCCTTCCTTTAGGAAAAGAGCGAGCGCTGTCTGCAAGCTTCTCTGTCTGTCTCGTCCCCCCTGTCTCTCCCGGTCTCTCTTTCGTTGGCTGGCTGGCTTTTTAATTCAAGCCAGTGCAGATACGGCGCCCGTGTGAGTGTGACAGCTCCGCGAGCGGCTGCGGCTGCATCCCTCGGAGCGAGGCGGACCCTGGCGCATACTAATCAGCTCCAGTGACCAGGCAGCGAAGGGATCCTGGCTGTCACTCAAACGCAGGAGGAAGCGCTGGCTCCATAAATACGCGAGGCTTCCGCCCGCCGTGCCAGCGAGCGCCACGCAGACATGTCTCCGTCTCTGTCTCTGTCTCTGCCCTGCGCTGCGGGCGGGCAGCGCCGCGCGGGGCCGATGCGGAGCTCCGGGAAGGCGCTCCCAGCTTCCCGTGCCGCGCACAGCCCGCTCCTCGCCGCCTTTGTACGGCGGGGCCGCGGCCGCCCCGCCTGCGCCGAGCTTCCGATGGGAAACTTGAACACCCGAGCTGCTGGGAGCCTGCTCAGAGCGGGGAGGGGAGCGAGAGCGGGGAGAAAAGCAGCCAATGTAACAAACAGGCAAATTTCCTTGGTAACCTGGAAATTCAGTGTGAGCCTGAAATGCGGGGATTTGGTAGGGGGAATCACGTTTTAGCTCTGTACAGAATCACTGAATCTCAGAGTCAACCAGGCTGGAAAAGACCTTTGAGATCACTGAGTCCAACCTGTGAACCAACCCCACCTTGTCACCCAGACCATGGCACTGATGCCACATCCAGTCTGCCCTTAAACAACTCCAGGGATGGTGACTCCACCACCTCCCTGGGCAGCCCATTCCAATTCCCAATCACACTCTCTGTAAAGAATTTCTTCCTAATATCTAACCTAAACCTCCCCTGGTGCAGCTTAAGTCTGTGCCCTCTTGTCCTACTGCTGATTGCCTGGGAGAAGAGACTGAATCCCCCAGCTACAACCTCCTTTCAGGGAGCTGTAGAAAATGAGAAGGTCTCCCCTGAGCCTCCTCTTCTCCAGGCTTAGCCCCCCCAGCTCCCTCAGCCTCTCCTCACAGGGCCTGTGCTCCAGAACAGTGCTACGCACATCACCCCATCACAAATCCATACAGTCTCTCCCCTCAGCACTGCACTGGGTGTCTCCACGCTAAGAGTTAAACTGAATTCAGAGATCTATAAAAGGGGGGAGGGCAGATGGAGGATCTTTATTCCTTCTACAGCAGCCAGAAAAGCTCATTCCTACATTACAATCACATACACACTCAGGGTTTATAGTCCAGGTGCCAGGTGCTATCCCAAACCTCAATCTTAGATCCCAGCACCAGCAGTTACCTTGGAGAGGCATCAGAATACACACAAAACAGATACACTCAGCTGGAAAAAGCAAATGATTTTCCAGACAAAGACAAATATAGAAATGCTGCCAATGCATATGCATAAAGCACTAAAATGCGCAGCCGGGGGCTGAGTACAGCACCTTCCAGGAAACCTGCGCCTCCCAACTCCCTGGCACTTCACACACAGATGCGGGGCCAATGCGCACCAAACAGCCACTGAACTTGTTCTCCAGCAGCAAACTAAAGTCTGGAAGGACTTTAATGTTTAAACGTGGACAGGGAATGGGGTCAGCTCCAACGAGAGGCAGCCTGTCCTTCCAGGGCACCAGCATTCGGGGAAGGGACAGGGAGGTTATGCTCATACCCCACCTCACCACTCAAACCATCTGTTCACTGCAAGGCTTAGCTTTATTTTATTTCCTTTGCTAGTTGGGTTGCCGGAGGAGGAGGCTCCTATATCCACCTCAAACACCATGGAGGGAGAGCATGTCATGTGGGCGAGGACTGGGCCTCCATGGAACCTCCCTCCTTGGCCTCCACTCAGACCTGTGCAAGACCTACACTACTCAGCCCCATGCTCCTCTTCTCTGACCAGATCTGTAGCACACGTGGGCCATGATGTGTTCACAGATGCTGAAGGTGAGTTGTGTTGAGCACAGTGGAAATAAGAACACTTTGGTTCCATCAGATGGTTTCTTCTCCTCTCTTTTTTATTTTGTGGGAGAAGTACCAGCCAGAGGTTGTCTCGAGCACCTGAGCCCCCTGCTCTGTTCAAGCAGAGAGTTTCTTATTCAGGAGGACAGTGAAAGGTCATTTTTCACCTGCGTATTTACAAAGAAGCTACTTTAGAAGTATTTACAAAGAAGCTACATTAGCACATGTGCCAGGCTGTATCCAGGTCACCAGCTTCCAGACCTGCATTCCCTATCCAGTTTTAGGACAGTCACTCTGTCTGATGCAATTTTAGACTAACCAGAATAGCAAACAGAGAATCACAGAATGGTTTGCGTTGGAAGGGACTCTGGAGATCATTCAGTTACAACATGTAACAGATATGGAATATTTACTATTGCTACCATCCTTTCCCAAAACAATACATGCAATTTTGCGAAACCCAAACCTGAACTCACCCTAACATCCAGAAAATTCCAGTTTCTGTCTCAGAAATAAGTGACCTCTCCAAAACATACAACCAGCCCAGATTTAGAGGCATCTTTACAGCCAGTTAATGTTTTCCTCTAAACTGTGATGAGAGCAGAGGGAGCCTGGGTCTGGAACCCAGCTCAGGCTCAGCCTTACTGTTAGAGGAAGCCCAGTGGAGATGTTCTACTGATCCACACAGCCCTGAGGGCTTGCAGACCCTCTGCAGATACAGCCCATCCTTTGCTCTGTGTGTCCTCTCATTGCCCAGAACGGGAGGTGACCAGTGCAGTTCCAAGGCAGACTCCTCTGAGCCTTTGCACACAGCCAGCGGAGCAGAATCGGGGCAGGTACGAGCACAGAGGCCTAAGAAATATCCAGAACAAAGGTGCAGCGATCACACATGCTCACAAGCTACTTCCGTAGCTGAAAGGGAGGGTTTCATTGCGAGCACTGCCAGGCAGGGCTCGGGCAGTCCCTCAGCACGAGCTGAGCCACTCACAGCGCAGGGGAGGGCAGAGATGCTAAAGACAGGCTTTACAAAGCCAGCCCCTCCTGGGGCCGTCTGCCAGCCGCGGGCCGGGGGTCCCCAAAACCCCCTCCCCAGTACAGCCTAAGCATCGCGAGCAGCTGCAGGTGAGGGGCGAGCTCAGTGCTGGGCTCCTGCCTGCAGGGACTGGGGGGCTGCTCCAACCACAGCATCCCTGCTCCCCAGGTCACACTCCAGAGCAAACACCCCAGCAGATCAGGCAGGAAAGCCCCAGGTGCCTCACCTCACACAGGTACAGATACTGGGCTCCAGTGGAAGCTCTGTGTGTAACAACCACTGAGAGTGAGCAGCACAAACAGATTTACTGCAGAGAAGCTTCTATTTAAATGATATTCACAGTATTCCCAATAGTACTTGCTGCTTTATATAATTTCCTATGCCTCCTGCGTGCACTAAATGTTAATTTTACTACAGAAGTGGATGATACCGTCTCTTAGAAGCCTCTCTGAAAAAGAACACCTACACAGCAGGGGTTTATATAAAACCACTGCAGAGTTAAACTTCATGTAATGCTTTCTGGGAAGCTTAGTCTAACCTCCTGCACAGAGTGAAACCGAGGAACGAGATGATAAGATCTGTACTAGTTACACAAAACACCACGTCCCTCACAGTACAGCACATGCCCTGACACTACAGGAGATTTGGGGAGCACAATTTGTAATGCAAGTTGAGCGAGGGCTCTGCTGTAAGAGAAAGGAGATTTTAACTTCAGCACCTCTCCAGCGGGATAGCGATCGGGGAGGAGGCACGACTCCCACTCACACATCACACCCGCACATCTCTACGTAAGCATAAATCACAAATCTGATAGACAAATATGTAGGGATAGCGCATTCTGGACACCCAAATAACAGACAGATCAGAGGGGCCCTCCACTAACATTAATTACAATATGGTAATTTTGGGGCAAGCCTATGAAGCAGATGATGCCAAATCCTTCCGAGCGTAACACATCGGGCTCAGCCTTGTGACCACGTCTCCCTCCAATGGACGTCTCCGGCAATTAGCACATCCCACTCCTTCCAGCTCAATAAATACAGCTCTAACTCAGCAGCCAGGATTTGCAACTGGAATGCTCTCAGGTCCTGTATCCCACTCCCAATGACAGCTACATGATCTGGCAGGGCAGTCCAGGGGCGTGTGGCAGTCCAGGGCTTCAGTTCCTGCTCAGATAAACAACCTTCAGTTTTGGACATGCAGAGGCATCTATGTTTTCCCAACACATCAGTTCCACCTTCCATTAACTGCAAAAATGAGCCACTCAATGAAGATCCAGAGTATTCCAAGCATGCCACTGTAGGAAGTGGTGTGGCCAAGCTCTGGGATTTGGCATGAGGACCCCAACTCTGCCCATCACTTGGCCAAGTCTCTTGGTGAATTTGGGATAATTTCAAACAAATCCCAGGGTGGTTCATGATTCTGAGTGGGTCTGGATGGATGAAACCCGTGGACATGGGGAAAACAGCTGCCATCAATCATCAGTCCAGAACTGCATCAGCTTGTTTATGTTCCCTCTTGCAGCAAAAGCCTCACCCCAGACCTATATAGCAACATGAAGGAAGTTTAAACTTTTAACTTGAATGAATACTACCCCCAAAAAGGAACAGACAGCAACAGTACTCAGGGATATGTGGGCAGGAGACAGGCTCCTCCATTCCCAGTCTCCTGTGCTGGGCGCTCATGGACTGCGGTCGTGACACCGATGGGGGTGTGAGTGCTGGGCTCCATTAGAGATTATGAGAAGACCATTAAATTAAGTTGGTTTCTTTCTAAATCTAGGCAGGAATTAAGCTGGGGGGTTGAGAGATTAAAGGCCAGTGAGATTATGATTTGCTGCTTCCAAAAAGGAGGATTTCCTTAAGCTGGGAGTTGCCTCTTTTTTCCCTTCTCTTCACAGTGAGTCTGACAGAGCCCCCTTCTCCATCCTTTGCCAGAATCTCCATAATCTTGTATGTTTATGGAATGGCTTCCTGGGAAGCTTTAAAAAGTTCCAAATGCCTAAAATTCCTTACCCAAACTGCAAAATGGGAGGAATATTTGTAAAGACTTGGACTCAGGGATTGGATTTTTGTGGTTAAAAATTACCTTTCCAGTCACCCCAGTTCCTTGCCTGTCCACTCCATCCCTCAAATGGAAAGCTTCCTCGCTGTCCATGAACTTGGAACTTTTTCCAATAACTTCCTCCTTCTAAACTGCCTAAGAAAAGGCTGAGTTGAGAGCCAGCAAAGCAGTGAAATGGGAGAGAAGGTGGATGTGGGAGAGAACAGAGCAAGACCCCTTAAGCAAGCTGGGTGTAGCAAGGCTGGGAGTGCTGGCAAAGAGAATAAGTTAATTTTCTAAGCCCACTTCTGTTTGGGGAACACAGGGCACTGCCAGAGGTTGAGTTTACCACATGGCTTAGCCTGCATGACCACCTGGCCAAGAGCTCAAAGGCCACGGGGACAGACCTGAGCATTTCCCTGTCACTGCTCTAAGTATTCCATGAAAAAGAAAAACTAGGATTTCACCAAAAGATGGGAAGCATCACATTGACCTCCACAGCTTGACCCTTGGAAGACACACCATTTAGAGACACATGGAGCTCAGGCAAGTTGCCATAGGTGAACCCTATCCCATTCTTCACCAGTTCTAATTTTATCTCAGAAAACAAGAAGTGATACACAACAGAATTATGTCCCCAGTGTAGAGATTGATTTATTTATAACAGTTTCATTTCATACTAACAGCCAGACACCAACCAAGCCAGGGGGGTTGTGATGTACTAGTGCACCAGCCCCAGTTAACAACCCTCTCGAAAAGTAACCGTGTGCCAGATGAACAGGTCTTTGAATGTAAGGCAGTAGTGACACAGAATCATCACAGAATCCCAGAATGGTTTGTCTTAGAAAGGAGCTTAAAGCTCATCTTGGTCCATGGGTAAGGACACCTTCCACTAGACCAGGTTGCTCCAAGGCCATCCAGTCTGCTTTGGACACTTCCCGGGATGGGGCAATGTCAGATACTAACCAAGGCTGGTTACAGTCACATCTGAAGACCTCAGTTAATCCTGGTTCCTCCTCCAAACAGAGCCAGCACCTGAGCAGATGTTGCTCTTCCTTCAGGTGAAGAACTAAAGCACTTGCGTGGCGCAGGGCCGGGGGAGATATAACCAAACCTTGTCACTGTTGTCTTATGAGGTGCCCAGATGCTTCTTCCAGAGCACCCTGGCCAGTTGTCACCTGCATTCTGGGACAGCTCACTGTGCCCCTGCCAACATCCTGCCCTCACCTGCAGGGCTGCACCAGCTTGGGCTGTGCTACAGGGAGTGATGTCCCAATGGAATCAGTGCTCAGAGCTCTTGTAACACTATTTAAACCATGTTGAAACAGCCCTGAGAGTCTGTCTGGTGGGGGGTTGTGTCCATTGTGCTTCTCTGGATTGCAGTGAGAACAACACATCTTCTATTTTTAAGTTTATTTGAACTTAAAGCATTAAGACAGACTAAAATCTCCTGCCCCTGGCAATCGTGTTGCAAGTGCTTTCTCTTCTCCTTGCATCTGCTCCATACCCCAGACTGTACTCTAGAAGCATCCTCAGATTCCCAATGTTGAAAAAGAAAAGAAAACCCCCTCAAATCCAGCAGAAATCTGATGTGGTAACACCAATTACCCTGGTCACAGAGAAAGACTTGAGGGGTTGAGAAGGTTCAGTTTAAAAGGACCTATCCGATTCAGATGCTCATTTCAGCCTTACGTAAGATGTCCTTGTCTGCAATAAAAAAATCCCACTGGCATAAAAGAACACACAGAACTTTACTCCTTAATTTTACTTCTCAGGCTTCTGGGCTTGCAGTTGACCCTGGAAACAAAGCAAAGAAGGTAAAGCCCAAACTGCAGAAAAATCCAAGCCAAATCCCTTTCTTGGGGGAATATAAGTGCTTCCTCCAGGCACTGACAGGAGCTCCAGTGCTCCTGCTCTCACTTCTGACATTAAATAGCAGAATCTTCATATCCATGGCTGGACAAAGTGGTAAATGGGAAAAAAAAATTGTCACCCTCTAGAAACTACAACAAACCCCTACTAAATCCAGGGTCAGTGTCCCCAGAGGGGTCCCTGCGAAATTCAGCTGCACAGGCACAGAGAAACTCTTCGTCATGAATATCAAAGGGTGCATTTCAGCTTTGCCACAACACAGGAAGGTCCTTTGAAATCCAAGGTACCACAATTCCTATGCAGTAAAAAAGGCAGTCTAACAGAGTATTTCCCTCTGCCCAAGCTGGTGGAGGTCTGGCAATAGTGTGAGGTGCTGGGCAGAAGAGGAACAGTGTGATCCATGATGCACACACCAACCAGCAACATCAGGAACCAGAGAGAAACCAGAGGAAGAGGAGAAGTTTTGGTTTTGCTTTGTGCCTTTATTGCCTGGCCCTGCAGAAAGTGTGGGTTAAGGAGCAGCTCTCCTGCAACAGGATGCTCCCCCTGAACAGGTCACCACCATCTCTGCTTGTGGGCAAGGCTGAGTCAGGCCCTGCCCCAGGGCACCAGGAAAAGACAAAGGCTCTTGGATTTCCAAGTCCTGATGCTTGTTATTCAACGCTTCACTGCTGCCCTGCGACCCCCAGCTCACTCTGGGGGAATCTGGAATCCCCCACCATGTACATATCAGGCAGGTTGAGCCAGGCACAGCCCCTGACTCAGTGAGAGCCATGGCACAGGAGCACGAGCCACAGCCCTGCTTGGAATATGGGAATGAGGATGAAAAGAGCCCTCCCCACACCCCTCCTGTGACACTTGGCTCCAGCTTCCCTGGGTTTCTCCTCATCAAGACACTGAGCAAAGAAAAAACTACCTCATTAAGAAGCTGACCCAGGGGTCTCATGTTCTTCACACAAATTAACCCAGAGAATTAGATTTGCTTCATAGAAATCATTTTCTCCCCCTCTCTCTGCCTCCCAAAAAAAGAAGAGGGAAGAGCCTATTGAATCTGGCACTCTTTTAATGAAGGAAACGATGCAAGCCAAGCTAATGAAGTAGGAATTCCAGATGGATAGCAGTAGGTGTATGAATAGTACACAGAACGCTCGTTTTTATCAGCAATATAAGCATTAAAAAGGAAAAAGAAGTTTTTAGCTTTTTTCTTTCATTTTTTTTCCTTTCTCCAAATGAGGCCAGTAGGGTTTCATTCTCTGTCCCACCCTGGCCCAGCAGGATTGCTCACAGTGAGAGGGAGCAGAGGCTGCTGCCTTCCAGGAACAGGCAGCTCTGCCCTCCCCACCGCTCCTGACACTGTGTGAGTGCAGAGAGCCAAGGGGACCCCGGCTGTGTGGAACTGGCTTCTCCCAGAAGCACAAACTGCACTTCTGCATCATTCATCAGCAAGGAAAACATGTAAATCCAGTGGGATAGAACTGAGGTTTGCTGTGCGCCCCAAAACACGGCACTGCAGGAGTTTTGGGGGCTTCAGCTGCTGCCTGGAAACAACTATGGCACAGAAGGTGTGGTGCCATTTACTGCAAGCCCAACATTATCTTGGGTTACCTCCAAGTAATTCTGCAGCATGGGGAGACAGAGGTTGGGATCCCCACAGAACAGGCACTTCTGTACACTGACACAGCTCCTTGAGTTCAGGGGGAGTGACCAGAACTCCGGGCAAGGAACTCTCTACTTCTCACCCATCCCCTCCTACCAGACTAAGTTGGAGATTTCACAGCCTGAAACTGGTTCCCAGATATGACACTCTGAGATACGACACTCCAGCCATTCCCTAACAATCCTCATCTCTCCCCTCCCTGCCCACATTACATAATAAGCATCTTTATTTATTCTTTTTTTCGTAAGTCATCTTTTCATAACAATAGAAACTACTGGAGACCGAGATAACTTGATGAATTTTTCCTATTATCTAAGAGCTTAGTCACTCAGGGAATTAGTCATGTTCAAAATAACAGCCAGGCTCAAAGAGATTCAGAGCAACCATTCTGGAGCAGAAGCAGCTAATGTCATAAATACATTAAGATGTCAGCTTGAAGCATTTCAGAGATTTTTCAAGAAGTGTTTAAAAAAAGAAAAACCGTTTGACTAGATATAAAGGAAATCAGGTTCTCAGCAGTTAGAACTGTGGTTTACAAAGCCTGTGGTGCTCGAACACTGAAAGCCTGAGCAGGAGGGACAGATGGACATGGTGACCACGTGGTGCATGTAGTTTCCCAGCGAGCACAGCCTGCTCGATGTTCCACATGGCACCCTCCCAGCACTGCTCTCACAGGGTTTTCCAGACATCCCTGATGCATCATGAAGACATCTCTCAGGAGACAGAGAAGTTATTGGCATGTCCAGTATCCAGCAGGTAGGAACAGGGGCACAGAGCCACGGGACCAGAGCCAGGTCTCCCCCTAGCCACACGTGGGACTGACACAAGGGCAATCCTCAGCATATTTCAGGGGTTTATCCAAATATTTTTGTTTACCACAATGTCAACTCTTTCTTAACCAGGTCATTTATCATATACTCTTATAGTCAGAGGCTATAACTGAAAGATTAAAGCAGCCCCAAACTGTGAGTGAAATGAAAAACTGAACAGGTACTTTGTGAGTAAGAAAAATCCCACAAAAACATGCATTTGGTAGGATGGGCTTCAGGCTCTGGGAGCTCCGTGGCACTGCAGCACACACGGAATTCTCCAGCACCTACAGAGCTCAGTCAACCCAAGTATCAACCTCCAGTGACAGCAGATTCCAGGGTGAACAGGAACAAACTTCCAATAAGCCGCTCTGCTGTGGAAAAAGCCCTCCCTGCTGAGGTCCCAGGGTGTGGAGCGGCTGGACCTGACAGCATCCTCTGCAGGACACCCTAACTGCTCAGCACGTCACTGGGCTTCCTGGGAGCTTCACTGGAGCTGAGTGCTCCCTGTTCCCTTTGATCTCTGCAGGACTCCGAGAGCTCTGGGCCTCTTCAGTCCCATTTTCCCTAATGCCTGGATACTGCAAGATCCTTCTTCCATCCCATCCCGGTCTGGCTTCTCTCCACCAACTGCATTTGCTTATCCAAACTTTCAAAAATGAAAGTCAAACCAAAACTGCTTTTTTCTTCTTCTCTGTTCCTGACTTCACATTGAGCTTTTCAGGATTACAGAGTGCAGAGAGTCTTTGTACTTTCAATATCCTGTGATCTGCAGACTGACAAGTGGAGAAGAATCAGTAAGGAAAAATTGTAAGCAAGATCCTGGCTGCTGACCTGCCCTGTTCATGGATATCTCCACCACTTGCAGTGTTTGGCCCTTTGATTCACTGAATTCCTTATCACCACACTTTTAAGCTGTGATGATTTACAAGAGCCTACTTTTTGTTTAGGAGAGAAATGGAAAATATCAAGCACAGCTTGATTTTAAGTATTTGAACAACTGGCATAGCAGCCTAGGGAAAAACATGACTGTATATGCCTGAAAAAGAGAAAAGACTGGGACTGTACCTATGGAAGGTAATGGCTGCACTCACTTGGACTGTCACAGGCACAATACTAAGCCCAGAAGGAGACTCTATGTGAGGAAATACCAAAGAAGATTCACACTTGTAATACAGTCAAAGGCCTGGGAAAAAACTGTGCCCTTGGTAGATAAAAAGCTATCCCAGAAAAGGCCTGATTTAATCCAACATTTGATTACCAGGCTGGATCAATACTCTCTGAAGAATCCCAAACCAAATAATCATCATCCTCACACGCCAGTCAGAGGTGTAGATTGATCCTCATCACTACCAATGACAATTAGTTTCATCTTTCTGGGTTAGAAACAGATACCAGAGAGTTTAGCAACTCGGTACCAATGAAGCATGTAAAGCATCCCCATGGGATGCCAGCATAATTGGTAAAAGATTAATTGTTAAAAAAATGGGAAGCAGCACATGCAAAGGAGGAAAAAAACAAGCCCCGACAGCTTAATATTATGGAATAATAGTGAGGTTTAAGGGGCTGATTTAGAAATAAAGAGCCACCTGCCATGAGAACAAAAGCTACTATCACTTGGAAAACATTAGTGACAGGCTTTCTAAAGATGAGTAACTCTGAAGGGAAGCGGGTCTGAGTCTTTAACCCAAGCTGAGAACAGAAAACAGCACTTTGAATAAATCAGTGCTGTGCAGAACTTGGGAGAAATAAGTCTAAAATCTGGGTTTTGACCAACATGCCTGAGCAGAACCAAGTCAAGAGATGATGGCCAAAATAAATGTATATTGCTGTTCTTTAGTAGGTGCACAGAAAACAGTATCAGAGTAAAAAAGACAGCTGAAAAACCCTAACAGGGGCTCAGTGTTCATGAAAATTGGTCCAGTGATGCTCTGGGTGAAAGGCTGAGGTTCTCCACAGCGTGGAAGGCAGTGAGAACAGGGCAGCCAGCCTTCACTCAGGAGTCAACAGAGCCATTCGATAGTTCTGTAGCACAGTTTAATCAGCAGGCTGAGATAATAATATTCCCACTGACTTGCTGAAATGCAGCTCCTTCTGGTTTGGAACAACTCATTTATTTAGCAGCACACACCAATACGATCCACATCTGAAGTGCTAAAAATTAAAGTAACTTACCAATGGGGGCAGCAGGCAAAATCTGCATTACAGGGAATATCACTATCTGCGCTGGCACTTGGCCAGGACATCTGGACTAACATGCCTTGTCTTGCCAGAAGAGCAGAATTTGGAGGGCCCAAGCATCAGCAGGACCTTGGCTCCACAGCACAGCCAAGAGAGCACCCCCAGCATCCCTGGGATTCCAAGGGCAGGAGCCCACTGAAACGGTTGGACCACAGCCACCCATCCCCAGGGAAACAGGTTCCTCACTCACAGGGGACTGCAAAGATCCCTGCTGGATTTATCTTATTAGGGTCAGTTCTACTTTGTTGGTTTGTAATCATTTTTTATTTCTAGATACCTGGAGATATGTGGAATATCTCCAAATACTGCTGAGGCTGTTAAACTGCTGTATCAAATAAAGAAACCACAGTTCTCTCTTTCGTTTTTCCCTTTTGAGACGGGCGATACTGGGAAACTCCCTCTTCAAAATCAATCACTGGAGTTTTACTTTCCCCCAAAATATCACATATCACAGGCTATCCAGCAACCCCTATAATTCCTCTCAAAGAGAAGGCAAAGATTAGACTAATGAGAACAAAATAAGAAAGTCTCCCTGGCCGCCGGCAGCAAGGAAGGAAGCTGGGAAGGTGAGAGGGTGAGAAAGTGTCAAGTCTTATGCTCTGTCAATTAAAAAAGCAGTTTGTCCTGCACCACATCCAGCCCCTCCCCACCCGAGCTCAGCAGTCACCTGGGAGGAGAGGAAAAAGGATGCAAGAGCCACGTCCAGCTTGCCAGCACCACTTTTCTGCACCATACTTATCTCTGACAACCTAAACCGGCAAACGGCGATTTGCGTTGCTTGGACACCGGCGGAGAGAGGCAAAGTGCTCCTCGGGCTGCGAGCGGGTCCAGGGGGCACAGGGAAGAAATCCCGCCCCCTCGGGATGCTCAAAGGGTGGGAGGTGGCAGCAAACCCCCCAAACCGCTGCGGGGTGGTAGACAAACCTTAAACAGGACCTAAACAAATGTGGAACCTAATGCAGGCTGCTGCTTACAGCCGCATCACACCGAGCCTTCCAGGAGCACAAAGCACTCCGCCCCAATTTGTGCGAGTATCCGAGAGGGGCTGAAGGGCAGAAGGAGCCGCACAAGGGCGGCACAGAGCTGGTGGCTGGGCACCAGGAGAGCGCGGGCAGTGATCCCTGCGCTGGCTCCAAAAGCCTCCTCGCTGCCAGCGGCATCTGCCGGTGCCCCCGCGGAGCCGGAATGCGGGGGCTGAGCCAGGTGACGCCAGAGCCTGCTCGGCCCGAGCCAGCCAGACACCGGGAGCAGCCCGCAGGGATGCCCCGAGGCTCCCCGCAGGAGGGAGAACGCCCAGGGAAGGGCAAAACCCAAAACCACCTGCAAAGCCCAGCCCAGCACAGAGGGAAATTGCCGTTGCAAAGCCAAGCTGTGCAAGGAGGGAGAGATGGGGGGGGGGGGAGGATCTCAATAACAACCGCATCGCTACACGGGGAAGTTTCTGAACGAGGCAGAGGGACCCTGCTGAGCTGGGGGAACTTCCCCGCTTCCCCCCCCGGCACACACAGCCCCTACGAGCCGCACTCCGGGCTCAGCGAGGGCATCTGCAAATCGGCAGGATTTTGTCTCATTGAGCAGAGCTGTCAGTGTTTAACCGGCTTTCCTGAAGCCTCTCCACTCCCGAGGAGTGTGACAGCCTGATGCAAGCGCAGGCAGGGACTCTCCAGCTCAGCAGCACATTCGGCTCCCCCCGCACCGCAACTCATCATCCGGCGGAGGGGCAGATCTGACAGGTCCCGGCGGCTGCCGCCAGCCAGCGTCCTTGTGCCGGCACTCCTCTCCTCCCAGTCTCTCCCCCGGCTCGGACACCACACAGCCCATCTTCGGGAACCGGGAAAACCCTCTGCTTCCTCCATAGTCCCCCCGGTTCACCCTACCGAAACCCCCTCTCCAGCCCCGCCGAGCGCCGCTCCCCCTCCCACGCCCCAATGCGTGCCCACCCTCCTTCCTCTCTTTTAATTTCTTCTTTTGCTCAGCAGTTTGGGAATGCAGAGTCCATAAAATGGCTACAGAGTGATCAATGGTTTCAAGGACAGGGAGTAAAGGAGGAGTCAGGAGATAGGACGGAGGTTCATTTCCCTGTCAAAGTACTGCAATAAGAGGAAAAGAAAAAGACATAGCTACCTGAACTCACCATTCCTGTTCCATCCCTTAGCCACTGCATCTTGCTTCTGATGATGTCCTTATTATCAGGGAGGGGAAGGAAAAAAAATCCCTACTGCCTGGCGAGAGCTGGCAGGAAAAAAAGAAGCCCCCCACCCCCACCCTAGCCCGGAGCTTTCAGTCAGCCATCCCTCAGCCCGGCAATCCCGTGCCTGTCAGGAGCACGTTACTAGCAGCCTCCTCACTACCTGGGATTGTGCTTATTTATTTCAGTCACGGACCGAGGGATTTGAGGGGAGGGGGATGTCCTTTTTTTTTTCCCTTGCCGTGCTTTGAAACTCTGCAGGAGGGGAGGGGAGGAGAGCAGAGGGGAGGGAGGGGGGACCTATACAAACTTGGGGAGGGTCCCCGCAGTCGCCCAGCAGCCCGGGCACCCCCTGCCCTCTTGCCCTGGCCAGTCACCCTCGCCCCTAGCGCTGCAGGACTCCGGATCTGCAGAGCCAGCACATGGCTCCACGCTCAGCAATGGGCTGGGGCTTTTGCTGACGTTTCAAAGGGCAGTAGTTTCTCACTCTGTTTTCCACATGCAGGATAAGTCCCCTTCCCACTGAAACCAAAGCCCCCAGCCCAGCCAAGCGCTGCCCCTGCTGCCCGGGGTTATCCTCCTCGCAGCACCCGCACCCCACTTCCCACTCAGGGCTTTAATCCCCTGCTCACTCCCCTTGTGAGGGAGCTTTATCCCGACTTTCTGATCACGGCAAGGAAAGTACAGCCCGCTGCAGAGTTGAGAAGAGAAACCACTCGTTAAGCATTCCCCATCGCCACGGCCACCCACCACACCGAGGGAGAGGAGATCGCTCTGTCTGGCGCTGGAGAGGAGAGGCGGCGGCAGCATATGGGATGTGTAGAGCCAACTGGAGACAGGGCTGAATCCTCCCGAGTCCTCCAGCTGGGACACGCATGTTGACATGGTTCTCCCCATTTTTCAGAGAAGACATGGAGATCGCAGGAGTTGGCCAAGGCCATTCACGGAGGCAGCTACGCCATCCCAGGGCTCTCTGCCCACAGGAAGGGGCAGCCTGGAGCAGGGACTGACACACCCCTGAGAACAGGTAAAATGCCCCCCCAACACTCCCCAAATCTCCTCTCTGGCAACCAAGGTCTGCAGCTGGTTTCAGAGCCAGGAGGGCAGGTAGGAATTGTGGAGACAAAGTGGGAAATGGCTGATATCTTGCTCAGATGGGCACAGTCACCCACAGCCAGGATATACATGCACTGGGTACACTGGACATACTGGATCCTCCTAGAGGATATACTGCAAAACCTCTGGAGAAGCTACAGTCTCCTGTTACACTTGCAGAGGATTTAGGGTTGTGTTTGAGTGGGGTTTTATCCATGCACTCAAGGGCAGAAGGGCACTTGGATCTCCTGCTCCTGGCCTCCAGAGGAGTCAACGTTTTTCCTGCAGCTGAAGATTCTGAGTCAGGAAACAACATGCGGCTCCTCGTGACTGCCACTTTGTGCTGGTCCTGTGCCACTCAGCAGGATCAGAGCCTAGGTGTCTTCACTTATTTGTTGAACTGGGACAGACCAGGAGAGCAGGCAGGAGCGAAGGGATGCTGCCCAGCATCTCTGCATTGTTGCGGCCCCACGTTAACCTGCTCCAGTTACATCAAGCCATATTCCATCACTTTTTCTACAGGCACTGACAGCCATCATTATTGCCAGAGATGGCTGACAAAAGAGTGAGTCAGGAGACAAATGCTTATAGCTGTCCAAACTCTGGAATTCTACCTAAGTTTCCTATGTTAAGTGACAGAAACTCCAGGTAAGTTATTTACATCCATAGGAGGACTCTGGTTGGAAAATCCCACCTCTGGCAACCATTCTGGTGTTGTCAATCAGGGTACAAAACCTGTTTGGGATGTCAGACAGATCCAGCACAACCTCACCAACTGATTTAAAAGCTGCAGGGATTGGGGAGAGCCAGGACAGCAGAGCTGACAGACAGACGGACATCCTGAATGCATGGGCTTTGCTCCTTCAGAAACCTGGACTAAAAAGAGAGCAATGATGAGGTTATCTGTAATTGAAGGTAAATGTTTTTCTACCGGGAAATATTGAATGAGATCTGCATTGTTGTCAGCACACACAGATAATACAAGAATGACCCTCTTAAGCACGAGATCGTCTTTAAACCACACACTGCATCATCCCAGTAACTACACTCACTCCAGTCCAAGTTACACCCATCCTAACCTGGCAGTGCAAATGGAGCGGGTATTTGTCTGGCACATCCCACCCAACTGTTCCAATTGGTAATGTGGATCTGGAGAAGGAGGAGGACAATTGTTGTGGAAGTTTGTTGCACACGAGAAGAAATTATCCCTGTTTTGCTCCTCCTGTCAGCTGTTAATCAGGCCTGTCAATAAGGCTCATATTCCCGTTTCACATTCTATCCCTTGTTTACACTAAGCTGATCCGAGAAGCAAAGCAAGAGTTGCCAGGTTAATTCTTGCTCCCTGCGAAGGTAAGGAAAGGCAGGAAAGCCCAGAGATCAGCCAAACCCCTGAATGAGCATCAGTCTGCACACAAATCCCATCCTGCCCAGAGCAGTGGGGCAGCCATTCTCTCTGGCACATGCAACCACAGAGAGAACCCAGCTGCCTCTTCCCTGCCAAGAAAATGCACCTCTGCTGCCTCCTTGTCTATGCAAAGCGTTCTGCAGGCAGCCAGCAGGCAGGGGACCAAACCCAGCATCCCTGCCAGAGCAGGGGGACCAGGGAGGAGCCACCTGTGAGCTTCTGGTTGGTCCTGTGCTGGGCCAGGAGCTGGACTAGGATGATTTTTGTGGGTCCCTTCCAGCTCAGGATATTCTATGCTTCTGCTCTACGATTCTCCACCTCCCCACACTGGAGCAAAGCACCTGCCTTCCAGGAAAGGGCACCACATCTGGGCCCCTTTGCCAGGCATTCCAAGGGGATGTTACAGCCCACACATCTGAAGGCACAGTGGGTTGCCCACCCAGCACACCCCAGACATGGGGCATTTCAAACAACACATGCAAGCTGTGAGTCACAGAGCACCGTGGAGCAGTGCCAGGGCATTGCACTGGTAGGAAAACCCACAGTGCCCACAGGGAAAGGGAGCCAACTTTCAGTGTGGGGTGTTTGGGCAGAGTCTGCACTGCAGGCTCCTGCCCTGGGACTTAGCGTAGAAAAAATGGGATTTCTACTACCTGAGCACATCCCACTGGGGAGGCAGGGACGAGGTTTTGCCCAGGTGAGCAGACAGAGTCCCTGGTTTGCCTGGGGGATTGCTCTGGAAGAACTCGTGTATTGCTCATCCATAACACAACGTCCCAGTAATTCTCAGCAGAGCTGTGCTCTGGTCACATTTTACCAGATGTCTCTTTCCCTCCAGAATGAGGACAAAAATGAGCTGATGTGCTTCACCCTCAGATGGCTGCTTCCCTTCAAAGGCCAGTCCAGTTTGGGGTCTACTTCTGACTGCCAAGCGATATTCATAATGGGCAACAGCCTCAGAGCAGAGGTGAGCAGAGATGGGAAGGAAGGGACAGGGTTTACCTGGACACTGCTCTGTAGTAGCAGTTGTGACTAATAAAGGGACTATAATGATTAGATTTATGCCACTTTTCCATGTGTAATTTATTTTCTCCTAATTCCTTGCATCTGGAGAGCGACTCAGAAGCCAAGCAATTTGGTATCAGCAGGACAGTCACTATCACATCACACTCTGAAACAGCAATAAGTAATCTCCATCCTTGTACCTCATCCAATACATCTGGAGCCATGGAAGTGACACACACGACTTTAACAACATTCCCACTGCAATCTGCTGTCCAATCCAATACACACGCTCTCCCAGCCACTATTTGTGGTATCGCTGTGCAGCTTTTGGGTGCAGATCCCTCGTTTCAGACCTCCAAAACACAGCAGTGGGATTCCAAACATGATGGTTCATTTTCCTGCAACCTGTGAGAGCAGCAGAGCAGCAGAGCAGCGCTGCAGGACTTCACCTGCCTCTCATCTCTTTTCTTTATTGTATTACCACATCACCACTGAAATCTCCTTTAGATCTCCAAGGCCTCCTTTCTTTAATCCCACCATAAGAATACTGCTATAAACCTCTCTCTGGATGTGGGAACTTTTTCCAAGGTGCTCCTCTCCCTGCCCTGCTGCTGCTGCCTTCACGCAGGGATTTCCCTTCCTCTGCTTTTCATCCACTCTTCCCTCCCCTACGATGCAGCGTTGGAGAACATCCCCCAGCCAACACCTCCCTATTGAAATTCCAGCCCAGAATTGCCTCATCCAGGCAGAAGCCCGACAGTGCCCTTTGGAGAGTCCAGGCACATGACAGTATTTCACTGCTGCAGAAGGCAGATGTTCTTCATTCCATATCAGAGAGCACAAATATGTTCCTGCAGTCATTGTCTCTACTGAACTGCAAAGAACGGGCACCAAATCCTACAGGTTAATTAATGAGAAAGGAGGAGAATTTGTCTAACCTCTACTAGGAATTATCCAGCCTGGCTTTATAAACCAATCAGCCACGCTACACAGCTATGAAACACGTACCTTCCTGCAGGAAAAAAACCCCAAACCCCATGGAATACTTTCATAATGGCCCAGTGCCTCTCTGATTAGCACAGCAATAACACAGCGCTCCGGGCTCTTGCAAAGTATTATTATTATTATTTATGGTACATTACAAGAGAGTTTGTTTGTTCTTTAATAGGAGATGACATATTCAGAAGCCCCAGATACGAGTGTCCTCCTGAACTAACTCTGACACAAAGATAGTTTCAGTCATAAATTATAGAATCACAGAACCACAGGACTGGAACAAGTGCATAAACATCACTTGCTCTGATGGCTGTGGTTGGGGTCTGGTTGTTTACCACAGGAAGGGAGAAAAATCATTACCTGCAAACCAGGGCACAGGGGCTTCTCCTGACTGCCCAGGGTTACACATCAAACACTGGCAGGGACAGACAGGGGAGCCCAAACCTGTCTCCCTCTGCTCCAAACCCCTTCTCCAATCCTCATCAGCTACTTGTACGTACACTCTGTCTGCTGGTACAAACTAGAGTAATTTAATTCTAATCTAATTACATACATGAGGCATTGTTAATTATTTGGTATATTTATATTTAGCAGTCACAGTGCAAACAGACCCCAGTGTGGCTCCAGGCAGAGTGTCACACAGCCTGCTCCACGCTAAAGGAGGGAAGGGATGGAAAGGGCCACGGTCACACTCTCACAGACTCTCCCCTAAGGACTTTTTGGATTTTACTAACAAAATTACAGCTTCAGTTTTTGAGAGGACCAAAACAAACTGTAATTTTTATGCAGCCCGAGTGGGAAACCACAGTTGGAAACCTGTTTTAAAAAGCAGGTTTTTTATTAAGTAAAAACTATTTTGTTGCCAGCACACGATCCCCCAGACACACAGAGGTTCCTGCTGCTCCTCTCCAGGCCATCCTGTGGGATAGATGGGGCCCTTGGGAAGGCAGGGAAACAGGCAAATCCCAGACCTGCCTCCTCCCAGAACTAATCGTTCAAGTTCCCTTCATGTTTTGCACCTTGTTTACTATTCCTTCTCCTTGCCATCCTCACCTGACTGACAAGACTCCTCATGCCTCGGCCCATTTGATTTGCTAATATCTTTCAACTTTTTCCAACAGTGGCATTTTGAAGCCTCCCACTGCTGCTTTAATGAACCAAGGAGTCTGTTGCCAAGGAACACTCTCTGTTGCCAAGACCTCTGCTTTAGAGGTGAAAATTAAAAACCTGCAGGCAAATTAAACTCTTAGGGTGATGAGGAAAGCACCCCAGTTCAGATCCCCAAGCCCAGTAAAGGTTCTCCAGCATCCAAGTCTTCTTTATGTCCATCTGTCACTAGCACTGCCCTAGTTCTGCTTATTTAGGGAAAATCCTATGGAGATTAAAAAGAGGAATAAAACTAAATTTGAAACTGAAAGGGCTTTACAAGTAGCACAGTGCTTATATATAAATTCATTTCATTTGTGTACTAAGAGATCTGCAGCCAAAAAAGAGATTTTTTTTTTTTTTAAAGAAAACTAGAGCTTAGTATTGCTATTCACGAGAAGATCTGCGGGGAAACAATAAATGCTGCCCCAGGTCGTGTGTTTTGAGGTCAGAAGGAACTGACAAAGCCGTACATCCTGCAGGCATGATCCTCCCTCGTGCCTGGAGGGATGTTCCCATGCTGGAGCTGGGGAAGGAGCCTCCAAGGCCCACAGCATGGCCACATCTCATGGTGTGGGGGCTCTTGCAGCCCTCCTCTGTCACACCAACAGGCAGACTCACACCTGAGCTCCTGCCTGGCCTCTCTCCACCACCCAAACCCAGCAGAGATCCCACTGGAGCTGGGTGCCTTTGGAGGAGGCATCCCAACCTGGTCCTACACCCACAAATACACACAAAACCCTGGGACAGAAATGCTTTCCCTGCCATGTTAATCCCTGCACCTGCAGAGAGCAGCACTGCGATGGCAGGGTGTGATCCACCTATGGCACAGCTCCCATCCACATCCACGGGATTCCTGCCTGAGTAACAGTGTCAGGGCTTGGCTCTTGGGAAGCAAAGCAGAAGGCAAGGAGATTGGTCCCCCAAGACCTCACATCTCCGTCAGGAGGTGAAGGCTTAACGAGCAGGTCATGTTTATGAGGTGATGGCCACAGTTCATCAGGATGCACAGAGCGATGTGGAGGAGCCTTTCAAACTCACTCGTCACTCTCCTCACTCTATTATTCAGTTCAAGCTGTGACCTGTGGCCCTGGAAGCTGAGCTTAAGCAGCTCAGCCCACAGCCCTGTTCTCATGGCCTCAGTTAGTCTGAGTTGCCACCGGACGTGTTAGGACAGCCTTGGTCAAGCCAGGGGTGCAGGGAGGAGCAACACACCGGAGCAGGGAGGGCTCTCGGAGTAGCCCAACCTCAGCCCTACAAGTATGAGGTGTCCAGTGATGGACACCCAGGACAACGAGGGATGTTTTGACCACCTTCCCCACAATGATGTATGTTTAGTCCTTACATGCATATTTTCCTAATGTGGCTGGGTAAAGTTAATCCCAAGGTTTCTAGTGCCTTCCTGCAGATTTCCCTCCCTGCTTATCTCATGCCTGCCATCAGCTGTGCCAACCAGGGCACATCTGGGAGAGAGAAACAGTTAGGGAAAGGAACAGCTGGGACCAGCCCCAGCCTCACCAGAACTTCCTGAGCTGGAGCATCATCTGCAGCTCCCATCAGCCTAAGGAAACCTCTTTGCTGAGTCTCTCTATTAAGTGGAACTACCGACTTAAAGAGTCAGGAACATTTCCCAGAGAGATGCTCTCCTTCAGCACTTTGGGCTGCTAAAGCATCGTGAGGTTTCCCTTTTGAGAGAGGCCTACCTTGAGTCACCCTCTGGAGCCCAAAGAAAGGCAGAAAGACTCTCTCTTCCCCACCCACCATCTGCAGAGAGATGTAAGTTCTCCAGGTCAACAGCACTGCAGACTGAAGACTGCAGCCCTCCAAACCCACTGAACATGCTGCTTTCATCCCCAGCTACTTCTCAAGATCCTTGCAAGTCCCACAGTCCCCTCATCAGGCTTCCAGGGGTCTTCCCCACTGAGCTCAATCTGCAAAGGAAAGTTTCAATCTTGTTTCACTTTCAAAAGTCTATCGAATTCCCTTTCTGACGCTGTCTTCTCAAAGCTCCCACCCCAGTTCTCTCCTTTGAACCCATAACTCCTTGCTGGTGTCCTTTGAAATCATTAAAACTCATCTGCTTACAATAATTACTAACTCAATGGTTTAATTTCAAATGAAATAAGATCCCTCTTGGGCTTGTTTTATTCTTGCAGAGGAAACAGGCCATGGGCTCCAGGAGTCTCTGGCTTATCAGGAAGGAAGTGTGGGGCGGGGGGGTCGGTGTCCCGCGTCGCCCATGCCGTCCACGCCCGCAGTGCCCGCTGTCCCTCCCACTGCAGCACTGCACTGGGCTGTGCAGTAACACGAGCAGACAGGCACACCCAGCAGGAGCCACGCGTTTCCCCCCATGGAAGCCATTTCACAGCAGGGATGCTCGACAGCAAATACAGGGTGTAAAACACGGACAGGGATCATCTAACATCCTCCAGAGCTGTTAGAATTTGAGGTCGTAAACCAACCGAGGTCTACAGGGGTCAAATCTCAGGAGCAGTTGTGAAACTGTGGCCAGATAAATAAAGGGGTTAAACCCAGCTATCGGACTGCCTGGCAAGCCTTGATGCAGGAAAGCAATTCCCTTATTGAACACATCCCCACGCACAAATGGAGCCATAAGTATGTGGCATTCTCTCCCTCTAGTGGCTGGAGGCTTGGAAATGAAGAAGATGGAACATGACCCTGCAGTTTCTGGAAACAAATGGAGTTGTCCCAGTGTGCCTGTCCCCCAGAGCCCCAGGGAGACAGCAAGGACCCCAGCAGGTCCTGAGCCCAGAGAAGGGATCACACCCGTCAGTCCCCATCAGCAGGGGTAGAACAGGACACCACGAGCAGGGCTCTGAGGCTCACCTTGCGTTCACCAGAGCCTGGGCTACTGCACCAGAGCCACTTCCCACATGCTCTGCCTTTGTGTGCTTTCCTGCTCTGCAATGGTCCCCCTCACAAGACTGATCCTTATTAATGCACCACTGCCAAGAACATCCATTTTATTGTCAAGGTGTCACGCCACAGCAGTCAGGCTACCGGGTCTGCTCACACCTTACAACGTGAGTGTGCTTGTAATAAAGCACAAGACATAAAAAAATCCCCCTGAGGTGTTCTGACCTCACCAAGAGAGCACTATTGAGAGAAACCAAGTGTGTTACTTGAGATGACACAATAGGAAAAGCTCCTCAGTTAACTGTTTCTGAATATACTGATCTTAGTCAGTATTGTTCAAGGATTTTAAAGATCATAAAACACTGAGCTCTGCACCACACTTCAGGTTCCCAGACGTGGTTACATGGTTTCTTCACTTACAGGAGTGCTGGGACTTGCTTCCACATAAGCCTCACTCATCCTCTAAGGACAACCAGCAGGGTCTATGATCTTCATTTTATTTAATGAGCACCGTTCAGGATGGCAGCGTTCTTGGAAGGAAGACAACACAGTAAAACCAGTTCAACACAGCTCCCTTCCACTAACAACAATACAGCTCTACCATTGCATTTATTTTAGGTAAAAAACCCCAGACTCACTATCAGTAACAGGCATTGTTACATCACCACAAAATTTGTGTGTGGGTGTGAATTCTGGATGAGCATCCTCAACAACAGCAGAAATGTCCTTACAAAAGCCTAAGAAAAAGGGAAGAAAGAGGTGAGGGGTGCTATCCAAGTGGGTTGGTGGGTTTGTTTCAAAGACCACACTTGCAAATATTCTTTGCAGTTTTTCCAGGCTTGCATGGCAATGAGCACACCTGAGTCTTTTCCACAGCCTTGGGGAAAATGGTGAGTTTGAAGTGGGAGGGTCTCAAGCTTGACCCAACCAGGAAAAAAATCCAGAAGGGAAAAAAACATACAGAAGGAAAACCTGTTTTGAACTCAGTTGGGAAAGGTTAACAGAGCTTCCCATGACCCCTCTGGCTCTCTAGCTGTGTCTCAGGCACCTCTCTCCCACTGCCCCACAGGGCTGAGCTGTGACAAGCCTGCAGGGACTTCTGCAACATCGACTGCTTGTGTGACCACAGCTAATCAAGTGTGATTTTTGAAGAAGGGGATGCAAACCTCAAACCATCCACCCAAGCAGCACCTGCATGAACCAGTGAGGCAGGCAGGCATTAAAACCACAATTATGCCCAGATCCCATTAAACCATTTTTAATCCAAATCCCATTAAACTGTGTCAGCCTTTTCCTGCACCACCTTCCCTGCTACTCATGATTCATAAGTCAGGTCCATCCTCTGCCTTCCAAAACCATCCTTCTCCATTTGGTACTTGGATTGGCAGTGGAGCTTGTAATTAGGTCCCAAATGTGCCACCACATCACTGCTGAGTACAAGGGATTATACAGAGGTAAAGACTTCAAGAGTCCATGTGATGTGAAGTCTGAACACCATCCATCGCCTTCTGGAGCGCTAAATATACCCACATTTTACTATTTACTTGCCTGCTAAACTATCTCAGGAGCAGTCTGTATCAGTCCCTAAAGAAGGCAGTTTGCTATTTATATGTAATGTGCTTAGCAATTTTTGTCACTGAAGTTGCACAGTTATATCCCACGTTGCACAGTTATATCCCACATGGAGCTTTTCATCCTTATGAACTTCAACATGAGAAAAATCTACGCTACGAACTAATCTTCCCAAGTTCTTAGAAAGGGATGTTGGCAGGCAGGATGAGTGTCCTGACACTTCCAAGACTGTAATTCCTGTAAACTGCCAATTTTAGCAATGTTAAGAATATGGCATGAGAAATAAGTTATACAGGCAGCCATCGAAAAATTTTCCTGTATTCCATCCATGAGAATAGAAGGTTTTGTGCATTACCCTAAATTTTCACTAAATACAGGTGGACATCCTTCCTCAAGGAAGGAATCACCACGATTACTTGCATAAGCCAGCTGAGGCTGCAAGATCACGTTTTCAAAGTCTGCCCCAAATCTAAAGCTTTTGGAAACACAACAAGCTCGTCTGGCTGAAGACAATCCCCGAGACTCCTTAAAATCTCAGCTGTGAAAAAACTCAAGACAGGACAAAGACACGGGGCTGAGATAAAAGCTGGAGGTGCAGCCCTTGCCTGCTCAGCTCTGCCAGATGGGCCCTAGAATGGCATTTGAAATACATGAAATGCACAACAAGGTTCAGCCAAGCTGCACCCGAGGCTGTAAATGCAGCCAGAAAATGCCTCTGGCAGGTGCTGATCCAAGCACTCTGCTGCCATTTACCACCTGGATCTTGCTGGGGTGGGTTTATTTTGGAAGGGAGTGGGTTTGAAATGCATAGGATTGTTTATAAAACACAACTTGTCTTAATTAAGCCATGTTGTGAGGGTATAAAAATAGCCTGTTGGAGATAGCAGACTAACTGTAGAAGCCTCACAAAAATATCCTGTGGGAAGTGAAAGGTGTGAATACATATTCTTAAAAAGGAACATGTGGCTTATGCTTTACTCTGCTTCCACTATGCAGCCATATGTCGGTTGCTGGGTTCTATTAATAAACCCTGTGCTCTGTGTTATCCCACATGTGTCTGGATAAGCACAGTTTGGAGCACACAAATCCTTAATGCCAGTACCTCCAGCGGGCAGGAATGCTTGGGTGTCAGCTCTGCCAGAAAGGGAATTTGATTAGGTCTCCTGCAAACCGCTCTAAGAACACAATGATCCCACTCAACTCATGGATAGGAAGGAGGGATGGGCTTCCTCCCTGCCTCTAAATGACTCTAATCCCTCACTGATATATGGGCCTTTTCGTCATAAACACACATAAACCCCATACAGAATTTCCTCCAGCTTTGAATTGCAGCCTGGGTAGAACATCCCAGCTCCCAGTTGGCACAAAGCAACAGGAACACGGGAATTACTAGGATACTTGAGGGATGCATCCCATGGGCAAAGAGTAGCTGGCTCCCATGCCAGACACTGCATAATTACTCTGCCAAGTTCTTCTTCCAAAGGCAAACACCCCTGTTAGATGGCAGCTCACTGCTCTCATTTCCAGCTGCCCCAAAACCACCAGCCAGGGGATCAACATCACACATGAACCCAGAAGACAAACAGGGTTGGCAAGATCTTCCTGTCTTCCTTGGGACTAACCGTATTTAAAAGATGCCTTTACAGCACTTGGTGACATATAGCCAGGCTAGTCATGAACTCTCCAAGTGGGACGTGGAGATGCATCAGCAGGTTCTTCGCTGCCTGTCCACAGACGCAAAGTGGATTTTCATGTGGGAACTGCTCAAAACCACCAACCACAAGTCTGAGCACACGCTGCAGTCCAAGGAAGGTGTTCTCCCAGGATGGCAAAACCTGCGTCTCTTTGGGTGTTTTCTCTTCACCCAAAGGCTGGGGCTGTGACCTAGTTTTACCTAAATCTATATATACTCTTTACATGGAGATAAAATGCTTGAAGGCATTACACGGTGATATAAATTACTAGTTATTGGTTGATGATTTTTCCATGGTGGTAAAACAACCATCTCTCATGTTGGAGAGAATATGGCTTATTGCAAAAGGTGGGAAATTTAATAGAGATACTGATAAGCCACAAGAGTCCAGTGTGCACACTTAGTGTCAGAGACGCAAAGAGATGATGGATCCTTTCTTGGATGAAATATACTGAATAACTTTGATTTTCCTCCTAGAAATTACACGCATTTGTCCCAAGCAGGACCAGGAAGGGCAGAATGCTGTCACAGCATCCTTCTAACTCCATTTCTCATGAACTAGAGACCAGAAATAAAACAGTTTTTTTCTGTAAGGAGAGACATTTTGTTTAATCCAAAGAGGAAAGAGGGAATTAACTTTTCCAACTCAACTACAGTAGACAGTTTTCCAGCCATGTGCTGGTTCCACCAGCAGCTCCAACCCATGCTCAGCGTTATTTGGTTACACTTCCCAAGTGCTTTGAGCTTGTAAAGCTTTCATGGAAATCAACGAAAAACTGGATTTTGGCAAAGATTCCCAGAATTGCTGCTTATTAGAGAATATTTTGTTAAATCATTTGCTTTGATACCTACAGTTCTAGCTGGAAATCAGAAAACCATTTTGCTGGGACCCAGCCCTGAAGAACTATTCATCGGGAATCTTCTCTTTTCTCCAAAGCACCCAGCAGTGATCCAGACTTACCCCTCTGACTTTGAGGTTTGAAAAGAAAAACAGTGGGAAACCTCTTTAAAAATCAATTAACTTCAAAAACAAAGAAACAAACAAAACCCAAAAAAACACCAACAAAAATATGGAATAAGCACTTCTTGCCCTGTATGCCTCACAGAATAGCAAGCCTGGATCTGACATATTTAAGCACCACAGTCTATCTGCCCAACCCTTCTGCTCTGCCAGTTGTTGTTCCATTCACAGCTCACTCTCCTTCATTGCTTACTCGGTGCTCAGGCTCTATTTTCTGGTGATATATAACCCTCCCAGAATATTCTGGACTTGGTGGTTGCAGTAACTGCACGGAGAGAGAAAATGGCTCATTAGGATCCCCCCCCCAATTTTTCCTTTTTTTTTTATTTTTCTTTGCTCCTTCATTTTTCTTGTATTTCAATGTTATTTTTACCATCATTAACAGCTCTGGTCCCCCTCCCTGATGGGGCCACCCCCTGGGTTACCCCAGGAGTTCTCTGCTCCCATTGACTTCACACCCACACAAACCAGCACAAGCAATGGGGCTGAGCTTAAGAGCTCTTGAGCATTCACTTCTTTGTACTATTCTTAATGCTCAATCCTGTAAGACCTAAAATTACTCCACACTCATTTACAGGAATTACAGACAATATTCCCTTTCTCTTTCACTGAAACAGAGCTAGTTGTTGGGCTGCCATTCTCTTGACAGCCCACAGAAATCCCTACAATAGATTAAGCCCCCAAGTAAAGAACACTCAAACATACATTGCAGCCCAGCCAGCACAGAGCTGAGCACAAAACTGTGGCTTCTGCACAAAACACAGATATTAAAGCTGGCTTTGGCTGTGGGGGGTTTATTGTGTTTTGGTTTTGTTTCTTTATTTTAATGAGCTTTCTGAAGAAAATTTTCAGTTTCAGCTAAAACCTGAAAGTGAAGTTGATTTGATTACTGTTTGGAGCCGTAAAACTTTCTATCTTTCTGTTTGAGTCTTTGCCCTCAAAAAGACGGGCAAAGAATGAAGGGCAGCAGAATGAACACAAAAATGGATTGTAAATCTAGATTTTCTGACCAAAACCCACAGTCTCCATGGAAAATATTTAAGCAGCCTTTCATGAAATCATTCAGCACAAGCCTGGGTGCCCACTGGTCTGTCACTGCTGTGTTAGTCGTGATGAATAAAGAGGAGAAAATGGGGAGATGTTTTCCTTGGAGATCACAGGAGGATGGTGGGTCTGACCTGCCTGGGTACCTGCAGAAGCTCCCTCAGACCCAGAGGAAGCTCCTATGAGCACGGGTGCCAGGAACAACAGGGCAATTTATCCCTGATGAAATTACTAATTTCTTTTTGTCCACTTGCTTTATTTGTTCCCTCAAGGAGATTAGTGCTTTCTTGAGTTTAGAAAGACTATTAAAGCCTGAAAACTCAGAGTATGTGAAGCCTGCTGGAAAAGTACCTCTGGTATGTTCATACAGTGCACTACATTGATGCACAGGCTGGCAGCACATTAAATTGCTTCTCCCTGAAAGCTCTTCTCCCACTGAGTCTGCTAATTGTCTCTGCTTTTAAAAGTTATTAGTGAATTTAGAGTTGGCCATAGATGCTGATTTAATAACCCCAAGACTCCAAAACAGGTATTGGATAAGCACCAGCAACAAAAGCACTGTTCACTAAACATGACTTAGAGAGACCACCCCAAAAAAGAGGAAAGCACTGACCAGTCCATTCCTCACCCCCATGACGCTTCCATAAGACCAACCTCTTCCTCAAGGTAGGACCCCATCCAGCTCCTCCTGAGAGCAAATCACCTCCTGACTGAGGACACCATGCACAGCATCCCTGGATGTGGAGATGTACAAGGCCGTGCCCTCAGAGCACCCCCAGTCCCCATCTGTGCGCAGATATTGATATGGGGGCATCTGGACAGGAGGTACTACCACCCTCCATCCCAGAGGAGCTGCCAGAAAGGCACAGTTCCCCATGGCCATGAGCCCCCCGAGCCATCTGTCCCATCTGTGCCACCCCACTTACGTTTCCAAGAATAAATCACCATTTCTTTACCCTTTGAGAAGCACTTTTGTGTGTGACCCGCACTCCCCATTCCCACCTGCCCAAGGTGCAGCAGTGCTGTGACACCAAGCTGGGAGCTGCTGCTTCCACTTTACAGTGGGAAGACCTGAGTAGAATTCCTTGATTAGACTCCCTGCTCTCTCTCTCCAAAGCCATCCAGCAAAATCTCAACATTTAATATCAACTTGCAAGCTGAAAATACATCCCACGATATCACTTCCAGACTCTGAGCCAAGCTTTGGGAATCCCAGATCACCCCTAAACTCTCACTGCTTCTCCCACTCTTATCTGTCTTGTTGAGCTGCTCTCTCAGAGACAAGAGATGCTGTTCCCTTTAACAAGGCACATTCTAACAAACCAACAAATACTTTTCTTTCCACAAGGCTCCTGCTTTTACTCCCAGACGTGCATTCATGTACATCTCCCGCCTGCTTTGGAAATCTCAGTTGGAACTGCATACCAGAACCATTTTTTTAAGACTCCTGAACTGATAAGGTGGGAGGGGGAAAAGCCTTTCTTTTTTCATAAAAGCTGCCTGAACATCTTTGAGACAATGAAACAGCGGGACAAATACCCCCAAATGTAAAAATTTCTTCAGTTTCGAGAAATTTGAGTGTTAAAAAACCATGTGGATTTGGCACTTGAAGACATGGGTTAGTGGTGAACATGATGGTGATTCTGGGTTGATGATTGGACTTGTTGACCATAAAGTTCTTTTCCAACCTTAACGATTCTGTGAGTCCATGACTCTATCCGCACACAGTGTCCTCTCCACGTGGCACCCCAGGAGAGGGCACAGCACACCCTGGTAGTGCTAAGCACCCAAACCAACAGGTGCCTTGGCAAGAGCAGGCCCGTGCCAGAGAAAGGAGCCTCCAACTGGCAAACATGAGCGAACCTCCCAATATTTGCAGTGAGAGGCGAAAAACAATTCTCAGATGTCTGCAGCCCATCCCCTCCCACCCCAAGAGTATTACAAACATGTAAAATACCTCATTATTCTGGGGAAAATGCAAGAGAAGAAAGGTTTACATCCCTGGGAGTGTTCAGGGCCAGGCTGGATAGGGCTCTGAGCAACGTGGTCTAGTGGAAGGTGTCCCTGCCCAAGGCAGGGGAGTTGGACTAATTGATTTTTTTTAGGTCTCTTCCAACCCAAACCATTCTAAGATTCTATGAATCAGTCTCATGGAGGGGAAGTATACTGACACTTCCTTCATGCATAATATTAGCAGCCACCTCCCAAATAAACAAGGCACTGATACATCCTTACACAGAGAGGAAAGCAGGTAAACAAAGGAATGTGCAGCAGCTTCCTCTGCCAGTCACGTCTTTCATCTGCCCACCCTGAGCTAAGTTCAACTCCTGTTTTTTAAACATCATATAATTAACTCAACAGCACTGACTAGAAGTTAAAACGACACACAAAACATGAAAGCCATAAAATGCTCTCCAAATATCCTTTTGCCCTCTCATTTTCCATTTCATTTAGTCTCTGGTGTATCAATTGAGCCCATCTCACCGAGTTCACTGTTGAAATTAGACTGGCAGCTCCTCAGAGCAAGAGCAGGGGCTGTTTTTAACAGCCAAGATGTTGTGGCATTTAGGTGGATGGTTTTGGTATTCACACCAGTGTGACCAACACAGCAAAGCAGACTTCAAAGTGCTCACCACTACGAATCAAACACAGCCCTCAGAACTGCTGGGTTTGGGGCCCGGGTGGTAAATGTAACACAAATGCTGACAATACACTTCAATTACTGGTATGTGATGTTAAATTGCCAACATCAAGAGGGTCGATGCCAGCACAAGTGCAAAGAAATAATTAGCATTTAATATTTCATCAAAAGGTTTAATTTTTAAACACTGAGGTTGTCAGGTTGGTTTTTTTTTTCATTATAATTATTATTAGTTTTAATTATTTAGCTGGTTTTGCAGCATCTTTGAGAATGTCTCCCAGTGCCTCAGGTGGCTCCAATGCCAACTGCTCACCAAGGGATGCCACATGTGTTGTTTTTCAAGATGGCAGCTATTGATGAGCTTTTTAATTAAAACCTCTGCTCCTGACTGCCACTCATGGTTTATTCATGAGGAGAAGCATCTTCCCCTCAGCTCACACACTCCTGAGATCTCTGCCAACAGGTGGGAGTTACCTGGGCATTTCCAGCCCTGCTGCCAGCAGAGAAGGATCCTCATGGATCCCACACCAGCCCGGAGGTGAGACATGCCCAGCCTCCCAGTGCTGGTGCTCCTGTCCCACCAGCCCCTCTGCAACCAAGGGCAGCCCCAGGGCTCTGGGGAAGTCTGACATTGTGACAGAACCCAAGGGAATGGCCTGGAGCTGTGTCAGGGCAGGGTCAGGTTGGATCTCAGGAAAAGGTTCTTCCCCCAGAGGCTGGTTGGGCACTGCCCAGGCTCCCCAGGGCAGTGGGCACAGCCCCAAGGCTGCCAGAGCTGCAGGAGGGTTTGGATGATCCTCTGGGGCACAGGGGGTGACTCTTGGGGATGGGCCTGTGCAGGGCTCAGGGTTGGACTCGATGATCCCTTGGGGATGGGCCTGTGCAGGGCTGAGGGTTGGACTCAGTGATCCCTGTGGGTCCCTTCCAGTTCAGCATATTCTGGGATTCTGTGATCATGCCTTGCTTTCCTTCCCTTAACCCAAGGACAACCTGCCCCCCCCCCCACCCCCCGCATTTGACATGTCTGTCGCCCTCACCATGGCCAGAGGAAGGCAGAGGCAAAGCCCTGCTCACCCCTGTCTCTCCCCAGTGACATCACAGCTCTGGGAGAACACAGCAAAGGTCACTCTGCCCCGTGTCTCGCTGACAAAAGCACCAGCTGGAGCTGTTCTTACCTGGTGACGTTAATGTGCAGAAGGAGCACTGTCTGCCAGGTCCCACACAGAGCTCGGAGTGGCACTGAGAAGGATCATCCCTCCCCTGTAATCTGAGCAGCTCTGCCGCAGGTGTCACTCAGGGAACAAACATGAACCTCTCCAATCCCTCTCTACACTCGCTTCATCGTCTCTAATCTGGCCTTTACCATCCGGAATACAATGGGATGGGAGCATCAGGACAAGACACACTGTCAAATCCTGGGCAAATATCCTGCCAAAATTCTGACTTTTAGCATCAACCCTCTACTTAAACATCTCAGGACCTGCTTCTTTACAGCAGAATGAAGCAAGCAGGTTCCATGACTATCTGTATCCTGACTGGGATGGCACTGGAAGTGCCTTCCAAACAAGATTAAATACACTGCTCAATATTTTTAATCCCTCTCATGCTGCTACTTCCACAACCACGGATTTCAGTGCCTCCCCACACTGAGGGCTGGGGATGCAAGAGTTTATCAGGCTTTTCAGAGCCAACTGTACCAACCAGTCATCAGTTCACCTGGAAACCAGGACATTCAATCAGATCCTTGTTTTCCCAGCTTCTAAGAAATAGATGGGCGAGCTAATATTAGCTCTTCCAGGAATAGTCAGGTGGCTAAAAAGAGAACAAAGGCGATAAAACAGACTGTCTGCAGCAGCTGCAGGTTTTATTCCTCCAGCCTGTCTGCTGTTACCCCCGATAGCCTCTGCCTTCTGCTGTCACTTGACGGAAGACCTGGATAAACCCCTAGGGTCAGCTGCAACACCCACTGCCAGAGGGGCACAGGATTAATGCACATCAGCCAAAACCCATCACACTGGTGGTTTGGGCCTTCTGCAAGTATCTGTTGTGGATAAGGAAGGAGGAACCTCTGGCCAGCTCAAGTGGCTCTTCCTAATCCTCTTCCTTCCAGAGAGCAGACGTCACTGCAGGCCCGGGTGGGAGCAGTAGGGTGAAACACTTTACATTCCCCTTGGAAGCCCTCACTGCAAAATCCCAAGAGCCTTCAGGGAACTGAATGTGGATTTGCAGATTGTCTGCTGGGGAGCTGCTACCCAGGGACAGAGGTGGGTTTGACGCAAATCCCAGCAGCCCACAGCCAGCGGCAGTGGGACCCTGAGCTCCTGTGCCATCTCTGTGCAACCAGGGTGTGCCTGTCACACAGCCAGACTCCTGCCATCTCCTCTTCCTCATTTCTGATCCCACCACACAGTAACGAATACAGGATAGCTGGGATCAGATCACTGCTACCCTTTCTGTGCATCAATATTCCCCATCTCTTTAGTTTTTAAATGATAAATCACCCAATGGCTCAGTGTTCACTATTTGTCCAGCCTGACCAGGAGAGAGAAACACCCAACTCCACAACAAATAGAAATGAAGTAGGTTAACTCCTGCCTTGCAAACGCCCTGCTACAACTAGGTTAGAGCATCAAAAGTCACAAGCTAAAATTCCTCCTGGATATTTCACTTTCAAGGAGCTGGGAACAGTGGGGAACTGCATAATTTGTTTCCATTTTCGTGACTGCATTCTGCCTTTTTGGGCCACCAGCAGGCCTGGCTTTAATGGTTTGCAAATTACACACGGAAACAGTCATAAACTGTACTGACGTATTGCAGGACTTTTCTTCCTCCTCAGAAAAAAAGGTTGAACTTGATGACCTTGGAGGACTTTTCCAGCCTTAATGATTCTATGAAAGGCTTGACACACTGTGTCTTTATTAAGCCAATCATGGATGTACCTGCTTGGATGACTATAATTACTAGAATTTAGTAGGGTCTTTTGTTCTGTTTTATAAGCTAAAGAAACAGGGAGCCAGAGGAAACAGAAAATAAAAGAGCACTGGACACAAAAAGTTTTCCAGGAACCACATGAGAGTATGAGGAATTGATATTTGTGGAAAGGCATATTCTGGATGACGTTAACAGTCATTAACCAAAGAACATCCGACAGGCAACAGGGCCACGAGGAAGATTCATGGGAATCACATTATATCCCGTGGCCTCTCCAATGGTGTCACTTGCTCTGAGCTCAAGGAAAGGTACCAATGGTTCCCAGAAAAAGCCCTAGACCACCCCTGGCCTGGGCTCCACCATTCCTACAGCGTGATTTTCAATGCCCCTCAGAGTCATCTTTGATTCCCAGCAAGTAACACCCTCCCAGTGCTCTGTGAGCCAAATCTATGCTGGGTACAGGCAGAGGCTGGATGGAATTTTGCCTTTGGAAGCATTCCATAGACTGTTGTGCAAAGCGCAGCTTGGAGGTGTGCTCCTGGCTGTGCAGCTGGATCCCCGGGCAGGATGCATCCTCTTGTCTGCAGAGCCCAGCCACGGCCATGCTCCCACATATCTGTGCTCCCGCATATCTGTGCTCCCACAGGGAACCGTGAGAGGAAGTTCTACAACATTGTGAACAAGGTGCACTCACTCCACAGCACAGACTGAATTTCTGAAGGTCCTCCACAGGACACCTCAATGCTGTGTCCCTCATTCTCCCAGGCAACACCCCACAGCAGAACGTGGATGCCCACCTTCCAATAAACCCCAACAACCACAGCAGCAGCTTCCAGGGTTTCCCTGTTGATTTACTGAGCTTAACCAGCACCCCAGCTGTGTGATGCCGCCTTGACCTCAGCCACAGGAACAGCAGAGGCTGTGGCAGACAGTGCTGGCACCTGGGGAAAGGCAGGTTCGTGCCAGGAACACAAGTTTGGTTTCGCTCATTCTTTTATTCCTCCAAACTGCACAGTTCTGCAGTGGAAAGACACAGATATTCCCAGATGAGCCCCAAAAATTCAAAAGCCAGCTCCTGCCCTGATTCCTGTACAACCCTCCCATGCAGACAGGGAACACCTTCCTGCACAGGTATAAATACCCAGTGGCTATTACACCACAAAACAGCTTCTTTGGTTGGATTCTTTCCCTGCCAATTTGGACAGCTGAGAGCCAATGAAGGCTTGTGACTGCTGCATTTTTCCTGCAACGGGAGCATGCCTGGGAATCCTACAAGGAACATGTGGATCTGATCCTGTGATGAGTGCCTGCTTTGGATCAGCAATCAGCCAGGCACCTTAGAGCCCCGGTGCACACTGCTCCTCCTGACAACCCTCTGCATCCATTAGCAGCATCTGCTGCTAATAAACAAGGATAAGCCAAGCTACCAGCTCACTGCTATTTTTGGATGAGAAGCTTGTTTGAAAGCAAAGGAAATTTCCAGCTTTCACAAAGGCCTTTAACCTTCTTTATGTGGGAAACTACCTGCTGCATATTCCCACCAGGCATATGCTCACATACACAGTCTTTAAATTACCAGAAATGCTATTAGCTTAATTTCCAAATCAGAAGCTGAAGCATGCTGCCAGAGAGAGAAAGGAGGTTATAAATGAACATTAGCCACAAGTGGAACATAAACGCAAGCCAGTGCTGCCAAGCCTGTGAGAGACAGATGAGCTGTTCATGCAGAAGGGCACTGAGCAGTGAAGGAAGATCCCTTTTCCTGTGCCACTGGAGGCTCTCGGAGCTAAGCCAACGCGCTGTGGGATGTGGGCAAGAAGCATTTGCACAGTCCCTGCCGTGACAGCCCTGTGAAAGCAATAAGCTCAGAAAAAAACAGTGCTAAGGGTCAAAAAAATCTGACAACTTCTGCCTTTATAGACAGTTTTGCAAGAAAACAATGAGCTCTCCTTTCCCTGCAAGATATCCCTCAGCCTAATACCAAAACAAGCACTTCTGTCACACTCTTCAGGGTCAGAAAAGAAGTCAGTGCATATTCCAGCTGAAGGCAGGCAGTGGGACCACTCCTGTGATGAACACAGCATCTTGCCTTGTACTGCACCTAGCCCTGACACTTTTCTCTAACTAATCCATATAAAAGATATTAAGGGGCCTCAAGAAAACCCACAGATCCTTAGTAATTCTTTGCTTCAAAATCAAGATCCCAGTCTGGTTCCTCAAGCCTTTTTTCAGCACCAGGTGTTCCCAGCAGAATCCTGCCTGTGGGTGTGATGGGTTTTGAAGGCTGGCTCAGGTCACAGATCCCAAACCTCATATATCCATCAAATGTTAATTTTTAATTCCTTTCTCTCCAGTGCCAGCAGTCTGCATGTCCCAGTGAGAGTGAGACCAGAGGCAGAGGAGCAGAGGACTGAGGCACATGAGTCAAACCCAGCACAACAGCTCCAGCCTGAAGGCTAGTTTAGATAAAGAACCCCAAACTAACCTTTTCCCTTTATTTCTACCCAAAACAAAGACGCAATTTTTACCCTCGGTCTTATAATTTGGGGGTAGTTGGTGAGGACTGACTCAGGACTCATGAATGCTTTGGGCTGACAGTGCTGCAAGGATGGGGAAACCACCATGAAACGTCCTTTTTCTCAACCCTGGAGAAAATTCCTGCAACCAGAGAATTGCAGGGCAGCAAGAGCAGCAAGGGACCAACCCAGAGGGGTCTCCAGGGGCATTCTGCTGCTCCCCACAGCACACACAAGCCCCAGCTCTCCTGCCCACTCCAGTGCTCCCCTTGCCCTCCCTCCTCCCAGTGTCTTTGCCGCAATGTGTACAACGTGGAGCCCTGAATCTTCACCCTATTGCAAAACTATCCGGACTGTGATTAGGGAATGAAACATGTGTCACTGTATCTGCACATCAAAGCCCTCACAGCCACAGCATGCACAGGGATGGAGAGGGAAGGAACACAGCAGAGGTGACACAGGGGGAGCTCGGTGTAGGGGGAGCTCCCCACTGAGAATTTTGTCAGAGTGTATGTAAGGATCTGGGATGCTGCAGTTCCTCAGAGCTTCCATAATTCCTGCTCAGCAAAACCCGGCTTCACCAACCCTCCTCCCTGTCCGTGCAACCCTCCTCAGTATCCAAAGTGTCAGCCTGAGACTGATGTCAGGCTGAAATCTGCTGGCAAAAGTGGTTGGTTTTGCGGTTTTGTTTTTCCACTTAAGTCTGCATTATCCAAGCAACTTGAATACTCCAGTGGCTCAGATAACAGAAACCGATGCCTCCCATATGTGCTGGAAGGGGACTGTCAGACAAGAGAAGCTCTTTCAAATACCCCGAGATGCTCACATCTTTTTTGCTCTTCCTGAACAAGTCCCTTCTCCCCCCCTTCTGTGACAAAATTACAAAAAAGAAATAAATGAATTGGTCTTTGGATACTCATTTCACCACAGACACACTTGGTCTGAACAACCCTTGCAGTCACTGAAGGATTTTATGCAGCACTCTCTGAAAAGGTGCTGGAGTTGTCTCTTCCCTGATACTGGTGAAAATCTCCCCCAAGCTCCACATTGCCAGAGGAGTGCAGCTGTTAGTTTAATTTTATCCAGATCTTTCCAGCTGACAGACTGCTCCACAATGGCCATGCCTGAGCAGGCAGCTCAATTCCAGGTGCCTAACCTCATGCTATCCAGCCAAATTGGCTTGTAGAGCACTAATAGATTTCCATGGAGAGAAGCACAGGGCAATAGATCACTCAGAGATGAATTTAAGCTGTCTGTTATGTAGACTCCCTTCTCTTGGTTGTTGTTCAGAGATCCTTCCAAGGCAGCACAGGGAGCACAGCTCATGAACCACGGCTTTAACTGACATCTGAGGCACCCGTTCTTGGAGCTCCACAAGTTTCCACGGCTTGAGGGCTGCCCAGCAATCTTCAAATTCAGGAGAGAGAGAAAGAGAATGCCTGGGTGACAGAGACGGATGAAGTTTTAGGCTCTGACTTCCCTTTGAGGTGACACCCTAACTCTCAGGTCAGTTATGCTCTGAACACCTCTGAATGTGTTTGCTCCGGTGTATGTGAAAAAACTCTTTTTCCTTCTGTGCAAACCAGCACAGAATGTGCAAATTCTGAGATGCTGCAACTCCATGATGAAAAAAGTCCCACCTTCTTCAGACTTGTGCAGGAGACTTTCAGCCACTCATCTCAGTGGATCTGATGGATGTCTGGCAGCAGCAGTGCTGAGGGGAGGGTACAGAGGTAATGCCCTGCCCAAGCAGCCAACAGCACATCTCCAGCCCCCTAAATTCCTGTCAAAGCCTTCAGATCATGCCACAGGAGTGTGCTCTATAACTAGATAATTTATAAGACTAACCAACACAGTGTGAGTTGTACCTGGCAGGCATTGCCACCTAAACCATTTCCCTGTGGGAGAATCCTCCTGCTTTAGAGGCTGATATTGATTCTTGACTACAGTATTCATGTGTACACGGGAACGGATCAGAGCAGGAGTGTGCATGCACTTTAACCATCACTTCAATCTGGTTTCTAATATTTGGCAGATTTTTCCTATCCTTTTCACAGCTCCAATAAAGAATAACCCATTAGCTGAACTCAAAAATAAACCCCAACAGCTTTGACCTATAAATAACCAAGTCAGATACACAGGATTCTGTAAAATCCTAGTTTCACCCAGCAAGAAAACAGGAACGACAAGGAGAATGGGTGGAGTTAGATCCTTTTTGTGGGTTTTTTAACAGCATACTGCTGTAACAACAGAAAACACTTATGTACAAATGCTGTGCAGGCTGTCAGAGCCAAAGTGACACACGCAGGAGCTGCAGGATCACAAACCACACTCTGGCTGAGCCTGGAAAGATGTCTCTGCCAGCCCCCAGCCATGGACAGAGGAAGTAGGAACTCCAGGCTTGCAGTAGGAAAGCCACAACACACCTGGAGCTGTGCGACAGGAAATATGACCCTGCCACCTCCTCTCTTGCTTCAGGAAGGCCTGATTTCCCCCAACCATCTTTTCCAGGACTTGAAGAGAGCTGTGAAAGTGCAAAGGGCTGTGACTGGAGCATTAGCAGAGAGGGGAGCAAGGAGGGGAAATTTAAAAAGAAAATCCAGCACTGCAACATTGATGTGATCCCCTGTCTCCAAAAACCCCAGAATTATGCACCCCACTATGTTTGCCACGTCTGCACAAGTAGGGGATTACTGCCCTACCTGAACTCTTCCCATCATTTCTAACAGGCTGGCAAACCCCATGGGCCAGTGACTGCAGCCACTGCACAGCCACACCACTCCATCCCACTGGAAAGAGGGCACGGAAGTCCCTTGAGGATTTTTAGGTGTCCTCCTCAAAGGAAAACATCTCCATGACCAGTCTGGGTTGGAGCCATTTGGGTGGGTGCAATGTGGTCACCCCCAGCACCACGAGCTGGTAGATGCTGAGGGTGCCCTACAGTCAGGGATGCTCAGCTTCCTGGCCTGGCCTCTTAGCAGCAGTTCTCTGAGCTCAAATATCCCGTAGGATACCTTCAACTCAGTACCTTCCTCCTAATTCACCCTACCCCTGTTTCTTAATAAGAGCTTGCAAACCTCATTTTAAAAATTATGGTTCTCAGCATATTCAGGCATAAGTATTTTTGTTTACGAATGGAGCAAAGAAATGGTATAAATTATGCTGAAGAAAACCCTTTGGCACTTTAACAGGAATTGGAAAGAACCAATTTCAGAAGAGTGTCTTATAATGGGTGTCTCCATGGATACCTCTTTGTCAGCACCTCATTAGATAAGAGCTGAGACATGTAAGAGTTCTTCTGCATTTCAGAAGGTACCTTGAAAACAGTAATTATGCAAATCTCCATCCTCCAACTGATGGATACTTCTAAGTTCAGGTGACAAAGTGGATAAGCTGAGCCCTGTTAGGAAAGGAAGGAAAGATACTTCATTTAGCCTCTCTTCTTTATGATTGCTGATGCTTCAACAATTACCAGAGACTGGGGCCACAAAAGTACTCCCCTGACACCTCCCTTTTTCCTTTTAACAGCAAGAAAATAGAAAGGAAGAGACAAATGGAGATTCCAGAGCAGCATCTGGCCCACGGGTAGTGTTTGAAAGCAGGAGAATCTGTGTGGCAGAACATCACCGGTACTATTTAGGACCTGGTGGCTGGGGAAACACACCAGACGAGTGAAGACGAGCTCCCTTTCTAGACACTTCACAGATTAGTGACTAACTAGTCTCCATAAGGACAAATACTTCAATTAAAACAAAAATCCAGCTCTGGTAGGAACATAGGAACCCCAAAGCTGGCTTGACTTTCAGGACAGGATCAATGGCAGTAGAAAGACAGGGACAGCATCAAGAGATCCATGTGAGCTGTATACTTGACACAGCCAACAAAAACCTTGAAAAGATAGTGAATTGTGGGACATGGGTCCCATTGGAACCTCCCATTTGTTATTCCATTGCTGAGCACAGTAGGTTACAAACGGTGCAATCTCCCGCTCCTGGAGCAGCCCGGAGCCCACTCAGATCCTGAGAAGACCTGAAGGGGAGGGAAGGGGTTTCTCTCTCCCTAAGCAGTCACTGTAAGTCAGCCTAATTCCCAGAAGAAATCCCTTGGACTGCTCTCAATTATGCTGATGTGCAGCAGCCCCGTGGGACTGTGTGCCCACTGGGATTGCTGGCACGCTGCCCCTTGGCTGCAGTCCCTCCCTGCTTCCCAGGTGGGAGCAGAGAAACAGGGAGCTCCCTATCAGGGGAAAACTGCCCCCATCAGCCAGTTGGGTGTTTGAGCCCCTTCCCACAGCACCATGACAAGGCTCAGGACTGAACCTGCAGGGATAACCTCCAAGGAGAACACCACCATCTTACCGAATCCTTAGGGGGATAATCCAAGACGAGATCTTCCTGTGACGTGTTTCTATTTTAGGCAAGCTACTTTGAAAGCTCGGGAATGAAGTGGAGCCCTGCCAGGTTTCTCACAGCCAGAGCAAAGATAACTCACCTGAGAAGCTGCCACTGCAGTGAGTTAAACAGAAATGAGGGTCCGGTCATAGGACTGGGAAGTTCAGATAAGGTAGAAAGTTGGATCTGCACAGGTCAAAGTCAGAGCCTGGCAGTGCTGCTGTGTCTCCAGTGCAGTTCTGACTGGGACCAGCTCAGATCCAGCACAAACTGGGTTCAGACTAAGAGAGGCAGATAGGAATACTGAGAACTGCCCAGGAAGGGTGCCAAGTTGGAAATAGGCACCCCCCAAACATCATCCTGCTGGCAACTCCCACAGATGGCTGGCTCACACCCTTCTCCAAAAGTTCACACAAAGTCCAGCTTACAAGTCTCAGCTTAAAACTTCAAGGTCAATCCTGAGTGTCCCCATTATCCATGTCTACGACGAGGACACCAGCACTTCCCAATTCCCACAGGAAAGGTGGGGCAGCCCATGTCAGGAGCACCACCAGGAGACATCGCACACTGCCACGTCATCAGCTTATTATGCTTTACTTCTTGATGGCCATGCCATGAAAATTCCTCTGCTGCTCACCTGCAAAAACCTTCTTCAATCCCTGGGAAATTCAGAGTGTAGATAGGAGGTCAATCTCCCTGTTTTCTCTAAGCCAACACTCTCCATCACCGTGATCGCTGCGGCTACCTGACCCATGGGTCTCCTGCCTTCTACCCCTGCTGCTCCACATCCTCACCTGCTGCTCCACATCCACATCTGGCCGAAGCACCCTTAGCTCCCACTGCACCTCCTTTCACCCTCTGGCATGCCAGCACCCGGCACAAGAATTGCAAACTCTTCTTTCTCGCCACGTGATTTTGGGGGAACGGCCTTAGACTGAAGGAGGGCAGGTGTAGATCAGATATTGGGAAGGAATTCTTGGCTGTGAGGGTGGGGAGGCCCTGGCACAGGTTGCCCAGAGAAGCTGTGGCTGCCCCATTCCTGGAAGTGTCCAAGGTCAGGTTGGACAGGGCTTAGAGCAACCCAGGATAGTGGGAGGTGTCCCTGCCCATGGGAGGAGGTGGCACTGGATGAGCTTTAAGGTCCCTTTGAACACAACCCACTCTATGATTTCATGATTTTTGGCTAAGCAGTGACTATATCCCCCTGAGCAGATAAAATATTTTTATTTTATGTGTCACACAAACAGCAGTGGGTTTAATTATGCCAGAACTGGCTCCCTTGTGGCCCATCTTCATTATCAGTCCTTTACCTGGGGCTGCATGAGCCAAAATATATTTTGAGTTTTTCTAATGACAATTGCATGTATCCATTTACTGCCTGTCATGCCAAGGAATCCCCCTGCACTGTGAAAGGGGGGAACCACTCTACTTATCCCTGAACTGTAACTACCTCAACAATGCAAAGTGGCAGCTCTTTAACAAACACACCAGGAGGAAAGTTTCCCCAACCTGTGACAAGAAGGCGAAAGAAAACAACTTTACACAGCGAGTTTCTCAGCACTGAGACCTTTGGCACAGTCCTCCCCCATCAGGCAGTGCCTTTGGGACACTGCCATGCAGACACAGGGGTGACTCTTCCGAGGCACACAGAGCACAGAAGCTCTCGTGTTCTGAATGTGCTGAGAACAGAGCTGTTTGGTCAGACTTTCAGGCTGGAGACAGTGCTGAGAGACATACAGATAATGCCACTGAGTCAGGGACCCTAAAGTAAACACTGATGTCCTGCAGCTTGAGGAGAGATCAGAGGAGGTGCAGGCTCTGCTCAAACACGGGAAGGAAACACTGTGATTTACAGAGAACACTTCAGGATCTCCAACACCGCAAATTTTTTGAAGGGCAAACTTATGCAAACCTGAAGTTTGAGCATTTTCTCTCCCAGCTGTTTTCTCTAGGAATCCTTCTCCTAGAACAAAGCCTTGTTGTTAATGACAAAGATACATCCATTCCTGACAAAACCCTCTTTATGAAAGGAAAACTTGCTAAGAGATTCTTGGCCCCCACCTCTGCTCCAGTCTCCCAAGAGGGGCAAGCCAGGGCTCCCAGTTACCAACCAAGCACCATTAAACTATGACTCCCTGAAGATTTGATTGGAACAACGATAGGTATGGGAGCAACTTCCAACCGAACATCTCCTTTGCAGCAGATGTGAAGAAGGTGAATGGCTGAGGTCAACCAAAGCCAGGTTCTCGATATTGAACATGACCTCAGAAACTTCAGCAGCTGAATATAAAGGCTCATAACCTATGCAGAGGGCAGGGAGTTAAGAAGTGATTCATTTCTCCACAGCCACCCTCCATGATCTGGAGGAAATCATCAGGCTTTTCTGAGTTTCCTTTGCCTCTTGAGCCTCCTAGGAACGATGGTGCAGAGCTGCTGGGGTGATGGGAGGAAAGCTCTCTGGTGGCAGACATGCCACATACCCTCCTTCTGTGGTGTGACATCCTTTCTGTCAGAGGACTTCTTAGTCTCCCTGAATTTCCTCAATAACCACAGCTTTCAGAATACATTTTAAGACAAAGACATGCTTGAATATTAATGCTATTGAAAAATGATGGGAGTTGAAAGTATGTCCTTGATCATGTCTAGACAGGATGAGATATAATGGATTTCTAGTATTTAGGTAGTAGATATAAATAGATTAATATTACTCAAAGACCTGGAACATCTCTGTGCATTATCCAGAGAGGTGTGACCTATAGCACAAGCTATTACCAAATATCTGCTAACAGAGAGTGAATCACTACCTGAGAGACCAGGCTGGATGGAGCCCTGAGCAACCTGGTCTAGTAGAAGGTGTCTTTGCCCATGGCAGGGGGTTGGAACTGGATGATCTTTAAGGTTTCTTCCAACCCAAACCATTCTGTGATTCTATGATTCTATAAAAGCAGAAGAAAAGGGTCAAGGGGTGCTGGGTAGTTGCTCAGAGCCCATTTGCCAATCTCTTCTGCTCTGGTAAAGGCAGTAAAAACTGAAACTCAGTAAACTTTAAAGATCAGCAAACTGCATCCAAAGACTGCAGGCAAAGTGCCCTGTCAACCTCTGAGCTGAGAGGAGCATCAATACTCAAGTCATATCACTGGCCAAAAACCCAGGAAAAGCAGATGTGAGGTCAAACCTGGGTCTGATCTCCATGACTGTATTTCAGAACCCTCAAAGACAGCAGGTGAATTCCCAACCCTGAGCTCCTAAGGAATTTACACTCCCATCCTGCTACAGCCAGCAGCCCAGCAAAGGCATGAACTGAGCTACTCCAGCATCCTACACAGAGGCTGTTGTGGTCAGAGCCAGGCCCCTCGGAATGCTCGGCCTAGGTCCACAGACAGCACGGGGCCAAAGGGTGCATCAAAACCAGGAAGGGCAGAAACAGCACCAAAGCTTTGTGTGATTGCTGTACCTTGTGCTCTTTCACAGATAGCTTTGATTGTGGAACTCACACACACAGTGTGACTGTAATGCTATCCCTGAAGAGTATTCCTACTTCTTCCCTTGGGAAGGGACAACGTCACTCCCCTGAATGCACCCCAAATTCCTCCTGCATCCACTCCTCACAGCAGTTAGTGTGATCTCTGGCAGCTCTGCATCAAGCTCACTATGCTAAGCTCCCAGTTTCCACTTTCTCTGAGAAAAAGCCTCCATCAGGAACCAGCAGATGTTTTTGGGAAGGCCCAGCACTTGCTCCCCACCAAGGCTTGAGTTTGGGTACTGCTGAGAACCCAAATGTTAACTGTGCAGTAGCAAACAGGGAATCTCACCCAGACCTGGATGCTGAGGAGCAAAAGCACAGGAGTCCAGGATCCCTGCTGTGCTTCAGATGAACCCCATTCCCACCGCTTATGGCCACAAGTCTGTCTCCCCAGGAGCAGCACAGGGATGTGCCTCTGGACCCAGAGCTGGCTGGGGGAAAACAGCCGTGTTGGCTTAAGAAGCATTCACACTTAACCAGAGTTCAGGAACATGAGACCTTTGTCAAGAAAGAGGAAAACATGAGAAAGGAAAAAGAAACAGAGCAAGCGCAGGAGCGGGTTCATCGATGAGTTAAGGCTGTTTTAGGTGTAGGCCTGGGGGAATTAGTTTAACACTCCATTTCAGCTTCTTTTTCCCCATTTTCTTTTGCACAAACTTGCATCTTTCTCCTGTCAAGACTTTGATGGTTTTATGTAACTGTTTAAAAATTGAACAAGCTTCTTAACTTAGATTTAGCAGAACACACTTTTTTTGCTTCTCTGTCTCGAATGCACATTAAGAATAAAGATTTCCGGAGAAAACAAGACCTTTTCCATCCTCTGACATCAGCCACTGGAGTACACAAAGCCAAGTCCTCGAGGACTCTACATTTTGTACATTCTGTTCCAGCACAAGCCGACGCATCTGCAGCCCCAGTGGGCTTTACAATTGGTAGCTGGAAAGAAAGACTCATCCCAGAGAAAATACACAAGTTCCCCATCACAGCAGCACCCTCAGTGCAACACTGCAATGGGGGGAGAATCCTAGAAAGCAGGAGTGAGGAAAGAAACCCAAAACCTTGGCAGGAAGGTATGGCAGCCACAGCCCCGAGTGGCAGGAGGGGTTTGCCTGAGAAACAGCCTTGGACCTGCTGCTATTGTGAGAATAATTCTTCTTTTTCTCTTTTTCTTAATACAAGCTGAAAAAATTTCTGTTCCGTGTGACTAGATGTAAAAGCTTGAGAAGAGCCTCCCTCAAGGCTCAGAAAACAGAGGCAAATAACCCCCACCCTTTTCTGTGTGTTTGCATTTTTTGATCACACCAGTTTCCAAGCCAGAACTGTATTTGTTGATGCTTCAGGTTGGCAGTGCTGATGGAACAGGTTTTCAGGAAACCCAGTAAAAACAGTCAACAATAAGATTTGTAATTAAAGCCTTTCTCCTCTTGTGCTCTGCCTGTTAGCAAGTACCTCTGTGTTTGCAGCGTGGGCTCTTCAGGGCGAACACTGCTCTTTGCTGTTTGCAAGAACCAAGAGACTGGATCCCATTGAGGGCCACGAGCCACATTTGACCACAACACACAGCACAGCCACCTCTCCCAGGAGCTGCTTTGCTTCCAGCTTGGAGCAGAACCACAGGGCTCACAGCAGCAGGCCAGGCCTGCAGAAGGCATCAACCACAGACTTTACCCAGCTCCAGTTATGAAGACAAAGCGCAAAGTGCCCCCAGTTCACAGAATCACAGACTGAGTCAGGCTGGAAGGGCCCACAGTGGCTCCTCTGGTGCCACCTCCCTGATCCAGCAGGGTCATCCCAGAGCATATGGCACAGAATTGTGTCCAGAGGGCTCTGGAATATCCTCAGTGAGGGAGACTCCACCCCCTTTCTGGTCTCTGTTCTTCCTCACATCTAGGAGGAACTTCCTGGGCATCAGTTCCTGCCCGTTCCTCCTGTGCCGTTGCTGGGCCCCCCCCGAGCAGAGCCTGCTCCATCCTCTGCCCCCTCCCTGCAGACCCTGCTAAGATCCCCTCTCTTCTCAAGGCCAGTTCTGCTCCTGGCTGTGGCTGCACCAGCCCAGCTGCCATGGCAAGGTGTTCATCCTCTCCTCCCAGACCATCCTGCAGCAGCCTCTTCCTGCTCCTTAACCCTGAGCATCCCTGGCTCAACAACCCCAGCCAGCAAGCCCAGAGTTTGTGCTTCACGGACACCACTGGCCTTCCCAGCAGCGCTGTGCTTCCCTCAAGTTCCAGAAGAATCCCAAAGGGCACAAATTGAGCACTGCAATCCCAGCAGCATGAAACAAATTGAACCTCTTGTACCTAACATCTGAAAAACTGGGATGCATGGAGGCCATGCTGTGCTGCCCCTGCTAGGGACGGCAGTGCCGAAGTATGGCAAAAGTTGGGAATTTTCCTGCATCCCACAGTGAGTCAGCAAGATGATATTAAAAGATAGCACAATTTAGGGTGATTAGCTGCTGTTGATCTCGTGGCTGTGTGGAGGCTCTAACCCATTCCTGCCCACACCCTGGCACCATGTGGGGTGGGCTGGTAAAGACCAAAAATGAGCTACTTAAAGCACTGTGGTGATTCCCTCTCTGCTGCTTTTACCTGCCACCTTCCCATGCCAAGCTTCCCAAATCTCTTCAAGGATGGCCAACTCTGCAAGGATCCTGTTCCCAGGGCTCATCCCTGCATGGTTCCTGCTCCCCAGGGCTCATCCCTGCAAGGACCCCGTTCCCAGGGCTCATCCCTGCAAGGACCCCATTCCCAGGGCTCATCCCTGCAAGGACCCCATTCCCAGGGCTCATCCCTGCAAGAACCCCGTTCCCAGGGCTCATCCCTGCAAGGACCCCGTTCCCAGGGCTCATCCCTGCATGGACCCCGTTCCCAGGGCTCATCCCTGCAAGGACCCCGTTCCCAGGGCTCATCCCTGCAAGGACCCCATTCCCAGGGCTCATCCCTGCAAGAACCCCGTTCCCAGGGCTCATCCCTGCAAGGACCCCGTTCCCAGGGCTCATCCCTGCATGGACCCCGTTCCCAGGGCTCATCCCTGCAAGGACCCCGTTCCCAGGGCTCATCCTTGCAAGGACCCTGCTCCCCAGGGCTCATCCCTGCAAGGACCCTGCTCCCCAGGGCTCATCCCTGCAAGGACCCTGCTCCCCATCTCGGCACAGGCAGCTGCAAAGCCGAGTGGGACACCTGCCTTCCTGACTGGAGCTTCAAATAGCCCAGTTTTCAGCCCCCAAAGCAGGCTGACGTGCTCTCAGCCCCCACCCCTTGCCTACTCTGTACAAGGCCCTGAGGGCTCAGCACCATCCCTGTGACTGGCAGAGGTGGGTACATCATGCTCTGTGCCCTGCGGATGCCCAGGCCTGTGCTGCCCTATATCATCATGGCCAGGCTTCGCGAACGAAGATTTGGGAAAGGCTCTACCCACATTTGTTACAAGCATGCTGGTGGCTAATAAGGCCAATATAATGTGCTGCCCTATATACAGCACATTATATAAGCTATAGGGGAGGCAGCTCCTTTGGCACCCCCAGCAGTTACCTGGTTAGCCCCAAAATCTCAGCAGCCCCTACACCAGCCCTGCTCAGCTCGGCTGCTTCGTGTCAGGCAAGAGTTATCCAACTTCTGACCTACTTCTGGGTTGTGTTCCCCCCCCTCCCTGCTCCTGCCCTCAGTCCCCAATTAAATCTGTGTGAGATTTCCTCAGTTATCCCCTTCCTGCTAATAGATATGGAAAGAGGATGCCATAACAATGTATTCCTCTGGCAATGGTTCAAAATACAGCTCAGAATTACTGTTGAGGAGTGCAGGATGTAGGAATATTTTAATTAAACATAAATGTATAGAAACAAGCAGTTACAGTTAAGAAAGCTGATCTTGTGCTGCCACCACAATACTTAATCTCTCAGCCATGCAGTGAGAATCCTCGTGCTCCTCTTTAATTGACAGGCCAATAAATCAGCACCAATCTCCCCCTTCTGTGCAGCTGTGCATGCTGATGTTCAGCTGAGGTTCAGCTGGTTTGGAATACAGCAACACTCAACCGGCACAACCTGAGCAGCAACATGCACAGGAATCCTGCTTGGAAAACACTCCAGGCAAAGCATCCCGATGCTTGAAACAGACACAGACCTAGAACAGAACTTGGAAGGGGGACCTGAGCAATAAAAATCTGTGTTTGGGAATTTTTGCAGGAGAAGTTTATATGTATCTTTGGAAAAGGAGGAGCAGAAACAGAGAACTCCCCTTTGAAGGCATGAAGATATTCTGATAGGCAGCTGCAACTCTGGATGAATACAGAGGTAGTTTGAACACGATTTCTAAATGAGACAAGAACGGTCTGTGAGGAACAGGGAATGAGCAGTGCCTGGGAATTGCTTTGCCCATTACAGAAGGCATCGAGTTTTTATTCAACTCTATAGGCCCCTTTCGACTCATCCCAGAAAAGTATTGTGAGAAAAGAAATTTCAAGTCTTCATAAAGGGAGGCTTTAATCCAATGGAAACTACATCTGCACACCTACAACTGCATTTCCCATACCTGAGTTCCTACTTTATCTCCTCTTCTTACCCAAAACTGTATCTGGGGCCAGAAATGCTACACAATCTGGCAATTAAACACACCACTGCAAAAGGAGCTCATGGTAGTGATATCACAGAAGAAAGAAACAAGTTTATTTTAAGCCTGGTAGAGAGTAGCTTGTAGCACATTAAAGGAAGCCAGATCGCATCCCTGCATCAAACACCCAGTAAATTCACAGGCAGCGAGTCCCTAAATACACAGCAAATAACTAGTGGGAGATCTCCAAATTATTTAGGGCACTGCAGTGCTGGATGAGACTGAAATGAAAACAGATGGAGACTTAAGCCAAGATAGCATCTCTGTGTGAGATGTGAACCCATCTCTCACAGCAAGGAACAGACAGACTACCTCAAAATCCCAGGAGACCACAGGAACGACCAGGCTTCCTCCATGCTGGAGATGGACTGAGGAGGGGAAGGAAAGAGAACATTTTTTAACTGTTCCCCATTACTTCTTCATGCTCTGTGTGGCACCTGCATGTTAAAAATTATCAACACCCCTGGGAACACAGTACCCTCTCTCAAAATCCCAGTCTCCTTTATCCACAAGGAAGGAAACTCCTGTCCCACTGAAATTACAAGCAGCAACACTCTGCTTGTCTCTGGAAAACACACTTCTTTTAAATATCTCTTGAGAGGCTCTAAACAAAAAGCTGTAGCTTCCCCTCTCACTGCTGTTTGCTGTATTTACACCAAAGGCCTTCGTTTCCACCTTACTGCACATGTACTGAAGCTATTTTTGGCCATGAGTGACGTGGCTTTGTTTGCATAACTGGGTTCCCACCTCATGATCTGCCGCTCTAATAGTTTGCAAAATAATAGCTGGAAAATGTTTGATTCCCAAAGAAATGCCTGTAAAGTTCAGTCTGCCTTTATCTTAAGTCTGAAATAAAGGGGGAAAAAAGGAAGAAAAAAGCCTTTCTGCAGCATCACTTATTAAATGCTTCAGCAAGATGTAAAGCAAATTATGTAGTGATGACCAGCTGGGATGTAGGGATTTAATTCTGCTCTGGTTTGGGTAAAAGGGTATCAAACCAGAAATGACAACCCCAAATTCACACAGTGGAGCTTTAAACACTCCAGCCAGATCCACAGCAGCCCTGATTTGTAACAACTCATGTCAACCCAAAATATCATCCGCAGGAAATGCAAACTTATCACTGATGGTTAAAAACAAAAGCAGAGCTCAAAATAGCAGCATTTCAGATGAGGCAAATACTATTGCTATTCTCAACTGTCAGAACTGAGCTGCAATCACAGATCTCTCTTGAGGAATATTTGGTGTTTGTCCAGGGTTAAAAATAAAAGTGAGATATTTCAGAAGAGAAAGAGATGGCCCTAATAGAGAATGTATGGAAATGAATTGTGGGTACAGAAAGATCCAACCACTGGTTCTTCTTGTCCAGTCCCCAGCTACTGGCAAAAGATGGACAAAATCCATTTCTACAGGAACTCTGTCACTGCAAAACACTGTGGTGGGATGAACACTGTCCTAATCAGCACAGCTGACTGAGCCAGGAGAACTGGGCATTTTTGATTTAGCACACCTTCTTTTGAAAGTACCGGTGCTTCAGGTTCTCGCTTCACTCCCAGGATGGTGCTGCCTGAACCAGAACTTCACATTTGGGCAGCATTATTGCTCTGTTTTACTGGTGACATCTCCCTTCGCTATCTTCCTCCCTCATCCATTACCCTCACTCACCCCTGCACACAACCTTAGAAGGGCTTGAGGCATTTCCCTTTTCACCTCACATGCTCACTGGCTCCAGGGAAGTCACAGATTAATGAACATGTGGACTCACATGCTCATGATTAACGTGAAGCCACAAAAGACCACGAGCAGCTCAGTCCCCCACAAACCCTTGTTGCAGCAAAGAGCAGGAACAGAGGCTGTGGTGGGGAACAGCTCTCCCTCCTCATCTCTAGGAAGAAATTTCTCACCTGCAGGAATCACTGAGCTGCCAGAGAGGGGAGGAGAGTCTAGAAACATCTTTCTTACCCTGCACTGGCAGAGCACATCCAGGGAGCTCCACCCATGGCCGGCTGTGCTGAGCTGGATTTCAGGAGGGAATCACAGAGCAAGCACCAAGCACTGCAATCACAGGGCACGCACCTGGCAGCACACTGTGCAGCAGGGCTGATGGAAACAAAACAACATACCTGTTCACTAAACACTGCATTACTGTCTGAACCATCCCATGGACTCGCTGTGGGGCCGGGAGCCTCCCAGTGCCAAGCCCAGGCCTGTCGTACTCAGACACTGGGAAATCTCCAGAGGTGTTGGAGCCAGCAGTGGCACACACAGATGAACAACTGGGAGTCACCACTGCAAAGACAAAGGCAGTCCTACAAGACAGCTTGTCAGCATCACCCTGTGCTGTTCCAGGAACACACAGCACTGCCAAGGCACCTCAGTGCATCATTGCCACAGTGAAGTCTCGAAACACTTTAATTCACCTGTGTCTCTTTGTTTGCTTGCTTCCTAGAGGATGACACCTGACTGCAGCCTGTTTAGGTGCCTGAAAGACAACTGCAACAAGACAGCCCTGTCACTGCTTGGCAGTGAGCTGCTCATTATTCAGCTCAGCCCCCTCCTCAGCACTACACTGACACTGATCTGACACATCTACATCTGAACATCTCAGAGACACCAAGTACCCCCCAGCACACAAGTCCCCTTCAGAAGACAGACAAATCACTGCCTGGCTGCCATGGGACTTGTTTGTTTCTCCAGGCAAGGCTAAACTCACCTAAAAATTTGGAAATGTGTCAAGAGGCAGAGCTGAGGAGCACCCATCACACAAAGGGCAGCGGTGGAGTTATTTCTGCTCTTAGATATAAGTCCTCGTATGAGGAGCAGTGTAAAGGGGAATCATTCCCCAGTGACTCATCTCTGTTGGAGGAACCTGCTTCCTGGGCATTCCACTCCAGCTGCAGTTTACAGCAGCCCTTTGCTGGCTTGCAGCAGTTGTTCTTTTTCCTTTCTCTCCAAATCATACACAGCATCCCTAGGGAGAAATCCTACATGGGACATCAGCACAAGGAGCAACAGCAGACAAGGAGAATTGCAAAGACAACTCTTTCTCAGATTGTAGATTTACAGGAAAACACAGATTGACCTGGGAAGTGACTGGTGCCCAAGCAGCTCTCCACATTCAGCAAAAGTTAAGCCAACTGCTGAGGGCAAGGGTGATTCAGGGCCAGTGGCCAAAGACCCTTCCAAAGGTGGTCCCCGATGGCCACAGGCTCCACGTCCCCAACAAGGGGGTGATGTCTCTGCTGCTGGCTCACAGTAGTTCAGTCCCTGCAGCCTTCCCACTGCATCCTGCTGATGCACAGGGTGACAAATGGGATTTCATACTGGTAACAGCAGCACTGCCACCAGCTGTTATTCCATCTCTCTCCCAGTTGCACAGGAGTGCCACCGCTGACCCCATCACAGCAGAGCTACCACGAAATCGCTATTCTTGCTCAGATAAGACTGATCTCTCAAGGATTTTGGACAACAGGATAATGTATTTCCTTAGATATTAGAGACTGAAAGAGATTTATTAGGGGAATTTTTCTCTATATTCTGTGCAGTCCATTAAGAGATGAAGTTTTCCCTGATTCATGAGGAGCTCACTGCAGGCCATGTGACTGCACTAATATAATACCCAAGTTCCCTTTGCAGCCTCTTATCCTCTTAATTCTATACTCCTCATTCTCCAAGTACAAGCACAGTGATGGGTCAACATCCCAAGTTTAATACAGGTACGAAAAGCTCTGTAATTCTGCAGGACAAAAACAGGGACAAAATTAGACCCTTTATTCCTCCCTGTGGTACAAGAGGCAGCTTGTTACCAAATCCTACTTCGGCTTCTTCATTTCAAAGCACAGAGCAAAACCCAGCCAAAGCAGCTGCACCTTCCCTGCAAGCCCCATATTTACACATGGCAGCATCACAGCAGTGGGGTCAAGTTTTTATGAACCTGTATCTGGGGTTTATGAACTTATCCCATCTCCACATTGCACCAGGTTCATCAGATTAGTCCAGGCTGGGGAGAGCAGCACAGGGAATGGTCCTGGATGTTCCTTCCAGGTTGTCAATGGAAACAAATCAAGTGCTTTGCACACATGGGATCACACACAGCTCCAACACCACAGGAGCAGGACGGTCCTCCCACCTCTCCCCCACAGGATCCCAAGGGGACTTGCCCTTGGCCATGTCAGGCTGACAGTGCAGTGAAGCACTCGGAGGACAGGGAGCCACACACACGGCAAACACTTCCCCTTCATCCCTCGATGCATTTCTGGATACATCCACCTACCCAGTGACCAGTGGCTTCAGCAACACTTTTGTGATGTATCTCAAACCTGATGCATCCCAGAACCACATCTCAGCAGAAGAGACTCTGAGGCCATGACCTGTGCTTTTGCCTTTCCCTCCCAAGTTTAGCTCCTTTTCAGCTAAATACTGGTGACACTGCAGTGGCCTTGAATCACAAACGCAGCCAGAGCTTAGGAAACACCACAAAAGCATTTGTTCCAATATTTACTCTGAGATTTTTCATGCTACACCTACCACGAACTTTAGTTTATTGAGAACACAGTGCACTGGGGAAGGGCAAACCACAGAGTATATACTGCTGCCAAGCAAAATGTCATTAAGGTTTTAGCAATGCAACACAAATTGACTTTACATTAAAGCTTCTTTTGTATAAACCATATCCCAGAGTGAAACACAGTGACAGAGCTGAGTAATGAGTTGAAGCAGAGCAATCAAGGTGGAACTACTGAGCAAAAGGAAAAAGGAGCCATTCCAAACTGCTATTTAAAGTTAGGTTGAGAGCTTCATTTGAACTACAGAAGAGGTGATTATGTACAGTCACCATCACACACATTTAATGCCATGTAGGATGCAGTACCTACCACCTGCAGTTGCACAGAAGACACCCCAAGGTTCAATTGCACTATAAAACCATCATGATCTGGAAGCTGAAATTCTTCTTGAGACAGAATTAGACATAACTGCTGAAGAGCTGAAAACCTCTTCGAAGTCTGTAACTTCAAATCTCTGCCTTGTGCTACCCAGCACATAAACCCACAATTAAAATTCACCATTTTGTCATTTCTAACCTCTCCTTCCTGTCAGGACCCACACTCCCCGTCTGGCCCCAGGAGTGCTGGAAAACACCTGTGTTATGGCACTGCTGGTGCAACTCCAAAGGAATCAAGGCTTCTGTGCCTCCAGCCCTGCTCTGCACAAAACCACAGCACTTTTAAACGCTATTTCTAAATAAGCAGAGCATGGTAGGTTTGGAAGCACCACTCAGTTCTGGTTCTAGGCATCCTTGCTTGGCATTAACAGCCATCCCAGCCCCTGGGGAGCAGGTTCAAGGCATGGCCCGTTCATGCGAAATGGATGCAAATGGGTTGAGGGCTGACCTGGAGTTCACACCCTCATTCACAGTGCTCTTCATGCTCTGACCAGCTCATAAATCAAATCAGATCAGACACATCACAGCTCAGGTGCTCGAAAGGTTGCAGTGCTGCAAACCCCCCCAGTTCGAGGACCCTTGCTGGGCTCTCCTCACGCAGACAGATGGGGTTGGATCACTGCACTGGAGAGCTCTGAGGCTTTGAGACAGGGCTGCCAGGACCTGTCAGCCTGCACTGAATCCCTGCCTCCTCCTCGAGTGAGCAAGCCAATTTTTATTTATTTTAACAACTGTGAACAGAAGACAGTTTTACAGAACTTGCTAAAAACATTTATAAATGCCCAAGAGTGGCTTCAAGAAGGAAAAAACTACATAAAGATTTCAGAGCACTGCTAAATAGAGTAACATAATAAGTTTATAAAGATATAAAACAACTCTCCCCAAAATACACAGCTCAGACATACCCTGCTAGCAGAAGCACTCAATGTTTAAGACAAGGGAAGAGAGATTCAAAGAGGATGTGTTTTCCTGGCAGCCCTCCATACATGCATATAAACCTCTTGTAGCAGCACACTGATATTTAAACTAATTAGCACCAGGAAAGCCATGGGACTGTGCTTTTCTCTCAGCCTATTCACAGGGACAGGAGGACTCCAAAATGCCTGTGATTACATCCCACTCACGTACCAGGATGCTGCAGTCCATGAGCTCCAGCACATCCCCTTCCTCCCCAAGTACAAGGCAAGAGAAACACGATGCAGGACACATTGCAAAGAGGAAAAAAAAAAATCGCCCCACTACCCAAAATGCCCACTCAGCATTATGTGAGAGGATAAAAATAGCAAGCAGCAGAGCTGGCCCTGAATATCAAGCAGCATTCCCTGTTCATTGCAGCACAATGTGAGCAAGAGAGAACCCAAATCAACTTCCCCTTCACTCTGTTCTCCTGGAGGCTGCATGTTGTCTGAATTTCCTACTCCTCATAAACACGCTGGTGGGGAATTAGCTCAGGAGAGCTGCAGACATACATCCACCATCATTGCAATGGCAACCCCCTACCAGCCTCTGGAAACAGTTCCTGACTTCCAGAGGAGAAAGGACAGGCTGGGGGGTGGGTTTAGTGAATATTCAACACCTCTGCACAGCAGGCCTGCCTATTATTAGTATAGGGGATGTCAAAGAAGCTGGCTCTCATGCAAAGTTTCCATTCTAGCTAATTAACAGTGGCTTCCTCCAGCATATAAGTTTGGGCTTTAGTCCCTTGTACAAGAGCATGCAGGGCAGGAAGGGAGGAAAGGAGCAGAGAACAGGAATGGCTGCAGTCATCTTTGGGAACTTAAAGGTTGAAAATTAAATCTCTCATCACAGAGCGAGAACCAATACACATCTCCACACATTGAGAGGATAGTTCCCATTTTAGGAAGGGCTGAGTCTCCTGGAGTACCATCCCCACCTGGAGTAGTGTCTGCCTATGGAGAGAGCTGAGACACCTTCGACTGGGAGCCACAAGTCCCTTCTTGATAGGAAGCAGCAGAGGCCAGTGATTTGGGTCAATATGAAGCCAGTCCAGGATGGGACTGTCATCCTCTGCTTCTGCCACCCAGACCATAAAACATCTCCCAGCACTGCTCTGGGGCTGAAGAAGGTAACTCGCTGCTGCCCTTGTCCATGGTCCCCAGGGATCAGCCATGTCCCAGCTGGCAGGACCTGCCTGAGGGTAAATCAGAGGCATGATCGATGCTGAGGGCTCTGTCAGAGCCAGGGCTGCCTTCCAGTTTCCTCTGGGATCTCAGCGAAGTTTGCAGTTTGGGTACCTTGAGGTCTCGTGCAAGATGGTTTTGATTACGCCAAACTGCTCCCATAAAAGCAAAGGCTCTGAGTGACCTAAGTGCTAAACCAAAATGCTCTGCACATAAACCATTTCAACGCAGAGTTTTCTCCAGGCTGAAAAGTGTACTCTGGAAAGAAAATAAAATACTGAAAGCTTTCAGAAGTCATGTCAGTTTGACCCTCTTTACTTTTTACCTGCTTTTTTAAACCAGGAGAGTAATAAAAAAATAGTTGTATGGCTTTACATGTACCACCCTCTAGTGCTTCAGTTTTCTTATTCCTCCTACGAAGTGGGAACAATAAACCACACCTACTCCACAGAAAACTTCTCCAGCTTGTGCCCAGACTTGCAGACTCTTTGGTTAAGAGAACAGAGCCATGAGCAGCAAGAAAAAACACAGGTTTGTGCATGCACACATGCACTCCCAGGATAAAAATCAGATGGAGACATTTGCCCTTCTCTCCTCTCCTGTAACTGCATTTTGCCATCCCTGCTCTCTTTTAATATGCAGTCATCTGTGAAATGATGAACGCTGATAACAGATGTGACAGATGTGACAAACAATAAAGGGTGGTCCTGACAAGGGGATTCCTCCTTGGGCTTAGGATCAGCCCCTCAGCCCAGACTTCTGGGTTAGCAGGTAGTTAAGAGATGTCATTTCTAACTCACACATACAACTCCACAATTAAAAAAAAAAAAAAAAAAAAGAAATAAAGAAAGAAAAGGGGTATGTTCTTGCCAAAATCTGCACACTGTGCAGAGCAAAGAACAAGTAGCCTCTGAGGGTTCACAAAGCAGCTGCTCATCAACAGCTTTGGAGTTTTGAAGGCCATGCAGTGATATCAATGTACCAGTGCTCTTCTTGCACAACCACCCTCACCCCTCCAAGGGCCAGGATGGCCCTGGTGCCCCTAAGACAAGCCTGATGCTTTGCCAGTCTCCTCCTGCTCTCTCCCCAGCTCACACACTCCCATCCAAGAAGGAAATCAGGCACAGTTTCTGCAGAAGCCTGGCCTCTGCTTTGGAAGTATAAATCACCCCTTTCTGCACTAGCTCTGTCACCTGACCGGTGTCAGCCGTCAGTGAAGGCATCTTACAAGCAACACAGCCAAGCCCACAAGTCTTACCTCAAATTTATAAATCTTGCCCGAGTACAAATTTCTTTCTGGCAAAGAGATGATTTACAGACCTGCAGATCTTCATTGAGCTTGGGGCAGAGGCAACAGATGAGTTTTCCAGCACTGCTGTTGTGAGCCACATTTAGAGATCCTGCTCTTGCAGCACTGGCACAGTACCCCTGATTTATAAACCCCAGCAGAGGTTTCACACCTGCCTGTTTGCCATAATTCAGGCTGAGCAACAAGCTGTCTAATGGTAGCTCTGAACAAGTCTCCCCAAGCCCAGTTCTCTGCCCCAGAGGTGCATAGACCTTTGGTATGGCCATGTCTGAGCCAAACACCACCCATAGATCTCTGTACTTGTGAGAAGCTCATGTCCCTTTCCAGCTCCACATCTTCCCTAGATACCACCACTGGAGAAGCAGAGTTTCTTAGCTAACCCTTCCCAAACTTCAGCAGGGTTTTTGGTTTGCAGAGGTTTCAGTTTTCCACTGGCTCTCTAAGGGTCTCTCAAATCAGGCTCTGTATGCAACCAGAAACAGCTCAGGATGTGGACCATTCAGGAGCAATTCTGTGTCAAAACAGAACAGCACCTTGGCTTCCAGGAGGGCCTCAAGGACAGCTATGAAAGCTGCAAAGGCTTCTCTTCAGAGATTAATAAAGTGATCAAATATATCCATGCACTGGTCAGTACCAGATTCTGAACATGGAAACAGTTAATGAATAGCAGACCTGATGACATTCCAAGGTCAGACCTGCAAGCTGTGCAACAGGATGCTTCACTGCTGTACTGCTCTGCAGTCACCTGCCTCTGTCGTGGCCCCAAGGACAAACAGCTTTATTGGATCTGAATCTATCTTCCAGGAACTTAGATGATCCAAGCTTTGGATGTTCAGCTTGTCTAAAACCAAAACAGCCTTCCTGAGTTGAAAGAAGCAGTTCATGTCTGGGAAGCAAGGTAAGACCCAAAGGGAAGGGAGAGAAAAGGAATGGCTGAACTCCCTGTCTTATCTGTCCCTCTGGCTTTTATCTCAGTCCACAAAAAAATCAGGAAAGAAAACAGCAGTGATGCAAGATGGCATCCCAGAAAGGCACAAGTGACCGAAAAACCAGCAGTCCATCCCTGCATGTGTTCCCTGGAATCCAACACCCAACCCAAGGATGGAGAAGTCAGTCTCATTTACTGCCAACTTACTGCTTGTATGATGGAAAAACAGGCACAGAGGCCGGGTCCTCCCTGGAAATCACACTTCAGAAGGGCAGTTCATCAGATATCAAAGGGAAAATGAATACAATAAAGGTCTGGTAGGGAAGGACAGTAGTGGGGTGGGAAAGAGCCACAGAGACACAGCCACAGGTCAGTCCCCCCCTCTCGATTCCAGCAGGGAAATTCCTGGCTCCCAGATCATCCTGTGTTTGTCTGTCCTAGAGGAACAACAAGGGCCATACTCACTAGAAAACTCCTTGCACCACATTGCAAGCTAGAAAATCTGTTGGGTTTTGGACAACCCAGAGTGCGATATGTTGGGTACCAGTGAAACCAGACTCACAAATACTACAAATCCAAAAAAAGACCATGGAATAGCCAAGGTCTCCAGACCTCAAATTCATGGCACAGCAAAAAAAAACCAAGCCCCACCCAAGCAAGGAAACATATCAGACGAATTATACAATTGTTGCCATATTTTCTAAATTTTTCCCAGAGAAAGACGTGAACATCCCCAGGCCCACGACAGCTTTTACTTCCCCTGCTAGAAGCATCATTCACAGAAAAAGAACAAGGTGGATTGTGCCTCTATTTGCAAAACACTTTGGGAAAGAATCAATTACATGAATTTATCACTGAGATGGTGCTGGGGGCAGTACCAAACTCAAAGGACACATGACTAAAAAAGGAGGGGCAAAAATAAATCCATCAAAACCATGGAGCAGACCTAAAGGTGATGTGGAACATCACCTGCAAGGGACATTCAGCCACAGGAAATGGAGGCTCAGTGCCTCCATCAGACCAGAAAGCTTCCAATATACACTGAAGGAAAGCTAATTCAGGGGAAAGCACCTGTTCTTTTATTGCCACCAAATGACTCTAATAACAAAAAAATTCCCGTGTATGGCTGGAGGAACCACGGCCTGAGGGAGCTGTTAGCAAAGCAGATTGTTAGTTTGCCAGGCTGAACACATAGCAGGTAAATCCCACCCCTGAGACAGGCATAGGCACGTTCCACACTGCACCTTACCCTACTGATCTGCAGCTTCTCAGCTCCAGGCTTGAAGAGGTTCCACCGACGGCCACCGTTCCTGCAGTTCCCGCGCACCTTCAGAGTCTTTGAAGCCTGTTCGTTCTCAGCTGCCAGGAGAAAATCCACAGGAAGGGGAAAAAAAAAAGGGAATGACAAAAGATAAATGCTGTGCTTTAGCTCAGGCTGGGGGCGGAGGCTGTTCTTTTAAATGAAAGAAACAAAATTGTTTGCAAGAGACTCATTCAACCTCTTCTTTATAAAAAGAGAGCAGAGGGTATATTTAGGTGCTTTATTTAGTGCTCTTGGGATACAAGAGAAGCAGTGCAGCTTGGATACTACAAAGCACAAGCACAAGAGAGCAGAGCCTGAAGCCACATCCAGAGGTGGGGTCAGACAGGCTGGGTGTGGAGCCAGGATGCTCCCCCAGGAGCTCCAGGAAGCAGGAGACCCCCATCTGCACACACAGGGCAACAGCTCCCTGGCCATCACTGACACCAGCACCACTGTAGCAGGACCTGCAGAATTCCCAGCTGGACAGTCACTGTGGGCTGTATGATGCCAGGCCTTGGAGAAGAAACAGCTCCTTGAATTTACAGAAAACAGAAATGGAAAAGGTAAAAAAAACTTGATTTTTTTTAAGGAAACTGGGCTAGTTCTCACCCCAAGAGTTTCAGGCCAGCCCCTCACAGATGCAGTTCTGCTCTAGCTTTAAGCAAGCAATACCACTTACACCAAACCTCAGCCTGGCCCTGCAGATGGCACATACCCAGGCACAAAGCAGCTTGCAGAGGAGAGGCAAATGAGCTCTACTTTTCCAATCAACCCAAATTTTCATCTCCCCATCCTATCCCACTCTCTTTTTGAGGTGAGGCTGCCATTCTGTGTGAGACTAGAGTCTTTCCCTCCCACAATTAGCAAGCGATTTTAATCCCTTTTTCCATCAGGGTTCCATCTGGCCTGGAGGAACAGGCACTAGGAGGAAGGAAACAGGGCTGGGCACTGCACCTGTCCCCCAGCAGCTGCCATCACAGGTACGTGTGGGCCAGGCAGGGCACATGGATGTGTAACCACACCCCCATGGCTGTTCCCAACCCCTGGAGCCTTGTCATCCCTCTCATGGAGAATGGCATCTACAGAAAACAGCCACATTCTGGAATTCTGCCCTAAAAGATGCACCGTGCTGAATTTCTATTTCCTCATGTGCCTCTAACCCAGCCAGAGCTTTCAGACTGTCAGTCATGGGGGGTTTGAAAACAGCACAAATGGTCCCAGGCTTTGGAAGAGTGGAGACCCCCAAACCAAACAGGTTGGGGCCCTGCTTTGCCCAGGACTGAGAGCAGCAGAGCAGGGGCCCTGCTGCAGGCTGGGTGGGCAGCAATCCTGATTTTCTTCCAGCGTTGCTGGGAGAGAGATTGCACTGAGACCTATTTCCTGAACGCTGATGCAGGCAGCCTGCTGCTATTTTTAGCAATACACACTTCACTTTGGAGGCTCAGGGAGAGCCAGGCTGCAGCACGGTGCCAATTATAGCAAGAGGCTGCTCCTGGCTCCAGCGCCCACGGGCCATGGAGTAGCACCCGGGAGCAGCAGCGAACCTGGGAATGCTCCCGCTGAGACGTGGGTGACTCCCCATGTGCCAGCAACGTGTGCACCCCAAAAGCAGAGCCAGCAGTTCACAGAAGAGGCAGCCAATTCGCCTTGTCCTTCCTAGTTGTTCTCAACCCTGATGTGCTGCCACCATCCATCAACTGCTCGGATCCCCAGCATGCTCCTGAGTGATGCCAGCACAGTCTGGCAGCACTCCCGTGCTTGCCCATTGCTAAATCACAGGATTCTTCATGCCAGCAGTATCCCTTCAGGAAATCATCTCCTTACTCTAATTATCAATCTTTTTAATTAGGAGGTTCAAAAATTATGTCATCTATTCAACCATCAGCCAATTTACCTGCCAACACAAGACCCTGCCAGCAAATACATTCCGTGGTGCTCTCTCTAGCATCGTGAGCAGGACAAATGCAGGACAGCTCACCCCAGTCCTTGGCTCATGAGATTCCCTTCCTGATGAAGAAAAGTACCCAAGCACAAGAGATAAAACAACTCCTCACTTCTTCTTGTCTTTCCAAACAAACACGAGACTTGAGTTGTGATCTCAGCATCCATCACCACTCACCACCTCCAAACGATGAGTACTCACAACAGAGGATTCTAAGAGGACAGAGAAAACTACCAAATGTAAACTCACACAGAAGCTGCTGAACACCTCTTACACCTTATGTGCCTACCTGTTCATCTTCTCATAACCAAATTACAGGGACTGTGTTCAGACACACTAAAGAGAGAAAGCAGTCTTATTTCCTAAACACACTATACACAAAGAGACCTTATTAGCCAACAAGCAATTCCTCAGCATGGGGCTATCGGAGCTCCCTCACCTGGTGCCAGGGGTGTAACGAGCCACATTCCTCACTTTTGCACCTATCCCGCCCTTGGCTGGCTCTGCAGGAGGGGTGGCACCGAGACAGCCGGGGGAGGAAGATGCAGAGCTACTCACCACGCCGCCGCAGCAGGTGCTGCATGCGCCCTCCCAGCTGGTCCAGCCCCTGCGGGGTGCTCTGCGACAGTGGCTCTGAGCGGCACCTCTCCACCAGGACCTTGAAGGGTGGCGCTTGTGGGGACGGCTGAGGAGGATGAGACACTGGCTGCCAAGAGAAGGGTCAGAGAAGAATTTTACCAGTGAGTCAAACTTCAGGCAAAGCAATCACAGAACATATAACAATAACAGAATTTCCAGGACAGAGCACACCTCGGACTGCCCGCTGCAATCTGCCCCCGCTGCATGTCTGGTTGCGAGATCGAGACCTGCTGGCTCTGCTGCTGGAGCCCCCAGTGCCTCCATTGCAGGGGGCTTGTCCCTGGAACACAGCAGTATTTGAGTCCAACAACTCCCAGTGGCATTGAGCAAACAAGGCACTTCTGGGAGTAACACTGATGGAGATATCTGCTTCCAGCACAGCGTTTAGGCTACTCTCATGTTCCCAGCTACTAGCAGGAGCACATGCAGGAGGGAATTAGCTGGTGCTGAGGACACAGGAGTAGCTAAAACATCTGGGGTTGGCTTCACAATGTGCAACGAGGGCTGGCTGCTTGCTAAGGGACAGCAAACAGCAGCCAAGGAATGGTTGGCAGGATGAGGCCTCACTCCCCAGCCCCATCAGAGCAAAGGACCAGGCCAGGCCTGGAGATGGTGGCCAGGGTCAGCCAGACTTCAGATCATCAGGCAGGTCCCAGGTAAAGCTGGTGTGTCACTTACAGGTCAGGGGCAGGCCCATGAGGGGAATCTCTGCAGGTTCCTCTGACCATCCATTACAGGGGCCATCAACAACACACGCCTCTAACACCATTTTCTCTCTAATGTTTGTAGCAGCCACTACAGCAATTGGTTTGTCCTTTTTTTCAGTTATTACAGTGTGCCTTATCTCCTGGAAGAACACATCTTACAGCCCTTGCCACGTTTCAGATGGTCCAAAAGCAAGGATGGGGCAAACCACAGCACTTATAAGAAAACTGGGACCTCCTTCTCTGAAAACACCCAGGTACATTTTTAGCAAAACTAGACCATTTTTCCTAAAAGATTCACAGAGGAAAGCAGGAATTATCACAGCAGTTTCTCTGGAGCTGACTGATGACATCAGCTAACAAGACATGTTACTGGTCTATCAAATATTACTTGCATGAATAAAATAGTTCCAGTTGATGGAAGCACCCATATAGCAGTCAAATACCCCAGTTACACCTTAACAGTTGGTAACCCAAAGAATTAGCATATAGAGCTAAGTGGAGAAAAATGTTGGAGGTTTCCTCACTCCAACTTTTATTTTTCTATTCCAGGAGGAAAAGCTCCTGAAAAAGACAACTGTGCTGTGACATTTTGCAGAATGAAATGTCCTTTGTAAAAACATCACAATTCAAACTCCTATTTTTCATTTTATTCTCTATGACATGTGACACCGTGGAAGTCGTGTGTATAATCTTAGAGTCAAGAAATCAGAAGAAAAATCATTTGACAAAGGTCAGGAGAAGCAGACAGGAGGTGTTTCCTTCTGGGAGGCTTCTGCCCCCAGTCAGAGATACATCTGTCACACTTCCAGGGCCCTGCTAATAGCTGGGTGCCTGGGATGGTTTGGTGGATCTGTCTAAGGACTCCAGAAGCCCGTTTTCACTGATGGGCTCTTATTTTCATTTAAAGCAGACAGGCTGTAATTACCCCAAAGGCACAGTGGGAAGCTGTGGATGAACTAAGGCTCCATCTCCCATTGCCTGCTCCCAGCACTGTATCCAGTGACCCAGGACTCTCCTCTGGGCTGGGTAACAGCTGGGAGGAGGTAAAAGCCAAAGAAAACCTTCCATCCAGGGAAGTTTTGCACACACAGCCCCTTTAGCACACAGACCCAGATGTTCCCATTCCTATCACTACTCTGATGGCACCACAGAGGTGGCCTGTTGTAACTTTTGAGCCTGGGAATGAGACACAACAAGTAAAACGTGGAAATCTCAATTATCCATGTGTTCTGTGGCTGGTTATATATACATGCAAAGCCTATCAGCTTTGCACACTCAATCTACCTTTCCCTGACAATGCTAAAAAAATGTTTCCCAAAAAAAACCTCTGCCCCACTATAGATAGCACTAAATATAGGCTTTAATTCAAGATTTTCCTAACACCTCATGGTTATTACGAATACAAAAATCTGAGCAGCTTAAAGATAGGCTTTAGAGATTTTGTCTTCTCCAAAAATAAGATGATTGTCAGACATAACCATATTAAAAGCCATAAATACCCCGAATCTTCGTTCTGCAAGTAAATTGCACCTCACTGCAGACAGGAATACAGCGCTCTTTTGGCAACAGCAGGATTTGGAAAGTAAAGCGCTGCTTATTAATTTGGAAGGACTATAAAGTCTTTTGTAAGCAGCAGACTGAGGAACTGAATAACCAGGAGATGAAGAGAGCTCTGAAGACCAACTCTCCGAGACACCATTTCCTGGTCAGTGCCATTCAAGAGTGGGAGGGAAGGAATAAATTGACTCAGCAATCCCATCTCTGCAGCTGCTCCCAACATGTTCTGCAGCAGAGAGACAATAAAACAATCTCAAGCTAAAGGTCACTATCAACTTGCTGGGCATCACCTGCAATTTCTCATCAAACACAGAAAAAAAAGTTGCTGTATCTTCCTCTCATGAAAAGACACTTGCAGCTGCACTAAAGCAAAACCCCAAACCTGTGGGAGGATCTGAGATATGCCCCAGCTCAGACAGCAGATCTGCAAACCTATCCTCTGGCATGTGCACACTCAGGCAAATCAGTAATCCTGTGCTTCCAGTCAGACCCACCACACAGGGAGAGGCTTCTATTTTCCCACACAAAGCACACAGTGCAGGAACCACCAAACCTATTAATTCCCTGAAAGCACCAACCCTGCCCCAGCCCTCTGGGCCACTCAGAGCACCATCACACTCCACAGCAGGGAACACTGGGACAGGTTGGCTCCTGAGAGGCAAAAACTCAACAGCTGCTCAAGAGAAGCATCTGCCGTGATGCTGAGGAGTGAGTTTGATCACACTGCCCCTTACAGAGCCCTGAAACCAAACTGTCTGGAAAATCTGGGTATCCCAACGGCCTGGCACCTCATCCCATGGTTCACACACCGCCTGCCCAGGTTGGCAAGCCTGGAGAAATGTCATTGTCGCACTTCTGGCAATCCTAATTCCCCCGGAGAACGGCCCCACAAACACAACTGGTGTCTGTGCGCAGCCACAACAGCCAGAAGCAAGCGGCAGGCTGCAAACTTTCTGGAGATAAAATCCAAAATCCTATGGAAAAAGGGAAGGTCTGCAGTTCCATAAAAATCACCTCCTATTTCACGAATAAGCCAGCAGAGGGCACAAAAAGACTGCGGTGAAACCCCTCTGCTCTGTCACTGCGAGGGTGACACGAGCCCGAAAGATCCACGGGGCTCAGTCCCAGTGGGTGGCCCTGGGATGAGCAGGGACGATCTCTCTGCCAGTAATAAATCTAACAGTTGTTTCTGGGCCCTAAAAACTCTAAACTGATACCTAAAATATGATCTCAGATGCATATTCTTGCAACCTTTCCTCATGTCATTCCAAAGGAGGTATCAAAACCCCCACAAACCTTGTCCAAGGACACAACATGGAGTTTGAAACCCTGATGTGAAGCTGGAACTGCAAACTAATCTACGTTGTATCAAAGCTTCCTTACACCTCAATGTCATCTCAAGCTACTGCAAGTGGTCCAAGACAATTCATGGGGCTATGCCTGACTCCCTGCAGCAGCGGTCTTCCTACTGGGATGCTTTAGAGGCAGGATGAGGATAATTCCCTTCAGCAGAGGCATGGAAAACGGAAATTTCTGGAGTTTGCAACTGTCCAAAACTTAGTAAAGCCTCCATCTCATCTTTTACTCCATTTCTCATCTCTCTCAAAACAAGGAAGGCACCTTCATTCCAGAGATGCAGCAGTGTGAATGAGTAATTCATTTCCCATTAGAATCTATTTGACCTTTATTGTTCTTCCAATTCTTCGAAACATTTTATCTCCACTGTTTCACAAGTTTCCAGAGCACAGGAGAACTTGGGATGGTGTCTGAAAGCAACTGTCAGGGGGACAGTTTAAGAAGTAAGTGGGTTCTACCTTTCTACAGTTGCTCTTATTAAATGCTGTTGCAATGCTATTTCCTTTACAGCACTAAGATCAAATTCTGTTGAGCTGTTACTTGCCCATAAAATCGGTCAGCTCCTGCCCAAAGACATTACAATTTTAAAAGGCAAGGCCAGGAAAGCAAGAAACAGGAGCATTACTTGCAGGAGAGTACAGCTAGACAGATTAACTTACTGCCAGAACCAACCTGCATGTCCCCCAAATGCCACTCCAGCATCCCTGGTACTACAACAGCCTCAGCCGCTCACACCAAATCCTCACGGATTTGGGCATGAGCCTCAGTGGGAACCAGTACTTTTGTGCTTTCTGTGGGACAATGTGGAAGTTGTTTGGAAAATACTTTCTTCCCTACACTGCTCACAAACTGTAAAACTACTGGGGAACTTGCCTACAGCAGCTGGCCATGCCAAGCCAAGCCACCCTGGCCCGGCAGCATCTTCTCCCTGCTTGAGGTTGAGCATTTCCCTTGAAATACAAAGCCTTCAGTTAATCACAGCAGCCTGGAGGTGGCAGGGCCAACAACTGTCCTGGGGAACAGGTGCCAGTAAAGAGCTGAATTTAGCCCTAAAACAATAAGAGGCTGGAGTTTGCTGCCACTGTCACGCTCAGGCTGAAGTTCCTCCTCTTCCATATTTATTTTTGGTCAAACATTTCCGAGTGCCGCTCCCTGATGAGAGATAGGCGAGCAAATCCCTGGGGGATCTCAGGTCAGTTGTTACTGGAGCTGCTGGAGGACTTTCCAGGTCTGTTCCCATCCCAGAGCATCCTTCCATGAGCCTCACTTTGACTGCGCCGGGTTTGCTGCTGCTGACAATCCATTTTCAAATCTGCAGGGCGAGTCTCTGGGATGCAGGAGGTGTTTACAACCCAGGAGGGGGGCGCTCTGCTCTCCCTCCCACCCTACAGCTGCTCCTGCTCAGGGAGGAAGCCGCGGCAGCCTGGAGGTCCCGCTGCTACCGCCACACTTGACGGGAACACGGGAGAGGCTTCCTGCCCAGTTATCTCAAGCACCATATTTAAGCTTCTTGGTAATGTTTGTAACCTGCAGCAGCTGAGCTGGGACTTACAGTATCTCCTGTTCACACAGCTGAGCTGGGATTCTGCCCTGGGATCACACATGCAGCCACTGCCTTCAGCCAGTGGAGATGTGGCTGCCCTGGGAAAAGGGGGACACTGTTCTCCTCTGCTCCACTCAATCCTTTTGTGCCTCTCTTATCTTGCTTAGTCCCCATGAAGGGATATCAAACCACAGCCCTCTCAAGCTCCTCCTAAAAACATTTCTTCCAGAGACCACAAGAAGTGAGCAACCACTACTCACCTCACCTCTGGAGTGCCTGGAATTACACAGTGAGCTGTCCGTAATTTGTTGTATTACACAAAACGGAGCAGAAAAACAAATCCAGGAATAACTAACAATGCTCCTGCCCGTTTTAGCTGGGAGTCAGAACTTCAGATTTCCCCCCCCCCCCCATCATTTCTAATCTGCTGCCAATTTTCAAACACTTCCCCTCTTGGCTCAGAAGCTTCAGTGACCCCTTTTCCAACAGGGAACAGTGTCATCACCTCTGGAATATCTCTGGTCTCTCCAAGCCTGAAAGGAAAGGAGTCAGTTCCTTCACAAAATTGACCCAATTTCCCTACCTGGCACCTTAAAAAAAAAGTCATAATTGCAGCCTCATCTCATCAGCAGGCAACCAGCTGAGCTGATCACATTGGGTCCTGCCATGTTTTTCCACAGTTCCACAACTGGCACAGAGTGACAGAGACTGGCACAGCTGATAGGACTGTCACTGCTCACACTTTCTGCTGCACAGATACACTTGTGCAGGTGATAAAGCGATGGGATGAGAGTTATGGGATAGTCTGTCAGCTTCAGGAGGCCTTTTCTCATGCCATACATCTCCCTCCCTTATCCACGAGACTTCTGAGGTTTCCTAGCATTAAGCTGGACAAGACAGGTTTGTAATACCCGGAACCTACTGCACAATACAATGTCCACTTAAATGTTTTGACAATTTTAAGGGCTTTGGAAGACTTGCTTGTACCAAACAGGAATGTCCTGCCCTGATTAGAGCCACCACCACTGCCCACCTCTCATTCAGGGCTGGGTATTTAAAATCCCAAAAGAAAACATCATTTTGTGTACAGACAGATGCAGGGAAGTGCTGACCAGACCCCTCTTGGCATAGAGTCACATTAAGAAGTTATTTTGCTTATATTATGTACCCAGATCCTAAGCAAGGCATTCCACTACAGGCTCAGCACAAACTACTGATGCCACACAACTTCTGACATGTTTGGAGCAGGGGCAAAGCTCAGTAGAGCAACGACTCAGTGAGCTCTTCAAGACGTGTTTTTATTTTTCTGTTCTTGCACTCCATGCCAGGACTCTGACAGCTGTTCTGGACGCTGTGTTGTGACCACCGTCATTCAGTAAAAATCAAAACCTACCACCTCTACTGTCATTTTAGGTAAGAAAACAGAGGCCACAGTGCAATTGCTGAATGCTGTTTGTCCACAGCACACTTCAAAACTCTCCATTTGCCAAAACCACTCTTCTCGGGAGCTTCTACTTCAAATGCACTAAATGTAAAGAGGAAAAAAATTAAAGGTAGTGCCTACAACCAACTTCTGCTCCACCCTCTTCTAGAGGCACTGATACACACAAATGGTCAAAGGGCTGCAGGAGAACCTCTGGAGGTTTAACCAAGAGCTCAGGGATATGCCAGGTAACTCAGACTGATATGGTGTCTACTGCCACCATTCACAGAACGATCTACTGAACTGAAAAGTCTAATGAGGATGTATAAAAATGCTTTCACATACAAACCAGCTTCCTAGGATGTACAACAGTGGGGTCTCATTGCAGATATTATAGTAAAAGTTACTCACATTACTCAAAGTTACTCCTACCTTTCCATTTTTGAACCGTCCAGAGGAGACAATCCTGGAGACATGCACTTGGAAAGGCCGGCACTCTGAGCTGCAGTTAAACTCTTCCACTCCTTCTGTGATCTCCACAGAGCTCTGTTCTACAAATGAAGTGATTCCCTGCTTCTTAAAGCGGCCATCAGTCTGCTCCAAAACCTGCCTTTTCACTGTTGAACACTTCAAGAAAGTCACTACAGAGAAGTCAACGTCAGCAACTGCAGAACAGCCCAGGTCTGCAGCGTCCAGGATATTCACAGGAAGATCTTGAGAAGGCGGCAGGTCCCTGCCCATGACCTGACTCTTCTCCAGAGCACTGACAGTATCTTCAATCTCCTCACATGGGGTTGTCTCTGGAAGGGGGATTAAAGTCTCAGTCACTACAGAGAAGTCGCCATTGGCAGCTGGAGAATGGCCCAAGTCCACAGTATCCAGCTTATTCACAGGAAGATCTTGAGAAGGTGGCACATCCCTGCCCACAGCCTGTGCCTTCTCTGGAGTACTGCCTGAGTCCTGAATCCACAGCTCACCTCCAGACAAGTCTTGCAAAGGCAGCTCAGGATTTCTCAAGTCCTGATTATGCAGCTCTGCCTTTGAAAGCTCCTGAGCCACTGCTGGAGATGGATTCGTGTCTTTAGCAACCACTGGGGCACAAGCCACATCCTCAGTACCAAGTTTAGTCGGCGATGTCTGTGGAAGGTGGATCTGAGCCTCAGTCACGGTAGAAAAGTCACCATCAGCAGCTGGAGAACAGCCCAGGTCTGCAGCGTCCAGATTACTGACAGCAAGATCCTGCGAAGGTGGCAGGTCCCTGCCCACGATCCTCTCCAGGGTACTGCCAATGTCTTGAGTCCCCAGCTTACCTCCAGACAAGTCTTGCAAAGGCAGCTCAGGATTTCTCAAGTCCTGAATATCCAGTTCTGCCTTTGAAAGCTCCTGAGCCACTGCTGGAGATGGATCCATGTCTTTAGCAACCACTGGAGCACAAGACACGTCCTCAGTATCAAGTTTAGTTGGCAATGCCAGTGGAAGGTGGATCTGAGCCTCAGTTTCTGCAGGAAAGTCACCACTGGCAGCTGGAGAATGGCCTAGGTCCACAGCATCCAGACTATTCATAGGAAGATCATGAGAAGGTGGCAGGTCCCTACCCATGACCTGTGTCTTTTCTGAAGTACTGCCCAAGTTCTGAATCGTGTCAGTCAGAGTCGTCTGGGGAAGTTCAATCAGATCCTCAGAGGGGTCTTTGCTATTTAGCTCAGTGAAAGAACCATCTGCAAGCTCTGGCAGGTGGGAGATGGATGGTTCTGGCCCAAAAGGAAAAAGTGATGTTCCATTAACCCTGTCATTCCCGCTGCCCAGGGCAGAGGAACCAACCTCTTTGGACCCTTCCGTGGTTCTGCAATGCTGCACAGGTTCCTTCCCCACCAAACTCTCAAAGCTCAGGTTCTCCCACGTGCCTGAATCTGGGGACTGCAGACACGCTCCCACCGTGCAGAAGGCCTTTGCGCTCTCGTTCTCAATAACCAAGCCCTCTCTGTGGGAGGCAACATCCTGCCTCCAGCCTCGGAAACTCCGCTGAGGCCTCTTCTCATCGGGGGAAAACGCCCTTGAGGAGCCTCGCAGCCTCCGAGCTGCCTCGGCAACGCTGGTCAGGAACCTCACAACCCCCCCAAAGTGAGTGGCCTTGGCAGCACCGTTGGATTTTTTCCGCTGTCTGGGATTCTCCTCACATTTCGTATCAAAGTCAAAATAAGAAGAGGAATGATCAGTTGTATTTTCTAAGTTCTGGAAATTGGTTTCAGCCCTTTGATCTGGAAGCTTTGAATTATCTTTGCTAGTTAATGAAATTCCTTTCAGATAACTCCAAACATCAGAGCTCCTTCCTCTCCGGCTCTCCTGGGGGAGCACAGCACACCTCTTTTGACTGTCCCCTTCTGCAGCTGCAGGACTCTTAAGGTTTTCAAAATTCAAAGACTCGCTCTTTCTGGCTGGTATTCTGTGGCAGTTACCATCATTATCCTCACTGTGTAATCTGACACTAATATCCCTGAGACATTTACTTTCAGTGGCATCAAGTTCAGGAATGCTGATGTTCAGCTCTATGTCTTCAAAAGAGGAATCGAAATCCTCAATGTACCCTGCGTACGAGTGGCGGGAGGGCCTCCGACCGTCCCCCAGCTTCTTCACCCTGTAGACAGCTCTCTGCCCACTGGCAGGAGGCTCCTCCTCGGGGTCACACGCCACCTGCACTCTGGATGCTCTCAAATCCACATTCTTGGGTGTCTTGGAGGATCTTCCCTTTTTCGACGACCGTACCCTCTCCATGAAGGATGGCTTTTTCAATTCCGAGACCTCAGAGGTAACTCCCAGCAGGATCATGGACTGAGGTCTGTCTTTATTCGTGGAGAGTCCTTTCCTTCGTCTGACGAAATTCCAGATCCGGTTGCCCTTGGTTGTCTTCTTATACCTGGGTGCTTCCTCCCGCTCACTCGGAATTGCGTCGCTGGAGGTGCAGTGCTCAGCACCACAGGCCTCCAGCGCATCAATGCTCCCTTCCTCCATGTTCGCTTGGAAAATCCTGTTTGCATATCCATTGGGAACTGTCGCGAGAGGAGTATGCTCTACAACTTCCATCGCCCTGACTCGCAAACTGGGATCGGGGTCACGGATGCATTGTCTTCAGATTGTTTTCTTCATAAGACTGAGGGAAAAAAGAATAAAGGAACGCAATTAGGAGCAGAAAGCTTTTTTAGGAGGCACATTTGTTAAAGCACCACAAGTCAAATCTCATACCAGTGGCCACAGTGGTTTTGCCATTGATTCCAGGAAGGCTGAAATTTTGCTCCCAAACCACGATTAAATCTGATTTAAATGACTGAAGGTTTAGTGACCACAAATAAACTTCCTGCATTAATAAAGTTACCACAAAGTATGTGCAGAATACCATGAATCACGTCTTCGTTTTGCAAGTCTCTGGGACTCCAAATACATCAGAGTACGTGGTGGAGAGGGAAAGAGGAAATTCCAGTGAAGTGTCCCTGCACATGTCACTGTCATCTTCACCAGCCCTGTCTGCCAGGAATTGGCAACGCACTCCCAATGAGTTCAGTCTCTTCAGGGAGGCATTCAAAGTCACGACGAGCCTTTTCCTGGAAGCAATGCAATTCTGAAATACTACAACATCAGAAATCTCATGGAATATCCAAGCCAGATTTTTCCTACTTTAGTGATGGCACCAGCACAGGAATCCCTTGCTGGAACTGGACCACTGAATGAAAGCTGCTTGGCCACCACTCAACACAACACAAAACACATGTGATCCCCTCCAGTGAGCTCCAGTGAACAGGATTAAAAATACAGATACCCCACATGGAAACCACTCCAAACCCTCTGTGGGAAAACATCTGAACTCCCACTCTTACAGATCCTAAAGCTTCCCTTCCCCTGAAAATACCTCTGCCCTGTCTCACTGCTACAACTTCCCAGGTCCTGAGTCTGGTCCTGGATTTGCTGTCTACCTTTGCAACATGCCAGGCACTAATTGGGATTAATTCCTCTCAATTCCCAACCTTTCTCTCAGGAGGAAGAAGGAAGCAAAAGCAGCAACAATAAGGGGTACAGCCCCAGAGACTCAGGTTTGACAACGGAAAACCTCTTTTCCAGTGATCAGAGGGAGAGCAACACCCACATCAGCACTGTTCATGGTTCCCATATCTATAAAAAAAAAAAATTAAAGTTACTATATCTGTTAACACAAAGGTTATTAATGCAGCACCTGTTGCCCTGGAACACCTCTTGGCCAAGGAAAGGCTCACCCTTGTACTCAGTCAAATGTAGTTGCTTCTACCTTGCCACCACATCTGTCTTACACCCACGAGTGGCAGAGACACCACAGAACCAGAGTACAGCCAAGGGAGGTCAGAAACCTTAGGAGAAACAACTTCTGTCCCAGTTTTTTATGAATAACAGTCATCTGGCTTTCCACGAGCCACACCGCAGGGGTTGTGCCAAGCATTTCTGGCACCAATAGTACTTAGGGTAGCAGAAATTAATGTTTGCTGCTGTGGTGGGCTGACCATGGCCAGCTGCCAGATGTCCACTCACTGTGCTGTCTCTCCCCTTCCCCACACAGGACAGGGGGGAAATAAGATGAAAAAGCTGATGGGCTGATATAAAAATATGGTGGTCCCTTACCAATCACTGTCGGAGGCAAGCAGACTGTGACTTGGAGAAAACTGGTTTGATTTATTACCAGTTACAATTGATTTGGATAATGAGAAACAAAGACAAAACTAACACAACCCCTTACCCTCACCCACCCCTTTTTTTCCAGGGCTCAACTTCCCACCTTCACTCCTGAGGGACCTACCTCCCCTCCAGGGGTGCAGGGGGATCGGGAATTGGGAGAGAGACAGTCAGGGCATAACATGTGTTCTCTCTCCTCCTCCTGCGGAGCCTCCACAGGCCACAGTTCCTGTCAGGAGAATCTGCTCCTGTGTGGGGCCTCCACAGGCTGTGACTCCTGTCAAGAATATGGTCCTGTTCCTTCATTGGGCCTCTACAGGCCACAATTCCTGTCAGGAGAACGTCCTTCAGTGTGGAGACTCCACAGGCCCCATTCCCATCAGGAGAACCTGCTCCTGCGGGGCCTCCACAGGCCCCGTTCCCGTCAGGGATCTTCCCCCAGCTCCAGTACCTCCTCCCTGTCACCTTCACTGACCCAGGCACTCACAGTGCTGTTCCTCACCTTTTTTTTATCCCCCCTCACTCCTTTTGGCCATTTCCGCCCTTTATTAAACATGTTTCAGAGAGGCCCTGCCAGCGCTGCTGCCGGCTCTGCCACAGGATGTGGCGGGGCCGCTGTGGGAACAGCTGGGCCAAATACACCCCACAGTTAGATATCCTAAACGTACACTGCCAAATACACCCCCAAATCATATATCCCCAATGTACACTGCCAAATACACCCCAAAAATCATATATCCCAAATGGACACTGCCAAATACGCTCCACGGTTAGCTGGACATGGTTAAATGTACACTGCCAAATACATCCCAAAATTATATATCCTAAATGTACACTGCGATACACACCCCGTAGTTACACAGCCTAAATATACACTGCAACATACACTCCACAGTTAGACACCCTAAATGTACACTGCAAATATACTCATAGTTACACATCCTAAACATACACTGCCAAAAACACCCCAAGGTAACACATCCTAAATGTACACTGCTACAAACACCCCACAATTACACAGCCTACATGTACACTGCCAAATACACCCCATAGTTACACAGCCTCACTGGATACAGCCAAATACATCCCTACACAGTTACACAGCCTCACTGGATACCACCAAATACACCCCCCAGTTACACAGCCCCACGGAACACAGTGCTGACCCTCCACACATGCTGCCTCGCTCTGCTTTAGCCATCTATTTATTCAGCCTCTGGTACTCGCCACCATGGACATTTTAAGAGAGAATCTCCTTCCCCAAGCAGTTTTGGGGCCTCAGCACCACCTGTCACCATTTAAACCCTGGGGCACAAATTCAGCCAGGAGCTGTGTTGTCCTGGGTCCCTGCAGAGACCACAGAAGCTTTTGTTCCCAAAAAAACAAGGGTTTAGCAGGACAGTTCCTCCATCTGATACTTGAGGAGGAGACCAGCTCCTCATTCCTCAGGCTGTCGCTCTGGGATGCGAGTTATTCCCAGACATCCCTGCTGCAACTTAAAGACTAACATATTGGAATGGGTTGGAAGGAGTGAAAAAAAACAAAAAGAGGGTTTGAGTCGTTTCAAGTCGTGCAGGCAACTGGCAGCAAAAGACAGAAATCACAAATGGTCCCTTTTTTTTGTTTGTTTTCTCTTTTCAGTTTTATGTTTTATTGTTTTGGGCTGGGTGGATCCTGCATGAGGAAAGATTCAAAGGGAAGAGGTTTGTCTGTGAAGTCTTTGGAGGGATGTTAGCATGGAGAAGACAGGCTGTTCCTTATGTGTCAAGTAAAGAGATCCCACAACAAGGGACAGATCCTGCACAGCTCTCCCCAGAGAAGCAACAAAACCCAGAACAGGACGCAAAAGTGGCTTTAAAATTAATTTTTTTATTATTTTTTTTTAAACAGCTTTAAACCAGATGTAAATTAAAGCCATCACCACTAAGCCAGACCTGAGTGCTCTAAGCAGAAAGGAGACCCATTCTGTGACCAGTGGTCGGTGGCTCCTCTCCACTTTCCCCTTCACCACAGCCTACCCTAAGCCTCTCCTCATCTTTGAAACCATCACCAAGACTTTGACAGAGATCTCCCTGAAGGATGAGCGGGATAGGAGGACATAAAATGGTGCTCAAAAGCCCTTTTGGTCAGCTGATAGCAAATACTGAAGTGAGGGAAGCACTTTATCGGTGAGTAATTCCCAGCAATCACAGGACTGCACACACTGAGATCACAGGCTGACCTTGGTAGGAGCCACAGCTTCGTTAGCACCCACAGTTCAAGCACTGTCCCTGAACCAGCTCCAGCCCAAGGACTGGCACTGCCTCACCCAGAGCAAAGCCTCCCACCACCGAGGCAAATTCTCTGCACATGAACAAATTCCAGCCAGCTTTGCTCAGTCCTCCCTGAGCAGGTGCCAAGATCTGCTACGCTCCGCTGACTGACACAGCCTCCGAAATGAGCGTCTGCCACTGTGCAAACACCCCCAGCAGCATTCTGGTGGGAAACCTATGCTTCAAGTAAGCCAAACAGGGCAGGGGTGGCCTTACCAATCAAACCACGTGGGCTCGGGGGCATTAGGGTCCACAGTGACAAAATAAAACTTGACTATGGAGGAGAACAGCCATGAGAGTATCTGATGAACCATTACTTGCCTTTCTGGGGTGCAGGGGAAAGAGGTTTGGAAGAATCACTTTGAGAACACCTATTACCCAGAAAACTATACCACTTAGTCAACCATATGTTTATTTTTCCCCTCTGAGCTGGGACTACCATCATGAAGGGCTTTAACCACAGAAATCATGAGGTAACACAATTACCTTATACCTCTTCCTAGTGGAATTCCTCGGAACTACCTGGAGCCCGAGGAGGGTGGCTCAGCCAGGCTTGGAGGCTCCAAAACACACAGCACCTCATCCAGAGAGGAAGATGGTTTTATAAAACCCCAACTATCAACCAAACACCACAAACAGCTCCAGTGTACAGGGGCTACTTTGCCCTCTGCATGAGACCCTGTTCTCACCACACAAGCAGCAGTCCTTCATTCTGAAAATCCACTTCCCTTTTCCAGGTAATCAAGGTGGACAAAAAAGCTGGAATTGATGGAATCTGCAGCCAGTGGCACCAGGTGTGTTACACAAACATCTATATCTACGGCCACAATTCCCCCTCCAAATTCTTTCCATATTTTTTGTATTATCCAAATCTTTAAGAAAGAACTACACACGCTGTATCTCACCCATGATTGCACAACATTTCCTTGGCAACAAGCTCTTCCTGCATGATACAGGTGGGAGTAATAGCAATTTTGCTCCTTTTCAGTGTGATTTAGCAGACAGGCAAGCAGAAACATCACCACAGGCCCAGGAAACACCCACTGAAGTTAACAGTTCTCGCAGATTTAAAAGACACCAAATCAGGCCCAAGGAATCAGGGCTGTCACAAGCCATCACCCAGGGAATGATGCTTTTCTTGGGCAATCTCCTTCTGCTGAGCTCTTAGTAACCTACAGGAGTCATCCACAACCAGAGCAAAAACAGGGTCTAAAGGCAGCAGGGTAGAGAGACCAGGTAGAAAGGAAGCATCAATTAGGAAAGGTCTGATCCAGAATGAGTTTTCTCAAGGGATCTTAATGACGCAAAGAAACTGCTCATTTAACAATGCCCAGTTCAGGCCGATTGTCAGGCAGGCACCACACAATCCCTGAAATCTACTTCAGACCAAGCAGTTTTGGGGTAACTAGCAGAAGTATCTTTTTCCAAAAAATATTTAGTGCTGAGAAGCCCTGTGAGGGTGGGGAGGCCCCTGGCACAGGTTGCACAGGGAAGCTGTGGCTGCCCCATCCCTGGAAGTGTCCAAGGCCAGGTTAGATGGGGCTTGGAGCAACCTGGGATAGTGGAAGGTATCCCTACCCATGGTAAGGGTTGGAACGAGATGATATTAAAGGTTCCTTCCAACCCAAACCATTCTGTGATTCCATGATCCCTAGGCATTGTGGAATTCTGAAGAATGCATATTCCATGTTACAGTCAAATTGTAAATCCCCTCTATCAAGTGACCCAACAGAAGAACTATTTTGACTGGGGCCCTGAGAAATAACAAGCCTTCAAAGGGAACAAAAAGGAAACTGGCGGGAGGTTGCCCTTGGGGCAGCCCAGACAGGATCACACGCCAGAAACATGCTCTCCACCACAGAGCTCCTGGCTGGAAGCACTTGGAGAGACCTGAGGTCATCCTACAGGGTTTTGGAGCCAGAGGTACAGAGGGTCTGAGGCTCAACCACACCCTGCCTGCAAAGCAGACATGGGGGGGTTCAAGCCATGTCACAAATAGTCGGTACAAAAGCCCAGCTCTTCTTGGCACCATGACCACCTGTGCTGTGCTGGGTGTTCATGGACAGGATCTGCACTTGCTGCGGAGCAGTGACTCCAGACACCCTGCTAAGGCTCTCCATCCCCCTTCTCTCAACTTTCAGCAGTGCCAGATTTGCTCCAAACCCCCCTGTCCCCCCCGGCAGCACACAGGACATGTGAGCGGGAGGTCTGCGGATGGCGCAGCCTCGCAAGGAGCTGCCGGAGCTGGAATGCGCCGAGGGCCCCCAGGGACACGATCTTCCACTCGGCTCTTCCTCTGCAGGATCCAAAATAACAAACAAGAAGGAGCCCTTGGCCATTGTTTCTCGGGGAAGGGGGGTGACAGGGAGAGGGCACGCGGCGCAGCCTGCCAGAGGCATGGTTGAGCTTAGGAAGTCCTGCCTGGGCTTCGGCGTATCCGCTCCTCTCCAGGAGGGGCAGGGGGAGGCAGGAAGGAGAGAAAATAGAGAACAAATGATCATGTAGCCCTTGAGAGAAACCTGTCTGCTCTCAGAGAGAGTATTTAGCCCAAGCATGCAGCGCCTCTTGCTATACAAAAGAAAAAGAGGAAAGAAAACCCCGCCAGTTCTTCCGTTACCATGTTCTACTCCTGAAAAAAATGGGAGGAAACAGATGTTAAGCTCTCCAGTATCAGGAAATTATCTCTTTCATGAGGGTACAGTTACTTCAGTGTATTTAGGTCAAACAAATAGGGGGAGAATCATGACTTCTCCCCCTTTCAGTTTATGTCTCTGCAGACATTTCAAGTTCTCTGGGTTTTTGTTTTGTTTTTGAAGGACATCGAAGGACCAAGCACAGAGCTGTCTTTGCTCACAGAGCACAACCAGAGGATGCAGCCTGATGAACAATCCCCTGCCCACCTGGCAGGCCCCCAGCTCTCAGCCACCCACACCACAAACCACTGCAACCCCTACAAAAATTTGGCACCTCCTGTTTATGGGTCAAGGAGGAAGATTTGCTGCTGGGCTTTGGCCAGACACGGCAGCACTGCAACTTGCTTAATGATATTTTTTTTAAAAACAGAAAAGGAGGTTAAAGGAGCATGGAGGAGAGACTTGGGTGAAACATCTGCAAAAGGGATCTCCAGGCCATCAGCAGGCACAGTTACGACTTTCCGGTGCCGGCTCCCCAAGGAGCGCTGAGCCGGTGCCCGTAGGAAGTGTCCATAGAATTGAACCAGCATTTTACATGCTCTGCAAAATACGTTACACAGGAAGTTAAACCCCCTCATTAGGAGCAGGAGAGCAGTCTGAATCGCTTTTCAGTCAGGAGTGGACAGACCTTATCAAAACAATGAGTTTAAGAATCACAGAATAGTTAAGACGTCCAAGATCATCAAGTCCAACAGTCAACCCAGCACCACCACCATGTTTGCCACTAAACCACGTCCTCAAGTGCCATATCCACACATTTTTTGAACGCTACCAGGGATGGTGACAACACCACTGCCTAGTGGCTGAAGGGACCCTGCAGCAATGGCCTCCTCCATCACTGAGGGCAGACTACCAGACAAATTAACAGCAGGCAAACATGCTGCATTCCCTGTGGCAGCAGGCATCTGCCCCACACAGTTTACACTGGTTTAAGGCAAAGCTTTTACAGTCCTGGATCTGCATTTGTGCTCCTGTTAATTCAGTCTCCAGTGGGCAGACGGATGGATGCACAGACATACAGCTCCAGCCCTGTATTCACAAGGATGGAACTCAAAACTCCAGGCTGAGTAAATCAGTTCACTCATGTATAATTTAAACATTACTTCCTTCCCATTTCAGGGAGCTTTAGAGTTTGTGTGGTGGCTAAACACAATGAAATTAGAGCAGGAGAATCTTGCCTGAGGCCACGGGAGAGAGAGAGAGAGAGTTGCTCGACTGCATCTGTCAGACAACCTGGGCTTGTGCTGGTGCTGCCAGGGGAGGGACCAGCTCACAGCAAACACCAGCAGCTCCACACTGGGGGCTTGGTGGGCCTGCTGAGATGGGGGGCAGTGCAGAGGGGTGCCAGGCACCTCCAGGGTACCAGCCCTGGGCTCTGCAGCACACTGAGCTCTAGAATCTTCCACTAAGCCAGGAACAGCTTTATACACACAGTGCCTGCACAGGAAAGGGGAGAGAGCTCCTTGTGCCAAACTGAACAGAAGAAACTCAAGGAAAAAAAGCCCGTGTTAACTGGAATTGAATGATGAACATACAACAGATTAGTTCCTGCTGATGGTGAATTTCAGAACAAGCCTCTCACAGAGTTCAGGCAGCTTTGGCACTGTACCTGTGCTAAATGTTCCTCCACCCTTGCAGAGCTGACCCAGGAACTGCAGATACACCTTCTGCCCACTGAACCGTGGCAGCATAACCCCTTGCACAGTTCCATTTCCCCTGCTTTGCAATTCTAATTCTTCTGCTCTACAGAAAATAAAACTGAGGTAAGTATCAAAGAGGTCCAAAAGGATCTGTTCAATATCGACACCCAGGGACTCCCAACAAAATGAAGGAGCCTGAAAAAGTATCCTCTGCCAGAACAAGGTGATGTTTTGATGCACAACAGCTGTTTCCCCAACCTCCCCAGCTATTTGGCACCAACTGTGGTCACTGTAATACAGAAATATCTGCCATTACACGTAGATTATTTAAGCTGCTCAGGACTCAGTTGAAAGTAGTTAATTATATGTAAGAACACTTAATTACTATCCAGTAGCATATGTAGGTACTCTAATACCACAGTGATGAGCTAAACACAAGAGAACAGGCAGATTCAGGGGTCTACACCCATACACACCTCACTAATGCCAGCTCAACACCAAGCCATCCTTCAGGAGGATGCTGGGAGGCAACGGCTTCACGATGCTTGTGACTTACTCTGCATTCCCAGTTAGTCAATTTAGTGGACATGCCTCAGGAACATTACAGATGTGATATGTCTTAAAAATCCTTTCCTTCTCCATAAATCCTTAAGCAAGAAAGCATGGCTGCCCGTGGGCTGAACATCAGGGTAGAAATCAGTAGCCAGCGCTTAATTGTTTATATCTTGAGACAAAGATAGTGTCTAAATAATTGTCTATTGTATCCCAGAGACAGTACAGGAAAGCTCTTCCCCTCGCTGGGAGCCTACAGGTCACACATGCTTCTGCCATAACATTTGCTATAAATAATCCTCAGTTGAGTAAAGGTCTGTGCTAGTTACAGAGCAAGGCAGCACTGTGCTCCTATCGGTTTCAGCCATTACCCCTCCCCAGAGAGTGCATATCCTACCCTATTGTTCCTACTCAAATGTTTGAAAGAATTATTTTTTCCTTGTTTCTTTTGTTTGGAGAGTTTATTTATATTTCCTCTTTGACATGGAATTACTACCAGAAAAAAATAAGTGCCATCTTTACAAGGCAGCTTACCGATGCCAACACTGAAACGAGGTGCAGAGGGTCACGTTTGTAGGATATTGCCATAGTTACAGACCTCCCAATCTGTGATTCTGTGTTAATGTATGTTCAGCACATTCAGATCAGGATTAGAAACAAAGAGCTGGGTGCCAACGCTGGCCCCAAATTCAGAAGCAAAGACTGGGAGCACATGCAGCAACCCGTTCTGCTCAAGCATTTCAAAGAATTTTTTCAGCATGTTACTCAGCCACTCCCTTACATGGCCCTGGTGATGTCAAAGAGCATCTCACATGTACTTAACTGCCTCCCTCCAAGCCCTATTTCTACCTCCAGACCAAGTAACCCATTCCTTTTAGGCAGATACACAGGTGGGATTTCCCCGCACTCCTTTCCCCTGTGCCCTTTTTCCTTGGAGCAGTTTGACACAACCATACAAACACAGGACTGGACAGTTGGGGCTCACCTCCCCAAGCACCACATTATGGAAAACCCAACTCATCAAGCAAAGCCTTCTGAATACAAGGTGAGGTATCTCCTTGCCATGCTCTGAAATTGCTGTCAAGTTGCACTTTAGAGCCCCAGGTGGAAGGTGTACAAGTGTCACAAGCAAACAATTCCTTTAGGAGTCTTGTGCACTGCTTTTGAGTAAAATCACCTCGGTTTCTGGGTGTTTGGAGGTTGGATGTTCCAAATAGGCCCAAGATACCCACTGTGCCTTCAGCCATTGCTACAGTCCAGGATATCCAGCTCAGGAAGACAGGCAGCCTCGAATAAAAATTGCCTTTAGGCACATAAAAAACCTAACCTTGTGTTTCCAGAAAAGCACGGTGATGCCTCGTGCCTGGCAGCTCTTGCACTGGGGCTTTTCACCCCAGAGAGGCACAGAGCTTTTGGGGGTCTGACACCTTACTTCTCCCTCACAAGGCTGGCATAGAAGTCTCAAAAGTCACATGGTGCCTCCCAGACATGCAGACACCTTTCTCCTGCCTTCCTCCTCCACAGCAACACCAAACTCCATCCTTATCTGCCTCCAGAGCAGTGACAGCCCATCCAGGACTGCCCAGTCAACCCAGGGAGACACACGGTGATGTTCTGCAGGAACTAGGGGCACATGGGTGATGTTCAGAGCCCAGATTTGGTGGCTGTTATAGGTGTTACCGTGTATTTGTGCAGTCCAGCTTGAGCAGAGCCGCTCCTCACATGCACAGCTCGTAATCCAAGGCTTCAAACCCACAGTCTGCCAGGGCCAGCCCGCTGTGAGGATCCAACACGGACACTAAACCAAACAAGCCGAGTTTGGGCGGACACTGGGAGCACATCCCTGTCTGGATTGCTGCATGGTCTCACTAGCGTGGCTTTGCCCTGCAAAAGGGGCTGTCAGCTCACATTCCTCACGCTCCAGGGCCCCACTCCAGCCAGCCACACTGCACTGGGTGAGGCAGCTCCGAGCACCGGGAACCAGCATCGAGTTCAATTACCATCACTGTTGAGGAGCTTTCTCACCTCCTGCCACACATCCCGGCCCCCAGGATGGGGCTGAGCACACACAGGTGTCTCCTCTGCCTTCCCACCCTGCCCTCCTCAAGGATCCACCCAGCCCATTTTTTAGAGTTAAAAAACTCAGCAGAGCAGGAGCAGCTAAAGGTTCCCTTCATCATTATTTATGGAATAAAGCCTGAATCTTTTTTTTTTTTTACAAGGAGCTGGGGATTATATTCCAAAGTACTAGTCATCTTTCTATTTCACTCTCTTCTATATTCTGTATATTCTATAGTCTCTCCAACAAATCCTTTTCAACAGCAAGTGAATTTATTGCTATTAGTGGCAAAGGACTAAAAAAAAGCCATGAGCAGAATAGGAGAGGACCAGTCACCCTGAAAGTGCCCACTGCATCCCCACTGCAATTCCAAGGATGAGCCCAGCACACCTGCATCTTCACCCATGCTTTAAAAGCACAAACAGTCCAGGAACACGTGCAAGCAACATCTAGTTTTTGCAGGAAATTGCACTGCATGGATATCCAAACACTGTTATCGTGCCAAAAAAACAACATGCTGGATTGCCATCACACAGACCTGAATTCTTTCTAGGTTACAGTGTTCAGCAAATGCTGAGCAGCAGTGATACCTGCCCTTAGTTCTGGAGAGCCCTGGAACTCCACAGCAGCCAGGCACCGGGCTGCAAATCCAGCAGCACACCTTGGAAAAGATAAATATATATGTTCTGCAAGGACATGCATCCTATGGAGGCACAGGACCAGCCCACAATGAGCCGTGGCACAGTGGCTTGTGTTTGCTCAGGGACTGGGTTCAAACCCTGTTCAGCTGGTGTAGGAGCTGCAGGAACTCCCACACAGCTCAGCCTGCCTGCACAGGCAGGGCAGGACCAGCCCCAGCTCCCAGGGAGCTCCCCAGCACTGCCAGCCTTCACAAAAGCTCTCTGGATGTTACTCCAGCCCGGTGGTGTCTTGTATTTGGCTGGACCCAGCACTCAGCACCAAGGTTTACCGGCCATATGCTGTGTCTTTGCTTCGTGCTGACACGTTTCCTTCCTGTAGTAAAATGACTGGGCTCTCCCCTACATAGGCTATATGGGAATAAAAGTCTTTAAGGAGTCAAGCCTTCCTGTCCATCCCACTCAAGAAGCATCAAAAGTGCACTCTGAGCCATGCTCATACCCAACCATTTGGCACAAGGGCTGAAGACATCAGGGTGAAGACAGCAAATACTTTGACAGGCTACTGGTCCCAGTGACAGCACCTTCCCACAACCACTGTGATTCACCACTCACGTCAGCAGTGGAAAAAGTGACCCCTTCTTCCTTCAGAGGAAACAAGAGACGTGCTTAAAAAAAGGTTTTTTAAGAAAACTTGAGCAAAACTCAATTCCCACAGAACCAGAGGGATCTTCCATGGACTTTAATCGCTCCTTTTCTTGTGTGTCTTTAAATATTCTCCCTCCTCCAGCAGGCAAACAAGTGCCAATCCCAGCAATGGCACTTGCAGAACAGCCACTATTTCACAACTACCTGCAGCAAGAAAATCAAGAAACCTGACATGGCGTGTCAAAAATAATCTCCCTGAAAGAGGTGGCAACTGGGAAGAGTTGGAAAGAGCTACCCCTGGCACAGGGGCTTCGATCCTGCCTGTGGATACAGAAACACATCAGACAGTGACTGCTCTGCCCATGGCTCTCAGTGGATGACAAAACAGGCCCAGGGAGGCAGGAATGAGGCAGCAAGAGAAGCACCCAAAGAAAATCAATCTTTGTGATCCTCACACCAAAGGCATTCACCCATGTTCAGTTTGTTTCCAATCCTGAAAGAAGCCTATGCTGAACTTCCCTCCCAAGCTGCACCTCCTCTGGCTCCCTCAACAAGGGATGGATGCAAGAGCAGAGAAGGAGCAAATGAAGAGATAAAATAATTAAGCATATCATCTGTGAACTGGGTTATATGCTCATTTTGGGGGTTGGCCTGTGTAGAGCCAGGAGCAGGACTTCGATGATGCTCGTGGGTCCCTTCTAACTCAAGACATTCTGATTCCATGAACACCAAGTTCTCACCCATCTCTACAGCAACGCAGCTCCACAGCCGCCAGTTCAAATCCAGCTGTTATTTAACCAGCTCAAAACATGATCTTCCCATACCCCAATAGCTAAAAATCACAATTTAAGCTGCACGAGGCTGAACCCCAGCTTACTACCATCAGCAAAAGAGCAGATTAACACAGGGCTGCAAAGGGTACTTTGCTGGACTCTTTGCAGAAGATCTTGTCCCAGATTGTAGCTTCTCTAGAAACCCTCCTGCACACTCAGGAAATGCTCACAATCCATCCATCCCAAAGACACCCCTAAACCAGCTCCCTCAACTCCTCTCCCACTGCCAGGGAGGAAAGCTGTGCCTTTAAGCATCAAAATCAGATTTCCCACTGACCTGCTCAAACACATACTTAGGTGCCTAAACTAAACTGCAATAAGGGGTCTCAATATTCATTCTTGCAGTGTGTTGTTACCCCCATGCAGCAGAGGGGATATAAAGAATCAGGGAAGTGCAGCACAGAGGGCTTCCTCCAACACCACCTTAACCCACAGCTCCTTCCTGCTTCCAGCAGAAGTTGCACCTCCTTTTGTGTGTTTGAGGGAAGACAGACAATGCTTTTGGTCTTCTGAACAGTGCCCCAAGGAGCATCCAGCAATCAGTCTTTGTCCCCTGGCCACAGCACTGCACAGATCCACGGAGTTGTCCTGCAGCATCCTGCAGTAAAGTTCTGCCCAAAAAACTTCTTTTTCCTGTTTTCATCTCTGTCTTGTTAAAAACAGCTATGCTGCAGTTGTAAATAAAAGTTAAATTTTCCAGGAATCAAAGAAAGGTGCCTAGAAAGATTATAGAGTAATTATTACTCAGAAAGTTCAAGTCTGAAATCATAGGGATAGACTTCCTGTACTTCCTATAGACCATTTTTGTGGCATTGCCCTCATCCTTTATGGGTACAAAACCCACTAACCACAGAGGAGCATTAAGGAGTATAAACATACCAGCCTGGATCACCCAGGGCTTCCATACAACCCACTGCTTCCTCCTGTGCTCTGGGCAAGGGCAAACGCTTCAGAGGAGGGAGGCAAGAACTTCATTAATGAGCAATTGTAGAATAATCTGCATCCTGGAGAAAACTGCTTCTAGCTCTGTCATACACAGGCTGGCTTTTGCCCTTAAATACATTTATTTAGTTCCCTTTTAAACAAATATCTCTACCTAATGCAACTCATTATCTTCTTAAAAGTTTATTTAAATGCTTGGCTTTAACCTATTTATGTCAAGAAGTCACAGGGACCAATTATAGACCAGAGAAAGGCCACAGAGGCAGTGCCTGCCCTTGGAGTATTTACAGAGTGAGAAAATATCAACCACTGAAGGGTGAGAAGCAAAGCCTTGGCTCTTCCTGCAGCAGATCCCTCCTGCAGGATCTCTGTTTGCAAACACCAACTTATTTAGGCAGTTCCCAACATCAGACCTGGCAGGAGGTCCCCTGGACAGTCCAGCTGAGAAACTGAGCTCCCTCTGAAAGTAATGCTCAGATGTTTGCATCAGGCTTCTGAGGCCCCCGTTTCTCCTGCCCTCCCCACCTCCCTCTCCGTAGGTGAGGTGATGCCCTGCCCTGTCCGAGGGGCAACACTCACCCTGGTGACTAACTGCCCTTTTTCCTGGTTTTTCTTGCTCTCAGCAGCCCCCTCTCAGGAACAGGAGGGCAGCCTATTCAATTCCATCAGACTGTTCAGCAGCAGCCAGAGCTCTCCCAGCTCTGGTGCTGGGTTTGCCACCAGGAAACCTGGAATGGTTCCTTTATCATAAGGAATCGCGGCCACTCCGGCACCGCCTGGAACTCAGCAAACCTTCCGGTGGAAGGTGCCCCTGCCCATGGCACAGGGTTGGAACAAAATGTTCCTTAAGGGCCCTTCCAACCCAAACCATTCTTTGGTTTCTGTGTTTCTGGTGGCTCTGCTTTAGATTCAGTTCGTTCACTCAAAAGGAATCAAAAATCAAGCAGAAGGGGGTTTAAAATCCACCTTCACTCTCATTAGAATATTTTAGGTCTGGCCTTCAAAATCTGCCTTTACAGGAGTGGAAACAAAATGGTGTGACAACATGAACCATCAGCTGAACCCACTAGAGCTGAGACTTGAGATGTTCTCCCAACTCCAGTCCTGGTCCAGCAAAGCCCCAGGTTGTCTCATCTTTCATTTTGATGTATTTTAACACAAGCCTTGTCTGCAAGACCAAGGTCTTTGCCATCCATAACTTCCTTCCTGGGCAAATGACAAGATAATTCATGGGAAATATCACTCAAAACAAAACAGATCCATTTGGCTGTGGAGAGCCTCTACACAGACTATACTCAGACGTTCCTTACATCATTTACCTAAATCTAACTTTGAAATTTAGCAAAGTCACCCTGGGAACCCCTGCTCAAAGCTCCCAGCTCAGAGCAGGAGGAGCCCTTGGGAGAAACCAGCTCCCTGCAGAAGGTTCTTATCGCTTCGCTAAAACTCGAAGAGCAATAACAGGAAGGAATTGTTTTGGCAGGACTTACACCACACAAAGTAAACTCACCAGCCACTGGGGTGCAAAACCTCACTGGAAAGCACACGGAGACATTACCCCCTGTGGGTGTGGAGGGCATGCCCCGGGCTCAGGTGGGCTCCCATGCACTCACCCCAGCCATGCCCAGCCTGCCAGCATCACCCACACCATGGGACCACATTCAGCCACGTCCACACCATGTGGAAATGCTGACACCACCGCCCTGAGCCCTGCTGTTTCTCCCAGCTTTCCCTGTTATCCATAAGCAGGTGATCCAGGCGTCAGCTTGGGCCACCAAGAGACACAGGGTGTGCTGCTCGCCTGCTCTCACTGCTGTCAGTCTTTTCCGAGTTCCAGTATACAGTGTGGAAACCAAGCTCAGGATGTGTTCTGCACCCAGGAATGTTGTCCAACTCCCTGTGGCTCCAGGGAGGGATGGGAAGTTGGTAACAGGCTCTGGGGCTGACAGGAAGTGCCCTTTCACTGCAAACCCAACTCCTTGAGCTGCTCAAAAACCTGGTGGATGGCCGCCTCCTCCTCCTCCTCACTCTCTGCTGTGCTGCCCGAGCTCAGGCAGGACCCTGGTGCCACCACCCAGCCAAGAGCACCCCGTGCTCCAGCGTGGGTGAAGGAGGCTGGGTGGTGCTGTGGGGAAGCCCAACTGCCCGGCTGAAGCTTCAGTCTGGCAGCTCCAGAGCCGTGTGACCTCACTTCACTGCAGCCACATGTCCCCCAGCTCAGGGCAGACACTGCCATTGTTGGACACACAATAGGCATCTTTTGTACCCAGGACTGAAACAGGGCAGCTTTAAACTGATTAATGGCTCTCTCACACAAGCCTCCGAGTGTGCAGGAGGCCCCAGGCAGACAGTGCCAGCCCAGTTCCAGCGGGGTGGCATCAGCCACTGCCCGGTGCCAGCGTGGTGTGAGGGGCACAGCGAGAGCAGATGAGCTGCACCCGCTGCCAGGGTGGCTTGTTCAGCTGAGGGACACAGGCCGGCTGCTGCCAGGCTCCCCGTCCCTCTGCCAGGCACGTGGCGGCACAGGCGCCTCAGAGAGCCTGCCCAGTGCCCACACTCATGCCAGCACACGGCTGCTCCGCCAGCCTGTCCCACAAACACAGCAGAGCCCTCACACTGCAGCCTGTTCAAGTGAGGATCCCACCGGCTGGTGCAGCAGCAAAGGAGCTGCCAGGCAGCTCCTGCCGACACCCTCACCAGCCGATGCTGGATCCGAGGGGCTCACACCTCCTCACCTGGATCGGGGCAAGCCTCTAGCAGCAGATTCCCTCCCAGTGCAGAACAGGCTGCTGGTAGCTCTGTGTGTGGGGACTGGCTGCCTGTGCAGCCTCCCCAGGGCTCTACTGGGGCAGCAAAAGCTCAAGAAAAAGCCATGGGAAATTCAAAGCTTAATTCTGCCCCGGTGTGCAGAGGTGGAGGAATGTCACATGTGTGGCTTTGATCTTTACACCTGCCCCAGTTTGGCGCTTCCCCTCTTTTGGGATGGCAGCCAAAGGTGAACAAAAAACCCAGCGAGAGCCTGGGCAACTCAAGGTGTGAACAGCCAGAGGGGGAAGGGGGGGCACAATTTGGACAGCAAAGCTTTCAGATTCTCCTGATGGTTGCCAAGCTGTAGCCAAACATCACACACTGCCCTCTGTGAGAGGAGCAGCTTTGGCAACCAGGAGAGCACAGCCTGGGAAACGCAGCTATCGCTGCCAACCATCTAAGCCACAAAGATTAGTTAAGGGAAAAAAACAAGGTGGAAGCAAACACAGGTCGAGCAGCTCTCTCAGATAAGACACTGAGGCACGGACAGGTTAACAGGTGGCCTTGGTCATGCCACGAGGCTGCGGCGAGTGAAAACAGAGCCTGCCACGTGCTCTGCCTGCCCACCCACACCTGTGTCATCCAGGCCACATGTTCTGGCATCCCAAAGGCAGGGTTTGGTGGGTTCTGCATCCCCCCCACACCCTGACTTTGCATCACTCAACATGTCTGCAACACACCACTCACCAGCCAGAGCAGGCTAAGCAACAAGAAGCTGCAAACTGCAATGAGAGCCATGCCCTGACTTCGACACCACTCTAAGTTTTCCTTAACCCTGAGGTTTCCTATGAAAAACCCAAGGGGTGAGTTTGAGCAGAAACACAGGGATTTGGGCTAAGCATGAGCTGTGCACAACGTCAGCCCTGAGCTTCGCCCTGGATACTCCACAACATCCTTTTAACACAGCAAGACGTTTTAGGATGTGAGCAAGACCAAGTCCTGCCCTTGCTCCAAACAATAGACTCCGCAATAATGGTGCAACCAGAACTTCCTGTGCAGCGGCGTGCGCCAGCTCCCGGGAAAAACACCATGGGAAAGCACTGCCATGGGAACAGAGCACCAGGGCAGCTCCTCTAGCATCCTGGGGACCCTGCTTGGGCAGCAAGCAAAGCACCACAACCCAGCCCAGGCTGGGAAGCAGGGAAAACCACACCAGTGGCTCAGAACAGCCCAGGAATGGCTATGGATAATTCATTCTCACATCAGCCTTTTGCAACATCTGGACGTGGCTTTCTCCCATGGATGTCTCATTGTCCTGCAGGGCTTGTGACAGCAGTTGTGATTTGGGAGGCTCTCAGTTCAGCTGGGGTGAACCTGATCATCGCTCTCTCCTGGTGCTGGAGTTGGGCATCTCACAGTGAGATGGGACGGGTCCAGCAAGGACAGAGCAACCCATGGCATCAGACACCAGAGGTACCAATTGAATTCAAAGTGCTCCAGTGTTGACCTGTTGGAGCTTCTACCAAGAATGAGGGATCAACACAGCCTGCTACCCCAAACATGGAGAAAAGCCAATGGCAAACTCCTACAGCAAAACAGGAATTGAGTTTTCCACAGCTCTGCTGGTCTGGAGGATTTGGGGAGAGATGGGGAGAATTATTAATGAAATGGGAAAGGACCAGCGCTCAGCACAGACACCACCAGCTCCAAGCTCAGGAGTGTTTTCTCTTGCCAGCCAACAGCAGGACACAAGAGCTCCAGGCTGGAAGCTGCAGAGGACGCAGTGCTCAGTGTGCACACGAGGCCACCCTCACACACTCAGCATCCTTCTAACATCACATCATTCCCATCTCTCCAGCTCTGCTGAGGACACTTGTCAAATGTTGGTGCATTCATTTACCTATAATCTTTTTCAAACAGGGACAGAAAGTGTTTCTGTGAGTTTTCCTGGTCCTAAAGTGGAGCAGATATCCACCTGCAGCCCATGGATGATCCCATGCTGGAGCAGGGGAGGAGTGTGAGGAGTCCTCCCACTGAGGAGAGAAGAGGGGCAGAGACAAAGTGTGATGAGCTGACCGTAGCCACTGTTCTCCACCACCCTGAGCCACTGAGGGGGAGAAGATGGAGAAAACTGAGAGTGAAGTTGAGCCCAGGAAGAAGGGAGGGGTGGGGGGAGGGTGTTTCTTTTATTTCTGCACACCTTCCCCATCAGCCCAGGAAGACTATTGCCATGGATGTGCAGAAAGCCTGGTATTTATTTCAAAAGGAAAAAGCTCACTAAACAGATGACTTGCACTTGAGCCTGGCTTAGCAGCAATCATGAAGGGTGTGGGATGCTCCAGGACCTCAATGAGACCTCCTGGAACAAACAGAACTAGCTAAATTAAATCCCCTACTACTGGATTTAGCACATATAAAGCACAAACTCCTGTGAAGCACGTCAGTACAGGCTGTGCAGAGACGCAGTACTCCAGAGATACCCCAATACATGACAAAAAGGCCAATTTCCCAGGAAAAACTGTAACCCAGCAGCTGGCATGTCAAAGAGGAAATAGTAAAGCAGAAACAAGGTTTTCACACCATTCCTTCCATCAGCTCACCTAACTTGTCTCTGCCTTGCTCTCCCTGAGGATGTAGAGAGGATGAGGTGTCCCATCCACACAGCAGCTCCCACAGCCAAAGTTGTGGCCGAGCACCCCAAAGTACAGGACTGTCCCCACCAGCCTCTTCAAACAGTCACCTGCAGCAGGTCAATGTTTAAGGATAAAGAAAGCAAAGCCTCATTCCCAGGATTAAGGAAGACCTCCTTAAGATGGGGAAGGAGAGATGAGGACAGATATGGCAAGGCCGGAAAGCACACACTGACTGGGACACCAAGTCCAACACACACTCCACACAAGAACACCAACCCCCAGAGCCCCAGCACAGCTCCCTGGTGTTGCACAGTGGAGGACTGGGCTTTACCGGCCACGTGAGCCAGGCTTGGGTCAGGACAAGCAACAGGCAGCTTGGCAACACATTCCAACAGAGGGAGACGCAGAGCTGTGGGCTCCAGAACCGCTTTCCAGAGAGGAAGAGCGGAGAAACCACATGCAAGAACACCAGAACTCTCAGAATCAACCAACAGCAAAAAACATTCACTGGGAGACAGCAGGAAAATGCATTTTAAAGTGGCTTCCTTGGGGGGGGAAAAAAACCAAAAACATAGTTTCTTATTTTAACGACTACTTGGTGCCCAGCAGGCTGCAGTGGGACAGGGAACTGGGCTTCCTGTACTCAGCCCTCCACACACAACACCCCAAAATACATTTGTTAGTGTTCAGGTGCACAATAATTTTGTTATATGAGGGAACTCTTCCCCACAAGTCTGTGGTTCCCAGACGTGCACCGCTGCCTAGTTATCCAGCAGAGCTCTCCCTGCCCAACTCCCCGTTACAAAATCCTTTATGATGTTTCCAAAATGCCCCCTTCTGGCAAATTCTAACGCAGGTTTTTGGGTGTGCAGATGAAGAAAACTCCGATAAATCTGTCATTTAACGGAAAATTAATACTGTGTCCTAATGTTAGCACCAACAGAGAAACTACCTCCTTTCCACAGCTATTGCGTGTTGGGTGCAAGAAAGCCAAATACAACAAACCTTTAATAAAGAACGCCCCACAAAAATCAAAGTTGGTGATGCTTATGCCCTGCACCACGGCTGGCAGGAGGCCACACGTGGTCACATCCCTGGCTTGTGGTGCCAGCAGGAACCCGTCCCATTGGAGGAGCCCAGGGTGGAACCCGCCCATCTTCAGGCAGAGTAATTTTATTAAATCAGCTCATATTAGTGCAAAAATTGGGGAAGTGCTTGGGATCACAAGACATAAACAAAGCTGGGTGAACACAGACAGAAATAACTGCTGCAGGTGTCACCAGGTTGCAGTTATTAGCTGGGGAGTTTTCAGCTCCTGACCTCATGCCCTTGGGATTCCCAATACGATTTCTGAGAGGTCTTAATAAGGTAAGTTGAAAAGGAAACTCATTCTCATGCTTCACGTGGAAGTTTCACAGGAGCCTGCAAGCTGGAAAGAATAAAAACCCACTGAGCAGGATGGCTGCAAGGAATCAGTGCTCAGAAAAACGCACAGTAACAGCACGCAGGAGACTCCGGTGCTCAGGAAGCCAGGGTGGAGAGAAATAACGTTTGCAACAGGTATGGGATAAACCAAAAGTGAACAAAAGGACCAGAAAATCAACCTGTTGCACCGGGGACTTGTAGTACACAGGATCGGGAACTGCAATTTTCAGACTCATCTTCCCAAAGCAGAGCTTTCCGCAGCACTTCCAGCTTAACTCATCAGGAGGCTGCCCCAAGGAGAGGATGCATTTTCCCTCCCCTGGCTTGCACACAAGTGTGAGGCACCTGCCTGTTTCCCCCTCCTTGAGCAGCCTGGACCACCAGGCTCATGTCCCACTTGGCCTGATAGCCACCACCTGAGAGCCCACCAGTAGCCAGCCAAGCTCTGGGACATGTTCCCCGGGGCAGGAGGAGAACAGCAGCGAGGTCCCTGCCAACCTCTCTGAACGACAGCGCCCACCCCGAGGCCACTCAGCGTCCCGTCCCTACCGCAGTGGGGACACGTCAGCCACTGGTGACACAGGGGACAGAGACTTTGCTCCGAGTGGCTCTCAGTCCATACTCTCCCTGGGTACCACGGATGCCGGGCAGTCAACATGCCCCTCTCCAGCCCGACACGACCACCCGCTCAGCTCTCCTTACAGCAACACACAGAAACCGTATTAATTCATTCCAGGAAAAACAGCTGGCAGAGCAGAAACGCGGCACTCCCCGTGCCTGTCTGGTAACTTGCTTAATCAGGGACTGAATGCCACTGGCATGAGCCGTCCTGTCAGCGCCGGGCACCCTCGGCACGCGAGTAGGACCCCCAAACCCTCTGCACAGGGGCTCCAGCAAAGCATCCACCCGCCCCGGGACTGTCAACTGACTGTAACAGACGGAAACTGTGCACTTTTACTTTCCCCGAGCCAGTGAGTGACGATGCCGTGGAGGGAGTGAGCAGCATTCCATAAATATTTGATTTAAACGGTTACAGTACAGTTTGGATCCACCGAGGGTTTAATAACCTACTCCCACACGGCCCCGTGTGAGGTGTGATCGAAGTCTGGCACCGCAGCCTGGTGCCATTGGAACATGGAGCTGGTACCGGTTTTGCCGTGATCCGTCCTCACTTGGGGAAAGGAGTCGTACCTTGTTTTATAACAAAATACGAGGGAGGAGCAAGGAGGTGATATCAGCCATTAATCCCTGTATTTTGAAACATCTCATCTCATAAACGTTCAGGTGTAAAACAAAACCACAGAGGTGGAGATGGGAACGGGAATTCTCCAGCGAGGCTCTTTAAACACCCGAGTAAGACTTTCTCACCGAGGTTGCCCCGTCGATTCCCCGAGACCACTAAAACCTGCAAGCAGCGAACCCTCCCAACCAAAAAAACTCCCACCACAGCCCACAGAGATGTTCTCCTGGACTCAAACACACCTTCAATCAGCCCTGGTGAGCAATGACCCAGTTCTTCGGAGTTCACACGGGGGTAAACCGGTCTCAAGCCGCTGGATTCTAACACACAGGGGAAAATAAACCCGGACCCGGGCCCGCGGCAGGATCTGCCCGGCTCGGCTTCGCGCTGGTGCTTCCTCAGCATCCCAAACGAAGCCAAAAAAAACATAAGAAAAAAGATTCCCACATGATGTTATATAAAGGGGGTTTTGCGAAACCAATCTGAACTCCGCGGCTTTGCAATCATTGCGGGGCGCAGGAGGGTCTGTCCCGCAGGTACCTGCGAGGGGGGCGACACGTATTTATGGGATCAGAACACAACGAGGAGTAATGCGACCCTTCACCCTGCGAGTCCCCGACACTGGGGCGGGGGTCGGGGATCCCCATCCCAGTCCTAATCCTAGTTCCCGCTCTTACCTCACCGCATGGCCTCGGCGCCGCACGCTCACGCGATCCCGGCAAATCAGGGCAACTCTTGCGCTAGCGTCGGGAAGTTGAAGTGTTTTTAAAAAAAAAAAATAAAAAAAATTAAAAATACGAAAAAAATAAAACTGCAAAAAAAATTTCCAAAAATACACAAAAATTAAAAACACCCCCGAAAAAGAAAACTATGAAAAAAAAATTTAAAAATACAAAAAAATTAAACCCACAAAAAATTAAACCCACAAAAACAATAACAAAAAAACAATAACAACAACAAAAAAAAAAAGTTTTAAAATGCGGCTAAAGGTGCGAGATGCTCCAAGAGAAAGTGAAGTCAGCAAACGACACCAGCCGGGGGAGGGGGTGCCCGGCCGCCCCCAGACCTGCTCCCGCCGCGCTCCCCGCCGGCCCCGGGCCCGGCCCGGGCCCCCCGCAGCTCAGGGGGCCCCCCCGGAGCGGGCTCGGGCCGCCCGCGGGCAGCGGGGCGCGGGGGGCGCCCGCGGGGGCCCGGCTCGGGCCGCGCTGCTCCGCCGCCGCCGCTCCGCATCCCCCGCAGCCCCGGCCCGGCCCGCCCGGCGCCGGCCGCCGCTCGCCGCGCCCGCAGACACAGCCCCGACGGCCAGAAACAGGAGCTCGGGAGCGCTGCTCCCGGCCCGGAGCGCTCGGAGCCCGCGGAGCCGCCCGGGCCCGGCCTGGCCCCCCCGCCCGCCGCCTGCGCGGCACCGCCCGCCCCGAACGCGGGACAACAGCGGGGCGATGCCCCGAGCGGGGCTTTGGGGATGGAAGGTGCTTTTTGGGGGGGGCGATGCGGCCCCCGCGCACCGCAGCCCACGGGGGTCGGTGTCCCTGCTGTCCCTGCGTGTCCCCGGCGTGCCGCTCTCCGCCCGCCCCGCTGCCGGCGATAAGAACAATCGGAGGAAGCGCGGCCACAGCCCCGTCCCTGGGGCAAGAGGAGAGTGAGGCGCCGGAGTGTGGCACGGAGGGCTCTGCCCCCCAAAAGGTGGCAGGCCCCTTCCAGGGGGGCTCACGACCCCCACCCCTACATCATCACTAAGGTCCCTTCCAACGCAACCGTTCCACGGTGGCAGAAAGACACTGCCTCAGGCACACCTAGACCAGCTCCTCCATCACTACTGAACAGCCCAAATGGGCAGGAATTAAAACTTACCTCGATTTTACCCAGGCTTCTTACTCCCAATTTACCATCACAGGTTGGGCTCACTGTTTTCTTCTTTCCAGCTTCTTTTGCTCCCTCTCTCTGGAAGGAAGACCCCCTTCTTTCTCCTGCCTGGAGAGAAGACTTTCTACACAGCCACAAACTCACATGGGCAAAACCAGATTGTTTGGGGTTGATCAGATGCTCCAAATTACTCCTTTGCCAACCACAAACACCTGGTGAAACAGGCACTGAGCTTTACCACCCCATTGCCCACAGAATCATGGAATCATTAGGGTTGGAAGAGCCCTCTAAGACCACCAAGTCCAGCTCTTCCCCCAGCATTGCCAAGCTCACCATTAAGTCATGTCCCCAAGTGCCACATCCACAAAGTTTTTGGAAAAAGCTTATAACGACCAAGCAGAGCTCTCCTGCTCCAGCCATGCATCCCTCTCTCCAGAGATCCCTGCAAACCAAACAGTGCTTCCCATCAGTGCCCAATCTGGAGGTGTTCCCTGACGTGAAATAGGAGATCACAAGAATTGCTTTTGTTTTAAGAAATAGCCTTTATAACATTAAAAACATTAGAGGGAAATTAAATAATTACTTAGGCAAGGCTTAGTGGATTTAATTGCTGCTTTTCCATCGCACATAATTGGTGTTTTAAGTTATATTAGCAATGTTTCCTATGAAGAGGCAGGTGTGTGCTTCAGAACAAGGCTGTTATTAATAGGATAACCACAATTAAGTGTAATTGGGATCATCATATCAATCACTCCATGGAACAGCACCAGCACAGAGTTTTCCACCTGTTTGTCTGATCGTTTCAATGACACATCAAACCCAAAGAAAACACCTTTGGGCACAGGCAGCAAGAAGCTCCTTAACCTTCTGTGCCATTGACCCAATCATGGGGAGTTACTCTGAGGGCCAAAATTCCACCCTAGTTCTTCCAAGGAGGAGATGGGTCACCCCCAATGTCTGATGGAGTGAACAGCAACGTGGCATGGTGGCACTGGAGGCTGTTTGCATCCTCCTGGTGGCTGATGCTTCTGCCAATGAAAAGCTCAGCCCTGCTGGTGTCACATCCAGCCCCCTCCCCATCCCATAAACACCTTGTATGAAGGAAAACACGCCCAGGCAGCCCCCAGACAGGCTGTGCTGCCTGTCCTAGGGGGTCAGACACGTGGGACTGGGCTGTGAAAATGGGGGCTCTTCCCTGGGTTGTGTTTCCTATTCCCTCTTGGAACATTAAGCTGTGACATCTCCTGTTTTCCTCCTTGTGGAAAGCAGCTAAAGCTCACTTTTCCAGAAAAGGTGAAAGCCTGAGGAGATCACACAGTTTCAGAAGCTTGGCTTGAAGGAAACTTTCAGATGCATTAAAAAAAAAAAAAAAATCACAACAAGCACAAAATCCAAGGGCAGCAATGCTGATTCACCTGTGTGTGCATCTCCCAGAGACAAGAGTAACACCTCACACCCTCCAGCCCTTTTACCCCCCAAGCCCCAGCTCTGATGATGTATCAGCCCATAAATTTTAACAAACAACTCTCCACACAAGGCTTTCCTTCCCTCTCCTACATCAGCACCTGCCAATAGCCACCTTTACAAGCCAAAGGTGTGCTGCACGAGGTAATTCCTTTCCCCTCTTTCCTGGTCCTCCCAACAGTATTACTTCAATTGTCTTCAGCTAAAATCAGGTCAAACCTGATTTTTTGACCTAAATTTAGGTCAAAAATCTCTGAGATTTGGAGCAGGCCCTGAACTTGGGACTGATCAGAAACACCTCCTGCACTTACCTGCTGTACAGGAGGTGCTCCAGACCTCGTTGGCTGCTCCTGTAGTGGTGACCATGCTGCAGGAAGGCTCCAGGGAGACCTGAGAGCCCCTTCCAGTGGCCAAAGGGGGTTCAGAAGAGCTGGAGAGGGACTTGGGACAAAGGATGGGGGGACAGAACAAGGGGGAATGGCTTCCCACTGCCAGAGGGCAGGGTTAGATGGGATATTGGGAAGGAATTCTTCCCTGTGAGGGTGGTGAGGCCCTGGCACAGGTTGCCCAGAGAAGCTGTGGCTGCCCCATCCCTGGAAGTGTCCAAGGCCAGGCTGGAGAGGGCTTGGAGCAACCTGGGCTAGTGGAAGGTGTCCCTGCCCATGGCAGGGGGTGGAAGTAGATGAGCCTTAAGGTCCCTTCCAACCCAAACCAGTCTGTGATTCCATGGTTCTACCTGAGCCCCATCAGCAGATTACCAGCCTTAAGGGGCCACCAGGACTGATGAAGGTGAAGAAAGCCCAGTAGATGCTGAACTAGCTTATTGAATTATTTTTCCTGGTGTAGCAAAAGTTGGTTGCTTAAGGCAGCTCAGCTGGGGCCACAGGCAATGTGGTGCCCTCCCAGTCAGATGCCATCCAAGGACATAACTCCCCCAGGGCCACCTAAACGGGACTCCTTAGATATCTCTGAAGTGAGAAGAACACTAAAAAAAAGTGATAAGGAACGAGCAGCTTCTTGGAAACCCAAACAAAGTTTCTGCAGTGATGAAGGAGTCAGAAAATGTGCTTCTCTAACCAAGACATCCCAAGTGCTTCCTACTGGGATGCCTCTGGGGAGCTCAGCCCCACAGAACTGCAGTTGCCTTGTCAGGGAGACCTCAGGCTTCTACAGAGGTTCAGATTTACAGCTGGGTTGGGTCAGGAGTGGGTTGCAAAACCCACTCTTTGAGAAGAAATAGGTCATATCAGCAGCCTCTTCTAGCGGGTGCCCAGTGGAGGGATGGCCAGTTGCCCCCATCCCATAATCTATAGTTCTTTCCACTCTCTGTAGCCACCGTCAGTCTCATAGCTCTTCATATGTGGTGTGTGCACCGAAATCAAAGAAAACACAACATCACAGACCCTCATTTTTAATTCAGACCCCGTGACCAGGTGTTAAAGGCTCTTTCCTTCCTCCCAGAAGAGTTAAGTGCCTCCATACTCCTAGTTTAATGCTTATCTTTTACCTTTGTAAGGTTCCAGCAGTATCTGGTTTGTTGTCTGCTTTCATTTTCTATTACATTCAGCTCAAATAGTTTCAGCTGAGATAGGACACCTGCTCCCAGCATCTTCCCACCACAGCTGGAAAGCTGAAGTGAGACTCTTCCCAGGCAGATTTTGCCTGGTTAGCACCTCACCCCTTGCCCTGATCCAGGACAGGGAATCCCAGGCACCTCCCAACTACTCAACCCCCCTCCAGGTCCCACACCACAGCACACGGGGCTGCTCAGCTCCCTCAGCATCTCTGCTCTCTTTTCCCTAATCCCTTGTGCAGCAGCTGGATATTCCCACCTGTGTGTTTGGGGGGAGAAACATCCAATCCCCCCCACACTTGGGAGACAAGCCCAAGTACAGATCCTCCTAAATCCAGGCAATTTCCCCACCTGGGTGTTTTCCTGGTGTTACCTCGTGCTCCCAGGTTAGACAAACACCCGTAACAAGGCAGGGTGAAGCTCAAGTGATCTTGGTGTGTGGACTCAAAGGAGCCAGGCACTGGATCGCTTAGCCCAAAACTCACCTTTAGAGCCTACAATGAGTTCATGAAGTGACCCTTAGGCTGGGTGAGGTGGCTCTGGTGAGCTCAGGAACACGGGTTGGGACAGCTTCCCCTGAGCCACCATGGGTGTGATGCCAAGTGAAGGACAGTGGGCTGGGAGGCACAGCCCAGTGTGCCCAGCAGCAGCATTAATTGCACAACTTAAATAAGGCTCAGCCCTTCGGCTTCCCTCCCACCAGAGTGGGTGCAGAGGGAGGTGACCTGGGCAGGGGATGGATGCATGAGCACCCCATCACCCCAGGGCTTGGTTTCCTTTCAGGTTCCAGCTGCACATCCAAGATAAGGCAGGTCCACCCACAGCAGGAGAGCAGAGACTGTTTTCTCTCCCATTTAAAGTTTTAATGGCTGGAGTATGGGGTAGAGAAACATTCTGCTCTGGAGCACCAAACCACACTCATTAATTCCTGATTTGGGCTGTAATGAGGGTTCATTGTCTCCTTGTCCCCTCGCACCAAGCCACTGTTTATTCAGGGGTGACTCCTAGTCTTGCCCTGGGCCTTGCTTATTCCTCTCCTCTGCAAGTGTAATTTTTTAGGGAGGGGAAAGAGCCTGGGAGTGAGTTCCTGGGCCAGCACAGGAGCCCTCACAGCATCACCCACACCCTCAGAGCCCGGGGGTGGCAAACCATAGGGGGAAGCAAATTAAGGATGGGAAATCTGGAGGAAAGGATAAATTCTTATAGCATCGAAGTTGTTCTGCAAGAGCTTCAGTATCTAATTATGTCTAAAGAAAATATGAAACTTCCTCAGCCACCTGAAGGACAATTTTACAGCAACTAATTAACAAAAACCCCAAACCAACATGCTCCCCTTCTCCAATTTAAGGTGTCTTCATTTTCCACCGTAGAAAATTTCTAAATGCATCTTGTAGACCTCAAAATACTGGAAAGGAAGTTACCATTCAAGGGAGGTTTTTCTTGAGATACTGTAAATGGTACTAATTTCTTTTCATTTGAAATATAAGTTGTGCCATAACAAATAATCCTGTCGTGTAACCAGGGTCCACACAGCTGAACTTCTGCTATCAGAAAAAGTCTATTTAAGCTTAATACTATCAAGACCAGAGTGGCACATCCAACTTAACTGGAAAGGATCCATCCCACAGTCACCTTGCTGTGTGTCTGGCCTGGGTTGTTTTTTTCTTTCTCTGTCTTTTGCAATAAAGCCAAAGCTACTGGCCCAAGCCCCCAGGGAAGCATCACCCAAGCAGCCTCCCCAGCTGGAAGGAGGGCCATGGGTCCACCTGGAGAAGGGCAGGATTGCTCAGGAATGGCACAGAGAGGTGGGAGAGGGAGTCTGGGGGGAGTTTGGCCATGCATCTGAGGACTGTGTGTGCCTGGAGAGGGCAGGGCAGGGCAGAACCTGCCCTTGGTGGCTGCAGGAAGGGACTTGCCAGCAGAGCCACGGCGGGGGAAGTGTGGCCCTGCAGAGCCCATCCCCTGAGCACAGGCTGGTTTCCCAGGCTCCATCTACCACACAGCTCCTGCAAGGAACTGGCAAAAATCCCCCAAATCCACGGGTAAAGGTGCCCTTTCCACCCCAAGGAACAACTCCCTAAACCCCTCTCCCTCTTTCTAGGCAGCTCCAACGTGCCTTAACAGTCCTTTTCCCTCTGGTACCCCCAGAATCTCCATTCTTCAACGCTTTCTCCCAAACTCCCGGAACTACCATCCAGCCACTGAGCTCAGCCACAGCCTGGGCTGGGCAAGAAGGACAGGGAGCAACAGGCCAGCCCCAAGCAGCAAGTGGGAAAACAAGGAAACATTTCCATGTATTAACTTCATTTCCTTCATTTCCTCTGGCCTAGCAGTCTCGCTGGGGGGGTTATTAATAGCACAGCCAGGGCTGGGGCTCCAGCGTCCCAGCACCCACCCCAACAGCCACCAGGAGGGGATGGAACCAGGGGGATCCACTCACAAACACACAGAGAACCCCTGTCCCTTGCAGCTGGCACTGCAAATACCCCTCAGGAAAACAGCACTGAGGGAAGATCTGAGAAACACCCAAATTTCCCCAAGTTGGGATTCTGGAAACTGCGTTAAAAACGTTAAAAACTGTTTTAAACATCAAATCTCCTGCAATCTCATTGATTTCTCTCTGTGGAGGAAGCACAGAGGTCTCCTGTGTTTGTAAAGCAAATGCTGCTGGTACTCAGGGTCTCAGAGGGAGCAGAGGGGAGGCAGACAAAGTCACCCCTCACAGAGTGGGACCAAAAGCCCCATTTCCCAGCAGCTCCCAGATGAACCACCTTGTCCATCCTTGACTGTCCCTCCCTGCGAGGAGACATTGCCTCGGTGACAGTCTCCTCCCACTGCTGTCACTCAGCTCCACACAGCTCCAGGAAGGGGGCTGGCATTTGGGAGCCCACTACCCTCTGCCAGGCTGGGGATCAGAGCTGGAAGCAGGAGGGAGAGCCCGAGGCAGGGGGAAGGTGGGCAGGAGAGGAGCCCCCCAGGAGAGGAACGATGCTCTCAGCCCAGCCCAGCTCCCCCAGCACTGGGGTACCAAACCATTAACCCAGTTAAACAACTCTGCTCAAACCAGTCCCAACATGCACGTTGGAGATGGGCACGATCTCCAAAGGCAGGAGCAGCCCTGGGGAGATTTCTGCAGCGTGACTCACCCTCTCCCACTCTGGAGCAGCTCAGGGATCCAGGCAGAGCCTCCTGCAGCCACCAGGCTGAGCCTGGCAGAGCTGCCAGCCCACCCTCCCTGCTGGGATGGCTCCTGCTCAGCCATGGTCACACTGGTGGGCTCAGGACAAAGGCATAGCTAAGCTTTACTGATGCTGCAGGGAGGTGGAAAACAGAGGAGTGCTGTCAGAGAGCCCTTTCATCTCCAGATCCTCCAGAAATATCCCCCAGGGATCCATCTGCTTGGTGAGATCTGCGGTGGTGCTGCTTCAGCAGGAAAAGTGGGGGGGAGTGGAGGGTCCCAGCACCCAGGAAAAGTACTGCAGTGGGGTTTAAGCCTAAAAGAAACATTTTATGTATTTATCCAGCCTGCTCTGAGTCCCCTGGGCCATGGAGTTTCACCTACTGCTGCCAGAGGGAAAACCCTCCCCAAAGAAAACACTGGATTCCAAACAAAAGCCTTCAGAGCAATGGAGAGTCTCCCACCTGCCTTGGAAATTTTCCTCAGATGCCAAATACCCTCTGAAAATCCTGGACCTCCTGTTTTTCAGGAGGTTACTGACCCGCAGCTTCCAGCCCTGGCTCTCTCCAGAGCAGGCTTTTAAACTTCACAGCAGCAGCACAACCATCCCAAACAGATTTTGGAAGGGTTTTCTGGAGTCCCGCCAGCTCCTCCTGGAGTGGGAAGGTGGAACCACAATCCCCAGGAAAGTCTTGTTGAGGAAGTGAACTGTTGAGCTGCTCTGGGACCATCCAGGGTGGCTGGAGGTGATGGATGGGAGTTCCTTCATCCAGCACCACAGTGGGACAGTTCCTGCTGTGCCATCCCTCCAGCTGCTCTCAAAGCCCAGCCAGGGGGGACCTCCAGCACCTCCAGTGCAGAGCTTCGGTGATTAACACACTCCAGCCCCTGTGGAACAAGTGATACCCTCAGCAATATTGGCTTCGTGATTCACTGTTGTGGGGTAATTTCTTGTAGTAAATCGGGAGGAGGAACATGCAGGATAATCAATACAGGATTAAAATAACAGGCAGAGTAGCAGTATGGGTGAAAAAAACATAAATATATGTATTTTTGGTTTATGTTTCATGATTTATATGTTTCTGTGTAGTTACTTCTGCAAATAATCCTCAGAATGTTGCCCCCCACCCACATGCTCTGGGGCGTGTCTTGACCCCTAATTCCTGACTGAGCTTTCAGTATTGAGGCTGATCAGACTTTCAAAGCCCTCGCTCTGGTGCTTGCCCAGCTGTCCCTTATCCCATACCCTTCCCAAACCCTGCTGCCATACCTTGCTGCTCAGTTTGGTTTTACCCTGGCTTCGGGCACCTGAGCAAACCCACCACCAAGAGTACAAAAGCACATGTGCCTGAGGGCATTTTGCACCAGCAAAAGGAATCAAAATGGGTTGGTTGTTTTTCTCCTTGGCACAGGAGTCTCGGGCAGGGCTGATCTGAGAGCTGTGCTCCTGGGGGGGGGTGGCAGAGGCTGGGAGGTGACTTCACATGGCATTAGTGGCACCCTCACTGTCCTGGTCACCCCTCAGGAAAGGATCTCAGCAGAGAGAGGCTGGAGAAAGCTACAGCGAGGAAAGCCAGCTCTGCAACGAGCTCTGCAACATCAAAGGCATGTGGAGCCATCCTGGCAAAGGCTCAGACATACCTTGGCTGCAGGAGAGCAATTACCAGGGAGAGCAACCAGGGAAGGATGGTGGAGGGAAAGTGCTCCAGGACTGTTGGTCCTTGTCCTGGAAAACCAAGATTTGAATGCAGAGTCATAGGAGGGTCAGTCAAATGGTGTCACAGGTCCCAGGGCTGGACTGGGGTGGGAATCCTGCCTCCCTCCCGTCTCAGCTGGGACACCTGTGTCCCAGAATGGCTCTGGAAAGCTGCATATGTGACCAGGTAAGTCGTATGGAATTATATCAGCCTCACCTCAAACAAGCATCAATTCTGGGGCCAAAAGCTGGTGATTTTTCAGTCAGGCTGTTCTCATTCACCTGTCTCACTGTGGCAGCACTGAGCTGGCTCTGCTTCCTGCAGCTCCTGCTCGGCTGCCAAATCCATTGCCTCGGCTAAATCCTATTATTTGCTTTTTAAAACAATTTAAACAGTCCTTCCACACTCCTGGTTGCACTGGCAAGTGGGTTGTGCTCCTTCCTGGGGGAGGTCAGGGGATGCCCTGGCAGGGAACAGCCCTGCCCAAGGAAGAGCTCCAGCAGCGCCTGCGGCAAAACCAGACCTTGGTTTCAACTGGAAAAAACTCCCTGCCAATTTCTCGTGGGGAAGAAGCAGCAGCTTCACACATCTGGCCCTGAGGCCACAGCACAGATGCTGAGGTCACTCGGTCCCAGGTTTACAGCCAGTCCCCGAAAATTCCTGTTCATGGCCAGTTTTCCTCTGTTGTGTGGCCACTGCAGCTCTCCTGTTCCAAGGAGCTTAGTGTCCCACCTAGATCCAGATCCCAGCCCCTCTCCCAGATGCTAGAAAATTGTAGGACCAGTGTTGTCGTGTTTAATGGAAAACCAGAGGTGAACCTCCCCCTGGATGAGCCCAAGCTAAACAGATCCACCCAAATCCTCTCATTCCAGGATCTGATTTCCCCCTTGGCACAGGTCTTGTGAACCTCAAAGCTCCCAAACCAAGGAGCTGTGTGACAAGTAGAAATATTCCCAGGGTAGTCAGTGGTATTAGAGGATTCAAGAAGAGGGAGATGGGCCTCAAATAAAGGCTGGCAGGTGATGTGTCCCAGTAAAACACTGAGTGCACAGTGCCCAAGCCTGCCCTGCTCCCTAATCCCTCCTCACCCATCAGCAAAGGGAGGTCACTGCAGACCAGCAGCTTCCTCCAGCCTTCAGAAGCACCTGAGCTGAAGCTGCTTGGGCTCAAAATTGGGAGATGTTCTAAAACAGAGCACAGCAAAATGTACCAGCCACCTCCCCAAAGTGACATGGAGCTGTGACGGGTGGGAACCCCGAGAAGCTGTGCTGTGCCATCCTCCCCTGAGGTGCCCAAGCAAGCAGCCACCCAGCAAAAACAACACATGGTGAGGTCAGGAGAGACATTTGGGGTGTAGAACAGGAGCAGCAAGACCCAACTTCGCTCCAGGCACTTGAACCTCAGCACTTCCTTGCACCGAGTGGCACATTAATGAAAATCTATAGGCACATGCCAGAGAGTTTTCTGGTTTAGGCTGGTTCTTGGGGTGTTTCTTTGGGGAAGAAACAATAGCAGAAAGCAGCACTCCTCCCTCCCTGGGTCTGGCTCACTTCCAGATTTCACTTTTCCTCCCTTAGTTTCACACCAAGAGGTACCTTCTTACCACAAATAATTTAGCCAAAAAGGAATAGGGGTCGGTAGAAGGTAACACCACATCCTTGGCACGTTGTTAATATGCACATGGAATTAACTTCCCTGTGTTGCAAAAAAAGCACAGGGAAAGCTGTAGCAGAGTGTGGTGGGGAGGAGAGAGATCAGATCAAACAGCTCAGATCAAACAGAGCAAAGCTCCCCATCAAAGCCAGCACGGCTCTGTGCGTCACCGCTCCATGGCAGGGAGCCGGGAGCAGGAGGAAGGTCCTCAGACGTGCTGGAAACACGTGTGGGCACCAACACAGGAGTTCCTGCCCTCCCTTACAGGCCTTATGTGAGAAAACACCAGTTCTTCCCATTGCTGAGCCCTCTCCAGGCACAGAAAGGCGGGATTTGCCGTGGTGGGATGTGCCCCGACAGGGAGGCAGGAGCAGCACCCAGAGGGGCTGGGAAGGCTCCCACTGTCGGGGAGGGGGGATTCCAAAGCCTGGGTGTGCTGGGTGGGGTATTCCCGAGGAAAAAAAAATCAGAGCAGAGCCAAGCCCGTGAAAATCGACTGAAGGAGAAATCCCCCAGGGAGCAGAGGGAGGGGGAGCAGCCCATCCCGCCTCCTTGCATGGCTGGAAGGGGATTCCCCAAGGAGCCCAGACGGCAGCATCAGAGCCAAAATGTGCTCAGGGACAGCCTGGATGGTCGAGGTGGAGCCAAGAAACCTCCTCAGCAGGTCTAGCTGAAGCGGCACAGCCTCGCTCCTTGCTCTGCATCCACCCTTTGGAGATGCCAAGTAACACCCTGGAAACCTTCCCGTGTGTTTCTGAAGTGTGGGGAAGAGGAGGGAGCCTTCCTCAGCTCTTGGCCCGAGAACAGACAGGGCCAGGCTTATGTGCCTTTAGAGAGGGTTGGTTTATTTACATGTTGGTGGCTCTCTGGCATCCTGCCCTTGTGACGTCCCTTCTCCAGCCGTGGCAGCCCTTGCCTGCCCCCGGAGCACCCCTAAGGGACCTTTGGGGACATTTGAGGTTGGCAGTGATGACACCAAGGGTCATTTGAGGTCAGCAGTGATGACACCAACAGCAGTGGCCCCACGGTACCTGAGTAAGGTGAGCAGGAGAAGGGTGGTGGCCCAGTTGAACCAGGGCACGTTGATGGGGAATGAGGGAACTTCACAACGGGCTGGGAAGTCAACTCAGGATCTGGGGCCCAGGGAGGGCTGGAGAGCCAGGATTGGGTTTAAATGCGCTCCTGGGTCTGTGCGTAGGGGTGAGGGTCCCAGGTGAGGCTGCTCTGGAATACTGAGGGCTGTTAGTGCCCTCAGGGCTCCAAAGCTGTGCTGGGGGAAAGCAGGAAAAGAAAGATGCCAAAGCCAAAAAGGACAAGTTGTCGCAGTGGAAGTTGGGGCTCAGGGACATCATTTGGGCCCTTGTGGGGGCTCCAGCCATTTCCCCACACTGAGTGTGCAAGGAAGTCCCTCTCTTTATCCCATAGGATTTCTTGCCTCCAGTCCTGTTTTTTTTCCAACTCAGCCTTAATCACTTTTTAATCAGATTTGAGTCTCCTTTGCCTTTAACATTCCTTAATCTTGGAGATGCTTCCTGTAAAAACTGCCTGTAATCCCTCCCAGGGCTCCACATGGAGGCTACAGCTCTCATCCAAACAAACGTGTCCTTCACGTCAGCGTGTTCTCCAGCCCCAGAAAGCCCAGGGAGATGTCCATCACTTCCTCCAGCCAAAGTCCCTCTCCAGCTCTCCTGGAGCCCCTTTAGGCCCTGGAAGGGGCTCTCAGGTCTCCCTGGAGCCTTCTCTTCTCCAGGTGAACCCCCTCAGCTCTCCCAGCCTGGCTCCAGAGCAGAGAGGCTCCGGCCCTCGGAGCAGCTCCGTGGCCTCCTCTGGATTTGCTCCAGCAGGTCCCTGAGTCAAGGCGGTTTCTTGAGGAACTCAGACCCCTATTTATTGGGATGGGTTTTTCTTGAAAATGCTGGACAATCTACTCATCGTTGTGATTTTACAGCCCCCCGTGCTCCCCCCACGCCCCACATCCATGCTGAGCCTACCCTACCACAGCCCCTCTGCGTCCCAGCCCACCCTGCTTCCAAAAATAGGGTTTTTTTCTTATGTGGCAACACAGAAACAGGAAGAAATCCCCGAAAAACTGGTGCCTGGGACACAGCAACGTCCCTCCTCCCCCCACTCTGCTCCAGTGGCACCTCCTGCTCCCTGGGCTGCCCAGGCACAGCCAGGGAAACCAAACCCTCCTGGCTGAAAGTTGGTTTATTGCCACATATTCCCACTTACAAACTGGCGGGACTGGAAGGAGAGAAGTGGGGGTCAGAGAGAAGTGGGGTACCCTGTCTGGAGAGTCGGGTCGGCACCCTTTGTCCTCAGACCCTGCGCTCACGGTGCCACCAGGAGTGTCCAGCCTTCACCAGACTCAAAAGAGGAAAAAGCCGTCATAAACAGACTGTTATCTGGGACAGGGAGCTGAAAAAATAACAGCAGTGTGGATGTCTTGAGGATGTGAAGCTGGATTTTAAAAACAGGACCCGTTTTCAGCCTCTCCTGCCGCAGGGAATGGCCGAAAGCCACCACCTGCCCGGTCGTGGCAGAGCCCACTGCTCTCACTGGTGGCACTGGTCTCTGATGCCCTCTGGTGCCCGAGATCGCTGCAACAGTGGCTTTGCCCACCCGTGGAGCCACAAAGATGTGGCACCCAGGGCCCCCCTCATGGAGTGTGGGAGCAGTGGGACCCTGCAAACCCCCAGCTGCTCCCAGCACCTGGAGGCACCTCACACAGGGGACCTGCAAATTCGGGGGGCACCAAAACCACCAAACCCCTCCATGGTCATGGAATCACAGGCTGGTTTGGGTTGGAAAGGACCTTAAAGCCCCTCCAGTCCCACCCCCTGCCGTGGGCAGGGACACCTCCCACTATCCTAGGTTGCTCCAACCTGGCCATGGACACTTCCAGGGATGGGGCAGCCACAGCTTCTCTGGGCAACCTGTGCTGCGGTCTCACTGTCCTCCCAGCCCAGAATTCCTTCCTAATATCCCATCTAACCCTGCGCTCTGGCAGCTCATGTCCTTCCAGCCTGGCTCCAGTGTGTTATGGGGTGCCCCACAGCTCACCTGGGGTTGTGACTTGGAGCTGCTGATGCTGAAGGCTCAGGGCACTGAGGGAGCCTGAAGCTACAGTTTATCTCCATGTTTCCCCCTGTCATGTCCCCAAAAAGTGCTCCAGGCCCCCAGACTGCCTCTTTGGCAAGATTTTGGGGAGACCCAGCTCAGCATCACTCCAGCCCAATAACTGTCTGTAATAATAGAACAAGGGGGACAGTTTTAAACTAAAAGAGGAGAGATTTAGATGCAATATTGGGAAGGAATTCTTCCCTGTGAGGGTGGTGAGGGGCTGGGATGGAATTTCCAGAGAAGCTGTGGCTGCCCCATCCCCGGAAGTGTCCAAGGCCAGGCTGGACAGGGCTTGGAGCAACGTGGGCTAGTGGAAGGTGTCCCTGCCCGTGGCAGGGGGTGGAATGAAACGAGCTTTAAGGTCCTTTCCAGTTCAAACCACCGCGTGATTCTGATTCCACGAGCTGCAATGACTGAGCTCTCCCTTAGAGGTCAGCCTAGCACCAAAACTGGGCCAAAATTCCCCACAGACCGATGAGATTCCTGCAAAGACCTGGGGTTTGGTCACTAAGGCCCTTCGGTGCAGGCAGGGGATGGTCCCCAACGCTTACAGCCCCTCACTTTGCTGGTGCCGAACAGTATTCCCAAGAAATTCCCAAGCTCTCCTAGCCACGCTCCAGCTCCTTCCCACGCACTGACTGCTCCAAACTCCGTGTCTGCCCCTGCTCAGGGGACAGACTTGCTGTACCCCTGTTTGGGGAAAGCCTGACTGGCTTCAGATTTTGGGGAGCAGGATGACCTGGTCTTGCTGCTGCTGTGAAATTTTCCATGCCCAGAGCAGCCAGAGCACCCTCTCAGAGCCTTTCCTTTTGGCCTAATTCCCCCTTCCCTTTTCCCTTTTAACAGACAAATATGACTCAACAAAAAGACACCCCCCCAAAACCCCCTCCAGCGGCAGCTCCTGCGTCAGAAAGAAAATTGCTCTTTTTTCTTTGGGTTTTTTTCCCCCTCCCCAAATCCCTCCAGCATTAAACAGATTTCAGTATTGTTCTAAAAATAGAGGGATTATAAATAATCCTCCAGCATGGAGCAACCACGAGCAAGTGGCAGCCAGGGCTGGTGGCCTCCCTGGGGTGTTGGACCTTGGGGCTGAGCTCTGGGGAGGCACAGGAACCCCCAAACCCACTGGCTGAGGTGGTGAGAGGGAATTGCTCTGTTCCCAGGATGGTCCCCAGGACAGGCATCCCAGACAGGTATCCTGGGACTGTCCCTGGTTGTGCTGACCCAGCAGGAACCACCAGTTAGGAACTGCAGTATCATGGCCCCATAACATCAGGCAGGATGGATGGGATGGGATAGAACAAGCTCCTCTTGAGCCAAATGGGTGAAGAGGCCATGGAAATAGGGAAGAAACTAATCCAGTTGTCCCAGGGGTGACAGCAAACCTCTGGAAGGACTTCAGGTGAACAGAAGATGGAGTTGGGTGCTGCCACTGAGCTGCAGGTGACACAAAGGCCACTACACCCTTCGGACCAGAGGGATGCAGAGCATCTCTCCTGGGCTGCTGCAAGGAACTGCTTCAGGCTCTCAGGGAGCATCCCCAGCCCTGTGCCAGGGAAGGAGGTGGCAGCCAGTGCTGTGTCCCTCCAGGCCCCCACAGCCTGTCCCCCCTATTTCTTCCTTACAGGAACTCAAGTATGAAAGTCAAACCAGGCTGGACAGGGCTTGGAGCAACCTGGGATAGTGGAAGGCACCTGGCAGGGGGTGGAATGGGATGAACTTTAAGGCCCCTTCCAACCCAAACCATTCCATGGTTCTATAATTCTATGAGATAAAGCCTGAAAATGCAAATTGAGGGGAATCTAAAACCAGCAGAAAGTAAATAAAACAACCCCACTTTTGCCCTCTTTTATAAAAAGCCCCAAACCAACCAAATGAGCTGAGCACTGGTGGGTGGGAGGGTTTGGCAGCTCTTTTTGGGATCCCTCTCTCAGCAGGGCCCATCTCCAGTTCCTCTGCTGGTGGAACAGGGAAGGGGATTTAAAAAGAAGGCAAATGTGTTGTGCTGCTGCTGAGCCGGGGTGGGAGTTAAGGACTAGGATTATCCCAGCGGGATGTCAGAGGAGTTGGTGAGGGGAAGCAGATGCTCATCCCGTCTGGCAGAGCCATGTGCAGGAGAGGGACCATGGATATTGTTAAAGCTGGGCCTTAGGATCTTTGGAGGGAGGCAGGAGCTGGTCAGAGATTCAGCACCTTTCCCAGTCCTCGGATTCAGGCTGGGATTCTCAGATCCAGGCTGGGATCCTCAGCTCTCACACCTTTACACAGCAGGAGAGTTCCAGGATGGAAAGGGAGCGATGGGCAAAGCAGCTCTGCCCCACACAAGGGGTGCTCAGGGTGCATCCAGCCCTCTGTGATGAGACAGGAATTGATTCCTTCCTCTGTGATAAAACAGGAACTAAACACCAACTGCTTGTTTCCCGCAACAAGCCTGGAACATCCCAGAACTCCTAGCCCCGGCTCTCTGGCAAAACGTTATTTTCCCTTTTTTTTTTCCATCTTTGAAGACTTCAGAGGGCATTTCAAGGGTCTTTCCTGCCCGAAATATTTTCCTCCATGGCTCTGATCACCTTAAACAAGTCCTGCCTGAGCCGTGGATCCCTCCTCTGCCTAACCCCATCGACTTTGTTCACCTTTGGACTGGGATTTATGTTGGCTTTTGCTCATCTGTGCCTTCACACCACTCACAGCAGAGAGGTCTGCTTTAAAGCCACGATTTGGAGAGCTGAAGGTGAAATTAAATATCCAGCAGAGCTTTCCAGGTCAGGTCCTGCAGCAGAAGTGGAGTCAGAAGAGCCTCATGGCCACAAACCCCTGGACAACTGCCTTGATTAACGGACTGGCTGCTAATTATCACACTGGCGTAAGAAACAGGCCAGGCTGGGCTTGGCATGATAGGCTGACCCTAGCTGGGATCCCGGGATGCCAGACTTCTTGGTTGGAAAAGCCCTCTAAGATCATCAAGTCCAACCCTTCCCCAGTGCTGCCAAGGCCACCACTGACTCATGTCCCCAAGTTCCACATCCATAGGGCTGTTAAATCCCTCCAGGACTGGGGACACCACCCCTTCCCTGGGCAGCTGTGCCAGGACAGGGCAGCCCTTTCCAGGAAGAAATTTTCCCCAATATCCAACCTAAACCTCCTCTGGCACAGCTTGAGGCCGTTCCCTCTCCTCCTGTCCCTTGTTCCCTGGGAGCAGAGCCTGACCCCCCCTCCGGCTCCCCCCTCCTGTCAGGGAGTTGCAGAGCCAGAAGGTCCCCCCTGAGCTTCCTTTTCTCCAGGCTGAGCCCCTCCAGCTCCCTCAGCTGCTCCTGCTGCTCCAGCCCCTTCCCCAGCTCCGTTCCCTTCCCTGGACACGCTCCAGCCCCTCCAAGTGTCTTGTACATGACACCAGAGCCACACTCAGCCCCACCCAGACCTGTTTCTCTCCAGCCTCTGGAAAACGGAAGTTATGAGGAACCTGCCAGTCTCACACACTCCATGTTCCTTCATGGAGTGGTTGTTGTGTCAGTGCTTCTCAAATTACTTAGGAGAAAAAAGGGGGGGGAAAAAGAAACACTTCAAAGTGTGAAATACATTTCCATGCTGACAACCGACTTCCAGCGTGTTTTTTTCAGTGGGAACTTGTTCGCAGCAAATGAATCGATTTGTGTCTATTAGGAGGCAATTAAAGCTGAAGGTTTGAAGCATTCCCAGTGGGATGGGTCATCCCAAGCACTCATCCCGTTATCATCATCAGCGCTCCCCTGCCATGGCTCAACACTTCTCCTGCCACAGGTGCAGGGAGAAGGAGAAAGCAACACAGGGACAAGGGGAAATCCATCTTCTGTAGCATCTCTTGGCCAATCTCCTGCTTCCAGCATCCCTTCTTGAACATGGTCACCTGTATCCATCAGGAGCTGCCACTTTAGGGCTGAAGCCAAGGGGAATATGCTAAAGGCACCACTGACGACAAGGTATTAAACACCCACAGTCATGAACGTTGCCAAAATCCCCTGGATAACCCCAGTCCCTGCCAGGGACACCCAGATTTGCCATCACCCTGGAGAGAAAATGCCATGGCAGCTTTACCGGCCTCAGATCTCAAAACTGGGACGTGGAAGGCAATCCCAGTGCTTTGGGGAATGTACTTCAATCCAAGAAGCTGCAGGATGCAGGAAGGATGCTTGGAATAACAGTCCAAGGGGTTATTCTCTCCTCCAAGAGGGAGAGTTTGAAGACTGAATTTTGAGCTCATGACCCAGGCACCACCAGGCACCACCAGGCACAACCCTTCCCCCTGCCCAGCCTTTCCACAGCCCTTTTTGTCCTGTCTGGCTGAAGTTTCCACCCTTGGCAGCGCTGACCCAGCCCCACATCCCATTTTTCCCAGCTGATTCCCTTCTGGTGCTTAAAATGAAGGAAAACAATGGGAGCTCATCCATCAGGGGCTGCCAGAGCCTGCCCTCTGTCCCTGCCCTGCCTGGGGCGTTTTTTTCCTCACTAAATTCAATTAGGGATGATCAGGAGCTTCTCCCCAGAGGAGCACTGGGCTGGTGGCCTCTCCTCCCGTGCTGGTCCCTCTGCTTGTTGCCAGAGGTGGCCTCAGCTCTGCCTTTGTCCCTTGGTGTCGCCACAGAGGGGAGGTCACAGGAGTGGGTCCCATGGGATGGCTGTTGGGGACTGAGCAGGGATGGAGCTGCCCAAATCCTCCTCTCAACCCCTGCTCACCTCCTCCCCCAGCCCCTCTTTTGGGCAAAGCCCCCCAAAGCTGTGACCATCACCATCCTCATGGGTGACAGAGTCAAACCTCCTGGGGTGAAGCAGCCAAAAGGCCCTTGTTTAACCCCAGAGGGGCACCCACAGCCTTATCCCACCACACCAGGGTTTCCTGTGTTGCTGGAGGCTGCATCCCAGCTCCTTCCAACCTGGGGAAAGCCTTTCCAGTGGGATTTCCCTATTCCAGTGGGATTTCCCTATTCCAGTGGGATAGCGGGGGTATTCCTTGCTGAATGCCCAGGAAAACAATATAAAGAAATAAATATTGGAAAATATTTTAAAAGCAGCGCATGCACAGGGGGAGACCTGGGTGAGGGGCAGCCCTGAGCCCCCCTTGCAGGGCCTCAGCAGGAGGATATTTGCACTGGGCTGTTGAAAAAGCTCTTTATGTCCCTAGAGAGCATCTAAAGGCACGGGGTGGCTTTTCCAACAGCCACATCTGGTGGTCCAGGAGCAAAACCAGCGGCTGTGATGGAGCCTGTTTGATTCTAAGAATTAAATACTGATGGATTCAGGCTTGGAACGGGAAAGTTCTCCACGATGCAACATTGGGGAAGGCAGGGACAGCAGAGAGGGAGCTCTGAGCCGAGTGTTAAATGAAAACTCCCCATTTTCAGAGAGGATGCTCCTGCCTAAGGAGGTTAGGGACAGTGAAAGAGCAGCATGAGGAGCAGGAGAGGCAACACACACCCCTGGTTGCTCATAAACACCAAGTCAGAGGTTTGCCCTTCCCTCTAGCATGATGGATGGCCAGGAATCTCCAATGGATGGAGCTGGAAAAGACAAAGCCTCCCCAGGGTGCCCATGGCTCACTCCAGACTCATTAATGGAGCAGCTCATCAGGCTCCACACTTAATTACAGAGTGTTACAAATTCAATTGCTGCCTGAGGAGAGCAGGATTCTCCTGGGCATTTTGAAATTCTGGGAGGTACCCAAGGAACACACAGGACAAGATCCAAGTTCCTGCTTGGCTCACAGGTGGTGCCCAGAGGGGGAAGGCTGGGAAGGATGATCCCAGTGCCTGCCTGTCCTAGTTAGAACAGCTGGGACCAGTTCATCATTGTATGGGTGTAACCCAAAACTGTGTATTCTATAGCCTTCCATGCCATTTCCCAGAAATTGTTATCAATGAACCATTTACACCACCTGCCCATAGAGCCTGACTCCTCAGGCTATAAACTGGGTGTTAAGAGGCCTGCGAGATAGGAGGATGCTCTTGTCCTCACACTCTTTGTGGAGCTCCCCGCCCTGAGGGAAGTGCTGGGCATTCCTGCCTGAACTGGAGAATATAAAATCTTGGAGTCTTGGAACTTTTTTAACCACTCATGGGATCCAGAGGAAGACTGCAGACCACCACTTTTCAACCAGACTGCAACCATCACTCTCGACCGGACTGCAATCACCACTCTTGACCAGACTGCAACAAGCACTGTCCATTCCCCAGGGTGCTGGGTTATACATTTGGGTTTTGTGGGTTAAAACCAATTGTTTGTCTGTATAATCGTACTTATTGTATTATTTTATTAAATTGTTATTCTGACTTATAATCTCTCTTTTGAGTTGAGTTCATTTCCCCTGCTGGTTTACCTTTAAACCAGCACACTGCCTCACCCTTACACAATACCCACCACTGCCAGGGCAGCTTTCCTCCCAAAATCCAGCCATGGATTCCCCTGGGCTGGGCATGGAGGAGGAGAGTGGAACAGGAGCAATGCAGGAAGAGGGGTTTCCATTGAACAGCGCCGGAGCAGAGGGAAGAGCAGATGCCTCATCCCTCCCTCATCTCTCAATTCCTCCGTGGTCCCCCATCCCACCACACCTTGGGAACACCTCAGCAGCCCCAGGGACACTGAGGGGCTGTTCCCTAAAGCCCATGGGAGCTGTTTGTCAGGGAAGTTGCAGTTCTCAGCAGCGCCTTTGCCCCAGGGAGAGCAGGATCCAGGGATACAGGAGAGAGAGCCCGGAGGCACTCCCAGAGCAACAGAACTTAATGCTGCTAAATAATAACGCTGACAAATTCCCTTAGAAATGGTCACTGCACAATAAAAACCCATTAAAACCACCCCTCCAGCCCCTCCTCTGCTGTACCAGGTAAGACGGGGGGAGTTACCTCGGAGCCAGGTCTAGTGACAGCAGAGGATGAGAAATGAGGAGGGAAAAAAATCTGACTCTGGGGGCTGGAGCCTTAAATGATGGATATTTTCCATCATTTCCATCATTTAATGGCACAGGGTTTGAGGACTGTGTGTTATGGACCAGCCATGCCCTGCTCCAAAGCATCTCTGCTGCCTTCTCCCATGGAAAAATCCACCTCTCTGGCAAATAATCAATGCACAGGAGAGGAGAGGGAAAGAAAAATATTAAATCAAGCATAAAATAAGTAGGAAAAAAAAGTAAACCACAAGAGAAATTCAACGTTCTCTAAAAATCTGAAGTTTATTCATTAGAATTCAGTGAAAGGAACATTCATTTTAAAACACAATCAATACATTAAAAACTTGAAAGGACTAGTAGCAATGAGACCAGAAAGAAAACAAAAACAACCCCAAAATTCAGACAGGTTGGTCGCCTGGGAGGAGCCACCAGCCTGGCAGTGGGATGGGGCAGCTAAGGACAAGGGTCAATTCCTTTTTTTTCTTTAGAGCAGAGAGGCTTTTCTAAGATTTGAATTTTTCACTTCACCCAAGGGGAGCTTTAGTGTGACTCAATAGGGATGAGAAGAGCAGGAGGCCCCAGCTGGAGGAGGGAGCCCAAAATTCCAGGACAGAGGGAATGTGGGAGGCAAGGTGGGCCTGAGCCCCGGGAATGTTTGCTGAGCAACTTGTGCTGGGAATGGGGCAAACTCGATGAACAAAAACTTTTAAAGAGCCAAATCAGCAGCAATTGACAACTCTGCTGGGGAAAAAAATCTGATTTTGGCTTGGTTTTAGCTTTCCAAAAGCTCTCCTCTCTTCTGATCCCAAAAGCCAAGGCAGTATCACTGCAGGAAGGTGCTTTAGTGATGTTGGCAATGCAGGTGGCACTGGGCTGGAGCTCCCATCCAGGAGAAAGGAGGACAAGGTGGCCAGCCCTGCTAATCCAGGATTATTTAAGGAGCAATCCATAGGCCTGGAGCAGGTGTTGCTGCCTGCATGAGGGTGAAATTCCAGCTCCCAGCCCAAACAGGAAGCACCAAAGAGAGAGGGAATCTGTTAAAGAGCATTGCCAAGCACCAACCAATGGCATGCCCGGGGATTTAAAAAAAGCCCCAAATTTGGATAAAATAATGTAAGGAGACAGCAGGGAAAGCCCCAACTGACACCTGTGGGCTTCTACTTTAGAGATGGTCAACAGCACCTGGAGGGAGAAATCACCAAAATCCACAAATTCAGGTTAAAAACAACACTTAGAAGAAATGAAAGAACAGTTGGATGAGTGTGACAGAGCAGGATTAGAGACGTCTAAGTGGGGTGTGCAAAGTGTGTGTGTGCTGCAAGGGGCTAGAGTTATTCCAGCTGGGAAGTGGCTCAGCACATTCCTGGAGGAGCACAGGAGGGTTCCTGGCAGGGCATGGGCACGGCAGCAGCAGGAATTGCCTTTTCTCCACGGGAAGGGCAAACCACACCACTTGGAACGACGACAAACACGAGTAAAAGAACAGTCTGTAAAATCTTTCCCATGATTATAAAATGCAAAACTATACAAAAATAGAGAAAAATCGACATTTTTCTTAGGTATATAAAAACAAACAAACCAAATAAAACCCCAAAGTCCCCAAAATGCAGTACAGAATCACTTGGTAGGCTGACCCCAATGGCAGTGGTTTCATCACAAGTTCACAGCCCCAATATATCACTTTAGGCACAGCCCTAATTTATCACTTTTCCCTGGAAGGGACAAATTCCTCGAGTTTTTCCTTAATATCTTGGCAAGACAATCTGCTATTCCTGACTTTTAAGACTGATTTGTGGTTAGGAAGCCCTTTTGCATGAAAAACCTCAATGAGCACTCCCAAATTTGAGCTCCTCGGGTAAGGCAGTGTTGGACTGATCCAGATCCAGCCCAGATTTTTTCCTACGTATCCCAGGGTGTTTTGGGAAGAGGCAGTGAAATCCAATACCTACTGCAGTGATCATTTACAGGCTGAGTTACTGCATTGAAAATCCTTATTTCTTTGGGTTAACGGGGCAGAATCCACCGCTAATCCAGCAAATTAATGTTTAGAAAACTTGTTGTAATTCAACAGATACTTGCTTCATGTAATTCCCATTGAATTAAGAGGAGAAACCTTTGGTATAAAGTCAGATTATCAAGCCTTGGCTGTATTGCTCCCCCTAAACTTCCCCAGCACGTACCTACAACTGAAAACATTATTCCTAGAGACACGTTGGCGACAGAACATTCATTGTAGCACCAAGACACTTCCAACCCCCAGCAGGACTTTGGCAAAGGCTGCACCACAGCTGAACAAAAACTACAGGCCCCAGAACCCACGAGATGCCTTTGGTGAGACGCTAAAACAAAGGAAAACAGGAGTTAAACCCAGTAAAGGGCCGTGAGGGTGCGTGGCAACGTCCGCCATGCCCCCGTGGTTTGTGGTCTGGGGGTGGTGGTGAGATGGGCAGGGCTGAGACCTGGTCCTGACCTGGCTCCCAGCAAGGGGAGCCTGCCCCAGCAAAGAAGATTCCAATATTCCAACATTCCAATACTCATTAGCAGCTGTTCACATGCAGCACTAACAAGGGGAGACACAACCTTGGAGCGAGGGGACCTTCCACTGGCTGACCACATTCTCCTCTTCAGGAGCGGCACCAAGAGCCAGGTTTCTCCCAGGAAATCCTCTCTGGTGTCACAGAGGGATGGGAGAAAAGACCCATGGCATGATGGGCTCCTGCAGGAACTCCCTGCCACAGGAAAAATTAAGGTTTAAGCCCATGGATGCACAGATAGGTCTGTGCCACCTCAGCGGTCTGGGCAGGGAAATAAAATCACACCTAGCCTGGCTTTGCTTTTCCCTGCTCCTTCCCAGATATTCAAGGACAAGGCAGAAGGAATCTCTTCTCAAAACCAAATATGATTTTGCCATGGGGGAAAAAAAATACCAAACCGAAAGCAGCTCCTTGTGCTGGAAAACACAGTGATGCCAAAGAGCTGCTGCTGGAGCCCCTGGAGCCACATCCATGTGGAGGCGAGAGCAGCAGGAGGGGGACCCAGCACAGCAGGAAAGGGAATTTGGGTTGGGCAGAGCCATCCCTTGCTCCACAAATGGGGAAAAACTCTGGTATTTCCAGCTTGGGATTATTTTTTTAAATGCTACAGATTCTGCTGGAAAGAAAAGCAGGAAAGGGGCAACAAGGGGTGGGGGAACAAAAACCATCAGTGGAAAGAGAATTAAAATCAGAACACAGAACTTGGGAAGGAGGAGGAGGAGGCAGCTTTGCGTCATGGACAGGGAGGTCTGGATCAGAGACAAGGCCGTTTGGGATCATGAGGACAGGGAGAAGCCCCAAGGACCAACGGTCTGAAACAGATGTCACGGGAGCTCATTATGATCCCCCAGGCAAAGTCTGACCCCCCAGCTTGTGTCCCTGCTCCATGTTCCTTCAAAGAGGAGGAGAAAAATCCCAAACCTGCAGCAACCTCCAGCTTTTTTGTTCCCTCCAGCCAGAGGAAGAGGCCATGAAGCCCAATTTAGGCATTCCAACAAACATGAAACTTCCCTCCTGTGAGTTTATGCAAAGAAAACAACCACAAAATAACAAAATTAAATTAAAAAGCTGCAAAACTTCCTTTTGAGAAAGTAAAAGCATCTGCCACTTCACAGCTACAGGCATGATGCAAATTTAGCTTATTTCAAAGACCTCATCCATGTGCCCATGGTCCTGGAGAGACGAGGAGCTGGGACAAAGCACAGGAAAGGTTTCCACCAGGAATTACACTCTGGGAAGACAGACCACAACAAAGAAGGAACTGACACTTTGTTCTTGAAAGGGACACCACAAACAGCACATCTCTCCAGGCAAATTGAAACTGGACCTGGAGAGCATTATCAGCGCACACACAAAAGCTCCTGCTTTCCTTTGGGGCAAGGAAAAAAAAGTAATAAATAAAAATGTTGCTGCAAAGTTCCCCTTCCAGCGGACTCATCCCCTGGGAACAACCAGCATCCTTCCCCCCAGCTCCACAATCAACACCAAGATGGAAGACATTCAAAGTGAGTCTGAATCAAAACATTTCACCAAGAAGGGGAAAAGAAACCCCATTTCTCTCAAAAGTGTCCCCAAGGTTTGTTCCCCCAGCTCCAATCCTGCCCAGATCCCGAACCTGCCACTCTGGTAACAGGTCCGTTCCCAGCTTCTGTCCTGGCAGCAGTGCCAGGGGCTGCTGCTGCTCTTGGCATCAGAAAGGGCTGGAAAACCAGAAGGTGCCTCAGTGTTGACACAGGAACGCCGAGGCACCTCCGATCCCCACTAGAGCACCCGCAGGGCAAGGCCCAGCTCCCATTAGTCACCCCTACCCCGATCGCTCACAGCCTCGCCCTCCCTGCCCTGCACCACTTCCACCCTGCCTGGGGCAGCCCCTCGGTGACGGGTGACATTCCCGCAGCTACTCTGCGTCGGTGACATCGAGGGTGGTGCCGTGGCAGTGCCCGGGGGTGCCCCTGCCCTTCAGGGGCTCCGTGCAGCACTCTGGGCTCTCTGCAGGGCCGGCATTCCCGCCAGGATGCTGAGGCATGCCCTGGGCGATGCCCACGGGCTTGCCCTTGGAGCGCTTCTCTGGGGAGCAGGTAAAGTTGAAGCTCGGGGGCAGCTCCGTTTCTCCCAGGGGTACCAGGCAGGACAGCCTGGGGACCTCTCCATGGTACCTGTAGGACCCCGCTGCCTCCCGCGCTCGCCGTGCCTCGGGCTGCAGGGGCAGGTTGGAGGGGCGGAGCGCATGCGCATGCCGGGGCAGCTCTGGCTCTTGGGGCCGCCTGTCCAGAGCCTCCCCAGAGAGAGGCGGGAAAGGCGACACGGTGCCCGGCTCCTCGGATGGGTCCCACACGCTCTCCATGGCGCCGACTGGAGCGAAGCCCCAGAGCTCCATCCCACCGCCACCACTGCCGCGCTGCAGGTGCTGCAGGCCCGGCCAGCTCAGCCCGCCCTCCAGGGCCACTGGCTCGCCCTCCTCCTTGCTCCTGCTCCTCCGCGCTCCGCCCGAGTCCTTCCTGCTGCCCTCCTGCCGGGCCCAGAGCCGGCAGGGCTGCAGGCCACTCCGGGCAGCCTGTGGCTCGGCCAGCTCGAACTCCAGGCTCTCTGTGTCCAGGGAGCGGCTCCGCCGGTCCATGGAGAGCGGTGCCGGCATGGAGGGGCTGAGCCCGTGGAGGCGCAGGTGGCGAGGCAAGCTGGCCACCCCCCAGTTGCAGCTCTGGAAGGAGCCCAGGGAGAACCCCGGGGACATTCTCTCGTCACATTCAGCCAACAACTCCTTCTGTCCATAGCCATCGTCAAAGGCCTCGGCAATGTCCTCGCTCAGCTCTGGGTGCTGCTCACACTCCCCTTCCCCCTCCTGCTCCACGTCCACCACATCGAAGGTGACCATGGTGGGGAGGGCGGGGAGGTTCTGGGTGAAAGAGGAGCTGGAGGCCGAGCTCCCCAGGCTTTCAGAGAGGCTGGAGAAGAGGGTTCCGCTGCTGGCAAACTCCACCAGCGCCTGGGAGAAGCTCACGGCGTGCTCAGGCTCGCTACCCACCTGGGGCTCACCGGGAGTGGGTTGCGCTCTGTAGCCAGGGAACATCCCTGCCTTGGCTGGGATGGAGTCCCCAAACAACCCACAATCCGGGTCCAGGATGTTCTTCGTGAGCTGAATAAGGCAACTTCCTGGGGCTTTTTGGCTGTTGTAACAGTTTTCTGGACACAGAGTCCCTGGAAAATCCCTCCACTCTGGATTTTCAGCTCTAGCCACCGGAACCCTACCATTCACAGCCCAGTTCGGGGCGTGTGAGGCCACCTGCTCACTGCCAAGGCCACTCTGACTCTTGCCACTGGAGCTGGCTGCTCTAGTTTTACATTCAATGCACTGCTTTTCCCGAGGACGCTCCTCCTTGCTGGAAACATCCAGGCGTTTCAGGACCGGCTCCCTCTGCAGCTCCCAGTACAGCAGCTCCTTCTGAAGGGCCGCAAGACCTTCCTCTTCTGTTTCCATCACTCCTCTTTTCTGATCCATCATCTGCTGGATCAGGCTTTTCTCTGCAGGGAGGCAGAAGTCCATGAAGTAGCTGAAGATGCCTGGGCGGGGGCCTTTGCCCTCAAACAGCGATTCCTCCCCATGAGAGGGGCTCATCAGCGCGTCAAACTCATAAAGTGCATCGCCGCTGTAGCTGTCCCGGGGCAGACGGTCCTTCTTGAGCTCCTCTCCAGCCTCATCCTCCAGCCCTGGCGTCATGGAGTCATAATAACCCTCGTCACTGTTTGGGGCAGACTCTTGCTGGTCGCTCTGGGGTGTCAGGAGATCGACACCGTCCATGGGGTCGCCCATGTACGGGTGGGTGTCCCCCTCGTGTGAGGCGTGTGTCTCCAGGCTGCTGCGGGACACCTGTGCCCCGTAGCTCCTGTCCCCTGGCATGCTGCCATCCCACACCTGGTGCAAGTACTCCTCGGCCTCCTCAGGAATGGCCATCTCCTCCCCGCCACCCTGGTAGGTGACCAGGCAGGAGCTGCGCTTGGCAGCCTCCCTGCTGCGCTCCACCGAGATGCTGCTCTCAGCAATGTCGGGCTCGGCGATGTCGTCCCCACAGCCTGTCAGGGAGTCGAAGCTCTTCAGGGAGGTGACGTCTCCCAGGATGAGGCTCAGCAGGTCCCCGGAGTGCAGGCAGGGAGGCTCGCTGTCCATGAGGTCTGGGTGGAAGGCCAGCAGCAGACTGTCACGGTCAAACTCAGTGCAGGTGGCAGTGTCAGCCTCTGATTTCGTATCTGGAGCATCCCCATCTCCTGGCACCACCACCACTGCATCGCCCTTGGAGCTGCCCCCTTCAGCCACAGGGCAGGAGGGTTCAGGGGCCTCCCCACAGCCAGGCTCACCCCCCGGGCAGGCTGTGGGCACAGGGACTGGCCCTGCCCCCCTGCTCTCTGCAGCCCCCCGGCTCTCCACTGCTACCCCTGGGGCACTGCTGGGCTCCTCGAGGTCCCTGTTCCACTCGGGAAGCTCTGCCCTCTCACCCTCTGCAGCCTTGCTCTTCCGGTGCCGCCGGATGCTGTTAAAAAACCCCTTCAGGCCTTTTTTGGGCCTGGGAAAGGAGGACTTGTCCCCATTGGGCTTTTTGTCACAGCCCTCGATGCTCCCAGGGGGAGAGTTGTCCTGCTGGCCCAAGTCCCCCCTGGCTCCGGTGTCCCCAGGCAGCTGAGCGCTGCGGGAGCATGGCAGGGGGCCGGGATGCACATCCAAGGGGCTGTCGGGTTGGGCCCTGTCAGACGTGGCACTGCTCAGCCCGTCATGGGTCTTGCACTTGCTGAGCCCCTTCTTGCCCTGGCCCTTGCCCCGGCCACCGAAGAAGCTGGGCAGGGTGCAGATGCTCCTCTTGCCCCCGAACAGCTTGAAGGCCGTTTTCCGCAGCTTCCCAGGCGGCGGAGGCTGCGGCTCCCCGGAGTTATTGGCACCCTTGGGAGATGCATCCCCGCCCTCCTCTCGCCGCTGGTCACCGCAGGTCCGCTCCTCCAGGCTGCCCATCTCCATGGCAGCAGGGCTGGGATCTAGCTGGGAAGGGCAGCTTCGGGAGCAGAGCCCTCCTGGAGCAGGGATGGGCTCATCACAGCTGACCTAGGACAGAGGGAAAGAGGAGAGAGGTGAGGGGAAGGTGCAGAGCCAGAAGTGTCGCAGGGAGAAGGGCTACATCACCAGCTGGAAATGGAGCTGCAGGAGCCTCTGAGCTCCCTCCACTCCCAGAAACCAGCCACCAAAATGCAGCGATGCTTAAATTTACCAGTTTGCCAGAGCAGGCAAATCACAAGGCAAGTCCCTACCAGGCAATGTCCCTGGGGACAGGCAGGTCCGACCCCCAAGCCATCTCGCTCCAACCCCTTCAGCTTCCCAGATATTTCTGCCTCCAGGGAGATCAGATTCGGCCACCAGCCACCTCTGAGTGAGGAAACAGAGGCTGCTCCAGCAGGGAGAAGGGCTGGCACCTGCCAACCCCCACTTCCCACCCTCCCACACCCCGTGCCAAGCCTCCTGAGGGAGGCCAAACCAGGACACAGCCCTCACACTACACACGTGTCCAGCAAAAAACCCCACTTGGGTTACTATGCTGGCTTTTCTTAATAGAAGATTTCTGGTTTTTTTTAAATAATCTGTCCAGCGAGGGAGAATCGCATCAAAAACACCCACTGTGAACCCCCTGATCAGATTATCCCGGAAGAAGAGAGGTAGGTTGGAAATATGATCCTGGATCACTATCAGATACGGGAGAAATAAAACAATTACAATCATGTTTCTTTTGCAGAGATGAGGGTGGAGAAATTAAATGCAATAAAACCCTAAAGCACTGCCAAGCTGTAATGCCTGAGGCTGAGCTCTGACCAGTGTGAGGCCAGGGAAGCTCCTCATGGTGTTTAGCCAGAGATCCCAAATTAAAAATACATCCAAAAGGCCTCTGCTCCTGCAACCCCACAGAAAACCTGCCATCTCAGGGTTATTTTTTTTCCCTCAGGTGTAGGTTGCTTTGCCTCTACAATTTGACATCACTGCCCACCGTAGGGGTTGGAAGTGGATGGGCTTTAAGGTGCCTCCCAATCCAAACCATTCCATGACTCTGGAATTCGGGGATTGCTGGTAACCCCTCACATTCACCTGTCCCTCTGGAACCAGCAGCTAGGGTGCATCTGGGGTCACGTTCCCATTGGCAAAATGGGCTTTTCCAGCTCTGCCAGAGCCTTCCCAGAGTCCCAGATGCCTCCAAAGTCTCTGGAGCATCGCTGGGCCTGGAAGGGACCCCCACACCTGGTACCTGTGCAGAGCTGCTGGAAAACTGGGGGGTGGAATGACCCCACACCTGTACCTGGACAGGGGCTCCTTGAAAAAATAGCAATGGGGGGGATGAAACAGAGCCAAGATTTCAAAAATTCCATTTGGGAATCATTTCTCCCCGGCTCCACGTCAGCACAGGCTGCGGGCACGAGGGGGGAAGGGGGTGTTGGAGAAGAATAAAAAAATGAAAATAATAAAAATGAAAATAAAGAAAAATGAAAGGCACCGAGGGCAAAGAGCCCCGATTAATAAACCGCGAAAAACAGGGTTTAAAACCAACAACAAAAAAAAGCACCGCAACAATGAACTGCAGCGGCGGGGACCCCGCAGGACCCCCGGCCCGCCCAGCCCCGCGGGGGGAGGCCCCCCCAGCCCGGCCCTCCCCGCTCCCCCCGCCGCGCTCCCAAACTTTCGGGAGGATCCAGGAGAAAGCGAGGGGCGGTCGGGCCCGGTCGCGGGGAAGAGGCACCGCAGGCGCGGGCACGGGCGGCGCCAGGCCCGCTGACAGACCCTCCCCATCCTCCCGCAGCACTTACCAGCGGGGGGTGCGTGGACCCGCCGGGGCCCCCCGGGACGCTCTCGGGACCCGCCGGACTCCGGCCCAGCCCTGAGGCCGCTGAGGGGCCGCGGGTCCGCCCGGCTCGGGCGGCAGGGGCGGTGCCGCGTGACGACGAGGGCGGGGCCATGGGCGGGGCGGGGCCATGGGCGGGGCGGGGCCATGGGCGGGGCAGGGCCTCCTCACAGGGCGGGGGCGGGGCCTCTGCCGTTGGATAGAGTGACAAGGGGGCGTGGCCTCAGGCGGGGCGGGGCCTCCGCAGTGAAATCACTGTGAAATGGGCGTGGTCTCGATGCAGGGGGCGCGGCCGTCGCCGTGGACTCGTAGTTATGGGGCGTGGCCTCGGGGGCGTGGTCTGCACGGTGGGATATCAGTTATGGGGCGTGACGTCACTCTCGCGTGAGTCTGGGCGGTGGCGTGGGCGTGGTCTCGGTGGCGAAGGGGGCGTGGCCTCATTAGGCGGAGCTCGGCGTCCTCTGCGCCGAGGGGCGTGGTCTCCCTGTGGGGGCGTGGTCGCGGGGCGGTGGGTGATAGAGGGACACGCGGGTCCCGGACACGCGGACACGGGGGCAGGTAGCACTGCCGGATGTGACAGGGTGTGACTCTAGGGGGACGGTGGCGTGTGCGCTGCTGCCACCCACGTGGGTGTCACCCGCGGGCCACCGCTGCACACCCGGCTCACACCTATCCACCCATCACACACTTGTGTCGCACCCCCAGCTCACACCCACCCATCGCACCCCTGGCTCACACCCACACACCCATCACACACCTGGGTCACACCCCGGCTCACACCGACCACTGCATTCTCAGCTCACGCCACCCGTCCCCCCCCCAGCTCACACCCCTCTCACACCCCCAGCACCCACCCATTGCACATCTGACTCCTGTGCACCCCTTGCACCCCCAGCCCACACATCACTTCCACCCTGCTTCCACCCACCTGTTTCACACACAGCACTCACCACTGCCCCCCCAGCACCCACCCACACATCACTCCCCCAGCTCAACCCCACGTGGCCCACTTCCAGCTCCCACCACCCATCACACCCCTTGCACGCCCAGCTGACCCCCCAGTCACCCCCCCGGCTCACCCCCACCTCTCACATACCTCGCTCCCCCCTATCTCACGCCGCACTGAGCAGCCCGGCACTGAAAACTCCTCCTCCTTTTGGGGACCACCCAAATTCCAAAGCCCCCTCAGATCCCCATGTGGATCCCACCCGCCATCTCCCATTGGATCACCATCACAGTGTCTGGATGGGGAGGGAAATGCCATGAGCATTATGTTCCCCTATAGAGCAATACCCAATGCTTTGTCCAGCTATATCCAAGCCCTAATTCTCCCCTTCAGAGAGGCCTCACAGCCTAATTAATAGATGCTGATAAATAGATCCCAGGACCCTTGAAACAAGCCCATAAATCCTGCAGGAGTCCTGTGTTTGGCCGAGAGTGATCTTTGGAGCCCCTGACATGGAGCTCCAATCCCGTACCTCTGCCTGGCAGTGCTTCCCTTTGGGATGCCGTTAGGGCAGGATGGAATAAACGCTCAGGAACACATTCTGCTGCATCCCAAAACTGCTCTAGAGAATCACCAGCACTGGGGTTTATCTGTCAGCTCCTGGCTGTGGGAAGAGTCAGAAAGGCACCTCCACCAGTGAGGATGATCCCAATGTCTAAGGCTTGAGAGATGGGGAGTCATGGCGGTGGTGCCGGGATGTATCACTCCAGGCTCATCCTGAAATTCCCCAGGCACAGCAATTCCCTGCGTCCCTTCAGTGGTGCCAGCTGGTCTGCTGGGCTCTTCCAAATATGGGATATGCCCCCAAATGGGTCACAAGAGTTTAATAGCAACAGTAGCAACATTTTTAATTAAAACCCAGTCACAGAAGACCCTCAGCTACAACAAGAACCACTTTTGGGGTGAGGAAGATGATGTTTGAGGTCAGAGATAAGTTGGGGTTTTGGGACTCTGGATACCCCTCCCAGCCAGGGTGGGCACACATGGCTGGGTCCATCCCCACTTCTGCCCCTGCTGAACAGAGGGTACACTTGGAAACCCCTCTGGGAATCACAGAATCAGGGAATGAATTGGGTTGGAAGGGACCTTAAAGCTCATCTCATTCCACCCCCTGCCATGGGCAGGGGCACCTTCCACTAGCCCAGCTTGCTCCAAGCCCCGTCCAACCTGACCTTGGACACTTCCAGGGATGGGGCAGCCACAGCTTCTCTGGGCAACCTGTGCCAGGGCCTCCCCACCGTGGGAAAGGGGGTTCAGGGACAGCAGGTGCCACATTGTGGGGGAATCTGCAGGCACAGACCTGGTTGTGTCCCCCAGGAGGGGATGAGGGAAAAGCAGCCTTTGCTCCTCTCCCTCTGCCTTCCACACTTTTTCCCAACCCCTTCTCCAACCAACATCAACTCAAGGTGAAAAATCCCTCGGTAAGGAGGTTTAGAGGCAGATCCAGGGAATCAGATCCTGCTCCACCATCACTCTGATGCAGACCAGGAGCTGAGGTGTCCTGTTTCCTCTGCCCCTTCCCTCCCCAACCTTTCACACAGGCACCAATTTTGGAGACGGGAATGACTTTGTGACACAAATTCCTGTTGGTTCCATGGATTTCAGAGCTTCACTCCCAGATGTCAGAGTGGCTGTCCCTGGAGGCGGGCTGTGTCACGGCTGGTGCTGCAGGTAGTTGGCCAGGACTGTGGGGATTTCCAGCTCTCTGAGGGTGGACAGGTGGCCAGGCTGCTTCAGGATTCGCCTCATGGCCAGTCGGGACTGGGACAGCAGGGACTTGGGATGAGCTGTGTGAGGAGACAGGAATAACAAGATGGTCACCCCCAAGACCCTGCTTCCCTCCAACCCAGCAAAAGGACATGGACAGATCAAAAATAGATGGGGTTGGACTAGATGGTCTTTAAGGTCCCTTCCAACCCAAGGCATTCCATGATTCTAGGAAAACCAAAGGTCTCTTGTGTTTGGGGACACAGAGCCAGACACAAGCTTTGCAGCACGAGTTCCATAGGAGCTGGGCCTGGAGAGGAAACCTTCCATCCTCATATGGAAATAAGTGCATTTTTCCTTGACACAGGCAGTATAGGAAAGCCCAAGTTGAGCAGCAGAGAGGAGAGGAATGGTGAAAAGCAGCCTTTAATCCAACAATGGAGTGGAAATACCAGGCTGTGGGAATCATAGAATCACAGAATGGCTTGGGCTGGAAGAGACCTTAAAGCCCATCTTGCACATATTCCACTAGACCAGGTTGCTCCAAGCCCTGTCCAGCTCAGCCTTGAACACTTCCAGGGATGGGGCAGTAGTCAAGTGATGCTGCAAAGGGAGCTGAGGCTTAAGGAAAGCCTGGGTAAAGCAAAAGATAAAGGGAAGAGGAATCATCAGCAGCTTAAACAAGCAAACCTAGTGCCTATTTCCAGCCCTGGGCCCACCCCCAGGTTACCTCTGGCCTGCAGCAGCAGCTCCAGCCCCTCGCTGCGTGGTGCCGGCCCATCCACGGGCACGTTGGGCAGGTACACATTGGCTCCAAAGTCAATGAGCAGCTTGATGAACTTGCTATGGCAGCCGTGCCTCAGGCACGTCTCCAGCAGGGTCTTGGGCTCCTTGATCTGGGCGATCACCCCCTGATCCGTGCAGTTGTAGTCGGGGTCGGCCCCGTGCAGGAGCAGCAGTCTGAAGCACTCCAGGTGCTTGTAGGCGGCCGCCAGGTACAGGGGTCCAGAACAGGACACTGAGTTGGCCGCCCACTGGGGCAGCCTGGCCTGGACGTTGGGCTCTGCTCCGTGCTCCAGGAGCTGCCGCAGGATGTCCACGTTGCCGTCCCTGGCCGCGAGGAGCAGCGGGGAGCAGTTGTTGTAGATGCTGCCTGCGGGACTGGCCCCGGCATCCAGCAGGGCCTCCACGCACTCTCGGTGGCCATTGCTGACGGCCACGAACAGCGGGGTCTGGGCCTTCACGTCTAGGCCGTCCACCTCAGCCCCGTGGGCCAGCAGCACCCGCAGGCTCCGCACGCAGCCCCGCGTGGCCGCCAGGCGCAGGGGGGTGCTGGGGACTCCCCAGCCGCTCCGGCGGTTGATGAGCCTCTTGTACCTGTCCTGGGACAGGAGGCGATGCAGCGTTTCACAGTCATCCTCAGACACTGCCCGGCTCAGCTCCTCGCTCTCCCCATCGTCCTCCTGCTCGTCATCCCTGGGCTGGAGCATGGAGAACATTTTGTTGATGTCCATCAGGCTCATTTTTGGGGGTCTGTCGCCCATGTGCTGCTTTCATGGTAAAGGATAAAGGCAAAGATCTACAGGATGACAAAAGCAGGTGAGAACCAGCCCCTGACACCAACGCCAGCTTTTTAGCATTATTTTTAATGTACAATATGGGGAAGATTTAAAACAAAAATGGACAAAGAGCATTGGGTTCTGGTGCTGCTGATGGGCAGCCCTGCCCTGCCACCACGTGAGGAAATCCTGTGGGTGTAGGGCTGAGGCAACAACAGAGGGCAAAGGTGTAGCAGGTACGTGGGTCATGTTCCCTTAAAATCATGGAATGGTCTGGGTCAGAAGGGACCTTAAAGCTCATCCAGTTTCATGGGCAGAGACACCTTCCACTAGCCCAGGCTGATCCAACCTGGCCTTGGACGCATCCAGGGATGGGGTAGCCACAGCTTCTCTGGGCAACTTGTGCCAGAGCCTCCCCACCCTCACAGAGAATTCCTTCCCAATATCCCATCTAACGCTGCCCAGAGGGCAGTGGGAAGCCATTCCCCCTTATCCTGTCCCTCCATCCCTTGTCCAAAGTCCCTCTCCAGCTCTCCTGGAGCCCCCTGGAAGGGGCTCTCAGGTCTCCCTGGAGCCTTCTCTTCTCCAGGTGAACCCCCCCAGCTCTCGCAGCCTGGCTCCATCAGCCCTGAGGGGGTAAAGGGTAAGAGATTCCTCATGGGATACTCAACCTGGAGATCAGGAAGACTCTGGGTGCCACAGGATCTGGCAAGGCCCCTGCACCCACTGCTGGGCAAAGCCTCCCATTTCCCAAACTCTCAGCAATCCCCATCCAGTTCTCTCTGGGAGAAAAGAGCATGTTGGAAAAGAGTGGGAAACAATTCTGCTTCGTTCCTGGGACTCTCACCAGCACCTGCAATTCCAAGTGTTTCAGGAAACCCGGATGAAAAGCTGGCAGTGTTGGAAGGTTTTTAACCCCTGCCAGTTTTTACAGGACTTGGGTTTCAAAACAGAGGATGAGGTGAATGTGAAGGGAGTTGGTTTGATTAGGGATCAAACACCTTTCAGCTTCTCCCTTCCCAAAACGATGACAGCATTAGAATTCCACAGTTTTCCCCTCTCCTCCTTCAGCCCAAGGAACATTGCTGGGTCTGGGATGTTAGTAGTGAGGGGTTTGGGGTGGTGGGAGGAAGGGGGGATGCTGAGCTGATCATACTGAGCAGAGATTGAAACTCCCCCCCCCCCCCCCCCCCCCTCACGACTGCCGGGCTCTGGGTGCAGGATGTGGCCTCAGTGCAGCAAGAGACAGGAATGTGATGTCCCAGTTGGAAATGGGATGGGCAGAGGAATTTCTCGGCAGCCCTGTGGCATCTCGTGTTTCCGCGGCAGAGGCAGAGCTCGGTCTCTGCTCCGCCCTCGGAGGAGCCAAAGAGCTGCACCTCGAGCAATTAACCTCGATCTGCAAACGACGGGGCAGCCACCGGGGGGCCGTCCCAAATCCGCCCCCGAGCTCCCAGTAACCCTCTGCCAGGCCATGGCACAGCTGGGGGAAGTGGGACAAATCTGATGGCTCTGAGCGACAGCAAAGCTCTGCTGGGCTTCCACACGTCCCAATTTATATAGAAATATATGGAATTGTAGCATTGCTGTTATTCATTAGACACGCTGATAATGAGCTCTGGAGCTTTGGGATCACCCCATACACATGGCTAATTGGGTTTGGGGGGGTTATTGCAGATTTGGTTCAAAAAGAAAGTTATATTACAAGTTATATTTCCAAGGGGAACAGTGTGGAAAAGTAAAAGAGCAGCTGTAACATTTCCTGAACACACAAACAGGATCTCCAAAGGAAGGTTACTTGGACAGTGAAAGTACTTCTGTGAGGAGCTCACAGAGGCTCTTCAACCAGAAGAGCCCAAACTAGAGTTCATGGAATTCCATAATGGTTTGGGGTGGAAGGAACCTTAAAGCTCATCCCATCTGCCCCCTGCCATGGGCAGGGGCACCTCCCACTAGCCCAGGTTGCTCCAAGCCCCAACCAACCTGGCCTTAGACACTTCCAGGGATGGGGCAGCCACAGCTTCTCTGGGCAACCTGGGCCAGGGCCTCCCCACCCTCAGAGAAAGTTGTCATGTCCTGAGCTGGAAGAAGCTGTCCAGGCACCCACAGACCCCCCCAAAAAGAGGTTGTGACAGAGAACCCACTTGTACAGCTGGTTCTCAGGTACCTCCCATCTCCCACCGCCGGGGGGTCCTGGAGCTGCTGCCTTACCTGGGGAGGGGGGGATGCTCATAGCACCTGAGGCCTTGGGGGTCCCATGAAGAGTCCTCCTGTGGATTGAACCCAAAACCAGGAGCAGAAGAGAGGGGACCTTGCTGGGGATGGCCACTTGCTCTGTGTGACCAGAGCAGGCTCAGAGCTCACAGCTGAAATGCCACGGCAGGACAGGGCCGGGGCCTGGGGCTAATTTTAGCCCCTCAGGGGTTTTATCTTACCACTTCCATTCTTGGAAAGTTCCCCCTGGGTAAATATAGTGAGGGCAGTGAGGTGGGGGGAGGCTAGGACAGGTGCTGGGGGCTGCCTGACCCATCTGAGCAGACACAAAGCATCTGCTTCACTGTTTCCTCAAAGGAATCACAGGGAACTGGGCAGTTTGGGGTCCCCTGCCAGGGTTGCCAGTCACCCAAATTCCCTCTTAAACCCTCTCCTAACCACCTTCTCCCCTTTCACAGCAACAAAAATGGCCATTTGCATCATCCAGAATTGCTTATTAAACACTAGAAGAACAAATGCCATCGAAGACAGTCCAGATTTCCCTCCTGAGGTGCTCCTACTTCTTCTCCCCTGGATGCACCTGCCAGAAGGAACCACAGCCATGGCTTTGTAAAATTAAGCAGCAGAGAGGAAGGCAGGAAACTTTACAGGGCAAACAAAAGGAGCAGAAAACAGCACTGGGGCTCTTATCAAAAGCTGTCAGCTGGGAAGTGTAATTGTATTTTATCCAGTTCCCTTGAAGCCTTCTCCCAAGTCCTCGGCAGTGGAGCAGGAACAGCCTGGCAGTTTGAGGCAGAGTTATCAGTGGCACAAGATAATGAGAGGGGAACCAAATTGTCCAGCAGAAAAATCTCCACTGCTGCAAGAAGTGAAATCAGGGGGCTCTGCAAAATGTATGATGTCCCCATGTTACCACCACCTGGTTTGTGGGCCCTGCTGAAGAGCAGGGAAATGCTCAGTATTGATTGCGTTTAGACTTTTGGCTTCCTCGTACTTTCACTCTCCAGATTCAGCCAAAAATAGGTTATTACTTCAACAAGGTCAGTTTCCCCAATGGAATTGTGGAGTATTACGTGGATAAACATGGGAGCAGGAGTGGAGAGTTCAAGGTTTACTGAGTGTCAAGAAGCTGCGACCACAACAAGGAGGCTGCGGTGAGAAAACCCACAAAACACAGAAATCAAAGCAGCCATTAAAAAGACAGTGTCATAAAGGGGAAAAAAAGGGAGTGCAGACAACAGAGTGAATACACGTCAGAAAATGTGAAATGTAGGAAACTTGGAGATGAAAGGAAAACCCTTGAAAGGGAAATTAATGATAAACTGCTTATTATTTTGTTGTTGTTGCTGCTCTTTAGTTGTTACCCAAGAAAGATCTTAGAAACAAGAGCAGCTCTTCGGTAAAGGAGCAGATTAAACCAAATACTAATGAGGAAGCACTTGCTGAGAAACCTCCTCAACTGGAATCACACACAGACATGCTCCTGGTGCTCCCTGCGCTGCTGCAGGGATGTGTTCCACGCATCCCATGTGGATATTTACATCAGCAGAGCCAGATAAACCCTGATGGGAGCCCAGTGAGAGGTGACTGATAAGCCTGACCCATTTTGGAGAAGCTTCCCAGTGCTTCAAACTCCAGGGAAGGCCAAGGAGGCAGGAAAACCCTTTACCTCTAGGAGCTCCTGGCGTGAGCATCTGTCCTGAGCCAGAGGCTAACCCGGCCTGGGCTCCAGCAAAGCAACTCTTTATCAGTTCTTCCTTCACTGGGGAAGAATTAGAAGGCAGAAGTGTACTTAATCCCAGTCAATAAGGTTTTTTGGGAAGGTAAATCCTGTCCAGAGTTGCTTCCATTAAAGAGATTATAGTTATTAAGGTAGCTGAGGAGAGCTAATGAGCTTTTGGATTTAAGGCTGCTAAGCATCCTGATTTAAAAGTTTGGAGTTAAACAGTGCCAAATAAATGATTTTGCAGGGATTAAGGATTTACTAACAGTCCTCAAGGTCAGAAACGCAGCTACTGAGTGGGGCTACTTTGAGCTGGGAGTCACTGCCAGACCGCAGTGAAGCCTTTGAGCTTGGGAGTTTCCCTCCATGCCGATCACATTCCAGCACTTATCCCTGTGGATTCTATTGGCCATCTCTCTGCCCAGCCGGGAGGTGGCTCCAGCAGCCCTGTGATTCAGGTATTCCCCAGGAGAGGGCACAGACATCCGCACAGAATTCCCTGGCTCCCTGCACATACCTGCACAGCCACCACTCCATTGTAGGCAATTCCCAATTTACTTGGTGCGTTAACACCCAAAATGCACAGTTAGACATGAAGGAGGAATCCAGCACCTGTTTCTTCTCCTCCTTGAGGAATTTCAGCAGCATTAGAGCCACAGGAGTTGGGCTCCCTGCTTCCACAGCCTTCTGGGAGCTCCCTTTTGGAGCCTGGAATCTCAGGATGGTTTGGGTTGGAAGGGACCTTAAAAACATCCAGTTCCACCCTCCACTAAACCAGGTTCCTCCAAGTTTATGCAGCCTGGCCTGGAACATTCCCAGGTGGAAATCCCTCAACAGGAACAGCACCTGTTCCAATCTGCAGATCCATCCATGGGGATTTTTGCTTATGGATATGTCTTCATGGATTCTCATTCACACTGAATTCCTTGTTTCTCTCCCATGGCTGAGCAGGCTTCAAGATCTGTCCTTTGTTGAGAGAGAGGGAGCAAAAAAGCTCAGATTCATAAAGCAACTTTGACTTTTCCCAACCCCACTGCCCTGCTCTGACTAACTCATTTATTACTCAGTAACCCCTACTAAGGGTTAGCATTTACTATAACCCTTACTCAGGGTTGTTACTCCAAAGGCTACTGGGTTTTGTATCCCCTCCCCCCCCCACTCCCCTAAAGAGCAGGAAAATACAGTTTCCAGGAGAATGCTCCAATCTACGTGCTGTTTGCAGGCAAGGGAAGCTACAATTAACACATCTTTCGCCTGAATTTCCCCCAAATGTAAACTGCAGCTTTATCAATTGTAGTCAGTGTTAATGCTAATAATCCAATTAAATGTAAGGCAAGTCTAATTAAGGTAAATGAAGGATTTCACTGGCAACATTAAGAACATTTAAAATTAGCAAGAAGGAAAAAAAGGCTGTGAAACACCTGGGGACTGAGTATACCCAAGAGCCAGGCCTAATTTTTTGCCTTAATAGCTAGAAAATCCCCATTTTTAAGGTGCACAGTGCAGTGGGAAATATTGATCAGGGGCTCAATAACAGGTCTGGGGTCTATTCTGGGGGTTCACAGGCTCATCCTGCCCCAAGTGAGGATGGAGAGCTCAGGACCAGCATCTCCTGCAGGTCCCCTCCTTGTTACTCAGCTCCCACAGGAGTATTAAAAACCTCCAAATGCTTATTTTCAGACTGATGACTGAAATAGCCTGCGCGGCTCTGCCAGGCAGATTTAAACTATCCACATGCATCTCCCAATGCAAATGGCAGCCTGAAGCACTTGGGAAAGCCTTCAAAACATCAAATCAACTCCTTTCACCTCATGTCTCACCACTCTGCAGATTTAATTGTAGGTTTGACTGTTGCTGCACAGCTCTAAGTAAAGTATTGATTCCAATCTCGTTCATAAACACAAGGCAAGTTTTCTGCACCTGGAATCCCCCTCTTCCCTGAGCATTCTCCCACCTCACCTGAGTTTGCCAGCACTCAGAAAATGTAACAACTCACCTTGACTTTTGAATTAATGACTAAAAAGAATGGGATAAAATAGCATTTTTCAATTACACCCTCAGCAGTGGGGCTGCGGATTCGTCACTCAAAAGCCACCAGGGAAATCTCTTCACCTGGAGCCTAGATCACCCACAAAGGTTGGACTAAGCTCCTCTCAGAGGCCAGAAGCTCTGGTTGCTCCTCAGGAAGCTTTGCAGTCAGCCTGGAGTCACCTGTGGTTGAGACACAAACAGCTTCCCAGGAGAAAGAAAACACTGAAGATATTTGGCTTTAATATCTAAAGATATTTAGGTTTATGTATAAAGAAAAATCTAATTAAAAAATATCAGAGTAGCACAGTGTAAAGAAGACACTAAGTTTTAACACAGCTTCATTAGTAATAATTTTTGGGTTGTTTTTAAAGAACCTAGGCAGTGCTGCACCCCCCAAAACCATTGAGGCCACCCAGTTTCTCTCCTGTAAAGGAAGGGGAAGTGGCACCACATTCACTTTTAGATAAGCTCATTACTTAAGATCCTTTAATTGACTTCACAATTCCAAGTGCGAAGTTGTTCTTTGAGTTAATTAATAAACAATGATCAGACCAGCCATTTATCTACTTTAAAAAGGCGAGGTGTTTATTTTTGTAGGGAATAAAAATAAATTGTAATACAAGTGAAACTTCCTGGGACAAATACATTTAGAGAGGAAAAAACCACAGTGCTTCTCTAGAGATGGACAGTTATTTTTTCAAGCAGTGCACAAACTAAACTGACACACAGGGCCATCATGGAACGTTCTGGAACAGGGGGTTTCACCACCCACAACTTACACAATTGTCCCTCAGCAGTGACACAGACAAACAGCAACACTGACATTTCCAGCCAGCACTACACACAATTTTGGGAATGTTCCTACAAAGATCAGTTTGTGGATGACAGGGAAGGTCCATCTGGGCTCGGGATGGGATCCAGTGCTACGAGTTACTCCAGGAGTATCTGCTACATTAAATACAGATGCATTTACAGAGAGAAATGGTGGGAGAGACACACCACGCACTGCCCTCCTGCCCCGCTCCTGCACTGCAGAGGGGCCATTAAATTAATGTAATTATTAACTGGACGTCAAGTTAATGTAATTATTACAACACCTGCCCCAACAAATGATACCGACTGCTGCTGGCACCCACCTGGCTGCCTGAACATGGACTTAACATAACCTAGTCCCTCAGCTAATTAATCAAGCTCTGGGTAGTAAATAAAACTGGTACATTCAGAGCAGCTTCTTCCCCCCAGGGAAGTGCCTGGATGTGCGTGAGGGCTGGGATGTAAACAAGGAATAACTGGGTTGGTCCCTACAAAAACAACCCCAGCACCCAGAGTTGTGGGACAGGCAGGAGTGACACAGACACTGCAGGAATTCTCCTGGTCCCTCATGGATATCCATTACTACACTGTGCCAAGGAATGATCCTTTGGGTGGTGACCCTCAGGGACTGAGGCTGCCCAAGGACCAGGCAGCAGTGCCTGGAACAGGAGCTCTTCCCTTGGAAATGCTTATCCTGTGGGTGCTGCAGCTTTGGGAGCTCCTGCCAGGGCTCTGTGTCTCCAAACCTGCTGGGAACAGCAGTCACAGGGCTCTTCAGCATGGAGATTCCAACCTGTAACCCCACAAGGTCTCACTCCAGGTGGAAATCCTCTGAAGCCCACCTTCAGCTCCTGGCAAATCCTGCTCTCCAGGATTCCAGAAGCTTCCTGAAGAAACTGAAGACAAGCAAAGCTTCCCAGCTGCCTCTAAGCAAGTGTCCTCCTCTATCCCAGGCATTTTTGCACCAGCCACACTGCAGGGGGAGTTTTCTTCCGAGGACTTAACTCAGCCAACCACTAAGCACAGGAACAGACCAGGCAGCCAGGAGGAAACTACACCTAAACCTTTAACAGACTGCTTTTTCTCACCTATTAAGAGGCCAGTGGAGAACTAAAACTATGGACAAACCCATTATTCCCTTTTTTTTCCAGCAGACCAAACAGCACCCATTGCATTTTCTCTGCCAACTGCAAAACAAAACACAGTTTAAGGATCCACCAGAGTGAAGTTCACATTAAGACATTTCAACTGAGAAATGAAGTTCCACAGGTCCCTCTTCTACTTCAAAGTAGTAGTTTTAACATAGAATGTGACCTACTGCAAGGTTACACCTGGTTGTAGCAGGAGGGACACTGAGCACAGGCAGGAGGGTCCTGGGGAAGCCTTGGAGGGACCTGGTGGAGCCAGAGGAGCTCCAGAAAAGAACAGCTTTACACAAACAGAGCCCACCCACAGCAAACCACATCCCTTCTCCCTCCCAGTTCTCCCAGTCAGAAGAATCCAAATGGAAGGAAGTTGCATTGTTCACTCAAGAGCTCCAAATAAAAGCAGGATTTCTGACCTCAGGACGCAGGGAAACTCCACTAGGAATAAATAAGTCACAGTAACTCTCATACAGGGCTTGCTGAAGCAGATTCCTATGTAGCAGCTTTTCCACTCCTTTAACACTTCCAGGAAACAGAGAATCAAGTCAGCAGGGCGTTCCATGAGGAGGGAACATAGGCTTCTTGGAATGCTTCAGGAAGGAGATCCCACCTGACCTTCGTTTTTGGTCTTCAAGCACCCCAGAGTTACCATCAAAACTAAAAAGCTTCTTGCTAATGGCTTTTCAAACCAATAAGCTCATGGAAAGCCAGGAAAGCCTGGAATCTTTTCCAGCTTCATAAATTACAGCACCAGCATGAATGATTTTTAATACACTGGAGGTTTGACCAAGTCTGTACACATTAAATGCAAGAGGTTTAAAAAGAGAGGACATGAATTTTTGTATTTCCAAGTATAAAGTCACCCATTGTTCTGTCACTGAAGTCGAAAGCAGAAAGATTACTACAAGCTTACTAACACTTGCAGGGTCTGAAGTGACCTGGTGGTGGTAACACACACCTGTAGTAACATTGTAGTCAAGAGGATTTGTAGAGATCAGGAATAATTAATAATAATTAAACTTTCTCAAGGTAATCTGTGGCAATTCCAAAGACAAGGCAACGTGTAAACATTTACGGAATCCTCCTGCAAGCTGGTTTTACACAATAATTAATCAATGGCATGTCTAAAACCTTCAGGAGTCAGTCAAAACCCTCTACAATTCTGTATCTCTAATGAAAATTAGAGATATTAAAGATATTAAAAGAACTGATGATCTCTAGAATACTTGGTCCTAAAAAATGCCTTTCTGGGCCTCATTTCCCATTTGAGATTGCTCCAAGAAGCCAGTACATTCTTGTACCACCTGGAAAGAAGAGACAGAGGCTGATCTGTAAGTCATAGCTGGGGCAGCATTTCGTGTGCTTGGTTTTTAATCAATCATTTGAGCTCCCACTCCTTCCTTGAAAACAACTCTATTATTTGCTTTATGACTGACAACCCCCCAGTATTAAAAAACTTCCTCTTTGCCATTCCAGGCAGTGAAGGAACTCTGTGTTCTTGGCTCTTGCCCTTTTAGAGTCTTTTGACATGCTTAATAAAATAGATATTTTCTTACCCAAAGTGAGACACTCAGGGGAGTTTTTGGTTGTTTTTTTTCTACTTTACCTTGAAGACCAAACTTCACCCAGTGATTTCACCCTGGGTTATAAACACAATGAGAGGCAGATATTGCATTTTATGATGCTATAATGGAATGTTTCTACTTCTTACTGGAGATTGGGAAGGCTCACTTCAATATTTGCTTCATAAAAGAGAAAAACTGATTTTAAAACGTAGCACCAAAACAACAGTTTCAAGAGCAAGCAAAAAAGCATCCTGAATTAACTGCACAAAGGGACTCTGTGCAATTAACCACATCTGTAGAAGCTTGTCCAGAACGTGGAATGTGGGACAGTTTTCCTGGGGGTGGAACATCCTCCACCTCTCTCTGGCCATGCTGTGATCTCAGAAATGCTCCTCAAGCCTTGGCCTTGACAAACAGCACCTGGGCTGAACCCTTGAGCTCTTCAAAAACAGTCTGTTCCCAGGAACTCTGCTGGATAATGAGCTCCTGGTTTTTAACCAACAGCCTTGGAAACTGATTTTTCTTGCCTGAACAAGTTGAACAACATTTTTATTGATTTTTAAACATTGTTTATTGATCTCGCAAAGAACATTATTGACCCAAATTGTGGTCAGGATGGAAAATGACTGTGACTAAAGCCAACTCAGGGGTCCTGAGTGAGACCCTTGGAGCTCTCCTAGACCACAGGTGGCTGCACCAGCATCTCCCTTGGAGCAGGACACCTCTCAGAGCCACAAAACTCTCAAGTTTGCTCTACTTGGAGGAGCCAGGGCTGAAACCTCAACCCTTTGCCTGCTGAGAACATGCAAAGGCATCCAACACGAGTCCTTCACTGAATTCCAGGGGAATTTCTCCCAGGGATATACCTGTACACACTCCTTTAGGGCTGTGGGATGCCACAGCAAATGGACTGGGAATGTTGCTCTCCTGGATTCTTAAGTACTTTAGAGCTGTAAGGAAGTTCAGCCTCCAAGGGAGTTGTGCTTTTAGTAAATCCTCCAGGAATCCTTTGGTAAATTGTTTACCTCCAGCTATGGATTCAGTGCTGTTAAGTGCTGCTTATGATTCTATGAAACCTTTAGGCCTAAACTGTTGGTCAAGCCCAGGGCCCAGTTTGGCAGTGTGGTCTACTCTGAACCTTGTGCCTCCACAGAAGGCTCCCCTTATTCCTTCTTATCCTGACCCTTTTCCATCCCCAGCCTCCAGGTGGATAATTTTTGGTTGGTTTTGGTTTTACAATGATTGATTTTCTCTTTTAGTGTGCTTTTTCTGCGTGTGCTTTAACCATGTATATGAAACAGTAGAGTGAACCTTGCCAATGAACTTGGTCACACTTCTACTGTTCCATGAAACCTGCTTTTGCTGGGTGTTCTTTGAGGGACCTTCAGACACTCATTTGTGACAGGGACACCCATTCCTTGGGGAAAAAAGTCCTTGTTTCTTTACAGGGCTTCTGTATAGATGCAATACATGTCCCTGTTTTAAACCTGCAACTTTGAACTGTATCTCCACTTGAGATTCCAGCACATGGAAGACTCCAAGTAGCATTAACAAGCCCTGGAGCCACAGCCATGTCCCAAGGTGTTCATGTTCACTTCATGTTCCAATGAGGGCTCACACCCCAATTTTCCTTTTGTCACAAAATTACCAAGTTCATTGCCACGAGAGACACTGTTCATCTCACCACATCTTGATGGTACAGACAAAACATCCCAGCAGTCCATGTAACTTTAACATCCAAGATAACATTCTCTGTAATCACTCAGCAAGTGATAAAATCATTTTAGGCCCCATTTCAATAAGAGAACACAGCTCATCTGTAATTGCTGCCTCATCAGTGGATGTGGAGAAAGCACATTGATCCCAGCTTAAAACGGAGTTACTGTCTTGCTTCAGCTTAACCAAGACCATAAAATAAGAGAGAAAAGTTCCACAGAAATGTTTTCCTATCTTTTCTCATTTCTAATCCTCCCTCTGGTCAAAAATCCATGTGTTACAGGCTGACTCTGGCTTGCTGCAGTAAATGAGGACCATAAGAACTTATTCTTCGAGAGGTCAGCTTAGAAAGAAGCTACTGAACTCAGGGGGATCAGCAAAGATCCTGGGGAGGCTGTAGCAGGTAAAAACCTCCTTAGAAATACTGACTACAAAGACCCAACACTACACTTTACACTACAATAATAAAAACAGCACATGGTGTGGCTGGACATGAGAGCAACCTCAGAAAAAGGCACGGGGGTTTGGTTTTGTGTAACAAAAATGCATAGGAAACAAAAACTGAGTCAGTTCTGCTACAAGGTGAGGGTCCATGCAGAGAGTCATTCACAGCTAAGAAAGGGTGTTGGGGGTTTTATCATTTTAAGATGAACTGGAATTTTTTTATCATTTTAAGATGACCTTGTACCAGCACTGAACACAGACAGATTGCATCCTCTCTCCTCTGGTTACAAACACTGCCCAACTCTCAGCATTATTTGGCCAGGATTTCTTCCAGCTTCAAACACCAGTGCTGGCAGGCAGCCACAAACCTTAAAACCACACGTGTTTCCACCAAAACCCGAGTTTACACGAGCTCCAGGAGCCTCCTGGTCAGCTCTGCATCATTCCAGCTGCACAGGGATATGTCCCAAACCCAACCTGCTCCCCCAGCACACCCTGTACTCACACTCAGCTGTAAATGGGGGTCTGCACCCTGTGGGGTCACCCCACCAGAGCCTGCTTCACCCAACAGTTCAGAGCTCCTCACTGGTGCTGAGCATTCCCGTCTGACACCTCCGTGGAGGCACCAAGATCCTGGTGGTGGTGAGACAGGTTCTCGTTGTGCTTCAGGTCCACAGCTGAGCCCCCAGCCCCAGGGGAGGTCCCATTGCTCAGCACAGGGGGTGCTGCCCCTCCATAGTCCTGAGGAGTGTTGGGCATGGGGGCTTTGGGAGCAGCATGTCCTGCTCTGGGGAAGGAGGAAGCTTCACCAGGCAAAGGACCGTCAAGGAAAGGAAGTTTCTACACAAATAAAAAGATGTTAAAAAAAATTAATAAAAGGTACTATTCACAGGTGTCAACAGTGTACAAAAAATCAGCTGTCAACACAAAAGCCCTGTGCCAGTGCCTCTTTTCCAGCACTGAAGTCCATGGGCACAGATCTTTACATGTTTGATACAAAGACCAGAGTTTAATTCGGAAAGCTGAAGTTTTCAGCATCCACATTAAACTGGCAAAGGACAGTGATAGCCTTCTCACTGGTATATTTTCAGATGTGTTTTTTAGTTTGTCTATGGGTGTTCTGGGTTTTTTTTAATACAAACAGCAAATCTACTGCTAGCAGAGCCTTGTCATTTAACCCCTCATTTTGCCCAGCTTACTGAAACAACTCTCCAGTGCCAATATTTAAACCCAGATACATTGGCCAAAGCCTTCATGGGATTTGAAATACTAAAGAAATATAAATAGCCTCACGTTTTCCAGTTCAGATGCATCGTCCTCCAGCTGCACCTTCTGGCTCATGCAGCTCAGCAGATGATCCAACACACACTGTTTTGGGTGCATCCCTTTGTCAAAGCGATTGTACATCCCACACCAAAACCTCAAGAACAGGGCAGGAAAAGGGAATTAGGAGGTCACTTGTGCCCTACTGCCAACATTCTGTTAAGAAAAGAATTTTCTTCAAGAATTCTTTTAAGAATTTTCAACAGCTTGTGGTAGGTAATTGATTGCAAAAAACCACCACAGCCTTGGATTATGAAATTCTGACTCAGTGGGCAAATTTTCATAAAGTTAAAAGACCTGACAGTAGGTATTAGAATAGGATGAAAATACACTTTTTTTTTTCTATAGCAGACTTACTGGAGACTTGGGCAGCTCGCCTTCAAGTCCTCTTTGCCCACCAGTAACCACATACAGCACTTAAAAACACATTTGCATCCCCCTCTCCCTCAGCAGGGACCAGACACAAAGCCAAACTCACCACCTCTTGTAACACTCTGGGCAAGCAACCAGAACACCCTTCTTGGGAAAAAAACCCTGACTGCATCATCCTGGGTGTGACTGGGCACCAAAATTCCTGCTTGAAAGACTTTCTTAATATATATTAAAAAGGAGAAAAAGAGGAACTTTCTCAAACAACTGTCTAGCCTATGACTTACATGTGACAGAGCAAGCAGTCAGGGGGTGTGTGGTTCTATCTTCATCTGAAGTTATGTTTTTCCTTGCCTTTCCTCACCCTCTTTCTCAACCCCAAAGAAAAAAATATTAAATTACAGCACCTGCACTTATTTAACCATTACCAGTGGACTGCTAATCTCAGTTTATGGGTAAGGAATGGAGGGGAAGGGTAAAACAAACCAAGCTGATCAGTGCAAATTTATTTTATTAAACCCGAATTATCAATCTACATCATAATGAAAGAAATCCCCCCTTCTTAAATGAGCAACTTACTGGAAACTGAAAGGCAGTGTGTTTGGTTGAAGTTCTTTGTAAGCTGTAAACCCTCTGTACAAAGGATTTCTCAATTCCTGCTTCCTCTGTAAGAGGAAAGGCCACAGAGAATGAGTCTTCTCGAAGATTCTGTCAAGTACAAATAACATCTAATCACTAAAAAAAAGAGGCAAGTGGATTAAGAACTCTTAACTGTTCAGAGGAGAATTAGATTAAGGAAGCTATGAATTATTTTTACACATTATCTGATTAATTACATAAACGCAAGATACATCCCTGAGGAACATATAATCCACCAGCCAATCCAGAAGGGCTTACTGTGGTCCAAATTAAAACATCTGTCTTCTGAGATATAATTTTTTAGCATCTCTCAAGACAATGCTACCCTTAACCAATCCAGAGTTATATTAAAACACACAAACACATCCAACCTGCCCCTTTCCTGACATTTCAAGTCACTTCTGGCTCTATCAACTACCAACTCACTTGAGATCCTCACGCTCCTTGTGGCAGGTCCCAAGGAAGTTGCCAAACTGGCAGGAGTAAACATGGTCATGGATTTCCAGAAGGAACCTCTCGTTGAACTCAAAGGAGCAGGGGAACTGCTGCATGAGCTGCCAGACACACTCCACAAACTGGGTGAACACGGGGGACACCTCCTTGGGGTCCCCATCCAAGTGGCCACACCTGGAGAGATGTAAACAGGGTTAAATCCTGTGTCACCCAACACAAAAAGAGCCCCCTAAACACTAAAATGGGAAGTCTTCTTCCAGTTCTTCAAGCTTATGGTTTGAACTCAGTAAAAGTCCTGAAAAACAGCAGCTGAGATCTTCCCTCAGGAGATAATTGCAAAAGAATGAATCAGAACCTTATTGATGGCACAGGCTGCCCAGGGCAGGGGGGGAGTCACCACCCCTGGAGTGGATGTGGCACTTGGGGACATGGGGGTGGGTTAATGGTTGGACTTTAGGATCTTGGAGGTCTTTTCCAACATTAATGATTCTGTGATTTTATGATTAGCACTCCTCAAATAATACAATTTTTCGGGTAGGAAAACACCCAGAATTCAGACAATGAATTCAAGCCTATAATTCTGCAAAGTAATAAAAAAACACTGATGAAATAACAGCCCTGGAAGATACTGGCTTTATGTCACCAACTCCAGTCTTTTCCAAATCTTCTCTCCCCTCACCTGTATTTTCCTTTACATTTTTCCTGGGAGCGCATAAACCTGAAGACACTGTATTGGTTTCCCAGTCAAGTCCCACCCAGTCACTCCACCCAAATAACCTGCTCCTCTTACCTGTGGGAGAACTTGTGGCCCATTGCAATCCACTCCTTTTCTATCAGAACCTGCAGTTTCAAAAGAGGGATTAAAAAAAAGAGCATTACTTTGGTTAAAAAAGAAAAGTGAAGCCTTTGATGCTAAAGCCTAAAAAGCTGCTGACTCTATAGTTACAAGTATATCCACAGAAATCAATGGGAACAGTAATTGTGATTTACAGATTATCCAGTTACCTGTGCAATGGCATTGTTGGAATGAGAACTTCAGCAAGTCTAGTACTATTTTGAGGGAGCTTCTATGTTCTTAAAGTCATAATATATAAGCACACCGAGCTAAAAGAATTAACAGCTTAATATTGCCCTATGTGCTATTTAACTCACCAAAATAAATCAGCAGCTGGAATTCAACAAATGTTTAACACACAAATAGGAATATAAGAAGTACAGCTGTGTATTGAGGAGCTCAGGAAGAGATCAGAACAACCAATTTCTATTTTAAATAGAATCCCTGTGCTAGCTATAGGAAAATAATAAGGAAGCAGTGTTTTCCTGAAAGATGTCTCAAAAGGAACCACATGACTGATGCTGCAGTCATTATTTCTTGCTGGATCATATCTAAAGATCAATTCCTGATCTCATCATGCAGAGGCTTAAAGAACAGAAGGCAGGAAAAACGCACAACAGAGTTTTTCAAAGACTTCATTTATATTGCTTATCAAATTTTTTCATTCCTCATTAATTCATTTATGAATAACCACTGTCAGGGGACTTGTGCCTATAAACTCTTGTCTCAAGGGACAGCCAAGGATGTATCTGTGTTAGTAATCGCTCCTGTTCCTAAGAAATTCATGTCTCTCAGTTCATGCAGAATTGTTCACAGCCAAAGCCCAGGCAGATGTTTCCTATGCTGATGTAATTTTAACTGTTAAAAAAACCTGTCGTATAATCCAGAAGCAAAAATAATAATAAAAGTAGCATGGAATGTAAGGAAACAGTCCTAGCATGGGAGAAGGCAAAATTTGCATTGTTGTGATTCCAGGGATTCTTATATGGATCTCTTTTGAGAAAGAGCAGCAGCTCTTCAGGTATTTAACAAGGGACGACTGGAAAGGCACATCCCAGACTGCACTGTATTCATGGAGGGATGGCTGCAAAAAAGAAGAAGCCCGCACTAGAAACAAACAGCCAAATTCACATGAAATGGCTTTTAAAAAGCTCTGAAATGAGGTAGATTTTACTGATATACAGGTTATACACTGCCTCGTGCTCGACAGTGAGTTCACCCAATTCGAAATCTCGGCAGATAAGAGACCTACATGACAAGCTCCTACAGCACTTTTTGGTGGATTGCAGCCAGAACTGCATCCTTTCCTCATCCATCTCTTGCTGAAACCTCTCATTAGTGGCTCTCATGTGGACATTCAAGGAAACAAAGATTCGGGAATTGTAAATCAACCCCTGCCTTTTGTGCCCACAGAGCAATTAAAGCTCATTACAGAATCAAAGCTCCTTTATATAGGTCACCTCCTGCTTGTGCCAGGAAAGGGCCTCAAACACTTAATTAGCGCCTGTTTACCTTTCCAATGCAGGAAGCACTTTTTAGTTTTGAATTTTTAAAATTCCAACATTGGTGTCCTTACCATGAAGCCTTTGAAGGTCCTGTAGAAGGGGTCCAAGAGGAGCCCAGCCAGGGAGCAGACCTGGGCTGTGCGATCCCACCCGTCGGAGCAGTGCACCAGGACACTGGCCTTCTCCTCCCTCACAGCCTGAGGAGACACCACACACAGCACTTCAGCACCTTTCCAGCTAGACTTCCGAAATAAATGCTACCCCTTCATCTATATTTACCTAAAACTCCAGAGGAATATTTGTCACTTCTCATCTGGACCACGGAAATGCACCAATGTCTGTGGGTTGAACATCAACCCACAGAAACCCCAACTAGAACGAAATGCTGCACCGTGTCTTGGCAGCAACAGACTGGCAAGAAACAGAGCCTGTGATCTCAAGTACTCAGTCTCCCGAAGGGCCAAGAATTCTCAGTCTCCTCCTCTGAGGAAAGATTTGGTGTATGGGTAAAGAATTGGACACATGGAGATCAGGAACTTCAAGACAAATTAGAAGAGCTGATCCCAACCTCCTCCCATATGGATCATCTTCTTCCCCTTGTACCAGTGGCAGGAAAACACAATAACATTTTCATGCTTGCTACATGGGAAAATTGTAAGAGACAATTACTCTCACGACTCTTGCAATGTTATTTCCTGCACACCCTTTACTCCTCCTAAAGAGCCCTAGTGACTTCTCTCCTTTTCCTGACCTGCAAAGCCATGAGCTCTGCAGAAATAAGGATTGTGTACAATAGTCAAAATTAGTGTCCACATCACATAAATCCAGCAAATAAACTGGTCAAAACAATCCTGCCATTAAAGCAGAGCAGGTAACTGAATAATGAGCCCAGGGTTATGAGTTGTTTGCACTACTGGACAGAACTGCTTCTATTTAATTTTATTCACATTCTGTGGTTTTACCTGTTTCAAATGAGTTCTAATAAAGCCTCAGAAACCACTTGCTGCAAAACAGCACACAGGACAACACCCCAACACTTTGTCACAGCAGTGTCTAGGAGAGAGCCCAGCTGGATGACCCACTTATGTCCTCCAAGTTGGTTTGGAGAGCTGAGGCCAACCTGGATAGCAGTGTTTTCCCACTGTCTCTCCACCTTCCCAAATGGACAACTACATGTTTTTTAATTCACCTGCAGGCTGGAGAGCAGTTTTACCTTGGCAAGGAAGACACCTGCATCCATGACAGCCTTGATGTGCCGTAACCAACCCGAGTTCTCCAGCCCAGTGAGGAAGTCGCTCATGGAGGGGGATTTCATTTCACACACTAAGAACAAACACAAAGGAATGAGCTGACACCCTGTGAACAGCATCTCCTGCACCTCCTCATTAGCTCTCCACAGCCTGGTATCCTAACAGCTACATTTTTAAAGTGTCAGCAGCAACATCCTGTCTAAAGGACACAGAAATTACTGGTTGAATACTTAAAATTCATAACTAAAAACTGCTGGTTTGTTTAAGAACTTCAGGCTCAGAAAATATCCTCCTCTGTTTTTCAATGGTAACTCATTCTTTTCTCAGCTCAGTTTTTTCCAACAAAGCGAGTGTTTAGCGATCTGTTACTTCACTATAAATCACCATCACACTCACATCTACAACCCTTCCCTCAGCATCACAGAGATTTGAAGACAGGAGAGTTCTCATTTACAGAGAGAGAAATAACATGTCTAACCTTGAAGGCAACTCAGACGCTGTAATGAAACCCAGCACAGAAAATACTGACAGTAATTAAGTTCACTAACAGTCCATAAGCACCAGAGAGTGCAGTTTTATCACTACTGAAGAATATGGGAGCAATCAAGTGTTTATTCTGCCTTCTCTTCCACCACAAAATAAATCTGCCAGGAACAGGGAATTGAGGACTCCTACTTGTGATCATCCCCCTCTTGATCCCCAATGGCTCAGGTAAGTATTTCTTCTGCTCTGCTTTGCTTTTTCCCCTAAGATAACAAGGAGCTTAATTACCTGAGGTTCTGCATTTTAATATACTTATGTATTAAAAAATGAATTTATGTATTAATCAAAAGAAATCAGAAATAAATGACAGGTAAGAACGAGGTACATATGAGATTCAAACCTTTGGAAGATCATGCCAAAAATGTATGTCAAATCAGAGATTAGAAATTTGAAACTGTATTTCAAATCAGATTCAATTCAGATAACACTGAAATACTCCCAACTCAATATATCAAACCCCAAAAAGTATTTCCTAAACAACCTCTGTTAGTTTTCTTTCAACACCTCATGAAGCAACCATGAGACTTAGTTGCAAAATGTAGTATTTCTAATGTAATAGCCTTTTCCTTTTAATTTGGCACATTAATTAAGGAATGCTGTTAGTGTTGGCTGCTGGTTTTGAACCACTACAAAACCAAGCACAAGAACAAATCAAATGTCAAGCAGGAAAGCATTTTAACCACAATGGTACTTTCAGCCACTTCCACAGAGCAAACAAAGCAAGACACTGACTCTGCTCCCAGCACAATGCTGTGCATGTAGGATTTGGATATTTTTTTGTCCAAAAGTGGCCAGGGGTAGCAAAGGCCAGTCCCTGGGCTGTACCCACCTTCCAGGAGTTTCTGCAGGCTGCTCCTCATCACATGAATGTTCTCTATGCCAATGAATTTGAAGCGGATGTTCTCATAGTTGTCCTCGTTCTCATAGCCCTTCCCAGCAGCTCGGTTGGCCATGGCATTCAACTGCCAAATCCAAGGGAATGGGAGAGAAAAGGAAGGGAAAATTACAACACTCTACAGAAAGAAATCAGCCTGTTTTGCAAGACATTCTTTCTTTTTAAAATCTCCCAGAAAATGGACTGAACAAAGCTGTTACTCAGCTGTACTTCCCCACCTCCCAGACATTAATTCCCTAAAATTACACCAGTGTCTCCAGTCCATTACTCATATGCAGAGGCTCATTAAGACCCTGTCTAGAATTTCCCCAATTTCTGCTGTCATCAAAGCAGGCAGAGAGACACTGAGCCTGCCCTAACTGTGCAGCTACCTAAGGAAATGCAGAGAGAAGCAAAGGAAAGCAAAACTAGGAAAGTCATTTTTCCCAGTAACATACATACATGGTGGGATAGAAATAGTAAGAGAATTCCAAAGCTTTTCACAGACATACATGCACAGATGAAATAAAGCCACCTGAGGGAAACATAGAAATATTCAAGTTGAGCAGGAAGAATACAGCAACCAACTGGAACTGCAGAAAAGTAGAAAAGAAGCCAGTTGCCCTAAAAATTAACCCAAACAGTTCAAGAGCTACAGGAAATCTTGAGTGGTGACAGAAAACAGAGCTCCACCTCCCCCCAGGTTACTCTGGGCAGAGGAGGGATTTGCCTCCATAGAGAGGAGGGAAGGAAAAGTCAGCTATGGTACAGACATGTTTAAGACTATCAAATAACTCCAGTGTTTCAGTTCTACCATCCAAAGTAAGGTATGTGGGGTTTGAAAGAGAAATGTCACCAATTATAAATTATCCCCTTTTCATCAAATATCTTAGAACAAAATTGCCATCAAGGATGGATTTCAGGGGAACATCTCTGACACTGGAAGCTGCCTGCACCAAAAAAATCTGCAGTGATTGCTATAAACATATACATCATTACAGAATAGGTGATCTCAGGAAATGTCGCAGTACAAAAAGGCAAAATAACACTGGAACAACAGGTGAAACATTCCCCATTTTCCCCAAAAGACTTTTCCCTTCTTGCCCTTGCCATAGTTTTAACTAAATATGCAGTGTCTATAAAATAACTGCAATATCTGAACAGTGAAGCAGGTTCTCAGAAAGCTCAATTTCAAAACAGTCAGTGCACTTTTAAATCTTTGCATTTAAATACTTGTGTGCTATGAAATTCCTTGTGTTCTAATTTCCTTACACCAACACTTCTAATCCATATGCTTACAAGAGAATCATTTGATTTGGTTCTTAAATTCAGTTCCTCGAGGTGACAGTCATTAGAGATTGAATTTTGCAAGTATTTTATCAATATCCTCTTAAATAAAACCCTCAGCTCTGAACTTCTGGCCCCAAACAGTGGCTATGGACCAGAAGAGCTGAAGTGTATTAAACTCCAAGCTGCACATCACTGGTGTTACTTTTAAAAGGCAAAAAAATGGAGGAATTGCTTTTCTCAGTTGTTATCAGATCCCACACAGCCGCACTTCCTGCCAGGTCTGCCAGTAAATATATAAATAATAGTGTATCTTTTTAATATTTATATATATTATAATTTTTATTTTAATATACAATATACAATTTATTACATATTATATAATAAATAGAACAATATAATTTATATTACACATATAAAATAATATACTTATATATATTTATTATATGAATAAAAAATATTATTTATCTGTATGTATAAATATATATATGTCAATTGCTTTTCTTAGTTGTTATCAGACCCCACACAGCCTCACTTCCTCCCAGGTCTGCCAATAAATACATTAAAAATATTTTATATTTTGTATATTTTTATACATATATATATATTATATATATAAAATATATATTATATATAATAAATATAATAATATAATTTATAGTGTAGAAATATAAATATATTTCTCCAAAATATATGTAATTATTATATAATAAAACATTTTATATAAATAAAATAAATATTTTATATAAACATATTTGTTATTTATAAATACATATTTATGTGTATATAAATAAAAAGTCCATATGGAGTCTTGTTTATTTTTATATATTCAAATAAATAAATAAATAGATAGATAAATAAGACTCCAGTGCCATGAAACTGCATTCTGAGGCTTCTTCCCAACTCAACACATGATGGACTCTCTGCAGGGATATGCCACAAACTTCAACCCAGGAGACTCCAGGAGTGCCAGATCCCAACAGCACTTAACTCTGCAGTAATATATCCTGAACCAGGTGACAACTCTGCAGTTATATATCCTGAACCAGGTGACCCTGCATCCCTGATCCCACACAGCCTAGAAAGCACTGGCAGAGTTGTTACCCTGGAATATTCTGAACTGGAAGAGAACCACAAGGATCATCAATGAGTAGAGTGACTCATACAGGGACTGACCCCACAGCCTCAGCATTAGCACCACACTCTAACCAACCGAGCTAATCTCAGTTGTGCCAGAGTAACCTGGAACCAGCTTTACTAATTCAGACATGAGGTACCGAAGCAGCCCAGAACCCCAGGAAGGTACCTTTGGCCTTGTGTCTACAACATACATGAAGGGGCTCCCGGGGTTGGCCTCTCGGATGGCCTGGAGCATCTGCTCGTCCTCCAGGCAGCGTGCGCTGAACCCGGCCAGGGGCTGACTGCAGCGGCACAGGGCAGCCTGCAACACACAAACACAGCTCACCCACAGCACCCCACACGGGATGAGCATTGACCCCACAGACATACAGGGTGAGCCCTGACCCCATAGCACCTCATACACACACATGGGGTGAGCACTGACCCCACACACACACACAAGGTGAGCACTGACCCCACAGCACCCCATACACACACATGGGGTGAGCACTGACCCCCCAGCATCTCATACACACACAGGGTGAGCACTGACCCTACAGCAACTCACACACACACAGGGTGAGCCCTGACCCCACAGCATCACACACACACAGAGGGTCACCCCTGATCCCACTGCACCTCTCACACACACAGGGGGTCAAACCTGATCCCACAGACCTACACACACACAGAGGGTCAAACCTGATCCCATAGACCTACACACACACAGAGGGTCACTCCGATCCCACAGCACCTCCCACCCACCCCAAACACCCACTGAATGGGTGTTAATTGTGTTCTCTTTCACTGAAAAACTGCTGCTAACTGGACCCACACAAACCTTACTGGGCTATTTCTCCAAGCGAGAGGTTTGGGAAACTTCATTAAGTAGAGAGGCCAAGAAACCTCACAGTGTGCTCTGCCTGATGATCAGGATCCCAAATGTTAGCAGTCCACAGAACCCCAGAATCCCAGAAGGGTTTGCTTGGAAGGGACCTCAAGACCACCTCATTCCACCCCCTAAGCAGTATGTTCCACCTTCCACTAGCCCAGGTTGCTCCAAGCCCTGTCCAACCTGGCCTTGGACACTTCCAGGGATCCAGGGGCAGCCACGGCCTCTCTGGGCAACCTATGCCAGGGCCTCCCCACCCTCACAGGGAAGGATTTATTCCCAATATCCCATCTAACCCTGCCCTCTGGCAGTTTAAAACCATTCCCCCTTGTCCTGTCACTATGTGCCCCTACAAAAAATCCCTCTCCCTCCTTTTCATAAGGCACTGGAAGGCCATAATTTCTCATGTTTTCTAGTTGGTTTCTATTTCCAAACCACTCTTTTCCACAGTTTTCCTTCTCAGTTGTTACTGTTCCACGCTCAGAAGTGCACTGAGTATGCTTTAAGTTGCCAGCACAACTCCATGCAGTGCCCAGGTCAAGGCACATTTCCTCAGGAAAACAACAATTTGGCTGTGACAGCATTTTCCTCACATCAGCATCTAAAACACTGCTGAGGCAGCAAAGTTAAAAAATTTACATTCTGGTCTTCAGTGGAAAAAAACAAAAAAATGAAACCTTCACTTATTGTGACCTAGTGGGGATTTATTTCAGGGTGGTTCCTCCTCTTCAATACTAATAAAATCTAGCTGAGTTAACATAGAACTTGGTAAAACATTATTGAATATAGCTAAACAGGAGATTTAAAAGCCCCACATCAGAAGGAATTGCTGAAAGTTGATTTAAATAAAAAGGAAGGTTGGAAAGTTTGGGCTTTTTGCAGAGCTCTGGATGCACCCCAAGTGTTTGTCTTCGGCTTATTCTGTGACTCAGAAAGAACTAATATTTAAAGCCATTAAGAGAAGCACAGTTCTCAAATGTCTCAAGTCTAATAATTATCTCATTATTTCCTGTCACTAGAAGGGAACTGGGCAAAAAGGGGAACCCTCGCTCTCACCCCAAGCCAGCACTAACATTGTTTTCCTTATACAAGTAAGAAAGCACCGGAATCCGCCCTCGGCTTCTGAACTTTGAACTTCCCATCACCACTGCCTTGGAGGCAGCTCGAGGCACCACGATTTCTGGAGGGTATGTGCTGCAAACCTGAGTGAGAAGAAAGAAAAAAAAAACAGATATTAGCACTGAGCAATTCAAAATCCATGAAAAATTCATCTTGAGCTCAGGACATTAAGATTTATTTAGGAAAATAACAGAGTAATAGGTTCAAAATAAAACAATGTGAAGGAAAGGATCAATTTTAAAAGTGAACCTAGAAAATGGACTGCACTGCACCCAGCACATATTAAAAGAAGTTCTTTAAATTCATAAATTTTATGAAAGTTTCCGATTTAGAATCACAGAATGGTTTGGGTTGGAAAGGACCTTAAAGATCATCTTGTCCCAACCCCCTGCCATGGGCAGGGACACCTCCCACTAGCCCAGGTTGCTCCAAGCCCCATCCAACCTGGCCTTAGACGCTTCCAGGGATGGGGCAGCCACAGCTTCTCTGGGCAACCTGTGCCAGGGCCTCCCCACCCTCACAGCCAAGAATTCTTTTTCACAAAAAGAGAAAGTAAGAACAACTATATTTTAAAAGTTCCCTCTAAATCTTATTCTGAAAAGGAGTTACCAGCAATCAGGAAGCACCCTCAGAGACCAGCTTTATCCTTCCTCCTCAAACCAGTACAGTCTCTCAGCATAGACTTCACAGATGAGCTCCTCCCCAAGCCTGGCTTTACATCAGGTTTGACAATTTAAACACACAGGCTGGAAACCCTGAGGAAATTCTAAAGCATTGGCACTTGAGAGTTACACTTGAGCAAGTACAGCCTCAGAGTGATTAATGATTTGAGCTGCTCACATTCAGGTGCCTTAATCAGCTACTGGAAACAGCATCTCTGCCATCACATCTCAATTCAGGCATCCAAACACATAGCCAGGTAAAATGAGCTGTCACTTCTGACAGCACAGGCTTGTATTTCTTCAACCCAAAGTGTAACAGCAAAGAAAGCTGCCCAGGGAAGAGAGTGGGGAGCAGGGGAAGGGATTCAGGACCGAATATGTTGGATTCTTCCTCAGAGTTGCCTGTTTTGGCTTTTTGACAGCCAGGTCTGACTGTTCCACATTAGAAGAAATAAAAAGGGAAATAATGTGTAACAGGATTTTGAACAAGCTTGCTGACAAATGCTGTTGTTTATTGTTGTTTAGATTCAAGATGGCCTTTCAAAGAAAATAACAGCAGCAGCCAGTTTGGACTGAAATGACAGAAAGGCTTTATAAAGCAGAAGATCCAACCAAGTAAGCAAAAGAAGGTCTGTTTTTCTCCTTCCCTCCCTAGTCCCTCTCCACTCTGCCTCACCCCCTACCAATCCAAACTGCTGCATTTATTTCTCTCCTACACATCTGTCCCTAGTCAGGTGGGACAGGCTTCAGAAATACCAAAAGCAGCTAAGGGTACTTCAGGCTTTTCCTAACAGATGGTTTGCCATTTCTCTATGTAGTGGTTTGGACTTTGTTTTCCCCCAGAGGCTAAGAAAAGTGGTAGACCCCAAGGGGTGGAAACCCCTGGAAGTTTTGGAGTTCTGTCCAATGGGCGCTCCTGCAAAAATGTCAACATCCCACAAGCTCACCGGAAGAGATGAGTTGTAGTTTGGTTGTTGAGGAGAGGTGGCCATGTTGTAGAGCCACGAGGAAGGGGCTCTGAGCCCCTTGGGCCCTCTGGGGCCTCCCAGCCCCTGGCTAGGGGCTGCGGGGACCTGGAACAGCATAAAGCTGGGCTAGGTGCCTGTAGTTATGCCGGGAGATGTTTTCTCCATGGGCGCAGAGCAGCAGCCGGCACTGGCCAGAGAAACGGTGGCAGAGAGCCAGAGATAAGACCTGAACTGAAGGAGCAGCAGAAGCAACATGCAGCACCAGAGAAAGGACTCCTGGAAGGAGAGCCGAGGAAAAGAGAGCCAGCAGCCTGAGAGACAGAGTTCTGGGGGTAAGACTGTACCAGCCCCCCAAACTCCTTTGAGACCTCCTGGAAGGAGGAAGATGATGGACTCTTACTTGAAAGAGCCTTGAAGTGCGACATGCACTGCAGAAAGGAGCTAGAGAGCTCCGAGAGGAATGCAGAGGGGGTGACCTTGGCTCCCCCCTCGCACTGCTGCCACGGTGGCAGCCTGAGAGACAGGGCACAGAGGCCCTGCAAGGAGCTGAGTCTCCTGGAGATACCAGACCGTCACGAAGACCCCCCTGTGTCTTCGTGATATGACGTGGTGATACGACCTTGTCTGGGGTTACGAAGCCCACGGAAGACCCCTCAGTTGTGAGGCGATGGGGCCGAGAGAGGTTGGATACCTCCCTCGTGAGTGCTGGCAGAAAGCCAGCTATCAGCTGCTGCATGCATGTGAAGAATACAGACTGCTGCCTCAGAAGATGCTGCTGTTCAGAGACTGGAAGGGATCTGTCCTTCTTTCCCTCCTGGACTTTTATTTGGAGGGGAGAAGAGATCTGATCCACTGTAAATACTATATGTCATGGTAGAGATAGTTGTGATCATGTGTATAATGTGATATGGTATTTATTTGTACAGTCATTGTAATATATTCCCTTTCCCCCACTTTGAGTCTGGTGTGTTTTGTCTGGAAAAACCCATCTCACATTAGGTTGAGATGTGGGAGGGGGAATGGAGCTAGGGGATTGGATTTTGGGGCTATCTCAAACCATGACACTCTAGCAGAACAATTCTCTGGTCCCTTGCCAGGGGGATCAAAGCAAACCAAGGTGACTCTGCAGCTCTTCTGTAGTATCATTATCTGCAACTTCCCATCAAGATGATGCTGCTTAAAAGCAAGAGAGCTCATTCCTCCCCAGAGGCAGCAGCAGAGTTGCTCTGTGTCATTAACAACAACAAGGAGATACTGCATTAAATGGCTACTTGGGGCAGGAATTACCTCGTAGTCCTTGTTAACATCCGTTATTTCCCAGTAGTCGTTTGGAATTCCCATGCGCTGGTAATCCAGTTTTAAATCAATTAGTTTCCACCCAATTTCCCGGTTCTCTTTAGACATTTTAGGATTGTAAGAGAAAGCATAAAGTTCTTCAGGTTTCACTGGGAAGAAGAAAGAAAAAAAATTAACTATTTAATAACTAAAGAGATGCAAAGACATACAGAGAGGCCAGAACTTCTGGAAATCAATCGTTCAGTGCTGCAGAGAAGAGTATTTGAGATATTTAAAACTTCTCAACCCCATATTTATAGGATTTTGGTCAGGGTAGTACCAAGTGCTGACAATTCCTCCTGAAATCCTCAGGAATTTCCAATACTCAGTTCCCACATGCAAGGAAATAGGCTTACAACATTTTGTTAGAATTAATTCTAAGTCTGAAGTGGTAATTTTTCCTGAACAAATGATTTCCTCCTAAATTCACTACAACAGGCACGTTAGATGGGATTTATGTCATAAACATTAACCCATAAATGACAACACATATTAAAAGATCTATTTTCTGTGGAGAGTTCACACAACAGCTCTTCCACACCTGAAAGTTCATCCTTCAACAACAAGTTCTAATCCTGAGAGTTGTCTGAAATGTTACTTTCAGCCCAACAAAGGCTTCGGGCTGGGTCTGACAAATGGCCATTTACCATCCCAACCTCCTTCCCTCTCTCCATAAAATGCAAATCCAGCCAATAACTCATTCAGCTAACTCCCAAGGCAGCAAGTGCTCCAGAGACAGAGGGAAACCTGTCAGGGGCTGATAAAGCAGGTAACCCCTAGCTGTCCATCACTCTGCCAAAAAACCATGAAGGGAACACACACTGACATTTTTTAAACCAAAAACAGAGCACTCAAAATCCTTAAGTAGAAGAAAAGAAAGAGTTACAGCATTTAGACAAACAACTACAAGAAACTGGTGTGCTCCCCTGCAGTGACACCTCCCAAGCTTCAAGGCACTACCTAAGTCTCTAATTTGCAAAACTCAAAGAACAGGGACAGCTTTTAAATGTAACACCAGAAACCTGCCAGATACAGCATAAGAGTTAGAACTGCAAAACTAAGAAAACGCCAAAGAGCACAAGGGGGATGCTGGGAATAGACACAAGCCTTAATATCAATTAAAAAAAAAAACTCGGCAAAACCCATTTCTCCTACAGGATTTCCAGCCCAGTCCTGTGAAGGGCAGCAAGAAGCTGCCTGGTGCCATCAATTCCCCTCCCTCAGACTAGTGACGTAATTTACAAATTGCAATTACAAATTACATCCTTGTAATAATAACACAACTCAGGTTCACTGAAGTAGCACCCCAAAAACAGAGGCAGAAGGCAGATAGGAACTCAGTGGAATGCTGTGCTGTAAGAAGAACAAGAAGCCTGAGGATTCAACTATGATGGAATAAAAAGCTGGAGCCAGAAGAAACCACAGGCTTTTGAGGATGTTTTGCTCACCCTCTTTCAGAGTGACTCCAAGTCAGGGCAGCCTGGGTGAAACACAGGGTGTCACAGCTGAGCAAACAGTGCAGAGCAGCTTAAACATGCTGCTGGAAACAAATCGAAGATGACAACGTTTAAGGCTTTATTTGTGGGATTCCCAGAGGTCAGCTGGAGAGGGCAGAACTGCACACAGAAAACAGCCAGGTCACATGAATGACTGACAGTGGCCAGGGATGGGATGTGACACTCGGTGTGAGTGACATGAGAAAAAAGCCTGGTACAGACTCAGTCAGGCAAATGAACCTTTCACAGGCCTCAAGAAGTTCCTTGCGGAACACCAGCTCATTCCCACTGCCACAGGATCATGGAACAGCCTGGATTGGAAGGGACCTTAAAGATCATCCCTTTCCACCCCCTGCCATGGGCAGGGACACCTTCCACTAGCCCAGCTTGCTCCAAGCCCCGTCCAACCTGACTTTGGACACTTCCACAGATGGGGCAGCCACAGCTTCTCTGGGCAACCTGTGCCAGGGCCTTCCCACCCTCACAGGGAAGAATTTCTTCCCAGTATCCCACCTAAACTGCTCTCTTTCATTCTCCCTTGTCCTGTCACTCTGGGTCCTTGTAAGTAGTCTATCTCCATCTTTCTTGTAGGCTTCAAAGACTGTGTTTAGTTAAGCAAATGTCTTGCTCTCTACTTCCTGAGCCCATCCTTTGTCTCTGGTGGGAGAAGCTGATTTCGACTCCACATCCTGCACTGAGAGCCCAAACCCAAGCTGGGGCAGACAGAGCTTCCCCAGGGCTCAGCCCAGCATTCCAGCTTAGAGAGCTCCAAGAATTCCCAGAAGAGACTCCCACTCCCAATACCTGGCTGTGAGAGCTTGAGCAGGGAGGTGAACACGTCATGGCAGTCCCGCTCCTGCCCCAGGACAAAGTGAGCCACGTGGAAGTTCTTGCAGTGGATAAGCAGGGGGTACCCAGCTGTGGTCAGGGGCAGCTTCTCCACACTTGCAATGTGGTGATGCAGGATCTGAAAAACAGGGAATAAACAACATTTTTCAGATAAGGCTGCGAGCAGCACAAGCAGAAATGAAGTTTCTGTAACACAATCAGCTACTTATGCTTCCTGCAGCTAACTAGCAGCAGAAAATGAGATTATTTGTGATTATTTATCAAACATAAACACACAGACTGCACCTAAAGGCCAGGTAACTAAAGCAGGACTGAAAAAACACAGATGCACAGAAATTACTTTCAGAGATTGACGTGCAGCTTGGTTTACCTGGTGCACTTTGCTTTCCCACTCTCATATGCAATATATTCTGTCATTCTCACTTTGCTTTAGAATCAATAAAATAGGCTCATTTCAGTGCTAATTCTGCACTTACAAAAGCTGTAAATTCAAGTTTGGTGGCTTGGTATATTGAGTTTGAGAGAGGAAATTACACAAGTTTTTTATATTCCTTGAACTGACACTAATTCCATGAGTGAACTCTATCAAGTCATGCCACCATTGTGCTCATTTCCTTCCAAACCAGCTGTTGGTATTAAAATGCTATAAAAGGTCATTGGAGCTGTGGAACTTCCAAACTTGTTTATTTTGGATATGAGAGCATGTAGTGACAGGACAAGGGGGAATGGCTTCCCACTGCCCTCTGGGCAGGATTAGATGGGATATTGGGAAGAAATTCTTGGCTGGGAGGGTGGTGAGGGCCTGGCACATGTTGCTCAGAGAAGCTGTGGCTGCCCCAGCCCTGGAAGTGTCCAAGGCCAGGTTGGAGCAACCTGGGCTAGTGGGAGGTGTCTCTGCCCATGGTAAGGGGGCAGGACTGGATGATCCTTCAAGTCCCTCCCAAACCAAATCAGCCTGTGACATAAAATAACTTTTATAGGTGTGTTTACACAGCCCCAGGCACCACAACATACCCATGTTTCCTTCCTGACTTCAGCAGAAGCCTCCACGTAGATCAGGTGCGTGGCTGTCAGGTACAATGTCCCATTGGCCACCTTCCTGTTCGCGTAGCGATCCAGCAACTTCACGTTCTCGACCTGCAACATAGAAAGAGGATGAAAAAACTACAGAATCCCAGAATCATTGAGGTTGGGAAAGTCCTCCAAGACCATCGAGTCCAAGCTGTGCCCAATCCCCACCTTGTCACCCAGTCCAGAGCACTGAGTGCTATATCCAGTCCCTCCTCGGACACCTCCAGGGGTGGGGACTCCACCACATCCTGGGCAGTTCCAATGCCTGACAGCCCTTGCCGTGGAAAAATTCCTCCTGATGTCCAACTTTGATGGAGGAATTATCTAAACACCTGTTGAACTCCAGTCATTCAGCTTCCAATAAGCAACTCATGAAGCAATACAGGAAAATACATGAATTTAAGTCTGCCCTACAACACCAGCTCAGCTTTATGCTATTATTTCTCCATGAATTAAAGCCAGAAAGGTTAAGCAAACAGCCAAGGTTCAGCACCAGTGTGAGTAACAGGCCGACCGGATGTGTAGCCAAGATGATTCCAGTTTGTTACCAGACAAGGCTGACAAATAACAAGACAAAGAACTGCAAAGAAAAACTTGTCTGTGTTCAGAGTAATCAAAGTGTTGCTCTGAAAGGAACAGCCTTCTCCAGTCTGACTTCCAACTGCTCCGTGCCTGTAAAAAAACATTAGGAGCTACTTCTTGTACCTCACTTCCTGGCCTGTAAGTGCATTTCATAAAGCACATCAAGCTAATTAATAAAAAGCAGCTTTAAAAAGTATCAGCACAGACATAATAAAATAGTTGACAGTATTTCATTGATTTCCTCCTGGCCTATTTGCCTCTTCATGAAGGTAGATGGAAATTTTCTTTCACCATTAAGCACAAATAATGGGGAAAAATAATTGGATGGATAACAAAAACAAGCTTTTTAACAGTATATGATAGATTAGCTTTGGGTATTGAATGTGTGAGTTTTCTTACATTGTCTGAGATAAGCCATGGAAAATGTCAGCAAAGAAACTTGTAGAACAGAGGTAGAGGCTGAATGATTTCTTAGCATGTCATATTTTTCAGCAAATATAACTATTATAGATAATATTTCCCTTTTTCAGGGCACTAGACACAAGCAGGACCAGCAAAGCAACACAGGGAACAGGGGAAAGAGCATCCCCAAAGCAATACCCTAGAGAATAAACCAAAATATAACAATATAACAACCTCCATGGCAGCAAAAGGTAAAATTAAATTACCAACCGCTGCCTCAAGTAAATGCAATTTATTTTTAGCCGCCTGAACACAGCACTACCGGAGCTCCTGTTTCACTGAATTTGACGGGGAAAAAAAGGACATTTGATTCACTCTTTGCGACTGAGGGGGGGGTGGATACAAAGGAAATTTTCAGGGATTGCCGCCAAAACACTTTGTGTCACCCCCTGCAAACCCGCTTCCCAACACGGCGGCGGAGCCACCAGCACCTTCACACCGCGGCTTTAAACCCGCCGCGCTCAGACCTGAGGGCGCGCAGGGGGTGTTGCCCCGACGGGGATCAAACACGGCGCGTGCAGCCAAATAAATCCCGCCGTTAAATGGAATAAGCTCAGTGAGGGTTACCTTTGGGGTGCTGATGTGCTCCATGGCCGCCTGGCCCCGCCGGCCTGACGGGCCGCCCCGCCGCCATGAGGGACCGCCCGCCCCGCCCCGCCCCGCCCCGCCCAGGGCTCGCGAGAGCCGCGCGGCGCCGCCGCCGCCATATTGGGTGAGGGTATCGCTGAGGGCACAGCCCGCCGGGAACGGCCCGGGATTCCTCTCCTGGAATCCCCGGGATGCCCTTCCCGAGGAATATGTGAGGGAAAAGCCCCTTTTCCCTCTCAAAATGTACGGCCAACAGTGTTGCCCTCAATGGGCTAATAGCCCTCCCCACTGGTGTAAGGGATCAGAGGTGCATTTCACATTAATGCTCGGCACACTCAGCAGAGCTAATAATACCTGTTTGTCAGGTTTTCCCTGTATTTTAATTTCAGAGCACGGCGCTGCCTCTCACGGATACCTAGCCTTGATCCCGAAGAACTGCTTTAATTCAAGTGCTTGCAATGAGTGTTAATGTCCCACACAGCGGGGGGGGCAGCTGCTTCCCCAGGTGTTCTTTCCAACCTAAGTCCCAATTTCCTGAGAAATTCCCTTCAGCAGGGTGATCTTGTGTGGAGTCTGAGAATTTACAGGTTTTAATTATTACATAATGAGAATCACAGACTGGTTTGGGTTGAAAAGGGGCCTTAAAGCACATATAATTCCAACCCCTGTCACAGGCAGGGACACCTTCCATGGGTGTTTTTCCAATTGGGGATATTGGTGTGATGAGCCAGTGAAGTGTTTTTATGGATCCCAGCAAGAAAAGACTTGAACTCCATAAGGTGTTGATTAAAACACTTTATTAGAGATAAGAAATCTTTGTTCGCGAAGCCTAGCCATGATTAGAGATAACAAGAAAAGGGAAAAGGGGATACCCTGCCATTCCTTCCCTGGTGGGAATCTCAAGCTGTGTAGGATCAAATGGACCCCAGCCAGGGAACACTGCACAGATCTGGCTTCATCCTTTCATCTGTACCCTCAGAATTAACCAAATCTGAAATTCCTACCCCTCATACAAACATTCCATACTTGTACAAACCCACACTGTTTGTACTTCCAGGGAAGAGGAGACACATGGGGTGTAAATCCTGGGTGTGGAGCAGCACAGACTCCTCCTCTGCTATTAGTGAGGGCAGAATTTATTAATTACAGCTTTGCATTTGTGCTCCACATAATCCAAAATCGGTTTTCCCCCCATTAGCCTCTCCTGGGGTTTGCAGAAGGATGAGGATACTTTAGAAGGTTACTAATAAACAGAGTGGGTATGGTTGAAGGGACTCCACAATACTCCACGATGTGGGTGTATAATATCAACTCTTCTTCCTCCTCTTCCCAAAGGAAATGGCACACACAGAAGGCAAAAATAAAAAAAAATGAGGGAAGAAATAAGCACGTGGAGATTAAAAGAGCTGGAGTAACAGCTGCATTGCCCAGCCAGGCACTATCACCCTCACAGCTTATTCCCAAACTAATCATTATGCCACAGGGATCAGTTTGAGCAGCAATCCCAAGGAATAAAGAGAGCTGACTTCTTCCAGGGAGCTTTGCCCCAATAATAGATGTATTGTCCACATCTCTCTGCAATCTGCATTTACTGAGCCTGAGGAGTTGAGGCAAAGGGAGGTGTCAGAAGAAAATAAATGGAGAATGAGGCCACAGAGTTGAGCTCAGCAAATACATTTTGAGTGTATTTGAGGAGGAAGGTGAACTCATAAAAAAGGACCTTATAACCACCCAGGTCAGTGATGAATGGGGCTGATTTTGTTGGATGTATGACAGAACTGACACAGAGCAGGACTTGTACCAGGCCACCAAGGCCATGTCCCAGGCTTGACTGAACTTGTGAGTACAGCTCACAGCACCTTCAGACTACACATTTTTGCTGCATTTTAAGTCACATTTATTATAGAATTTCTCCTATACTACAGGAATATGTAACTCTTTTGATCTTGCTCTGAGTTCCTTACACTGACATTGATTCTGCCATTCACCCAGTGCCCACCCTCAGGCTGGACAGGTTTTGTATGGAGAGAAGAGGAGCTTTCTGAATTTTTTTTCAATCTGCAGAGCAGTTTGAAGAGCAATTTCTGTAATGTCATTTTTATTAGTCACTCACCCTTTAGGAAGTGTTTAACAGGCAGATAAAATCTAACATAATAAATCTCTATCAACAAAACAGTCAAATCTTGTGTGATGCGGATGAAAATTACATTTTTGGGAATATATTTGAGAAAAGAACAATTTATTGTGTACGTTTACTGTGAGAAGGATGGGAGGGGCATTACCAGACACCCACACTGCAAGCTCCTGAAATACAAGTACCAAAGGGGCTGTTGGAAAAGGAGTCTTGTTTACAAGTCTTATCAAGAGAATGGTGCCAAAAATACACTGAGATAATAAGTTTAGATACAATTCAGTGCACACAGACCCGCCCAGAGCCCAGATCCTGTCATTTTGGGAGCAGGCAGCACAAGGAATGTCATGACCAAGTCCATCAGTGTGCTGATGCCAAGGCCAGCTGAAACACCAGGCAGGAATTTGGCCTTCAGAGTTTGTTTTTCTCACTTTAGTGGTACTCAAGAAATAGCTGTGTCAAGAAAGAGCCTCAGGGAGAACACATTTTGCCCATATATTAGAATTTTGACTGTCACAAATACAGTCTGAAGTATCTTCTCAGAGAAGAAAAATTTACAAGTAGCTTCATTCGGGGAATATGAGGCTGCTGAGAAGAATGAAAGCAGAGCTGGTCATGGGCTCCTGCAAACCTTAACCCTTGGAATTGTCCTGATTCTCAAGGGCCCTTCACTGGAAATTTTTAAGTGAATTTTGATATCATGAGGTGGTATCAGAGTCTTTATGTGAGGAGCTGCAGCATCACTATGTAACCTGGGCTAGTGGAAGGTGTCCCTGCCCATGGCAGGGGCTGAAACTGGATGATCTTTAAGGTCCCTCCCAACCCAAACCAGTCTGGGACTCTGGGATTCTATTTACAGCCTCTGCTAATAGACCCAAAATGATTCAACTGATGAGTTTCCCTGAAGGTTTTGAAAGTAGCTCATAGAAAAAAATTTGTACCATTTCTTACCCCTTTTTCTGCTGACAGTGATGGTCCCCTCAGTGCTACCAGTGTGGGTCAGGTGGTTCCTAAAGCCTCATTGCTCCGGTTGTACTGCAGTTGAGTCTTCCATGTCCTGGGACATCCAGAGATCTGATGGACAAAACACAGTTAGTTCATCTCTTGTACCACTGAAGGAGTCACAGCACTGAGCTGCCCCCGAGCTGATCCTGCTGCAGTAATTCCAAACTCCTGATCCTGATCTCCCTTCCAAAAGTTTTACAACACCAAGAGGTTGTGATTGTACCAGACACCAACAGTTTGCATGAAGGGACCATCCCTCTCCTCCTCTAAATTCAATACAATCAGATGGAGCAACCAGGTGTCCTGGATATTTTTAGATTCCCTGGTTGTGTTGCTTTGCTGTAGATTAATAACCTGCTGCTCATGCTGTGCTGGGACTGTGGGACAGCCCCCCCCACCTGTTCAGAGTCAGAAGGGGTTTATTATTTAAAGCATCACTCACAGAAATGGAAAATCACTGTGAAGGAAGGAAAGGTTTGGGAGAGTGTTTTTTTTTCCTTTGCAGTTGCTGTGGCTGGATGTTTTTAGTGGAAAGAAAATAAAATGTCATCATAACAAATCTGGTGAAATCACCTGACACTTGTGTCCACTTCCAGCAGAGTTTAAGAAGGGAACTGAAGAACACACAGTTTCATTGTTGCTCTTGGAAGTGAACCGAATGCATGAACAAAGAGCTCAGACAGGGAAGTTTCTTCTCTTTTCCAGTGAATAGCCAGGAGCAGGTTGTGATGATTCTCATGTTCAGAATTATTCTACAAGATTCTTTGTGTTTATTGCCTTGCAATTCAAGCTGCACTTCTTGTTTTTAAAAATCTTATAATTAAGTGGCCTGGTTTGTACCCCTAGAATTAAAACAGTCTCCCTGAACATCACAAGCCATGCTCATATAAATTTTACTTGCTGCCTAAACTTGAGAAAACAGACGTAAATCTGACTTTCACAAAGAGATGAGTTGCTGAGAAGTCCCTGGCATGAACATTCATGGAATGAGACTGTGAGGGAAGGCTGAGCAAGGCGAAAGCAAATGTGTTTACAGTCTCCAACAAACCTCTGTAGATCAGGTTTTGCAGTGTGTGTCTGTCACTGCTGGGGGAGAACAAAGCCTTCAAACCTCCCAGAGCCTGTCCCTAAGGACACAGAGCTGTTCTCCCTCACCCTGCTGGCAAGTGGGAAAGTTGTTTCCTGGAACTTTTTTTTACCAGCTGTCATTGCACCTTGGGCTCCCAGTTGGATTAAAGCTCTGCATGGATGAATGAGTTGATGACTGAGAGCTGGGAATGATTGTCTTCCCCCTGGCATTGTCTTCTGCCTGACTCTAACACCTCAAAAAGATAAGAGATCATGTGGAATTAGCTCCAGAGCAGGGCAGGTGCTCTGTAAGGATCCGATATTCCTCTGGTGTAAGACGTGATCTGCAATCCACCAGTGATCCAGTGCATTCCAGAGCCTGAATAGAATTTTCTCTGCAATCCGAACATGTTCCAGGGTCTTAAACTCTTTGTTGCAGCACACAAAGCTCTGACCCAGTCAAGCCTTGTTAGCAGTGGCAAATTTATTCCTAACTGCTTTTCTCTGATGCAATGGAGTTGTTCCTTTTTTGAGACAGGCCTCAATCCTTGCCTCTCAGCAAGCTATTGAAACCTATCTGAGGGAATTCGGATGTGGGGTTAGGGAAGCTATTGAAAAATGCCAAGAACTGTATAATACAGGAAGGAGAGCAGGGATGGTACTGAAATGCAGAACGGTATTTGGATGTCACAGCATCTGGAGAGCTGAGATGGTGTTTGGCAAGTGACAGAGAGGGATATAATTCAGGACTGGAGCCAGACTCCAGCTTTCCTTGGCTGCAGAGAGAATCTCCTCTGGGCTTTTCCCCCGACATACTCAGAAAGTTGTTTTTTCCCATTTGTACTGAAGTTCAGACTTCAGGATCTCTGCCTGCACTGTGTGTGCACAGTATTTTAGTGGGAAAATCAGCTCGACCTTTTCCTGAGGCCCAGCTTTCATTCATAGGTAAACAGAGGGGCTTCTGGAGAGAGCTTCTTGTTAGGCAGCAAATTAATGAGGGATGTCCCTAGGGCTTGCAGGGGAAAAAAATCCTTTAGGATCCCTCTATGCTGTCTCTCCTAAAGCCTCCTTCTCTATGTTGTGCTAATCTGTGGGTTTGACTCTATTGTTTAATTACAGTTCTAATCATTTTATTCATGCTTCATTTCCCACTGTAAATAAAAGGAATTTTAGGCTGCACTTTGCTTTTTTCTTACGAGAGGCTGAGTAAATTTGCCCTTTTTTAAAAAAGTGACCGATTATTTCATTGTGAAATTGTGCTCATCTTGACAACATGGCTGGGCTGAGTCATCCCACTGTGAGGGGGAGCAGCCCAGGGAACACAGAGGGAAAACTACAGGTTGTTTGTCACCAGCAGTGTGGGGAGATCTTAAACTCTGAGTGACAGCAAATGGCAGCAGGATGACTTGGTACTTCCACACTCAAATCCAACATAGTCTGGTGAAATCCTTGGTGGGTTTATCTATAGGGACAGTAGCAAATTTCAAAGGAAGGCAGACTAAATGTGGATGTTTATTCTAAGGACAGCCCACTCCTACCTGCTTCCAGAGGGGCTCCCTGACTTCCCAAAGGCAGTTGCCCACAAGCCACATTTGCCTGTTCCAGCGTGCAGTGGTTCTGAGTTGCAGTGTGCTTTGTTAGGTTTCATTTCCAAGGAATATCATCATCCCAGAACTTCCATCTCATCTCTGTCCACTGCTGACAGGGTCAAAATGGCTTTACGAAATAAGCTGGAAAAAAATATTGGAGAAGAGTGAAGGGGCAGAGAGGGAAATAACAATCTTACCAATAGTGTTTTCCCCAGGCCTTCGCATTCCAATGGCTCTACTACTCTCTCCATTCCCTGCTGTTTTTTACCCAGATCTGCCTGAGAATGTGCAAACACCAGAACCAGCTCTGTACAGTCATCCAGCACCGGAAGACCCATCCGTGTTCATCCAACCATCCATCCATCCATCCATCCATCCCAGTTACCACCACACTGGTTCATGTGGTCTTGTTCCAATATCCCAGCCCCATGTGGATAGATTGGCTGGTTTTATTCCCAAGCACCCTGCACCCACAGGATCTTCATGTGGGGCTGCTGCAGGGAACAGTCTTTTCAAAGCCACCTCTTTAACTGAGGTGTCACAAGGTTGTTTTAGCTGGAGAGCAATGGAAATGCCATGGGGAATGGTGGATCCCATTCAGTTCTTCCTGCTGAGCTGATGCTGTGCAATGCCAAAGCCCTGCCCAGCACCCACTGGAACATCTGTTACAGCAGGAACGTGGGCAGATGAAGCAGGAATATTTCTACGGTGAACTGGAGAAAGAATATGTGCTTGTCTGATAAAGTACTCCAAGGAACCTCTAAAAGCAAACTTGACAGAGGGCACTTTGTCCAGCAGCTCTTTGCACTCTCAGCTACCAAGAAGGGGTGACAAAAAGTCCGCAGTGTGAAGAAGCACAGGCCTCTTTCATGCCCTTGGACAAAAACCAATGGAAGGGGAGAACCCAGCTGGCTTCCGCTGGCAGTGACACTGGGAATTGTGGAACAGAGTGTTTATCAGGTGTAGGTCAGCCCTGCCACATTCACTCACCCACTGCTGACCTGGCACCATCACCCTCAACTCTCGGTGAGACCTCACTTTGGAAAGACTGTGGCATCACCCACCCCCAGGCAGAGCCTTGTTCCCCCTGGATAAATCCTTCCAGTCCAGAAGGGCTGGTTTATACTCACACTGTGAGCCAATAAACACTGACTAACAACTGCCATTTCTCACTTTCCCCCCCCATTTGTCTTTGATAGGAAACCTCAGAAGGGAAACACAACAAACCCCCAGGTAGTTCTAGGTAGGGAACTTGGACACAGACATCCCACTATTTCCATTGACTGAGCCAATTGTGTTTAAACAGGCAGGAATGTTGGTCACTTCCAAGGGAAAAAGCTTTGGAAGAGTCAGGTGTGTCCTCACACTCCGTTAACAGTGGGATGAAGGTGTAAGAGACCTGCCTGGGCAAACAGAAATGTGGAGAAAGAGTCCCAAAAGAGAGTCCTAAGAGGAGTTTTGTTGTTATCTTAATAAGATACTTAATAGAAAACTTAGTCTTTACACTTAAAGGCAGAATTCTTCTTCTTTACACTTACAATAAACTGGGCAATTAACACTTTGTCATGCTAATGAGGCCATCTACCTTCTAGGTGCAGAGGGTATCATGTATTTTATATCAACAAACTAAGGCTGGCTCAGAACCTCATTAGCCCTGAAGGAACCAACACTACAAAGCAATTTCTTCCCAGTTTGTTTGCAGTAGAAATCTTTCCTCTTTCTTTTTTCTCTTTCCTGCTGAACCCAAGGTAGTTACTGAAAGGCCACAGCAATTCAGTTGCTCATCAGCAGAGCAAACTTGTGTCTAGAGCTCATATTTCATTCTCCTGGACCACCTCAGCTTAGTCAATTCTTTACAAGGTTAAATGAAAAACTAAAAGATGCAGCAAAGCAGAAAAAAAAAAAAAAAGACCTTTCATCGCAGGGATGAAGAAGATTTTAACTGAATAACAACACAAAGTTGAGGAAGAATCCAATAAGGTTTCTTTCCAAAGAGATGAAAAGCGGGTTTTTATTCTGTTCAGATTTCAGGGCCTGTGTAACAAAGCTCATCTGGAACATTTGTTTCACTTAACATTTGGAAAGCAAAGAGCCTCCCCTGGCCAGCTCATGGATAAGTCATTCCTGGCATGTCACAGTTCACCCCCTGAACTGTGCCTTTGGTGAACGGGGCTCAGGAGCCTCGGGGGAAAGGAGTATGATCAGAAAACACATCATAAAACATGATCATTCTGGAAACAAAACTGTACAGAGTGAAGAAAAAAAAATCCTAAACCTTAAATCCTCTTACCTGGATGTTCAAACCAACGTGTGACACTGATGTTCCTTCTTTTTTCATCAGCTCCCCTCCACAAGCCTATACAAAGCAGAACTGCTCAGTTTGCACCGCAGCTGTGCGTCTCCCATCTACTCTTTATTCCCAAAGACTTCATTATCTCCCTCATAAATACTTCAGCCCTTGGCACATCTGGGATGCCAGACAGAATCTACCGCTCTATGGCCTTGGAAGCTGTTTTGAAATTCCCTGGTCCCAAGAAATGCCCTTGCAGGGATAATTTGCTGTTTCTCATCCCAGTCAGACACTCAGCCAGGTGAGGAATGCTCTGGGAACATTTGTAATGAATTATAATCACCAATCACTCTGTGTTTTGTAACATTAAACAAAATACTTCACTGAACAAAAGTTTCAGTCCGTCCAGGATGTTCATGTCCATGATTGCAAAGGAGATTCCCAGTGATCTTCCTCCCCACCATTTCTCCAGCAGTGCAATCTGACGGAGACATTCCAGCCCAGGAATGAATAAATAAATAAATCTGTGTAATGGTTATATTTGCCCAGCTGAGATCTTGTTCAATCTTATTGTTTTCAAAATGGAAGCCTAAAGTTTTTCATTTGCCGACATAAGTGCTGGCCCAGTATAATCTTAAGAAAATAAATTATATATTTCAGATGTCACTCCTTTCATTGAGAGTCCATGAGTGTTAGAAAACAAAGATTGTCAATGTAATATAGACTTCTATTGCCATTTCTTCTGTTGAGACCATTGCTCTGGGAAATGTTGAAGTCCTTTCTCCCTTCTTAGGCTGTTTTTAATTCACAGAAAGGTTTCTGCAGTGGCTGCATGTCATGGTAGAGATAGTTGTGATCGTGTGTATAATGTGTTATAATATTTATTTGTACAGTCATTGTAATATATTCCCTTTCCCCCATTTGTAGTCTGGTGTGTTTTGTCTGGAAAAAAACATCTCACATTGGGTTGAGATGTGGGAGGGGGAATGGAGCTAGGGGATTGGATTTTGGGGCTATCTCAAACCATGACACTGCATAATAAAATAAATACATTAGCATCTCAAATTTTGGGTTTTTTTCCAGGCAGCTTTGTCAGTTATTTACAACCTCTTAAGGAAATAAATGAGTCTAATGTCCTAGTTAGAACAGCTGGGACCGATTCATCACTGGATGGGTGTAGCCCAAAACTGTGTATTCTATGGCCCTCCATGCCATTTTCCCAGGAACTGTTGTAGGGGGGGGGAGCCTGCAAGGTGGGGGAGGTGTGTTCCTGTCCTCATACCCTTTTATGGAATTCCCCCACTCTGAGGGAACGAACTGAGCATCCTTTTATGGAATTCCTCGCTCTGAGGGAACAACTGACCATTCCTGCCTGAACTGGAGAATATATAAACCTGGAGTTTCAGAACCTTACCACCACTCGTGGGATCGAGAGGAAGGCTGCAGCTCACCGCTCTCAACCAGACTGAGACCACCACCCTCAACTGGACTGCAATCACCACTTTTGACCAGACTGCAGCAGCTCTCCCACCAGCAGGTTTTTCCCCTCTCCCTTTACTGTGGACTCAACGGGGGGCCCAAGGAACAACACTTTGTTCATGCCCCAGGGTGCTGGGTTATACATTTGGGTTTTGTGGGTTAAAACCAATTGTTTGTATAATTGTACTTACTGTATTATTTTAATAAATTGTTATTCTGACTTATAATCTCTCCTTTGAGTTGAGTTCATTTCCCCTGCTGTTTAACTCTTAAACCAGCACATCTAGTAACCAATGTAACCACAGTTACCTTTGTTTACCCCATTTAACTTGATGGTCATGTTTGTGTCTCCACTCTGCCATAGTTCAGGTACTAGCAGAGCTGTGTCTCCATCTTCTCACATCCACACACGGACCCTCATGGTGTCCTTCTCACCTGTGTTTTAGGACACCTGGATCCCCTGATCCCCTGAGGGATCCCACAGTGTGTCAGCAGCCACAGATGCAGCTTTCACAGGTAAAGGTACCACTGGGAGCGCCGAAACAATCACAATGGGCCTGGAGGAATCTTAATTAATGCCACAAAGCTGTGGCACAAAGCTGGTGCCACAGGTTCTGACTGATGGCAATTTTCCTGTCTGGGTCATCTCCAGAGGTGGAAACTCCAAGTTTTCAACTCCCAGGCTTTCTCAGGCTCAGACAGACCATCCTGTTATTTCCATCTTGATCACATTTTCAAGACCTTCAGCTTTTTTGTGGCAGCATCTGACCTTCTATACTCAGTGTTTCATGTTCATTTACTAAGTGGATGAGGCATCCAGTCTCTGTGTCAATCATGCTGCTGTAAAATAGAATCACAGGGGAAAAAAAGATCAAAAACAGGTTGGCAGATGCCTCTGGAGGCCACCTAGTCCAACCTCCTGCTCAAGGGAAGGAATTAAGGTTCAATTAAGGTAAGTATAATAAGTACCTACATTAGAAAGTCTGAGAGATGCAAGAGAAAAGAGGGCTGACACAAGATCAGCTGTTGGACCTGAGAATCCTAAAGCTAGTATCCCCTTCAGTAACTCTAATATTTCTTTTAGTGTGAATTATTTCATACTCTTCTGTTATATCTTTATTTTCTAACATGCAAGTTTGTGGATTTTATTAATTGCTTTGGGCTGCAAGGCTCAAAGCAGAGCAATTTAAAGGCAGACAGGAAGAAAAGCAGCACAGTAATGCAGCAGTGTGTGGCAGTGACAATTTAATATGCACCAGCAGTGCAAGGCTGACCTGCCACCCCTCCTCTAATGCCTTCAGCTGTGCTTCACCAGAGACCATCAGCCTGAGCAATACTGGGCTTACCAATTAACCAAGAGTAGATTGCAGTTTGGAAGGCAGTAAACAGAGCTGTGGTGTTGGCTGTGGTTGTTCTGACAGGCAGGGATTTCTCTCAGTCACTGTGTGTATCAAACCCCATCCATCACACTGGGAATCACTGAGAGAGCACGGGGAGCATCCATGGGAAGGGCTGTTCTTCAGTTTGAAATGACTTGGGGTTTGTTATGATTTTCTTTTCTTGAACCATCTCTCCTCTGCTGTACCCAAGGAGGGATATGCACAAGGATCAGCTCCTGGGGAGCCACAATTCCAGAGGCTGATGGAGCTATTTCAGGCTGCCAAAGGTCGTGAGGTGGGGTCAGTCCCTTCTCCCAAGTAACAAGTGCAGGACAAGAGTAAACAGCCTCAAGTTGTGCCAGGAGAGGTTTAGGTTGGATATTGGGAAAATTCCTTCCTGGGAAGGGCTGTCCAGCCCTGGCACAGCTGCCCAGGGCAGAGGTGGAGTCCCCATCCCTGGAGGGATTTAACAGCCATGTGGATGTGGCACTTGGGGACATGGGTTAGTGGTGGCCTTGGCAGCGCTGGGGGAATGGTTGGACTCAATGGCTTTAGAGGGATTTTCCACCCTAAATGACTCCGTCAGTCTGTGATTCTGTAAGCTCAGTTTAAGTGCCTGAATTGAAGGAGAAGCTGCAGAGCACAGGTTTTGTTCACAAGGTGTGTGTGGCAGAAATGCCCTCAGGGTTTTCGGGGTATGTTCTGAACTCTCTGTGTCAGGGGCAGGGAAACAAGGTACCCACACGCAGTTCTGCAAACCCACCCCTGACTTGCACCAGCCCTTAGTTCAGTTTCAGGGCTCCACAGGGCACTGCAGTCCTGACCTAACTTGTCACCAGCCTTTCCTGGTGATATCTTCTTCTGGGGAGTTTGCCAAGCACCGAATCCTCCTCATCAGTGACACTTCTGCAGCTGGGAAAATGTCACCCAGCTGAGAATAAAGTCTAATTCCTATATAACATATGCCTCACTCAAGCACATCAAGGCTGGCTCTTCAGTCCTACAATCCTGCTTGTCTCTGCCATTTCTCTCAGCTCCTGTCCCTCCAAACCGTCTGTGGAACAGGTTATTTCTGCCTGGCATTCCAGCAGAGCTCAGGAATTTGTTGCAGTACCAAAGGGGAGCTTTGCTGTCAGAAGGGACTCTGTGAAATAAACAGAGAAATAAAACCTCATCCCAGAGTTTCAGCTTCATTAGAGCCAGTAAGTCCATACCCCAGGACAGGTGGACTCTTTCTGCACACTCATCTGATTACATTAATTGATAATTAAAGAAGGTTTCCAGACCAAACAGTGCCCTTTATTTCAAATGTGCAACCTTGCTACTCTTTCAGTGGGGATATGATCCAGGGCTTGATCTGGGAATTGCACTGCTGGTTATGCCAGGGAAATTCGTATGTCGTACATATGTTGATATCATGCAGGACAGAACAAGCTCCAGCTTGGTGTTGTTGCCTGGCTTTGGTCTTTCCAGATGGCTGACAGGAGAAAAAGGGGGTAAATTTCCATAGCTGGGACAGGTGAAAAACAGTGAATGGAAAAGAATGAGTTATTTTTATCTTCTCTGTCAACTAAAAGATTTTAGACCAAATGTTCAGCTGATTAATCACGTTGAAAAGTTTTATTTTAGGTGAGAAACTGGCCCTTTCAATTTTCCCTTTGCTTGGGGACATGAGTTAGTTGGCCTTGACAGTGCTGGGAGAATGGTTGGACCCCATGGTCTGAGAGGGCTTTTCCAACTTAAATGATTCCATGACTCCATGATCCTGAAAAAGGCCTTACAAGCCTCTTGGTGTGGATGTTGGTTAAGAACACAGAGAGATGCTCTACAGGCAAGCTGTGCCTTCTGAAAAGTGGATCCCTTCCCACCATCTCGCACCATGGGAACACATAGAAAATGGGGCTGTTTCCCTAGTATCTCTCTGGGCTAGTGCTGGGGCTTTGTGTCCAGCTCTGCTGAACTTTGCTGATGGGCAATATCTCTCCTTCCAAGGAGGGAGCTAAAAGTAAAAGCCAGTTTTATCCTCCGTGTGTATCCCACTGTCACTGGGAACCAGAGATCTCTGGAATCCCGCAGGGGCTGCCAAGGCTGTGGTTTCCCAGTCACTGGCACCCTCTGGTGTCAGAGAACACAGGCAGGATTTGATTGCTCAGGGAAAGTCCGAGTTGGGTTCTTTGGGAGGAGTTTCTTTTCAGGCCTGTGCCACGTTGTTGCTGCTCTTTCCAAGTCCTGCTGGCACCTCTCCTGTCACCTGGATGACGTGTTGGGCTGTGTCTTGGGAAAGGGAAGATGCTGGAAACCAAACTAGACTGAAAAATGACAAAAAAAGCAGGCATGAGAACAAATATTTCACTTGTTTTAGATAATAGAATAAATTGCCATTTGGGGTTAGGTTCTTAATCTCACGTAGAGTTATGTAATCCTGCCTAAAGACAGTTTCTTGTGCAGCTCAGGCATTATCCCTGAAATGTCTGTATGCACAAATTCAGGTGGGTATTTTAGGTTGCATGTTCCTGTATTTTCCTGACCCTTGACTGAGTTAGATGTGCTTCTGTAACTGTGACTGAGATGCTATTTTAGATGTCTAAGATGGTAAGATTTGCAGAGCTGGATACCATCTCTTGCCCCTGGAATACATGGATGTCTGGGAGGGAAATGCATTTCTTGCAGTACCTCTGATGTAGGCACAGCAAAGATCAAGCTGGGAGTCATTGCTCTGTGTACAACATAATAATACTGGCATTTGGAGGGAGGAGATAGTTGGCAGAGTACGGAAAAGCCTTCTCAGAGAGGGCAAAATCAGAGGCAGATCTCAGTGAAAGTGCAGTTTCCAATTCCTAGCGCAGCCTAAGAGTATTCCCTGCTGGAATACATCAGCCACTGGAGATGTGAATTAACCCTTCAGGACAGACACCTCTCAGATGGCTGGAAAATGAAGGGCAACAGTGGCTAAACTTCAAAGCCCCGCTTTAAATTGCCCCCCTTTTTTTTTGCAGACTGATTATTTTGCATTGTATCAGAGATCAGTGGGAAGAGAAGAAAGACTTTGAGCAGGAGACTAAAGTAACACATGACAGAGCTGTTCCATGTCTTAATGTCTGGGGATTTAATCCCGTATCTCTGAGGCCAGCTGGGAAGAATAGAAGACTTTTCTTGGCATTAGATGAAAATTAAAACACTTATGAGAAATAATGGTCAAGCTGAAAGAGGTTCAGAGGTTGAGGTTTGGCTTTGATCAAGTATCCGGAAATACCAGAGCCTCTTCAAATGCTCTGAACCCCTTGGTAATGAAGGGGGCAAGAAGGACACCTTGCTTTTTCAACATTTTCTGTTGTTCCCTGGTCATAGGAATATAATGAAATGTGACCACTTTCTACTCAAAATCAATCAGGGAGGCTCTTGTTTTAATGGCCATGGAGCAGAAATAAAAATACAGTAAAAATACAAAGTGACCTGAACTTTTCTAAAGTTCTCAAAAGATTTGAGTCCTAGGAGGGCACAAGTTGGTGAACTGTTTATCTTCCTCAAATATTTCCCCTTGCCTAAATGCCAAGGGGGCAGTTTTACTGTCCATGCCTGTGGTTCAGTGCACTTCCCAGCTCCCTCCCCAGCTCCCTTCCCTTCCCTCCCCAGTTTCCTTCCCTTCCCCTCCCCTTCCTTTCCCAAACCTTCTCTTTCCAAATCTTCCCTTCCCTCATTGCTTTGTGTTCACATAAGTGTTGTCAGAACATTTTAGGGGACATCTGGGTCCAAATCCATCCCAGATGGTGACTGAGGGAAATGAAGAGCGTGGCACCAGGAGAAGATGTGATCCCTGTTGTATCACAGGGGCTGCGTCCTGTTTATCCCAGCCTTTGAGGTGGAGCTGTGATGGGAAACTGGAGCAACAAACAACATTCAGCTTCCCAGGGTTTGCTCACATGTTGTTTAGTGGGAAATCAGGATAAAAATCTGGAGGGAGGGAGTCTGCACTCTCCAGGGTCTTCCCTTGCTCTGCAAGGCCCAGTTTCATGGTTTACAACCTGAGACATCCCTGTGCTGCAGTGGGATGAACCTCTGCAGTGCAATCCCAAACCAATGGATTAAAATGAGGGATTGGGAGCAGATGCCCAAGGCATAGGGCACAGAGGATAAAGCCAGAGCCCAGGGCAGGTGTGAGGGGCACAAGCCCTGCCAGGGACGGGACTGAGGGCCCACACTGGGCGACTCCCAACTTTCCATTTGGCACAGCCAGCACTGTCATAGAAAAGAAAACCCCTTTGCCCCTTGCAAGACCCTCTCCAGATGTTCCCAGGATTGGAATTCGCCCATTCTTCGTGTCAGGCACGCTCATCATTTCTGTCACATCAATGGTTATCAAGGGGCAGTGTCTGCAGGGAAGTGTCAGGATAGACAACCACAAGAGACATCAGAATAACTTCATCCAAGAAACAAGAGCCATCAGAAATCTCTGAGAGGACTTGTACCGAGAAATACCAGAGTCTTGCCCTGGACACCCAAATCACTGCTTCCTTTGTTCCAGCTCAGGTACCACACTGGCAGCTGAAAACCCTTTGGTGACAGAGCGCTTTTGGAAGAATTTCTCTTTGCTGGTTTGCATGTTTTCCGTGTGTCCATCTGCCTTTCCCTGGGACTCACCGAGATCTGAAACTTGGGTCCCGACCCTCCCTTTGCTGCTTCGCTTTGCTCCTCTGGAAGTTTAAAAAAGGCAAGGGATTTGGCCAAGCTTATCCCATCTTCTTTGCTTAAGAGAACTGTGAAGGATATGTTCCTGCATGAAATTACCAGATAATTTTCTTGTCTTCATTTTCAGTTTTTCAAGTGTTCTTAGGGGAAGCACTGCCAGACTTTCAACATATTGTTATGGTTACCACCTTGATAAATATAACCCAATTCTGTCTGTTCTCCCCTCTCTCTGAGCCTTCTCTCCTGACTCCTTATTCTCTCTCCTATCAAGCAGAAGTTTCTTTTCTTTATTTTCAGCACCTCCACAGCCTTTTCCTCAACCAGTTTCCAAAATCTTCATGGCTGCTCTTCACCTTTTCTGCCACCTCTCAGTTGCTCTGAAAATGTTCATTCCAGTTCCCTGCCAGAGCATAGAAAAGCCTCCAGCTTGTTCAAACTTCAGTGAAACTGGGGTTTTTTGCGCCTTCTGTTGCTCTGATTGAGAGAAGGTCTTTGTAACTGCTCACAGATCCTCCTCCAAGGAGCTGTAGCTCACAACAAGTTGACCTCAGGGCTGATCCAGTCCTACTGTTCCATTGTACATCTCCATGGAGTCTATTGGCAGGGCAGGAATTATTTCTATATTATTTTCTGTATTATTTGATGCAGCACCTTGCACACTTTTCTTGTCCGACAGGTAATAAACACACACACACAGAGAAATAAAAATTAACTGGCTATTCCCCAGCCTAAGAGACACCCTGACCATGCTCTGGTGAGCCCAGATGCTGCAAACGTCTGGAGTTAGGCTGATGAAGCAGGATTTGAGCTGTCCTGGTCCTTCTCAGTGACTGCAGTTCAGGTGTAAATGCCAAGTCTCTGGTAGCAGTGTTTTACACTTGCCTGCTGCATAAAAATTAAACAAAAAATAATAGTAAGAGCCCAAGGGTCAGAGACTCATCCAGTTCAGAGCTGGAGATTTTCAAAGCAGGTTTTCCTGTGAGATTCCAGCAACCCAGGCTTCTAATCCTTTAAACTCTAAAGCAGCTGCATCTCAAAAAAGAAAGAAAAACTCACAAACGAACTAACAAAAATCTCCAGACTGGTTTGAAGTCCGAACACTTTGTGATTCGAGGTGGAACGAAGGTTTGGTTCAGCTCTTACTGCATTGGACTCTTGGTTTCCACCTGCAGTTGCAGCTTTGTTTGGCACCACCTGGGCCTGAGCTTTATATGGACTGAGCTTGCCTGAGCTTTACAGGGATGGAGCTCACCTGAGCTTTACATAGAGCTCATCCTGATCCTTACACAGGTAGAGCTCACCTGAGCTTTACATGGACTGAGCTCACCTGATCCTCACACAGAAGCCACGAGGACTCCTCTCCTGAAAATCAGACTTATCACATCTGAACAATATCTGAACAACCAGGAGCACTCAGGCAGAACAGCCGCTCCCAAAGCACCCTCTGGAAATCACCATCTCAATGAGCTCTGCCTTCCCCTTTCCCACGTGGGGTCCTTAGGGGAGGGGGGTCATTGGGCTGGGCAGCCTTTTTTGACAGCAAGAAGGGCTCATTCCAGAGGGGCGAGCCCAGCAGGGAACACAGGAACATGGAATTTCCTCCTCAAAATACCTGGGGTGGAAAAGTGCAGAAATGAGGTTGGGTCTTGAGGCAGGAGAAAAACAGAGGTGGAGTTGGGGGCAGAGGACAAATCACCAGGAGCGAAGTCAAAGTCTCACTCAGGGAACATTCAAGACCTGCATTATACTGAAGTCTGTTGGATATTGCCGGCTCAGCCACAAAATAATTCTCCCAAAAGGACTAATGGTGTTAAATCCATGGAATGAGCCATCTCTGTCCTGTTCTCTTTGCTGAGGAGGCCAAGCCCCCCCCCCCCTCTTGTTTCTTGTTTCCCTGCTCAGACAGGTCTGACTCTCTCTTCACCTTCAAGCCTCCCTCAATCCTACAATTCCATTGTAAAATCCTGATTCTGGGATCTGGTACCGCAGCTACAAACCGGGAAGTTTCCAGTTTGTGCTTTTAGAATAACAGGAATTTTTAATCAGCTCCCTACATAAAATCGACGAGGGGGAATGTGCATTTCCCTAAATAAGAGAAACAACCCTCACACTGAAAATAAAGACTTCTCTCTGAGGGCTATTTCCATGGTAACTCGTAAATTCGGAGCTCCAGCTGTGTTGGCTGCGGGAAAAGGTAACAGGGTTGTTTGTTGTTGTTAATAATGGGAAACCATTGTTGTTAATAATGGGAAACCATCACCACTGTCCTGTCATGCAAAAAAAGCCTGGACTGCTTTGGTTTAAAACCTCCCCGAAGCTGGCAAAGAACGAGCTTGCACAATTTCACCCCCGGCAGCTGGAAGACTAAGATGAACAGAAGGAATGAGAGGAGAAAATGATTCATGATTTAACCTCGTTGTTCACAACCAGCATCCCAAAATATCCACGTGTCCCTTTTGATCCTGTCAAAATTCCAAGTGGGTCACAAGTTACGTAAGTATGTTGTTGTATATTGATTTTATACACAATTAAATATAAGCGTATACAATTTCATACATGATTCTATGTCTGGTTTTGCAGTGGTTAAGGGAACATCACAGCACACAACAGCCCACGGCAAAATGCAGATGAAAGATTTTGAATTAGGGAAAAAAATACCCCCCAAAACCACACACACACACACAAAAAAAAACCCTCCTCACATAAAAACACAGCCACACATTCTGACCCTGAACAGGAACTCTCCGGTTGGTTTCCAAGAGTTTATCCCTGCAAAGTGAGGTGGTGGAGTCCCAAAATAATCCACGTTGTTAAAGACGTGTGTGCAGAGAGAGGAAATCGGTAAGGGCAGCCAGGAAAGTGTTAATTGTTAACGCAAGGAACACCTCCAGGAATCTCTTTGCATTTGAATCCCTGATTTAGCAGGGTTTTCATACTCTTTTAACCAGAAAGATGGGAGGAAATAATTGCATCCCTTCTCTTTCCTGAGGCACATTTGCTCCTGCTGAACTCTGCACAGTGCTGAGCATTTGGTAAAGCCCAGCTAAGGCTGCTTTTCCTCATAACAACAAAGAATTCAAGTTAATATTTAGTCTGGGCTTAATAGTGCTGAGGTTGAGCCTGTGAGTAAACTAGAATTTACCTTAAGGCAAATTCAGCTTTGGACTTGAAGTGTCACTTCAGTGATTTGATGGCATATCACTCACCCCTGGCTGTCTGGGAAGGCTGCTCGGGATTTTCTGGATCATTCCCATGGATTTATAGGATTAGGTCCCACGCACTCAGCCAACCTTACACTTGCAGGGCTGAAATGCAGCAGGGCAAATGCACGTGCCAATTTGGAAAGGTCTCTGGTTCCAAACAGAGATTTCACTTAACAATTCTGAATCCAGGGATCTCTTTACCCATGTTTGCCAAAAAGCCAAATAAAAATGAGGCATGAGAGGTGAGCGACTGGCAAAGGTGATGAGACTAATGTTGTTGGCATGTTGATTTATGACTCAACTGAACCTCCAAACTCGTTAATAAAGCATAAATGTGCAAACTGTTCTCAAATATTAAACCAAAAATCAGCAGAAGGGAGACAATTCTGCACAAATGTTTCTAAAATTCGGATCACTGGACAGCTTCCCTCTACAACCACTGACATCACTCCTAAAAATTGTATGGGACCAGCTTTTGTGCACATTAAATATGTTTTGGAATCTTCAAGCCTCCAGACGTGGATCCTATTAACACACAGTTGGGAGAGGACTAAGAAAGACCCCAAATGGTCTGGTTTTATTTTCAGTTCAAAGCTGAAAAAGTCACTGCCACTCCCGGGCTGCTGCAGGGTCTTCGTAACGCTGTAGGATTTTCCCATGTAGATGAAACTTCTGGAGAGCTCAAAACATTTTGTTCCTTGACACTCATGGATTGCACTCTGTGTAGGGAAAGCAAAAGTGCAAAAGAGCCTTTGGAATTTCCAACTCCAAAGACAGAAACTAGACCAGCTTAAAGCTTCGAAGACTATTTTTTTCCTACATTTTTGGATTAAAATCTGCTTTATATCCATGTAATTCATTATCCATGTTAAACAGGTAAAAATTATCTTGATACCGGTTTGAACCAGCTACACCTCAGAGCCTGCTGGAAGCTGGTTATCCCTGGATTTTCTTTCTACTCCAGAAATGTTATTTCTCACTTGTGACCGTGTGTTGTCCCCAGTCTCCCTCCTCTGACACTTCGGCTACTGATGAGATCCTGAAGGAATGAAGTTTTGGTACCAGGATAACCCTGGGCTTTCCATGAAGTTTTTGTACCAGGATACCCCTGAGCTTTCCACGTTTTGGTACCAGGATAACCCTGGACTTTCCGTATCCCGGTTCTCTGCTGCTGACAGTGCCCAACCACTGTGCCATTCCCAGCAGGAACCTGCTCCCTGCGGGAATGAGGGAGGGAAATGAGGAAGGTGGAGGTGGAGGAGCCGCAAATGGTTTTCAATTAGTGGGTCCTCCATTGTCGCTGCAAAGAGGGGATTAGGGGCAGGTCCCGGGGGGAGATAAAACCTCCTGGAGCGGGAGCTCAGGCAGTGCCCAAAAGGAGGGGGAAGAAGGGGCAGCTTGTTGCCAGTGCCCAGTATGGCTCGGGGTGTGCTCTGTGCCCTGCTGCTGGCGCTGGGCTGCGCCCTGGGCCGGGCGGGGGAGTATTGCCACGGCTGGTCGGGGGGTGCCCAGCGCTGGCACCGCGGCTTCCAGTGCCCCGAGCGCTCGGACGGCCCCCTGGCCACGCTATGCTGCGGCTCCTGCAGCCTCCGCTACTGCTGCTCGGCCCCCGAGAGCCGCCTGGACCAGGGCAGATGCCCCGGGGAGCCCCTGCCCAGCCCCAGGACCCCTGTGCCAGGTGAGCTTTGCTAGCGTGCAGAGGGAATGTCGGCTGTGCTTCCTTCTGTGCCACCTTCCCTTGGTGGCATCGGCCGGGCCCCTTCTTTTCTTTGTCCCCGCAGCTCCAAGCTGTCACCTCCGCGGCAGAAAGGGTTGGAGCGCTGGCACCCTTCGCTGGGAACAGGGAATAACTGGGGGGTTCACTCAGAAGGCTTTTCTGTCAGTCCTGCTCCTAGAAAACCCTCTAAACTACTAACAGAGTACCCTGCGAACACCTCTGGTGTTCATATCCCCGTGGAACGTGTTGCTGATCTATTATGGGTTGGACTCGATGATCTCAGAGTTCTTTTCCAACCTAGTTGATTCCGTGATTCTGGATGATTCTATTAATGCATGTGCTCTAAGTAACATATTTAACTTCAGTTCGGGCTTGTATCCCTCAAACCCAAACTGTGCAGGCAATGCAACCCCAGTTTAAGTACTAACTGTAAAACTCGGCTAATTTCTACTTTATCACACACGAGTGACCAGCAGCTGTGTCACCTGAGTTCTGGAAGAGCTCTTGCACGGATTAACGGCCGGGGCTATAGGACTGACCCTCTGCATTTTGAGCTTTCTCAAGTGACCTGCTGTAACAATTCCCAGTGTCTGATCCTGCTGCAGCAAAAGAGTCGAGAGTGAAACCACTCTGGGCTACCCCTGGTGCAAGGATTGAGAGCAGAGTATACCCTGGAATGCCCGTGGATGATTGTTCCTAATGCCTCTTTGCGATTTCAGTGCCCGTGTACCTGCCTTTCCTCCTCGTCGGCTCCGTCTTCGTGGCATTTATTGTTGGTGGCGCCTGCGTTGGAATTTGCTGCTGCAAATGCTTCAAATCCCGAGCTGAGGGGCAGCAAAGTGGGCTTGCACCCGGCCAGACTTGGCTACTAGAGCCTGACGTTCCTTCTGGCCTCCCCAGCTCTGCCCTCAGGGGCTCCCTGGGCAGCGCCCCTCCAAGCAGCATCTGCACGGCTCTGCCTCCACCCCTCCCTGTCCTCGGGCTGGCTCAAAACCCTCGGTTCTTCTCCCCTCCATGCGCCAGTGCACAGCTCTCACACCCTTCCCGTGCTCTCCACGGGATCCCAAGGGATCACACTCCAGCACCGTTCCTTAAAAGAACAATTCATGGACATGGTGCTGAGGCAGCTCTTGGAGTGGCACAGGGTAAGCCAGGGGTGTTCTCAGCAGTTCATGTCTGACTGCCACTCACAGCACCCACCTGCAACTGCCTCACGGTCATCATGACTACTTTGGGACTGAATTGAGGACTTGGAAATATTTGGTGCTACTAGGAAGTGCATCAATTTTGGCTTTTTACAGCTCTGAGGGCACCATTTCAGAACTTATTTTAGCTTCTTGGCATTTTTCACTTGTATTATTTTAATGCTGCTGAAAAAGGGAAGATTCTGAGCCCTGCACACCTGCTCAGGGAACAACTGGAGCTCCAAAACTGAGTCCCACCCTCCCCTGATCCTTTCATGCTCTGGGGGACATGTCAGGGGACTTGGTTTCAATTCCTGCAGCTGCGGACAGGGAGGTGCCTTAGTGGAATTATTAATTGTGGACACCCAAGAGCCTGCACAGCACAGGAGGACTGTGCTTAACCTGCATGCTTGGACCAGTTAATTGATGGTAAAACACTGCCCGTGGCTGGGCTGCCCCTGCTGGACCCTCAGGCAAGCTGTGCTGCTAAAGGAGCAACTTTTAGCCCAAATTTCAGTGATATTTACATTTTGTACAGATGCTACATGAAGATAATAAAACAGTGTATGTGTTGATTCCTCTCTTCCAGTGGCTTAGCGGTGGTTTTTTTTCCTTCTTTACATAATTGGACGCTTCCAATGGCTGAAGAATTAAAGGGGAAGGTAAGAACAAATTAAATTCCAGCCTGCTTTGGCTTCTTGTTGGGATGCAGGATGGCTGAGCCATCCCCTTCCCAGCAGGAGACTGAGAGGAAGAAGTTGTTAAAATATCCTCCTCGCTGCTGGAGTGTTTTAACACCTCCTCCAAGCCCTGGATCCCGAGGGATTAGATTGGGAAGGGAGGTTGAAAGGACTCCACGGGTGTTACCAGCAGGAGCAGGGGCCGAGGCTTAAAAATCTGTCCGGAGCCTTTCCCCTCTTAGTGCTGTCTATTAAGCAGCCAACTGGTTAGTAGTAATATGGTTTTAAACCATAAAGGGGTTTGGAGGCATCTCTTGTAAGTTAATAGACTTTGTATAAACAAATGCATGGCCTTGCACTGATTTAAGTGTATTTTACTGAGTTATGGGAAAGTAACAGGTTGGTCAAGTTGTGTCTATCAAGATTAACAGAGACTATGTAGTTATGAAGAAATGTATACATTACATTTCATGCACTTTTTTTGCCTGCTCTCTCTATTACTCCTGCAAAACTTGTAAATTCCATTTTTATTTCCTCTCTTTTCTGTCATGCAATCCAATGCTAAATATGAAATACCAGCACAGAAACTGTCTTGACACTTATAATAGTGTAGTAGGAGAAAACACAATTGTTCCTTTTATTAATTGGGTTTTTAAACCCTTTGGGTAGGTGTATCATTAGACTGGTGCTAAAACAAACAAACAAACAAAGATCTAAAAATCACAAGCATTTCTCTGGATTCTTGCAGACTGTGCAGTGTATAATGTGTTCCTCTTTCACCACCACACCTGCCATGTACTCCATGCTCTAAACTGAATTAGTACTTACCAAGTAGCATTTGTAGTATATAAAAAATGAGTCCAAACCCACTGGTTTTGATTGATTTTTATTGTATTGTCCTTCCCAAAGATGGAACCCAATGGACAGGGGCCATGGATATTTGACTTCAGAATGTTCCATGTGAATTGTGGTGAGCAGAATGTCCTCCAGGAATGCTCATACTGAGTGCCCTGGTTTATAGGGGCAAGGGGATATACTCCCTGACTCTTTCCTGGGGGTGAATCAGGAATTTCACAATTCACTTGACCCACGGCTGTGATTTTCAGTTTGCTTGGCCAGTTCCTCTTAAACTTGGAATGAAAATATAAGCCTGAAAATGGAACACCCTAAAAATAAGAGCTTCTCCAAAATACTGACTCACATTGTTCACTTGTTTTAGTCCTGAAAAATAATAAGTCAAGGTTTCCAAAAATATGAACCTCCAAGCATTGTCCTTGGCACAATCAGTGGAAGACACTGGGATTTATGGAGAAGTGCCAACACACAGGACAGCACCTGGAATGCTGGGTTTTCAAGTTTTAACCTTGTATTGCTGAAAGCACTTCAAAAATTATACCCTTTCTATAAAGAAATTTGTTTGCAGCTGGCTTAGGAAAATCTGTAGCTGAGTGGAGAATTTATCTCATTAAATGGCCAATTTTGATAGTACATCGTGAGAAAAACTCGTGTCAGTTCAGAGATAAATGGACAAAATCTTTCCTGAGGCTCTTTATTCTGGGAAATACAACTCCCATCATTTTAGGAAGGTATATTTTATGCTTGGTAGACTCAGGCAGTAGAAATGGAGAACAGGTGGGTTTATCAGCAACTCTATCCTTTAATAAATATGATTATTATCTACTGATTCAAAGAAACCTCTGCCAATCTGAAAAGCACTTTTATTACGGCCGGGGAATGCAAAGGGGCAGGTGTTCTCCCCAGTGCACTCCTCCGAACCAAGAAATACGATAGCCTTTCATACAGTTTGAAAGTAGCAAGTTTAAAATTATCTTTACACACACTCTTTTTGCAGTCTGCCTTATCTAAATAGACATTTAGTTTTACCTCCTATCTTACCATTATAGAGTAGTTACATAAAGTTTTATCATTTCAAGCAGTTTCAGGTTCCCCACCCCTCTCTATGTGCTAAAAAGCCTTCCCTATTCTCTAAGCTATTTTATCTCAATTGCCCACAGTTTGGGCAGAAACTTTTAAGCAGTTTTACATTTTGCAAAGTCACACTTACATCGCTAAATAGCTCAATTTTATTTCATTTTCTATTTCACTACTGTAGATTTTCTGATCTAGAAGGTAAAGGAATATGTGACCTGACAGCCACTTAAGCCCAGGTCTGTGGTGTCACAGAGCTCCTGTGAGCTCCAACAGAGATGGAAAACTTTCCAGGAGGCAGCTGCAGGATAAGGGTTTAAATTAAATAAGAAACCAGACAGAGCCTTGCTAATACCACAAACCAGAAAAGGGTCAAGAGGATCAACCCTAAGGAAGGAAAAGGAAAAGAGTTAATCAGAAGTAAGGAATGGGAAAGCTAAATGGTTCCGTGAGCGCCGCCTTAATTACTCTCTGGTAAGGATTAGCAGAATGTTTGGAGTCAGCACTTCCTCTCCTCATCTATACCCCAACTGGAAAACTGAGACCAAAAAGCCCTCAGAAAAGGGTTTTTTTTTTAAAGGGGTTTAGCAGAGCAGCTGCTCACTGGCAAAGTACCGGGAACAACAGGATCTTCTGGATCCCTGCCACAGTATTTTCTGTACAGCTCAAACTAATGTGCGAGGCAACAAAGCTAGGTCAAGTATTTCAAAGGTTCAACATTTCTTTTCAAAACTGCCAGAGAAAACAAGAACGAATCGATTTGTTGCACTCCATGGGCTGCACAGACGTTTTTCTAAGAAGCATTTGTTTTAACATCTTCCACCAAGCCCCTCTGTAAACTGGGATTACCTCTGTCTCAATTAGCATTAAACCCGGATCAACTCGTGTGGGGCCTGAGGAAAAAGCAGTTTTTACGTAAATTCTGCCCCTTTACTAATTTGCGGGGGCCTTGCTACTGAGTTTAGCACATCTTTAGCTAGATGGGATACGTTCAGGCTAAATCCCTTTTTTCTCTCCCCTAAACTGCTTTTCCTGGTTCAAGCTAAAGCAGAAGCACTTAGGAGAGACTAAGAGCCTGCTTAGCACCCATTGTGCTCGGGATGGGCTTTGTTTGCCTAATGATGCCCCATCCCAACCCCCTCCACTTCTAATTAAGAAATGATTTACCCTCTTTGCTTCTTAAGCCTCAGTAATGACACAGGTGATGGGAATTGTTCTCAGTGTGTTCCTTCTGGATTTAGGAAGAAAGGAGAGTTAAGAATTGAAGAGGTGAAGAAGCTTTTGCCCGCAAAAAAACACATTACAAGGCTCGAAGAAAGATGTCCGTGTGGCTTCTCCCAGTCCTGTCTGCTCACAGCACTGCGGTGTTTTCAACAGGAGGGTTAATTTTTGTCACTTCAATCTGTTCCTGATTGATCTGAGAGAAACCAAAATGTATCTTTGTTCAGATTTTTTGGGGGGGCAGATTTAGCCAAACTAGTGTAAAGTATGGCAGGTTTCTGTTGTATATAGCTGTCTCCACAATATTCCCGGTTTATTCCTTTTATTTTTTTCCCACTGGATCGATATCCGCTACTGATTAATCCCCTCTCTGCTCGTAGAAAATTAACCCAAAGCAATTTAAAGAGCTTTTAGTTCTGTTACTGTGAATGATGATGTTTTATGTACTGAATAAAAAGCAACCTCCCTTTCTGAACAAACTAAGGGACAGCAAAGTCAGTCAAGGTTTTTCATCTCTTTCACTCTTTACCTCTTCCAAGGCCACAGAGTGTATTGGCAGAACTGAGAGGAGATTCCAACAACCCTGGCTCCATAACTTGGATGAATCCACAGTATTCATGCATTTCTTTGGCTAAGAATAATGATGGATATTTGCCTGGCATTAAGTGACACGTTTGCTTTCATTCAGCGTAGCTGCAGGTTTGAAATGTAAAACCAGAGTTGTTACAAACAGTCTGATTTTTTTCTGTTTATGCCAAGAGTTTCCCAAAGACCTGACACGATTTGTTGCAATCCAGTCAATTCAACTCTGAACTAAACAAGAAACCCCTCGAGCCTTCAGGCAGAGCTCCAGATTTGCTATTCTTCAGTCATAGGTATTTGGGCAAATGGATCAGAAATTATCAGAATGCAAAAGCCCAGTCAACCTACAGATTTCTGTGGGATCTCAAAGCAAGGAGGAGCATTCCCTGTATGGAAGTTATACTATTTCGTTAGGTGCTTCCAGAGGAAAGTGAAGGCAGTTACAATGTGAGGTCACGAGAGTGAACGTGGGCTGCTGCAGGACGCAGAGGAGGTGAGAAGGTGTAACCTCTTCTTGGAAAATAACAATTCCTGACGTGCTCCCCTTCCCTGTTAAAGGATGCCACATGTGTCTGTAACCAAGCCCTCTTGCCAGCACCCATTTTGTGTGGGTTTTAAACGAAAAAAGCTCCCTTGAGCACTAGGAGAAGGTTTGACTTGCCCCAAGGGCTGCCACTTTGCTTCTCTCCTGGCTGGCAGAGTATCCCAGTGCTCATTCCAAGCCTCATCCCTGTTGCTGAGAGCAGGCCTTGCTCCAGCAGATATAAAGGAGAGCAGCCTGGCAGTCCTGGGTGCAGATGCAGAAAGAAACTGGGAATGTTTTTCCTTCCCTAGGGAGTATGGTATGGAGCTGCTGTAGCAGCCTGCTCACCCACAGACCTCCATGGATTCATGGATTTTGCTGGAATAATTTCTTTTTTCCTCTTAAGGCCTTCACAGTCACTATTGTACTGATGTGAGGTTTCCATGTGGTTCTGGTATTATGGGACTGTAATCTCCTGTTTATCAGAAACAGGGATGGAAGGATGGAATCCCAAAGGGGTCTGTCAGGTCAGAGGCTGAGGCTTCTTCCCTGGCACTGGATTATGGCAGGATCAAACTGATGCCTAAAAATGGGAGGAAAAAACCTCACTAAGGCATCAAACCCTGGCTCAGAGTGTTTGCGATTATCTCCTGTTTCACTGCTGAGTGTTTGAGTCCCTTCTTGTTGAAAGCCCACTGCGTTCACAAATGAATGGGTAACACATCTCAGTGCAAGATTCACGTGTGAATAAATTAAAAGACGGTATATTTTGCTGGTCTGTTTTTAATTGGCCAGGCAAAATTGGGAACAATCAGGTGACCATGAGTTTGGACCACGAATTTGGCAGGCACTTTGGGTGCTGAAATTCAGAATTCAGCCCATCTTTATAGTTGAGTAGTGTTTAGTCTGTCAGAGCCTGAGAAAGCTGGTTCTGGACCCAGGCCCTCACTTAGGCTGGTGTTGGACAGATCCACAATCCAGGGGACAGGATGGTAGTTCTGGGGAGATTTTTGGGAATAGGTTTCGCAGGATCTCTGACAGGATCATCAATGTTCAGGCCCTTTCAATAGTCTGTTTTTAAAGACACCATACCACTTTTCCCAAATGAAGCCTTTTAACACACTATGGCTCAGTGATCCAGGTGCTTTACTTTTTTAATGAACATTCTATTGATAAAGTTCACAAATTTAATGAACTTGTACCATTTGCACACTGTAGCTTACAGAGGAAAAGGGGAAATAGGGAATTATTACATGAAAAAAATGTATCCATGTATATTCAGGAACACACAAGGCCCTCTGGAGGTAGCTGCCAAGGGAAGGGGAGGAACAGACTGTGCGGCATCTCCCCTGTCACACACAGCAAGTATTTGCTTTTACAGGTAACATTCTCTTCTTACACTTCTATCTCTATCATCCAAATAAAGATTTGCTGTTCAAGGTATCCAAATTAGCTTTGAAATGACAGAATAGACAACTCCTGGAACTCCAGGGGTCTGCAGATCTTCATCTCTGAGTCACTGGTCTTACAAAGAGAATCCAAACACAGCCTAGAAACTCTGACAATAAACAGATGGATGTTTTTGATTCCCTCCAGAAGAGAGCAGCTGGGGTTGCCAGCACAAACATATGTATTCCCCCAAATTAATCATAATATTCAGTCAAGGTTTGTCTCACAGTTTATCTCCAACACATGAATTAAATATTCTGGGAGTGTTTGGGATGCTGTAGGTCGGTGTATTTTGCAGTGATTCCTGCACTGCTGAAGTGAACACAGAACTGCAGCCTGGTTCTGAGACAGCACCTTCAGGCACAGACAATTCATTTGTCTTGTTCTTAACAAAGCCAAGTCAAATCAAAATAAAGTAACAAAATTAAGCCCTGGCAACTAAACAGCTGCAATACAAAATATCTTCAGCTGTGTCACTCAGAGCAGCACCTCAGCAAGGTGGGGGATGGACAACAAACATCCTTGGCACTGCTTTAATGATTAGATCCATCAGGATAGTGCTTCTGTATTTATCAATACACAGGAGAACTCCCTGGGGAGTCTGCTGAAGGGCTTGGAGCTATTTCTGCCAAAATTCTGACATTTTCCCCAGACATTTTCAGTCTACGTCACGTGGACTTCCATAAGCAGTCCCCAGCACCCAGCACTGCATAACCCACTGGGAATCTGGGGGGAAATCTGGTGGGGCCCCACTAATATTTCCTATCAGCGAGGTCAGAGAGCAACAGTTCTGCCAAAGAACTTGGCTGTGACCAGACCAGGACTTTTTATACTATTAATAATCAACAATCAATTAGTTATCATTATTATTGTAATTTTAGTATTTAATAATTTATTAAATTTATAATTATAGTATTTTAATATTAATAATTAAGAATATTGAATATATTATATAAAATACTAATGATATTAATAACAAAAGTATTTTGAAGGCTGATTAGTGAATTCTGAACAGACCTGCAGTCCAGGGAAGAGATACAGTAGTTCTGGAGGGATGTTTGGAAACAGGATCTCTGCCAGGAGCAATAATTTCATACAGATATTGACATTTTAATGTCCCCTTAGTCCAAACCCGGAAGAGGCTCAGCTATGATGGAGGGTGAAATGATTCATCTGTGCTCAGACACAATGTCATGGTAAAACTGAAGACAATTTACAACTATAGTTATAATATATAACTACATTAAAATTAAAGATGGATTATAAATCTCTCACTTGCAAAATGCTGGAGGCACAGGTAACAGGAGGATCACATCAGTGGCCTGATAATCTGGACTGATGGGTTTCGGTGGCTGCATTTCCAGGAACAATTCCAGAAGGTTGTACAGCACCTTCTGTGACCTCTCTGGGGCTGATCCCAGTTCGTGTGGAAATTCCCTGCCTGCTCAGCCATCCTTTCTCCAGGTGCTGCTGGAAATGAGTTCCTTTTACCACACAGCCCATTTTTCCTCTAAGGCTGTTCTGGAGAATAATGTCAGTGCTCTGCTGAGCAGAGTGGGGAGTGCTGGGAAGATGGGAAAGGAAAGGGAAAATTCCAGCAGCCTCTGTCATAGGGAAAGGAAATACTTGGTCCCTAAAAATCATACACATAGATAAATCACACATGACTACTCCAGTTTCAATCGCAGAAGATCCAGGAGCAAAGATGCCCCTCCAGCAGCCCTGATATTTTCCAAAGTTCCCCTGAGGGCTAACAGAGTTGGCCATCTTACAGTAAAACACATTTATTTCAGTGTCACAACCACAAAAAAACCTCAGCAGAGGTCCCACATGGACAGGGAGTGTTTTGCCAAGCAGGGTATGATTTTTCTCCTGGGTTATAAGTGACTGTTTTGTCATCATTGCTCCTGCTTCTTCTGCGGAATAAACAATCCCAACTGATTTCCCTGCTCCAGATGATCTGTCCAAGCAAATAATCTTTTTTTAAAATTTCTTTTCCCCTTGCCTAGGAGGAAGTCTTTCCTTTCCATTAGAAGATGGTTTCCTGGGTATATTGGTCAACAGTGTATGAAATGAGAGAAAGAGTGAGAGAAAAGCTCTTTGGTGGTAATTTAGGTACAGATTTATCTGTAGTCTTTCTCTGGTTTATGCCCTCCGTGACTGTCACTTCACTAAACACAGAGGGAAAAATGTCATTCTCACTGGAGTGTGTCTGGGAACTGCTTCTTTCTGCTGCAGAGAATCAAAACTCTTCATCTGTGTGTCACGAATCCCGTAGTGACAAAACCTAATGGAAATGGATCCCCGTCTATCGGGAAAGGATCCCCATTTTAGGAAGAAGGAGACTATTTTGGCATTTTAAGGCTCTGACCAACCTTAGGGGCATCCTGCTGACACCTGTGAAGTGCCCAGAAAGGTACAAATCTGGTTCAATGTGAGCTGGCGCTTTGAGGAGGAAAAGAGAACCCTGTGGGTAACATCCCCAAAACATGCTGAGACATATTCCAGCTTGGTTCCAAAAAGGAGCTGGGCTGGCACAACTAAGATGTGGAGCAGAGTTGGGATAAGGCAGCTGGGCACGAGGGAAGGGGAGCTGGGTAAGAGCAGAGCCACACTGTGTGCCAATGAACTCAGGCTTCACTCAGATATCCAACCTGCCTTGGCTTTTCCAGAGCGAGGACAGGGAAACCTCTGGAAGATGATCTAAGACCCCAAGTCATGCTTTTACTGTGAGAAGCCCTTTGCCCCCTCAGAAGAGCTGATATTTCACTCAGTTAAGCACTCAGGGTAAGATAAACCTAAAAATGAAACTCTCCCCAGATTTCATAGCCTATATAACACTCATACAGCACTGATGGGTCCCGGTTCCTTTTCCTTCTGTGGTAGGGAATAATTACTATATATTAGGCAGAATTTAAAAAATATGAGTAATAATCTATTCTGAGCTCAGCTGAGTCCCTGATGATTAGCAAATACTCCTTGTTTCATAGGGAACAGGCATTCCAAGGTGTTGAGCTATTTGAGGCATCATCTCTTCCCACAACAAAGGGATCTGGGTGTCAGAAAGAGCAAAACAGCTACCTGCTGCAAAACAAGGTCTCTTTAAAACACCTCTACCTAGCAACCCAGAGATACATCCAAAGTCACTGCTGCAAGACAATGCAGCTCATGCAGAGATCTCCTCCCTGATGGCAATGCTGATGGGATTTCTACCTTCCCTGTATCCTGGTGATGAATTTATAAGCAGATACAGGCAACTCGATAGCCCTTATCTTTTTATCCTCCCTATTCTTGTTCATATAATTGTCTAATCCTCATTTGAAACTCCCTAAGTTGTTTGCCTCAATAATTTCAGTTTTACTCCTACTCTGGAGTTTGAAGAAACACAGCACAGTGTCTCCTGCAAGAAGCATCCAAATGAGGTTTCTTTGTGGCTGGAATTCAATCTATTCTAAGTGGGGCCTCTGCTCCCTGGTGCTTTGCTTGCCAGAGGTGAGCTGAAAACAGAAGATATTCTGGCATTTACATGCAGGAATGCAAATCTGGGAAAGCTCCAGAGTTCATCTAAAATGCTGATGGAATTAGAGAGCTCCCAGTTTATGGAGCTGAAGGATACACTGTGCTCACTGCTTCTTCCCAGGAATGTGGCTGTAGGTCTCTCTCATTTCCCACAGGTCAGCAGGGAGTGGACTTCACTTTTCACTGTTGTTATATGAAGAAAATGTGAATTTTATTGAGGGTGAGGGTGTTGCTTACACTCTTGATCTCTAGAGGTGTTAATTCCAGATGTGGGGTGGTCATTAGTGCTTTTTAAACATTCATCATTCTGTTCAGGTGGAGTCTAATCTAACAGTCAGGGCATCCTCCCAGACATCAACAGGAGAGAGACAAAACCACCTAGCTCTCAGCCATGTGAACAGAGAGGAAAATGGGAGAAATCTCCCACAGCTTCCATGGAGGAAGGACACGGTCCAGCAGTGGCAAGCTCTGGTATGAGAGGAATGATGTGCTGAGCAGGGACAGCTCTAGGAGGGAAGGTATCTTTCCTCTTCTTCATGTTCCAGTCAAGCTGTAGCTCGTGCACTTCTGCTGGAGAGACAGGATGGGAAATTACTTCATCACCTGGAGTGAGTGAGTTGTTTGCTGGCAAGGAAAAATGCACCCTTTCCAAAACTCAAACCTTTTCAGGAGCTGAAAGGAGCTGGATGGAGGTTTTAAGTTTGTAAATTGTGATTAAGCCTAATTTTCTAGACTCCAGATCTACCACTGTCATTGTGACCTGTCTTAGAATGATGTCGAGAGATCTTTGCCCAAAGTGAGACCTCACTGCGAGCTGAACATACTCACAGCAAGAGAGACACCCCCAGTTCTTGGTGGCCTGTGATAATGACAGATAGGACAAATACAAGAAAAATCATCCCGGTTTTACAGGTATGGAAATATTTGATAGACATTTTACTTGCTTTGGGTGATGACACTTCATCTCCCCTCATGATGATTTTTATTCACTAACCCAATCAAATTTATTTTTCCCAAAAAAGTACTAGCCTTTCTAAAATGATTGGATCATTGAATTCTGCTTCTGTCTGTTCTGTCTAAATGACTCTGAGCAAGGTGGTTTTTTCTGTACCTACTCCCCATTCAAGCAAATGGCCACATCACCATCCAGGAAGTTGAACTAATTAACATTTTAAAGTAAAATCATTTAAAATCCCTTGGTAAGAGCTCCTGAAATTCTTTCATAGTGAAATACTATGCATTTCTTAGCTCTCTCCACCACAGAACATGAACTTGTTTAGACACCATAAGAACAACTGGTAGTAAATCACTTGCAGTGGAATGACAAGGCCAAGACATTCAGAACCTGATCTTGCCACCTATATACAATAGAAACCCTGTTACAATCATTATGTCATGGAACAGGGTGGAAAGGAGGAAGGGAAAGGAGGACAAAAATGAGGAAGCTGGTCTGGAAAAATTTAATCCCAAAGATCAGATTATTCCTGAACACTTTACTGGTGAGCAGGGCCTGGAAAGGTTACACGCATCCCCACTCACCTCTGCATAAATCACAGAATTACAGAATCATGGAATGGTTTGGGTTGGAAGGACCTTAAAGCCCATCCAGTCCCACTCCCTGCCATGGGCAGGGACACCTTCCACTAGCCCAGGTTGCTCCAAGCCCTGTCCAGCCAGGGCTCATCACTTCTCCTGGGCCCGCAAAATGCTGTTGGAGCACCTGAGCTCCTGTAGAGAAGGATCATGCCAGGCAAGTTAAGAGCTTGTTTACTGAATAACAGGCTGAGGTGAATTTTAGATCTCTCAGGAGGCTCCAGCCACATAATTGCAAACAGTTATCTGAACCTCATAACTCCAACTTGCAGTGATTAAACTGAAATTCCCATCCCAGGCCTGCTGGAAGACAAGTCCTAATAACAACTGCTAAGTCTCAATATCACATTCAGCCACCTCAGTAATCTGTTTAAAAAAGCAAACATCTGCAATCACATTATCAACTAGCCCAGAGGCTGAAATCTCCCAAGAGGGTATGTTGAGTTAGGAGAAATTTTGCTTAAAAAGGAAGCTTAAATCATCAGGATGACAAATCCCAGGCAAAGAAAGCAACAATTGCTGTAAAACCACTGTGATGAACAGCAACTTTTTTTGTCTCTCTTCAGTGCCTGAGCAATTAAAAAGCTTATAATGGATTCTCCCTCTCCTAATTGCAGGTCCAGTCTGTTATTTAAAACAACTGCTTCAGGTTTATCACAATGAGCATGGAATTCTTTCTCTGTGACAAGCACAGCTAATACTAATAATTCTTACTGGTAAATAAATAAAAATAATCCCTAACACCAACACAACCTCCCATATTTCACTGTGATAACAATGCTCTGGAGCATCTTCTCCCTGCACAATCATCATCCCAACAGCACCAGCCATCTGAGTGAGCCAGGGCAGGTTTTCTTCTTTAATGGATCAAGAGAGAGAAACCAAATGTTGAAGCTGATCTTGCTGAATGTTTTCAGGTGGCTGAACTGAACCCTTCCAGCCTTATGATCCACTCATAAAAAAAAAGCAGAGGCAGGCTCATTTTCACATGGCTCACAGCACTGCTTGGCCTTCAGTTTCTTTGGAAGTTTCTTTGGAAGAATGACAGCTTGGAGAGGTTTCTGTGCCAGGGACAACTTCAGTCAGAAGGAGGGAACTCAGTGGTTTAGGGAGAAGCTGATTCAGAGTAGGTGTCAAACACAAAGACCTCTGCCATATGGGAGGAAAAGGAAGGGGCAGAAGGCACAGGGATTCTGCTTTTCCCACTTCATGTGACCACACAGTGTCACTGCCCAGTGTGGCTGTTCCAGGCAGGACATGGATCTCAATGTGATGCTGCAGTTTGTCTGGGTTGGGCCTCAACACTCACAGAGTCACAGGATATGCTGAGCTGGAAGGGACCCACAAGGATCATCCAGTCCAACCCTCAGCCCTGCACAGGCCCATCCCCAAGAGTCACCCCCTGTGCCCCAGAGGATCATCCAAACCCTCCTGGAGCTCTGGCAGCCTTGGGGCTGTGCCCACTGCCCTGGGGAGCCTGGGCAGTGCCCAATCACCCTCTGGGGGAAGAACCTTTTCCTGAGATCCAACCTGAGCCTGCCCTGACACAGCTCCAGCCATTCCCTGGGTGCTGTCCCTGGTCCCCCCAGAGCAGAGCTCAGTCCCTGCCCCTCCTCTGCCCCTGCCCAGGCAGTTGGAACTGCACTGAGGTCTCCCCTCAGTCTCCTCTTCTCCAGCTGAACACACCAAGTATCCTCATGCTCCTCACGCAACTTCCCCTCAAGGCCCTTCACCATCTTCATTGCCCTCCTCTGAACACTCTCTATTAACTTAATATCTTTCTTATATACTCAGCTTCTTTTGAACAAGGTCTCAACATCTGTGGTGAGAGGTTCAGTCCAAATTCCAGCAGGGTCAGCAACACCACCACGTTACAGGAGTTTAGTAAGTCCCCCATCCCTGGAAGTGTCCAAGGCCAGGTTGGATGGGGCTTGGAGCAACCTGGGATAGTAGAAGGTGTCCAGGGTTGGAAGAAGACGATCTTTAAGGTCCCTTCCAACTCAAACCACTTTGTGGTTCCGTGATTCTAAGTTGCCACCTTTCAGCTGCACTAGAGGTACTGTCTGTGCCCCCCCAAAGGTGGGATGATGTGGCTTCAACCAAACCTAAATGGTTTAATGTAACTTGGATGACCTCACTGCAGGCACCTGATATTTAACCTTCATCCCACCCACTTTTGTGGTGGTGTTGGCTGGTGAAGGTGCAGCATACGCAGGTCAGGGCCAGCTCCAGGCCTAATGCTTCATTATCTTTTTGATAAATTACACTCATTAACTCTACTGTGTTCCTGCAAATTTAAAGCATTACAAAGATGTGGAAAATATGGGCCTAAAAAGCACATTTTCAAGGACTACATTTGACATCTGCAGTTCCCTGTTGCTTTTCAGTGACTGTGAGATGCAGGATGAGGAGGCTCTACCTAAGAGAAGCAACTGAAGCCTTAAATGCACACTTGACTGAGTAAATTATCCACCTCCTCCTCCTCTAGAGACAGGCAGAGATGAAGCACGGAGAGAAGCATGGTCATAGATCTTTATGTAACCAAATTTAACACTCTGATTGGGAAGCAAGATGATTAAGGCTCCAAAAGCACTCTGATGGCCCTGGTTTCCTTCCTATCACAAATGCAGTGGCAGGAGAAGGGATGCTTACAATTAAAACATTACTAATATGTTGTAGTTAAAAAATACACATGGATTGAAGACTCAGCATTAAAATTTGGCTATGACAAAATACGGGGATGTTTAGACCTGGGGTTTTTTACTTTAGGAGGCTGTAAAAGACAGATCAGAACTGATTATGGTTTTCAAACATGGAATTTCTCATGTACACGGGGAGTAATTATAAATGATGGAGAGGTGTCCTGTGAGCAGAGGACAGGATGAGGAGCAGAGCGGGCAGCACTGTAAATCATATTCTGTTACTGACTTTTCCCTATCTGGGAAAATTCCCTTCATCTCCCTTGCACAATGCACAATCCCAGGTCACTTTGGATGTGACTATTCCCGACCTTTCACTAAGACACTAATCTCCTTATGCTTCCACTGGTTCTAAGACTTAAGGCAGTTGCTTTTTTAGCCCTAAGCCTGGCCCAGGTAGTCTGGAATAGCCTGACATGACCGTCTTTCTTCCTACACCTCTTCTGCATCAGTATCCCAGGCACCCCAAAATTCCTGAGCCTCATTACTAACCAGAATAATGAGCACAACAGAAAAGCCAAGAGAAAGGGTAGGTCATTTTTAAATGACTTTTTTTTTTTCTTTGCCGTTAGGACAGTGTATTATATCCCAGAAGGTGAACACAGATGGCTCCCATGACACTGGTAATATTTTCTCTTTAAAAAACCAGAATATCAAACATGCAAACGGAATAATGAAGAGGCACCTGAAGCCATTGGAAGCCCTGTTCACAAGTAACACTTAGTTTGGTACTTGCTGTGACTCTATGGGCGCACTTTTTATAAATAAAAGATCCTAAAATGTGGGTTTTTGTAGTAGTAACACTGACTCCATTACTGCAACAGTGATATGGGGTCTGACAGGATCACTTAGGTCAGGAAGGAATTACAAGGCAAGTGTTTTTGGGATGGCTGCAAAGATCACAAATTCCAGCTGTGCCTGTGGAAATAGCTCCCCAACCCTGACAACCCACAGGAAAAACCAGGAAAACACAGTCTATCTCACATGTTCTCCAGAACAGTGGCTATAACTGCAACAGGAAGAAAGGTGCCCCACTGTCCAACTTGCCATATCATTTTGGGAAAAATCCCAGTACTGAAAACGAGTGAAAATCTGAAATTCTTGAACTATTTCCATCTGTACACCAAGTAGAAAGTGTTCACAGTGACTTGGCAAAAATACTTGTCTGAAAACAGAAAGGGAAGGTTGAGTTAGGGTTGGAAGTTGTTGGCACAGCTGAAAGGAGGCAGGATATTTTGCATTTGTTATCAAACCCAATCTGGAGTGGGCAGCAGCTGTGCCAGCCCAAAGTCAGGAGCTTTGGAAACCAGGATTTCTGTAAAAGAGTCTTGGAGCAAAGTAGGAGATGACTGAAATTTTACTGGACTGCATGATCTCTTGGAGGACTGATGAAGGTTTCTTCCCACCGCAGTGGTTCTGTGGACGGGACACACTCCTGAGCACCACAAAGAGATACAAAACTGGGAGGGGCTGATGAATCCCTGGAAGGCAGGGAGGCCCTGCAGGGAGACTTGGACAGATCCCAGGGCTGGGAATCACCAACCATGGGAAATTCAACCAGAGGAAGTGCTGGATTCTGCCCCTGGGATGGAGCAATCCCGGATGGACAGACAGACTGGGAATGAGAGGCTGGAAAGCAGTGCCAGGAAAGGGCCCTGGGGATGCTGGTGGGTGGGCAGTTGTTCCTGAGTCAGCAGTGCCCTGGCAGGCAGGAGGGCCAACCCTGTCCTGGGGGCATCAGGGAGGGGATTGTCCCGCTCTGCTCTGCCCTGGGGCGGCCTCACTTCAAGATCTGGGGGCAGTTTGGGCACCACAATATAAGAAAGATATTGAGCCATTAGAGAGCGTCCAAAGGAGGCCACGAGGATGGGGAAGGGTCTGGAGGGGCCATGTGAGGACACTGAGGGCACTTGGTGTGTTCAGCTGGAGAAGAGGAGACTGAGGGGAGACCTCAGTGCAGTTCCAACTGCCTGGGCAGGGGCAGAGGAGGGGCAGGGACTGAGCTCTGCTCTGGGGGGACCAGGGACAGCAGCCAGGGAACGGCTGGAGCTGTGTCAAGGCAGGCTCAGGTTGGATCTCAGGGAAAGGTTCTTCCCCCAGAGGCTGGTTGGGCACTGCCCAGGCTCCCCAGGGCAGTGGGCACAGCCCCAAGGCTGCCAGAGCTCCAGGAGGGTTTGGATGATCCTCTGGGGCACAGGGTGTGACTCTTGGGGATGGGCCTGTGCAGGGCTGAGGGTTGGACTGGATGATCCTTGTGGGTCCCTTCCAGCTCAGCATATCCTGTGAGTCTGTGAAATCAGTTCTGATGGAAAACACCTCAGCCTGTCCTTCCATGGGCAGCACCCACTGGATTGGTACCTCAGAGAGATCCACACAAGGGTGATGGACACACCCTCAGCTGGCACATCACGCAGCCAGCCAAGAGATTCTGCCAATATTTCATTTATTTGGGGAGGGGAGAGAATAAAGTTTGAATAACAGTTCAACTTTTAAGTTTTAGTAAAGCTCATGGAACTCCTGGGACTCTCCCAGCCTAGATCAAGGTCATCTTATCTAGACTTTTTAGTTTTAGACACGAGCTTGCTCTTGTGTTTGTTTAATGTTCCCTGGTGCTGCCAAGGACCAAAGTGATAACCCCTGCTGCAAGGACAAGCAATTTTATTCAGGCAGAATAAATTTAAACACACATAACAGCTCCTGTTACATGCTAATGGTGCCACAGTTTCACTGCTTTATCTTACTCTGTCAACTTGGGGGCTGAATTATGGTTTTAATATCTTGGTCTCTGCTCTGACTATGATTTGTTCTTTGTTGTTTTTCTGATCTGCACTTTGGAGTAACACATTTGTTAGAGACACTTGGGCTGGTCAGAGCAGAGAGAGAAAATTTCCCTCTTACAAATTATGTGTATCTGTGATCTAAACATGTTCAGAATTTGTGAATCTTTCACAACATTTAAGCACAAATTCCTCATAGAATAGAAATACATCTTTACACTTCATTTTTTAATTAAAACCATCAGCACATTCCAGCGTGTGTTTTCCCCACTTACATATTTTCATTGCAACCTTCAATCAAAATGCATCTTCCATCTATTTTTACAACTATTTTGCTTTAAATATTTAACGACAAACACACAAAATGCAACGTTGGCTCAATTTGGCCCTTATTTCATAAACTAGGCCCAAAGGACTACACACATGGATACAGTTTCACACATAAATAAGAATGCAGTGGATCAGAGTCTATATTATTATTATTATTATTCATAACAGAGAGGACTATAAATGTACTTTGCTTTTCAAAATTCAGGAACAATGGAGCAGAGTCTTCTGAGTTATCACAGGAGTCAGCAGGTGTTCTGTGAATGGAGAATTTGAAAGCTCAAGGCCTCAGAGCTGTAAGTGTTCCTTGCTTTGTAAATTGTATAAAGGTAAATAGGTGCAAGAAATTATAATGGAAAATTCCCTTTAATACAGCACAAAGCAGGGCAGATGTAGATATATATATAGTCTTAATGAAGGGAATAAAGCTTGACAAGGAGCTGACAACCAGCCCAAACCTTCAGTGCTTCTGGGTAGGCAGCTTTCCCTACCTGAATTCAGCCTTGGATTGTGCCAATCACCAGGGGTATAAAAGTGGAGATACCAAGTCCAATTGTAATCTACCTGTGGGAAGCTAAATTTATAGGAGTTAAAAAGGAAAATAACTCAGCTTACAAGTTTTTATAGCTCTCTAGCTGAAGTTTTTGGAAGCATATTTGGTTCAGGTAACCCAAACTGAAGCATACTTTAATGACACTTCACCCATTAGGATATTAAGAAGATCAGTCCATTTGTTACAGTTGTTTTTAATTCTCTTCTGTGGAGTCATTCTGGTTTTATACTGGTGTAAACACATCACGTTCTATGCTGTTTAATTTCCTAAAAGATTTGGTTGGCCTGTTCCTAATTTTGTGAAGACTTTCACTTCCAGGTGTTTAAATCAGCAATGAAAGAAAAAAAAATATCATCTTAGAATGCAATGGGATCAATTCAAACTATATTTTAACTTTATGACTGTTCATTTTCTTATACTGGCAATTCCCAGTCACCAATCTGAGGCAAGAGAACCTGACATTTTTAACCATCTAAATACCATAGTTTTGAAATAAATATGGGCTCCTGCTTGTTATTGCTTAAGATTCAGCAGAGGATGCACCGTAAATAGGCCTTTAAGGAAACCAAGTCTATTATTCCTGCTAGCTGGGGCAATGACAACCATCAGGAAAGTAAAATTACTGCCATTAAATCAAGAAACTAATTAGAATCAGATCATCACGTTCATTTTCTGCTGGAGACTTGGTCTAGTGGCATGGGATAGAATGATTTACTGCAGAGGACGTGCCAGGGCTGAGCTAAGCCCGTGGTTTTAGTGTATTTTTGATCCTCCAGCTGCCCGAAAGCAGCTCAGGAAGGTTCAGCGGCACTTGTGGAGCTGGTTGGGAAAACACAGATCTGGAAATCTGGCTCATGCCTATGGATGGAGTCAAAAGGAATCAGTCTCTGATCTTACTCCACAGCCCCAGGCAGAGCTGCAGCCTTCAAGTGAATGTATCAAACCCAAAAAGCCTGGGTTTGATTCCCCCTTCCTTTTTCATTATCCAGAGCCCTCCATCTCTAAGCTCTGACAGCAAAGATCAACCTGATATCAAATGGAAAGGATTATGAGCATGGCTATGCCCAAGCACCTACAATAGAGAGGGAATAAATCTCTGTAGTTCACAGAACGAGATATTAACTGCATTTGACAGGATTTGTGAGGTCCTCTGAATGCTGAAAACCCTCTTTCATACACAGACTCTGGAAATCCCCTGGGCATGGCATCACTTAACCTGTCTGCCAAACTCAGTGTCAGCTTCCTGCTGTCAATCTTTTCCCTCTGTGGGTGGTTGAGCAACTCAAACAGGGCATAATTATTTCATAAAGATCTATCAGTAAGCTTATTAAATTTAGGGGGGGATAAAAAAAAGCATAGGACTTTTAAAGTTCTGAGCTTGTGCTTGAGGATGCTGTGAAACGGTGATTCACTGCAAATGAGAACAGAAGCAATTAGGAAATGTTTTCCCTAACAAAGGTGAATAATGAAAAAGATAATGAAGAACAAGATGCATCTTGTCACAGCAAGGATTGAATCCAGGAATCCTGGCTGTCACTCTGTGTGACCTTAAAGGAGTCATTTGCTCTTTATGCCTCTGATTCCCCACCTATGGTGTGGCAGCACTAATCCTTATTTCACCTGTCTTTGGAGAGTAATCAATGTTTTTAATATTCTTCAAAATATTGCAGTGCAAAATGTGTTCCCATACACACATTTAATTGGTTTTTAAGAATATTTTATGCACATGCATACTTGTATGTCTAATAGGAACTTTTCAAAGCCGGAAATAATTGGAGAACAACAAAAAGCCCATCAAAATTTACACGAGGGCCATTATATTAGTGCTACTTCAGAGTTAACAGTTTTACAATGGTGGTTTCTCTATAATCAACACACAGAGGGAATGATAAATTTACTCAATAGCTGCAGCATTATTCAGCTCAGAGTCATGAGGAATGTTCCAGAATGCACAGAGAGGTTTTTCTGGTTGCCTTCAGCTACCCAATGGCTGGAGACACCAGCCATGTTTCAAGATAGTTGTTGTTAAGATAATGACAGCTTGACCAATACAGTGAAAATCACTATTTCAGATTATAGAGGACATTATTTATTGAGATCTGTCTCAGATAGGACATGGAAGTCCTCAACACCTACACACAGAAGCAAGTGGCACAAACTAGATTAGTGTCTATTTTCTGACTTCTCAAACAGTCCCAGAAAATGAAGAAAGAAGTTTTTCTTCCAAAAATACAGTTACCCAAAACAACTCCCCTCCTTACCAGTGAGGAAATGCTCAGAGCAACATTGATGTTCCTTCTTCTGGGACCATGAGATTGCTCAGAAACAAGAGGTGCTCTGAACAAACTACAAAATCACTCCACCTTCTCCAGCAGAAATAATATTCCCCCAATAAAGAATTAGAAGGAAAACAGAAAAAGCCTTGCTAATATGACCTCCGGCATGTGTAGGGCACTTCAATCCTGCAATGACTAGGATTCCAAAAGCTCTCTGAGGAACAAATAAACCCTGTGTTTTTACAACATGATGGGTTAAACACAATGTCAATACGAAAAAGTGCAATTTCAAAATTAAAACATTTTCTGAACTGTCAAAATAACTCATCAGTTTGAAGTAAATTCTGAAAGACTCCCAAAAGAGTCAACTTATTACCAAAGAAAACTGATTAATAAGTCTAGTATTGATCTGGCAAAAGCCTTTACCATTCCCTTTGAAAGCTCTCCCCACAGCAACACACTGGGAATTCAGCAGGATGGCCCCCAGGGAAATCATTAAAGCAAAAATAATAAAAGGAGAGAAGAAAATGAAAGAAATATCAAGCATTGACTCTGCGGGTTTCTGAGTTCTCCTCTTTCACGTGAATTAATGTGATGTTCAGAAAAATAAAAAAACAAGCTGTCCATCTAAGGGAATGCATTATTCCTTGTAAGCACAGGGATAAACCACTGGTCTCCAATATCCAACTATTTAAAGCACCTACAATAACATGGGATGAAGAAAAATTCAAATGAACTGATGCAAATACATCCACAAGGATCCAAAATTAAAAACCCAACACCTTTCTGTGTCCCTCAGAGGAAGATCTGGGAATTTTCCTGTGCTCAGATTACTGTTAAAAGCAGCACTGGATTTATTCAGACCCAAAAGATCAAGACTGTTGGGAAAGATGTGATTTAGAGATTCAGGCCCAGCCTACATGTCTCTGGTGAGGAGTTCAGATGCTTCCATATAAATGGAAATGATCCACGTGAATAGATATTTGATATCGCTGCCTAACGGAACTTCATTGCATTTTCAGATGTTTCCCCACAGGGTTATTGAAATTCTTGCTACTGGAAGGAGAGAGGACTCACCAGGAAACCTGCAGCTTGTTCTGAAAGGCATCAACGTGGGAAGATTAAGATTTGGTCTTTCCCACCCCATTAGGACTCAAGTGAGGAAAGAGATTTATCCAGCTGAAAGCACAAGGCAAAATTAGGAAGGCAGAGTGTAGTCGAGCTAATTGTGGTTTCCTACACCAACCAAAGCATAATTAACAACAGCTGCCTATAAATATACATTTATTTTTTTTCCCCCCTGTCTGAAGTTCCGTGGACACTTTTCCCATTCATCTGCAGAGCTCTGCTCTGCCATGGACACCTGCCAGTCTCCAGCAACTTTAGGCAAAGATCAATCCATTTTCTAATTAGAGGTGTGAATTAAGGGAAGGTAAAATATCCATTGTAAATACAGAAAGCCCCAAACAATGACTTCTTGACATAATCTAATGTCAACTGTTTCCAAAAAAAAAATGAGGAATGCTAAATAATCAAGTAGCAAGCTGCCAGGGAGGTGTGTAGAGAGAACTGTGAGGAGCTGTGTTATTCTCTGTGTATGTTGATTAGAACTTTAAAGAAAATGTAATGTCTCTCCCAACCCTATTTTCCCATTTATAACCCAGAGCATGAAATCTGCCAGGCTGTATCTTAGATCCTCCCAGATGCTGATCTCACTCAACTTGGGTGCTTGAGAAATAGTCTGCAATGTTACTTTCCTGAGAAGGAAAAGGAACTATATCAGTGCGAGGTGAATCCTTGGGTTGGATAGGTTTAATACACAATGCAGGTTTGGCTGAGCTAAACTTATCCTTCCTTGTAGCTTCCTTCCTTCCTTGCAGCTGACTCCCACTTCCTGTAGAACAGATAATTGCCCCTTCTACTCCCATCCCTCTCTGATCACTACTATGGATGGAAAATGTAAAAGAAATGTTTATCACAAGTGAATTATTTTAATTTCTCGTAGCAAACCAGAAGAAAAGCACCAGCCTCAAGCAGCCCACCCTGCAGAAAGCAGCCAACGACTGGATCTTAAAACAACTGTGTAGGCAGAGCTGTTTATTCCACTTTGCTTTCCACTCCATTGTATCAATGCATTTATTTACTCTCTTGCAGCACTGTGGATCTATTTCATTATGTTGGCCAATCTTTCTTTATATTATATTGTGGTAGTTTGGTCTAGGCCTTCCTTGGTGACCAGTTTGTAACCAAGGAAGTGCCCAGATTCACCCAGTATTCCCTACAATTTTTACGTAAGCCGGGCTATAAGAAGAAAGGAGGAAAGACCTTCATTTTCTTTCCTTCCGGTGGCTTGGAGGTGCAGGTTCCCTGCTGTTGAGTCTGTCGTGTTGGGGAGCGAGGCCTGGTAAGGCTTTGTCGACCTTGGGAGACGGAGGTTGCCAGCGGTTGTTCCAGCGCAACTTTCTGTTGTCCCAAGGAGAGTAGTAAGATATTCTTTTGCTAATTCTTTTAGTTGCTAGATCTTGGGCTATTGATCGTGTATATTTGATTTTGTTTTTTTTCCTTTTTTTCCTTTCTCCTCCCCTTTCCCTTTTCCCTTGTGAAATTGTACATATATTTCAACTGTATATAACTGTAATGTAAGTGTAAATATATATATATATATTGCTTTAGCTGTCTCTCTCTTGTTTCGGTTCTCTTGGTTTTTTTTTTCCTCTTCGCCCTTGGTTTGTGGGGGGGGAGTCTTGTGGTGAGGTTTGGGGACTTGGCAGGGAGCCAGCTTCAAACCATATCATATATATATAGATATATAGATGCAGCGCAGAGTTGTCTCTTTCAAGAGAACGAGATTACTGCTGAAATCATGGGCTGCACTTAATCAAATGTGAGAGAAGACTAGATCTGTCCTAAAGATTTCTGCCAAGCTGAGATCTTGGCCAGTCAGTCCAAATACAGCATGAGGTGCTTATGAGGCTAAAACACCTCAGTGATTTCAAGTGCCAGACAACACACCGTGCATCTCCCAGAACTGGAGAATCAGCTTCTCTTGCCAAAAAGAACCTCACCGAAAGAAAAAAACGTGGTATTGCTAACCTGAAATAGCAATATTAAAGCAAGATCCCAAGGTACAGAAGAGCTGGTTTTATCATGATGGAAATTGTACCTGAAAGTACAGGTAGACTTCATGCCCTGAAATACAAACTTTTTGCCCTTTATTTCCATGAGGTGTCGCATCTGAGAGTGCAGCCACAGTACAGCCAGCACCCCAAGCCAAGGGCACACCCAGCCTCAGCCAGCACCTCCAGCCTAACAACAGCTATATCCCAGGGTTACCAAGGTTGGAAGAGACCTTTAAGGTCATCTAGTCCAACCATCAACCAAGCACCACCACTGTAACCCCTAAACACCTAAACCACATCACCCAGCCCCAGATCCAGATGCCTCTTGAATGCCTCCAGGGATGGTGAATCCATGACCTCCCTGGGTGGCAGAATCTCTCCCTATTCCAATGCCCGACTACTTGAACAATGAAAATTTGGTTTCTAATATCTAATCTGGATTTCCCCTGTCTCAATTAAAGGCCATTCCCTCTTTCCTCTCACTGCAGGCGCAGCAAACAGACCAGACCCCACCTCACCACAACCTCCTGTTTGGGGGGGGGGGCTTGGGGGGGAAGTTGTACAGAGTGATTCTGTTGCTTTGAAGAGAAAGAATTACAGGTGTCTTGAGAGCCATCTGTGTTCATCTTCTGGGATATGATACACTGTCCTAAAGGTAAAAGAGTAATTTAAAAATAACAGTAAAAAAGTAAATTTAAAATTACCTACTGTTTCTCTTGGCTTTTCTGTTCTAATGGCAAAATAGAGCTGCGGCTGACCTGGAGCATAGGATGCTTTTAGCAGAAGTCATTTTAACACTCCATGGCCAGCCCTTTAACCCGTGTTTTTGCAATGATTTCTGATGTTTAATATGTGTAACAGGCATGGCTTGGTGTGGAAGGCCTGGTGGAGGGACTGGGAAACCTCGTGGTGTTCCCATTTAGAGCCTGTTTTGCTCTCCCCCATGCCCAGCCCAGGACAGAGCTGATAGCCATGGGACGTGGGGCTGTCCTGGGCTGGCTGTTGGGCACCAACGCTGTCAGTAAAGTGCTCTTTATCCTGGTTTGTAAGGAGGGTCAGAAATTTTGGAGGTGCCTGGTACCGTTGTTATGACGAGTCTCCTCTTTTCGAGACTAAACCCCCCCAGCTCCCTCAGCTGCTCCTCACCAGCCGAGTGTTTTAGACCCTCCACAAGCCTTATTCCCCTTCTCCGGATACGCTCCAGCGCCTAAATGTCTCTTTTAGAGTGCAGGGTCCAGAGCTGGACGAGGTGCAACTTCCCACCTCCATCTAACCGGGAATGTTTTAAGGCAGGACGGGCCGCCTCGGGGGCGGGGCGGCCCGGATTGCCCGCCCCGTGCCCGCCTCGCCGCTTTCCGGGGCCGCCGCTTCCCGGCTGGGGGAGCCGGGCTGGGTAAGGAGCCGTCCTGGAGGGGGTGAGGAGGGTAGAGCAGCTCCCAGAGCCCGTGAGGGGCCGAGAGGAATGAAGGGGAGCGGGGGAACACAGATGAGGAGTTATCGGACACGGAGTTGCTGGAGCAAATCCAGAGGAGGCCACGGAACTGCTCCGACGGCTGGAGCCGCTTTGCTCTGGAGCCAGGCTGGGAGAGCTGGGAGTGTTCACCGGGAGAAAAGGGCTCTCCAGGGAGACCTGAGAGCCCCTTCCAGGGCCTAAATGGGCTCTAGGAGAGCTGGAGAGGGACTTGGGACAATGGATGGAGGGACAGGACGAGGGGGAATGGCTTCCCACTGCCAGAGGGCGGGGTTAGATGGGATATTGGGAAGGAATTGGTGGCTGTGACGGTGGGGAGACTGGCCCAGGTTGCCCAGAGAAGCTGTGGCTGCCCCATCCCTGGAAGTGTCCAAGGCCAGGCTGGACAGGGCTTGGAGCAACCTGGGATAGTGGGAGGTGTCTCTGCCCATGGCAGGGATGGGACTGGATGAGCTTTAAGGTCCCTTCCAACGCCCCTGCCATGGGCAGGGGCACCTTCCCATAGACCAGGTTACACAGTGATTACAGCAGATCGAACTTTACAATTGTAAAACTGTTTAAAATTTTCTGAAACCAGTTTTATGTGCTATTTATAAGTATACTTACAGTTTATTACAGTTATCTGCTGCTACTTTGACAAACAGCTGCTTTCACTGTGGAAATGAGCGAATATCAGTTGCATCACATATTATGAAACATTTCTCACTCAGCCAGTCTTATGACTTGCCAAAATTAATTTTCTTGTTCCTTAACCCTCCCCATGCTGCTTGTGCAGCTGCCACCTGGGTCAGCTGGGGGCTGGAGAACTAATTCACTGTGTTTGCAATTCCTATTGTTTTCTTCAGCACACCAGACCTTAATAACCACTGACTCAGTGGTAGTGTGAGGAACAAAAGAACTACTTAGTGTTCATTAATATCTCCAGTTCAAATCAGAACAATTCTTTTCATTTTTGGCACCACGAACAAAAAGGAAACCTCTGGAATTATAGATTTGGGACTACAGCTGAGTTTTGGACATCTAGCCTTGGGAAGGAAGGGCTGAATTTGTTTTAGGGGCACAAAGTCTTTACAGAGTGTGCAGAAAGATTTTGGCAGTAATGGGGCGGGCGAAACAGGCAGCAGAACGTGTTCAGTAGGGAAATGGTCAAAGTCAGCACCTTTAAACCAAAGCTGCCTAAACCCCGAGTACAGGACAGAAAGTGCCTTTTTCTACCTACTATTATCACACTGGGTTCCCATCTCTCTGGGTGGAGGAACTGTGACTGCTGCCAGCATCTTTCCAGAGGGGTGTTGCCCACATATTTAATCTCCTTACTTAATGGGAGTAGGGAAAAAATTGGAGCAAAATTATTTGGGACAAAGCTATTTTGGTCCTTAAGTTCACAGGAAGAAGGGGTATTATTCTGATTTTAAAAAAGGATAAAATAAGTAAGAACAAAGCTTTCAAATAAATCTGTTGCGTGATAGGTTTCTGTCTGAGGCCTGTTTTGTGACTGGAGCTTGTATCTGGAGAACTTTATCTCTTTTTTCTTTAGGAGCTTGGCTCTTCATTTGAGAGCACCAGCTGGCTCATGCTGGTTGTGTTTTCTTTTTCATTTTCTAGAAGAAATCTAGGCAGAAAAAGGAGGTTTTGTATTTTGGAGTGGTGAGAGGCCACAAAATCTGAAAGCAAAAATTTACCATTTAATTTTTTTTTTTCCAGAGGACTGATTTTGTCCAAGTGTTTCTGTAATTCACTGCAGGTTTGAAAGGAATGCTGCTCAGGATTCATGGCTAATGCTCGGTGCTGATTGTTACTGTGCACTTACCCTGTGGATCTGAACTTGTGCTTTGAAGGTGTTGCCTTGATCCAGTGGCTGAGTTGTGATTTTATCCCCCTGTTGTGGGAGCTAAACGAGGTGTGAGCTGAGCTGTGACAGCCCTCCATACGTCCCCTGTGCTGTAAGTAATCCTGTCCCTCTCCCTGTGAAATTCAACTTGTTTACTGTTGTTTTTTTCTTGCAGGTAACACTGCAAGAAAAAAAGGGGCAGGGGACTGTCCCTTCAGACAGCTCTGGGAGCCACAAAAAGGGGTGGATGGAGTTGAGCCAGAGTTACAACAGCTCTGCTTTGGACTATTCAGAAGATACCTTTGAGTCCTTCAGTGAGGAGGAGGAGATCAAACCATCTGGCTCCTGCTGTCCCACAGAGGATTTGGAGGGCTCAGATGTGTTGGAAAGCACATCATGGTTGGCAGGCCAAAGTCATGCAGGTATGCAGAGCTTTCCCTCCCAGAGACCTCCTTTCTCAGCTTCCAATCAGTGCTCTGGGGACTTGAATCAGCAAAAATAAACATGCGAAGATTGCACACAGTGTTCCTGCTGTGCAGAGGAACAGATCCTCAGTGTGCTGACCAGATCTGTGCTCCCGGGATTCGCCAACAGCTCCATGTGGAACGATTTGGCCATGGAAGCCCTTCCTTTGTAATCTTGTGGTGCTGAAATTCTGTTGGCATCTTAAAAAAATATTCCGCAAGTTGTCTTGACTGAGTTACCACATCTGAAAAGTAGCTGGGCCATAAAATAAGTTTTCCAAGGGAAAGTTCCAGGATTTGAAATACTGAGGAAGGCTGGATTCCCTATCCAACCTGGCCCTGAGCACTTCCAGGGATGGGGCAGCCTCAGCTTCTCTGGGCAATGAAGAAGCTGCATTAAATGAGGGATAAATCAGCTCTGTTAGGTTTTTTCTTTTCTCTCTGCAGGGTTCTCTGTCATTCTCTTGTGTTCTCCTTTTCTCCAAGTTTGGAGTGGTAAATATTGTGGATACTTAAAGAGATGAATAATCTTTTAATTTAGTTTGGGAGCTTGCAGCATATATAAAACTTTATAGCTTCAAAGATTAGCTACAACACTTTTAATGTATTTTTAAAGGTAGTGTAAACAAGATTTATTTTGATGTCTGTTGGCTGTTAGTTTTGTGATCTGATTCTATTCAGTTCAGCTTGGTCAGCTGACATATACCAATATATAATGTTAATTATATATTATAATTATATATATTTTATATATTGTAATTATATATTATATAATAGATAATGTTAAATATAGTTACTGTGGTTTCATATTGGGAAGCTGTTTCTTTTCCTACTATAGACAAGTCCAGTAGAGATGTTCTTCCTATCCCTCATCCATCCAACATTTTACTTGAGGTTTTTTTCACTCTACAGTAAGAACTGGCACCATTATCATTAGGAATCCTTTAAAAATACTGTTTAAGCCTGAAATGCCACCCATGGAGGCCAAACTTTGCTGTCAAATACATATTCCTGTTTATTGTAGCACAGAATTCAGCATTGGAGATCAGTGCTTCAAAAATCTGAATAAAGAGGTGATCATTGTCTTGGTATCAATTCATGATACATCCCTAAAATTGAACAGTGTCTGATTTGTGTTTTTTGCTTAAAATTTTTGTAGTTTTACAAATGATATGTTTTAATCCCTAGTTTTTTTTCCTGGAAATATAACAAGATTCTTTAAATTATTCCATGTCTAACGATTGAAATCCTTATTTCTGACATCAAGGAACACATGCTAGGAGCAATCCTTACTGTGTGCATAGAGGTTTCTTTAGTAAGTGTTACCACTTTTTATCTTTACAAGATTAATATTTCATAAAATAACAGAGTCTTCTGAATGCTCTCAGTTAAATGAGAAACTGGGGAATAATTCACAGAATTTTTGGGGGGAATTGATTGCTTTCTGTGGTATATATTTTCCTGAGAGCAGCATATATAAATAATAAAACCCACAGAAAGCCTGTCATGTTGCTGCTCCCATAGGGACACATTATTTCCTTGTCTAAGCCTGTGGAATTTGCTGTCAGAACCCTGAAAACAGAACAGAGAAAGGAGATGCTCCCTGTTTTGAATTGGGGCCATACCATGTGCACCTTGCTGTCACTGGTAGGGACTTCTCAGATCTTCTAAGTGTTTTGTCCTTTCCCAGCTCTTTGCTTTCACATCTTTGTGGTTTCCTTAGTTCCTGCAGAACTGGAGTTCCCAGAATCACAGAATATTCTGGGTTGGAAGAGACCCACAAGGATCATCGAGTCCAACTGGAACAAGCTGGAGAACAGGGAGCTGATACAGAATTTTTATTTCCCTTGTGCCACCTTATTTTCCACTTGGATCAATACCCTGAGACAGTTCAGCTGAGCTCCTAAGAGTGTGTGACCACAAGACGAAGAGCTGGAAATGACTGATGGGGCTGAAGGAGGGAGGAGGGAGATGAGATTAGTGTAACATTACAGATCAAATTGAACGTGTGAACAGGCTCCCATTTTCTCAGTGAATCCTGGTTCAGTGGGGTGATTAGGAATGAGTAGTGGAAGGTATTTTATGGCACAGAAGCTTGTTTAGCTGAAATCTCTGGTCTCATCTGTGTATTCCTGTGGCTTGGGGTTTCTTTTCCCTCACCAGGGCAAACTGGCACATTCAAGTGGAGCATTGTTTGCTTTTCTGCAGTCCTGCTTTCCTCACAAGGTGTGTTCAAAGTTGCCTTTTTTCATTGCAGAGGAGCAATCTGAAGGAGTGGATTCTGCAGCTCTGGAAAGAGTTGCCATAGGAAAATGGATTGATGCCATGGGAAGATGGAGAGATCTGAAAAATAAAGAAGCTGAGGTTAAACAGGACAACTCTGTCAGGAAAACTCATGGTGGTGAGTTCAGTTACTTCAGTAGAGGTTGTAATCATTTCTTTTGAGAGGGGATGTAAACTTTTAACTAGACTTAAATTTTATATGCAGGCTGTTAAGCTGGATAATTAGCCAGGTAATTAAATACAAAGTTTCTGTTTTAGGCTTTCTTGCCAAGCAGTTTTGCCTCCCATACACGCATGGCTTTGATGCTCCTGATATAGTGACATTATCCTAGTGATGCATTATCACAGAATCTGGATAAACACATTAAAAAAATGTATCCACATTTTAAGTTTAACTGTAATCCTCAATTTTTACTGGATTGTTAAGTTTTTTTTTCTCTCCAGCTTTCTCTTTCAGCTCCAGTACCAGTACAGGTATTAGGAGTGTGGAGTTTTTCCCTCCAAAATAAATGTGACTTTGGAATTTATTGTGTGAGATGTTTTTCCCCTGTGTGCTGGTTTAAAAGTAAACTGGCAGGAGAAATGAACCCAGCTCAAGAGAGATTATAAGTCAGAGTTACAATTTAAAAAAAATAATACAATAAATACAATTATACGGACAAACAATTGGTTTTAACCCACAAAACCCAGATGTATAACCCAGGACCCTGGGGCACGAACAGAGTGGTGTTTGTTGGCCCCTGCATCCAAAGGAAAAGGAAAGGAGAACCTGTTGGTGAGAGTGGTGATCGCAGTCTGGTTGAGAATGGTGGTTGCAGTCTGCTCGAAGTTCTGATCCTCCTCTGGATCCGATGAGTGGTACCAGAAGTCCCAAGACCCCAAGAGTATATACTCAGGTTCCAGTGGGAATGCCCAGTACCTCCCCCAGGGCGGGGAGTTCCACAATGGGTGACCATGAGTGGTGAGATATTTTTGGAATCCTTGGTAGCCCATTAGCAGACATGACCCCTCAGGCTGGGTGTGGAGGTGCTAAAGACTCCCCAGAGGGGAGTTATCACACCTGAGTCATTGGTGTGAGGACAGGAACATCCTCCTATCTCACAGGCTTCCTGACACTCAGCTTATAGCCTGAGGGGTCAGGTGTGCTCTGGGCAGCTGCTGCAAATGGTCTATTGTTAACAGTTCCTGGGAAATGACATGGAGGGTGTAGAATACACAGTTTGGGTTACACCCACACAGTGATGAACTAGTCCCAGCTGCTCTAACTAGGACACCCTGTTAACCAGCTTTATGGATTATTGAATTACCTGTTTGCCCTGTTTTAATTCCTTTCCCAAGCTGAGGGAGGCAGCAGGGCACCAATTTTGGCAAGAACAATGGAGCAGCTTTAACCACCACAATGATGGAGAGTGTGGAGGAGGAGGAGAGGGGAAGGAAGGAAGGAAGAGGATGTGTTTCCGCGTACTGGTTACACAAGCAACTGTGAGAACAGATGGTGGGATGCAAGTCCTGCTAAAGTCTCTCTCAAAAGTGTGTCAGAGGTGCTATTTTTAATTAAAAAAAAAAAAGAGCAAGAAAGCTGGAATTGAGCAGAAAATTAGTGGAAGCAGACAGGGAGTCTTCCTCAGTCTGTGTGTTCATGGGAAGTGAACTTGTAGGTCACTTGTAAGACTGATTAACCAGGAGATCCTCCTGCCTAGGCACTTTGTGGCACAAACATCCTCAAACCATCCTAGAAAACAGGAGCTAAGGTCATTTCTAGGCTGTTCTTAATTGTTGAGCAGTGGTGAGTCAAAGCTGTGAGTTCCTGACTCATCTTCTGCATTTATCCTTGTGTTCCTGCTTTCTCAAGGCTACCAAGCAGGCTTTTAGTAGAGCAGCTCATCTGTAGAAGAGAGGCTTCTCCTGGCCAGCTCCTCAGAGATGATATTCCTAAAATACCTCAGAATCCTGTGGCTGATTCACGGAGAAATTAAAAGGGACCCGAGGAGTTCCAGAGTCACTGAGTGAGAAACCACAGTTTGAGGTTGAGGATGTTTTCCATCTCTACTTTCCCTTGAAAGTTGCACTTGGAAGATTTTACTCATAGGATCACTTCCAGATTTTTGTAGTTCTGCACAAGAGAATGTTCTGCCTTTGGTGTATGGATGTTGATGGGTAAGGAGAGGCCTTGAGCAGTTCTGTTCCATTCTCTAGTGCTGATTTATGAAGGCGTGTGTTGTCTTCTGCCTGTGCTGTCCCTTGTCATTGTTACACCAGTGCTCCCAACCACCATCAATATGAAGAGCACAAAATATGCTTCATGCTTATCCATGTTACCCCCAAATTCATCAGTATCAACGATACTTTAGCCATGGACTACATTTATTGCAGAATATTAACATACAAATAAAGTAAAGCACAGCAGCTTTTGCACACTGACATCTAGAACTACCTCCTTCTCTTTGACTTAATCATTCAGTGTGCAGGAGCTCCCAAGCCTTATACTATTTTAACAACTTGGAGATTTTTAAACAAAAATATAATAGAAGATGAGCTCACTAGAACTAGATTTGCTGCACAGTGAGTCCCCTCAGTACACTCAGCAAAGTGAATTATGTGTACACTGAGCATGCAGGGTACTTCTGAATTTGTCTTCATTGTAATAAACCCTTTTTTTCTTATCTTCCTAATAGGGAGGGAAAAAAAAGTTCTAGTGTACCTATGGAAATGTCCAGGAATGTGATTCTTATTTTTTCCTAGTTTTCTCTGTGGGCTGAAAGAAGAAAAAGCTGAATGCTGGCCTTAGGAGAAGGGAGAAATTTTTGTCATAGTTCTCTTTCTATCCTCTTCTCTGTCCCTCTTCCACCAGAGTTATTAGGCTAAATGCATCAGAACATGACTCTAAATCCCCAATTCCATATAGATTATTTCAAAAATCACTACTCATCTTTAAAATTTACTCAGCAAACTGCAATTCTTCAACTTGGATCTATCTGAAAATTCAAGGGGGGCTTTTTAACCCTGTGAGTGGTGCTGTGCTCACAAGTTTGATTTCACCTTTGTAACATGCCTACATTAAATGCTTTGCTTGTATATTTTCCACTGCACTATTGCTGTCAAAAGTGGGAGAGCTTGAGCTGGTAATGTGTATTATTTGGAGGCAAAGAAATGTTTGTGGCTCAGATACAGTTCGCTCAGATACAGTTCAGTCACTCAATCGTTATTGTTACTTTGATAGTGGTGTCAAGCTAAAAGTAAAAAACGCCCTGAGATTCCAGACTTGTCTTCTAATTCTGTAGTTAAGTAGAATTAATGTAGGCTGGATGTGGAAATTCCAACCAGCAACACCTAAATGTAAACCCTGCTCTGGAGCCAGGCTGTGAGAGCTGGGGGTGTTCACCGGGAGAAGAGAAGGCTCCAGGGAGACCTGGGCCTAAAGGGGCTCCAGGAGAGCTGGAGAGGGACTGGGGACAATGGATGGAGGGACAGGACAAGGGGGAATGGCTTCCCACTGCCCTCTGGGCAGGGTTAGATGGGATATTGGGAAGGAATTCCTGGCTGTGAGGGTGGGGAGGCCCTGGCACAGGCTGCCCAGAGAAACTGTGGCTGCCCCTGGATCCCTGGAAGTGTCCAAGGCCAGGTCGGAGCAACCTGGGCTAGTGGAAGGTGTCCCTGTTCATGGCAGGGGGTGGGACTGGATGATCCTTGATGTCCCTTCCAACCCAAACCGTTCCATGATACTACAATGATTCACTGTGCTGGAGGAGTTTAATTTGCTTTAAATTCATATTCGTGATAAATAACCTGATAGTTCAGCCTGGTAGGTCAGTTATATGTTGCCTGCAGGGATCTTTCACAAACTGTTTGCTGTCAGCATGTTACCCTGACCTGCTGCACTCAGTTGTACAAATCACTTTAGGTAATCATGAAGATCTTGAGATGCAGAGGGAAAATCTTTCTCGAGAGTAGTTACCAGTTGCTGCCTTTCACAATGATCTCATTTTCCTTTTTTTCTTCTTAAAATAGAGTATCAGCAGAGCATAATAATAACAAAATGCCTGCCAATTTTCCTATTAAAGTTAGTTTCAAAGGGAAAGGAAACTGAGGAAAGACTGAGGAAAAACTCCCGCCCCTCACAGATTTAAAATGTCACAGAAAGCAAAATTTACGTAGGTCACTTAGTTACAAAGTTCCCAGCAGGGTTTGGGATCTAGACATATGGATTAATTTATCTCTAGTGGTACACACCAAGGCTTTTTGTCATCAGAGCAGCTTCTTGGGCCACTATGGGGCTTTACTTCCTAAATATTCCATGTTTCATGACCTTCCTGCTGCGTGAGATGTGGCTCTGACTCGATGCCTGTCCTGGTGGCACTTCTGCTGCTCCTGTCACCTCTTCTGCATCATCCCTCCTTCAGTCACTATCACTCATTTAATCATTATTGTTACTGCGATTGTTGTGTCAAGTTAAAAATAAAAAAGACCTTGAGATTCCAGACCTGTCTTCTGATTCTGTAAGTAAGTAAGAATTAATGTGGTCTGGATGTGGAAATTCCAGCCAGAAATGGAAACCCTGCTTGTAAAACGTTCATTAATGCCTTGATGGAATTGGGAAAGAAGGAGTTTCTTCCAAAAGCCATGGATTCTGCGGGGATCTTCCCTTTGTCTTCTCACTGCTGTTGCTGCAAAGTGAAGAAGGTGTGGGGAGCACTGGATTTGGGGCAGCCAAGCAGTAGGAAAGTCTTCTTGTGGAGCAGTAATTGGCACTGCAGGGATTCTCTGTGGGCACAGGGCAGGGACATTTAAATCTGCCACCCCAAATGGAGAAGGATCTGGGATGGAAAGGAGGGAATATGTGAGAGATACCAGAAATAAAACAAACCAGTGCAGAGCTGAAGGACAAGTAAATCTTCTCCACCTGGGAAAAAATTGGAAACTGGAGTCAGTGTGCAGAGAAAAGACAAAACTTTCCCCAATTTAACTGTGTGCTGACTTTTCTCATAGTTTTTTTTTTTTGTTCTTGTTTCAGAAAAATTATAGTCCTTGATAATTTTTATTCTCTCTGAGATTACTTTTAAATGGGAATCAATATTAAAAAGTAACTTCAGAAACGAGTCGTGCAGTGTGGTTTAAAACTTGCTGTTCTCTTTGCTGGTGTTTTTTCTGATGTCTGTAGGTGCAGATGAGCAAAGGGGTGGGTGTGTGGCAGCACAGAATTCATGCATTATTAGAAACCAATTCTTAATAAAAATGCACTTCTGTATGTCAGGAGAACCTTAAGTGAATTAATTAGGCTGGTATTAAATTGTCACAGCCTCCAGGGGTTTTACTTATGGATTTGAGTACTTAAATGCTTTTGTTCTGGGTTTTCCCCTCCCATAGTGGTAACTTTTAAATTTTTTTAATTAATTCTCTGCACGGCATAAATGAACATGCCCCTGTTTTTCAGTGTGTAATTAAACCCAGAACTGGCACATGATTTGCACTGTCCGCATTGTAATAGTAAGGAAAGTCACCTGCTGACTGAAATGGTGGTTTCCACTCAAATGTTTATGATCCTACAAAGCAAATTTGTTTTCATTAAATTGCATTTTAAGGTATTGCTTATTCTGATTCATCTGTCTATAAATCGTCACCATGTCTTTGTCTACAGTCAGTTAGATACATCATCTTCTAAGGAGGAATAAACTGCTCTGTGGTGTCTGATTCTGAACTGGTAGTTGTACTTAAATGACTTAAATGTACTTAATTTTCCGTGTTGTCCATGAAACAAAACTCCTGCTTTGCTTCATTTTAACTATGGATCCCCTTATCCTTTATAAACATCAGCTGCATTTCTGAAGAGATGCCGAGTTCCCTTGCAGAATTCCACAGCTCTGTCTTGTCTCCTCAAGACTAAATTCATGCCGGTGCATTTAGGGGAAGTTTTCCATTCCTGCTTTTTTAAGAGTGTGTGTTGTGGTTATGCCAAGGTGTCCCATGGCATTGGAATATCCCATGGCAATGGTTGTCAGACAAGCACCAGGAAACCTGCAGTGCCTGGCTAGGAGAAATAAAACCAAATTTAAACCTGACAAGGAGTAAAACAATGTGGAGGGATTGTTTAAATTCCGTAATCAGGCCATGTACAGCTGCACAGCATCATTCCATGCCGATGCCCATGAAATACTGTATTGATTGTGGTTTAAGCCTGTGGAAAATCCCCCACAAAGCACTGAATAAAGTTGTAAATCCATCCCAACCCACCCACCTGAAGGATAATCTCAATTTTATTTATTTTTACATGCCACTGGGAAGGATAATAGAAGATGAGAGAGGGGAAGATGTTTTTTAAACAAGATCTTATAAAGAACAATTTTTGAAGCTTTAGGAGAAAGTATTCTCTGATGGAATTGCCCTTCTCCAAAAAAAGAAGTGCCTGCCTGAGGTTGTAGAATCTATTTGAGATGTTTCCAGAGTGACTTCCACAGCCACTGCCTCTAATTTTTGTTATGAATTGCTCCTTAGAGGAGCCCTCTTGAAGTGTTAATTCATTTTGGTTTAGCAACCTGCAGTTTCAGGTAGGAAGAAGCTAAATCTGTATGAGGCAGTTATTGAAAGACAGGTTACTTAATGTCATAGTATTTAACTACTGATATTTAATCTCTATCATTAGTAGCCTCATTCTTTCAGGTTCTTTTCTGTTCCCGTATTTGGAGCTTGTTCATAGAGACATTTATTGTGCAAGTTCCTACAGTTCTTATCCGGATTTTATATTTATTTTTATTTTATATGTATATATAATTTAGAAAAATATATTATATAACATACAAAAATATAATATATAAAACATATTATATAATATCTAAAATATATTATATAATATATAAATATATATTTATGTATAAAAAAATCTCCTTATACCACCTAAGGAGTCTTTCTGCTGTGCCTTTTGCAACTGGACGTGCCTATCTCGTACTGGCCTTATTAGCCTTTTTAGCATGCTTGTAACAAACGTGGGTAGAGCCCTCCCCAAATCTTCGTTCGCGAAGCCCAGCCATGATGATGATAAAAAAATCCATCCTAACCCACCCATCTGAAGTATAATCTCGATTTCATTTATTTTTGCATGCCACAGGGAAGGATAAGACAAGATGAAAGAGGAAAAGATTTTTTTAAAACATTATATGTATATAAATAGAAATATATATTAATATAAAATAATATATAAATATACATTAAATAAATATATAAAAATATAAATAATATATAAGCTATTCTATATTGGTTTTATACTATATAATAAATATTTTATTATTCATATCTATTATATAGCTAATGTTTATATATCTAATATTTTTATATGTATTTATTTTATATCTATAAAGGAATAGAGAGAGAGAGATAGATATATAGATAGATAGATATAGATAGATAGATATAGGAAGGAATATCTATCTATATATAGATACATAGATATATAGATATATAGATATATAGATATATAGATATATAGATATATAGATATATAGATATAGGAAGGAATTCTTCTCTTTCCTTGATACAGGAATTGATGGGTTTGTTTTATTGACTTATGCCTGACAGAAATTCTTGAATTATTTGATGGAGAACTGGATGCTCTCAGGTCTTTTTGCACCAGGAAGATAAATGGGATGAACCAGCAGCTGAGCCCTGAGCAGGGAAACACGGGCAAGGCAAGGAAGCTGCAGGATGGAGTCCCAGCAGTGAAAACTGGGACAGGAGATGGGAACTGCATTGTTCCTGGTCAGCTGATGAACAGAATCCTCCTGGAAAACACCAGAGAGACTGTTAAGCAGGTGAAAGCCAGGGAGATTTTGGCTAAAGCACTGGATAATAAAGCCATACCATGAGGATCAAATCAAACAGAGCTTAGTGATGCCTCACTCAGGCCTCTGAAAGAGCTTCTGGGTTGATACCCCAGCATTGATCTGTCTCCTTTCTTAGACACTCCTGCTAGTAAAGAATCAAATCATCATCAAAAACTGGCTGCTGATAAAGTAATGCTTTGTGTGACTGAGCCAGGCTGGGATCATCAGTTATTGCACACCCAGTAAGCCCTGGATCAGCAGAAGAAAAAGCCTTTTTTGCTGGTTATGTTGGTACTAGTTATTTATCAAATTATTCTGCATATTATTTGCTGTGAAGTCTTTGTGATTCCAGGATTAGAAGTATTCCAAAGGCAACCCCTCTGCTCCCAGCTTTCTTAGGTATTAGGCAATATTGAAGAATTAAAGCAAGTCCAACAAAATCTTGGTGACCTTAGTCCGTTGATTAAGAAACATCTGTATCACCTTTGCCCAATTCCAAGTGCTTTTCTTTTTCACCAGCCCAGCGGGTTTTCCCACCACAGGATGGGCTTTTTGCCACAGCTCCTCCCCTCCCTCTGTAAAAGTAATTAAAGTAATACTTTATGAGGTATTTAAAGTAATACTTTAAATTCAGTTTTGGTGTGAAAAGTATTTCTGTTTAAATCTGTCTGTTTAAATTATTTTGAGATTTCAACCATCTGCATTTTTTCACTGTATTAACGTTAACTCACCTTCCAAACTTTGTAGAATTTTTACTTCCTCTTTATTTGTCTTATATTAGAAAATATATTTTCTAAATATATTTGGTTTATATTAGAAAATATATATTTTCTAAGAAAAGTAACTGCTCTGTTTGCTTCTGTCTTTACCTCCACACACATTTTTATGCAGAGAAGAAGTCAAGGAAGAAGAGGATAGAGAGGCTTGAGATGTGACTTACCAGGATTATTCCGCTGCTTTTGGAGCAACTTATTGTGTTTATGTAGCTAGATGGAATCAGTGCCAATGAAATCAGATAAAACTATTGATATTTCACAAAAGCACAAACACTGGGGTTCGTGTAATGCCGTTAAATACTCTTCAGTTTTCATGGTGGATGAACTAACACAGGAGTTACTGAGTAGAACTGGTTATCTCCCAAAGAGAACTGTAGGATTTTGTTTGTATTCTGCCTCAGAGCTGCATATTTGAACTAATTGCTTCAGAGTTTATTTGCCTCTTAGAATTTGTGAAGAGAATCACAACCTCTGTGGTTGGCGTTGGAGGCCTTGTGAACACTGCCAGCATAGGGACAAGCACGTCGAGATGGTGGAGTTATTGCTGACTATGAAAGAATTTGCCTAAAAAGCCAGTTTTTGTCTTTAGACAGTCCCTCTAGCTGTATTTTTATTGATTATTCTTAAGGAGTGGCCATCTCACTGGGACAGACATTGCTCATTGCACCAAAGTCTCCTCTTCCAGGTGACAGAAACTCAAATCCACGAGGCTTCATCATGCCCTGACTGCCAGAAGAAGGAGGCAGAGCTGGCGAGGATTGCCTTTGTCAGGCAAAAAAAGGCTCTGATGGAAGGTGCTTTAATCCAAGAGAAACTGGAAGAACAGATTTACTCCAGAGTAAGCAAATATTGTAAAAAAATTTTGTTAAATAATGTTTTTTTAGCATTCTGTAGGTACTGCAACTAAAGGATCTATAAGGCAGATTTCCCCCTGATTGATGGCAGTGAGATCAGAGTGACCTGAATGCAGTGCAAGTCAAAATAGAATTTGGCAATTAATAAAATACTTTAGGACCAACATAGTGATCAAATCATCTGAGCCTGCCTGATTTATGGAAGCTGAAGGTCATTCCCAGGATGTCCTAGATTGGTTCTGGGTCTCTCTTGTTTTTGCTTTTTGATGGGCCTTGCAAGACAAAAGGGTAAATAAATTGATGTGATAGTAGGTAACTGTGCCCATTCTGGTCTTCCTTGCTCATCCTTTGGTGTAGGAGTCTTGGAATAGGACCCTGAAAGATGTTATGGGGGCTGAGACCTTCCAGATACTCTGAGATTTCTTCTTGGAAAAACTGTTTTCTGTCTGTGCCAGTGTCACAAGGTAGAAGCTTTATGGGTAGGAAGTGCCTCTGGAGCAGATGGGAGGCAATGGAGCTGAAAGGTAGAGAATTCCTTGGATCTCTCTGAAGGAAGAGCTCTTCTCTCCCTTCTTGAAAGGGAGTCAAATTGTTCCTGAGCAGTGAATGAGTAGTGCCTTCCTGAAGCTCTGGGATCTCTTCCTGTGTTTATGAGCAAGGTGGGAGTTTGTGCTGTACCACACATTCCCTTTTTCCCCTAATAGTTCCACTCTCCTGATTTTTGACTCTCACTCACTCCATACCTAAGATTTAAGAACTTCAGTGTTAAGTGAAGCTTCACTTTTTTCCTCTTTGTTTTCCTCCGTGCTTCCCTCAAAGGCCATCTGCTTTTCCTTTTCCCTCCTTAGGGAAGAAACCTGCTTTAGGGAGCAGATCACTGGCCATGAATTTTTAAACAGGACACTTTAAAACAGGACCCTTTAAAACCCCCGCAACTTGTGCCACTGAAGTGCTGCCCACTCAGCTGCTTTTGAGGGGCTGGATGGAGCTGCCAGTGGCAGGTGTGGGATAAAGGACATGAGAAATGCCAGGAATACAAATCCACGTTTTCTTTCTGTTTCAGAACATGCTCACACTTCTAGGAGAAGCCCTCAGAAGCTTTCCCAAACCTTCAGAGGATCCCAGGGCCTTGTGGCAAAGGCTGAAAGGTCAGAAAATGTAAGGCCTGAAAGTGTTAAAATGACTCAAGGACATAAAGAAGTGGGAGAGCTGCACATGGAATACCAACTAATATGGATATAACCTACTCTGGCAGTGATGAATTGGGTGATGGTTTAATATTCCTGCAGGTGGAACCAGATATGTCCAGCATGTTGTGTCTGGGTTCTGAGTCAACTCTTTATTCTTCCTAAATGCAAATGTTATAATACATTTTAATCCATCTCTATATGTTTTTCAAATTACAGAAGCCAAGAGTTTCTATTATTAATCTGGCAAGTAATAAGTATTGTTTTTTGTAGGATTGCTGTGGGATTTCAGAGCAGCTCACAGCTGCTTCCATCTGTAAGAAAAATAAATGATTCCGTTTTTTGGGGCAGGGAGGTATAATTACTGCATTTCAGCTCAATCTTTGCCCACTGTCTCATGTTAAATTGGAAGTGAGGGCCCCAGGTGGAGGAGAAAAAAAGCAGGTTGCAAAGTAACTATAGAAAGCAGTAAAATGAAATGGGGTATTTATAGAAGTAAAATAATGAGTCTAAAACAGAATTAAATCAGCAAGACTGCGGATGGCAACGAGATGAGAAATTATAATAAATTAATCATGGAATCTGTATAGGAGAGGTGTCCAGGAGAGAAAAAACAACATGGATGAAAATTGGAATAAGACGTTGAATTATATTTTTGCCTATTTTTTTTTTTTTTAATATACTTCAGAATTTGTTGTAATTTTTCAAGATGACAAAGTCACTGTCTTTGAAAGAATATATCTGGGGTTCAGGATACGTGCAAATAAAATGGCTTTGTGCTGGGAATCTCAGTGGGTTGGACAATGAAATCATCTTCCTAGTGGCCTCAAAAGCCTTAAGCTGATGTGTGGGCACAACTGCAGCCCAACTTTGTGATCAGTGCTGGCAACAAGAGCTCGTCCCATTGCTCCTGCTGGGACCTGGTGGCCTTGTGTGACTCACAAAGTTACTGCCTCTCATCAGTCTCCTGCTTCCTGACTTTCTCTGCATTCAGGCCTCTGGAAATCTTGAAGGGATATCCTTGCCTATGAACTCTCCCTGAATTTTTGTTACAAAGCAAAGAGGATTAAACCTTCCCGTTGCATTTGATTTTTTCCCATTTTGGGACAAGGAAAATGCATTGTTGAACTTGGGTTTGTATTTTCTCCCCGTGTAGTTGTTCCCTTCTGTGTGCTCTGTGTTTCTTAGAGTGCTTGAGGGCTGTTTAGCCTCTTGCTTTCCCTTCCCATAAATCAATGGAAAACCTGAAGAGAAGTGCTGGATATGGAGGTAGGTGTTGGCAGATTACATGGTTACCTGTGTATTGAATAAACTCTCCTGGTTTCTTCCTTTTCCTCTGAAATCCTCAGAAATGTTCCTGCCTTCCAATCTCCTAAACCTTTCCTTTTTAGATGCTCCATCTCTGTTCCTTATTTGCTTTGCTCTGCACTCCCTGTTTCTCCCAAGCCTTTGGAATTCTTCAGCCATCTGCAAACATGAGGCAAAGGGCACACAGTGTTCCAAGTGGAGACTCATAAGGGCTGGCAGGTGAAAGAGCCGAATCTTCTGAAAATGTAATTTTGTTGGTTTTGCCAATGAACACAGGTTTCATCCCTTAACCCATGAAAAGGGAGCTCCAGGACTCTTCTTAAAAATGTAATCCATATGTTTTGGTATTTTTCCTTTGATAGAAGCTTTGTAAAGAGCTTTGCAGCTCCCATGGAGCCTTCCTGCAAATACATTGAACTGTGAGTTATTTGGGTTAGGAGTCTGACAATGTTTGTCTGTAGAATAGTTGTCATGCTCACACACAGTGACTGCACAGCTCTTGTTTGTTTGCATAAATGTTACAAACACAGCTCAGGTAACTCCTCTGAAAAATCAAAGTAGGTTTTGCTGCTGCCTCTTGGATGCATTTCCTGCTGCTCCCTACACTTGTTTCATTTTTTTATCAAGGATGACTCCAAGATCTGACTGTTTGCCTTCTGTTTTCTTGTAGCAGATCTTAGGGATGTACTATGGAATGAATGATCCAGACCTCTAAATAATTTATTTTATAATCCTACAGCCTTTGAGGCTTGAGAGATCCAAAAACTCTGACAGGGAGATTGTGGGAAAGAGAGTAGATCACGTCTTTTCCTTTTTTTCCCCTCACAGGAGCTTCCCCCACCAGCAGTAGATTTTTCTTTTTGATCCAAAGAAACACTCGAAAACTCTGATCAAGGAATATTGATTCATCTGCTGCCTTGTTTGTGCTTTCTGGGGTATAAAAGGACTGTGATGGCTCAAGGGGTATTCATATGGAAAGCAGCTGTGGCTCAGCAACAAATCAATCTGCCTGGAAAAAATGCTTTGGAGCTTTTTCTTTCTGGCCTTCATGACACACACAGTTGCATTATTTAATCTTCTGAATGATTGGTGATGTGAGTTTATTGCTCTGAACTTTGTGCAAATAGAAGTTTATCGTATTTATATTATGTGTATGCTGATAACCACTTTTGTGATCTTATGCTTTATAACTGGCCCTTTGGATAAAGTTGTATTCTTCAAATTAAAATCAGTTTTCCTGTGGACTGCAGCAAGGGAATTTTCACTTCCATTTGCCCTTGCTTCTGCTATGAAAAAAATTAACCTGGCTGCCAGGCACAGTCATTCCTTAGTCTCATTTCTGTCCATCTCTTGGGCCATCTCTTTGTATCTCCTCTAGGATAAACTTCCATCTCCGTCCCAACAGGCTGCTAGCACAGGTTTGATGGGAATTAAATTCTAGTGTAATTAACGTGCCTGGATCTGAGCTGGGAACAAAGGTAAATATATTCAAAGTTGAACTGGTCTAGTGGAAGGTGTCCCTGCCCATGGCAGAGGTTGGAACTGGCTGAGTTTTAAGATCCCTCCCAACCCAAACCAGTCTGGGATTCTGGGATATTTAAATAATGATTTGCAGCTACTGGGGGAATATGTCGTAGTCCCATTGGTCCAGTTTAGGATCATAGAATAGTTTGAGTTGGAAGGAACCTTCTAAAGCTCATCCAGTCCCACCCCCTGCCATGGGCAGGGACACCTTCCACTAGCCCAGGTTGCTCCAACTTGGCCTTGGACACTTCCAGGGATGTGGCAGCCACAGCTTCTCAGGGCAACCTGTGCCAAGGCCTCACAACCCTCATTGTAAAAACCTTCTTTCCTATATCTAATCTAAATCAACCCTCCTTCAGTTTAAAACCGTTATCCCTTGTCCTGAGGCAGCAGGTCCTGCTGGGAACTTTGCCCCCATCTTGTAGGCCCCCTTCAATTACTGAAAGGCCACAGGGATGTTTCCCTGGAACCTTCTCCAGGCTGAACAATCCCAGCTCTCTCAGCGTTTCCTCACGGGAGAGGTTCTCCTGCCCTCCAACCATCTTCATGACCCCCTTACATTAATCTTGAACATTTTCCCTGAAGTTTTACTAAAAACTGAAACATGCAGGCTGCCCTGGGGTCACTCCCTGACCTTCCATAAACCCATCTCCACTCCTGGCATTGGGCTGTGGGGAGACCCAGGTGTTTTTGAGTTCTGTTTTTTCCCGTAGCCAGTTTGATCAGCTTCCAAGAAGAGGAGCTGAACCCTTTTACTCATATTGGGAGCTTGACAAAGAACTTTAAGCTGGTGGCACCAGGGACAAGGTTTTGCTGCTGGAAGGGTTCACGTTCCCAGTTCTTCTTTGGTAAAGCCCCAGACTGCAGCTTTCAGGGCAGTTATCCCAAATCACCCATAGATCCTCCAGGAAGAGCTGGAGTGCTTCTAGCCCTGTATTTTTAAAGTATTTTCACATATACTTGCATTCTTCAAAGTGTAATTTTATTACCACTCACATTTTCAGAGAATGAGTTTTTATTTTATTTTTATTTATTCACTCCCCTCAGTGAGACACTGTGTGTGTGCAGATCACTCCCTGCACCAGGGCTGGTGTTCTGAATGCCACTGGCTTAAAAAATGGGCTGGAATCTGGGCAAAACAGAGATTAATCTTAAAAATACTACATTTGCATTGTTTTCATGTCCCTTTTTCCTCCACAACTGATTCTGCAGAATTTTGGCTCCACTGACAGGATCTGGATGGGGGAGGCTGGGACATGTGTTGGGGTGGATCCCTTATGTCAATAAGGTACAAAGTTCTCCATCTTTCAAATGACCTATAGAATTGATCATGGGATTTTAAAGAAACAAACATTTTCCAGCTTCTGGGCATGGGTATTCACTGCTTGTTTATTCATGTATTTATTTTGTAATAAAATAATACTGTTCTCACAGACTGGTGTGTATGACCCATAAATACCTTTGTAAAATATATCTGTAGCATGGAACAGAATCTTTAGAATATTCTGTGAAAATTCATATTTTTAGTTGGTAGCACTTCCAGAACATTTACATCTTTCATCTCGACATTTTTAAATAGAACATTTTTTTTTTGCCTACAGAAGTAAGTTTACAGCATCATCACAGTATTATAGCTTGTTTAAAAATACATACAGCATTACTGGTAATTGCAAGCAAGCTATATCCTTGCGCTGGGGGCTTGGTGGTAACTTTACATGGTTTCTACTTTGTAAAACAGTTACATCTATTAATATTACATCCATCACTTTGTTAGAAAATATGACTTAGAGATGCTACACAATAAATCTCTAATTTCTCTGTGACATGATATTACAGGCTCTGCAAATAGAAACACACTGGTGTATGGTTGGTTTAAAAAGAATTAGAAACCTAGTTAAAAAAAGGGTGGTGGGCTTGCCCTGCCCTTGGGAAATTGGGTTCCACTAGTGTTGGATGTCCTTGATCCACTTGTGGCTGGAATGCCACGAGCACCTCTCAGGAAATCCTGACTTAAATTTCAGGTTTGGTCCTGCTTGGAGTGTCACTGAAGACACAAGCAGTTCTTCAGGACCAGACTGCTGCTCTGAGCATCTGGGAATCGGATTTACTCAAGACTCTAGTTGGATTTCAACCCCGTCAGCCCATGGTTACATCAGTGCAAGACAACATAACTCCACTGGTTTGGATCAGTTGGTTTGCACTGACCAAAATCTGACTTTTTACCTTCCAGTGGATTTTTAAAAGAGTCTGAGCAGCAGATTTGAATTTACTGGTTTAGTAATACAGAGAATAATGGTTAGAGTTGGGCAGGACCTTAAAGATCATCCACTGCCACCCCCTGCCTTGGGCAGGGACACCTTCCACTAGCCCAGGTTGCTCCAACCTGGCCTTGGACACTTCCAGGGATCCAGGGGCAGCCACAGCTTCTCTGGGCAACCTGTGCCCCGGCCTCCCCACCCTCACAGCCAAGAATCACTGCCACAGGTTGCCCAGAGAGGTTGTGGAGAGATTAAAATGACAAAAGAGATTAGAAATAAATGACTGTGTATGTTTTACTTTGCACAAATGAGGTTAAATATATAAATATATATATATGTATAATAAAGCTGTAGGAAATCTCCAAACTGCTAACAACTCTTAGAAATTAGATAAAACAAGGATGTATTTGCTTGGAAATCTCATAGTTGCAGTTCTTTCATTATTTTCGTTTCCAGGTAATTCAAGAGTTCTTCGTGGTGGATCCTTTTTTTCCTTTTTTTTTTTCTATGAAACAAGTCCAGATGTGCTTTGGCAAATGCTCTTTTCATGGTCTTTCTGATACTCCTCTTGTGCTTTCTGCAGTCTTTTCCCTCTAAGTTTCCACTTGTGGAAGCAGTAGGTTATTAGGGATGTCATTACCAAGGAGAAGATGATGGTCAGCACGACAATCAGCGCAATGGTGGACGACAGGGACCCCTCCAGCTGCTCACTTTCAGTGTCCCTTGTTGTATTTAATTTAGCAAAGTTTTCATAGTCTGGTGAGGCCAAAAGTGCAGGTCCAGGGACCTCTGTGAACTTGGGCCTCATTTGGATTCAGGAGGTGTTCTCAAAATTCCCAATGAAGCAAGAACTACGATTCTCTTGGCACCTGTGTCATCCAGGAGATGGTTTTCTCCTCAGGTTCTCCAGGCATAGGTGAGATCAGAAGTGTTCTTTGTTTTGGAAGGCAGGGATGGCAGGAGTAACAGCCTGTGGCACGAAGTTTATAGCACAGCTCCTCTATATCCCAAGTCAGGAGGTCAGGAATGTGTTGTCTTCTTCACCAAGGGTCAGAAGAAAGCTCAGCCTAGTGCCAGTTTGGGATTCTTTGTGTTCTAGAGGAGAGAACTGGAGAAAATCGAATCAATATTCCAGTAACATTGTGGTGACAGAGCTTATCCTTGGGCTTAAGTCACTGCAACAAATGGACTTTATATCTTAGGAGTTGTTGCACTGAGAAGTGTTTCTTTTCTTCTCCCAGATATTCCCAAAAGAGGGTGAAATCAAAGACAGGTTTTGTGACGTGTGTTTGCTCACACCACACGCATGAACAAAATCAGCTGCAAACAGGAGCTCTCACGAAGAGGTTTTATTTCCCCTCCTCTCTGATTTCTGCTCTCAGACAGAGATTGTCTGGAGAGGGTTTGGATTGGGGGTTTTTGTCCTCGTTATCCTGGACTTGGGGAGGTCCCCTCACTGCAAATCTGAAACCTGGAAAAAGGCCCTGGGTGAAAAATGACACAGGATTATTGAAGAGCTCCCCTACAGGCAATGAGCTTTAATTTAGAATTTAAAACCCCTCCTCTTTCCTAATTCTGCTGGAATTTCAAACGCATTTAAGTCATTTGGCTTTGATACGTGCTGTGTGTGACAAATCCAAAATATTTCCTCATCTGAGCAGTTCTCAAGGGCTGCTCTGCCCTCCCCCTTCCCTCCCCACATCCAAATCCTGTTTCAGACTTAAATCTGAGGAGGAACAAGGCTGGGCTGCTCTTCATTCTTGCTTCCACTCGGTCTTTGGCCCCAGGATATTTTACTTTGAGGAGCTCTAAGCATGTTCAGGCCTATTTATTTCAAATAACAGCTTGCTCTGAACCCCCTCTACCTTCCTCCCAAATACTTGGAGGCCAGAATTAGGTTTCAGATATCTTGGGAGTGGAAATGTTTGTTCAGAGATACTCTGTTTGATGGGGTGCAGTTGTAATTCCCCCTCTTAATAGAAATGTGAGGTTCATCCTACTTAGGCTAGCAGGGAGCTGAGGGTCCCTCTTACTAATTAACAGCCCATTCTTGTTAGCAATAATGACTGTTTATGCAGATTAGCACTCTGTTGATGTTAAAGGATGTAAATAGCAGTTCTTGCCAGTTTGGAACAATATGTTCCCAGAGACAGAAATAATTGTGGATTTTACAGAAAGTTTGAAAATCACATTTTACTGTATATTGAGGTGTTTGTGAAGCTGACTGGAAGTTCATTTCACATAAGGGACCAAGTGCAACGTGGCACGTCTTTGATGAATGTCTACGTGTTGCACTGCTGGCAAGTCATAGATCAGGAGGGGGTGACAGCAGAATATTTTAGTGTTCCTGGGCTACATATTCAACATCTTTCTCAAGTAGCCTAAAGAAAGAAACTGCAATAAAAGAACTTGAGAAACTGAGAAATGCCCCCTCTGATTTATGGAGCAGCCAAGTGTCCACCACCCACGTGGAAGTGCAGGAGGGTGGAATGTCTCAGTGCTAAGAGAAATCAGATTTTGTCATACTTGCCTGAGCCTGCATCTCATTTCATCTGTATCCACAGCTATCAGATTCCTGAGGGGAAAATAAAATATGAAGGATTTAAAGTCATTAGGCAGCTGGTGCTGGACTGGACTGCTCAGGAAGGTGCAGGGATGTCATCTGTAACTCCATTTCTCCGTCAGTTCAGATATGTGGCTTTTCAAAATCAAAACAGGAATGCTTTTAAAATCTTAAATCTGCAAAGTTCTGCTTGTGCTCCAGCTGCATTTTGGGGTAGAAGCTGCTTTTATGGAGAAATCCTTTCAAAACAGTGTGTGAGGACTCTGTTGGTGGCTCTGCTGCAGCTGTGACAAACCGTGGGGTGCCACCACCACCTTCCACTCCTCCTTTGCTTCCTGAGGGCACAGAATGCTCCTTCCTGCTGCTTGGACACAGATCAGGGACCCAGGATGGCAAGAAGGGTGAGAGAAACCTCAAAAACTGCAAACTGGGGCTGCAGGGACCCACTCCCCATGTCTGCAAGTGCCAAGAAGGAAGTTTTATGGGAGAACTCTTGCTTTTTCCTGGGAGTCAACATGCCTGGGTGTCAGTTGGAAGGGGGAAGGGCTGTTTGGGTGAACAAGGAAATCCTGACACAACTCCAACATGGAAAGGGATCATGCAGGGACAGTACTGGCTGATAATCCAGGTCATTGTGATTCCAGAGCTGGAGAGGTGGACACAGAGGAACTTCGGGAAGTTCAAACAGAGGATGTGCAAAGAAAAGGAAACTTTCCCTTAACCCCCCCCCCCCCCAAACATTCTTCCTTGTCCATGCTCTGATTTAATTCAAGCAACAGAGAATAAATAATTCTTCCCTTGTTTTGTTGGTTTTGTGTGAGTCATAATTCTTCAGTGTATTTGGCCTGAGCATTGCAAACATGCAAACCAGGATTTCAGGCCTGTGCACATTTAATTCCCATTAACATTTAATAAAATATGTTAGAAAGATTCAGGTATTGAAAAAAATAATGGGAGTGATTTTTATTTCTTTTTTTTTGGTCTAGAAATACTGATTTGTTAGAATAAACTTGTTGTGAAAGCACATTAGAAAATCTGTAAGTTATATTTTTAAACCTTTTAATGAAATAGTGATGTTTTAGTTTGATACTTATATAAACTCAGACTCTTGATGTAGAACATGTCCTTGCCTAGGGATGGACTTCCCTACCCTGGCTCCTGTTTCCATGTCTTTTTGTTTTAGTACAACTCAGTATAAGGTGGGGAGGACAAAATCTGCTCCTAGTTTTCTAATATCCTTAGGACAGGCATTGTCTTTCCTTTTATTCTCCAGGCTTGACCTCTGTGGCTCTGAATACTCCAACAAAGGAGAGAGAAACAGATTTTTTAAGGGGTTTTTGTAGTTTTTGAGGATGGAAAAGTAAGAGTGGATTGGATGCAATTTATGTGAGAGGAACAAAGCAAATTACAGTCACAAAAAACAGTGTCTCAAGATTAATTCAGGTTATTGGCAACTGTCAAAAACCTGAATTACTGAAAAGAGATAACAATGTTCATCAGCAGCTTTTTAATTTCACTGAGATTCCTCCCTTTTCATAAGGGCAGCCCTTGCCTCTGTTTGCCAGAGCCTTGGCAGTAATGATGTTATCAGTGTCGTATTAAAGAGACTACTGATGATTTGCATTGGATCCCTAAAAAAAATTAAGTCAAAATAACATGGGAGATCAGACTTGTAGGAAGTTTTAATTGGACGTGGTTTGGGGGTTTATGTTGTTGGGATAACTCTGTTTTCCGATTCTGTATTTCAAAGGAAGGAGCAAGTTTGGTGATGTCTGGAATCTTCAGCTTCATCAGAAGGATGAATCACATGAGCTCCTGCACCTTCCTTGTCAGTGGGAAGCTGATTTCTCATCCCTGACCTTTGAGGAACTCAGTCTTCCTTTGTCTTCCTGATGCTGGAGATTAAAGATGGTTGATAAGTACCATAGAGGTTGATAAACCAGCAGCAAGTGAGAAAAAGGTCTTTCTCAGAGCAACACAAAAACATTTTCCCGAAGTTAAGGTGACTGACCTGAAACTATAAACCTGCTCCTTGTGAGTTAATATAAGAAATCTGATATCAGTAGCAGGAGAGTCTTGTTTTCTGTCTCTGTGTGTCTCTCTCGTGTTCTCATCCCCACATTCTCTGTGCCAATGCTGAATTACTTCTACTATTTATATAACCCTAAATACACATTGATTTTTTAATACAGTTTCAGCCTTGCTTTCCTTTTGCCTTCAGCTTTCTTGTAAATCTCCCTGCTGCCTTTCAAATTATCTCTTCCATTTTAATTGCATTAGAGAAGAATGAGGCTCCTTTTCTCTGAATTTGCATCTTTTTGATGTGAAAAACCTTTGGATGAAGGGTCTCCATCATACTGGAAACCTGGAATGTAAATGGCTCTTCCTCCTCCTCCAGAACTGTGGAGCAGCAGACAAAAGGCAGAGTGGGAGTGGGAACAAATGGGAGTGGGGACAAGGAGGAGGGAAGGAGAGGAGGAAGGAATGGAAGAAGGAGAAAAGGCTTTGAAAAACATGTAATGAGATTTTTAGCCTTGCTGCATCTTCTATAATCCCCCATGTAAGAACAAAAGGTTTAGGAGTGTTTTAAATATGTACCTGTTTACACAGAAATATTTATTTTTGGCTGCTTAAAGTGTTTTTTTAAATCTTAAGGTGGAAATCTTTCAGCCAGGCTTCCTCCTTCCTTGTAGAATCTCTATCCTTTTTAGTATGGCTTGTTCCAGGAAGACACTTCAGGGATATTTGCAGTGTCACCAGGTTTGTAGGTGTTAAACACCATAGATTTATCTGGAAAGTCCTCAAATCAAAAAACCTCTTTATGCCTTTTTCTTCTCTATTGTTAATCCCAAAATAAAAGAGGAAAAATTACCTGTATTAGATTTTCACATGTGGTCATCCTTGGAAATGGAATTTGCATAAGCCCCTTTTGATTACATCCAGTGCTATAACTGGCATCTTAGATAAAGGATTAAGCAAGTCAATTAATCTTTTAATGAAGTGTACACAGTTCTAGCCCCGGTCTCTCACTTTAGACTAGTTTTATCCTGGTGAACAAGAGGACTCTGCTCTTAGCAGTTGTCCAGCCTGTTCTGTCTTCATTACACTTGAGGTTTCCTTCTGCAAGAAGAGAAAAAAGGCTGCCAGTTTTGGAAGCGCTTGTGAGAACTCATCCCAGCACTGGCCAGAGCCAGGAGCCAATAGAAAGTCCAGTTCCTATGAAAGGAACAATATCTGAGGGGATTCTCATTTTCCTTGAAGCCGCTCTGGGCTCAGAGAACTCTGAGGGATTTCTTGATGTTTGAGAAAATCAAGTAATTGTAGAGCAGAACCTGATCCCATCTTCCCTCTGCCTGGAAAGATACTGAGCAAAACAGCTCCTAGGATTTAGGGGGAAGTTTCAGGATGTGCCACTGCTCAGGAATCTGCTTTTGGGTTCCAGCAGAGCTCCTGTGGGCCAGAAACAGAAGGGACTGTTTTCCTGGGCATTAACTTTACAGAGGACCCACATGGAGCTAATTCTGGTTTTAAGGTTTTAATTTTAATTCATTAATCCCTGAAGCATAAATTCATTGAAGCAACAGTGCTGTGTTTAGATTTGGGCTCTCTCTGAAGCTGATATTCATCCCTCTGGTTTTATTGGTGACTTGTGGTAGTATAACATGTTAATTTAGTGTAACTGTGATTGATTAACAGAGCAGCTTTTTTGAGGTGTGATTACAGCCTGCCTGTAACTGCATATTTTGGCAGATCTTTGGGCTGTACAAAGCCCAAATCCTTATGGAAGTTGCTGCTGCCTTTTACCAGGAACAAATTACACATCAGTCATAGAGGGAACACCTGATGAATTCCCTCCCTAAACCAGTGTCACTAAAAGGCACCTGTGATCCATGTTTTAGCCTTCTTGTCTATATAGTTAAAGTATATTGTCCTGGAATTTTCTTATCCTGATCAGTGAAGTCCTTGTATGATGTTTTTAGGGTAGCTTTTGTTCAGTGCTCCCCATAGGTGCGTGGACTGAGGCTTAGCCATGCACAGAAACATGTGAGGAAGAGACACTGAGGTTTATTCCTTTCACAGGCTTACATTTAGGAAAGGGTTTGGATTTTTTTCCCTTTGAAACTTGGGAAACAGTGCTGGATCAAAGTGCTGCTCTCTAAGCAGTTGAGCAGACCTGTTCCTTCATGGTGTTCACTTGGAAATAGGCTTCACTGCCTTTTAAAAACTCAGGTGAGATTGTTTTTCTCAAAGCATTACCACCATTCCTCTTTTTGGAGGGAGGATTTTCCTGATCAGCCGTTCCTGCTCAAGGAACAGGCTTAGATCATCAGCTAAAAAAAGTCCCCTTTGAAATGGGGATTCTGTCTCCTTTTGAAACTGGTCTTTTTTCTGATTTAGTTCATATTCTTTATTTTTTATGCTGTTCTTCCCATACACCTTCCAAAATCAGGGGCAGTTGCATCCTGTGATCACAGAGAGGCAACCTGGGAATTTTTCTCTTGGTCTGTATTTGAAATGTTATTCTGTGTAAATAAAAGCCCTGGAGTGAGCAGTTCCCAAGCCTACGCTGAACTTAAACCTGCTCAGTGATTTTTCCCCATTTACCTGTTTTTAAGCTCAATTTGCCCCAATGCTCTGGTTAGTTTTTTGGAGCCACAACAAGGATTTACCAGTGCAGGTACAGGTGGATGTTTAATTGTTCCCTTGAGTTAGAGGGTAAATGAAAACTGAAAGCTGTTTAGAGCTGAATTCAAATGAACAAACCTAAAACCTAAAAACCCTCCTAAAATAGGATCAATGGCCTCTTTATTCTCATTTACTGTGCAGGTGAAGGAGGGTTCTAATTCTGGGCTGATTGTGATAAGGATGAACAAATTAGATCTGGTTTTGTGTCCCCCTCCCTATTTAATATCTCCTCTCCCTATTTCTCCTTCCCTACCACAAGCAAGGAAAGCAGTTATAAATGGGAGACTCTGCAGCCTTTCTCTTGGATCTAAAATCTGCCAAGATTGAAACTGCTGCAGGAATAACATTTTTTTTTAATAGGCTAAAGAGCAAAAGATTGTTTGAACATTCAAGTTTTTCATCCAACTCATTTTAAAAGAAAACTCTTCACCTTGCAGCCACTGTGGCTGTTCCTGATGAACAGACACAGTCTAGAACTGCCATATATTCAGTATTCAGGGATTTTCACCTTTCAAATTATGCAAGGAAAATAATAAGTGAAAGGGTGGGAGGGAGCAGGGGCTGGGAGGGGGAGTGATGAATGTCAGTTTAGAGGTAGCTACTTTGTGTCTGTACATTTCTGGAATCAAATCTTATTTCTTTTCTCACAGCACGATCTGGGAATAGTCTCCTTGTGATTTGAGAGGTGTAGGACAGCAAGGAAGCACTTTCCCTCCTCCTCACTGCCCTTCTGTCCCAGTCTGAAGCCAGTACTGGGCTCTGTGCGGCTGAACTGTTGTGCAGTGAACTGATCCCAGCACAGAGGCTCAAGGATAGGTAAGGGGGGGAGAAGGGAATGAAGACTTTAAGCAGTCAGTGCTTGCTGCAGAGACTTTCCTTTTAGCTCCAAATCACATTCCAAATGGGAAAAGTTCAGTGAAATGCCTTTGGGATCAGTTAATGTGTGAGAGATCCCAGGGCACTGCTGAACCCTGCCTGGGAGGGCATGGGATGGGGGCATCATCTCTTAGGAGAGTGAGGAGTTCAGGAAGCACAGGGAGCAGGACAAGGTGTGGGATGGATGGGAAGGAATGGGGGGTCCGTGGAGCCCCGGTGGGGATGGAGAGGAGGATGCACATCCCATGAGAGGAGGGGGAAGGTGGTTCCAGGGACACCTTTGTGCCAGGAGCAGGATGATGTGGGTCTGTAGGAAGGGGTTGTGGGAAGCTGCACCCAGGGGAGGGAGGGGGTCACACCTGGGACTAGAGCAGGACACCCGGGGGGGCCACGAGCCAGGCTGGGGGACAGCGGGATGAGAAGGCCAGCCCTGGAACCTGCTCAGGGATGGTGTCAGTCCAGCACACTGGTACCTCAATGTGCAGTACCGTGTCGTGCCAGCCTCGCACATGGGTGTCACGGTGCTGTGCTGTGCCAGGTACTGTGCTGTGCAGTGCAGTGCCAGTCCTGCACACCGGTACCGCTCCGTGCCGTGCCATGCCAGCCCGTGCACTGGCACCGCGCTGTGCCAGCCTGGCCCGGGGCTGTCGCTGTGCCGTGCCGTGCCAGCCTGTACAGAGATACCACATTGCCCGGTGCAGTGCCGTGCCAGCCCGTAGACTGGTACCGTGCCAGCCCGTAGACTGGTACCGTGCTGTGCCAGCCTGGGCCGGGGCTGCCGCTGTGCCGTGCTGTGCCAGCCCTGCACTCGGGTATCACGGTGCTGTGCCGGTCCTGCACGCTGGTACCACACTGAGCAGTGCCGTGCCGTGCCGTGCCAAGCCCGTACGCTGGTACCGTGCAGTGCCGTGCCCTGCCAGCCCCAGCGCCGTGCGCTGGGTACGCCCGAGTACCCGCCCGGGGGGCTGCGGGGGCCAGAGCAGCACCGCAGGATGCAGCGGAGCATTCCCGATCTCCCCCGTGCCCGGCCCGGGTGGCCCCGCTGCCGCAGGCGCTGTCCGTACTCGGGGAAAACGGGCTTTGCTGGGAATCGGCTCATCAGGCACATCCCTTGGGAAAGGGGCAACGGGGAAGGGAACAAACCTTCGGGCTTTGCCCATTAAAAAATTGCCCCCGCTGCCCCCTCCCTCCTCCAGTTCCCCGCGAGCCGCACAAAGGATCCATCGCAGCATACACGCACGCTCACCTGCTCCGGCCGCATCCTGCTGGGCTCGCTGGGCTCCTCCAGAGGGGGTAGCGGTGCTGGGAGCCCCGAGCCCCGCCGTGCTGGAGCCCCGAGCCCGGCCCGGCGCGGCCCCGGTGCGTCGGCGGCGCCGCAGCTGCGGAGAGGGGAAGAGCTCCGCACCCCCTCGGCAGCACTCTGAGCACAGCCAGATTTGTCAACTTTATTTAGGGGGAAGAATGGATCACATGGGGAGCTTCACCGAGCTGGGAGGAGCGTGTTAGTGCGGAATCAGGTCAGTAACATAAAAACCCGGAGTTGGTCACAGATACCCACATTAATAGTGTCGGCATAAGCCGGGTTTAAAGAGCAGGCTGAGACAAAGGCAGGAGATGCTGATGGGAATGAAACGCTTCTGTTTTCTTCCCTTACTGTGTCATTACAGGGTACTTTCGTGCTCCTTTTATCGGGTGAGTTTTCCTAATCGAGTAAGGAGTAGAATGTGAAGGAAATATTTTCAGCTTCCAAGTGCTTTGGAGCACATTCGCCCTGCCTGTCGAGCATTTCTACAGCCTTTTTAAAAATACATTTCTGAGATGCTTTACCTCTGTCCTGCCGTGTTGTATCGATTTATTCCCAGAGAAAGAGATGCTACAGACCAGTTCTCAAACATTCCTGTGCCCACAGAAATAGTCCAGGTTTAATAATCACTCCAATCTTTAATTTGCATCTCCTGCTCAGACAAAGGCTGCTGGCTGATCCCTATTGTCCCACTGGCTGAGGAATCATTGTGGAATTTAGTTTTTACAGCACCTTTTTCTGTTCCCTGTCATTCATTAATAGATAGCAAAGCTGTTCCCGAGTGCCAAGGAGCTGGTTGGTGCCAGGACCGCAGCAGGATCCCTATGACTTTTAATCTCATTGTTTATTTAATCATCTACACATTCCAAAAGAGCTGTGATGGGTTTAGGTTATTTAGAGGCCAAAATTCAAATGCAGATTGCTAAATATGGATTCCTAAATACACACATCTCTTGTGAAGAAGTGGGCCTGACTTTTATAGGTGCTAAGCAACTGTTCTTCTGCATTTCCATCTGCTTTGAAGTCACATCCCACCCTCTGCCACCTTCCTCATGTCCACACTTGGAGAAAGAAATTAGCTTTGTAAAGTAGGCTACCTCATTCCTTCGCTTACAGAAGCATCCTGCCCAAAAGAAGCTCCATCCTAAAGATGGAAGGGATTTGGGAAGCAAAGGGATTGCCACAATGAAGCCAAGAGACCCGATGTGTCCAGTTAGTGTGAAAGTACAGGGGAGTGTGTCACTGCACACCCAAATATGACTCAAACAGTCCTGGAACAAGTGGCAGCTGCCTACAGAGTGACTCTCCTTCCCTCAGCTTGCAGAAAATGAACCAGCTTTGGCACTTAAAGGCTGAAACAGTCAAAATGTTGATCCTTGGAAACTTCTTAATGAAGCTCCTCTGGATCAGAGAGGATATAAATCAGGATATCACATCAGGAAAGCAACTTTCATGTTGGTGTGCATGAAAACACATCCCTGAATCCTTTGGTGTGCAGTGCAGTGCTCCCTGGAGAATAGCTTCACATCCCTTGCTTTCCTCTCCCCAACAAATGAGTGACCTGTGCCTGTTCCACCTCCTTCTTCCTGAGGATCCCAAAGGGATGAGGGCAGTGCAGCTGCTCACGCTGGAGGGAGGAATTGCAATTGCAGTTGATTCTTTTCCAGGGCAGATCAATGGGGTGGAGAAAAAGCACTTGGCATCTTTACTACAATCCAGGCCCGCTGGAAACACAGCTAGGACTTCCTTGTGCTTTACACCAAAAATGGGGCATTTCTCAGCTAGTCTGGAGGAAAACCTGGGCTTTGTTACCTGGACACTGAGCTGGACGTGTAACTCCCTTTTCAAGGGAGCAGAAGCCTGGTTTTCAGCAGTTATACCCTCTGTAGATATAACTTCAGATCTTTTCTTTGGGTTTATTTTTTGGCAATCTCTCTGTATTTCTGGATAGCAGTGGAAGGTAAAGAACAATCCCAACAAAGACTTTTACCGCCATGGTTACCCCTTATTTATATTTCATCCCCAAGGTCTTTTTTCCTTACTGACTGAAGTTTTCTGTCTTCTGCATTTCATAAAACTTTCCTTTCATATTTTTATACACTGCTTCTTATGTCTTATATCAACTGGAAAAGCTATATATAATGTGTGTGCATACATACATATTTATATATATGCACACATATACATATGCAAAGGCCTGGGAATACAAATTTCCACCAGTTTGCATTGGTGCAAGGGGAGTTTTTCCTCCAGTTTTATTACATTTAACTCTCCCCAACACTTTGCCTCTGAACTCATAACTAAACCAATAAGGAATGTCTGACAAGATTCTAATATATTTTGATGCTACATTTAATCTTTTCTTCAACTACTTGTTCTTAATCCAATGTGACTAATACACTCAAATTCCTCACACTGTCAAATTTGCCACTTCCTGAATCTTCTCTATTTTAAAGCTTATGACAAGTCAGAAATTGTATCAGTCAGTTGGAAGTTTGTGGCTCTCGGGGGGCTGTGGACAGGAACAGGTTTATAAGGTACAGCTTTATCTACTCCAGGAAAACTTCCAATCGGGGATTCAGTAAAGATTCAGTAAGACTTTAGGGAAGGAATTCTTGGCTGTGAGGGTGGGGAGGCCCTGGCACAGGTCGCCCAGAGAAGCTTTGGCTGCCCCATCCCTGGAAGTGTCCAAGGCCAGGTTGCCACAACCTGGGATAGTGGGAGGTGTCCCTGCCCATGGCAGGGGGTGGGACAGGATGATTTTAAGGTCCTTCCCACCCAAACCACTCTGGAATTGTACAATCCTATGCATTAGACCAAAGTGCCTTTGTGCTCATGATCTCTGGACAGGGAATGCTGTTCCAAGTTCATTGATATGTTCTGACAGTAATTCAAGGCCTAGAAGGAAAATGAGTGTTTATAACTCCTTGAGAAGTTCTTCAAGCTCTGAAAAATAGCCCAAAGCTTCTCTCTCACCCTGCATTGAAACGTTCCTTCTTCATCAGTGTGGAAATCCCTGGTGTCCCAGTCAGACTGTTGATATTCCCATTGCTGCTTCTATTTTCAATGTTATAGTTGGGAATCTTTTCCGATTGTCCTTTCTCTTGGAAATTTAAACTGCAAACAGCGACGGATCAAAGCACCCCTGTGAGGTAGGTGTGTTGTACAAGGGAATCACTCCCAAAGGGATGTTTTCTTCTTCTCTCCCTTCCATGCCTCCATTGTTGTCAAGGTGCTCTTCTCATACAGAGATTGAAACAGGATCCCCCAGCCACCTTGGTGGGAAGGAAGGAATATGGCTTTTCCTTAGCCAGAGCAGAGCAGGAATGCAGTAAAAAAAAAAAAGGAGTTATTAAAAGTAAAGTTTCTCATCAAATCCAGGCCATCAAATTCCTTTTCATTTGCTAATGTTATAAATATTGACTGCAGCGTAAGAGGAAACTTTAGAGCCAAAGAGAACGAAATGAAATCACATTATGTGGAAAGTTTCAATGCTTGTGTGGAGTTGTTCTTCTCTCCCATCCTAACTGGAAGGTTCGGTTTTATTGGTAGAGATAAAATTTACTTAATAAAGAAATCAGTTACCAGCCTGTTCCTGGATGAGTACACGGTGTAAAAATGGCTTAGCCCAGCACTGCTGATCTATCAGTCTCTCTAATTTTAATTGCATGCTGCCCGATCATAAAACGTGGAATGAGGTTTGAGGTTTCTGAGGCATTGTTGGAATTATCAGGCTGTTCCACTATCTCTGAAATGGCTCCTGAAGAAGACTGACAGTTGCTGAATTCTTTATTCCAGAAAGGAGGCAGGTGAGAGGGGAATGGTAGGAGTATATAAATACATAAAACTGAGGGAGGAAGGCAGAAATTCCTGATTAATCTGACAGTTTTTGAGAGCAAGGAAAAATTCAGTGGAATTGAAAGGCATTACAGATAATATTAATGGAAGGAAATGCTTCTGTACAGAGCACAGAATTCCCCTGTGGAATTCACTTGTGCAGGTGTGCACCATGGTTGAGAGACTGGAAGGATTTCTGGGAAGGTGTCAGTGTCCATGTGGGAATAAGAGCATCCAGAGTTAGCAGCAGAATTTTTTATTGTGGCCTGGGGCTGTAAGACACACATACTCAGCACACGTAAAGAGGAAATTCCCTTGTGGAGTAGATTTCCTGTATTAATCTTTCCCTGGAAGTGTAACAATATTTCTAAAATCACCTGGGACTGACCAATGTCAGAACTCTGGGCTACATAAACAATGTGTTTGATGTTGTACAGTGACTTTTCTCACCATGAAACAGCTCTGGTTTCGTGTCTGCTGTGTGAGGAATGAATTCTGCTTCAGCACTAGCAATATAAATCTAGATTTTTCCCCTGAGGTCAACTCTTTCTGTGCATATCTACATAAATTTTGAGTGCTAGCACTGGTGACTAGGGAGCTGATGTGTTTCTTTTACCAGATCAAAAACCTCTTGAAGAAAAAACTTGAAGCAAAGAATGGACATTCTGGAAATGTGGAATATAATGGAGGTAGGACAGTTTGTCTGGTTTCACAGCTTGTTTCACAGCAAAGGTCAGGACTGTTCAAGAAGCTGGTGTGTTCTTTGAAATGACCTCGAGGGATCCCAGAATAGATCCCTGCCAGCACCAACCTTGTCTTTTCTGGGATTTCCTTTTGTCCCCTCACTTGCCTTTTGTAGGGAGATGGTTAAAGCCGAACACCAGTGGTGTCTCTGGCAGTCTCTCCAGTCCTGGAGTGGATGATGCTCTCACAAGTGGAACTTGCATGAGCTGTGAACACCCTGCTGTGTTTTCTGCCCAAGGTCCTTTCTTCCCACTTCTATTTTTCTTTTAAAATGGAAATGCAGCAGCTTTAGGAGCACAGGGCCCTGTTCAGCAGCTGTCAGACCTGAGAGCAACAGTTTCTCATTTTGTGGATCAAGCTGTGGCTGCCCCATCCCTGGAAGTGTCCAAGGCCAGTTTGGATGGGGCTTGGAGCAACCTGGGATAGTGGAAGGTGTCCCTGCCCATGGCAGGGGGTGGGACTGGATGGTCATTAAGGTCTCTTCCAGCCCAAACCATTTCATGGTTCTATTATTCTTTGACATCTACACACAGAAATCCCATGTTTTCTGCTTTCCTGTGCATCCATCTCTGCTTTCTCATCTCAGGCTAAAAGATCCTTATCCCCTCCTCTTCTCTGAGTTGCAGTTGCTTTGTGGACAGTTTGCCAGACATGTAAGGCTCTCTAAGCTCTGCATGTCTTGGGGTCTTTAGTCTTTCCCTCTGAGGTCTTCCTGCTTCTAGTCCTGAAACGTGGAACTAAAAGCTGAGAGTGATGGAATTTGTCACCACTAGTAGGTTTTTCTGCCTCTTTATTAAAATTTGCCCAAGTTTGGCCAAGTTATCAGTGCAATATATTCTGTGAGTTACTCAGAAAAGTGAAGGTTCCCCTGTGAGAATAAACTGCTACAAGTCATGGCAGATAGAGTCTCCTTCAGAGGAGAATCCCAATGTAGGGATTGAGGAATCTCACCTCTGGACAATAGCAGGAGTCTCAGGAAGGCAGGTTTCCTGGGGCAGACTTTTGGACAGTGTATCCTGAAACCTGAGGACCTGCAGATTCCATCTCCACAGCCCATGCAGTGCCTGGATGTCTATTTGGATTGGAAATCTGGAATTTGACAGGCTAAGTCATCCTTGGAGGGGAGGGAAGGTGCTGGTAACCCAGGGCTGATCAGCAGAGACTGGGAGTGGGAGGGAGGAAATGCTTAAGGACTTTGTAAAAGGTGGGAAGTCAGTACCATATGGGGAGAGGGGAAAGGATGTGCTTTACATGGGGGGAATGGTGTTTAGGGAATGTTTAGGAAGTGGTTGGGAAGGATCCAGGAGGAAAACAGCTGGCTCCAGGAGCTTTGTTGGAGTGACTGCAGGGGCTAGAACAGGAATGTGGACACTGAAGAGCACCTGGTGAGGAAAATGGGAAAGAAAATAGGATAAAGAACCAGAAGTGAAGCAGAACTGAAGCAGAGACAGTTTGGCAGCAATGGAAAGGGACCTGAAGGAAATAGGAAATGGGGTCTAAACAGCTGCCCCTCCAGAGCCTGGTGTGGAACCAGGGACCCCTCACCACCCCCTCCCAGCTGAAACAACTGACAGAGGATCCCTCCCATCCCTTCCTGAACTGGTCCACACAAAGCTCACCAGTTTAGGGATAAACTGGAAGCCTGGCAGGCTTTATTGTCAAAAAGTCTCTGATTCTCCTACAGAGATGCAGCAGTTTGGGAATAGAGCCCAAGCAATGAGTTAAAGTGCAGGATAAATGGTCTCACAGGGCAGCTGAGCTGCAGAAGTGTGTCTGACCCTAGGGAGTGGTGAGTCCCTTTATCCTGGTGATTTAGGGACTTCTCCCTCTCTTTCCCCTATTTTTGTGGCTCTAGGTGCATTTGCCCAGCTCAGGGTGTCTATAACCCAGCCCTGGGTTTTGTGGTTCCACAGCTCAATGCAGCCTTGAATCTTGATTTAATTTCTGCCTTCACCACCGAGATTCTAAGGCTCAGTTGCTGCAAATGAAACCTTTTTCAAAGTGTTCATTAACTGGATGCTCCTCATTTTCTGGCTGCTCAATTTGAGGCAATATCTGCTCTGTGTTCTTGGAGCTGCAGCTGGACCTGAGTTCACAGCATTTAAAGCCCCATATAACACTAAGCACTCTGTAAAAAGCATGATCTCATTTTCTAAATTGGATATCCCAAATTTATGAACACTTTTACAACACAGAGACTTTCTAATAATTTTTTCACCACTCGGTCAAAATAAAATGGAAAGATATATAAATAAAATGGGACAGTAAGTTAATCAAAAATGTATTCATAATGTAAGCTTTGGAAAAGCCAGGAATAAATTAATCACGTGCTCAGAGCAGAACCTGAGTTTGGTGAAGTGGGTTAAACTAAGCAGAGGCAAAATTATCTTGTTCTGTAATTAAACATTGAATCAGGGGGTTGTTCAGCTGTTTCTGAGTAACCCCTGAGGAGGGGAACCATCAGAAATGGGCTACACACTGAACAAGAAGAGAAAACAAATATTAAATAGCTGCTCATTAATTTAGAATCATCCACCCTCTCCTCTGAGGGGGGCGAGGGCCCTGCAGAAAAATTAGTACATGATTGTGTGATTGGAGGTGGCAGCAATGCTGCATAACACAAGAGGCTCCAATTAAGGTTGTCCAGGACATTTGATCCTGGAATTTCTTAACTTTGGAATATTTGCCTTAGCTTTTTCAGTAATGTTCTTTTAACTTGGAATATTGTGTTTAATATATATAAATGTTGTTTTTCACTAAAGCTGGTTTGCCTCCAAGTGGTGTCATTCTCACTCTCCCGCTGTAACCAGCTCCGAGGGAGAAGCAGCTGGTGTGCTAAAACAAGTGATGGACTTTGAAATCCTGCAAGGTTAGGAACTGAAGGATTGGAGGCAGGTATTTACACAAATGTCAGCTTTTTTGGCCTGCTACATTTTCCTCCCACTCTTTTCCCCACTCTTTTTTATGGAGCAAAGTGTAAACATTTTCTTCAAAGTGTTTTGTGGCTTTAATTGGTGAGTGATCCCACAGTAACTCCATGGTGGTTGTGGTTTCTCAGTGGCTTCTCTATCTCAGGGTCTTCATAAATAGAAAGCTGGGGTTCTTCATAATTTCCAGCTGCAGCTCAATGTGGGGAGTCAAACTGAGCTCTCCTGGCTCAGCACCATCAGGAGCAATTCTGGGAGCAGAATTGGGTTAACTGAGCTCTGTTCCTCGTGTTTGGGTCAGGACAGAGCCCAACTCCCACTCTGAGGGCTCTGTGGACTCTGCCCTGCTGAATAAAGGCAAAACACCAATACTGGGTGATCACCATTAATGTGAGCAGGTGCATGTTAGACTGCAGGGAACAGGTCTAGGAAATAGGAACTTGGGGGTTTTAAGGCATGAAAATCAATGACTAACACTTTACGGGGTTTAATTAATCTCCCATTTAATAATGCAGGATCAGTGGTCAAATAGCTCTTCCAGGGTGCTCCTGGCAGTGAATACAAGTTGGTCAGGGGCTGGAAGAGCCAGAAGGAATGCTTTACCCAGTACACAGCACTATCTGGCTAAATCTGTGGGGTTGAAGGGTTATCTTCCTATAATAGGGTTTTGTCACCTGTGATGAAACTTTCCAGTGCCTAAAGGGGCTCCAAGAGAGCTGGAGAGGGACTTTGGACAAGGGATGGAGGGACAGGACAAGGGGAAACGACTTCAAACTGCCAGAGGGCAGGGTTAGATATCGGGAAGGAATTCTTGGCTGGGAGGGTGGGAAGGCCCTGGTACAGGTTGCCCAGAGCAGCTGTGGCTGCCCCTGAATCCCTGGAAGTGTCCAAGGCCAGGTTGGAGCAACCTGAGCTAGTGGAAGATGTCCCTGTTCATGGCAGGAGGTGGAATGCGATGAGCTTCAAGGTCCCTTCCAACCCAAACCATTCTGAGATTCTATGATAAGATATCCTGGAAGCATAACCAGCTTTAGACCTTCACATCATGATAGTGGTGACATGATTAAAACAATCTTGGTCAGAATGGGATGAGAACTGAGTGATCATTAAGCATCTTGCTCTGTCAGCTGAACCAATACTCCACAAATACCCTTTCTAGGGTGTTTTATGAGCAGTGGGGGATGTTTGCTGGGTGTTTGCTGAAGTGAATCTTTTGCCTTTGGAATTGGGATTCTGGGAGTGGATCCTTGATTGCTGCAGCAGCCTCAGTGCTGTCACATACCCTGAGACAAGAATTGTAGCTGGAGGGAAGAAAAAATACAGCCAGAGAGATGAGGTTTGGAACCTCACAAATTGCCTCTGCTACCTTGTGATGATATACGGGCACAGAAGTCACAAAGAAAGAGCTGTTCTTGGGAAGAGCTGGTTCCCTGTGCCATGTCCCGTTCCAGGGCCTGTTTACAGAGAACTGCCACAGGGATTTGTAAGGGATCTCGGCAGGCAGGCTCTGCGGTTCTGCCAGCAGCATTTCATCACAGGAGTTCTTAACAATGCTTTGCCTCATTTCTAGGCACAAGTGGAATTAATGTGGGGTTTCACCACTGTAGAAGGGGCTGCTAATGGGATATTAGAATAGATTTAAAGACCACACTGAGCTCACCCTCCTGTTCCATCAGGATTTGATCTTAAGGTCATTCAAGCCACAACACAATCTTACCCCACGTTCCTGTGGGTAGCTTTTTTAAGACAAAGGATGCCCTTTCATCCCCCATTTGAGTGAGTCACTGGGGGATTGCAAATGAGCTGACACCCGATTCCTGTCTCTTAGTCACAAGAGGTTGCTTAAGGAGACTGTTCCTGGTCCTTTTTCTACTCAGTCTCTCTTTTTTTCACAAAACACGATTTTCTCCGGGTTTTTCTGAAATTCGGTTTGAATTGGCCAATGGCTTCAGAAGTTACAGAATCCCAGAATGGTTTGGGTTGGAAGGGACCTTAAAGACTATCTCATTCCACCCCCTGCCATGGGCAGGGACATGTTCCATTAGCCCAGGTTGCTCCAACCTGGCCTTGGACACTTCCAGGGATGTGGCAGCCACAGCTTCTCTGGGCATTCGACCACCTGAGGAAGCAGAACTGGAAATACAAAATGGACCAAGCCTGGGTGTTCCTGAATGATGGGAGGACATCTGAGTCTTGCATTCCAGAGTGATCCCTGCTTGGATCTACCTGCCCTTTCTGCTGTAGGATCAGTGAACACAGTCACAGTAAAATTCCTGGCCAATTGTGCTCAGTTCTGCTAAAATGTGTTGCTGCATTAAGTGTCCAGTTTTCCTTCCACAGCAGCACCTGTGACCCTGGGAAATGTGGCAGCTGTGAGAAGTTTTTGATTCATTTCTGCTTTGGTTTTGTTTTTCCCAACAGTTTTAGTAAAATTTCTGCCTTGCTGTTTAGATTTGAAGCTTTACTGGTTTTGTGTTGTTTTTTTTTTTTTTTTTCAATTCCTAAGCGGTCGCTGTTTGTAGCTTGCACTTCCAGGAGCCTTGGAGTTCCTGTGCCTGCACATGTCTCGGTCTGCGAATTCACAATTCTGAGGGAAAAAACCCCAGTACCTTCACACCTGTGCTAGTGGTGTCACTTGTGAGAAGTTCCTTAGCTCATTTGTGCATCTCTCAGTTATTCCCTTTCACAGACCCCCCCCAGCATTTCTCCCCTTTCAGTTTTATTCTGAAGAGCTTTGTTCTTGCTGATCCACACACCAGCTGCCACCGTATTTTCTGGATGCTTGAACTCTCCACTCAAAACCTGTTCTGTAGCTGTTCTGTGGAGCTGATTGAACATGGGATTTGTGTGCCAAGGAATCAAGAGATTGTTAAGGTTGGAAATGACCTTTAAGATCAAGTCCAACCATCAACAAGCACCACCATGTTCACCAATAAGCCTGTTCCGAACTGCCACATCCCAAGTGTTTTTTGAACACTTCCAAGGATGGGGACTCCACCACTTCCATTCCAACGCTTTGCAACCCTTTCTACGAAGAAATTTTCCTCAATATCCAACCTGAACCTCCCCTGGCACAGCTTGAGGCCATTTCCTCTCGTCCTGTGCCTTGTTGATGTGCCCAATGCCCACCTTGTGCCCCGGCCTGGAGCACTGAGTGCCACAGCCAGTCCTTCCTTGGACACCTCCACTATCTCCCTGGGCAGCCTCTTCCAATGCCTGACCACCCTTTCCAGCAAGAAATTCCTCCTGATGTCCAGCCTGACCCTCCCCTGGCACAGCTTGAGGCCATTCCCTCTCCTCCTGTCCCTTGTTCCCTGGGAGCAGAGCCCGACCCCCCCCGGCTCCCCCCTCCTGTCAGGGAGTTGCAGAGCCAGAAGGTTCCCCCTGAGCCTCCTTTTCTCCAGGTTGAGCCCCCCCAGCTCCCTCAGCTGCTCCTGCTGCTCCAGACCCTTTCCCAGCTCCGTTCCCTTCCCTGGACACGCTCCAGCCCCTCAGTGTCTGTCTTGGAATGAGGGGCCCAGGACTGCCCCCAGGGCTGGAGGTGCCCCAGCAGTGCCAGCGCAGGGACGGGCCCTGCCCTGGTCCTGTGGACATGCTGGGACTGACGCAAGCCAGGTGCTCTCAGCTTTCCCCCCCTGGGCTTGTGTTCCCCCTTGCCACCAGCACCCCCAGGGCCTTTCCCACTGGGCACTTTCAAGCTGCACTTCCCCTTTATTGTTGGGGGTTGTGGTGCCCCAACTGCAGGACGTTGGCCCCGTGCCCCTTCAGGGGGTGATTTTTTTTATTCTTTTCATTTTGCCAGTAGAAACTCTTCTACAATTTCATTTGTGCTGAAAAAAAAAAAAAAAGACTGTTTTCACTGGTGTAGTTAATGAGGGGTGCCCAGGAGATTCCTGAGAACTGTGTTAGTCCAGAACTCCTTTGTGCGATGCCAAAGCCCATGTGTCAGCAAATCTATTTTTTTTTGTGGTGTGTGCTTTCCCCCAGCACGTAGTTTGATTATATTTGTACAAAGTAGAGCTTTCCTGGTGCAGTTTCATTCTCCTTGGAGTTCTGTGCCAGCAAGGGAGGCTGGAATCCTTCTTCAGCAAATGGTGCTGGGGTAGGGCTGACCTCAGGAACATTCTCTGGTGGAAAACCTGGAAAATGAATCTGTACTTGAGAGTTTTGCTGACTTTAATATCTCCAAGCTGCACAGTTCTCCTAAAGGGAGAATTAGTGCCTGCAAAAGGAGCCTTTGGACAGCAGAGAAATTGGACTGGGATTACCACAAAAAAGACTGATGGTAGTGTCACCTCCATGAAAGGGTGTGGGCTAATTCTGACAGCTGTTAATATGAAGATATTACATTATTATTAATTATTACTTCTACTGATACAATTAAAATATGTTAATATAATAAGACTGGGATAAATCCCAAAGGTTTCATCTCTTAAAGTCCAGAATGTAGCTGGAGGAAACAAATCCACTTTTTCAGAATATTTTTAAAATAAGAAGCAACATTTAGAAATTTTCTCTAAACCTGCAGCGTGTTGGGATGCAGATCCAGCACTTTGCAAGGCAAAGGTCCAGCAATCAAAACTTAATGTTTTAAAAAAAAAATCCTGTCAAAATGCTGCTTCTCAAAAGGTTATTTTGCCAACCTTCTGTTGGAGTGGTTTTAAGATTTATTAGAGGCTGAGGCTTGGCTTCCTCATGACAGAGCAGCTTAAGCTGGTATTTCACATGCACAGTTCATGTCTCAGCATCTGCTGAGCACCCAAAATAAATGAGCTCCAAGGTCACCTCTTGGAACTTAAATCACAGGCTTTCTGAGCAGATCTGCTGCTCTCCCTAGTTCTCAGTAGCAAGAGGGACAAGCCTTTAAGCGGTTTAAACTCCTCCTTCCTCCTGCCCCACTCCAAATTAAATCATCTGACACTAATTGGCACGTTCCCAGTGCCTGGAGCCCTCGGACTTCCAATGATCTCCAAACAAATTAACTATGAAACAAGTCAGGAAGCAGCTCAGGGACAGTTGCCTGGTGGAACCAGAGGATCAAAGCACAAAGCTGGAAAATGAACTCCTGAAGTGCTAATAACTCCTTATACCTTTGAATGGGAGAGAATTAAGATGGGGAGGGAGCAGCTCTGTCATATTCTGGTTATTTAAAGGGAGGTAGGGCTGCTTGGATTTTCGCTGAGGAGACCAGTGAGAAAGCCTGGAACTGGCTGGGGTGGTTTAGGGAAGTTCCAGTCCAAACCTGAGGGAGAACCAGGTAGGATGGGTGGGTTTTCTGGATCTGAGTTGTGTCTGCCTTGCTCACTAAGCTAAAATACCTTCCTGTTTTCTCCCTTTCCCAGAAGGAAAAGCCCAGCAGCACCAGGGCAGTGAGCTGGAATCCAACTTGTCCAGGAGACCAGCTGAGCCTGAGCGAGTCATGCCCAAAAAGTGCTTACCTGGCAGAACCCAAATCCTTAATCACACGTGGAAAAGGAGAATCCAGCTGGTGCCTTCTGTCCTACACATTCCTGTCACACTCATCCTTCTGTTTGCTCACTAAATTTGACACAATGCTTGAGGTACCAGAACCACAACCCCTTTCCCTTCCCCTCCTCCTCAAAGCCACCTCAAAAGCTGAAATGGCTTTTCCTCTCCTATCTTCGCTCCTCTTCATCCTCTCCCTTGTCTCTGCTCCCTCTAGTGTTCCCGTGCAGGTGCTGGTTTGCTCTCCTGCTCTAGGCAGGGACAACGAGGATTAAATTTGAGATTTATTATCCCTGCATTTTGCATAAGGTGGGAATTACATCAGCCTGCCTTGGAAGAGAAAATAATTCAGAGTCTCTGCAACCTTCACTTCACCTCCTTGTGCCATCACAGCCTCCACCTGCCACTGACCTGGAGGCCAACTCCAAATTCAGTTGGTTTTCCAACCCACACTTTTATCATTTTGATTTCATTCTCAGTTCATGGCTTGGGGATTTCTTTCACAACCTTAAAATTTCTTTCTAATTCAGGAAGCTGGAAATTTAGTAGGACATAACACCTGGGGTTAGAGCCTGGGGTTTTGGTAACACTGCAACAACATCCACTGCACCTAAGTATTGTGCTCTAGTTCACTTTTGACTCTTTGATTCAGTCTAGATTTGTTTAATTTGTTTAAGTCTACCAAAGCTTTTGTAGCCATGAGATATGCTGTCCTGCCTATTGGCTGAAAATCAGAAAATATGGAAGAGGACTGGAGATCTGTGTCTTGGAATCACTGGATCACTGCAGGGAGAATGTGCAATAAAAATGGGGACTCATGAGATCTTTCCAGAGTTGTTACTGAAACTTAACTTTAAGGTGCTCTAAACCTGCGTGTTGTACAATATTTATATTCCATGTGCATGGGATTATCCAGAAAAGATCTTTAGGATTATCAAATCCAACCACCAATCAGCACCAGCACCATGGTCACCACTAAGCCATGTGTCCTCAAGTGCCACATTGTAACGGGGAGAGGGTTACTGTATCAGGGAAAAAAACAGGTTCGAGGGATTCTGGATGGTGAAAAAACCAAACACCGTTGCTAGTTGGCAAAGTAACTATTTATTATGAAAGGTGGCAAACAGGGAAAAGGGGAAAAAACAGGCGCCTGAGGGAAAAGGATTAGGGCGGAGGAAAAAGTGCACAAAAAGACCCTAGAAAGAAGGCTCAACACCCTACTCACCCAGGTGTCACCTGTAAGGAAAGTCTTACCCACTCTAACCAGTAATAGAGCTTCTTGGCAGCAGCTGCGTGTTCCGAAGGGCTGGCAGGCTCTCACTTCAGCAGGCGTCCCCGCTAAAAGCAACTTGTTCCATCATGAAGAGCCGAAACCCTCCGGAAAACGTGTCTGCCTTTATAAAGTTTATTGAGAGCACCTGCCCCGGGGAGGGGTGGCCAGCACCGCCCCGTCAGGGGCTCTCAATCCCACCCCCTTGGTTATGTCAGTGCACCCCTCCTGCGCATGCGTGAGCACTTTGGAAATCCCCTCATGCAGGTGCAGTAAGTTGAAGGGGGTCTTTCCCAATTGAGGCTGGGGGAGTGCCTTCATCACGGAGTCTTCACTTTGTCCTCCAAATGCCCTTGACGAGCCATTGACCAATCACAATAGACCAATTAAAACAGTTTACACAGAAATTCTCCCTCCAAGGCCAAGTTCACTGCTTTATCAGAAGTCTTGGCAGGAAGAACCATAAACTTCTGCAGGTGGCTAGGGCCAAACAGAGACCAAAAAATAACATCCCGACTTCGTCCCAATACACACATCCATGTGTTTTCTGAACATTTCCAGGGACGGTGAGTCCACCACTGCCCTGGGCAGCTGTGCCAGGGCTGGACAACCCTTTCTATGAAGAAATTTTCCCTAATATCTAATCTAAACCTAACATTCCTAATTTCCACAGAATAATCAAGGTTGGAAGAGATCTTCAAGATCATCTAGTCCAGCTGTCAAGCCACCACCACCATAATCACCCCTAAACCATGTCCCCGAGTGGCACACCCAGACACTTCCTGAACACTTCCAGAGAGTGGTGGTGACCCCACCACGTCCCCGGGCCACAGTTGTCCCACTAGTTCTAAATTTAGTCAAAAATAAACACTGGAACAATTGGAAAACCAGTCCAGCAGAAAGTGGTCAGATGACATGACATTAAACCTCTGTGAAGCACTCAGCATGCCGATGTTGGAATCTATCCTGCTCTTTGGTTGGGATTCAGAGTTATAACCATGAGAGGACATGGAATCACAGAATGTTAAGGGGTTGGAATGGACCTTAAAGCTCATCTCATTCCACCCCCTGCCATGGACAGGGACACTTCTCACTAGCCCAGGTTGCTCCAAGCCCTGTCCAACCTGGCCTTGGAGACTTCCAGGGATCCAGAAGCAGCCACAGCTTCTCTGGGCAACCTGTACCAAGGCCTCCCCACCCTCACAGGGAGGAATTACTTCCTAATATTAACCTAAATTTCCCCTCTTTCCCTTTGTACCGTTACTCCTTGACCTGTCACTTCATTCCTGATGAATGCCTGAGATCCACTGGGCAGATCTGGAGTTGGTCATCCAGGGACAAGGATTCCTCTGCTTTCATGGAAGAGTTTCCCTCCCAGATGCCCATTTGCACATGATGAGGAGGGGTGCTCACTCCAGGAGACAGGAATGTTTTCCACAAGTTCCCTGGACTGGGGGAGTGACAGCTGAAGGCTGAGCCCGTGGTGAGCAACAGATCTAATTACCACCTTCCTCCGCTGATCTAATTACCACCTCCCTCTGCTCAGCCTTCCACCCAGCCACTTCCTGAAATCTCTTTTTAGGGATCTGGGATTTTTGTCACTGTGCATTGGGCCACAGCACAGCACAGCTTGTCACTGTGTCCTACATGTGCTCATGGTGTCCGGGATTGGACCCAACCTGCTGGAAAATGATGTGGTTACAGTGGGATTTAACTCTCCAGCACGTCTCTCCCTCTGTGCCTGGTGCACAGCTGGGTGCCTGTTGCTCCAGGGAAATGGAGCAAATGATTAATACCCTATCTAAACCCAAATATCTCTTCTCCAGGAATACTTGGACCTGTTGCTTGCAGCTCAATGGAGCAACATTCCTTGGTGGTAGACACTTCCTCACACATGAAAAACGTGGAAGCCGAAAGCTTCCTAAAAGCCCAAAATATTACCCTCCAGCATATGGCACCCAGGAGGTGAGTAAACTAGTACCTTCCTCCGCTGTTGGGCTTCCTGTGGTAGGTTGAAGGTGTTGCTTTGGGATTTTTAGTGCTGGGGTCCCTGCAGGGCAAGGAAAGTGTTTTCTGCCCTGTCATCTGTGAAGGAGAAAGCAGATACTCTGTCAACTCCTTGGAGACAATGCTGCAGGAGTATCCTGAGAGTATGAGGGCTGGTAATGGTGATCCATAGGGTGACTTGGTTCCAAATCACTTGTGTTGGGTGGTGCAGCCCGCTCCTGGTGGCCCCGGTGTGAGAGAGTGTCTCCAGGGGAAGCCGAACACTGAACATGTTGCTGGAGAGCAGGAGGAGACAGAAACCTTCTCCCATCACAGCCTCCTAAAGCACCTCTGCTGGTCCACAGCCCTTCCCACAGCCAGGCCTGGGCAGCTGGTGGAGGTGCCAGGAATTTCTTCCATGTCAGCAAATGTGGAGAGAAAAATTCCTGGACTTCAAGGGCTTGGAGTGACAGGACAAGGGGGAATGGCTTCCCACTGCCAGAGGGCAGGGTTAGATGGGATACTAGGGAGAAATCCTTCCCTGTGAGGGTGGGGAGGCCCTGGCACAGGTTGCCCAGAGAAGTTGTGGCTGCTTCTGGATCCCTGGAAGTGTCCAAGGCCAGATTGGACGGGGCTTGGAGCAACCTGGGCTAGTGGGAGGTGTCCCTGTCCATGGCAGGGGGTGGGACTGGATGAGCTTTGAGGTTCCTCCCAACCTAAAATATTCTGAGATTCTATGATTTATTTTCCCATCTCAAGGTTTTTACAACTGTGCATATCCAACAGAATTCCTCCTAATTTCCACAGATAAAATGAGAGGAAAACAAACTTTTCCTGCTGTTTGGTGAAATTACCTATTTCTGTTGATGTGGAACTATCCCAGTAGTTTGAGCTCATTATTGTCCTGAGCTTGGCATTGCTGAAGGCACCATTTCCCTTTTCAGTGCAACCCTTTTCCCAGTAACACGGGGATGTATAGAAAATATTTTGGGCATTTGGGAGCCTGTTCTGGAAAGCAAACAGTCCAGATTGCACTGAGGACAACATCTGTTCCAGGCCTGGCTCTGTAAGTTTGGGCCTGGAGTAAAACAACCAGCAATTTGCTAATAATCCATGACCTCTCTGCTTCCCAACAGCTACCAGAAAGGAGCACGTGGGGAAACGGCACCTGAACTGGCATGGATAGCATCTGAATGGCACCTGGAGCATGGAATGACAGTCCTAACCCAGGCATGTCCCATTATCTGCTCAGCAGTAATACGTATTTTCCCCTCATCACTTACAAGGTGCTTGAGGAGTTCTGGGGGGCTATTTCCAACCCTGCTGATGTTCCAGCAGATCCCATTGTTGAGCCATGACTACCAAGTCCTGGCATTGGGAATGGAAGGCAGCAGAAGTGCTGCTCCTTTTGTTCCACCCAGATGATACCAATCAGTGGCCTCATTAATGACACCTTCATTAAACCGTGCCAACAACAAACCACTGCCTTTTTTTGGCTCTTCATTCCCAGATCCCTTTTTCCAATGTCACCATGGAGGGTTGACACAAATTACTGTGCTGCCAGCACAGCTGCCCTGCATAATTTGTTGTTGCATAAAGTTAGAATTAATGATTTTAACAAGTATCAAGGCTGGGATATTTATTAGGAATGTGCCTCTCTAATGAGCCCCATCTGTTACAACCCTGATTGCACCCAGAGGATCCTGGGAGGGTGTGGAAGGATAAGCCCCACCCACTGTAACTGGAACTCTTAACTGGAAGTTGTGAGTGAATCTGTGATAGCACCAGTACATCCTATCCAGAAAAGTGGTGTCCCTTTTTTTTACTGATTCCTTGGGAAGTATTTTCATCGCTCACTGAGAATATTCTGGAGCTCTGGGAAGGTTTAGGATCACATCCAGAATAAGCAGGTCATGTTTGCTGATGCACAGCTTGCACTCTGGAAAACCTAGAGGAGGTTGCAGCATAGAAGCTAAACCAATATTTACATTTTCCACTCCTGATTAATGAAAATATCGTGGAAGAAATAGGATGGGAAGCCACAGGAGGATGGATTTTTTTGTTCACTTGTTGCTTCCACATATCCCAAGTTCTGCCCTATGCTGAGAAAGAGAAATCAGATATGTTTTAAAATTGTGGGTTTAAATTCTTTAAACAGAAGGAAATAACAATTCAATGAGTTTGGCTTTGTTTTACTACATCTGGACTTTACTAGACCACAGAGAAATAGTAGAAGCAGCTTTATTGATTTGGAGTTTAGGCCAAAGCTCAAGGAGTCATGACTCAGAAGGCCTAAGGGAAGTGGAAAAGCCAAAGGATGTAGTGGAATAGGTGAATCATAGTCAAGGTCCAGTCATGGAACTTGCAGAACTTGTGTCTTCCACCCCCGAGAAACGTGAGCACAACATTCTCATTTTGTAAAGAGTTTTGTTGTTGCTGTTGCTCATTAATCCTGATTTTAGGAGGTGCTGAGCTCTGCTTGGGGTAGTTGGAAGAAATTCATGGAGCATGGACAGTTCACAGGATTCATCCCTTTGCACTCCGGGGCCTGTAAGTCTGATCCCACATGAAAAGCCTTTTTCTTTAGTCATGCATGAGCAAGTTATTGCTCAGAAGGAAGAGGAAAGGAGGTGGAAGTGAAGGTGCTCCAATGGTCCTAAGAAAAGTAAATAATTCCAGTGCCTCTTGTTGCAAAGTGAAACAGGATCCAGCTCTGTATCCACAGAGCAAATCAGGGGCACTGAAAGCAGCTGTTCCAGAGGAAGGAGAATCACTGAATCACTCCCTGAACTGCTTTGGATGTCTGAGACAAACCCTGCAGACACACGCAGAGGGAGGTAAGAGCCTTTTTATTCATCTTCAAGCACTTGTTATAGGGTAAACTAGAGTGGTACCAAAACAGGCCCTTATACAGAACCAACCCCTCTTCCTTCCTCTCTTTCTTTCTTCCTCTCTTCCTTCCTCTCTCTCCTTACCTTCCCAAACTTTTTCTCTTTTCTCTTTTTTTCTCTTTTCTCTTTTTTTCTTTTTTTTCTTTTCTCTTTTTTATTTTTTTGAGCACAAACCAGCCCCAGCTTGGAAGAAACAGATGTGCAGCACATTGTGCTCTGCAACCTGGTCCCTTCTATCTGAGGCAGCGAAGTGGGGTTTTGGGTTCTCCCAGTCTCTACAGAGTAGTTCTACACTCCTTTTTTTTGGAGAGGGGGGTCCCTGAGCTCTGCTTGTCCCCTGGTGCCACACTCTGGATCCTCACAATCAACATGGAAAGGCAGAAAGCACATTCAAGGAAGGCAGGTAAAAGCTGATGTGGAAAGATCTCCCACCTCTCCTTTTTCCCAGTCTGAAGGCCCCTGGTTCTCTTTAGTGCAGGTGCCACTTGAATCTGCAGTTGGGTGGTTTGATTTCAGCTCCATGGACATCAGAAAGAGCCATTTCCAGGAGATCTGTTCCTCAGTGGGATAGGAAGGGATTCTTTGGGCTCTTTGGGATGCAAGAGAGGGAAAATACAAGTGCCCAAGGCCACAGGTGGCTTCCTGTGCAGCTGCAAGAACAGAAGAGCCCTTGGCCCTATGAAAATCCTACGGGAAACTTTACCACCCCTGAAGCCCCCAGTGTGAGTTCTTGTGCTGGTTGTGTTTCTTTGGTGGCCTGAGGACCCTTCTCAACCTCACAAGCAGCAACCTCTGCCCTTGCAGAAGGAATGTGTGGTGGGAGCAGGTGCTGGAGGATCCAGTGGGATCGTTGTCACTGTCACTGCTCCTTCCACACTCAGAGACACTCAGGAGCACCAGGCTGGGAAGTGCTGCTCCTGCGCATCACCTGCTTTTCCCTGCCTCTGAGCTTTGGTATCTCCTGCTTCGTGGGAAAGGCTCCTGGTCCAGCACCACTGTCCTGCTTGATCACAGATGGCTTTGGAGAGGAGGCACCTGGCACTTTCCATGGCCCAGATAATATGAATTCCAGCTCAGAGGGAAACAGGGCCAACATGGGCCTCGATGCTGGTTGCGTGTGGATGGTACAGAACACAGTTCTTTCCCCACAGATGTGCAGTTTTACTCTGCTGAGAGGAATTCAGTGCCGCTTCCCAGGTTTGTGGGTACTCCGTAAGTATTCCTGAGGTTGGGAAAGGGGTCCTGGTGCTGATTACAGCACTGGGTGAGTGTCAGAGCCTGGCACTGCCAGCTGCTGCTTTGTTCCTGGCTCACAGACTCATGGAATGGGTTGGGATGGAAGAGACCTTAAAGGTCATCTTACTCTAACCCCCAGGACACCTTCCACTAGACCAGGTTGCTCCAAGCCCCATCCAACCTGGCCTTGGACACTTCCAGGGGTGGGGCAGCCACAACCTCTATTGAATTACCATGTGTTGATGTGTAAATAAAAACTGGTGGGAGATCTGGATGAAAGGCAGCCAAAATCGTATTTTATTCAGAGCTGGTTTTTTTTTTCTTCATGAGCTTTATCCACAGCTAAATATTTTCCCAGGTCCTTCTCCTGTCCTCTCCTTATCAAACCTGTACTGTTGCAGCCAAGACTTCCACAGTGGTGATCACAGGGGAGGGAAGTGTGGAAATTCAGGAGATTCAGCAAAGGGAATGAGCACAGTTCTGTAAAAGCCCAAGTTTGTAACATGTGCCTAAACACTCCTTCCCCTTCTCCACACCATTGCTTTGGCTTTATCCACATGTTTTATCACATAATTCCTTGTAGTTCTCTGCCTTTAACATCTCCCAGGCACTCTGTGTTTGTTCTCCAAGGGAGGTTCTTTTCTTCTGTAGGAAGGGTTTAATTTACCTGCAGCAGGTGCATTTCTATTGTTGTGCTTGTGTGACTGTCTTTGTCCTCACTCCATGGAACCAGCCACCTTTCCCCTTCCCAGCAGTGACTTCACAGCACCCAGGGTCTTATTCCTGAGTTCAAATCAAGTGCTTAACCCAGAGCAAGATCAAAACTTCTTTTACCTTTCTCCTTCCTGCACAGTCATATTGTTTCTCAGGCAGAAAGAAAATACAGTGTGACTCACTGATGTGCAAGACACAGCCAGAGTCTTCCAAATCACAATTGTGGGCTTGAGGGAAAGCTCTTCACTCCAGAACTGTATTAATAGACTTGAAATGATCTGGGAATATGTTGCCTGCTCAGGTTCCCTGAATGCTGCTGGGCATCAGGGGTTGGTAAGGTCTCCAGGCCGGTGGTATCCTTTAGGAAGTCAGTCACTGATGTCAGTTCAGCACCCAGGGGATGTGTGGGTTCATCACAGCTGTTCTCTTTCCATCCAAAAAGGGCTGTAATCTTACAGAAATGTGTCTTCCTGCTCATTTTTCAATTCCTGAAAGGTTATAGATGTCACTTCATATACCCAGTTAAAGGGAGTGACATGTCCCCAGCACTTTGGACTCTGGGAGCTCATTTGAAAGGCGGAAGGGAGGAAATGTGCTTTACATTCATCTGGGGAGGTGGCAGCAGTCAGGGAAATCCCTAGCCAGCTTTAGAAGTCAGAAACAGAGTTTGAAGAAAGATTAGATCCAAATATCCTGTGTGGAACCTTTTGATTTAGGCATTCTGGGACTCCCTGAGTTTTGGGACAGATTCTTCTTAGCAGGGGAGCAGCTGTGTCCCCAAATGTGGCATCTGCTTGTCATTTTAGCTCTCCTTTGAAAGAAGAACCAGTGAATTTTGCTCCTGTGACAGCAGAACCAGTGAATTCTGTTCCTGTGACAGCAGAACCAGTGAATTCTGTTCCTCTGTCAGCAGAACCAGTGAATTCTACTCCTCTGGGAGTAGAACCACTGAACTTCTGTTCCTCTGAGATGTCCAAGGGGTCAGAGAAATGCCAACACGCTGTTTTGCACCTGTCCTCCTTTCAGAGTGCCCAGTCATCCCACTCCTGTTCCCAGAGGGTTTTGGAGGGCTCTGTACTCTCCTGGACCTGTCCTCATGGTCTCACAGCTCCCACACCAGCTCCTGGCTGCTCATCTGCTGAGGGATTGCTTTGGGTTTGATTCTTCTTCAAATACTGGGAAAAAGCACAGCTGTCCTGGCTCCTCTGGCCTCCCTCAAGGGCTGTTGCCTTGGAATCATCTTTTTTCCTTCATTTTCCCCTCTTTTTCTCACACCATCCCATGCCCAGCACTTTGATTCTACCCCGTATTCTTCCTTGGTGGGTTGGGTTTGGTTGAGGGATTTCTCCTAAAGCTGTTTTCCATTAGAAACTCTTTAGCCACATCAAAGCACTTCACAGGAACAGCTTCTTTCCCAAAACTTTCCACAAAAACCACGGAGACATCCAAGGCTGCCTCGTGCCTTGGGTGTTTCACAGCAGCAATGTCATGCTGTGCTTTCATTTCTGTCACAATTGTTTCCAGGAGAATAAACAGGATAAAAATTTTTCCACCAAGGAAAGTGAGGCAGTTCAGTGAGACTGTTCCCACATCACCCTTTCTGTGTGGATTTATTGCAGGAGGAATTTCAAATTTTTGGTTTTCTGTTTCAATTTGGGGCAGAAGAAAATTTGGGCAGCAAAAAATCTGAAGTTCAGTCAGATCTTTATCTTAGGTTTAAAATGTGTCATTAAAATGAGCCAAAAAAAAAAGGCAGAAAAGAATATCTAATTTTCCTCCTGATCTTTCCCTGTTGTATCCCTGTCCTCCCATACAGTCTTACCCATCATCTTCCCTTGCTCTGCTCTAATTATAAATTCCTCCAGGCAGAGACCTGCCAGTGTTTCTGTCAGTGAAGTGCCAAGCCCATCCATGATGCCTTACAAATAATCATGGAGAATGCTTATTTTGGGAAATATTTAAGCTTTTCCTGTTTCAAAAAAATTAATTCTCCCTGCCACAGCAGACATGATTAAATTTCAGAGTGCCAGCCTTCCTAAATTCACATCCTTTCCTCTGTCATTCTTGCTTTGGTTCATGGGAGGCCAAAGGATCCCTCTCCCCTCTTCTTCCCACATAGAAGAATTTAATTTCAGCCTCAAATTCCACCTTATACAAAAGAATTGGACTGTCTAAGGCATATAAGGGACAATCATCTCAAATCTTCTTTAGCTGCCCATGGGGTCTTTATTCAACTTTAACCTTCATTACCTAAAAAGTCTCAGAATACCTGGAGTCTGAGGCACATGATGGAGGTGACAGAATTCTACCTGCCTTCCCTAGACCTCCCCAGGACCTGAGCACATCATGTTTATGGAATATGGCACAGGGAATTTCTTCAACCCTCTTAAATATATTTATGGAATATGACACAGGAAATATACCCTCTTAAATATCTTAAAACTTCTTGCAGGGGGAGAACTGCCTCTGACAGATCATCTCGGTGGCTGGTGGGAGCCTGGTTTCCATATCCAAGGCATCCCTGGGGTGCTGCAGAGGAGCTCCTGCAGAATGAAGCTGCTCAACTGGCTCTTTCTTCTTGAAGGAATTATTCCTAGTTGGAAGCAAACAGGCAGGCAACCCTGAGGGGACACAGGGCTCTCCCCACCATACTGGCATTGTAGATGTGCCTGCAGGGCTCTCTCTCTCTGGGCACAGATCCTTCCTCACACTCACCTGGAACATGAGCCTGCCATGGCCAGGTGAGCCTCTCTGAACTTACGGTGGAGTTGGACAGGCATTCTTTGCGCCTTAATACAGAAGAAAATCAGAGAACCATGAAATCATTATGGTTGGAAAATCCTTCCAGGATCAGTGAGTCCCTCCTGTGCCCAATGCCCCCCTTGTCCCCCAGCCCAGAGCACTGAGTGCCACGGCCAGGCATTCCTTGGACATCTCCAGGGATGGGGACTCCACCGTCTCCCTGGGCAGCGACTGCCAAAGCCTGACCACCCTTTCTAGCAAGAAATTCCTCCTGATGTCCAACCTGACCCTCTGCTGGCACAGTTTGAGGCCGTTCCCTCTCCTGTCCCTTGTTCCCTGGGAGCAGAGCCTGACCCCCACCCGGCTCCCTCTCCTGTCAGGGAGTTGCAGAGCCAGAAGGTCCCCCCTGAGCCTCCTTTTCTCCAGGCTGAGCCCCCCCAGCTCCCTCAGCTGCTCCTGTTGCTCCAGCCCCTTTCCCAGCTCCGTTCCCTTCCCTGGACACGCTCCAGCCCCTCAGTGTCTGTCTTGGATTGAGGGGCCCAGGACTGGCCCCAGGGCTGGAGGTGCCCCAGCAGTGCCAGCACAGGGATGGGCACTGCCCTCATCCCGTCTGAGGTCCCAAAGGAGACAACCCCCAAGACTGACCATCTGAAGGAGCTGACAAAGCCTTTCTTCAGTGTTTGTGTGAAATTATGACTTGTGCTTGTAGAGGTCCCGGTGCTTTTGCCTGCTCCTTTCCCGACTTTATTCTGTCTATCAAAGTCCCTGTGGGAACATGTGCTCCCACTGCTGGGACTGAGCCTGGCTGTGTTTTAGGCTGGTCTGTGCCTGGTGTGTTCCCAAACACACTCCACCAGCCTCAACAGCTGAGACTTCAGTTGCCTCCTGTCCCTGTTCACCGCAATCAGGGCAGATGTGGCTGTTTGCCATGGTGAGCTTTGCCTTTCTCCCTGCTCCCTTCCCTCTCCTGCCTCTTCTGGCTTCACAAATGACACGTTTCCACAGTGCAATGACAATTCTTAGGGAAGCAAAAGGAATGAAATCAGCTGAAGTGAGGAGCCCACCAGTGCTGGAGCTTCCCGTGGCACCAGAGCTTACGTGTGTGAGTGTGGGAGTGTGTGAGGAAGGAAAAAGCCTCAGTGTTCAGGTCTCAGATCCTTTGCAGCAAGGTGATTTCATGCTGAAAGCAGCATTCCACTGACCTTTTCATAGAATTCTTGGTCAGAAAAGATCTATTCCAAGAGATCAGAGTGAGCCAATAACAGCACTGACCTTGTGTCACCTTAGACCTCACATAACTCTGAAAGGACACAGTTCTTTTTCAGAAAGCACAACGTTGTTTTCCAGTTACAAATCTAAATATAGCTGCTCCAAAAGTTCTCCATCAATAAGGAAGAGCCATTATTGGCTTTTTCAGTTTTTTTTCTGAAGTCTGCTTTGCATGGATTTGCCTTTCTTCATCTGTCAGGAGTCCGTCATAGAATCACAGAATGGTTGGGTTGAGAGAGACCTTAAAGATCATCTTCTTCCAACCCCCTGCCGTAGTCTCTTGAAATCAGATGGTTTGTTCCTCTCTCTGCAGTAAAGATTTGGGAACAAGTAGTTTTTCTTTAAGATCCTTAGGGATTTGATAATTTTGTATTAATATCATTGTATTGCAAATTAAATTATACACAAGCATGGCAGAAGGACCTTTAAACAATGATTCCCTTTGTGTCACCACAAATGTTTCTGTGGATATTTCCAGATCTGTAAAACTTGACTTTCTAGCTCAGAGTGATTCAGGATAGTGACATTAGGAATATCAAAGTAAGAAAGAATAAATTATTAGTTCCATGAGCCCTTGCCTCACTAACTGTGAGGGTACAGAGCTCCTCTAGTGAATCATTTCCTATGACTCCTTCTTCCGGTACAAACTTGCTTTGCCCAAGATGAAGATGACATTTTCCAGGTAAAAAAGAGTTTTGACCCATGGAATCCAAGTCTCTGAAAGATAACTGGGATTTCATGAGCTCCAAAAGTGACCAAACCCCAGGCTGGAACGGGGCTCGGAGCAGCCTGGTCTAGTGGAAGGTGTCCATGTCCATGGAACTGGATGGGTTTTAAGGTCCCTTCCCAACCAAACCATTCTGGTATTCTGTGATTCTATGAAAGGAAGGAGAAAATGGTTGGATAAAGCATCTCTAAAAGCCTGCTATCTGTATTGATAACGTTTTAACCTCCAGTCTCCTTGGAAAACTGGATCCTGTTGGGCTGCACCATGGGCCAAGCTGTCATGGGAGGCTGGTGGAACTGTTGAATACTATTATGAGAGTTGTGCTTTTTGTGTTTTATATCATGACAGTCCTCAAAATGCTGCTGTGAGGCCCTGTAAACCAGAAGGAATCCACTAATGGAAGGGTGCCATGGAATTGTTAACTTGGAGAAGTTTCACCCCAGGAAGGTTCTGCCCCCACAGATGGGGGGAGATTAACAATATCCAGGGGGTGATGCCCCTGGAAGAAGAGAGAAGGGATTGAGCAGGTTCTCCTGTGGGGAGTGTAGTGGAGGAGGTGTCCAGGTGCACCAGCTTTAAGATCTCACTCCAAGCTTTAGTACTCCAGGAGTGTTTTCAGTCTGTGACTGTGCCTTGAGCTTGGCCAACACGGATCTTGAGGATTTGAGATGACAGCTGGGAAAGAAATCTGATGCTCAAACTCCATTTGGGGTTATTTTCCTCTTCCTGGACTCTTTCTCACTTAATTAAGGGCCCAACCTTCTCCTGAGCCGGAATTGAATTATTTGCTTTCACCTTTAATCTGCTTGAGGTTGAGTGAATTCAATTGGAGCTGCAAACACAACCAGATTGTATCTCCTGAGGAGAAAGGAATGTAATTGTATTTCTCCTGGCCTCTTCACCCTCTTTTTGACCAGAAAGTCAGGATTTGCCCCCTCTGCCTGATCCCCCTTGATCCTTTCTCCACCTCCAGCTGAGTTTTTTTGGGGGGGAGCAGAAGGTTTGGAGCTGTGCCCCCAAAGCAGCTCTGTCTGTGTGAACACAGCAAGTTGATGCAAGTTAAATCTGTTTCTAATTCTGGATTTCAAAATGAGCTTAAATGCCAGTGGTGATGTAATGTTCATTTACATTTAGATTCTGTTTCTATTTATTTTTGCTCTCATTAACTGCATCTTGATTCTAACAGTTTGGGGTGGGTTTTTTTTTATCCATCCAGGCTCTCTTTGATATGAGCAGTTCATTTTTTACTTAAAGCCTGCTAGATTTCAGGCCTTATTGATTCAATAAATGAAGAAGAATGACAAGTAGAAAGGGAAATGGATGTTTCCTCCCCAAGGGAAGGCTTATAAATTTGATATGAACTGTTTCTCTGGGAAATGTTCCCTCTGATTAACACTGAAATGGCTCTGGGAGGAAGTCAGAGGGGATCATTCACCTCAGGTTTGTACTGGATGTGAAAAGCTGGGGAGATGCTTTGGGTTTAGATGTTTCCTGAGCCATATTCCGTAACCATGAAGTGCCTGTGTGTGAGGAATGGCTTAAAAATAACTGCACAGCTCTGCTCTGTAGCCTGGCCCTGTGTGGTTGCTGCTCCCACAATCCCAAGGACCATCCTGGAGCTTGGAGCTACCAGGACACTCTGGAATTAGTTGAGTCCTTGTGAGCCACAGGCACTTCAAACGGAGGTCAAGTAGTTTCTCAGCCCCTTTGTGTCCCCAGATCAGGAGGCAAAAACAGAAGAATCCTGGAATCACAGACTCATTGAGGCTGGAAAGGACCTTGGCAATGAGCAAGTCCAACCACCAACTAGCAGCATCACCGTGTTCAATATTAAACCACATCCTCAAGTGTTGCATCCATGTTTTTGGAGTACTTTAGGGGCTGTGACTCCACCACTGTCCCGTGCAGCCTGTTCCAATGCTTGACAACCCTCTCCATGTTGGATCAGGGCATAGACCTGCAGGAGACATCTCGAAATCCAGACTCAGGAGAGCAAGGCAGGAGGTTTCAGGCAGGGACCAAAGCACTTCTGAGCATTGGGTTCCTTAATTCTCCCAGAAAAATGGAAGGAGATTTATCTCTAGAGGAAACAAAAGGAATAACACAAGGGTCATCAGCAGGATTTCTTACCTATTCCCATAAATATCCTCTGGGGTGACAGACTTCCCTAATGGGATGGGTGTTGAAAGAGCTGCTAGAATAATTAGCTAATTATTAGGAAACACAGGACATTTGGCATCTCTCAAAACTGCTGTTTCAGGCTCCTCCACAGACACAAACACACTGGATTTGCCTGCTCACACTTCTCCTCAGAACAGGGAGGTTTCCAAGAGTTCTGGTTTTTAATTGAAGATCCTGAGATAATGACAGGACTTCAGGAGGCAGGAGACTCCTTGTGACTCCATCCAGGCAGGGAAGTGAGAGCAGGGACAAACCACAGCTAATAAGAAAGCTCCTTATTGTGCATAAAAACTTACATTAAACTAATAATATAAAGGAAAGGAATGGAATATAATGGAAGAAGGCATCAACCAGAAAATAGCAGGATGGAGGTTGATGTTGTGAATTTAATTACCCATTTACATTATAATATCCCCCCTAATTACACAACCACATCATTTTCCAGAGGGATGGTGTCTTGAGGATGGATATTGTTGCCAGCTTTGTGTAGCATTCGTTTAGTTTTTTATAAAGCACAAAATCTGAGTGTGGCAACTGCTTTCCACTCATTTTTCCTATTACAAGGAACTGCTGCTAGGAATATCAGGGAGTAAAACACAGAGGATGCCACCTTTCCTTCAGAATTCCACTAGTCCAGCAGAACAGGTAAGACTTTCTCTTATTTACTGGCTCATGAAGGTGAGCTCTGAGATATTGGTCTCCTCAGTTAATGAGCTTTGAAGGACATTTTCTGTGCAATTACTTTGGGCTCTTTCTGATAGGTCAGACACTGAGGGGCTGGAGCATGTCCAGGGAAGGGAACGGAGCTGGGGAAGGGGCTGGAGCAGCAGCAGCGGCTGAGGGAGCTGGGGGGGCTCGGCCTGGAGAAAAGGAGGCTCAGGGGGGACCTTCTGGCTCTGCAAGTCCCTGACAAGAGGGGTAGCCGGGTGGGGGTCAGGCTCTGCTCCCAGGGAACAAGGAACAAGATGAGAGGGAACGGCCTCAAGTTGCACCAAGGTGGGCTTAGATTGGATATTGGGGAAAAATTTCTTCATGGAAAGGGCTGTCCAGCCCTGGCACAGCTGCCCAGGGCAGGGGTGGATTCCCCATCCCTGGAAGTGCACAGAAAACGTGTGGATGTGGCACTTGAGGTCATGTTTTAGTGGTGTTGGTTGATGGTTGGGTTTGGGGATCTCAGAGATCTTTTGCAACCTTAACAGTTCCACGATTCTATTCGCTGTAGCTGCAGCTCCCCCCTTGGTCTCTGCTGGATCATCAGCCCAGAGGTTTGGGCACCACGGTGGGACAGAAACCCCAGGAATGCCAGGCTGGTGGTGCTGTGCTGGGGACAAAGGTGTCCTCCAGAAGACCCAGATCTGCTGCCTTTGTGTCAGCAAGCACCTGCTCCTGTGGAACAAGGGACAGGACAAGGGGAAACGACCTCAAGCTGTGCCAGGGGATGTTCAGGTTGGACACTGGGAAAATTTCTTCATAGAAAGGGTTGTCCAGCCCTGGCACAGCTGCCCAGGGCAGTGGTGGTGTCCCCATCCCTGGAAGTGCTCAGAAAACACATGGATGTGGCACTTGAGGATGTGGTTCGTGGTGACCATGGTGCTGGTGCTAGTTGATGGTTGGATTTGGTGATCTTAAAGGTCTTTTCCAACCCTGAAGATTCTGGGATTCTCCTTCTGGGCTGGGCATTTCCAACTTTCAGACACAAGGAGCTGTATTTACTAATGGTGAAAGCTGGACTAGCTCCAAGAAACCTTGGAAATCCACAGACCAGGATGAAATGGGATCCTTTAGATAGATTCAATCAGATTCACAGGCAGGGATTCATTAAGCCCCAAAAGGTAGAATTTCTTTTACATTTTGTAACAGCTTTTATTCCCTCACACTTCCCTGCTTGAAATTCTAGTGTTTCACAAGTTGCTGCCTCTTCGTTTTGCACTTCCCTCCTTTGCTCTCCTCCCCGTCAGGACTAACAGGTTTTAAGAATACCCTCTGGTATGAGACTGGGCACAGCCTTCCTTGTGCCACTGAGTAGGTCCAGAAAGTCCTTCAAAAAAGCTGGAATTCTGTGGCACTGCCTGGGTCATAGGGTGTAGTCCTGAGTTGAAGGACCACAGTGCAGAACAGCAGCCCCCAGAACCATGGAGCCTGATCCCATCCTGCTCCACTGTTGGTGGTGTCACTTCCAGTTGAAGAGCAGGATGGAAGTCAAAGCAACTTTGTTTCCAAGGATTTGTAGCGGTTGGAAGGCATGTGAAAAGCTCATCCAGTCCCACCCCGTGCCATGGGCAGGGACACCTTCCACTAGCCCAGGTTGCTCCAACCTGGCCTTGGACACTTCCAGGGCTGGGGCAGCCACAGATTCTCTGGGCAAGGCCTCAGCACCCTCCCAGCCCAGAATTCCTTCCCAATATCCCATCTAACCCTGCCCTCTGGCAGTGGGAAGCCATTCACCCTTGTCTTTGCACTCCAGTTCCACTTCAACTTCCTTGTAGCCCCTTCAGATATTGGATTGACTTCTTTTTCTCTACTTCAACACCATCTTGAGGAGACCAACCATGTCCCTTTGACCCTTCCAGATGTTCCTGTCACTTGAGTCTCATCTCTGCAGGGGATGAGTGGTGTCCTCACTGTGGAAAGAGCCAAACACGAACAGAACATGTGTGACATGCACAGAGAGGCCCTTTGTGGAGTAACAAAGCAACTGGGGAGCAAGGACAGCTGGTTTGTCATTGGGACTTTCCCTTTCCTTTTCCCTTTCCTTCTCCCTTTCTTTTAGCCTAACAATGAGCCCACAATCCAGTATAATCTGTGCTCCCCCTGGCAGTTCTCAGTTTAGCAGATCCAGACACCCTTCCATCCTCTTTGGCTGGACCTTTCCTTGCTGAATCTCCCTTTGTTGCTCCATTTCCTTTCAGGCAGAGGTGAAGAGTTGGGGGAAAAGCCAGCTAGTGCTGAGAGCACATAGCTCCCACCTCTATCCCAGTGACACCACAGATCCAAACCACTGGTTGCCTTTTCCTGACCTCACTGGTTGAGTCAAGCAGCTCATGGAGTTTAGAGAGGGCACTGACTGGGATGATCGACAGCTTTTCCATGGCAGAAGTCCAAGCTGGCTCAGTCCACGGCAGGGAGCTTTAAAGCCTTAAAAAGCAGAGTCTCCACTGCTCGCAGGAGCCCATTAGTGATTTTCTGCCTTTGAATCTAAGTTTAGGATGTGCCATTAGGATCCCAGATCACCTTAGCATGGATGTCAGGAGGGGTTTGCACAAAACTGGCTCGGTTTGATTCCTGTTTGAGCACAGAAACAAAGAAAGGAATGAAAGCAGATGGAGATCGAGGGGGAGATACTGCCCTGGGGAGGGTTCTCCTGGCTCTAAAGGAGAGATAAGGAGCTTTTATAGATGGAAGGCTGCAGGATGTTAATGACAGAATATTAGTGTTTATCAGGCACTACATGGTGGGTGAGATGCCTGATCACAGCTGGGATAATGAGTCTAGTGTTGGAATTAGCTTTCCTCCCCCTCTTTCCTCCTCTCATTCTGATATCCCACTCCCATGATTTTTTCTGTCAGGATTCAAGAGTGAAGTGAAACCACTTCTGATCTGCCACCATGACAAGTAGTTCCTAAATCTCCTTAATATTGTCAGATCTCCTTTAATATTGTCAGATCTTCTCAGGAAAATGACCCAGCCACCTGCAGCAGCCTCTGCCCACCCACCTCTGCCTCCACATGGATCATGGATCATGGATCACAGAGGGATAGGGCAGCTCTGTCTGTGACCTTCAGCTGGCACAAGGCGTGACACCAAAGATGTGCTAAACTTCTCCCAGACATACTTGTTGCAGAACTTCCAGGGTGCTCTAAAAGAGCAGGGAGAGGAGAGGCAATTTGGGATTTTGTTTGCAATTACAGGTTTCTCCTCTCAGGCAGCCATGGATGTAAAAATGCTGCTGCTACCCCTCTGGCACAGCCTGACAGAGAAAATCGGTGGTTTTTTCACTTTGCTCTGGTGAAAGCACTGGAGATGAACTGTCACAGAGGTTCTAAAAAAACCCTGATTCTTCTGCCTCTGAGAGCAGGATTAACACACCCAACCCTCAGCTCTGAGCACAGACACAACTATTGAAGTGTCCCATTGCCCTGTCCCCACTGTCACCCTGCCAGAGCCACAGAGACCCTGGGAGGGAAATGTGTTCAGAGCAGTGTTTGCCTCCTTGTCCCTGTGGAGAAACACAACTCCAGTCCTGCAGCCCCTCAGATGTTTGTTCCTCAGGAGCCACTGGACCCTGGCCAAGGGTTAGGACAGGTCTGGACCTCAAGAACTTCACCCTCCAACAGTCCCAAGGCTGTTCCCTCACCTGCCCAGCCAAGACAGAGCAAGAGACACCTTCCACTAGCCCAGGTTGCTCCAACCTGGCCTTGGACATTTCCAGGGCTGAGGCAGCCACAGCTTCTCTGGGCAACCTGTGCCAGGGCCTCCCCACCCTCTGAATAAAGAATTTTTAGGTGCTCTCAAATTATCTCTCTCAATGGCAGCTGGGATTTTATTCCCATAATCCCAAATCTGTGCTGGGCAGGTTGTAAATCCCAGCTGTACATAAGGGAAGGGTTGGATTCCTTCTGTCTCCATCTGCAGCCTCTCACTTTTATGACTCCTTTGGATCTTTGTTTCCATCACAAGGAATATCTTCATGCAGATGGATGAGTTTGACTGTGGGCAGGATCCAGAGAAGGGGATTTACAGGGCCTCTGGGCACTCAAAACACAGGAGCACTTTGGAACATGCCTTGGATATGACGGATGGGGAATATTATCTCAATGCTAATAAATACCCAGCCACAAATTGGCTCCATTTTAATTCATTCGTCTGCTGCCTGTGGTTGGTGACTGACACTAAATCAAGGCTCAGACACATTAAACCTCTAATTACTGCTGATTTCTTCCTCTATTCTTTCTTTTCTCCAGGGCAATACAGATATATGGGAATATATCCATATGGATGTGCTGCCTTTGGGCATACTTCTGTCCCAGTCCTGTAGCACAGCTTGGTGCAAGATGGAGGAGGTGCAAAGCTGGTGTAAATCTCACCTGGCTCAGGAGCATCATTTCAACTGCTCAGGAGGTCTGTATTCCTTACTAAAATTCCTTACTAAACTCTGCAGGACTTTCCCATGGGAATGATATCATTTGAACATACATTTGATCCCATACACGATACAATGTACTTGCTGCAGCATCTTCTGTGCAAAATGCAGCACAAACCTGTCCCCAAACCCTTTGAGAGGAACCCTCGCAGTTCCTTGTGGTCAAGACATTTGCAGCAATGGCATCTTGGTTTTTTGGCCAGAAAACAAGGAAACAAACCACTTGCATGTGGAACCTGCAAGCCTGATGTGTTCTTCCTCATTAAAGAAAATAAAATAAAAGAGTGTAGGGATAGGATGAGGGGGAATGGCCTTAAGCTGAAGGAAGGCAGGGTTAGATGGATTATTGGGAAGGAATTCTGGGCTGGGAGGGTGCTGAGGCCCTGGCACAGGTTGCCCAGGGAAGCTGTGGCTGCCCCATCCCTGGAAGTGTCCAAGGCCAGGTTGGAGCAACCTGGGCTAGTGGAAGGTGTCCCTGCCCATGGCAGGGGGTGGGACTGGATGATTTTAAGGTCCTTCCCACCCAAACCATCCTGGGATTCTATGGTTCAATGAAAATAAACCCCATGGCTCCCAGGCAGCCTCTGGGAAAGCTCTCCGGCACCTTCTGGGAATTTTTGGGGACCAATGTTGACTTTGAAACAGCTGAAAACTTTGAATAACTCTTTACTTCACTTGCCAAAAATATTATCTTCTTGAATACCTGGTTATTAAAGATTCAGAGCTTCTCATCTGCTCTGAGACCATGAACCATTTTGTACTGAGAGAATTCCAGTGTTTGCTGAGCACAGGTGTAAAAGCCTTTGCAGGGCAGAGCAGTGGGAAGGGCTTGGCTGCAGCAAAACAATTACATATTCAAGATACCCACCACAATCCTGTTTATTCTGTTAAATACAGCAGCAAATTCTGTCATCAAGTTGATTTTTGCTCTTTTACCAAAAGGCTCCAGAAGATGAACTTTGGCAAACAGGGATCAGTGGCTTCAGGGCAGTCTGGGCACAAACAAAACTTCTTTGCTCTTCAGCAATGAGTAACTTCATCTGAGCTGAAGCAAGACTGGAGGTATGGCTCTCATTATGTATTGTTTATTATTATTATTTACTATTTTTTATTCTTTCTTAGAACCAGTTTTTGGTTGGGTTCACCCTCCACACTTTGTGCTGGAGCTCAGACAAGAGGTTGTATCAAGGATATGATTTATGATCTTTGTTATAGATCAGATTAAATGATTCAAGAGGTTCTTTCTGGCTGTGAAAACAGAGTTTGTGATTCTTAAAAATAGTGACAGTGTGCTGAAGACTTCTCCCAGGATTCCCTATGGAGATGGACTCCAGCCCAAGACGTGCACAAGGAATAGTGCACTCTGTGCCAAGGAATTGGGTTAGGAGATTACTGTGGTTGGGGTTACAAATGAGGTGTATCAGGTGGGTGGAAAGACAGAAGATCTATTGGGACATTCCCATCAGCTCCTGCATTACCCATTCTCCCCTGGGGAGGGGCTGATGGACATCCTGGAAGTGAAACATAAAATACTGGAGGTGGGGCACACCAGTGTTTCCCTCCAACACCTACAGTCCTTGTTCGAAAGATGGGTTTTAACTTCGTATTTGCCTAGTTTGCAGAGTGGATTCCTGTGGTAGCATTCCATCATCCTGTGATTATTAACGGAATTAATAATGGTATTGATAAATTAATAAGGGAGGACATTTCACATTCTTCACAATTCAAACAGCTCAGGGGAGTGTGATGGTCCTGAACATGGGGATGGTGCTGGGTTGATGATTTTAGAGGTCTTTTCCAAACTTAATGATTCTATGACCTAATCCCAGGATCTGGTTCTGGTTCCCAGCAGAACCATCCCCATCTCCAGCTCAGCCTCGCATGGCACACATGGACTATCTGTATTTCTGTGTTTATTTGTTTAGAGCCAAGCCTGAACTCCCCTGATAGCCCTGATTTCTGTAGGATCAAGCTCAGCTCAGAGCACATGGTTTGTTTGGTTTTTTTTCTCCTTGCTCCTCTTTTCCAGGAAGGCTGATAAAAAGCAATCCAAAGGTCCTCGGTGGATCCAACCTGTCAGCTCTGACTGTGCACAGGGATGAGATGCCCTCAGCGGTGTGAGGTTTGATCAGACCCATCCAAACACAGAGATAAGACAATCTTCTTCAATAATTGAAGTGGTATTAAGGTCGGGCCTCTCACTTTTAGTGCTTTTCAACTCTCTTGCCAATTATTTCCTTGCTCTTTGCAGAGAAATTACACTTCTCTCGGTTTGGCATTTGTTCTGCTTTGTGCCAGGGGCTCCCAGCAGCTTCAGCACAGCCTGACCTCCCAGAGCAGCAGGAATATCATAACTTGTTTTCATGGAGACTGGAGGAAAGGAATAAATAAATGTGGCTGGAAATAGCAAGGCTTCACCTGCTGCCTCCAGGATAAACCAGGGAGAGCCATGGTCTGGTTGTGAGATTACACAAAGAGGGGACAGCCCCAGGTGTTGTCCCTGTCTCTGTGTCACCAGGGCCATGGTTGGTGCTGTGGGATTTGTGTGGCCTCATCATTCTCAAGGGATGGGGAGCAAACCCCAACCCATGTGCTGCTTCACCAGGGCTACCCCTCAAGAACCAACGTGGTGGGCTTGGAGCAACCTGGGCTAGTGGAAGGTGTCCCTGCACATGGCAGGGGGTGGAAACGAGGTGACATTTAAGGTGCCTTCTCAACAAACCATCCCATGATACAACATAAAAATTAAATGGAGCTGCTGGAGAGAGTCCAGAGGCAGCCACAGAGCTTCTCCAAGGACTGGAGCCCTTCTGCTCTGGAGCCAGGCTGGGAGAGCTGGGAGTGTTCACCGGGAGAAGAGAAGGCTCCAGGGAGACCTGAGAGCCCCTTCCAGGGCCTAAATGGGCTCCAGGAGAGCTGGAGAGGGACTGGGGACAATGGATGAAGGGACAGGACAAGGGGGAATCTCTTCCCACTGCCCTCTGGGCAGGGTTAGATGGGATATTGGGAAGGAATTCCTGGCTGGGAGGGTGGGGAGGCCCTGGCCCAGGTTGCCCAGAGAAGCTGTGGCTGCCCCAGCCCTGGAAGTGTTCCAGGCCAGGTTGGAGGGGCTTGGAGCAACCTGGGCTAGTGGGAGGTGTCCCTGCCCACGGCAGGGGTGGAACTGGATGATCCTTCAAGTCCGTTCCAACCCAAGCCATTCCATGATTCTGAGACTGCCCAAACACGGCAGGGATGGCATTTATTTGGGATGTGCCCAGAGTCACTGGGTGATGTTCCAGCATGAGCTGGGAGATGTACCTTTACAATACACCACTGAAAAATTCCATAAAATTCCATCTGGCTGGTGGAATTGCAGCCTGGGAGCCAGAAAAGCTCCGATTTGGATCCCAGTCTTATTGTTAAGCTGCTGTGTGGTCCTGAAAGATCATTTCTCATTCTTCTCTTATGCTTTACTTATGAGGTTACAACACTTCTGGAGCAGCAAATTTCTGTCTGAGGAAAGTTTTGATGCTGTCTGTGCCAGGGGTGGCTTTGTCATGGTTAAGGTTTCTAGGTGAGTTATATAATTATATATATATATATATATATATATATATAAAATTGTACATCTATTTATTTATTTATAATATTACATACATAATTATATATAATGCCTATAAATAATTATATACAATATATACAATTATATATAATACACATATAATTATATATAATACATATATAGTTATTTATAATGCATATATAATTATATAATATAATAATAATTATATGATGTAATACTACTATCACTGGTAACAAATAAAGTTCAGGAATGCTCTTTGGGGCCAGCACTGTTTCATTCTCCCACATCCATCTGCTTCCAGGTCCTACAGGGATCCTCCAGAGACTGCTGGTGAAGGTGGGTCTTCCAAAAACTGCCCTGACAATGAAAATGGACATCTGGTGTCAGATCATTCCTTTTTATTTGCTGCTTGGAGGGAATTTCTTAGAATAATGACTTTCCTTGTCAGAGGATTCAATCTGCCCTCACTCTGCCTTGGATATTTTCTCACACAGAAGAGCAGGTGAATTTTGTCAGAGCAGAAGGTTGGGGTGGGTTAATCCCAGAAATTCTCAGCTCAGATCCTCCTCACCCCTGGTGAAATGAAAAGGTGAACCCAGGTGGGACTTCTGAGGTGGTTCAACTCTAAAATTGATTTAAAAATACAAGTCAAAATTGCCAGATTGGGAGGGGAAATTTTAAGCTGTGTCAAACCTGCCTTGTAACTTCCTCATGCCCACTGTGGCAGCAACTACTCCTGCCCTGTCACAGGCACTAATTACCCCAAACAGCACATTCCTCTGGGAGCAGACAGACTTTTCCAGGCCTTGTTATTCCTCATTACTTGAATCACTCTGTCTTTATCTCCTTTGATTCTGCTGGGACACCTAGACAATTTTCCAAGGCTGTGAGCGTGGGATTTGGAAGGAATCATTGCCTGGCACTGATGCTGAAGCTGAAGCTGCTCTCTTGTGATTTGCCAATAAACCAGAAGGCACTTTGCCACCTGATACTGCTCAAAATTGGGGTTGGGGTGAGATGGTAAATTACGGCCTTTCCCTTTCTGTAGCTGTTTGATAGAGCTGGTTTGGGTGTCTGGTGTAGTCAAACTGAAGGTGTTTTACCCTCCCTCGTATTAAAAAACAAACAAACAAACAAACAAACAGTTGAATTGAGCTCTGTGTTCCCAGAAGTGGCTGCATTCCATTAGTTTGCATATGATGGGAGGAAAAAGATTGGCACAGCAGGAAATACCTCCTTTCCTCTCTTCTTGTTCCAGAGGGACCCCGAAAACTCATGGGCACTGATGCCCTGAGAGCTGTGCTCCAACTCCTGCCTGGACAGTGAGACATCCAGGTGATTTATGTGTGTCCTGGTTTATAGACTCCAGTCCAGTTCTTCTGAGACTGATGCCGTTCCTGGGATACCAGTCTGAAGGGAAACATTCCTCCCACAACCCATGGCCCTCTGAAAGTTGTCCTGTGTCATTATTTGTCCTGTGTCACTGCCTTGTGCAGGATGTGTCCCCCATTTCTGGTTGTCTGAGCTGTTTTGTGTCAGTGGTGCTTGTTTGTCTCTCCTACCACCTTCTGGTTCCTTCCTTTAATGTTTGCCAGCTTTATGTTTAACTCTTAATGAGTTCTAATTAGCCATCACCCATGAATGCCATTAAAAAAATGCCAGAATCATCCTTGAGCTCTCATCTGTCTTTTTCCTGCTCTGATGGGACTGAGTTCCTAATTACAAAGGAGTAAGGAACAAGAAAGAAGATATAGAAGATACATAAGATCAGAGGAACTGTTCTGTCCTTGCTAGATCCTGCTTGACAGTCTGATTATCCTCAAGATAATCTGTCCTGGTGCAGTCCCAGAGGAGAAGGATGAGCAGCCATGGAGGCAGTGGAAGGAGATTGAGGCTGATGTGAAGATGTGTGTGAAGTTCAGGTTCATCTTGGCACAGTCCTGCTGGAAATCTCAATCCCACAAGGTTAATGGTTGCAGGAAAAGGAATGCTGGGGGGGCTGGGGAAGTGAGGGCTTGTTCCAGCTCAGCGTAAGCTCTGGCAGGGGGTCTGCACTCCCTAGGAGCCTCACACACACCCGGGGGGTGCAAGGACACATCGAAGTGACAAGATGTGTCACCAACCCAGAGATGGTCATTTGCAGAATCCTGCAATCATTTAGGTTGAAAAAGACCTCCCAGATCTTTGAGTCAGCCACTGAACAGCCTTGGGCTGCTGCTGCTCCTGCTCTGTGGTGACAGAGAAGTTTTTGCCTCAAGGAACCCAATCATGGAATGGCTTGGGTTGGAATGGACTTGAAGGATCATCCAGTTCCACCCCTGCCGTGGGCAGGGACACCTCCCACTAGCCCAGGTTGCTCCAAGCCCCTCCAACCTGGCCTGGAACACTTCCAGGGCTGAGGCAGCCACAGCTTCTCTGGGCAACCTGGGCCAGGGCCTCCCCACCCTCCCAGCCAGGAATTCCTTCCCAATATCCCATCTAACCCTGCCCAGAGGGCAGTGGGAAGCCATTCCCCCTTGTCCTGTCCCTTCATCCCTGGTCCCAAGTCCCTCTCCAGCTCTCCTGGAGCCCATTTAGGCCCTGGAAGGGGCTCTCAGGTCTCCCTGGAGCCTTCTCTTCTCCCGGTGAACACTCCCAGCTCTCCCAGCCTGGCTCCAGAGCAAAGCGGCCACAGCCCTCGGAGCATCTCCATGGCCTCCTCTGGACTCTCTCTAGCAGCTCCATTTAATTTTTATGTTGTATCATGGGATGGTTTAGGTGGGAAGGGACCCTTAAAGCTCATCTCATCTCACCCCTGCCATGTGCAGGGACACCTTCCACTAGCCCAGGTTGCTCCAAGCCCTGTCCAACCTGGCCTTGGACTCTTCCAGGGATGGGGCAGCCACAACTTCTCTGGGCAGATATTTCATCATTTCACCATTAACAGACTTTTCTAGTGTTGGACCATTTGGATGTGGAAATTCCTCCGAGGCTCAGTGCTGTCAGTCCAGGATCCTTGGCAGAATTTTGGGAGGAATTTTGTCCCGTAGGAAGGCGTCAGTATTTCATCCAACAAACAATTGAGCAGAGGAAAACATCCCACATGTCCTGCCTAGTCCCAAGCAAGGCCATGCAGAATTTCTCTTGCTTTCTCCATTGGGAATATGGACCCCAGTGGTCTTTGCTGGAAGTAACAGAAGGATATGGCCCTGTTAGGAATTCTCTGTGGATTTGGCCCACTGCCAGCAGCTTCTGCCAGGTGAAGCAGAGGGGAAATGGTGCTCTCTAATCCTGGATCTTGGACTGCACCAAAGGCTCCAGCCCTTGGTAACACAGGACCTGTGTCAGGACAGAGGGAACACACTGTTTGCAAGTGGAGGAGCCATTCCTGGGGGAAGGCAGCCTGTTCCTGACTGGGGATGTCTAGAGAGAGACTGGAGGGATCACAGGATGCTCCAAGTCTCCATCCCTCTAAATAGCAGAGAATTTGGAGTCAGTATTTACATTCAACTCTGTTGCCTCAGTGCCAGAGTGATAAGTCAGAGAGACAACAAGAGTGGTTGAAAATTTGACTTGGAAAGGTGGCTCAGATTGCTCGGGAGGCACCATCTACCTTAAGGGCAAACTGGGAGGACATGGCAAGGAAGGAAAAATTGGGAGGATGTGAAGACGGAGGACAGACAGGCTGTTTGTAGGAGCTGTGGAGGAGCCCCAAGGGTCAGGGAGGAAAATAAACAGTGGGAGAATGGACAAAGTATATTCTGCTCCCAGCACTGAGACTGATTTCTGGAATGATTTTGAACTGTTCATTTATCTGGGTGTCGCTTGACAGAGCTGGAAACTTGACCTCTTGTTGCTGCTGAACAATTTTTAAGAGGAGCCCTGAAGCCCCCAGAGAACAGGCAGTTGGGTGGGTGCTGCTGGGTCACCTCTTTCAGTTCTAATCCAGGAATTAATGCAGAGTCTTTGTGCAACAAATACGCCCCTCTCTGCTGAAAAACACAGCAATGGTGATGATAAATCTGTGAGATGCTCTGGGTTCTGTGGATGAAAAAGGACTTAGTTGTGCTGGGGTCATGTTTTAAAATTCCAAAAAAAGAACATCCCAGAGCGCTGCCAAGGTTAAGTGGCTGCTCGAAGCTGTTGCCACAGAGTTTCCAGGAGAGAGTGATTTTTATGGACTAAAATTGGCAGCTGTGTGGCTGCCTGTCAGGTGGGCACTGTTCTGTCTTGGAGCTGGATTTTCTAAGGTGGACAAGCTGGACCAGAACTGCTGAGGGTCTGTGTTTACAGAAGAAGCTTCTCTGGCACTGACATGTTGTTTGAGGTGTCTCTTCAGTCAGAGGAGTTATAGGTGCTCACAGAGATGTCAAAATATTGAATGTTGAATTATTTCCTATTTAGATAAAGTTCAAAAATGTTTTCACAAACCTAAACCTAAATATTGTCCTGTAAGTCTGGTGCCAGCACTACAGAGCCCCAGGGCTGGTGCCCCAGGGGGTTCTGCACCACATGTACAACTGATTTAGACATCAATGGGCACATTTGTCATAATAATTCATCATCTTTGATTCCCATAAGAGAAGGATGAGATGTCACTTTCCTTGCACAGAGCTGGAAACATGACTTCTTGTTGCTGCTGAACGATTTTTAGGAAGAGCCCTGAAGCCCTCAGAGAATGGGCATAGGTACAAAAGGAATCCAGGAATCTGAAAATACCAGACTGAGCCTTCCAGGGGTTCACTGTTTTGAGGTAGTTGACAAATGATCAAGGTCCCTGCTCTAAAAATCAGTCTCCTGGGTTTAACACTCCATGTGAGCAGCTGGACCTTCCCTGAGCAGTGTGTTCACCTGAAGGTTTTATTAAACAATTATCACTGGCAGCCTCCTGTATGTCAAGCAGAGAATTGTTCTCCAGCAGGCCCAGGGACGGATGTGTTTAACAGTCCCACATTTCCAGCTGCAAACCTAGCTTTGAGCTGCAGGATTTGCTTTGCTCAGTTCTTCCAGTTGATACCAGTCTCAACAATCTCGGTCCAAAATGGTTTGGGGAGAGGAGGAGACAGTTTCAGGACAAATGGACATGTATCCACACCACTGGGAAGTGAGTGTATGAAGGTTTCAGTGGAGCTGTGGGGTTGTTGTGTGTGCTCCAGAGACCCTCTGCAAACAGTGACCAGGTTTGGAGACACTCCACAGCGTTCAGGAGCTTTGGGATCGAGTCCAGAGAAGGGAACAGAGCTGGGAAGGGGCTGGAGCAGCAGGAGCGGCTGAGGGAGCTGGGGGGGCTCAACCTGGAGAAAAGGAGGCTCAGGGGGGACCTTCTGGCTCTGCAACCCCCTGACAGGAGGGGGGAACTGGGGGGGGGGGGGGGGTCGGGCTCTTCTCCCAGGGAACAAGGGACAAGATGAGAGGGAATGGCCCCAAGTTGCACCAAGGTGGGCTTAGATTGGATATTGGGGAAAAATTTCTTCATGGAAAGGGCTGTCCAGCCCTGGCACAGCTGCCCAGGGCAGGGGTGGATTCCCTATCCCTGGAAGTGCACAGAAAAAGTGTGGATGTGGCACTTGAGGTCATGTTTTAGTGGTGTTGGTTGATGGTTGGGTTTGGGGATCTCAGAGATCTTTTGCAACCTTAACAGTTCCACGATTCTATTCGCTGTAGCTGCAGCTCCCCCCTTGGTCTCTGCTGGATCATCAGCCCAGAGGTTTGGGCACCACGGTGGGACAGAAATCCCAGGAATGCCAGGCTGGTGGTGCTGTGCTGGGGACAAAGGTGTCCTCCAGAAGACCCAGATCTGCTGCCTTTGTGTCAGCAAGCAGTGGGTGAAAGCCTGTCAGAATTCCTTCCCTGCTTCTCCCTGTCATGTTCCACTGGAAAAATTACAAACCAGAACCGTCTTATCTGCTTTTAGGGATGTTTAAGGCATAAATTATGCAACAAATGGAGTTGACTACAAAGGGAATGAAAGCTCACACTGATGTGCTGCTCAGCAGAGCTGGAGCTGAGGAACTGGAATGGGAATCACTTAAGGAAGCAGGAAGGGAGAATATAGGGAGATGGATGCAATTCCAACCCCTCCTAAGGACTAGAATGGGGATGGGTCCATTCACCACTCCCATTTAATCTAGATATGATTTCTCTTTTGTCTCGTGCTGCCAGAAGCGGGATGAATAGTTTAATTAGTTTGAGGAGACTGGATCAATAGCTGGTTAAACAAACAATTTTATCCTCCTTTCAGAGCTTGGATTTAGTTTTGGCTACTTCTGGAAGGTTTGTAGCAATTTGGCCAGGATTAGTGATGCTTATAATGTGCTTTTTTTATGGGTTTGGGCTTTTTTTTTACCCTTGTTCATTTGGATGCTTTTTCTTGTTTAATAGAAAACAGGAGGTAAACAGCAATCACATAAGAAATTCTACTCCTGAGCTTGGTGCTTAAGGCCATGGATCAGGAAGGAAAAGGGCTACAGGAGATTTTGAGTGGATACTGAGATGTGTTGAGTGCTTTAAACCAACCAGTCCATCAGTGCCTGGTAACTATTTGACCCACATGAAATCCTGAGTATAATGCACATCAAAAAGCCTCTGTGCTGCTCAGGCTCCTTGCTCCTCCCTGGCTGTGACTGCTGGAGCCTTAGGCTATGGATATGTTGGATTACAGGGTTGTAATTAGAAGTCCAAGCCTGCTGGCCATTCCTCTGCTCTCTCTTATCTTGATTTTCCAGCCTGAGAGGTGCTCTTTGGAAAATCCAAGGCAAGTTTTTCAACTCTTGGAAATCCAGAAAACTTCCTGTCTGGGCTCAGATTTGATATTTAAACACAACTCTTATCAAACCAAGGCTAGGATGAACCACATCGTGATCGCTCAGGACCTGCAGCCCAGCAGGGGATCTGATAAGGAAGGACTCTGACACCCTAAAGAGACCCTTTGAAATTCTGCTTTGAGCTGATTTGTATTCAGTGCATAGCGAAGCCCAAAGCACTCAGCCAGTGAGACATGAAACTGCTCCTCTCATGGATCATTCTCTGGCCTTTCATATCTTAGATACTCAGGGAAAATAGGTCTGGCTCCTGCATATTGAGCAAAGGGCATGTTTTGCCCCAGGGTGGGAATGCTGAAGTGATATTCCAAGAAAATACTGTGTGTATCTTTTTTTTTTTGTATGTGAGTTCTTTTTGGTTTTTTTTCTTTCTTTTTGCAAGATTGGAAACTTGCTACTTTACTTTCCAGCTTCCCTAAAGAACAAGGAATTCTCATCATGTTGCTTGCATTATGTTGAATTAAGAAGACACATGGACACATTAATGAAACAGGAACTACACATTTTATTCTACACATTTTATTCTACACATTATTTTGTTCTATGGGCTGTTTTAAGAGGACACAGTGTGTTTCCAGTCATGGCTTCCCTAAGTTCCATCTTTTTTCTTTTCTAAGGCACCTGAAGCTGGAAACATTTCTGCTTGGCTGACACACCAGTGGGTGCAGGGCAGGAGGAACAGGTGACAGAGGGACAATATTCCTGACAAAGTCTTAATATGGGCTACAAGGAAAAATACCATGAAAAGGCAGATCCAGGAGGGTGGAAAGGAGAGGGATAACACATTTAAAACCAGCTCCAGCTCATAAAACATCTCCAGCTGATATTCTCTCTCTCTATTATATATATATATATGTATATATATATAAACATATATAAATATTCTACTGCATATTTACTGACTGTTCAGCACAGGGAGAGTGCAAACACAGGTTGAATTTCCACACAGGATTTTCCCTCTGTGGGAAGAGTATTGTCTGATTTGGTTGGTGTGCCAAGACACAGGACTGGCAGCGCAGACAGAGTTGATCCAAGGCCAGGCAGAGCAAGACTGGCACAGATTTCTTTGAATCGAGAGAGGAGTCACGGCAGGTGTGCTGACCTCCACTCGGAGGGCAGGCGGCATTGCTTCCAGGTGTGCTCCCAGAGAGCCGCCACCTCTCCGAGGCTGCGCCAGGTGGAGGGAATCCCTCACCCCTCGCCCCGGGGCCTGCCGGGGAGAACTGGCACTCGCTGCTGCCGCTGCCCGGGTGCACGTGCCTGGCGTCCCGGCAGTGCCGGATCATGCCCGTCCGTTCCTTGTGGCGGAGCGGGGCATCCGCGGCTCAGGGACCGCGCTGCCGCGGGGGGGGGAGTTGGAGGGGCCGGCGGCCCTCCAGGTAAGCGCTCCCCTGCCCGCGGGCGTGCGAGCTTGCGCTTGAATAGCTGCGTCATCCCTTGGGAGCTGCAGCCCGGGCACGTGTGTTTTCCAAGGCTGCGGGCTCCTGGCATCGATGGGAACAGGACAGGATGTTTGGGCAGGAGCTGGGGGGTGCCCTCAGCACTTGCCCTTGGGCAGTCCAAAGAAAGGGTGTTTTATGGCGTTCCCAGGAACTGCCCCCTGCCTTCTAAGGCTAAGGATGTGTGACAGCCAGAAGACAATTGGTGGGATTGGAGGCCACTTGCTGCCTTTTGGTCAGATGTGTAACTTGTGTAATGGGTGTGTTTCCTAGGAGAAAACATTCCGTAGTAGCAGAATGGTTTCCATAGACACCAAGTGAGTGCCACACAATAGCGTGAGCCTTCAAGTCCTGCAAGCCCTCCTGCAGACTTAGTGAAGTATTGAAGTGTGAACTGACTGCTGAGAGCACTGATGGGCACGGCAATCTACAACTGTGGTTCTTGGAACAGTGGTGGCTTGTGGCTGAAGTGCTGCTGTTTGAGAGGGCAGCGGTGGTGTCTGCTGCTGGGCAGATGCCTGGGAGTGGGTCATATCCAGGGGGCAGTGTAGGCAACACGAGCAGGATGTTGGAAGACGTGCGATTTCCTTGAAACTTCACCTGTTCGTTAGCTTTCCTCCCGTGGCTTGGAGTCTCTTCTGTAACTTGTGACCCGTGTCAGATGGTGGGGTTTCTTTGGTTTGATTTGGTTTGGTTTTTCTCGATCAAATGAAAAGGGTGGGTTTTACCACGGCAAAGATTAAGGAGGTTTTAAGAAACGCTGGAGAGAGCTGTCTAATGTTTCCATCAGGGCATCCAAGCTGTCTGCTGTCAGTGCAGAAAGGAAGGCAAGCTGCAGGGTTATTCTTGGCAAAGGGATGAAATAACGTTTATTGTTGCTTGGGCCCTTTATCGTTCTTAAAAATGAAGGAAAGACTTCCGAAAAGCAACGTCGGTCTTGCAGGACGTTTATTTTTGCCAATCTGTGCTCCGGGAGTCCCTGAGGTCTTTGGGGGCGAGGGGGGCGGCGCGCGGCTGCAGTGGCGCCCCCGGCCGTGTCCGCCAGGCGGCGACTGCGAGGCAGGGCCCGGCGCTCGGGGCGGGCTTGGAAGCGGCGCCTGCGCAGAGCGAGGCGTTGGCCGGGCCGGGCCTGAAGCGCGGGGGGCCGCGGGGCAGGGCAGTGGCCGGGGACCGGCCGGGGGCGGGGGGTAGGGTAGTGGTGCGGGGAGGTGGCCGCCTTCCACGGGTTTTCAAGAGAATAATAACGAAATTTAACAATAAAATAAAAATTTAAAAATACAACAAAAAAAAAACCGCATTAAACCCCGGAAATTTTTCTGCAGGAAGTGGGCTGTGACAGGGGAATTGTCTTCAAGAAGGCCCAGGATCGGGGCGGGCTCTGCGGCGGGGACGACTGCCCCTGCAGGACGAGGAAAGGCACCTTCCCCCCCCCACTCCCGAAAAGCTGGGAAGGGATAACATCTACCTGCAGCTGCCTGGAATTGCTATTGGCCCTGGGCTTTCTGTACCGTTCGTGGCCACGGGATGATGGCAGGATCGCTCCAGCCTTAGGACAGATGGCCTGAAGGCGAGCCCCGGGGCCTGTGCGGGGCAGGGCTGCCCCTCGGGCCCTGAGCGCGGGAGGGAATGGACTGGCCGGGCTTTGGCAATCTGGCCCCTAGAAAGACTAAGTGACCTCTTCCAACAAGGGAAGACTGAAGCAAGCGGTGCCAGAAAGAACTGGAGTTTCTGGAGAATAAAACCTGGAAGTATCCCCCGGAAAATCCCCCCGGGTGGCCACTGGTCTAACTTCCACAGACCGGTCGCCTTGGCCAGGAGTGTCCCGGCAGTCCTGCTGGAAGTGCGTTTGCCCATGATGTAATTTCCATTTGATGCTGGCAAAGCCCTTCTGAGTGAGCGTCAGTCCCTGGAATGAGTGGACCAGGCTTCCAGGGCACTAATTCCAGGCGTTGTGTTTAAAGGAAGAGCAGGGGAACCTTTCTCTGGCCCAGAGGAGCTGCAGTGTTTCCCTCTCTGGAAGAAATAAAAAAATAAAAACCAAACAAGAAATAAAAGAAAATGAAAAATAAAGAGAATAAAAAATAAACGAAATGAAAAAGGAAATATAAAATACAAAAGAAAATAAAAAAATTAAAAGCAAGAAAACTAAAAAGGAAATAAAATAAAAAGTGAAATAAAAGAGGAAAAAAACCCTTCTTGGGCACCCCGTTTACTTCCACCCCCCGCCCTCCGAACCGTAAATTGGGGGTCACCCCTAAAATGTGAGAAGGGGACCCCGAAACGTGGGTGGGGGAACCCCAGGGACACGGAAAAGTGGAGGGGGAGGCGCGAAATGTCAGGGAAGGGCCCCAGAATGAGTGGGACCCCAGAAAAGCAGGTGAGGCGTCCGCATAAGAAAGCGAAGCCAGAAGGTCACGTGGTGGAGGTCCACCAAGCTGGCGGCGTCGGTGCATGCGCAGTCATTTGTGAGACGCCCGCGATCACGTGGTAATTAAGGGCGGTCAAGAGAGGGAATGACGCATGCGCAGTGACTCTCATGGCACTGCAGCGCCCCCTGCTGAACTTAAGGGTGGCACTGCAGCGAAGGGCCCTGCACACGCGCGGTGCCTGCCGCGGCTGTTCTTGGGAGTCTCGCGGGTCCCGCCCGCACCGAGGGGAAGAGCAGCGGAGAACGGGGAGGGGGAGGCGGCCCTTCGGAGGCCTGCTCACGGGGGCGGGGCCCGCCAGGAGGCGGCTGAACCAGCGGCACCGAGCAGGGAAGGAGCGGCCGCGCTGGGGCCTGGCCGGTTCCCGGGGCACGACGGGACTTGTGGTCTCCCGTCTCTCTCGGGGGGGGGGGGGCAGACTAAAATGAAGATTTTGAGGTGAAACCGTAGAAATTAGTGAGGGACATTCAAAGGGTAAAGTTGGGGACCGGGAGTGGGAGCGACCGGAATATTTTCAACGCCTCAGCAAAGATGGCGCCCCCCGGACCTGAGGTCCTGCGAGGCCGCACAGAAAGATGGCGGCTCTCAGACCAGAAGTCCTCCAATGCCGTACAGAAAGATGGTGGCCCTGACCCGGAAGTCCGCCAAGCCAGAAGTAAAGATGGCGCTACCAGGAACGGAAATGAGCCAGGACGACACTAAACATGGTGGCGCGAGGCCCCCTGCCTCAGAGAGGCGTCTATCCTGTTGCCTGAGCTCCACCGCTACCCGGACCTCCACCCCGCGCTCGCAGCGCCGTCTCGCTGCAGTGCTTCCCGCTGTGAGGACAGGGCAGGGCTCTCGGCGGCGCCGGGCGCCGGCGGCAGGCACCGGAGCGGGCAGCCCCGCTTGGGGACGCGGCGCGCGGCTGACAAGCGAGGACCACACGCAGAAAGCGGACCGGCGCTCAGGCGGCTTCGCCGCCCCGCCCTGCCACTCCGTTCCGCTCTGCTCCCGCTCCCGCCCCGCTCGGTCCCGCCGTGCGCTGGAGGTGCTGTCGGGGCTGCGCCGCCGCGTTCCCCCCCGGAAGCGACCCACGGCGGCAGATCCAACGTCTGGCTCTCCAGGAGATCGTCCCCGGGGTAAGCGGGGCCCGGCGAGGGCGCGGCCGCTCTTCTGCCTCTCCCGCGGCCATCGGGGACTGCAGGGAGGGGAACTGACAGGCAAGTTTCTTGCCTCTGGGCAGCCGCACCTGCGTGCCGCCGCGAGGAGAAGGGGCGGAGAGAGCGGCAGGCGGGAGGGCCATGTTCAGATGTGCTCTGGCATTGCAGTTCCTCGGGGAGGGTCTGTGCTGCCTCAGGTATAGAGGAAGCGTATCTTGCAGTACCTGCTTATTCACTTGTTAGGCTCGCAAAAGACACAGGGGGCATGAAATCCCAGGGCAACTGCACTTGCCGTGTGGGCTGCAGGGAGAAGCAGCTGGGGGGGTTTGCTCTCTGCTTGTTCCCCACCTTCCCCTCGGTTCCCTGGGACTCCAGGTAATCACAGCTCACCTTGGCTTCTCCTGCACATGTAAAGGATTTACCATTAGCATTGCAGGAAATATTGGAGGAGGTAGCTGATCGTAGCACAGAAATAGCAATAAAGTTACTGACTTGCTGCTGACTGAGGCTTGGCCTCTGCTACTTGGAGAGTTAATGGAGATTTGCTTGGTTCAGTTCCATGAGAGAGAAGTGTGGAGAAAACTAGAGAGTGTGCTCTTTTGGGAGAAGACTCACTTTTCACCTGGGAGGGAAGAGAAACTCTGATTTTTCTCAAAAGAAAAAAATAGAGAGTGAGCTCGTAGAATAGTTCTGTTTTTGTTTTTTTTTTTGTCCCTCCCTCCATCTCCAGTTGTGGCAGATATTATTAACTATTGCACAAGTGTCTCTTGCTGGATTGGAGAATGGAGGATTGTTTCATTTCATTGGGTTTGCTGATCCTAAAACTACTGGAGTGGAATTTTAGCTCTAGACCAGACCAAATTTGAATTTTTGCTGGAGGAATGTATGGTGCTGAGCTATTTGAACTAAAACGTTGCTTCTTCCTTTGTGGCGTTTGGACACTGTGACTGCACTCTCTTAGAGAGACGTTTCGGTATTTTGTCAGAATGAAGCTTTTCTCATGCTGCTTATCATTACTGTTTGAATTTCACAATACTCATTGTAGTACGTTATTTAGGCTGTAGTGGAGAGAAGTTGGTGAAGTATTTAATAACAAATTGCAAGCATTTCCTTAGTAATTTTTGCAGACCTACCTGTCTAGTCCAGGGAATGTGAAGCTCAACTGTAATGCAATCCCTCTGTGCACATTGAACACACAGAGGATTTTTCTCCTGTTTTGGATGTCACTGGCAGGGTCTGTCTGTGCTTTAAAGCATTGGGTTTGTCTTTGCACAACAGTGTTTTCCATGCTTTCTTAATATCATGCCACTTTTAACTTACTGCAGATATTCAAAGAAAGTTTCCCGCTAGCTGGAAGGAAGGCAGTCTAGAGAAGTTTCCTTTCTGAATGCTCTAGGTGTGGGTGTGTGCTAGGACAAATACTTTTGCTGCTGCTTTGAGGGTTGTCTCTGAACTTGGTTTGCATTCTCTTTAAAAACAAAGGACTGAAAATCTATAGGGATAGGATTTGTAGCAGTTCACCTGTATGTGATACTTGCGTACTGTCTAGACCTGTCTCTTGAAAAAAAACTCCTACCTATAATAAGTAAATCAATAAAAACTGTCATTTCAGCTTAGTCTGTTCCACTTGTTCTCTCCTAGGTTCTGTGGTCACCTGTGCAAAACCTTCCCCATCTGCCCCTGACTGGAGTAGTTCAAATGCAGACAATCATATTGGTCAGGGATCAGCCTTGACTTCAGGAAAAGGAATTGCAACTAGTGAAGGACAAGGTATGTTCTTATGGGCTTGGCTGATCTTAAAATGTGGAGGATCTGAGCTGTGACCCCAAACCCAAGAGTGAGGCAGCTCTCCTGTGGAACAGAGCTGTGCCCTTCTGAGGGTATAAGGATGGACAGCCCAGGGCATCTCTGCTGTCATGAGAGGTTTGTGTGTGAGCAGCTGAGTCCAGCACCCGCTGTCCTTCCCATGAGCTCAGGACAACTGCAAAAGAGAACACCAGGCTTAGGATTTACACATCTTCACTGCTGCCCTGTTAGGTTAAAACACACTTACTCAGATTGAATTTGTTCTTGTTGTTGTTTCCTTTCCTATGATGTTTCCCAGATCATCTGTGACCTGGAAGGGAGGAAAGGCTCCAACAGAATGGCTTTTGCCTTGAGACAGAGAAATGAAGGGTTGGGCTCTGATCAGAGATGTTTGGCAGAGATGATGGTCAGTCCTTCCTCCTGAGAGAGCCTCACTTGCTCTCCCAGCTCCGAGACCTGCGCCTATGAGAAAACAAGCTGTGCAAACCCTAACTGTGTCAACAATAGAAGCCCGTCCAGCTGTCGTTGATCTGCACAGCCAGAGAACTTCCTCCCTGAGGACACTGCTGTCAGAGCTGTGAGATCAGAGCAGGAGGGTCAGGCCTGGCCTGAGCAGCCAGATGGGTCCCCCAGCCCCCTGCAACCTCCCCCACAGCGTTGCCCTGGTTTGACCCAATGGCTGCATGTCCCCCAAAGTACAGCAGGACCCAGGGAAAGGGTGTGTGGAGCAGCTGTGCAGCAATGAGGGACAGAGCTGCTTTGGGGAAGGCAGGAGGATGATTGCTTCCTCCAGCTCCCATGGACCTCTGAGCAAAGGGGGCGATTTCCAGCCCCTCTGAGGGATTTATATTGTGGGACCTGATATATGCTGGAGCCATTTTGAGAGCAAGAGGTATCCACCTGGAACCACAAACCCACCCAAAATTGCATTGGGGAGGTGTCAAACAGGAGACAAGGGAGATTCAGGAACGAGCCATGTGGGTGGGAAGGTTTTCACCCAGCACAGACTCTGCAGGTGGGAACGTGGACAGGGGCACCGGGCTGAGCTGGGTTGCTGCCCCTCTGACCAAAACCGTCTGTGCCCCAGGGTGCAGGTGCCACTGTGATGGCCCAGGACATCTGCAGCTCCCCAGGGGATGGTGAGTACCGGGATAGGTCCATAAATGGAGCTGTGGGTGACTGGAATTGGGAAGAAATAGGGGCTTTGTGTAGATGGCAAAATTGGGTGAACAATTTGTCCTGCATTTTGAGGGCCTTGCCTTGGCATAGCTAAAGCACAAACAACAAAAGAAGCTGCGTAGCTAACATGGCTACAGGCTCTGAAGTTAGAACTTCAGAGAAGGCTCCCTGCCAAGGTCAAGGAGGAGTCTTAGAAAGCTAAACAAGTTTTTTCGTCTCTTATGGACACCTGCGATGCTCCAATTAACACCGGACAACAAAGTATGTTTCTCTTATGTATCCAATGCTGTGTGAAGAAGAATCACACGTCCAGGTGTAGCAACAGTATATAATAAACGTTCTTCTTCTAATAAACGGACATTTTGCCGACCATATTGGCCTGTGAGCAGTCTGTTCCGAGCCCCTCCACCAGTAGCTTTGTTCTTTGGGGTTGGTTTGGTTGGTTTTGGTTTGTGACTGTGAACCCCTGAAGAGGAAACTCTTCCCCACCCAGATCTGAGACATTTTGCAGCCCTGAAAAAAGTAGAATTGTACCAGGCCATCCCTGTGCCATCTCTCCAGGTGACCTCCCAGCTCCTGCCCTCCAAGATCACCTCCAAGACTCAGCAGGGAGAGTTCATCTTTTGTAAGGAGTGGGTGTAGGGAACCGAGATTATATGACCCTGGGAGAAACATAGAAGGGGAACTTGGCAAGATGAATGCGGATGTGGTGAGATGTATCCTTGTGTGTGGGAAATTAATTGAGAGTAATTTTCTCCTAGACAGTGAATGCTTAACTAAAAAGTAGATATAGAGAAAAGTTACTAAAAAGAATTTACTGCTGATGTAACGGTATATAAACCGTGAAAGAACTGTAATAAATGATTCAATTATACCACACTCCTTGGAGTCCGTGCCTTAGTATGCCACAAGGGGTTTGAGGTGAACAGCCTGAAAGCCCAGCAGGGGCAGCTGAGCTATTCTGTGTCTTTAACCATGATGAGTGGGAGCTCAGGACATAAACATGTGGATACCAGCACAAGGACAACAGCAACCGAGTGAGAAACTCTGCCCTCAGTGCTCCCCAGAACCTGAGAGTCACAGGTGAGTCCTGGCACTGAGGAACAGGCAGGCAATACTCATAGGCCCAACAGACCCCAGGTGAGGGAGGGCACCCTACCCTGCCCCATGACATGTCCCTGGGCTCTTGGGATGCTGGGGGTCAGTGTGCAATTCAGCCCAGCCTTTGGCACCAGGGACACTCCTCCCAGTCCCGGGAGAGAATCCTGCTCCTCTCCTGCCCCAGCATCACGGAAAGGGGACAGTGGTGGTGCCAGATCTAATCCAGAGCCACAGGGCATTCATTCATTGATCCCCAGAGTTGATAGATGGTGGATCAGGGGGTCCCCACAGTGGCTGAGTCTGTGCAGTACCTGGGGGAGCTGCAGACTCTCAGCCTGTGCCTTTCTCCTCCCAGGCAGCAGGTCCAGCTCCCAGGCAGGGACAGCCACTGAAGGTCAGTGATTCCTTCCTCATGACCCTTGGCATAAGGCCCAAGGGCTGCCCAGCTGCCACCTCCAGGACACTGTGAGAGGATCATCAGTTGAGATCTTGCTTGACTCTAAGGGCATTTCTGCTTCCTCTCCCCATCATACCTTCTCCTGTCTCTCCTATACCTGTAAGAACCAATGTCAAGGAAATAGGGCAGATTTGCATGAGCTGCATCTTTCCATATTCATCCAGTGAATATGTGATCTGGGGACTCTGCTCAGTGTCAGGGATGGTCCCTGCACAAGACACTGTGAGATTCACAAGCTCTGCAATTCTCTGACAGGCAGCAACGCCTCCACCAAGACAGTGCTCCCACCCAGAAGCAAGTGGTGATTTGTGAGCCCTTTCCACCATTCCTTCCTTCTGGACATGTCTTGTCCACATTGTGACCCTCCCCTCTTCCAAAGCCAGCCATTCCCCTCTGGATCTGGATCCTGTGCTGTGTCCTCACCTTGCTCCTCTTGTCATTTGCCCCCATCATCACCCTCATGCTGGAGAGATGGAGCCACTGGGGCACTGGGACTGCCCAACCTGGAAACATCTCCATCCCTAGTGGGGATGCCCTCCCTGCCCTGGACTTGCTTCTGTCCCCTGTCTCTCATGAACAGAGCAGGACCAACCCCTGCCCCAGCTCCCCTTTGGGCTCAGCCCAGTTGGGGCAGTGCCCAAGGACTGTGCTGCCATTGCCCTGCTCTGCTGTGCTCAGCCCCTGCTCTGTCCTCAGCCCTGTTGGACTTGCACCAACCCAGCTGTGCTGAATCCCCACTGATGCCCCTCCTGCTCCCAGAGAGCAGCATCTCCAGCTTATGGGAAAGGGAGAGGGGATGCAGCCACCTCCTGTGTTATCCAACACAAGATGGCGTTCACGTGGAACCTTGATGTCTGTCTCTCCCCTCTGTGAGGATCTGTGGGCATGTGCTGGAAATTCCTGGAGGAGCTGCAGTTCCTGGAGGAGCTGCATTTCTCCTGTTCCCCCTATAGTCATGGCTTTAGCTCTCCTGAAGGAAACGTTTGGTTGGAGAGGCCTCAAAACACCCCCAGACCCTTTGCCACTAAAACACCCCCTCCCAGTTCTGTGAAATCATCTGGTGCAGGCAGGAAAAGTGTCCACACAAGTTCTCTGAGAGGGGCAGAGACAAATATGAAAGCCTGGAAGATCTGTGAGCTGTAAAGAGAGCATGAAGTTGCACCCCAAAGGGAAAGGTGCTGCCTTTGGCCTATCCCAGTAGAGGGGTCTGGTGAAATGCTGCCCTAAGAGCTGTCTGTCTCCAGGGTTTGTAACCAAAACCTGGTTCATGGGGCTCATATAGAGACATACAAAGGCAGTCAACATGGGAATCTGCAAAGCTCTCTTTGTGTAAAACCTCAATATTAATGCAAACCTGTATCTAGCAACTGATGGCAATTTTGGTGCAGGAACAGATATGGCCCTGTGACCTCATAGGCACAGGCTGTTCTGGGTATAGACAGGGCAACAAGTGACTTTTCATTGTGTTTTTTGTTTGAGAAGGATAGCCAAGACAAGAAAGGAGGGGCATTAGAAGAGTACAAATACGTGGGGAATCTCGGCTGGACCGAGACCCTAACATGGAATGAAAAGGTGATTGAGAATAGAGGCCTTAATCCTGATAAAATATTGATGCACCCTGAGAGAGGAGAAAAACACCAGGAGAAAGCTGTCCCGTGAGAACAAGGACGCTGTCCCATGAGAACAAGGACTTATTTTGAACAAAGTGCCTAAGTAGAATGTAAACATAAGAAGAAAACAAGAACAGATGTGCAGAGAGACTGTGAGAAAGTGTCACGGTCTGATGAGACTGAACTGTTTGCTAAGGAGGATGAGTTATGAGGTAGACCAAACTCCTCTCTCTCAGCAATTGTAATATCAAAATTAAGGGGCTTTACTCAAGGAAAATGTGGAAAAACAGAAGAAATAATAACCCTTCATTGAAAAATATATATATGTTGGCAAAAACAGCAACAAAACCACAGAAGAACCAGACAGCAATCTCAGAGGGAAAAACAACAACAACAGCAACAACAAAAAAGGTCTAGAATACTTCTCTGTCCTTTAGCACAGTCCTAATTGTGGTCTGCAGGGAGCGCTGTGGGCTCCGTCAGTCACCCGCGGGAAGAGGGGCCGGAGAGAGCGGTCCCGGACCGCGTGGGGAAGCCGAGAACAAGATGGGGGTCCTTCCCTCTGTGGGGACGAAAAGGAAGGCAGGCAGCACACTCCCATGGGAACTCACCGCTGTCTCAAGTGGCGGGGACTCACCGCAGTCTCAGGTGGTGGTATCTCAGAAAAACTCCCCCTCCTCTCCCGCGGGCAAGCACACTCTGTTGAGGCACAACAGCTCCGGGGAGCGGGGCAGACAGGCAGGTCGAAGCCAGCAGGATAAGAAGTCGAGCTGACCAGGATGAACAGCCAAAAGAAAACTAGACCTCCGGTCCCCCTCACCAAAAATGCCTGTCTGCACCCAGGGAGCCAGCCACGCCGTCTGCCTCCTCGCCTCCGAACAGAACCAGCCCCCTCCCCCCCCCCCTCCAAAATGGGCCATTAACCTAGGCAGGCTACATCTTTTGTAACACTAATGACCTCCCTTCACCCCCCCCCCACTCACTCCGTTTTTTTTCCCTTGGAGTGGGGCAGGGGGAAGAAAAATTCCCCTGATTTCCTAATCTATAACAGAAAGTAAGACTGAGAAAATCCACCTATTGAGAATTGTGGATTGTGTATTTGAATTAACCTATTTGTGTAGAATACGTGAGCCTAAAAACCTGCATTTAAGGAGCTGTAAAGACAGCTCCACGGCGGCCGCTGTTCCCTTTTTTCTTTCCAATAAACTTTCTTGCTGGATACTTTTTGTCGCAGTCCATTCCAACAGCGACACAAATATGAATGTTTAAGACTCTGGTTAATGTCTCAGTTGAGCTCAGGCCAGAGATGTCTCCCCTTTCTATCCTAGTGTACCTCCAGGGTCCCGTCATGTCTCTCCAGCCACCCCTTTTTATCTCCAGGGCTGTCTCTGGGCAGCTCAACCCCATTCTGGGAGGGACAGTGGAAGGCACAGGTGCAGCTGGGGAGAGAGAAATCCATGTTTGTTCTCCACTGGAGCAGAAGCACCTGATCATTGCACACCCCCATTGCCAGAGACATGTGAGCACAGCAGGGCCTCTGCCCCTGTGTACTTGTGCATCCAGGGGAGCATCAGTGTGGGCTTACCCGGAGCTGGATCACAGGGTTTATGGACACACAGGTTCAACTGACACAGGGGGATGGAGATTATGAGAAATAAAATAATCTGGTTTTATTATAAGTAAAGTTATGTAAGTAGGAAACGGGGTGTTGGGACTTCCTTCTTACCTCCCATTTAATTTTATTTCAGGCGTCCCGCGAAGATTGTAAGGTGAAAGGCCCCGTCAGGGCTGTACACCAAGGGAATATTGCGGCCGAGGTAGGATACAATATCAGCCACGTGTCTTTTACCCCTGTACATGTACAGAGGGGTACGTCACCAATCAATCAAACTGTACAGGGGGTATGCCCTGATCCAATCAGGTGGGACCAATCAAGTGAGGAGCCAATCAGGTGGGAGGGTGACACCCACCCGCCAGTTTGAAAAGTACCCTTTTAAGGTAAAATACTTGTTACCTGCTGAATATTCAAGATATTGGGTAACTGAAGAGTATAAGAAAGACACGGGCTCGGGGAGGGGTGTGCTTTTCCAGGCGGGCGGCTTGGGACTGCACCCAGCGCTGCAAATAAAGGATCCTTTTCTGTAAGTTTCCTTGTCCTGCGAAAGTTTTTTTGCCGTTTCTATAAATTGATAGAAGAGAATTTTCTCACAATTTGGGGGCTCGTCCGGGATCCAACGCCCGGCAGCCTTGGGCTGGGGGGCCAACATCCAGGGAGGCGCGCGCCCCGCCCAGCTTGGCGGCCCGAGGACGAGACCCCCCGGTCCAGGGCGGCTGCGGAAAAGGACCCAGGAAATACGGCTGCAGAACAAGGAAAACAGAAGAGCCGGCCGGCATATAGGGTTAAAAAGACCGCGGCAACACACGAATCACAAGAACCCGGTAAGGGAGTCATTTAAACCTAAGGGGGTGGATTGGAGTCCCTCGGAGGGGCAAGTTGGGGTCCCTTGGCTGAGGGGGACTAATTGGGTTTCGGGAGAGTGCGTGAGAGTGACTGAGACGTGCCTAAAGGCGCGAAGCGAGAGGGAGTCTTTCTAACTGCGTTTCCACGTCTCTCGCGAGAGGACTGGCCAGTGAAGAGACGAAGTGATTGGTGAGACGTGAGACTGAGAACTCCCGGGGGAAAAAACACAGTGGGGGGGATAAAAATTGAAAAAAGATTAGTTTGGGGTAACTCGTAGTAGGGGTTTGATACGTTTTCAGCAGAACCGGAGCGAGAGAGGCGTGCTGTGCTGTGTAAGTCCCAGGTGGGAGAGCTATATTGTAGCTGCTTTTGTTTGAGGAGGTGCCTGCCTGCTCCGGAGGGGCAGGGCGGCGTGCGCTCCGGTGGAGGGGCAGAGCGGCGTGCTGTGTGTGTCCCTGAGCGTGCGGCCTTTGTTTGGAGGGGTGACACGTGCTCGGAGGAGACCCGAGCGTTGCGGTCTTTGTTTGGAGGGGTGACACGTGCTCGGAGGAGACCCGAGCGTTGCGGTCTTTGTTTGGAGGGGTGACACGTGCTCGGAGGAGACCCGAGCGTTGCGGTCTTTGTTTGGAGGGGTGACACGTGCTCGGAGGAGACCCGAGCGTTGCGGCCTTTGGGGACCGGAGAGGCGTGCTGTGCTGTGTGAGTCCCGGGTGGGAGAGCGATATCGTAGCTGCCTTTGTTTGAGGAGGTGCCTGCCTGCTCCGGAGGGACGGGGGCGGCGTGCGCTCCGGTGGAGGGGCAGAGCGGTGTGCTGTGTGTGTGCCTGAGCGTGCGGCCTTTGTTTGGAGGGGTGGCACGTGCTCGGAGGAGACAGGGGTGAAGCGTGGTCTGGCAGGGGCCAGAGAGGCGTGCTGTGCTGTGTGAGTCCCGGGTGGGAGAGCGATATCGTAGCTGCTTTTGTTTGAGGAGGTGCCTGCCTGCTCCGGAGGGACGGGGGCGGCGTGCGCTCCGGTGGAGGGGCAGAGCGGTGTGCTGTGTGTGTGCCTGAGCGTGCGGCCTTTGTTTGGAGGGGTGGCACGTGCTCGGAGGAGACGGGGGTGAAGCGTGGTCTGGCAGGGGCCAGAGAGGTGTGCTGTGCTGTGTGAGTCCCGGGTGGGAGAGCGATATCGTAGCTGCTTTTGTTTGAGGAGGTGCCTGCCTGCTCCGGAGGGACGGGGGCGGCGTGCGCTCCGGTGGAGGGGCAGAGCGGTGTGCTGTGTGTGTGCCTGAGCGTGCGGCCTTTGTTTGGAGGGGTGGCACGTGCTCGGAGGAGACGGGGGTGAAGCGTGGTCTGGCAGGGGCCAGAGAGGCGTGCTGTGCTGTGTGTGTCCCAGGTGAAGACTGAGACAGTGATATTGTCCCTATCTTTGTTTAAAGGGGTCCTCCCCGGCCAACCCCTGGGCGGGGCATTCCCGCAGGGGTCCTCCCCCGGCCAACCCCTGGGCGGGGCATTCCCGCAGGGGTCCTCCCCCGGCCAACCCCTGGGCGGGGCATTCCCGCAGGGGTCCTCCCCCGGCCAACCCCTGGGCGGGGCATTCCCGCAGGGGTCCTCCCCCGGCCAACCCCTGGGCGGGGCATTCCCGCAGGGGTCCTCCCCCGGCCAACCCCTGGGCGGGGCATTCCCGCAGGGGTCCTCCCCCGGCCAACCCCTGGGCGGGGCATTCCCGCAGGGGTCCTCCCCCGGCCAACCCCTGGGCGGGGCATTCCCGCAGGGGTCCTCCCCCGGCCAACCCCTGGGCGGGGCATTCCCGCAGGGGTCCTCCCCCGGCCAACCCCTAGGTAGGAATCCCTGCAGATTTTTCCGCTACCTCTGGGATAAGTATTTCCTTTCCCAAGTTTCAAGTTTGGTATTTCTTGTTTAGTTTTGGCAAAGTGTGTATAATCCTATCAATTAATTACAATGGGAGTTACGGGAAGTAAAACAACTGTAAAGGAGAGGGGAAAGAAAAAATCAGAAAAAATACCTAATATTCCCCAAGACTCCCCCTTAGGCAGAATGTTAGAGACATGGGACGAAGCCAGGTGGACTCGGAGAAAAAATAAGGCAACTATGATACAATATTGCATATATGAATGGACAAAAGAACCAATAAAATCAGACTACCTTATCTGGCCCCAATTTGGCTCTTTTGACAACTGGATTTGTCAAGCCCTTAATACCTATGTCAATAAAAAGGAACCATGGAACCAAGAAGAAAGCGCTTATGCGGCATGTTGGTTAAAACCCATGAAACTCTTTCCAGTTACTGTAAACAGTAAAACAAACAAAAACGAGAAAAAGAAAAAAGGCCCAAATTGGGATCCAATAGAAGAGTGTTTAAATAACCCCCCTCCATACAACCCAGACAGAAACCAAGCTAATGGAGCACAAGATCTAAACAGAACTCCTCCTCCTCCTTCTTCTCCTCCCCCTCCTCCCCCTCCCCTTCCCCCTCCTCCCCCTCCTCTCCCTCCTCCCCCTCCTAGCCCTCCTCCTAGTCCCCCTCAAACACGAAGGAGGAGAAAAGAACAGGAGTCAGAAACACCAGGAAAACTCTATCCCCTCAGAGAAGTTCCCATGTACGGAGCACAAGGAGGGGTAGGATATGTAAACGCTCCCCTTACCAGTACAGAAGTCAGGGAATTCCGAAAGGAAATGAAAAAGTTACTAGAGGACCCACTAGGGTTAGCAGAACAATTGGACCAGTTTTTAGGCCCAAATGCATTCATGTGGGACGAAATGCAATCTATAATTAAGAGTTTATTCACTGTAGAAGAAAGAGAAATGATTCAAACTGCAGGAATCCGGGTATGGAACAGAGAACACCCCCAAGGAGTAAATGGTCAAAATGGGGAACAGAAAATACCCGTAGCTCGCCCGAATTGGGATCAGAACACAGATGAAGGGAGGCAAAATATGATTGATTATCGTAGTTATATCATTAAAGGAATTAAAGAGGCGGTCCCTCGAGGGCAGAACTCAGCCAAAGCCTTTGATGATCGACAAAAGAAAGATGAATCACCGTCAGAATGGTTAGAAAGACTAAAAAGAAATATACAACAATATTCAGGGGTACAACTAGACTCTCGAACAGGACAAGAACTATTAAAGGTCTGTTTTGTAACACATTCTTGGCCTGATATTAAGAAGAAATTAGAAAAGATAGAGGATTGGAACGAGAAAGGATTGAACGACTTATTAAAAGAAGCCCAAAAGGTGTATGTACGAAGAGATGAGGAAAGACAGAAGAATAAAATTGAAATAATGATGGCTACAATTAAAGAGATGAATAAACAAACAACAGAACAAAAAGAAGAAGAAGAACCCCAGAAAGGATATAGCCATGGACCCAGAAACCAAAGGAAACAGAGGACTCAATATGTCAACAAATTCACTAAGCGGCCAGACAGGAAGGAGACAGAAGGAAGAACCCCAAATACGCAAGGTAGAAGACAAATTTGTTGCTACTACTGTGGGGAAGAAGGCCATATACAAAAAGAATGCAATAAGAAACGGAAAGACATCCGAGTCTACCAATTACAAGAAGACTTAGAATAGGAAAGTCAGGGGTTCTTTCTCCTGGGGTCAGAAGAAAGAAAAGAACCCTTGATAAATTTAAAGATAGGACCCCAGGAGAAAGACACTACCTTTTTAGTAGATTCAGGAGCCCAAAGAACTTGCATAATTCAACCTCCACCAGGAGTAAAGATTTCTAAACGCACAGTTACAGTAATGGGAGCAAAAGGAGAAACGTTTGAAGTACCCATAGCCCCAGCTGTAACCATAAAAGGAAATGGGAAAATAATTGAAGCAGATTTACTAATTACATCACAAGCTGGAGTAAATCTACTAGGAAGGGACCTAATGGGCATTCTAGGGGTGGGAATAGTACCCCAAGGGGAAGAGGTGACAGTCAAACTTTTTGTGTTGCGTGAAGACTTAGGGATAAATCCCCAAGTCTGGGCTGAAGATGGGAACCGAGGGAGACTGGAAATACCGCCCTTCAAAGTAGAATTGTATTCCAATATACCCATTCGCATTAGACAATACCCCATTCCCCTAGAAGGGAAAAAGGGTCTTCTACCAGTAATAGAGAAATTAATTCGTGACAACCTATTAGAACCCTGTATGTCACCATACAATACCCCCATCTTACCGGTGAGGAAAAGTGATGGAACTTACCGATTAGTCCAAGACTTGAGAGAAATCAACAAAATAGTTAGAGTACGTCATCCAGTTGTTCCAAACCCCTATACCATAATGAGTAGAATATCCCCCGAGTATGAGTGGTTCTCAGTAGTTGACTTGAAAGATGCATTTTGGACCTGTCCATTAGATGAAAATTCTCGAGACATCTTTGCCTTTGAATGGGAAAATCCAGAAACAGGAAGAAAACAACAACTAAGGTGGACAGTACTTCCACAGGGGTTTTCAGAAGCACCCAACTTATTTGGACAAGCCCTAGAAACTGTGATGAGCAAGTTTGATACACAAGAAGGAACCGTCATCATACAATATGTAGACGATTTACTAGTGGCCGGAAAAACACAAAAAGAAGTAGAGAAGGAAACAGTAAGACTGTTAAATTTCTTGGGGGAACAGGGATTGAGAGTATCAAAGAATAAACTTCAATTCGTGGAAAAAGAAGTAAAGTACTTAGGACACATTATAAAGAATGGAGGACGTAAGCTAACCCCAGAAAGAATAAAGGGAATTTTAGACCTCCCTCTCCCAAGAACAAAGAAAGAGATCAGACAGTTTTTAGGATTAGTAGGATTCTGCAGACTATGGATTCTAGATTATAGCAGTAAAACAAAATTCCTGTACGAAAAGTTGACAAATGACACAGCACCCGAAAAAGCCTACCAAGCAGAATACTCCCCAGAAGAGGTGAAGGAATTTAACAAATTGAAAGAAATTTTAACCCAAGCCCCAGTGTTATCTTTGCCCGATCTAAAGAAACCCTTCGATCTTTACGTGAATGCCTCAGAAGGGACTGCCAAGGGGGTGGTCACCCAGGACTGGGGGGGAGTCAGAAAGCCGGTGGGTTTCCTATCAAAAATATTAGACCCAGTAATCAGAGGATGGCCCGCCTGTGTCCAGGCGGTGGCTGCTACAGCCATACTGGTGGAGGAAGCAAGAAAATTAACATTTGGAGGAAAGATTAAAGTACACACTCCACATGCAGTAAGAGCAGTCTTAAGTCAGAAATCTGGAAGGTGGATGACAGATTCTCGAATTCTAAAATATGAAACTATATTAATGGAAAAAGACGACTTAAGCCTGACAACTAACTCATGTGTAGATCCATCTCAATTTTTGTATGGACAAGGGAATACCGAGAATGATATAACTGCACACAATTGCTTAGACATTATTGATTACCAAACAAAGATCAGAGAAGACTTATTAGACATCCCTATAGAGGGAGGAATACATTTGTTTACAGATGGATCATCAAAAATCATAGAAGGGAAACGAAAAAGTGGTTATGCAGTAGTTGATGGAGAAGATCTCACAGTGGTGGAGTCAGGGACTCTGCCAAAGGACTGGTCTGCTCAAGCGTGTGAAGTTTATGCAGTGGTCAGTGCCCTACGCATAATTGGCAGTGGGATGGGAACCATATATACTGATTCTAGATATGCCTGGGGGGTTGCACATATATTTGGGAAAATCTGGCATGAGAGGGGAATGGTAACCTCCCAGGGGAAAGGTTTAAGTCATCGTGAACTTCTAGAAACCTTGCTAGAAGAAATCCAAAAACCACAAGAGATTGCCATTGTACATGTGAAGGGGCACCAAAGGGGAAAAGATATGATCTGTCAGGGAAACGCTCGAGCTGACCAGGCTGCCCAAGAGGCCGCTCTCAGCCTCAGGACACCTGAAGCAAAAATTATGGCCCTGATACCAGTTCCAAAAAAAGTATCCCAGCCAGTGTTTACTGAAGTTGAACAACAAAAACTGATTGAAATGGGAGCCAAGAAAGACGAGGAGGGAAAGTGGTTTCTCTCAGATGGGAGACAGATACTATCAGAAGCAGTTACACGAGAAGTACTAAAGGAACTCCATAACAGCACACACTGGGGCACCCAAGCCTTAGTAGAAACATTTTTGAGAGCTTACGGGCACCTGGGGGTGTATACTGTTGCTAAACAAATAACAAGCCAGTGCATGATCTGTCAGAAAGTAAACAAAAGGGTACAAAGAGCTCGCTCCCTTGGAGGGCGAGAACTTGCAACTAGACCCTTTCAGAGAATGCAAGTAGATTTCACCGAATTTCCTCCTGTACAAAGATGGAAATACTTATTGGTAATTGTAGATCACTTAACCCATTGGGTAGAAGCATTTCCAGTCTTAAAAGCCACGGCCCAAAGTGTAGTTAAAACATTATTAGAGCAAGTGGTTCCCAGATTTGGACTACCCGAAACCATAGATTCGGACCGGGGATCACATTTCACTTCAAAAATTTTAAAATTAACGTGCGAGGCTCTACAGGTCTCGTGGCAACATCATACCCCGTGGCACCCCCAGAGTTCGGGGAGAGTGGAACGAATGAACCAAACTCTGAAACGAACCATAACCAAAATCACCCTGGAAACAGGGTTGCCATGGACAAAATGTTTACCTTTAGCACTCTTCCGGATCAGGACAGCCCCCAGAAGAGACCTAAATATATCTCCCTATGAGATGTTATTTGGGCTGCCTTATCCATCGTGCCATAAAACCCACCAAAGTCCAACTCTGGAACTAGGCGAAAAATACCTCAGAGAATATGTCACAACAATAGCCAAGAGGTTAGACGACCTCAGGCAACAGGGACTACTTCCCCAAACTGTTAAACTAGAGATGAAAATACACAACATTTCAGTGGGAGATTGGGTTTTGATAAAAACATGGAAAGAAGAGCCCCTCAAAGCAGAATGGGAGGGGCCATACCAAGTGGTATTAACCACTGAAACAGCAATACGAACTATAGAGAAGGGGTGGACCCATAGTACAAGAGTCAAAGGGCCTATAACACCCCCTTCCTCCACTCCCGAGTGGAAATGCCAAGGAGAGTACCCAAAACTGAAAATAACCCGGAAGTAAAATTTTGTTTTTACAGTCTCCAGGAGAGGACAACAGCCAAGGAACACCACTCCCAACAAACGAAATCGGAGACCCAGCACGAAGGAGTGACTACCGCTACTAAGACCCATAGTTCTTAGAGAACGACTGCGCATTAGGAAATAGATAACCAACCAACAAAATTTTTTGTGCTATTAAGTGCCAAGCTATACTCGAGCGCAAAGACAGAGCAATAGAGAGCAATAGAGGGCAAGACCAGATTAGCCTCTATACTTGCCACAAGAAGATCTTCCCATCCTGCTGTCGGCTGCAATCCGATAGGCATGGACAGTGGAGGTATATGCTATACTGGACCTCTGCTTATCTTAGCTGCGCTCCTGCTAGTGGTTGTTGCCAATGACCACTGCCAAAAATGTTACCAAAAGGCATACTATGAAACAGGTGCGGTAACCATCTTTATGGCACATGAGTATGTGAACGAAGTTTGTTATGACAAGGAAAAATTAGAAACCTGTGTGATAGGCAACAGACGCTATGGGATAGCACAAAACTTAGGACCAGAAGGGACACGACTAGGACGAAGTTGTCCCGTAAAAGAAACATGGATTTGCTGGGATATCACTAGTGAATGGGGGGCCCCTGAAATAATAATAGAAGAAATCATTGAAAATACTGAGAGAAAACAATCCAAGAACCACCCGCTGTCACAGTTAAGCAGCCTATATTCTGAACTGACAGGGGAGATAGATGGAAATTTTGAGCTCCCGGCAATGGGACAAAATCTATTTGTTGATCTAGCAGAAAAAATTGCAAAAGGGTTAAGAGTAAGTCGATGTTGGGTATGCGGAGGGCCTTTAATGGCAGAAGAATGGCCCTGGAGAGGTTTTAGTCTGGATGCCCAAGAAATACTCAAAGGAAATTACACATTTTCTCATAATAAAGTGAATAGGTCAGAAGGATGGATATTAAGCTCCACAGTAATAGGGAGAGATTGTATACGGAGAACAGGACCACATTTTGCGTACCCAGTCGGAGAAACCCCTTGCAAGCGAACCCTAAAAACCAACTCCACTCACAGTGGGTATTTCCCACAAGCCCCAACTAACTATTGGTCAGAAAAAAGGAGCCCCAACTGTGAGTGGGATGCGAACAAAAAACTATATCAATGTAATAAAACCAAAGTAAACCCTTTTTCCGGAATAACGGAAATATCAATATTTTGGGAAAATGCTGATAGCCTGTCCAAACATTTTTGGAAAGCACCAAATGGACTTTTTTGGATTTGTGGAAAAAGGGCATATACAGTCCTACCAGAAAATTGGAGCGGTTGTTGTACCATAGGAATAATTTTGCCTGGATTTTTCCTATTGCCCTTGGAGAGTGGAGATGAATTGGGAGTCCCGTTATATGACTCCCTTAACCGAAAAAAAAGAGAAGTAAAAGGGAGAACACCTTACATTGGGATCAAAGAACACTCAATAGGGGGAACCCAAAAATGGGGGGAGGAAGAATGGCCTCCTGAGAGAATTATTGAGTATTATGGACCAGCCACATGGGCACAAGATGGTACATGGGGTTACCGTACACCCATTTATATGCTCAACCGAATTATACGACTCCAAGCTGTAGTAGAAATAGTTATAAATCAAACCGCAAAGGGATTGGAACTAATAGCTGAACAACAGCGCCAAAGTAGAGCAGCCATATACCAAAACAGATTGGCCCTAGACTACCTTTTGGCAGAGGAAGGAGGAGTCTGTGGGAAATTCAACACCTCAGACTGCTGCTTACAAATTGATGATAACTATGAAGCTGTCATGGAAATAGCCTCCAACATCCGAAAAATCACCCATGTCCCTGTTCAAAAATGGAACTCCATAGTTGATGGAGAATGGTGGGCTAAATTCTTTGGGGGGGTATGGTGGAAAAAAGTGGGATTCTTTTTATTATGTGCTGTCTCTGGACTGTTGTTCATACCCTGTCTAATCCCATGTTTTATGAGATTAATTTCTAGTGTTGTCCAAGGGATGCAATTAACTGCCATGCCAATGGACCCGAAAACCACTACAGCTAGAGACCCAGAAATCCAGAAAATCATGATCTTGCGACCAACCCCCAGACAGACGAAAGGCATGGAGAAAGCACGGAAAGCACTGCTGGAGTGGGAACTTGCCAAGCAAACGAAAGAGATGAATAAGGCACAAGATATACTAACTGAGTGGGAACGAACACGGAAAACCTAAAAGACAATCAACAAAACAAGAGACTTATAATAAAACCATGAATAAAGACAAAAAGGGGGGATTATGAGAAATAAAATAATCTGGTTTTATTATAAGTAAAGTTATGTAAGTAGGAAACGGGGTGTTGGGACTTCCTTCTTACCTCCCATTTAATTTTATTTCAGGCGTCCCGCGAAGATTGTAAGGTGAAAGGCCCCGTCAGGGCTGTACACCAAGGGAATATTGCGGCCGAGGTAGGATACAATATCAGCCACGTGTCTTTTACCCCTGTACATGTACAGAGGGGTACGTCACCAATCAATCAAACTGTACAGGGGGTATGCCCTGATCCAATCAGGTGGGACCAATCAAGTGAGGAGCCAATCAGGTGGGAGGGTGACACCCACCCGCCAGTTTGAAAAGTACCCTTTTAAGGTAAAATACTTGTTACCTGCTGAATATTCAAGATATTGGGTAACTGAAGAGTATAAGAAAGACACGGGCTCGGGGAGGGGTGTGCTTTTCCAGGCGGGCGGCTTGGGACTGCACCCAGCGCTGCAAATAAAGGATCCTTTTCTGTAAGTTTCCTTGTCCTGCGAAAGTTTTTTTGCCGTTTCTATAAATTGATAGAAGAGAATTTTCTCACAGAGATGTCTTCACTCGAGGTGCTCACGTGTCCATGTACAATACAGGGAATAGATTTGATAAGGATTTATCCATCAGACATTGTCAATATTTGTGCAAGTCACAGAGATCCTTTTGGCTCAAGGCATCCAGAACACATTTCTGATGGGTGTAGGAAGGGCTGGGACTGGTGAAAGGGCTGGGTGTGGACATGTTGGCATGGCCAGAGCTTGTGGGGATGTGTTGCCCTTCCAAGCCAAGCACTGGCAATTCCCCACCAGAAGTGGTGCAGACGAGCCCAGGGGTTGGCACAGGGCAGGTTCCTGGGGACAGGGACAAAGCCGGTGGGGGCTGCAGGGATGTCTGTAAACCCCATGTGCTGTGGGGGGTGGAAGTGGGGTTGTCCTTCCTGGAGTTTCTCTTTCAACACCCACAGTTCTTCTGGTTTTCTGCAGTCACCAAACACCTCCCTGGAGAAGGTGCCATTGCCCAGCCATGTTTCTCTGGCCTTAGAGATGAAGGGAAGTCTGTGGGCGCCTCATTTCATGTTGCCTGAACATCTGTCAAACACTACGGTGCGTGAGGCAGAGCAGGGTCCTGGGTCCCTTTGTCCATGTTGGCCTGAAACGAGTCTGCGCTCAGCCCTGGTGATATGGCTGAGAGGCTACAGCCAAAAGTGCATAAGCAGGAGAAGCCGGAGAACAGGCAGCAACAGCTGGAGCCTCCCAGCCCTGTGATGGTTTGTGGATGAAATGAGGTGTGGTGGGACACCCTGCTCACCTTGGGTGCTGCAGGGGAGGGATAGAGGCTCTGCAGAAGAGGGTGACAGGGAAGGTGAGGATGGGGAATGCCCAGACTGTCCATGAGCATCATTGGCCTCTTTAGGCAAGTGCTCCTCAGTTTATATGCCAGGCATGACATTCTATGCAAGCTATGCGCAAACCTTTTTCCCTAACCCTAACCTTAAAAAAGAGACTGCAAGCTATACGCAAACCCTTTTCTCTGAACCTAACCTTAAAAAAGAGACTGCAAGCTATGCGCAAACCCGATTCCCTGACCCTAATCCTAAAAAAGCGAATGCAAGCTATGTGCAAACCCTGTTCCCTAACCTTAACCTTAAAAAAGAGACTGCAAGCTATGCACAAAACCAGTTCCCTAACCCTAACTTTAAAAAAGAGACTGCAAGCTACTAGGGTTAGGGTTAGGGTTAGGGTTGGGGTTAGGGTAAGGGTTAGGGGTTAGGGTTGGGGTTAGGGTTAGGGTTAGTCAGAATCTGTCTCAATGCGCGATCTAACTATCGTGGGTTTACCCCATTCCAGGAACGCAGTGGTGCCCAGTAAACCCCTCTCGGGCTATAGGCCTGATTCAGTACCCACCGCTGTCAGAATCTTTTGCTTTTTCTCTTGGGTCTCTGCTTTTGCTGTTGCTGTTCTGTTGCGTGTCTGGTAGAATACCCACCGCCGTCTGGTATGTACTCTGCTTCTATAGAGCACTGGCCCCGCCCACTGGGTGGAGTCAAGAGGTGGAGCCAGTGCTGATTGGTCCGTGTCACTGGCTTTGCCTACTGGGCGGAGTCAGTGCTGATTGGTCCACACAGTAACTTCAAGCCATGCGCAAACCCTTTTCCCCAACACTAACCCTAAAAAAGAGACTGCAAGCTATGCGCAAACCCGGTTCCCTAACCCTAAAAAAAACCTGCAAGCTATGCGCAAACCCTTTTCCCTACCCCTCACCTTAAAAAAGAGACTGCAAGCTACTAAGGTTAGGGTTAGGGTTAGGGTTAGGGTTAGGGTTAGGGTTAGGGTTAGGGGTATGGGTAAGGGTTAGGGTTAGGGAGAATTTGTCTCAATGCACGATCTAACAATCGCGGTTTTAGCCCATTCCGGACACGCAGCGGTGCCCAATAAGCCCCTCTCAGGCTATAAGCCCGATTCACTGCCCACCGCTGTCAGAATCTTTTGCTTTTTCTCTTGGGTCTCTGCTTTTGCTGTTGCTGTTCTGTTGCGTGTCTGGCAGAATACCCACCGCCGTCCAGTATGTACTCTGCTTCTATAGAGCACTGTCCCCTAACCCCAACATTAAAAGAGAGACTGGAAGCTATGCGCAAACCCTGTTCCCTAACCCTGTTCCCTAACTGCTGTACAGTGTATTTCTTCATAGGGTTCCCCTCACTCACATACTGCTCTGAAAGAAACAACATGAAAGATGCTCGTGTGAAACAGAGATACCACCTTCCAGCAGATCCGAAAGGCAGCCCCACTGTGTGGGGCTGTGAGCCCTTTGTAGTCAGCTGGTAACAACAACAACAACAACAACAATAACCACAACAGCAGAGGCAGCTCCGAAGCACAGGTGGCTCCACAAAGACTGATTTTCCACAGTCTTTTGAGGGTTTACCTTGACAGGAAACCAAGTCCATGAAGGAATGCTCAGAGGAGACAAAAATCAGAAAAAAACAGGCACCAATGCAAGAGTTTGTTGTCTACAAACATTAAGGAGAGCTGGTGCAACAGAGCCCTTATTTTCTTGGAGAGAAACACTCCGTGTGATTCAGCAGAAGGAACAGCCACAGTGCTCTGTTGCTTCCTCTCTTCCTTTAGTAGAACTAAAGCTGACATGCATACCATGGACTGCTGTACCAGCCAGGAAATACATGATACGTACTGAGTTCAGCAAGGAAAAGTCGTGTTAGTGGGGACAGCTTTGGCGGCTGGTCCGTGATTTTCTTTGGAATGCTCTTCTTCCGAGTGTCTCCTTTCCCGGTGCTTGTGCTTGGCATTTCAGTGTTGGCAAAGGTGACTTCTTCAGGTTGTGGTGCTGCAGCAACAGCTGCCATTGCAGAGCTCTTGAGGATCTGTGGCAAGAATTAGTTTATGTCAGAAAGGTGGCTTGCAGAGGTGCCCTGAGATCCTAGTCAAATGCAAACCCTTCAGAAGACTTGGCCACAAGTCGGGCTCTTAAACTGTCTCTTGCTGCCCACTTCACAAAGTGAATGGACGAGAAGAAAAGACTGGATTTACACGAGTTCCTGGGCAGTTTTCTCTTCAATTTTCATGCATTTTCTCAACTGGGCCGTTCAGAGGGGCAACTACCCTCTAGGGCACAGTTATTGCTGTGTGTCCTGCAAGGGACACTCTGACTCAACTTGGAAGTTCAAAACCCCTTTTCCAGGTGTCAGTGGCTGGGCTGAAGCATCATGTCATGGCAGGGCTAGAGCCCTCACAATCTTCAGCCATGCATGGCAAGCACTGGCTGCTCAGGAACTTGCAGCTCTGAATGACACCAAAGGCAGTGCTAACCAAAACTGGCACTTACTGATTTCATTCCTTCAGGCTTTGCTTTGACGTTTTCCTTCTCTGCTTGCTCTTCCTTACTCTCTTGTCCAGAAACAGAGGGAGCCAGCAGAGGTTCTGTTGATGGTGTTGTGAACCTCTCTGTAAGGAATCTCCTGACTGCATTGAGCAGAGGCCTCATGTTATTGAGACTACCGGATTTTTCTAAAAATGGATGCTGCCCAAAGGAAAAAACAAAGAAAGAAAGGAGCCATTACTTTCCAAATGCAGTTTCCCACAGGTTCCAGCAGGATCCCTCTGGTTACCAGCAATACACATCAGGAGGACTGAGGGCACCATCTACACCTCCAACTTCATGTCCAGGACCTTGCTATCACAGGTAAACATGGCCCATAAGGCCATTATTCAATTTCTCAAGGTGTCTGCAGCAAGGAGGTTTGCCTTGCCAGTGCTCGGGAATGCCACTTGCTGTCTCGGGCCTTTTCCATTTCAGAAAACTCAAAGGACTCCCTTAGGTTCCTCTTCTCTAAAGACTTGGGCTATTTTAGGTGTGAAAACTGATGAGGAGCATAAGCCCCTCCTCGGGAAATTCCCGTACCTCTAAGAAAGGTCAACCCCAGGAGGATGCAGGCCTGTGTGTTGTTCTGAAGAGCACTGAGGTGGAGGTTCTCAGCACCCAGACAAGAGCAGGGACACAAGGGGCAGAGCGCTGATGGACTCAGCTCTGGCTTGCAGGGAGAGCAGTGTGTGCATTCCAGCCCTGCCCCTCCCTGTGCTGGCTGCCACCTTCCTTCCCAGCAGGGACAGCCCAGTGGCACCTTCTGCAGCTCCCTCTCTCTGCCACAAAACCTGCCAGAACCCTGGAGCACTTCTGGCCTGCTTGAATGTGCCAGGCAGCAAATGGGGCTGGGACAAGGCCCGCTCAGCTGTCCCTCCTTGGGTGGCAGAAACCTCAAAGAGTGGGGCAGGAGGGACAAGCTGGACCCCCTCTGAGGCTCGCAGTGAGCTCCCCACAGCCCCTTCCTTCTCCCAGGCCATTAATACTCTGACCACTTGGCTGGGACTGCTTCCTTGGGTCCCCCTCCACCAATACCATTTCAGCCTCTGGACCTGCTATTATTCTACTCCAGGTCTTTTGCCACCAGGTACAACCAAGTGTCCTCCCAAAGTACAAGCCAGGGCCACAGACAGGACCAGAAGGTGGAAGACTTTTCCTTGGAGGAAAGGCCACGAGAGATGGCACTGGAGAAGAGAAGGTCCCATGGAGAGCTTATTGTGGCCTTTCAGTCCTTCAAGGGGACACATTTTTTCAAAGGGCCTGTTGCAATGGGACAAAGGGTCATGGTTTTCAAGTGGAAGAGGATAGATTCTGGTTACATCTAAGGAAGTCATTGTTTAGAATGAGGGTGCTGAAACACTGGCACAGGAAGTGCATAACCCATCCCTGGTCAGGTGGGACAGGGCTCTGAGCAACCCGGGCTAGTTGAAGATGTCCCTGCTCGTTGCAGGGGGGTTGAACTAGATGCCACTTAAAGGACCCTTCCAAGCCAAATTGTTCTAGGATGCTACTTAGTTGTCATTTGAAAAGCACCAAGAGTGGAGATTAGTAGGAGAGGAAGCCTCCTGATGCCTCTGAGTTTAGCTGATGACAAAGCCCATCCCTGGACAGCTGTTTCACCTGCAGCCACTTTACCTGCAGAAGCTGCCTGGTAGGCCATTGGGGCCTCACATTCCAGTTCAGGCAGGACTGCAGGAAGGAACGGAACACAGGAGGCGGATTTCTGGGAGTCTCCAGGTCGGGTGGCACATCCTTAGGCTTGGGACAAAGGAAACACAAGACAGCCATTAACATCCCTCCCCGAGGGGAAGAGCCCCAGCACAGGCCAGTCTTTGCTTTCTGAGAGTTGACCTGGGGCTTCTCCAGGAGCCCTGATCAACATTAGGACAAAACAAATATTGTTAAAAAAATAGGAAGTTGCAGCTCTTAATGACACCAAAGGCAGCGCTAACCGAAGCTGGCACTTATTGATTTCATTCCTTCAGGCATTACTTCTCCAACAGCCACAGGTTCCTTCTCCACTTCTTCCTCTTCATTTTCCTGTCCAGAGTAAGAGGGAGCCAGCGGAGGTTGTGTTGCCACTGTTGTGTCCTGGGGACAGTCACTAGAGTCAGGGACAGTCACCATTCTGTCCCTTGCAAAGTTGGATAGTTACACACAATAACAAAATGGTCATTTGACACCAGACCAATCCCTTGTTCATTGTTCATGGTTTTTCTGAAATAGGCCCTGTGGAGGGGCAGGTACATCCAGGGGACAGCTTCTCCTGTCTCCGAGGAATCCTGCACAGCAATCTAAAGACTAAAAGGAAGGGTCAAAATCCCCTTTTCCAGGTGTCAGGGGCTGGGCTGAAGCAACATGTCATGGCAGGGCTCCAGCCCCCACACTCTTCAGCCATGAAAAGCAAGCTTGGTCTGATCACAGGTTCTAAATTACACCAAAGACAATGCTAATGTAGTCTGGCACTTACTGATATAATTTCTTCAGGCTCTGCGGCTCCAACAACAGCCACGGGTTCATTGTCCACTTGCTCTTCTTTACCCTCTCGTCCAGAAAGAGAGGGAGCCAGCAGAGGTTCTGGTGTCGGGTTTGTGCCCTGGGGACAGTCAGAAGAGTCAGGGAGAGTGACCATTCTGTCCCTTGCAAGGTTGGATAGTTACACACAATAACAGAAGGGTCATTTGACACAAGACCACTTTCTTGTTCAATTTACATAGATTTTCTGAGCAAGGTTGTTCAGAGGAGCAGGTAGTCCAGGGCACAGTTATTGCTGTGCCTCCTGCAAGGGACACTGACTCAACTTGGAAGTTCAAAACCCCTTTTCCAGGTGTCAGTAGCTGGGCTGAAGCACCATGTCATGGCAGGGCTAGAGCCCTCACAATCTTCAGTCCCAAAGAGCGAGTGCTGTCTGCTCAGGAACTTGCAGTTCTGAATGACACCAAAGGCAGTGCTAATGTACTCTGGTACTTACTGATTCCATTCCCAGTCCAGTTGAAGATGTCCCTGCTCGTTGCAGGGGGTTTGAACTAGATGCCACCTAAAGGTCCCTTCCAAGCTAAACTATTCTAGGATGCTACTTAGTTGTCATTTGAAAAGCACCAAGACTGGGGATTAGTAGGAGAGGAGGCTTCCTGATGCCTCTGAGTTTAGCTGATGACAAAGCCCATCCCTGGACAGCTGTTTCACCTGCAGCCACTGTACCTGCAGAAGCAGCCTGGTAGGCCATCGGGGCCTCACATTCCCGTACAGGCAGGACTGCAGGAAGGAACGGAACACAGGAGGCGGATTTCTGGGAGTCTCCAGCTTGGGTGGCACGTCCTTAGGCTTGAGACAAAGGAAACACAAGACAGCCATTAACCATCCCTCCCTGAGGGGAAGAGCTCCAGCACAGGCCAGTCCTTGCTTTCTGAGACTTGACCTGGGGCTTCTCCAGGAGCCCTGATCAACATTAGGACAAAACAAATATTGTTAAAACAATAGGAACTTGCAGCTCTGAATGACACCAAAGGCAGTGCGTACCAAAACTTCCATTCCTTCAGGCATTACTTCTCCCACAGCCACAGGTTCCTTCTCTACTTCTTCCTCTTCATTCTGCTGTCCAGAGTCAGAGGGAGCCAGCAGAGGTTCTGGTGTCGCTGTTGTGTCCTGGAGACAGTCAGTAGAGTCAGGGACAGTCACCATTCTGTCCCTTGCAAGGTTGGATAGTTTCACACCACCTTAATCTGCTTACACATTAGAAACCAGCCTAGACATGCACTTGGTCCTACGGGCCTCAGTTCTACAGTGCGCATGTCCCAGGCCAATTTAACTCTCCAGCAAATTAGGGGAGTTGAAGCCCCTCCACAGTCCCAGCTGCCTCTCAGTGGCAGGGCATTACATCCCATTGTCCCAAATTTGCTCTCTTTACCAACTAGTTAGACAGTGCTGCATATTGCTCTGACTTAGATGTCCCACCACGGCTAAAAGCAGCAAACAGTCTTCTGCCTGCAAACCCAGACCTTCCTCTGTTTAAAAGCTCTTGAACAGAAAATGAGAAAACAGCCAGGGATCCCTTGGCTGCTGCTGCTGCTGCTGCAAAGGCACTGACATGGACTTTCTTTCATGGACTTGCTTTCAGCCTCTCAGGCTGGCACTCTGTTGTAACAGGCCAAGCTCACAGCTCGCTCCATGATTCTTAAAACTAGGAACGTCAAAGCTTCCTTTTCCACTCACAGAAGGACGGGCTGCTCTCTGTCCACCTCCATATCCACTGGTGATTCCGTCTGCAATGGGCAAGGCAAAATGAAGCAGATGCTGTCAGAAAACTGCCTCTTGTGGGGAATCCCATCACACAAGGCAACCCAAATAAAGAGCATTTTTCTTTCACAACATCTCTCCAGGATCAACAGTTCTTTTGCACAGCAAGCAAGAGAAGAGGACAAAACATCACATTCATCTTCTTCTACAGTTTCCTGTCTATTTTTTATGCTGTTTTCCCAGGAAATAAAACAAATAGAAACTCCATCAAGCAAATGTAAATTGTCCATTAACAGTCAATGCTTCTGTTCTGCCCAAGAGCTAAAGCAGCTTTAGCTGAAGAGCTAAAGAAGTTTCCTCTTCTTTTTTTTCCTTTTTCTGTTCTGTTGGTTTTTGGTTTTTCTTTTAATAAATGCCAAGCATCAGTTCTCTTTAGCTTGCTGAAAATAGTTCCCCAGAAAAACAGACTCCACAGGCTATCCAGTGGAGGGCACAGAACCCCCTCAAGTTCCATTCCAAATGCTGTCCACACACAGACCCCCCCCTTTTCAGACAAAGCTGTTGACAGGAGTTCTACCAAACTAAGGGCATCTTAAGGGCAGTTTTGTTTCTAAATCATCTCAGTGCCTAAGGAAGAGTTTAAAGAACACAGCCATGCCAAAGCCAGGTATGCTGCCCCCAGGAACAAACACTACTCACCTCTCGGGAAATCCATCACCTGGCAGGGCCTGTCTGGAGAAAAATAAAAATTTGATGAAAAGAGCACAAACTCATGAACTGCAGCACAGATTTGCCAAAACACTTTAGCAAAGCTGTGCTGCAGTCCAAGGGGCACAGCCCCTTGGGGGAGGGAAAAGAAAACCGCTCTCTAGTTTGCAGGATCTCCACTGAGAGCTCCTCGATCCAGAAACTCTTCTTGGACGCCCGTTCACAAGCTCTCCGCTGAGAAATCCTCAGTCCGAGGACTCCTCTGCGACGAGCACGCTACGAACTGCACCGCAAGCTGAGGCCCTTGGTGCCTGACTGAGAGCGTTGCACGGACACTGCAGGAGAGTTATGGGGTGTTGTGCAAGTGCCCTAGACAGTACAGAGTCCAGGTATGCCCATAGCACTGTAACACACTATCTATATACAACGGTCATAATTCTACAGTACCTTGTGTGTCTATATATTTTCTAAATTTGCACACCCCCCATATAATGCTCCCACATTTAGTAATCTCCATGATGTCAGTTGTGCCATTTCATGGGGAGCCTCCAAGCCATGAGGATCTGTCATTTTGTGGGGCCTCTCCCAGGGAAGGCTGTCACCCTCTGTGTCAGATTCAGTTCCCCGGGCAGAACTGGGATGCCTAAAGGACACTGACCTGAGCACAAGCCTGTGGAACAGCCCAGCTCCCTCCCCCTCTGTCCAGAGTGGCACAGACACTCCCGACCTTTCCCAGGAGCTACGAGGCAACCAAGAGGTCAGGAGGCATCGCCAGAAACGACTCCATCACTCTGCTCTCTTTTGCCCTTCTCGAGTCCTGCGCAGACCCAAGGTGGCAAATCCCATCAGTCCGTGCATTTCCATGCCTGGCCACGATTCCCCTCTGGAGCAGCCCACACCCAGTTTGTCTCTGAGTCCGGAAGATTAGTCTGGTCCCAGAAAGATGCAAGCACCCTGGGCTGGGCTTCTTCCAGCCTGGCTCTGCGCATGCTGAGGCTGCTCTGCGCTCTGCCCGGGCTCTGCGGGGGCTCAGCCCCTCACACTGCTGCTCTGAAAGCCTCACATCAGACGTGCCCTTTCGGAGCACACGGGCTGACCTTCTGCTTTTTCAGCTGAGGAAGACTCTCATCCAGGCACAGAGATTGCAAGTAGTCATACAAACCCAATTGTCAAGAACTCGAACACTCTACGGTCCCAGTTGAATACCTGTACCCGGTGGGGTGATTTATCTGCCCCACTCTCCATCTGGTTGTGGCTGGACTTGCAATTGCACTTTCTTCCCCATATAGAAGTACTGCGACTGGGCAAACGCAGGCCAGTGGGATGTATTCCAAAGGCAATGTGGTCTGGAGCCGATGAATGAAAGAAGCCCTTCCCCAATTCCAAACCATGCCAAAACCCCCATCAATGGGACTTCCCAGCTATGAATAACAACAAAAGTTAATTTAATAATGAAGTGGCTGCAAAGATCAGAGTAGATATGTGCCACGGCCCGGGTGGGGAAGGAAACAGGGACACGACAGTGCACAGAAGACTCCACCAACATAGAAGGAAGGGATGCAATGGCTACTTTATTAGGAGGAAGGAGGACTTATGTAGGGTTCAGGTGAGGGAGGTCCGATAACCGGGGCGGAGCATGGGACGGACATCTCAGGGTGCCCCAGGATTGGGGAGTAGGGAGAAGGAGGGAGGAACTTGGGAGGAGTCAGGTATCTGGGGCCAATGGGAGCTCACTCCGCACTGCGGCATTTTCTGGCCAATCAGTGTGGGATGAGCGGGAAAGCAGGGGAGAGTAAGGGAGAAAACAACTTTTGGTGGGAATAACTGGGGACAAGTTCAGACATGTCTGGGGTAGTACAAGTCAAGGGGATTGATACAGAGGTATATGTGTGGGTACATTAAACTGGCTTCAGAACTGGGTAAAAACATGGAAGTCCATAAGTTGGTGTTTTCCTCAAGCACCATTCAGGTCTCTCCAAGCTCGGAAACGCTGCCATTCTGTTTCTTGTTCCTCCACACATACGTTGGCTGTTTTCCAAGTCCTTCTTTACTCTGCCTCCTTTGCGAGTGGAGGCATATCAGTGTTGGGAAAGGAGACTTCTTAAGGTTGTGGTGCTGCAGCAGTGCCTGCCATTGCAGAGCTCTTGAGGATCTGTGGCAAGAATTAGTTTCTGTGAGAAAGGTGGCTTGCAGAGATGCCCTGAGATCATAGTTCAAATGCAAACCCTTGGGAAGATGCTGTTGGCCACCAGTTGGGCTCTTAAACTGTCTCTTGCTGGCCACTTCACAAAGTGAATGGACGAGAAGAAAAGACTGGATTTACACGAGTTCCTGGGCAGTTTTCTCTTCAATTTTTATGCATTTTTGAACTGTGCAGAGGGGCAGGTATCCCCAAGGGACAGTTTCTCCTGTCTCCTGCAAGGGACCCTGACTCAATTTGGAAGTTCAAAACCCCTTTTCCAGGTGTCAGTGGCTGGGCTGAAGCACCATGTCATGGCAGGGCTAGAGCCCTCACAATCTTCAGCCATGCATGGCAAACACTGTCTGCTCAGGAACTTGCAGCTCTGAATGACACCAAAGGCAGTGCTAACCAAAACTGGCACTTACTGATTTCATTCCTTCAGGCTTTGCTTTGACAACTTCTTTCTCTGCTTGCTCTTCTTTCCCCTCTTGTCCAGAAAGAGAGGGACCCAGCAGAGGTTCTGGTGCCTGTGTTGTGGATCTCCTGGCTGCATCAATCAGAGGAGCCATCTCATCAAGACTCTTGGATTTCTTTAAAAACGGATGCTGCACCCAAAACGAAAGAAAAACCAATAGAGCCATTACTTTCCAAACACAGATTCTCACAGGCTCCAGTGGGATTCCTCTGGTTACCAGCAATACACATCAGGAGGACTGAGGGCACCATCTACACCTCCAACTTCATGTCCAGGACCTTGCTATCACAGGAAACATGGCCCATAAGGCCATTATTCAATTTCTCAAGGTGTCTGCAGCAAGGAGGTTTGCCTTGCCAGTGCTCGGGAATGCCACTTGCTGTCTCGGGCCTTTTCCATTTCAGAAAACTCAAAGGACTCCCTTAGGTTCCTCTTCTCTAAAGACTTGGGCTATTTTAGGTGTGAAAACTGATGAGGAGCATAAGCCCCTCCTCGGGAAATTCCCGTACCTCTAAGCAAGGTCAACCCCAGGAGGATGCAGGCCTGTGTGTTGTTCTGAAGAGCACTGAGGTGGAGGTTCTCAGCACCCAGACAAGAGCAGGGACACAAGGGGCAGAGCGCTGATGGACTCAGCTCTGGCTTGCAGGGAGAGCAGTGTGTGCATTCCAGCCCTGCCCCTCCCTGTGCTGGCTGCCACCTTCCTTCCCAGCAGGGACAGCCCAGTGGCACCTTCTGCAGCTCCCTCTCTCTGCCACAAAACCTGCCAGAACCCTGGAGCACTTCTGGCCTGCTTGAATGTGCCAGGCAGCAAATGGGGCTGGGACAAGGCCCGCTCAGCTGTCCCTCCTTGGGTGGCAGAAACCTCAAAGAGTGGGGCAGGAGGAACAAGCTGGACCCCCTCTGAGGCTCACAGTGAGCTCCCCACAGCCCCTTCCTTCTCCCAGGCCATTAATACTCTGACCACTTGGCTGGGACTGCTTCCTTGGGTCCCCCTCCACCAACACCATTTCAGCCTCTGGACCTTCTATTATTCTACTCCAGGTCTTTTGCCACCAGGTACAACCAAGTGTCCTCCCAAAGTACAAGCCAGGGCCACAGACAGGACCAGATGGTGGAACAACTTTCCTTGGAGGAAAGGCCACGAGAGATAGCACTGGAGAAGAGAAGGTCCCAGGGAGAGCTTATTGTGGCATTTCAGTCCTTCAAGGGGACACATCTTTTTGCAGGGCCTGTTGCAATGGGACAAAGGGTCATGGTTTTCAAGTGGAAGAGGACAGATTCTGGTTACATCTAAGGAAGTCATTGTTTAGAATGAGGGTGCTGAAACACTGGCACAGGAAGTGGATGCCCCATCCCTGGTCAGGTGGGACAGGGCTCTGAGCAACCCGGGCTAGTTGAAGATGTGCCTGCTCATTGCTGGGGGGTTGGACTAGATGCCACTTATAGGACCCTTCCAAGCCAAATTATTCTAGGATGCTACTTAGTTGTCATTTGAAAAGCACCAAGAGTGGAGATTAGTAGGAGAGGAAGCCTCCTGATGCCTCTGAGTTTAGCTGATGACAAAGCCCATCCCTGGACAGCTGTTTCACCTGCAGCCACTTTACCTTCAGCAGCTTCTTGGCCGTCCATCGACGCTTCGCATTCCGTTTCAGGCAGGACTGCAGGAAGGAACGGAACACAGGCGACAGGTTTCTGGGAGTCTCCAGCTCCGGTGGCACATCCTTAGGCTGGGACAAAGGAAACACAAGACAGCCATTAACCATCCCTCCCTGAGGGGAAGAGCTCCAGCACAGGCCAGTCCTTGCTTTCTGAGACTTGACCTGGAGCTTCTCCAGGAGCCCTGATCAACATTTGAGCTTAAGGAAGCAGAGAATTTTCAGCATCCAGACCAGTCCTGCTAATTGCCTTCATCTCTTTTTGCTGCCTTCTGCAAGGCAAATGCAATCCAAAAGAAGTCTTGCATGAAAAGTCAGGGACCTTTTTCAGAAAGACTGGAAGACTGACATTTTCCATAATTGTTGCCTTCCTCAGGAATTAACTGTGCAGCATTTAACTTGGTTTCAGCTCTTAGTCATGGGGTTTTATCCCAGTATACCTTCCTGGCCTATTGCACACTCCTTTGGTGTAAGAGCGGGTCATTTCATTTTAGGGAATTAGCATCTACAACTGCAAACTTGAAAATACATTGGCTTACTACAAGGAGCTGTGCTAGAACCTACTTTTAGAAACTTACTGGCTAATACATACTTGTGGCAGTACTAGAAGCAGTGACCTGCCCTGAAAGGCTCAGGTAAGCAGTGGGCACTGGTCCCAGTTTGAAAAGACTTCTGGCCTGCAGATCCCCTTGAAATGCTTTTCACAGTAATTCTCCAACGGGAGAATCCTGCTGCTGAAAAACTCCTGCCATTGGGAGATCCAGCTCCAAGGGAGTTCAAAGAGCACAGGAGGAATTCAAGCATTGTGGGAGGCCAAAACGGCCCATTTCTGCACTGGCACATGTCGCTTCTCCTGTGAGCAGATGTGCTCCAGGACACTTTTAGACGTGGGCCTTGGTGGGACTAGTTCAAGCTGATGTGAGTGGGAGAAAGATATGGCTCAGGGGAGAAAGGCAGGGCTCTCTGACAGTATTTGCACCTTACCCGTGTAGGACCATCCACCATTTCTAGTGCTGTGATCCCAAGGGCCCAGATGTCCACTTTGGCATCATATCTGTCTCTTCTCAACATTTCTGATGCCATATAGAAAGGAGCTGCAAAAAATGACCTCCATGTCTTTCGCTGGGGCTTCAGCCAAGCACATAAGCCAAAATCAACTGCAGAAAACAGAAATAGTGTTAAAACCGGCTTGAATTATGAAAGCAAGCACAAGGATTCCCCACTCTCAGTCTGAGAGCACAGTGTTGAATCTAGCTGGAAGAGTGGCTGTGCTCTGTTTCCTCTGGAAGGGACATACCCAAACCAAAGGCACTCTTGACAGCCTCATCCTCTCTAGAGCTCTCTGCACATTGCAACTCTGCTCTCAGCTTACAGCAGTGGGCTGGGCACTCCCACCAGCACCACTTTTGGGGAACTGGCAGGCACTCAAAGGCAACCCCAGACCCTGCCTCCCAGGAACGCTGTGCCTGACCAAGAACACCTACTCAATCTCACAGATCCATCCATTCCTAGGAGAATATTGTCACTTTTGATGTCTCTGTGGATCACTCGATTTGAATGAAGGAAGTCCAGGGCTTTCAGGCACTGAAATTAAACAAAGAAATGAGAGAAAAAAATTAATTAGGCTGATTTTTTCCAACAATAAAGGAAATGGCTCTAAAAGATCAAATTTCCAGGTGACACAACAATTGCAGACATACCTCAAGTGGCAAAGTTTGGAATAATAAATAAAATAAAATGAAATTAAACTAGAAAGGAAAGTACAACAACATTATAGGAGTATAATAACAGAGTACAAGAAATGCAGTGAGACTGGCAGGCCGTTCACTTGGATGCTCTTTTCTTCTCCACATCATAACAGCAACGCAGAAACAAAGCTCTGAACAGGAAATCACACCTGCTCTTACCACCTTTTGCAAAGAACCATCCTGTCCAAGCTGTCAGAAGCAAGGGCAGCATCCCTTACCTCCCAACTGATAGAGGCTATCATCTCTTCCTCAAGAGCTTGTTTCGAAATGACATCGCCTAAGTTGCATCCCTCCACATATTCCGTCACCAGCCAGAGTTCTTCATTGAAAAGGTAGCTGAAAGAAGAAACCCACAGCATGGAGATGAATGGGCCCAGCTAAATGACCTTATGGGAAAGACTGCAGTTGAGTTTTCTTGCCAGGTCACTTGTAAATGAAGAGAGAATCTGAGCAGGCTAAATGAGAAAGGCTCATCTGTGAAAAAGGAGATGTCTTAGATGGCAAGCAAGGCAAAAATGCAGTTTAGTGACAGCAGAGAGAAATCTGGAACCAGGACATTGCCATCAGTTGCTTCATCATCTTAACTCATCCCTTCCAGCCTGAACTCCAGGAAGCAGGCAACACAGACTTCTCCACGGGAGGAGAGTGTGTACCACTGAGGGCAGATGTTGGTCAACCCCTTGGAAAGCATTGCATAAAGTGCATTCAGAAACAGGGAAAACCATTTAAAACCTGGCACATTGTGTGGTTGTGCAAACAAGAGCCTAGTCTTCCTGGCATCCACAGCAACAGAAAGTAGAGGGAAAACCCCAAGGGCAATAATTTCTAGGAGGGTTTATCAGCACGTATCACTAAGGCAAAGAAAAGATGATCAGTTTGAAAAAAACCAGACCCCAAAAGAACAGGGAGGTAGTGAACTGAAGGGCTGTGGCTTTAGGAAGACATGGCAGATGGAGGTTTTGGAAGACACGCTTCAAACTACCTATACCAGAAAAGGCCAAGGCAGACACAAGGCAAGCTCCTCCCTGAAGGAGCTAAGAGACCTGTGCCCTGCACCTCCCATCCACTGCAGGTGGAGGAGTTGAGAAATAATGAAGAGCTCCATGTTCTTCCAGTGACCAAAGTGGCTTTTTAGCCCTTGGCTTGCAGTATGTCAATGATGTGATAATCCCAGAACCACTCACCTGTCTATATAGCGAATGATATTGGGGTGTCTCATTCTCTTTAGGACCGTAACTTCATTTACAACTTTTTCGCTTTGATGCTTTTGGTCTCCAAGAAAAATCTTCTTGATGGCCACCTAAAAGGAGATTGAAAGCCATAGACTTGAGAAGTCTGTTGCACAGGACCACAACGCACATGGAGCAGGTGTCTTTGGAATGATGGAGCCAGGCTGGGCCAAACTGCCTGGGATTAGACACCAGAGCTTCTTAACTGACAGGACAAGAGGCGATTCCTCCACTCGCCCTTGTGTGCCAGTTACAGGACACATGGCTATAGACATTTTGCCTTGTAAACTCTGGACAAATCAATCCATACAATCCATCAACTCCAAACAATCAATCCATAATGGAGGAAATCCCATCCTAAAAGGTCATGGAGGTTTCCAAAAAAAAAAAAAATACAATCCCAGAACTTTGTAACATGTTGAAGTTGGATTTTGCAACTCTAAAGAACGTTTTTAACCCAGTTCCTATTTGCAGTTCTTTTCTGGCTTTGAAAAGGAATAACCCATTCTAGGGTATTTTATGGATGTGGCCGGGGTTATGAGCAGCGCTCAGGGCCTTTAGATCCCTTGCAGACTCCTGTGTAAGTGCACTTCCCAAGTGCAGCACTGCAGCTGGGTAAGGAGCCACCAAGTAGCTGATGCATTAGCATAGTCAGTAAATAAGTCTGAGCAAAGGTGTCCTTCTCTGAAAGATACCCCTGCCCTCCTTGCCTTCTTTTGGGGACTTAATAAGGACAAGGTCTGTCCAAACCGTGTCTTGCAGGCTGACACTTGTCTGCCCTCAGAGGAACAGTCTCTGCAGCAAAGATCTCGTGGCCACCCAGAGCTGTGGCCACAGCTCCCAGCGGAGGGGAAAGCACTCGAGAGCTGCACAATCTGCCGGGGGTGCTGGCCCTTACCTGTCCTCCTGTGGCAATGTCAACTCCTCGGAAAACAGTTCCAAAAGTCCTAGAAACAGAGCAGCAGCCAAGAAAGGAGAAGGCGTTTAGGCCCTGGGTGAGAAACCAGCCCAGAGAGCAGAGCTCTGCTGCCCAGAGTGTTTATAAAACACTCGGCTTCAGCAGCAGCCCAGCAGCCCAGCAGCCCAGCAGCCCTCTGCCATGCAGGGTGGCCAGGAGAAAACATAGGACATACTCCATGTCCTGCTCCTTGTTACAGGCAAGAGACTGCCAGCATTGAGTTGTCTTTGACAATGCCTTCTGACCACAGTTATTAAATACTGATCAGGACTGACAGACAGGAGGATGTAAGCCCAGTGTCTGCCCATGTTTGCAGCTTGCCCGACTGCATGCTTGATAGGACACCAGCAAAATCCCTGGCCCATGGTTTTGTGGAAGTAGCTGAGATTGGACTTACCCTTGGCCAATTATCTGCTGTACAGTGTATTTCTTCGCAGGGTCCCCCTCACTCACAATGCCCTCTGAAAGAAACAACATGAAAGATGCTCGTGTGAAACAGAGATACCACCTTGCAGCAGATCCGAAAGGCAGCCCCACTGTGCGGGGCTGTGAGCCCTTTGTAGTCAGATGGCAACAACAATCACAAGAGCAACAGAGGCAGCTCTGAAGCACAGATGGCTCCACAAACACTCTGTTCCTTTAGTACAGCTAAAGTTGACATGCATACCATGGACTGCTCTACCAGAAGTGAAATACATGATACGTACTGAGATCGGCGAGGTAAATACTTGTTAGTGAGGATATCAGTTGTGGCTGGTCTGAGCTTTTTCTCCCTGTGCTGGTTTCCCCAGAGCTTTTCTTCCCAGTGTTTGTTTTCTGTGTGCATTTTTTCCCAGTGCCTCTTTTGCCAGTGCTTGTGCTTGGCATTTCAGTGTCGGGCAAGCAGTCTTCTTTAGGTTGTGGTGCTGCAGCAACACCTGCCATTGCAGAGCTCTTGAGGATCTGTGGCAAGAATTAGTTTCTGTCAGAAAGGTGGCTTGCAGAGATGCCCTGAGATCATAGTTCAAATGCAAACCCTTGGGAAGATGCTGTTGGCCACAAGTCAGGCTCTTAAACTGTCTCTTGCTGCCCACTTCACAAAGTGAATGGACGAGAAGAAAAGACTGGATTTACACGAGTTCCTGGGCAGTTTTCTCTTCAATTTTCATGCATTTTCTCAACTAGGTCGTGCAGAGGGGCAACTACCCTCAAGGGCACAGTTATTGCTGTGTGTCCTGCAAGGGACACTCTGACTCAACTTGGAAGTTCAAAACCCCTTTTCCAGGTGTCAGTGGCTGGGCTGAAGCACCATGTCATGGCAGGGCTAGAGCCCTCACACTCTTCAGCCACAGAAAGCAAGCGCTGTCTGCTCAGGAACTTGCAGCTCTGATTGACACCAAAAGCAGTGCTAATGTACTCTGGCACTTACTGATTTCACTCCTTCAGGCTTTGCTTTGACAACTTTCTTCTCTACTTGCTCTTCTTTCCCCTCTTGTCCAGAAAGAGAGGGAGCCAGCAGAGGTTCTGGTGCCGCTGTTCTGGGTCTCCTGGCTGCCTCAATCAAGGGAGCCATCTCGACAAGACTCTTGGATTTTTTTAAAAACCGATGCTGCACCGAAAAACCAAAGAAGAACAAAAGGAGCCATTACTTTCCAAATGCAGTTTCTCACAGGCTCCAGTGGGATTCCTCTGGTTACCAGCAATACACATCAGGAGGACGTAGGGAACTATCTAGACCTCCATCTTTCCTCTGAGGAAAGGCCAAGACAGATGGCACTGGAGAAGAGAAGGTCCCAGGGAGAGCTTATTGTGGCCTTTCAATCCTTCAAGGGGACACATTTTCTCAAAGGGCATGGTTGCAATGGGACAAAGGGTCATGGTTTTCAAGTGGAAAACGATAGATTCTGGTTACATCTAAGGAAGTCATTGTTTAGAATGAGGGTGCTGAAACACTGGCACAGGAAGTGGATGCCCCATCCCTGGTCAGGTGGGACAGGGCTCTGAGCAACCCGGGCTAGTTGAAGATGTCCCTGCTCGTTGCAGGGGGGTTGGACTAGATGCCACTTAAAGGACCCTTCCAAGCCAAACTATTCTAGGATGCTACTTAGTTGTCATTTGAAAAGCACCAAGAGTGGAGATTAGTAGGAGAGGAAGTCTCCTGATGCCTCTGAGTTTAGCTGATGACAAAGCCCATCCCTGGACAGCTGTTTCACCTGCAGCCACTTTACCTTCAGCAGCTTCCTGGCCGTCCATCGACGTTTCGCATTCCGTTTCAGGCAGGACTGCAGGAAGGAACGGAACACAGGCGACAGGTTTCTGCGAGTTTTCAGCTGGGGTGGCACGTCCTTAGGCTTGGGACAAAGGAAACACAAGACAGCCATTAAGCATCCCTCCCCAAGAGGAAGAGCTCCAGCACAGGCCAGTCCTTGCTTTCTGAGACTTGACCTGGGGCTTCTCCAGGAGCCCTGATCAACATTTGAGCTTAAGGAAGCAGAGAATTTTCAGCATCCAGACCAGTCCTGCTAATTGCCTTCATCTCTTTTTGCTGCCTTCTGCAAGGCAAATGCAATCCAAAAGAAGTCTTGCATGAAAAGTCAGGGACTTTTTCAGAAAGACTGGAAGACTGACATTTTCCGTAATTGTTGCCTTCCTCAGGAATTAACTGTGCAGCATTTAACTTGATTTCAGCTCTTAGTCATGGGGTTTTATCCCAGTATACCTTCCTGGCCTATTGCACACTCCTTTGGTGTAAGAGCGGGTCATTTCATTTTAGGGAATTAGCATCTACAAGTGCAAACTTGAAAATACATTGGCTTACTACAAGGAGCTGTGCTAGAACCTACTTTTAGAAATGTACTGGCTAATACATACTTGTGGCAGTACTAGAAGCAGTGACCTGCCCTGAAAGGCTCAGGTAAGCAGTGGGCACTGGTCCAAGTTTGAAAAGACTTCTGGCCTGCAGATCCCCTTGAAATGCTTTTCACAGTAATTCTCCAACGGGAGAATCCTGCTGCTGAAAAACTCCTGCCATTGGGAGATCCAGCTCCAAGGGAGTTCAAAGAGCACAGGAGGAATTCAAGCATTGTGGGAGGCCAAAACGGCCCATTTCTGCACTGGTACATGTCGCTTCTCCTGTGAGCAGATGTGCTCCAGGACACTTTTAGACGTGGGCCTTGGTGGGACTAGTTCAAGCTGATGTGAGTGGGAGAAAGATATGGCTCAGGGGAGAAAGGCAGGGCTCTCTGACAGTATTTACACCGTACCTGTGTAGGACCATCCACCATTTCTAGTGCCATGATCCCAAGGGCCCAGATGTCCACTTTGGCACCATATATGTCTCCTCTCAACATTTCTGGTGCCATATAGAAAGCAGTCCCAACGACTGACCACCGTTTCTTCTGCCAGGGTGTAAGCCAAGCACAGAAGCCGAAATCAACTGCAGACAAAAACAAGGACTGTTAAATCCAGCTCAAATTATGAAAGCAAGCACAAGGATTCCCCACTCTCAGTCTGAGAGCACAGTGTTGAATCTAGCTGGAAGAGTGGCTGTGCTCTGTTTCCTCTGGAAGGGACATACCCAAACCAAAGGCACTCTTGACAGCCTCATCCTCTCTAGAGCTCTCTGCACATTGCAACTCTGCTCTCAGCTTACAGCAGTGGGCTGGGCACTCCCACCAGCACCACTTTTGGGGAACTGGCAGGCACTCAAAGGCAACCCCAGACCCTGCCTCCCAGGAACGCTGTGCCTGACCAAGAACACCTACTCAGTTTCACAGATCCATCCATTCCTAGAAGAATATTGTCACTTTTGATGTCTCTGTGAATCACTAGATTTGAATGAAGGAAGTCCAGGGCTTTCAGGCACTGAGATTAAACAAAGAAATGAGAGAAAAAAATTAATTAGGCTGATTTTTTTCCAACAAAAAAGGAAATGGCTCTAAAAGATCAAATTTCCAGGTGACACATCAATTGCAGACATACCTCAAGTGGCAAAGTTTGGAATAATAAATAAAATAAAATGAAATTAAACTAGAAAGGAAAGTACAACAACATTATAGGAGTATAATAACAGAGTACAGGAAATGCAGTGAGACTGGCAGGCCGTTCACTTGGATGCTCTTTTCTTCTCCACATCATAACAGCAACGCAGAAACAAAGCTCTGAACAGGAAATCACACCTGTTCTTACCACCTTTTGCAAAGAACCATCCTGTCCAAGCTGTCAGAAGCAAGGGCAGCATCCCTTACCTCCCGACTGATGGAGGCTATCATCTCTTCCTCAAGAGCTTGAATGGAAACCACAGCAGCTAAGGTGCATCCCTCCACATATTCCATCACCAGCCAGAGTTCTTCATTGAAAAGGTAGCTGAAAGAAGAAACCCACAGCATGGAGATGAATGGGCCCAGCTAAATGACCTTATGGGAAAGACTGCAGTTGAGTTTTCTTGCCAGGTCACTTGTAAATGAAGAGAGAATCTGAGCAGGCTAAATGAGAAAGGCTCATCTGTGAAAAAGGAGATGTCTTAGATGGCAAGCAAGGCAAAAATGCAGTTTAGTGACAGCAGAGAGAAATCTGGAACCAGGACATTGCCATCAGCTGCTTCATCATCTTAACTCCTCCCTTCCAGCCTGAACTCCAGGAAGCAGGCAACACAGACTTCTCCACGGGAGGAGAGTGTGCACCACTGAGGGCAGATGTTGGTCAACCCCTTGGAAAGCATTGCATAAAGTGCATTCAGAAACAGGGAAAACCATTTAAAACCTGGCACATTGAGTGGTTGTGCAAACAAGAGCCTAGTCTTCCTGGCATCCACAGCAACAGAAAGTAGAGGGAAAACCCCAAGGGCAATAATTTCTAGGAGGGTTTATCAGCACGTATCACTAAGGCACAGAAAAGATGATCAGTTTGAAAAAAACCAGACCCCAAAAGAACAGGGAGGTAGTGAACTGAAGGGCTGTGGCTTTAGGAAGACATGGCAGATGGAGGTTTTGGAAGACACGCTTCAAACTACCTATACCAGAAAAGGCCAAGGCAGACACAAGGCAAGCTCCTCCCTGAAGGAGCTAAGAGACCTGTGCCCTGCACCTCCCATCCACTGCAGGTGGAGGAGTTGAGAAATAATGAAGAGCTCCATGTTCTTCCAGTGACCAAAGTGGCTTTTTAGCCTTTGGCTTGCAGTGTGTCAATGATGTGATAATCCCAGAACCACTCACCTGTCTATATAGCGAATGATATTGGGGTGCCTCACACTCTTCAGGACTGCAACCTCAGTTACAACAAGCTCCCTTTTGTTCTTTCTGTCGAGAACAAAAATCTTCTTGATGGCCACCTAAAGGGAGATTAAAAGCCACAGACTTGAGAAGTCTGTTGCACAGGACCACAACGCACATGGAGCAGGTGTCTTTGGAATGATGGAGCCAGGCTGGGCCAAACTGCCTGGGATTAGACACCAGAGCTTCTTAACTGACAGGACACGAGGCGATTCCTCCACTTGCCCTTGTGTGCCAGTTACAGGACACATGGCTATAGACATTTTGCCTTGTAAACTCTGGACAAATGGTCTCCAAACAATCAATCCATAATGGAGGAAATCCCGTCCTAAAAGGTCATGGAAGTTTCACAAAAAAAAAATACAATCCCAGAACTTTGTAACATGTTGAAGTTGGATTTTGCTACTCTAAGGAATGTTTTTAACCCAGTTCCTATTTGCAGTTCTTTTCTGGCTTTGAAAAGGAATAACCCATTCTAGGGTATTTTATGGGTGTGGCCGGGGTTATGAGCAGTGCTCAGGGCCTTTAGATCCCTTGCAGACTCCTGTGTAAGTGCACTTCCCAAGTGCAGCACTGCAGCTGGGTAAGGAGCCACCAAGTAGCTGATGCATTAGCATAGTCAGTAAATAAGTCTGAGCAAAGGTGTCCTTCTCTGAAAGATACCCCTGCCCTCCTTGCCTTCTTTTGGGGACTTAATAAGGACAAGGCAAAGATCTCGTGGCCACCCAGAGCTGTGGCCACAGCTCCCAGCGGAGGGGAAAGCACTCGAGAGCTGCACAATCTGCCAGGGGTGCTGGCCCTTACCTGTCCTCCTGTGGCAATGTCAACTCCTCGGAAAACTGTTCCAAAAGTCCTAGAAACAGAGCAGCAGCCAAGAAAGGAGAAGGCGTTTAGGCCCTGGGTGAGAAAGCCAGCCCAGAGAGCAGAGCTCTGCTGCCCTGAGTGTTTATAAAACACTCGGCTTCAGCAGCAGCCCAGCAGCCCAGCAGCCCAGCAGCCCAGCAGCCCAGCAGCCCAGCAGCCCAGCAGCCCTCTGCCATGCAGGGTGGCCAGGAGAAAACATAGGACATACTCCATGTCCTGCTCCTTGTTACAGGCAAGAGACTGCCAGCATTGAGTTGTCTTTGACAATGCCTTCTGACCACAGTTATTAAATACTGATCAGGACTGACAGACAGGAGGATGTAAGCCCAGTGTCTGCCCATGTTTGCAGCTTGCCCGACTGCATGCTTGATAGGACACCAGCAAAATCCCTGGCCCATGGTTTTGTGGAAGTAGCTGAGATTGGACTTACCCTTGGCCAATTATCTGCTGTACAGTGTATTTCTTCGCAGGGTTCTCCTCACTCACATACTGCTCTGAAAGAAACAACATGAAAGATGCTCGTGTGAAACAGAGATACCACCTTGCAGCAGATCCAAAAGGCAGCCCCACTGTGCGGGGCTGTGAGCCCTTTGTAGTCAGCTGGTAACAACAACAACAACAACAACAACAACAAACAACAATAACCACAACAGCAGAGGCAGCTCCGAAGCACAGGTGGCTCCACAAAGACTGATTTTCCACAGTCTTTTGAGGGTTTACCTTGACAGGAAACCAAGTCCATGGAGGAATGCTCAGAGGAGACAAAAATCAGAAAAAAACAGGCACCAATGCAAGAGTTTGTTGTCTACAAACATTAAGGAGAGCTGGTGCAACAGAGCCCTATTTTCTTGGAGAGAAACACTCCGTGTGATTCAGCAGAAGGAACAGCCACAGTACTCTGTTGCTTCCTCTCTTCCTTTAGTAGAACTAAAGCTGACATGCATACCATGGACTGCTGTACCAGCCAGGAAATACATGATACGTACTGAGTTCAGCAAGGAAAAGTCGTGTTAGTGGGGACAGCTTTGGCGGCTGGTCCGTGATTTTCTTTGGAATGCTCTTCTTCCGAGTGTCTCCTTTCCCGGTGCTTGTGCTTGGCATTTCAGTGTTGGCAAAGGTGACTTCTTCAGGTTGTGGTGCTGCAGCAACAGCTGCCATTGCAGAGCTCTTGAGGATCTGTGGCAAGAATTAGTTTATGTCAGAAAGGTGGCTTGCAGAGCTGCCCTGAGATCCTAGTCAAATGCAAACCCTTCGGAAGACTTGGCCACAAGTCAGGCTCTTAAACTGTCTCTTGCTGCCCACTTCACAAAGTGAATGGACGAGAAGAAAAGACTGGATTTACACGAGTTCCTGGGCAGTTTTCTCTTCAATTTTCATGCATTTTCTCAACTAGGTCGTGCAGAGGGGCAACTACCCTCAAGGGCACAGTTATTGCTGTGTGTCCTGCAAGGGACACTCTGACTCAACTTGGAAGTTCAAAACCCCTTTTCCAGGTGTCAGTGGCTGGGCTGAAGCACCATGTCATGGCAGCACTCCAGCCCTCACACTCTTCAGCCATGCATGGCAAGCACTGGCTGCTCAGGAACTTGCAGCTCTGAATGACACCAAAGGCAGTGCTAACCAAAACTGGCACTTACTGATTTCATTCCTTCAGGCTTTGCTCTGATGTTTTCCTTCTCTGCTTGCTCTTCCTTACTCTCTTGTCCAGAAACAGAGGGAGCCAGCAGAGGTTCTGTTGATGGTGTCGTGAACCTCTCTGTAAGGAATCTCCTGACTGCATCGAGCAGAGGCCTCATGTTGTTGAGACTACCGGATTTTTCTAAAAATGGATGCTGCCCAAAGGAAAAAACAAAGAAAGAAAGGAGCCATTACTTTCCAAATGCAGTTTCCCACAGGCTCCAGCAGGATCCCTCTGGTTACCAGCAATACACATCAGGAGGACTGAGGGCACCATCTACACCTCCAACTTCATGTCCAGGACCTTGCTATCACAGGCAAACATGGCCCATAAGGCCATTATTCAATTTCTCAAGGTGTCTGCAGCAAGGAGGTTTGCCTTGCCAGTGCTCGGGAATGCCACTTGCTGTCTCGGGCCTTTTTCCATTTCAGAAACCTCAAAGGACTCCCTTAGGTTCCTCTTCTCTAAAGACTTGGGCTATTTTAGGTGTGAAAACTGATGAGGAGCATAAGCCCCTCCTCGGGAAATTCCCGTACCTCTAAGCAAGGTCAATCCCAGGAGAATGCAGGCTTGTGTATTGTTCTGAAGAGCACTGAGGTGGAGGTTCTCAGCACCCAGACAAGAGCAGGGACACAAGGGGCAGAGCGCTGATGGACTCAGCTCTGGCTTGCAGGGAGAGCAGTGTGTGCATTCCAGCCCTGCCCCTCCCTGTGCTGGCTGCCACCTTCCTTCCCAGCAGGGACAGCCCAGTGGCACCTTCTGCAGCTCCCTCTCTCTGCCACAAAACCTGCCAGAACCCTGGAGCACTTCTGGCCTGCTTGAATGTGCCAGGCAGCAAATGGGGCTGGGACAAGGCCCGCTCAGCTGTCCCTCCTTGGGTGGCAGAAACCTCAAAGAGTGGGGCAGGAGGGACAGCTGTTTCACCTGCAGCCACTTTACCTTCAGTAGCTGCTCGGCCGTCCATCGGCGCTTCTCATTCCGTTTCAGACAAGACTGCAGGAAGGAACGGAACACAGGCGACAGGTTTCTGGGAGTTTTCAGCTGGGGTGGCTTGTGCTTAGGCTGGGACAAAAGACACAAGGCAGCCATTAACCATCCCTCCCCGAGGGGAAGAGCTCCAGCACAGGCCAGTCCTTGCTTTCTGAGACTTGACCTGGGGCTTCTCCAGGAGCCCTGATCAACATTTGAGCTTAAGGAAGCAGAGAATTTTCAGCATCCAGACCAGTCCTGCTAATTGCCTTCATCTCTTTTTGCTGCCTTCTGCAAGGCAAATGCAATCCAAAAGAAGTCTTCCAAGAAAAGTCAGGGACCTTTTTCAGAAAGACTGGAAGACTGACATTTTCCCTAATTGTTGCCTTCCTCAGGAATTAACTGTGCAGCATTTAACTTGGTTTCAGCTGTTAGTTCATGGGGTTTTATCCCAGTATACCTTCCTGGCCTATTGCACACTCCTTTGGTGTAAGAGCGGGTCATTTCATTTTAGGGAATTAGCATCTACAAGTGCAAACTTGAAAATACATTGGCTTACTACAAGGAGCTGTGCTAGAACCTACTTTTAGAAATGTACTGGCTAATACATACTTGTGGCAGTACTAGAAGCAGTGACCTGCCCTGAAAGGCTCAGGTAAGCAGTGGGCACTGGTCCAAGTTTGAAAAGACTTCTGGCCTGCAGATCGCCTTGAAATGCTTTTCACAGTAATTCTCCAACGGGAGAATCCTGCTGCTGAAAAACTCCTGCCATTGGGAGATCCAGCTCCAAGGGAGTTCAAAGAGCACAGGAGGAATTCAAGCATTGTGGGAGGCCAAAACGGCCCATTTCTGCACTGGCACATGTCGCTTCTCCTGTGAGCAGATGTGCTCCAGGACACTTTTAGACGTGGGCCTTGGGGGGACTAGTTCAAGCTGATGTGAGTGGGAGAAAGATATGGCTCAGGGGAGGAAGGCAGGGCTCTCTGACAGTATTTGCACCTTACCCGTGTAGGACCATCCACCATTTCTAGTGTTGTGATCCCAAGGGCCCAGATGTCCACTCTGGCATCATATTTGTCTCCTGCCAACATTTCTGGTGCCATATAGAACGGAGTCCCAATGAAAGATCTCCGTTTCGTCTCCCAGGGCTTCAGCCAAGCACATAAGCCAAAATCAACTGCAGACAAAAACAAGGACTGTTAAAACCAGCTTGAATTATGAAAGCAAGCACAAGAATTCCCCACTCTCAGTCTGAGAGCACAGTGTTGAATCTAGCTGGAAGAGTGGCTGTGCTCTGTTTCCTCTGGAAGGGACATACCCAAACCAAAGGCACTCTTGACAGCCTCATCCTCTCTAGAGCTCTCTGCACATTGCAACTCTGCTCTCAGCTTACAGCAGTGGGCTGGGCACTCCCACCAGCACCACTTTTGGGGAACTGGCAGGCACTCAAAGGCAACCCCAGACCCTGCCTCCCAGGAACGCTGTGCCTGACCAAGAACACCTACTCAGTTTCACAGATCCATCCATTCCTAGAAGAATATTGTCACTTTTGATGTCTCTGTGGATCACTCGATTTGAATGAAGGAAGTCCAGGGCTTTCAGGCACTGAGATTAAACAAAGAAATGAGAGAAAAAAATTAATTAGGCTGATTTTTTCCAACAATAAAGGAAATGGCTCTAAAAGATCAAATTTCCAGGTGACACAACAATTGCAGACATACCTCAAGTGGCAAAGTTTGGAATAATAAATAAAATAAAATGAAATTAAACTAGAAAGGAAAGTACAACAACATTATAGGAGTATAATAACAGAGTACAGGAAATGCAGTGAGACTGGCAGGCCGTTCACTTGGATGCTCTTTTCTTCTCCACATCATAACAGCAACGCAGAAACAAAGCTCTGAACAGGAAATCACTCCTGTTCTTACCACCTTTTGCAAAGAACCATCCTGTCCAAGCTGTCAGAAGCAAGGGCAGCATCCCTTACCTCCCGACTGATGGAGGCTATCATCTCTTCCTCAAGAGCTTGAATGGAAACCACAGCACCTAAGGTGAATCCCTCCACATATTCCATCACCAGCCAGAGTTCTTCATTGAAAAGGTAGCTGAAAGAAGAAACCCACAGCATGGAGATGAATGGGCCCAGCTAAATGACCTTATGGGAAAGACTGCAGTTGAGTTTTCTTGCCAGGTCACTTGTAAATGAAGAGAGAATCTGAGCAGGCTAAATGAGAAAGGCTCATCTGTGAAAAAGGAGATGTCCTAGATGGCAAGCAAGGCAAAAATGCAGTTTAGTGACAGCAGAGAGAAATCTGGAACCAGGACATTGCCATCAGCTGCTTCATCATCTTAACTCCTCCCTTCCAGCCTGAACTCCAGGAAGCAGGCAACACAGACTTCTCCACGGGAGGAGAGTGTGCACCACTGAGGGCAGATGTTGGTCAACCCCTTGGAAAGCATTGCATAAAGTGCATTCAGAAACAGGGAAAACCATTTAAAACCTGGCACATTGTGTGGTTGTGCAAACAAGAGCCTAGTCTTCCTGGCATCCACAGCAACAGAAAGTAGAGGGAAAACCCCAAGGGCAATAATTTCTAGGAGGGTTTATCAGCACGTATCACTAAGGCACAGAAAAGATGATCAGTTTGAAAAAAACCAGACCCCAAAAGAACAGGGAGGTAGTGAACTGAAGGGCTGTGGCTTTAGGAAGACATGGCAGATGGAGGTTTTGGAAGACACGCTTCAAACTACCTATACCAGAAAAGGCCAAGGCAGACACAAGGCACATGTGAACCTCGATGTGATAATCCCAGAACCACTCACCTGTCTATATAGCGAATGATATTGGGATGCCTCATGCTACTCAAGAGTGAAACCTCAGTTAAAATTATCTCTCTTGCGTACTTTCTCTTGGAAAGACACATCATCTTGATGGCCACCTAAAAGGAGATTGAAAGCCATAGACTTGAGAAGTCTGTTGCACGGGACCACAACGCACATGGAGCAGGTGTCTTTGGAATGATGGAGCCAGGCTGGGCCAAACTGCCTGGGATTAGACACCAGAGCTTCTTAACTGACAGGACAAGAGGCGATTCCTCCACTCGCCCTTGTGTGCCAGTTACAGGACACATGGCTATAGACATTTTGCCTTGTAAACTCTGGACAAATGGTCTCCAAACAATCAATCCATAATGGAGGAAATCCCGTCCTAAAAGGTCATGGAAGTTTCACAAAAAAAAAATACAATCCCAGAACTTTGTAACATGTTGAAGTTGGATTTTGCTACTCTAAGGAATGTTTTTAACCCAGTTCCTATTTGCAGTTCTTTTCTGGGTTTGAAAAGGAATAACCCATTCTAGGGTATTTTATGGATGTGGCTGGGGTTATGAGCAGTGCTCAGGGCCTTTAGATCCCTTGCAGACTCCTGTGTAAGTGCACTTCCCAAGTGCAGCACTGCAGCTGGGTAAGGAGCCACCAAGTAGCTGATGCATTAGCATAGTCAGTAAATAAGTCTGAGCAAAGGTGTCCTTCTCTGAAAGATACCCCTGCCCTCCTTGCCTTCTTTTGGGGACTTAATAAGGACAAGGTCTGTCCAAACCCTGTCTTGCAGGCTGACACTTGTCTGCCCTCAGAGGAACAGTCTCTGCAGCAAAGATCTCGTGGCCACCCAGAGCTGTGGCCACAGCTCCCAGCGGAGGGGAAAGCACTCGAGAGCTGCACAATCTGCCGGGGGTGCTGGCCCTTACCTGTCCTCCTGTGGCGATGTCAACTCCTCGGAAAACTGTTCCACAAGACCTAGAAACAGCAGCAGCCAAGAAGGGAGAAGGCGTTTAGGCCCTGGGTGAGAAAGCCAGCCCAGAGAGCAGAGCTCTGCTGCCCAGAGTGTTTATAAAACACTCGGCTTCAGCAGCAGCCCAGCAGCCCAGCAGCCCAGCAGCCCAGCAGCCCAGCAGCCCAGCAGCCCAGCAGCCCTCTGCCATGCAGGGTGGCCAGGAGAAAACATAGGACATACTCCATGTCCTGCTCCTTGTTACAGGCAAGAGACTGCCAGCATTGAGTTGTCTTTGACAATGCCTTCTGACCACAGTTATTAAATACTGATCAGGACTGACAGACAGGAGGATGTAAGCCCAGTGTCTGCCCATGTTTGCAGCTTGCCCGACTGCATGCTTGATAGGACACCAGCAAAATCCCTGGCCCATGGTTTTGTGGAAGTAGCTGAGATTGGACTTACCCTTGGCCAATTATCTGCTGTACAGTGTATTTCTTCGTAGGGTTCTCCTCACTCACAATGCCCTCTGAAAGAAACAACATGAAAGATGCTCATGTGAAACAGAGATACCACCTTGCAGCAGATCCGAAAGGCAGCCCCACTGTGCGGGGCTGTGAGCCCTTTGTAGTCAGCTGGTAACAACAACAACAACAACAACAACAACAATAACCACAACAGCAGAGGCAGCTCCGAAGCACAGGTGGCTCCACAAAGACTGATTTTCCACAGTCTTTTGAGGGTTTACCTTGACAGGAAACTAAGCCCATGGAGAAATGCTCAGAGGAGACAGAAATCAGAAAAGAACAGGCACCAATGAAAGAATTTGTTGTCTACAAACATTAAGAAGAGCTGGTGCAACAGAGCCCTTATTTTCTTGGAGAGAAACACTCCGTGTGATTCGGCCAAAGGTTTAGTAGTTTTGAATGCACTAAGTTAAGTGCATTAAAGATTAAATTTTGACAATTAAATTGAGGTTTGGAATCTACTGTTGTGAACAAGTGCCATTTTCAGAACAGAAAGAATATTATCAGGTGTTTACAGGAGAGGATGGAATCTGCCCAACCTTTCAGCAGTTTGCCAAAAAAAAGGCCTTTATGTTGTTCAAGAGCAGCATCTCAAGTTCTAATCCCTGAGAATGGGGCTTTAAGAACAAGGACCCTCATCACTGATCACCAGGCTGAGTTCTGAAGAGGACCTTGCCTGTGCCATTTGAAGAACCACACTGCTTGTCTTCAACCTTAGAGATTTCGGCAAAGTCTCTGTACTGCAATGACTTGCGAGGAGTCAGGAGTCTAAAGAGAATTTAGGAACCCTAATATTCTCTTGGGTTAAGCCCTCTGCACACAGGAGTTCACTAGGTCATTCACTAGGTCAAAGCCTTCTGCTCAACCAGAAACCATCTCTGCCTTTGCCTGGAGCGTAGATGGAAGCTCAGGAAAACTGAATCCAGCCCCAGCTGCCCTCAGAGGCAGAAGGAACAGCCACAGTGCTCTGTTGCTTCCTCTCTTCCTTTAGTAGAACTAAAGCTGACATGCATACCATGGACTGCTGTACCAGCCAGGAAATACATGATACGTACTGAGGTCATCAAGGTAAAGTTGTGTTAGTGGGGACAGCGTTGGCGGCTGGTGCGGGATTTTCTTTGGAATCCTTTTCTTCGGAATGCTTTTCTTCCGAGTGTCTCCTTTCCCGGTGCTTGTGCTTGGCATTTCAGTGTTGGCAAAGGTGACTTTTTTAGGTTGTGGTTCTTCAGCAGCACCAGGCCTCTTGAGGATCTGTGGCAAGAATTAGTTTCTGTCAGAAAGGTGGCTTGCAGAGCTACCCTGAGATCATATTTCAAATGCAAACCCTTGGGAAGATGCTGTTGGCCACAAGTCAGGCTCTTAAACTGTCTCTTGCTGCCCACTTCACAAAGTGAATGGACGAGAAGAAAAGACTGGATTTACACGAGTTCATGGGCAGTTTCCTCTTCAATTTTCATGCATTTTCTCAACTAGGTCGTGCAGAGGGGCAACTACCCTCTAGGGCACAGTTATTCCTATCTGTCTTGCAAGGGACACTCTGACTCAACTTGGAAGTTCAAAACCTCTTTTCCAGGTGTCAGTGGCTGGGCTGAAGCACCATGTCATGGCAGGGCTAGAGCCCTCACAATCTTCAGTCCCAAAGAGCAAGCGCTGTCTGCTCAGGAACTTGCAGCTCTGAATGACACCAAAGGTAGTGCTAACCAAAGCTGGCACTTACTGGTTTTATCTCTTCAGGCTTTACTTTTCCAACAGCCACAGGTTCCTTCTCCACTTCTTTCTCTTCAACCTCCTGTCCAGAATCAGAGGGGGGCAGAAGAGGTTCTGGTGCTGCTGTTGTGTTCTGGGGACAGTCAGTAGAGTCAGGGACAGTCACCATTCTGTCCCTTACAAGGTTGGATAGTTACACACAGTAACAAAAGGGTCATTTCACAAAAGGCCACTTTCTTGTTCAGTTTGCTTAGATTTTCTCAATTAGGCTATTCAGACGGGCAGGTAACCCCAGGGCACAGTTATTGCTATGTGTCCTGCCAGGGACACTGGCTCAACTTGGAAGTTCAAAACCCCTTTTCCAGGTGTCAGTGGCTGGGCTGAAGCACCATGTGATGGAAGGACTCCAGCCCTCACACTCTTCAGCCATGAAAAGCAAGCTTGCTCTCATCACAAGTTCTAAATTACACCAAAGACAATGCTAATGTAGTCTGGCACTTACTGATTTAATTTCTTCAGGCTCTGCAGCTCCAACAACAGCCACGGGTTCATCGTCCACTTGCTCTTCTTTACCCTCTTGTCCAGAAAGACAGGGAGCCAGCAGAGGTTCTGGTGCTGCTGTTGTGCCCTGGGGAAAGTCAGTAGGGTCAGGGACAGTCACCGTTCTGTCCCTTGCAAGGTTGGATAGTTACACACAATAACAAAAGGGTCATTTGACACAAGGCCACTTTCTTGTTCATTTTTCATGGTTTTCTGAAATAGGCCCTGTGGAGGGGCAGGTACATCCAAGGGACAGTTTCTCCTGTCTCCGAGGAATCCTGCACGGCAATCTAAAGACTAAACAGGAAGGGTCAAAATCCCTTTTCCAGGTGTCAGTGGCTGGGTAGAAGCACAGTGTCATGGAAGGACTCCAGCCCTCGCACAGTCTTCAGCCATGAAAAGCAAGCTTGCTCTCATCACAAGTTCTAAATTACACCAAAGGCAATGCTAATGTACTCTGGCACTTACTGATTTAATTTCTTCAGGCTCTGTGGCTCCAACAACAGCCACGGGTTCATTGTCCACTTGCTCTTCTTTACCCTCTTGTCCGGAAAGAGAGGGAGCCAGCAGAGGTTCTGGTGTCACGTTTGTGCCCTGGGGAGAGTCAGAAGATTCAGGGACAGTCACCATTCTGTCCCTTGCAAGGTTGGATAGTTAACACGCAATAACAAAAGGGTCATTTCACACAAGGGCCTGGCCAATTTCTTGTTCATGGATTTTTCTGAAATAGGCCCTGTGGAGGGGCAGGTACATCCAGGGGACAGTTTCTCCTGTCTCTGAGGAATCCTGCACAGCAATCTAAAGACTGAACAGGAAGGGTCAAAATCCCCTTTCCCAGGTGTCAGTGGCTGGGTAGAAGCACAGTGTCATGGAAGGACTCCAGCCCTCACACTCTTCAGCCAGGAAAAGCAAGCTCGCTCTGATCACAAGTTCTAAGTTACACCAAAGACAATGCTAATGTAGTCTGGCACTTACTGATTTAATTTCTTCAGGCTCTGCAGCTCCAACAACAGCCACGGGTTCATCGTCCACTTGCTCTTCTTTACCCTCTTGTCCAGAAAGACAGGGAGCCAGCAGAGGTTCTGGTACTGCTGTTGTGCCCTGGGGACAGTCAGTAGTGTCAGGGACAGTCACCGTTCTGTCCCTTGCAAGGTTGGATAGTTACACACAATAACAAAAGGGTCATTTCACACAAGGGCCTGGCCTGGACAATTTCTTGGGCTGAAGCACCATGTCATGGCAGCACTCCAGCCCTCACACTCTTCAGCCATGCATGGCAAGCACTGGCTGCTCAGGAACTTGCAGCTCTGAATGACACCAAAGGCAGTGCTAACCAAAACTGGCACTTACTGATTTCATTCCTTCAGGCTTTGCTCTGATGTTTTCCTTCTCTGCTTGCTCTTCCTTACTCTCTTGTCCAGAAACAGAGGGAGCCAGCAGAGGTTCTGTTGATGGTGTTGTGAACCTCTCTGTAAGGAATCTCCTGGCTGCATCGAGCAGAGGACTGTTGTTGGTGAGACTATCAGATTTTTCTAAAACTGGATGCTGCCCAAAGGAAAAAGCAAAGAAAGGAGCCATTACTTTCCAAATGCAGTTTCCCACAGGCTCCAGCAGGATCCCTCTGGTTACCAGCAATACACATCAGGAGGACTGAGGGCACCATCTACACCTCCAACTTCATGTCCAGGACCTTGCTATCACAGGCAAACATGGCCCATAAGGCCATTATTCAATTTCTCAAGGTGTCTGCAGCAAGGAGGTTTGCCTTGCCAGTGCTCGGGAATGCCACTTGCTGTCTCGGGCCTTTTCCATTTCAGAAACCTCAAAGGACTCCCTTAGGTTCCTCTTCTCTAAAGACTTGGGCTATTTTAGGTGTGAAAACTGATGAGGAGCATAAGCCCCTCCTCAGGAAATTCCCGTACCTTTAAGCAAGGTCAACCCCAGGAGGATGCAGGCCTGTGTGTTGTTCTGAAGAGCACTGAGGTGGAGGTTCTCAGCACCCAGACAAGAGCAGGGACACAAGGGGCAGAGCGCTGATGGACTCAGCTCTGGCTTGCAGGGAGAGCAGTGTGTGCATTCCAGCCCTGCCCCTCCCTGTGCTGGCTGCCACCTTCCTTCCCAGCAGGGACAGCCCAGTGGCACCTTCTGCAGCTCCCTCTCTCTGCCACAAAACCTGCCAGAACCCTGGAGCACTTCTGGCCTGCTTGAATGTGCCAGGCAGCAAATGGGGCTGGGACAAGGCCCGCTCAGCTGTCCCTCCTTGGGTGGCAGAAACCTCAAAGAGTGGGGCAGGAGGGACAAGCTGGACCCCCTCTGAGGCTCGCAGTGAGCTCCCCACAGCCCCTTCCTTCTCCCAGGCCATTAATACTCTGACCACTTGGCTGGGACTGCTTCCTTGGGTCCCCCTCCACCAACACCATTTCAGCCTCTGGACCTGCTATTATTCTGCTCCAGCTCTTTTTGCCACCAAGTGTCCTCCCAAAGGACAAGCCAGGGCCACAGACAGGACCAGATGGTGGAACAACTTTCCTTGGAGGAAAGGCCACGAGAGATGGCACTGGAGAAGAGAAGGTCCCAGGGAGAGCTTATTGTGGCCTTTCAATCCTTCAAGGGGACATATTTTTTCAAAGGGCCTGTTACAATGGGACAAAGGGTCATGGTTTTCAAGTGGAAGAGGATAGATTCTGGTTACATCTAAGGAAGTCATTGTTTAGAATGAGGGTGCTGAAACACTGGCACAGGAAGTGCATAACCCATCCCTGGTCAGGTGGGACAGGGCTCTGAGCAACCCGGGCTAGTTGAAGATGTCCCTGCTCGTTGCAGGGGGGTTGGACTAGATGCCACTTAAAGGTCCCTTCCAAGCCAAACTATTCTAGGATGCTACTTAGTTGTCATTTGAAAAGCACCAAGACTGGGGATTAGTAGGAGAGGAGGCCTCCTGATGCCTCTGAGTTTAGCTGATGACAAAGCCCATCCCTGGAGAGGTGTTTCACCTGCAGCCACTTTGTCTGCAGAAGCTGCTTGGTAGGCCATTGGGGCCTCACATTCCCGTACAGGTAAGACTGCAGGATGGATCGGAACATAGACGGCGGATTTCTGGGAGTCTCCAGCTGGGGTGGCACGTCCTTAGGATTGGGACAAAGGAAACACAAGACAGCCATTAACATGCACTTGGTCCTACGGGCCTCAGTTCTACAGTGCGTATGTGCCAGGCCAATTTAACTCTCTATCAAATAAGGGGAGTTGAAGCCCCTCCACAGTCCCAGCTGCCTCTCAGTGGCAGGGCATTACATCCCATTGTCCCAAATTTGCTCTCTTTACCAACTAGTTAGACAGTGCTGCATATTGCTCTGACTTAGATGTCCCACCACGGCTAAAAGCAGCAAACAGTCTTCTGCCTGCAAACCCAGACCTTCCTCTGTTTAAAAGCTCTTGAACAGAAAATGAGAAAACGGCCAGGGATGCCTTGGCTGCTGCTGCTGCTGCTGCAAAGGCACTGACATGGACTTTCTTTCCTGGACTTGCTTTCAGCCTCTCAGGCTGGCACTCTTTTGTAACAGGCCAAGCTCACAGCTCGCTCCATGATTCTTAAAACTAGGAACGTCAAAGCTTCCTTTTCCACTCACAGAAGGATGGGCTGCTCTCTGTCTACCTCCATATCCACTGGTGATTCCTCCGTCTGCAATGGGCAAGGCAAAATGAAGCAGATGCTGTCAGAAAACTGCCTCTTGTGGGGAATCCCATCACACAAGGCAACCCAAATAAAGAGCATTTTTCTTTCACAACATCTCTCCAGGATCAACAGTTCTTTTGCACAGCAAGCAAGAGAAGAGGACAAAACCCCATATTCATCTTCTTCTACAGTTTCCTGTCTATTTTTTATGCTGTTTTCCCAGGAAATAAAACAAATAGAAACTCCATCAAGCAAATGTAAATTGTCCATTAACAGTCAATGCTTCTGTTCTGCCCAAGAGCTAAAGCAGCTTTAGTTGAAGAGATAAAGAAGTTTCCTCTTCTTTTTTTTCTCCTTTTTCTGTTCTGTTAGCTTTTGGTTTTTCTTTTAATAAATGGCAAGCATCAGTTCTCTTTAGCTTGCTGAAAATGGTTCCCCAGAAAAACTGTCCCAAAATCCCCTCTAGCCATTCTGTCATAGCACACGAACAGCTCCTGGGTTCAGGAGCCTGCACTGTTTGGAAGTTGGCATTTTATTTCAAAAGTCATTGGTGTGATCAAATCCTTTAATTATGGAATTTAACAAACAGGATGCTTTCTCCTCAGTTCTGGAGATAACTGAACAGTTTTGAGAACTTCTGAGAAGCTCTCCCAAGCCTGCATTTTGGAAGTCGTACTGGTAGAACAAGCAAAGTGAGGAAATTACAGACTCCACAGGCTATCCAGTGGAGGGCACAGAACCCCCTCAAGTTCCATTCCAAATGCTGTCCACACACAGACCCCCCCCTTTTCAGACAAAGCTGTTGACAGGAGTTCTACCAAACTAAGGGCATCTTAAGGGCAGTTTTGTTTCTAAATCATCTCAGTGCCTAAGGAAGAGCATAAAGAACACAGCCATGCCAAAGCCAGGTATGCTGCCCCCAGGAACAAACACTACTCACCTCTCGGGACATCCATCACCTGGCAGGGCCTGTCTGGAGAAAAATATAAATTTGATGAAAGGAGCACAAAATCATGAACTGCAGCACAGATTTGCCGAAACATGTCAGCAAAGCTGTGCTGCAGTCCAAGGGGCACAGCCCCTTGGGGGAGGGGAAAGAAAACCGTTCGCTGGTTTGCAGGCTCTCCACTGAGAGCTCCTCGATCCGGAAACTCTTCTTGGACGCCCGTTCGCAACTCTCCGCTGAGAAATCCTCAATCCGAAGACTCCTCTGCGATGAGCACACGACGAACTGCACCGCAAGCCGAGGCCCTTGGTGCCTGAATGAGAGCGTTCCACGGACACTGCAGTGGCCACCCAGCACTTCAGTGACATCACAGCAACAGTGGGGCAACAGTCCTGTGACATCACGGAACCAGCCGTTCAAGGTTCCCCACGCTGCAATGGTTTTGGGTGGCTTCTTGACCCCTGGAATGTTGAATCTTGCTCTCCTGTTGGAGCCTGACCTCCCTTTCTCGCAGTGACTTGTCAGCTTACCTCCCGATGTAAAGCTCACCTTTCTGCCTAAAACTCATCTGGAAATCAACTCTGCTCTTCCATGGAATAATGGAATAATAAGTTTTCAATCTCTGTCTGTGTGGAGGCCTTTGGCTGGTCACCCACAGCCCTCAGCACTGTGAATAAAGTGACGCCTTGCTTTTTAACAGTAGCATTGCAGGGTTTGAGAGTTCTATTATCCCGAGGATTTCAGAGGTATTTGACAACTCCAGGAAGAGAGAGATTCCTCCCCGGCAGCCCTCACGGCACAGCCCTCGCTGCACCAAGCTGGGCTTCTCCCCTTTTGCCGTGGAGAGGCTTGGAGGACATTCAGAACAGCTGTGATTGCCTGACATGGACAGCATTTGTTGTCAATCCCTCAGGGACACCTCCGTGTTCCACACGTGGCAGGGAGCCCTTGGAGCAGCTGTCAGAGTGGGGGTGCCCCCGTGGGTGCTTCCTGCCCGTTCTCCCCCCTTTGGCCACTTCTCCCATAGCCACTCAAGTCAGACTTTCTCCCAAGAAAGTTCTCTGCCCAGCACTGAGCTCCTGGTGCACCTGCAAAACCCAAATTCCCTTAGGCTTGTGGGAAACCTACAGGGTCACAAGCCTCAGTGGACGTGGAGCTCTTAAATCCTTCTCCTATCCAACTTCTGTGTGCGTGTAAGATTTTCTGGGGCCCTGACTAGCCTTTCTGTCTGCTCCAGTGGAATATCAGGGCCACGGAGCAGCGGGTGTGTGTGAGGGGGTCTCCCTCTTTGCTGCCTGCTGAGGGGAAGGTGCTGAGAGACTGCGCATGCTCCGAGAGCGAGGTGAACCGTTCGGTGAGAGGCAGACTCGAAGCCTTCATCCCCTACGACCACCCGAGAGAAGTGGGCAGGCGCCAGAAGGCGTGTCCCGAGATTTCCATAGACCAGCGCCCACTCTGGGGTAGTTCCTGAATATGTAAAACCGTGCGATGGATATGGATGACCTGCGGGGAGAAAACGGGAGCCGTGAGGGGGGAGCTCTCGCGCGTGTCAGGCGGAGTCATCCCCGCGCGTCCGGCAGCGTAATAAACAACGAGCGGCTTCATAGCGCCTGTGGCTCTTGAGTTTTACTAGCGTCGCCTTTTCCCGGCATCACTGAGGCCTCAGCTGAGATGGGGTGACCCCCAGGCTGAAGCAAAACCGCTGCGGGCTGAAGCAGCGGGGCACAAGGGCTGAGATGAGAATGGCTCTGGGCTTAGACAAAACCGGCTGCAGCTGAGGCGGGGTGGGGGCAGTTATGAGGCAGAAAGGGCTGTGGGCTGAGGCAAAATCGGCTGCGGATTGAGGGGAAAATTGGTCCGGGCTGAGGCAAAACCGACTGTGATCTGAAGGAAAAATGGCTGAGGGTTGAGGGAAAAATTGGTGCGGGCTGAGAGGAAAACACCTGAGGGCTGAGGCAAGAACAGTTGCCGATGAGGCGGGGCGGCCCCCAGACTGAGGCAGCAGCGGCGACGGTTCTCAGCCTGGGCGATGGGGTGGGGCGGGGGGAAGAGGCCAGGCACTGAGCACAGTGGCGAGGAGTCTCCCTACAGCTCCCCGGCCCCACGCCGTCCCGCTCCCAACTTGAAGGAAGCCCCAGTCCCGTCCCGTCCCCCACCTTTTCGTTTTTCCTTTAATTTTTTCCTGTTCCCACACAAATACATATATATATGTGTCAGAGACTGAAATAGTTGATGTTTTATGCATTCTCGGGCTTTTGACACACCTGCTGGGAAGTAGCCGAGCTTGCGGGCTCTTGACTGTTTACTGTTTCCTCCTAAAAAACTACGCAACAACGGACCTCGGGCTTTGACACCTCTGCTGGGCGATTAGTTACGCTGTCCTGAAAACAACAACTGACCTTGGGTTTTTGACACACCTGCTGGGCGATTAGTTACCTCTGATAGCCCATGAGGAGTCAACCTTGCAGGCTCTTGCCTATTGACACCCCTGCTGGGCGAACAACAACTGAAAAGACAATGTGCCTCTGGAGGACTAAGTCCAAAAAAGGGAGGCAACCCCTCATGCCAGGGAGGCGCCAGAGCATATAAACTTACTGGTGACTTTGGGAATTCGGGAGTTCTTCTCCCCCACCGCCTGCGAATCAAGACCATCAAGCATCGCTGGACCCCGTGGGCGGTGACTATGGACATCTATCTACTTTCAGCTTTTCTTTCCCTTACTCTCCCTGGCTCTTATCCTGCCTTTCTCTCCCCTATGCATTTTTCTCCTCCCCAGAAAGCTTATGACAGCACCCAAAGGTGTTAGTTTACCTATTGATTATGACAGCACCCAAAAAGAATGTTCACCTATCTGTTGATACAAAACTGTTAAAATAAATCTTATTAACTTACCTGTTGATACAAAACTGTTGAAATAAATCTTATATATTTTCATACACCGATTATTTAGCGTCGCTTCGCTTTAATCCACCCCAAAGGAATTTTTGATAAAACCTGAGTTACCCCCCCCCCCTCTCTTTTCCTGGGGCGGGTCGTAACATTTTTGGCGTCACGGACAGGATACTTTGGATGTGGTGGAGTAATCGGTGTAGTCTAAAACTGGTACCGAGGGCGAGTCAAATGGTGACTGTCCCCTCGCAGTAAAATTATAGTAAGAATTTTTCTCCTCTCGGTGTGACCCGGGCACATCAGACCTGTTGAAAGTTTTCCTGGTGTGGCCTGGACCTGTTGAAAGGTTCTCTGGTACCTGGACCTGTTGAAAGGTTTTCCAGGAGAGAGTCAAACCAGCCCTCAGAGGGTTAAGGGGGAGAAAGACATTAACCTAAGCTGGGTTAATGACTGAGGCGAAGGGGATGATGACACCCCGGGTTGAGTTATATGGGGATTATTCCCTCCTGATAGCTATCCTTGGTTTAGAACTGTTTTTTTTTGGGTGCTGTCTTAGGCGTATTCCTTAGAGCAGTGCAAAGGCAAAAATTAGCCATTCAAAAATCTGTAAGTGAAGTGACAAAATCTTTCCAAGAGTCAATGAGAACTTTGCAGGACCAACTAGGAAAAGAGGCTATTCAAAAATCTACCGGTGAGGTGATAAGGTCTCTTCAAGAGACAATGAAGGCATTACAGGAGCAATTAGAAAAAGAACGCCTGCAGTTAACTGCTGAACGCCAGGCACTGGAAAAAGAGAGAGAGATTAACTCATTGCTTAGGTCAGCCCTTGAAGATGAGGAGGAACAAAATGAAAGGCTTAAAAAAATACTGGAAATGAAAAATTGTGAATTGCGAGACATCAATTCAAAATACCCTAAACCGGTAGATGTTAACAAATCCCTGTACCCCTCTGGGGAATTAGAAGAATTGAAGCAAAGTTACCCGGAGGAGGGGGTAATACATATGCGTCCCCTCATTAAAACTGAAACCACTGGCCTGGGGGCAGATCGGCAAACTACCACACGAACTACCCCGTACACGGGGGAAGCACTGGCCAGAATTCAGGAGAAATACAGCCGTAAGGCCAGCGAATCAGAGACTGAATATGTGTGGAGGGTGTCCCTTACTGGGGGAGACCGAATTTTATTAAGTGAAGATGAGGCCAGAGGATTTTGGGGCCCAGGGGTTTTCCTGACCACAAATGATAACCGAGCCCCGTGGTCCCTGACCCAGAGAGCTGCCTACTGGGCAGGTGGGTTAGACCCTATAGAAAGGGGAGATCCTTACACGATTAAAACACCCACAATTGGCCACATTGTAAAAAGTGTACAAAAAACCGCATGTCTCCAGTTAATGCATACAAAATTATTAGACCCACAACGAAATTCCCCAATGGAACTCGAGGCAGATCCACAGAGATTTCCAGTTTTAATTCGAGGCCTGCCTGATGCACTAAAAGTTTATGCTAAACAATTACAGGAGCGCATAAAGGCAACCCCCAGACCTAGAGGAAGGGGTGCTCCATCAGGAATAACCTGGTTGGAAATAGCCCAAGAATTAATAGCTACTGGTCAGCAGCTGGGGCTCCCTGGTACCAATGGCCAGAGAATACACTGCAGGAGGGCAGGGAAAGTCCAAAAACCTGCCTCGCCAGGTATTTGTCAACAAAATGTGTCATCTAGCGGAAGAAAGAGATACAGTCTGTGGAGAGAAGGTGTTGCAAAAGGAATTCCTCGAGAAGTGATGGATAAATTACCCACTGCTAATTTAGAATACTTGATAAAGCACTGGGATAAGATCAAAGAGCACAAAGCAACCCCTAAGGGCAGCCCCTCTAAGGAGTCCAGCACTGTGATCCCCTCAGCCTCTCCAGAAACCGGACTAACCAGTTTGACCAGTTCTGAGTCAAGGAACTGGACTTACTGCCCTCAAGTAAATAAGCCAAAAAATAGCCAGTGGGTTTATGAGAGAAAGCTTACAGAAAACAACCAGGGAGATTTGGTAATCACTTTTCCTCTTGGCCCTTTTAAATCTTTAGTTACATCCATGGTAGACACGGGTGCACAGGTCTCAGCACTCCAAACTGAAGCTGCTACCCAGTGTGGTATTAAGCCAGACAAAAAGGAAATATGGGTAACTGATGCCTTTGGCAAATCCCAACCCCAATACACTGCTCGAGTGAAATGCTGCTTACCTGGAGATGAGACAGCCCCAGAAACTACCATGATTGTGGGGCCACTACCAGCTAATATCCTGGGGTTAGATTTATTAAAGGGTCGAGCCTGGAGAGATGCCAGAGGGAGAGAATGGGTGTTTGGTCTCCCATCCCTCTCTGTCCGTTTGAGTTTATTTGTTTTTTGGAGAAAACATGTTCCAAACTTCTCTATTATTATTGCCCTAGTAACATTATGCCAGATAAGAAAAGGAGTTGGATAAATAGATAGTTCCTTCTTTTTGAGAATGGGCTCTTGAAGCGAACCATAAAACCTCATAACCCTGAATGGGCCTCCAGAGTTTCTGATGCAGTAACCAAAATCAATAGCCGATGGGGAATAAATGGTTGCCCTCGAATTACAGCATTCTGCCCTGAACCTCCCACTATTCTACCGAGGGAGAATAAAAGTAAAGATCCTGTAAAACTACTCCATTATCCAGGCCAACCTATATTAGTAAATCTACCCTCTGTGGGACAGGTGCCACTCACTTTAAAAACCCCGGTTAACCCTCATACATGGGTAGCCACAGATGCTCACGGGAAGGACCATCGAATAAACACTCGATGGATTCTTCCTTCTTTTTAACAATCGGTCCGTAGTGGGCCAGATTTGTTCTTTTGCAGAAACCTGCCAGCAGATGAGATCAAACTACATGGAACCAATGGAGCCTCAATTACAGCAAGAGGCAGAAGAGATAACTACCCCCACAACTGCTTCTATTATCAACTTACAAGTACTCCATGAGAAAACGAAATAGCAACAAGACTGAAGACTTATACTGTTCTTAATGTTTTTATCTTAATAACTTTGTAATATACATGCCTATATGTATTTTTGTCTCAAGTCTGCAATATGTAAAAGTTTGCCACAAACATTGTGTTTGTGCTCCCTCTACTCCCAGAATTACTTGTGTTATCAGCTTATTAATAATTGTTAACTTATCTGGGTTTTGTTTTTTTTTTTTATTATGAACAATTCACTGATAAGATTGTGTAGGACGGGCCATTTTATGTACTGCTAATTTCGTTTTGCCAAGTTTGTTTTATTATTTTGTTGGGGGGCAGGTTAGTTTGGGAGAAGCTTTTGAATGTGAGCAACTTACCGGTAAAATTGTATAAGATGTACTGTTAATTTGATTTTTGTCAAGTTCATTTTGTCCTTTTAAATATCTCTTTCGATTGAGAAACTCAACCAAATATAACCTGGGAGTTAGTACAAGTATTTATGCATATTTAGAATTATATGAATATGCATTATATACATTAGCCTTCTGCCTTGAAAGGCATTGAATTTTAATTTTGGTTAAATTTAACAAAAACGGAACTAAATTTAGGCCTAAAAGAAAACAAAAGAAAACCTTTTACCAGCTCCCAAGTAACTCAGTGTTTTTTGATGTATAATTTCAAATATTTGTATGTATGTTTGTAACCTCATTAATGTTAAGAAATTTGATTGTAGTCATTGAGATCCTATTACATCCCCTTTGACTACTCACGGGGTGGAGAGAGTAACTAGTGCAAATTAGCTTACTATGTTATTATACAATTAGCTAGTTTTTTTTGAAGGGGGGGAGAATTGTAATGCATTAGGGCAATCTCTTCCTTTTCTTCACTCTTCTGTCTCCCTGTCCACTATACGAAAAGCACCGCCCACAAAGAAGATTCACAGAGAACGACAAAAGAAGAAAAACTATTGAATGCATAAATCACGGGGTGGTGTCAGAGACTGAAATAGTTGATGTTTTATGCATTCTCGGGCTTTTGACACACCTGCTGGGAAGTAGCCGAGCTTGCGGGCTCTTGACTGTTTACTGTTTCCTCCTAAAAAACTACGCAACAACGGACCTCGGGCTTTGACACCTCTGCTGGGCGATTAGTTACGCTGTCCTGAAAACAACAACTGACCTTGGGTTTTTGACACACCTGCTGGGCGATTAGTTACCTCTGATAGCCCATGAGGAGTCAACCTTGCAGGCTCTTGCCTATTGACACCCCTGCTGGGCGAACAACAACTGAAAAGACAATGTGCCTCTGGAGGACTAAGTCCAAAAAAGGGAGGCAACCCCTCATGCCAGGGAGGCGCCAGAGCATATAAACTTACTGGTGACTTTGGGAATTCGGGAGTTCTTCTCCCCCACCGCCTGCGAATCAAGACCATCAAGCATCGCTGGACCCCGTGGGCGGTGACTATGGACATCTATCTACTTTCAGCTTTTCTTTCCCTTACTCTCCCTGGCTCTTATCCTGCCTTTCTCTCCCCTATGCATTTTTCTCCTCCCCAGAAAGCTTATGACAGCACCCAAAGGTGTTAGTTTACCTATTGATTATGACAGCACCCAAAAAGAATGTTCACCTATCTGTTGATACAAAACTGTTAAAATAAATCTTATTAACTTACCTGTTGATACAAAACTGTTGAAATAAATCTTATATATTTTCATACACCGATTATTTAGCGTCGCTTCGCTTTAATCCACCCCAAAGGAATTTTTGATAAAACCTGAGTTACCCCCCCCCCCCTCTTTTCCTGGGGCGGGTCGTAACAATATGTGTATATATATATGTATATACATATATATACACACTATATGTACACACTATTTACACAGTCTCTCTCTATATATACACACACACAAGTATGTACATTATCTATATATAAGGGAGCATTATATAAGGGGCTACAGTGCAGGAGAGTTATGGGGTGTCGTGCAAATGCCCTATAGAGTACAGGCCAAGCAGAATGTCTGTACATCTGCATTTATTATTTCTTGGAAGTAGTTGGAACAGACAGGGTTTGCCCATCAGAAGGAGCTGAGTTCCCAAGCTGGGAACACAACTGGCTGTGCTGATTTACAAGGCTTCTGGCTTCCCCAGTGAATCCCAGGTGAAGCAAGGCTGCCTGCTCCCCGCATGATAGCCAAGGCTGGGCAGGGACGATGCCCCCTCACTGTGGGCTCCAGCTCCTAACAGAGCTGGGCAGTATTTTTTAACAACTTGTGGGAAAAACAGGGTTTTTTGGAGGGTGCTGCATTTATGTACATACTCAGGCCACCTTCAGCAGAGAGTCCCTCGGAAATGAAAACGGGGGAAATGGGTGGGAAATGTTTCATTTCGGCCTTTCATAACTTCAATGTGAAGTGACTGAAGCAAAAGGCTTACAAACACATATTCAGGGACTTCTGCCTCCGCCTGCCCCGCTGGCAGCCGCGAGAGGGCGATCTGTATCCATTCACCCACCCATCCTTCCATCCGTCCAGGTAAAACCATGGCCAGGTACCGACGCAACACACACACCGATAAATACAGGGTATCGTTTACAGAAGATATCATACATTATCCTATACACGATATTACACCGCTCTCTACAGTGTGTAGCACCTATAGAAGGGCCTCCGAATGTCTATAAAAATACATATTTATATACATATACTACAGATACACACAATATATATTTACACAAACGCTATATATATACGCTACATATATGCACACTATATACACAGTCTCTCTATATACAAACACATATATACATTATCTATATACAACGGTTATAATTCTACAGTACATTGTGTAGATACACACAATATATATTTACACAAACGCTGTATATATATACACATATATATATATATACACTACATATACCCTGCCTCCCAGGAATGCTGTGCCTGACGAGGAACGCCTACTCAATTTCACAGATCCATCCATTCCCAGAAGAATATTGCCACTTTTGATGACTCTGTGGATCACTAGAATTGAATGAAGGAAGTCCAGTCCTTTCAAGCACTGAGATTAAACACAGAAACACAAGGAGAAAATTAATTAGGCTGATTTTTTTCCCACAAAAAAGGAAATGGCTCTAAAAGATCAAATTTCCAGGTGACACATCAATTGCAGACATACCTCAAGTGGCAAAGTTTGGAATAATAAATAAAATAAAATGAAATTAAACTAGAAAGGAAAGTACAACAACATTATAGGAGTACAGGAAATGCAGTGAGACTGGCAGGCCGTTCACTTGGATGCTCTTTTCTTCTCCACATCATAACAGCAACGCAGAAACAAAGCTCTGAACAGGAAATCACTCCTGTTCTTACCAGCTTTTGCAAAGAACCATCCTGTCCAAGCTGTCAGAAGCAAGGGCAGCATCCCTTACCTCCCAGCTGATAGAGGCTATCATCTCTTGCTCAAGAGCTTGAATGGCGCTAAGGTGAATCCCTCCACATATTCCATCACCAGCCAGAGTTCTTCATTGAAAAGGTAGCTGAAAGAAGAAATCCACAGCATGGAGATGAATGGGCCCAGCTAAATGACCTTATGGGAAAGACTGCAGTTGAGTTTTCTTGCCAGGTCACTTGTAAATGAAGAGAGAATCTGAGCAGGCTAAATGAGAAAGGCTCATCTGTGAAAAAAGAGATGTCCTAGATGGCAAGCAAGGCAAAAATGCAGTTTAGTGACAGCAGAGAGAAATGTGGAGCCAGGATATTGCCATCAGCTGCTTCATCATCTTAACTCCTCCCTTCCAGCCTGAACTCCAGGAAGCAGGCAACACAGACTTCTCCACGGGAGGAGAGTGTGCACCACTGAGGGCGGATGTTGGTCAACCCCTTGGAAAGCATTGCATAAAATGCATTCAGAAACAGGGAAAACCATTTAAAACCTGGCACATTGTGTGGTTGTGCAAACAAGAGCCTAGTCTTCCTGGCATCCACAGCAACAGAAAGTAGAGGGAAAACCCCAAGGGCAATAATTTCTAGGTGGGTTTATCAGCACGTATCATTAAGGCAAAGATAAGATGATCAGTTTGAAAAAAAACAGACCCCAAAAGAACAGGGAGGTAGTGAACTGAAGGGCTGTGGCTTTAGGAAGACATGGCAGATGGAGGTTTTGGAAGACACGCTTCAAACTACCTATACCAGAAAAGGCCAAGGCAGACACAAGACAAGCTCCTCCCTGAAGGAGCTAAGAGACCTGTGCCCTGCTCCTCCCATCCACTGCTGGTGGAAGAGTTGAGAAATAATGAAGAGCTCCATGTTCTTCCAGTGACCAAAGTGGCTTTTTAGCCCCTGGCTTCAGTGTGTCAATGATGTGATAATCCCAGAACCACTCACCTGTCTATATAGCGAATGATATTGGGGTGTCTCATGCTACTCAGGACAACTTTTTCGCTTTGATGCTTTTGGTCTCCAAGTAAAATCTTCTTGATGGCCACCTAAAAGGAGATTGAAAGCCACAGACTTGAGAAGTCTGTTGCACAGGACCACAACGCACATGGAGCAGGTGTCTTTGGAATGATGGAGCCAGGCTGGGCCAAACTGCCTGGGATTAGACACCAGAGCTTCTTAACTGACAGGACAAGAGGCGATTCCTCCACTCGCCCTTGTGTGCCAGTTACAGGACACATGGCTATAGACATTTTGCCTTGTAAACTCTGGACAAATGGTCTCCAAACAATCAATCCATAGTGTGGGAAATCCCATCCTGAAAGGTCATGAGGGTTACACAGAAAAATATAATCCCTGTACTTGGTAACATGTTGAAGTTGGATTTTGCAACTCTAAAGAATGTTTTTAACCCAGTTCCTATTTGCAGTTCTTTTCTGGGTTTGAAAAGGAATAACCCATTCTAGGGTATTTTATGGATGTGGCCGGGGTTATGAGCAGCGCTCAGGGCCTTTAGATCCCTTGCAGACTCCTGTGTAAGTGCACTTCCCAAGTGCAGCACTGCAGCTGGGTAAGGAGCCACCAAGTAGCTGATGCATTAGCATAGTCAGTAAATAAGTCTGAGCAAAGGTGTCCTTCTCTGAAAGATACCCCTGCCCTCCTTGCCTTCTTTTGGGGACTTAATAAGGACAAGGTCTGTCCAAACCCTGTCTTGCAGGCTGACACTTGTCTGCCCTCAGAGGAACAGTCTCTGCAGCAAAGATCTCGTGGCCACCCAGAGCTGTGGCCACAGCTCCCAGCGGAGGGGAAAGCACTCGAGAGCTGCACAATCTGCCGGGGGTGCTGGCCCTTACCTGTCCTCCTGTGGCAATGTCAACTCCTCGGAAAACTGTTCCACAAGACCTAGAAACAGAGCAGCAGCCAAGAAAGGAGAAGGCGTTTAGGCCCTGGGTGAGAAAGCCAGCCCAGAGAGCAGAGCTCTGCTGCCCAGAGTGTTTATAAAACACTCGGCTTCAGCAGCAGCCCAGCAGCCCAGCAGCCCAGCAGCCCAGCAGCCCAGCAGCCCAGCAGCCCAGCAGCCCAGCAGCCCTCTGCCATGCAGGGTGGCCAGGAGAAAACATGGGACATACTCCACGTCCTGCTCCTTGTTACAGGCAAGAGACTGCCAGCATTGAGTTGTCTTTGACAATGCCTTCTGACCACAGTTATTAAATACTGATCAGGACTGACAGACAGGAGGATGTAAGCCCAGTGTCTGCCCATGTTTGCAGCTTGCCCGACTGCATGCTTGATAGGACACCAGCAAAATCCCTGGCCCATGGTTTTGTGGAAGTAGCTGAGATTGGACTTACCCTTGGCCAATTTGCTGCTGTAAAGTGTATTTCTTCGCAGGGTTCCCCTCACTCACAATGCCCTCTGAAAGAAACAACATGAAAGATGCTCGTGTGAAACAGAGATACCACCTTCCAGCAGATCCGAAAGGCAGCCCCACTGTGCGGGGCTGTGAGCCCTTTGTAGTCAGCTGGTAACAACAACAACAACAACAACAATAACCACAACAGCAGAGGCAGCTCCGAAGCACAGGTGGCTCTACAAAGACTGATTTTCCACAGTCTTTTGAGGGTTTACCTTGTCAGGAAACTAAGCCCATGGAGGAATGCTCAGAGGAGACAGAAATCAGAAAAAAACAGGCACCAATGCAAGAGTTTGTTGTCTACAAACTTTAAGGAGAGCTGGAGCAACAGAGCCCTTATTTTCTTGGGAAGAAAGACTCCGTGTGATTCGGCCAAAGGTTTAGTAGTTTTGAATGCACTAAGTTAAGTGCATTAAAAATTAAATTTTGACAATAAATTGAGTTTTGGAATCTACTGTTATGAACAAGTGCCATTTTCAGAACAGAAAGAATATTATCAGGTGTTTACAGGAGAGGATGGAATCTGCCCAACCTTTCAGCTGTTTGCCAAAAAAAGCCTTTATGTTGTTCAAGAGCAGCATCTCAAGTTCTAATCCCTGAGAATGGGGCTTTAAGAACTAGGACCCTCATCACGGATCAGCAGGCTGAGTTCTGAAGAGGACCTTACCTGTGCCATTTGAAGAACCACACTGCTTGTCTTCAACCTTAGAGATTTCAGCAAAGTCTTTGTACTCCAATGACTTCTGAGTCAGTAGAGTTGGGGACAGTCACCATTCTGTCCCTTGCAAAGTTGGATAGTTACACACAATAACAAAAGGGTCATTTGACACAAGGCCACTTTCTTGCTCAGTTTGCATAGATTTTCTCAACTAGATTGTGCGGACAAGCAGGTAACCCCTGGGCACAGTTATTGCTATGTGTCCTGCAAGGGACACTCTGGCTCAACTTGGAAGTTCAAAACCCCTCTAAGCAAGGTCAACCCCAGGAGGATGCAGGCCTGTGTGTTGTTCTGAAGAGCACTGAGGTGGAGGTTCTCAGCACCCAGACAAGAGCAGGGACACAAGGGGCAGAGCGCTGATGGACTCAGCTCTGGCTTGCAGGGAGAGCAGTGTGTGCATTCCAGCCCTGCCCCTCCCTGTGCTGGCTGCCACCTTCCTTCCCAGCAGGGACAGCCCAGTGGCACCTTCTGCAGCTCCCTCTCTCTGCCACAAAACCTGCCAGAACCCTGGAGCACTTCTGGCCTGCTTGAATGTGCCAGGCAGCAAATGGGGCTGGGACAAGGCCCGCTCAGCTGTCCCTCCTTGGGTGGCAGAAACCTCAAAGCCTGGGGCAGGAGGGACAAGCTGGGCCCCCTCTGAGGCTCACAGTGAGCTCCCCACAGCCCCTTCCTTCTCCCAGGCCATTAATACTCTGACCACTTGGCTGGGACTGCTTCCTTGGGTCCCCCTCCACCAATACCATTTCAGCCTCTGGACCTGCTATTATTCTACTCCAGCTCTTTTTGCCACCAGGTACAACCAAGTGTCCTCCCAAAGTACAAGCCAGGGCCACAGACAGGACCAGATGGTGGAACAACTTTCCTTGGAGGAAAGGCCACGAGAGATAGCACTGGAGAAGAGAAGGTCCCAGGGAGAGCTTATTGTGGCATTTCAGTCCTTCAAGGGGACACATCTTTTTGCAGGGCCTGTTGCAATGGGACAAAGGGTCATGGTTTTCAAGTGGAAGAGGACAGATTCTGGTTACATCTAAGGAAGTCATTGTTTAGAATGAGGGTGCTGAAACACTGGCACAGGAAGTGGATGCCCCATCCCTGGTCTGGTGGGACAGGGCTCTGAGCAACCCGGTCTAGTTGAAGATGTCCCTGCTCGTTGCAGGGGGGTTGGACTAGATGCCACTTAAGGGACCCTTCCAAGCGTAATTATTCTGTGATGCTACTTATTTGTCATTTGAAAAGCACCAAGACTGGGGATTAGTAGCAGAGGAAGCCTCCTGATGCCTCTGCATTTAGCTGATGACAAAGCCCATCACTGGAGAGGTGTTTCACCTGCAGCAACTTCACCTTCAGCAGCTTCCTGGCCTTCCATCAACACTTCTCATTCCAGTTCAGGCAGGACTGCAGGAAGGAATGGAACACAGGCGACAGGTTTCTGGGAGTCTCCAGCTCGGGTGGCACATCCTTAGGCTGGGACAAAGGAAACACAAGACAGCCATTAACCATCCCTCCCCGAGGGGAAAGAGCTCCAGCACAGGCCAGTCCTTGCTTTCTGAGAGTTGACCTGCAAACTTGAAAATACATTGGCTTACTACAAGGAGCTGTGCTAGAACCTACTTTTAGAAATGTACTGGCTAATACATACTTGTGGCAGTACTAGAAGCAGTGACCTGCCCTGAAAGGCTCAGGTAAGCAGTGGGCACTGGTCCAAGTTTGAAAAGACTTCTGGCCTGCAGATCCCCTTGAAATGCTTTTCACAGTAATTCTCCAACGGGAGAATCCTGCTGCTGAAAAACTCCTGCCATTGGGAGATCCAGCTCCAAGGGAGTTCAAAGAGCACAGGAGGAATTCAAGCATTGTGGGAGGCCAAAACGGCCCATTTCTGCACTGGCACATGTCGCTTCTCCTGTGAGCAGATGTGCTCCAGGACACTTTTAGACGTGGGCCTTGGTGGGACTAGTTCAAGCTGATGTGACTGGGAGAAAGATATGGCTCAGGGGAGGAAGGCAGGGCTCTCTGACAGTATTTGCACCTTACCCGTGTAGGACCATCCACCATTTCTAGTGCTGTGATCCCAAGGGCCCAGATGTCCACTCTGGCATCATATCTGTCTCTTCTCAACATTTCTGCTGCCATATAGAAAGGAGTCCCGTGAACTGATGTCTGTTTCCTCTGCCCACGGAGAAGCCAAACACAGGAGCCAAAACCAACTGCAGACAAAAGAAACAGTGTTAAAACCAGTTTGAATTCTGAAAGCAAGCACAAGAATCCCCCACTCTCAGTCTGAGAGCACAGTGTTGAATCTAGCTGGAAGAGTGGCTGTGCTCTGTTTCCTCTGGAAGGGACATACCCAAACCAAAGGCACTCTTGACAGCCTCATCCTCTCCAGAGCTCTCTGCACATTGCAACTCTGCTCTCAGCTTACAGCAGTGGGCTGGGCACTCCCACCAGCACCACTTTTGGGGAACTGGCAGGCACTCAAAGGCAACCCCAGACCCTGCCTCCCAGGAACGCTGTGCCTGACCAAGAACACCTACTCAGTTTCACAGATCCATCCATTCCTAGAAGAATATTGTCACTTTTGATGTCTCTGTGAATCACTAGATTTGAATGAAGGAAGTCCAGTCTCAGTGCTTTCAGGCACTGAGATTAAACAAAGAAACACAAGGGGAAAAATTAATTAGGCTGATTTTATCGTACAAAAAAGGAAATGGCTCGAAAAGATCAAATTTCCAGGTGACACATCAATTGCAGACATACCTCAAGTGGCAAAGTTTGGAATAATAAATAAATTAAAATGAAATTAAACTAGAAAGGAAAGTACAAGCCAGGACCACAGACAGGACCAGATGGTGGAAGACCTTTCCTTGGAGGAAAGGCTCTGAGCAACCTGGTCTAGTTGAAGATGTCCCTGCTCATTGCAGGGGGGTTGGACTAGATGCCACTTAAAGGTCTCTTCCAAGCCAAATTATTCTGTGATGCTACTTATTTGTCATTTGAAAAGCACCAAGACTAGAGATTAGTAGCAGAGGAGGCCTCCTGATGCCTCTGAGTTTAGCTGATGACAAAGCCCATCCCTGGACAGCTGTTTCACCTGCAGCCACTTTACCTGCAGAAGCAGCCTGGAACGCCATTGGGGCCTCACATTCCAGTTCAGGCAAGAGTGCAGGAAGGAATGGAACACAGGTGACAAGTTTCTGGGAGGCTCCAGCTCGGGTGGCAGGTCCTTAGCCTTGGGACAAAGGAAACACAAGACAGCCATTAACCATCCCTCCCCGAGGGGAAGAGCTCCAGCACAGGCCAGTCCTTGCTTTCTGAGACTTGACCTGGGGCTTCTCCAGGAGCGTACTCAACATTAGGATAAAACAAATGCTGCTAAAATATTAGGAACTTGCAGCTCTGAATAACACCAAAGGCAGTGCTAACCAAAGCTTTCCTTCCTTCAGGCATTACTTCTGCAACAGCCACAGGTTCCTTCTCCACTTCTTCCTTTTCATTCTCCTGTCCAGAGTCAGAGGACTCGAGAGGACCACCCGAGAGAAGTGGGCAGGCGCCAGAAGGCGTGTCCCGAGATTTCCATAGAAATCCATACCACTCTGGGGTAGTTCCTGAATATGTAAAACCGTGCGATGGATATGGATGTCCTGCGGGGAGAAAACGGGAGCCGTGAGGGGGGAGCTCTCGCGCGTGTCAGGCGGAGTCATCCCCGCGCGTCCGGCAGCGTAATAAACAACGAGCGGCTTCATAGCGCCTGTGGCTCTTGAGTTTTACTAGCGTCGCCTTTTCCCGGCATCACTGAGGCCTCAGCTGAGATGGGGTGACCCCCAGGCTGAAGCAAAAACCGCTGCGGGCTGAAGCAGCGGGGCACAAGGACTGAGATGAGAATGGCTCTGGGCTTAGACAAAACCGGCTGCAGCTGAGGCGGGGGGGGGGCAGTTATGAGGCAGAAAGGGCTGTGGGCTGAGGCAAAACCGGCTGCGGATTGAGGGGAAAATTGGTGCGGGCTGAGAGGAAAACACCTGAGGGCTGAGGCAAGAACAGTTGCCGATGAGGCGGGGCGGCCCCCAGACTGAGGCAGCAGCGGCGACGGTTCTCAGCCTGGGCGGTGGGGCGGGGGGAAGAGGCCAGGCACTGAGCACAGTGGCGAGGAGTCTCCCTACAGCTCCCCGGCCCCACGCCGTCCCGCTCCCAACTTGAAGGAAGCCCCAGTTCCACCCCCACCCCCCCATCTTTCCGTTTTTCTTTTAATTTTTTCCTTCCCCAATTCCAAGCCATACCAAAACCCCCACCAATGGGGCTTCCCAGCTATGAATAACAACAAAAGTTAATTTAATAATGAAGTGGCTGCAAAGATCAGAGTAGATACTTGCCACCGCCCGGTGGGGAAGGAAACAGGGACGCGACACAGAACGGTCTGACAAGGCAGAAGGAAGGGGTGCAACAGCTATTTTATTAGGAGGAAGGAGGACTTATGTAGGGTTCAGGTGAGGGAGGTCCGATAACCGGGGCGGAGCATGGGACGGACATCTCAGGGTGCCCCAGGATTGGGGAGTAGGGAGAAGGAGGGAGGAACTTGGGAGGAGTCAGGTATCTGGGGCCAATGGGAGCTCACTCCGCACTGCGGCATTTTCTGGCCAATCAGTGTGGGATGAGCGGGAAAGCAGGGGAGAGTAAGGGAGAAAACAACTTTTGGTGGGAATAACTGGGGACAAGTTCAGACATGTCTGGGGTAGTACAAGTCAAGGGGATTGATACAGAGGTATATGTGTGGGTACATTAAACTGGCTTCAGAACTGGGTAAAAACATGGAAGTCCATAAGTTGGTGTTTTCCTCAAGCACCATTCAGGTCTCTGCAAGCTCGGAAACGCTGCCATTCTGTTTCTTGTTCCTCCACACATACGTTGGCTGTTTTCCAAGTCCTTCTTTACTCTGCCTCCTTTGCGAGTGGAGGCATATCAGTGTTGGGAAAGGAGACTTCTTAAGGTTGTGGTGCTGCAGCAGTGCCTGCCATTGCAGAGCTCTTGAGGATCTGTGGCAAGAATTAGTTTCTGTGAGAAAGGTGGCTTGCAGAGATGCCCTGAGATCATAGTTCAAATGCAAACCCTTGGGAAGATGCTGTTGGCCACCAGTTGGGCTCTTAAACTGTCTCTTGCTGGCCACTTCACAAAGTGAATGGACGAGAAGAAAAGACTGGATTTACACGAGTTCCTGGGCAGTTTTCTCTTCAATTTTTATGCATTTTTGAACTGTGCAGAGGGGCAGGTATCCCCAAGGGACAGTTTCTCCTGTCTCCTGCAAGGGACCCTGACTCAATTTGGAAGTTCAAAACCCCTTTTCCAGGTGTCAGTGGCTGGGCTGAAGCACCATGTCATGGCAGGGCTAGAGCCCTCACAATCTTCAGCCATGCATGGCAAACACTGTCTGCTCAGGAACTTGCAGCTCTGAATGACACCAAAGGCAGTGCTAACCAAAACTGGCACTTACTGATTTCATTCCTTCAGGCTTTGCTTTGACAACTTCTTTCTCTGCTTGCTCTTCTTTCCCCTCTTGTCCAGAAAGAGAGGGACCCAGCAGAGGTTCTGGTGCCTGTGTTGTGGATCTCCTGGCTGCATCAATCAGAGGAGCCATCTCATCAAGACTCTTGGATTTCTTTAAAAACGGATGCTGCACCCAAAACGAAAGAAAAACCAATAGAGCCATTACTTTCCAAACACAGATTCTCACAGGCTCCAGTGGGATTCCTCTGGTTACCAGCAATACACATCAGGAGGACTGAGGGCACCATCTACACCTCCAACTTCATGTCCAGGACCTTGCTATCACAGGCAAACATGGCCCATAAGGCCATTATTCAATTTCTCAAGGTGTCTGCAGCAAGGAGGTTTGCCTTGCCAGTGCTCGGGAATGCCACTTGCTGTCTCGGGCCTTTTCCATTTCAGAAAACTCAAAGGACTCCCTTAGGTTCCTCTTCTCTAAAGACTTGGGCTATTTTAGGTGTGAAAACTGATGAGGAGCATAAGCCCCTCCTCGGGAAATTCCCGTACCTCTAAGCAAGGTCAACCCCAGGAGGATGCAGGCCTGTGTGTTGTTCTGAAGAGCACTGAGGTGGAGGTTCTCAGCACCCAGACAAGAGCAGGGACACAAGGGGCAGAGCGCTGATGGACTCAGCTCTGGCTTGCAGGGAGAGCAGTGTGTGCATTCCAGCCCTGCCCCTCCCTGTGCTGGCTGCCACCTTCCTTCCCAGCAGGGACAGCCCAGTGGCACCTTCTGCAGCTCCCTCTCTCTGCCACAAAACCTGCCAGAACCCTGGAGCACTTCTGGCCTGCTTGAATGTGCCAGGCAGCAAATGGGGCTGGGACAAGGCCCGCTCAGCTGTCCCTCCTTGGGTGGCAGAAACCTCAAAGAGTGGGGCAGGAGGAACAAGCTGGACCCCCTCTGAGGCTCACAGTGAGCTCCCCACAGCCCCTTCCTTCTCCCAGGCCATTAATACTCTGACCACTTGGCTGGGACTGCTTCCTTGGGTCCCCCTCCACCAACACCATTTCAGCCTCTGGACCTTCTATTATTCTACTCCAGGTCTTTTGCCACCAGGTACAACCAAGTGTCCTCCCAAAGTACAAGCCAGGGCCACAGACAGGACCAGAAGGTGGAAGACTTTTCCTTGGAGGAAAGGCCATGAGAGATGGCACTGGAGAAGAGAAGGTCCCAGGGAGAGCTTATTGTGGCCTTGCAGTCCTTCAAGGGGACACATTTTTTCAAAGGGTCTGTTGCAATGGGACAAAGGGTCATGGTTTTCAAGTGGAAGAGGACAGATTCTGGTTACATCTAAGGAAGTCATTGTTTAGAATGAGGGTGCTGAAACACTGGCACAGGAAGTGGATGCCCCATCCCTGGTCAGGTGGGACAGGGCTCTGAGCAACCCGGGCTAGTTGAAGATGTGCCTGCTCATTGCTGGGGGGTTGGACTAGATGCCACTTATAGGACCCTTCCAAGCCAAATTATTCTAGGATGCTACTTAGTTGTCATTTGAAAAGCACCAAGAGTGGAGATTAGTAGGAGAGGAAGCCTCCTGATGCCTCTGAGTTTAGCTGATGACAAAGCTCATCCCTGGACAGCTGTTTCACCTGCAGCCACTTTACCTTCAGCAGCTTCTTGGCCGTCCATCGACGCTTCGCATTCCGTTTCAGGCAGGACTGCAGGAAGGAACGGAACACAGGCGACAGGTTTCTGGGAGTCTCCAGCTCCGGTGGCACATCCTTAGGCTGGGACAAAGGAAACACAAGACAGCCATTAACCATCCCTCCCTGAGGGGAAGAGCTCCAGCACAGGCCAGTCCTTGCTTTCTGAGACTTGACCTGGAGCTTCTCCAGGAGCCCTGATCAACATTTGAGCTTAAGGAAGCAGAGAATTTTCAGCATCCAGACCAGTCCTGCTAATTGCCTTCATCTCTTTTTGCTGCCTTCTGCAAGGCAAATGCAATCCAAAAGAAGTCTTGCATGAAAAGTCAGGGACCTTTTTCAGAAAGACTGGAAGACTGACATTTTCCATAATTGTTGCCTTCCTCAGGAATTAACTGTGCAGCATTTAACTTGGTTTCAGCTCTTAGTCATGGGGTTTTATCCCAGTATACCTTCCTGGCCTATTGCACACTCCTTTGGTGTAAGAGCGGGTCATTTCATTTTAGGGAATTAGCATCTACAACTGCAAACTTGAAAATACATTGGCTTACTACAAGGAGCTGTGCTAGAACCTACTTTTAGAAACTTACTGGCTAATACATACTTGTGGCAGTACTAGAAGCAGTGACCTGCCCTGAAAGGCTCAGGTAAGCAGTGGGCACTGGTCCCAGTTTGAAAAGACTTCTGGCCTGCAGATCCCCTTGAAATGCTTTTCACAGTAATTCTCCAACGGGAGAATCCTGCTGCTGAAAAACTCCTGCCATTGGGAGATCCAGCTCCAAGGGAGTTCAAAGAGCACAGGAGGAATTCAAGCATTGTGGGAGGCCAAAACGGCCCATTTCTGCACTGGCACATGTCGCTTCTCCTGTGAGCAGATGTGCTCCAGGACACTTTTAGACGTGGGCCTTGGTGGGACTAGTTCAAGCTGATGTGAGTGGGAGAAAGATATGGCTCAGGGGAGAAAGGCAGGGCTCTCTGACAGTATTTGCACCTTACCCGTGTAGGACCATCCACCATTTCTAGTGCTGTGATCCCAAGGGCCCAGATGTCCACTTTGGCATCATATCTGTCTCTTCTCAACATTTCTGATGCCATATAGAAAGGAGCTGCAAAAAATGACCTCCATGTCTTTCGCTGGGGCTTCAGCCAAGCACATAAGCCAAAATCAACTGCAGAAAACAGAAATAGTGTTAAAACCGGCTTGAATTATGAAAGCAAGCACAAGGATTCCCCACTCTCAGTCTGAGAGCACAGTGTTGAATCTAGCTGGAAGAGTGGCTGTGCTCTGTTTCCTCTGGAAGGGACATACCCAAACCAAAGGCACTCTTGACAGCCTCATCCTCTCTAGAGCTCTCTGCACATTGCAACTCTGCTCTCAGCTTACAGCAGTGGGCTGGGCACTCCCACCAGCACCACTTTTGGGGAACTGGCAGGCACTCAAAGGCAACCCCAGACCCTGCCTCCCAGGAACGCTGTGCCTGACCAAGAACACCTACTCAATCTCACAGATCCATCCATTCCTAGGAGAATATTGTCACTTTTGATGTCTCTGTGGATCACTCGATTTGAATGAAGGAAGTCCAGGGCTTTCAGGCACTGAAATTAAACAAAGAAATGAGAGAAAAAAATTAATTAGGCTGATTTTTTCCAACAATAAAGGAAATGGCTCTAAAAGATCAAATTTCCAGGTGACACAACAATTGCAGACATACCTCAAGTGGCAAAGTTTGGAATAATAAATAAAATAAAATGAAATTAAACTAGAAAGGAAAGTACAACAACATTATAGGAGTATAATAACAGAGTACAAGAAATGCAGTGAGACTGGCAGGCCGTTCACTTGGATGCTCTTTTCTTCTCCACATCATAACAGCAACGCAGAAACAAAGCTCTGAACAGGAAATCACACCTGCTCTTACCACCTTTTGCAAAGAACCATCCTGTCCAAGCTGTCAGAAGCAAGGGCAGCATCCCTTACCTCCCAACTGATAGAGGCTATCATCTCTTCCTCAAGAGCTTGTTTCGAAATGACATCGCCTAAGGTGCATCCCTCCACATATTCCGTCACCAGCCAGAGTTCTTCATTGAAAAGGTAGCTGAAAGAAGAAACCCACAGCATGGAGATGAATGGGCCCAGCTAAATGACCTTATGGGAAAGACTGCAGTTGAGTTTTCTTGCCAGGTCACTTGTAAATGAAGAGAGAATCTGAGCAGGCTAAATGAGAAAGGCTCATCTGTGAAAAAGGAGATGTCTTAGATGGCAAGCAAGGCAAAAATGCAGTTTAGTGACAGCAGAGAGAAATCTGGAACCAGGACATTGCCATCAGTTGCTTCATCATCTTAACTCATCCCTTCCAGCCTGAACTCCAGGAAGCAGGCAACACAGACTTCTCCACGGGAGGAGAGTGTGTACCACTGAGGGCAGATGTTGGTCAACCCTTGGAAAGCATTGCATAAAGTGCATTCAGAAACAGGGAAAACCATTTAAAACCTGGCACATTGTGTGGTTGTGCAAACAAGAGCCTAGTCTTCCTGGCATCCACAGCAACAGAAAGTAGAGGGAAAACCCCAAGGGCAATAATTTCTAGGAGGGTTTATCAGCACGTATCACTAAGGCAAAGAAAAGATGATCAGTTTGAAAAAAACCAGACCCCAAAAGAACAGGGAGGTAGTGAACTGAAGGGCTGTGGCTTTAGGAAGACATGGCAGATGGAGGTTTTGGAAGACACGCTTCAAACTACCTATACCAGAAAAGGCCAAGGCAGACACAAGGCAAGCTCCTCCCTGAAGGAGCTAAGAGACCTGTGCCCTGCACCTCCCATCCACTGCAGGTGGAGGAGTTGAGAAATAATGAAGAGCTCCATGTTCTTCCAGTGACCAAAGTGGCTTTTTAGCCCTTGGCTTGCAGTATGTCAATGATGTGATAATCCCAGAACCACTCACCTGTCTATATAGCGAATGATATTGGGGTGTCTCATTCTCTTTAGGACCGTAACTTCATTTACAACTTTTTCGCTTTGATGCTTTTGGTCTCCAAGAAAAATCTTCTTGATGGCCACCTAAAAGGAGATTGAAAGCCATAGACTTGAGAAGTCTGTTGCACAGGACCACAACGCACATGGAGCAGGTGTCTTTGGAATGATGGAGCCAGGGTGGGCCAAACTGCCTGGGATTAGACACCAGAGCTTCTTAACTGACAGGACAAGAGGCGATTCCTCCACTCGCCCTTGTGTGCCAGTTACAGGACACATGGCTATAGACATTTTGCCTTGTAAACTCTGGACAAATCAATCCATACAATCCATCAACTCCAAACAATCAATCCATAATGGAGGAAATCCCATCCTAAAAGGTCATGGAGGTTTCCAAAAAAAAAAAAAATACAATCCCAGAACTTTGTAACATGTTGAAGTTGGATTTTGCAACTCTAAAGAACGTTTTTAACCCAGTTCCTATTTGCAGTTCTTTTCTGGCTTTGAAAAGGAATAACCCATTCTAGGGTATTTTATGGATGTGGCCAGGGTTATGAGCAGCGCTCAGGGCCTTTAGATCCCTTGCAGACTCCTGTGTAAGTGCACTTCCCAAGTGCAGCACTGCAGCTGGGTAAGGAGCCACCAAGTAGCTGATGCATTAGCATAGTCAGTAAATAAGTCTGAGCAAAGGTGTCCTTCTCTGAAAGATACCCCTGCCCTCCTTGTGTTCTTTTGGGGACTTAATAAGGACAAGGTCTGTCCAAACCGTGTCTTGCAGGCTGACACTTGTCTGCCCTCAGAGGAACAGTCTCTGCAGCAAAGATCTCGTGGCCACCCAGAGCTGTGGCCACAGCTCCCAGCGGAGGGGAAAGCACTCGAGAGCTGCACAATCTGCCGGGGGTGCTGGCCCTTACCTGTCCTCCTGTGGCAATGTCAACTCCTCGGAAAACAGTTCCAAAAGCCCTAGAAACAGAGCAGCAACCAAGAAAGGAGAAGGCGTTTAGGCCCTGGGTGAGAAACCAGCCCAGAGAGCAGAGCTCTGCTGCCCAGAGTGTTTATAAAACACTCGGCTTCAGCAGCAGCCCAGCAGCCCAGCAGCCCAGCAGCCCTCTGCCATGCAGGGTGGCCAGGAGAAAACATAGGACATACTCAACGTCCTGCTCCTTGTTACAGGCAAGAGACTGCCAGCATTGAGTTGTCTTTGACAATGCCTTCTGACCACAGTTATTAAATACTGATCAGGACTGACAGACAGGAGGATGTAAGCCCAGTGTCTGCCCATGTTTGCAGCTTGCCCGACTGCATGCTTGATAGGACACCAGCAAAATCCCTGGCCCATGGTTTTGTGGAAGTAGCTGAGATTGGACTTACCCTTGGCCAATTATCTGCTGTACAGTGTATTTCTTCGCAGGGTCCCCCTCACTCACAATGCCCTCTGAAAGAAACAACATGAAAGATGCTCGTGTGAAACAGAGATACCACCTTGCAGCAGATCCGAAAGGCAGCCCCACTGTGCGGGGCTGTGAGCCCTTTGTAGTCAGATGGCAACAACAATCACAAGAGCAACAGAGGCAGCTCTGAAGCACAGATGGCTCCACAAACACTCTGTTCCTTTAGTACAGCTAAAGTTGACATGCATACCATGGACTGCTCTACCAGAAGTGAAATACATGATACGTACTGAGATCGGCGAGGTAAATACTTGTTAGTGAGGATATCAGTTGTGGCTGGTCTGAGCTTTTTCTCCCTGTGCTGGTTTCCCCAGAGCTTTTCTTCCCAGTGTTTGTTTTCTGTGTGCATTTTTTCCCAGTGCCTCTTTTGCCAGTGCTTGTGCTTGGCATTTCAGTGTCGGGCAAGCAGTCTTCTTTAGGTTGTGGTGCTGCAGCAACACCTGCCATTGCAGAGCTCTTGAGGATCTGTGGCAAGAATTAGTTTCTGTCAGAAAGGTGGCTTGCAGAGCTGCCCTGAGATCATAGTTCAAATGCAAACCCTTGGGAAGATGCTGTTGGCCACAAGTCAGGCTCTTAAACTGTCTCTTGCTGCCCACTTCACAAAGTGAATGGACGAGAAGAAAAGACTGGATTTACACGAGTTCCTGGGCAGTTTTCTCTTCAATTTTCATGCATTTTCTCAACTAGGTCGTGCAGAGGGGCAACTACCCTCAAGGGCACAGTTATTGCTGTGTGTCCTGCAAGGGACACTCTGACTCAACTTGGAAGTTCAAAACCCCTTTTCCAGGTGTCAGTGGCTGGGCTGAAGCACCATGTCATGGCAGGGCTAGAGCCCTCACACTCTTCAGCCACAGAAAGCAAGCGCTGTCTGCTCAGGAACTTGCAGCTCTGATTGACACCAAAAGCAGTGCTAATGTACTCTGGCACTTACTGATTTCACTCCTTCAGGCTTTGCTTTGACAACTTTCTTCTCTACTTGCTCTTCTTTCCCCTCTTGTCCAGAAAGAGAGGGAGCCAGCAGAGGTTCTGGTGCCGCTGTTCTGGGTCTCCTGGCTGCCTCAATCAAGGGAGCCATCTCGACAAGACTCTTGGATTTTTTTAAAAACCGATGCTGCACCGAAAAACCAAAGAAGAACAAAAGGAGCCATTACTTTCCAAATGCAGTTTCTCACAGGCTCCAGTGGGATTCCTCTGGTTACCAGCAATACACATCAGGAGGACGTAGGGAACTATCTAGACCTCCATCTTTCCTCTGAGGAAAGGCCAAGACAGATGGCACTGGAGAAGAGAAGGTCCCAGGGAGAGCTTATTGTGGCCTTTCAATCCTTCAAGGGGACACATTTTCTCAAAGGGCATGGTTGCAATGGGACAAAGGGTCATGGTTTTCAAGTGGAAAACGATAGATTCTGGTTACATCTAAGGAAGTCATTGTTTAGAATGAGGGTGCTGAAACACTGGCACAGGAAGTGGATGCCCCATCCCTGGTCAGGTGGGACAGGGCTCTGAGCAACCCGGGCTAGTTGAAGATGTCCCTGCTCGTTGCAGGGGGGTTGGACTAGATGCCACTTAAAGGACCCTTCCAAGCCAAACTATTCTAGGATGCTACTTAGTTGTCATTTGAAAAGCACCAAGAGTGGAGATTAGTAGGAGAGGAAGCCTCCTGATGCCTCTGAGTTTAGCTGATGACAAAGCCCATCCCTGGACAGCTGTTTCACCTGCAGCCACTTTACCTTCAGCAGCTTCCTGGCCGTCCATCGACGTTTCGCATTCCGTTTCAGGCAGGACTGCAGGAAGGAACGGAACACAGGCGACAGGTTTCTGCGAGTTTTCAGCTGGGGTGGCACGTCCTTAGGCTTGGGACAAAGGAAACACAAGACAGCCATTAAGCATCCCTCCCCAAGAGGAAGAGCTCCAGCACAGGCCAGTCCTTGCTTTCTGAGACTTGACCTGGGGCTTCTCCAGGAGCCCTGATCAACATTTGAGCTTAAGGAAGCAGAGAATTTTCAGCATCCAGACCAGTCCTGCTAATTGCCTTCATCTCTTTTTGCTGCCTTCTGCAAGGCAAATGCAATCCAAAAGAAGTCTTGCATGAAAAGTCAGGGACTTTTTCAGAAAGACTGGAAGACTGACATTTTCCGTAATTGTTGCCTTCCTCAGGAATTAACTGTGCAGCATTTAACTTGATTTCAGCTCTTAGTCATGGGGTTTTATCCCAGTATACCTTCCTGGCCTATTGCACACTCCTTTGGTGTAAGAGCGGGTCATTTCATTTTAGGGAATTAGCATCTACAAGTGCAAACTTGAAAATACATTGGCTTACTACAAGGAGCTGTGCTAGAACCTACTTTTAGAAATGTACTGGCTAATACATACTTGTGGCAGTACTAGAAGCAGTGACCTGCCCTGAAAGGCTCAGGTAAGCAGTGGGCACTGGTCCAAGTTTGAAAAGACTTCTGGCCTGCAGATCCCCTTGAAATGCTTTTCACAGTAATTCTCCAACGGGAGAATCCTGCTGCTGAAAAACTCCTGCCATTGGGAGATCCAGCTCCAAGGGAGTTCAAAGAGCACAGGAGGAATTCAAGCATTGTGGGAGGCCAAAACGGCCCATTTCTGCACTGGCACATGTCGCTTCTCCTGTGAGCAGATGTGCTCCAGGACACTTTTAGACGTGGGCCTTGGTGGGACTAGTTCAAGCTGATGTGAGTGGGAGAAAGATATGGCTCAGGGGAGAAAGGCAGGGCTCTCTGACAGTATTTACACCTTACCTGTGTAGGACCATCCACCATTTCTAGTGCCATGATCCCAAGGGCCCAGATGTCCACTTTGGCACCATATATGTCTCCTCTCAACATTTCTGGTGCCATATAGAAAGCAGTCCCAACGACTGACCACCGTTTCTTCTGCCAGGGTGTAAGCCAAGCACAGAAGCCGAAATCAACTGCAGACAAAAACAAGGACTGTTAAATCCAGCTCAAATTATGAAAGCAAGCACAAGGATTCCCCACTCTCAGTCTGAGAGCACAGTGTTGAATCTAGCTGGAAGAGTGGCTGTGCTCTGTTTCCTCTGGAAGGGACATACCCAAACCAAAGGCACTCTTGACAGCCTCATCCTCTCTAGAGCTCTCTGCACATTGCAACTCTGCTCTCAGCTTACAGCAGTGGGCTGGGCACTCCCACCAGCACCACTTTTGGGGAACTGGCAGGCACTCAAAGGCAACCCCAGACCCTGCCTCCCAGGAACGCTGTGCCTGACCAAGAACACCTACTCAGTTTCACAGATCCATCCATTCCTAGAAGAATATTGTCACTTTTGATGTCTCTGTGAATCACTAGATTTGAATGAAGGAAGTCCAGGGCTTTCAGGCACTGAGATTAAACAAAGAAATGAGAGAAAAAAATTAATTAGGCTGATTTTTTTCCAACAAAAAAGGAAATGGCTCTAAAAGATCAAATTTCCAGGTGACACATCAATTGCAGACATACCTCAAGTGGCAAAGTTTGGAATAATAAATAAAATAAAATGAAATTAAACTAGAAAGGAAAGTACAACAACATTATAGGAGTATAATAACAGAGTACAGGAAATGCAGTGAGACTGGCAGGCCGTTCACTTGGATGCTCTTTTCTTCTCCACATCATAACAGCAACGCAGAAACAAAGCTCTGAACAGGAAATCACACCTGTTCTTACCACCTTTTGCAAAGAACCATCCTGTCCAAGCTGTCAGAAGCAAGGGCAGCATCCCTTACCTCCCGACTGATGGAGGCTATCATCTCTTCCTCAAGAGCTTGAATGGAAACCACAGCAGCTAAGGTGCATCCCTCCACATATTCCATCACCAGCCAGAGTTCTTCATTGAAAAGGTAGCTGAAAGAAGAAACCCACAGCATGGAGATGAATGGGCCCAGCTAAATGACCTTATGGGAAAGACTGCAGTTGAGTTTTCTTGCCAGGTCACTTGTAAATGAAGAGAGAATCTGAGCAGGCTAAATGAGAAAGGCTCATCTGTGAAAAAGGAGATGTCTTAGATGGCAAGCAAGGCAAAAATGCAGTTTAGTGACAGCAGAGAGAAATCTGGAACCAGGACATTGCCATCAGCTGCTTCATCATCTTAACTCCTCCCTTCCAGCCTGAACTCCAGGAAGCAGGCAACACAGACTTCTCCACGGGAGGAGAGTGTGCACCACTGAGGGCAGATGTTGGTCAACCCCTTGGAAAGCATTGCATAAAGTGCATTCAGAAACAGGGAAAACCATTTAAAACCTGGCACATTGAGTGGTTGTGCAAACAAGAGCCTAGTCTTCCTGGCATCCACAGCAACAGAAAGTAGAGGGAAAACCCCAAGGGCAATAATTTCTAGGAGGGTTTATCAGCACGTATCACTAAGGCACAGAAAAGATGATCAGTTTGAAAAAAACCAGACCCCAAAAGAACAGGGAGGTAGTGAACTGAAGGGCTGTGGCTTTAGGAAGACATGGCAGATGGAGGTTTTGGAAGACACGCTTCAAACTACCTATACCAGAAAAGGCCAAGGCAGACACAAGGCAAGCTCCTCCCTGAAGGAGCTAAGAGACCTGTGCCCTGCACCTCCCATCCACTGCAGGTGGAGGAGTTGAGAAATAATGAAGAGCTCCATGTTCTTCCAGTGACCAAAGTGGCTTTTTAGCCTTTGGCTTGCAGTGTGTCAATGATGTGATAATCCCAGAACCACTCACCTGTCTATATAGCGAATGATATTGGGGTGCCTCACACTCTTCAGGACTGCAACCTCAGTTACAACAAGCTCCCTTTTGTTCTTTCTGTCGAGAACAAAAATCTTCTTGATGGCCACCTAAAGGGAGATTAAAAGCCACAGACTTGAGAAGTCTGTTGCACAGGACCACAACGCACATGGAGCAGGTGTCTTTGGAATGATGGAGCCAGGGTGGGCCAAACTGCCTGGGATTAGACACCAGAGCTTCTTAACTGACAGGACACGAGGCGATTCCTCCACTTGCCCTTGTGTGCCAGTTACAGGACACATGGCTATAGACATTTTGCCTTGTAAACTCTGGACAAATGGTCTCCAAACAATCAATCCATAATGGAGGAAATCCCGTCCTAAAAGGTCATGGAAGTTTCACAAAAAAAAAATACAATCCCAGAACTTTGTAACATGTTGAAGTTGGATTTTGCTACTCTAAGGAATGTTTTTAACCCAGTTCCTATTTGCAGTTCTTTTCTGGCTTTGAAAAGGAATAACCCATTCTAGGGTATTTTATGGGTGTGGCCGGGGTTATGAGCAGTGCTCAGGGCCTTTAGATCCCTTGCAGACTCCTGTGTAAGTGCACTTCCCAAGTGCAGCACTGCAGCTGGGTAAGGAGCCACCAAGTAGCTGATGCATTAGCATAGTCAGTAAATAAGTCTGAGCAAAGGTGTCCTTCTCTGAAAGATACCCCTGCCCTCCTTGCCTTCTTTTGGGGACTTAATAAGGACAAGGCAAAGATCTCGTGGCCACCCAGAGCTGTGGCCACAGCTCCCAGCGGAGGGGAAAGCACTCGAGAGCTGCACAATCTGCCAGGGGTGCTGGCCCTTACCTGTCCTCCTGTGGCAATGTCAACTCCTCGGAAAACTGTTCCAAAAGTCCTAGAAACAGAGCAGCAGCCAAGAAAGGAGAAGGCGTTTAGGCCCTGGGTGAGAAAGCCAGCCCAGAGAGCAGAGCTCTGCTGCCCAGAGTGTTTATAAAACACTCGGCTTCAGCAGCAGCCCAGCAGCCCAGCAGCCCAGCAGCCCAGCAGCCCTCTGCCATGCAGGGTGGCCAGGAGAAAACATAGGACATACTCCATGTCCTGCTCCTTGTTACAGGCAAGAGACTGCCAGCATTGAGTTGTCTTTGACAATGCCTTCTGACCACAGTTATTAAATACTGATCAGGACTGACAGACAGGAGGATGTAAGCCCAGTGTCTGCCCATGTTTGCAGCTTGCCCGACTGCATGCTTGATAGGACACCAGCAAAATCCCTGGCCCATGGTTTTGTGGAAGTAGCTGAGATTGGACTTACCCTTGGCCAATTATCTGCTGTACAGTGTATTTCTTCGCAGGGTTCTCCTCACTCACATACTGCTCTGAAAGAAACAACATGAAAGATGCTCGTGTGAAACAGAGATACCACCTTGCAGCAGATCCAAAAGGCAGCCTCACTGTGCGGGGCTGTGAGCCCTTTGTAGTCAGCTGGTAACAACAACAACAACAACAACAACAACAAACAACAATAACCACAACAGCAGAGGCAGCTCCGAAGCACAGGTGGCTCCACAAAGACTGATTTTCCACAGTCTTTTGAGGGTTTACCTTGACAGGAAACCAAGTCCATGGAGGAATGCTCAGAGGAGACAAAAATCAGAAAAAAACAGGCACCAATGCAAGAGTTTGTTGTCTACAAACATTAAGGAGAGCTGGTGCAACAGAGCCCTATTTTCTTGGAGAGAAACACTCCGTGTGATTCAGCAGAAGGAACAGCCACAGTACTCTGTTGCTTCCTCTCTTCCTTTAGTAGAACTAAAGCTGACATGCATACCATGGACTGCTGTACCAGCCAGGAAATACATGATACGTACTGAGTTCAGCAAGGAAAAGTCGTGTTAGTGGGGACAGCTTTGGCGGCTGGTCCGTGATTTTCTTTGGAATGCTCTTCTTCCGAGTGTCTCCTTTCCCGGTGCTTGTGCTTGGCATTTCAGTGTTGGCAAAGGTGACTTCTTCAGGTTGTGGTGCTGCAGCAACAGCTGCCATTGCAGAGCTCTTGAGGATCTGTGGCAAGAATTAGTTTATGTCAGAAAGGTGGCTTGCAGAGCTGCCCTGAGATCCTAGTCAAATGCAAACCCTTCGGAAGACTTGGCCACAAGTCAGGCTCTTAAACTGTCTCTTGCTGCCCACTTCACAAAGTGAATGGACGAGAAGAAAAGACTGGATTTACACGAGTTCCTGGGCAGTTTTCTCTTCAATTTTCATGCATTTTCTCAACTAGGTCGTGCAGAGGGGCAACTACCCTCAAGGGCACAGTTATTGCTGTGTGTCCTGCAAGGGACACTCTGACTCAACTTGGAAGTTCAAAACCCCTTTTCCAGGTGTCAGTGGCTGGGCTGAAGCACCATGTCATGGCAGCACTCCAGCCCTCACACTCTTCAGCCATGCATGGCAAGCACTGGCTGCTCAGGAACTTGCAGCTCTGAATGACACCAAAGGCAGTGCTAACCAAAACTGGCACTTACTGATTTCATTCCTTCAGGCTTTGCTCTGATGTTTTCCTTCTCTGCTTGCTTTTCCTTACTCTCTTGTCCAGAAACAGAGGGAGCCAGCAGAGGTTCTGTTGATGGTGTCGTGAACCTCTCTGTAAGGAATCTCCTGACTGCATCGAGCAGAGGCCTCATGTTGTTGAGACTACCGGATTTTTCTAAAAATGGATGCTGCCCAAAGGAAAAAACAAAGAAAGAAAGGAGCCATTACTTTCCAAATGCAGTTTCCCACAGGCTCCAGCAGGATCCCTCTGGTTACCAGCAATACACATCAGGAGGACTGAGGGCACCATCTACACCTCCAACTTCATGTCCAGGACCTTGCTATCACAGGCAAACATGGCCCATAAGGCCATTATTCAATTTCTCAAGGTGTCTGCAGCAAGGAGGTTTGCCTTGCCAGTGCTCGGGAATGCCACTTGCTGTCTCGGGCCTTTTTCCATTTCAGAAACCTCAAAGGACTCCCTTAGGTTCCTCTTCTCTAAAGACTTGGGCTATTTTAGGTGTGAAAACTGATGAGGAGCATAAGCCCCTCCTCGGGAAATTCCCGTACCTCTAAGCAAGGTCAATCCCAGGAGAATGCAGGCTTGTGTATTGTTCTGAAGAGCACTGAGGTGGAGGTTCTCAGCACCCAGACAAGAGCAGGGACACAAGGGGCAGAGCGCTGATGGACTCAGCTCTGGCTTGCAGGGAGAGCAGTGTGTGCATTCCAGCCCTGCCCCTCCCTGTGCTGGCTGCCACCTTCCTTCCCAGCAGGGACAGCCCAGTGGCACCTTCTGCAGCTCCCTCTCTCTGCCACAAAACCTGCCAGAACCCTGGAGCACTTCTGGCCTGCTTGAATGTGCCAGGCAGCAAATGGGGCTGGGACAAGGCCCGCTCAGCTGTCCCTCCTTGGGTGGCAGAAACCTCAAAGAGTGGGGCAGGAGGGACAGCTGTTTCACCTGCAGCCACTTTACCTTCAGTAGCTGCTCGGCCGTCCATCGGCGCTTCTCATTCCGTTTCAGACAAGACTGCAGGAAGGAACGGAACACAGGCGACAGGTTTCTGGGAGTTTTCAGCTGGGGTGGCTTGTGCTTAGGCTGGGACAAAAGACACAAGGCAGCCATTAACCATCCCTCCCCGAGGGGAAGAGCTCCAGCACAGGCCAGTCCTTGCTTTCTGAGACTTGACCTGGGGCTTCTCCAGGAGCCCTGATCAACATTTGAGCTTAAGGAAGCAGAGAATTTTCAGCATCCAGACCAGTCCTGCTAATTGCCTTCATCTCTTTTTGCTGCCTTCTGCAAGGCAAATGCAATCCAAAAGAAGTCTTCCAAGAAAAGTCAGGGACCTTTTTCAGAAAGACTGGAAGACTGACATTTTCCCTAATTGTTGCCTTCCTCAGGAATTAACTGTGCAGCATTTAACTTGGTTTCAGCTGTTAGTTCATGGGGTTTTATCCCAGTATACCTTCCTGGCCTATTGCACACTCCTTTGGTGTAAGAGCGGGTCATTTCATTTTAGGGAATTAGCATCTACAAGTGCAAACTTGAAAATACATTGGCTTACTACAAGGAGCTGTGCTAGAACCTACTTTTAGAAATGTACTGGCTAATACATACTTGTGGCAGTACTAGAAGCAGTGACCTGCCCTGAAAGGCTCAGGTAAGCAGTGGGCACTGGTCCAAGTTTGAAAAGACTTCTGGCCTGCAGATCGCCTTGAAATGCTTTTCACAGTAATTCTCCAACGGGAGAATCCTGCTGCTGAAAAACTCCTGCCATTGGGAGATCCAGCTCCAAGGGAGTTCAAAGAGCACAGGAGGAATTCAAGCATTGTGGGAGGCCAAAACGGCCCATTTCTGCACTGGCACATGTCGCTTCTCCTGTGAGCAGATGTGCTCCAGGACACTTTTAGACGTGGGCCTTGGGGGGACTAGTTCAAGCTGATGTGAGTGGGAGAAAGATATGGCTCAGGGGAGGAAGGCAGGGCTCTCTGACAGTATTTGCACCTTACCCGTGTAGGACCATCCACCATTTCTAGTGCTGTGATCCCAAGGGCCCAGATGTCCACTCTGGCATCATATTTGTCTCCTGCCAACATTTCTGGTGCCATATAGAACGGAGTCCCAATGAAAGATCTCCGTTTCGTCTCCCAGGGCTTCAGCCAAGCACATAAGCCAAAATCAACTGCAGACAAAAACAAGGACTGTTAAAACCAGCTTGAATTATGAAAGCAAGCACAAGAATTCCCCACTCTCAGTCTGAGAGCACAGTGTTGAATCTAGCTGGAAGAGTGGCTGTGCTCTGTTTCCTCTGGAAGGGACATACCCAAACCAAAGGCACTCTTGACAGCCTCATCCTCTCTAGAGCTCTCTGCACATTGCAACTCTGCTCTCAGCTTACAGCAGTGGGCTGGGCACTCCCACCAGCACCACTTTTGGGGAACTGGCAGGCACTCAAAGGCAACCCCAGACCCTGCCTCCCAGGAACGCTGTGCCTGACCAAGAACACCTACTCAGTTTCACAGATCCATCCATTCCTAGAAGAATATTGTCACTTTTGATGTCTCTGTGGATCACTCGATTTGAATGAAGGAAGTCCAGGGCTTTCAGGCACTGAGATTAAACAAAGAAATGAGAGAAAAAAATTAATTAGGCTGATTTTTTCCAACAATAAAGGAAATGGCTCTAAAAGATCAAATTTCCAGGTGACACAACAATTGCAGACATACCTCAAGTGGCAAAGTTTGGAATAATAAATAAAATAAAATGAAATTAAACTAGAAAGGAAAGTACAACAACATTATAGGAGTATAATAACAGAGTACAGGAAATGCAGTGAGACTGGCAGGCCGTTCACTTGGATGCTCTTTTCTTCTCCACATCATAACAGCAACGCAGAAACAAAGCTCTGAACAGGAAATCACTCCTGTTCTTACCACCTTTTGCAAAGAACCATCCTGTCCAAGCTGTCAGAAGCAAGGGCAGCATCCCTTACCTCCCGACTGATGGAGGCTATCATCTCTTCCTCAAGAGCTTGAATGGAAACCACAGCACCTAAGGTGAATCCCTCCACATATTCCATCACCAGCCAGAGTTCTTCATTGAAAAGGTAGCTGAAAGAAGAAACCCACAGCATGGAGATGAATGGGCCCAGCTAAATGACCTTATGGGAAAGACTGCAGTTGAGTTTTCTTGCCAGGTCACTTGTAAATGAAGAGAGAATCTGAGCAGGCTAAATGAGAAAGGCTCATCTGTGAAAAAGGAGATGTCCTAGATGGCAAGCAAGGCAAAAATGCAGTTTAGTGACAGCAGAGAGAAATCTGGAACCAGGACATTGCCATCAGCTGCTTCATCATCTTAACTCCTCCCTTCCAGCCTGAACTCCAGGAAGCAGGCAACACAGACTTCTCCACGGGAGGAGAGTGTGCACCACTGAGGGCAGATGTTGGTCAACCCCTTGGAAAGCATTGCATAAAGTGCATTCAGAAACAGGGAAAACCATTTAAAACCTGGCACATTGTGTGGTTGTGCAAACAAGAGCCTAGTCTTCCTGGCATCCACAGCAACAGAAAGTAGAGGGAAAACCCCAAGGGCAATAATTTCTAGGAGGGTTTATCAGCACGTATCATTAAGGCACAGAAAAGATGGTCAGTTTGAAAAAACCAGACCCCAAAAGAACAGGGAGTTAGTGAACTGAAGGGCTGTGGCTTTAGGAAGACATGGCAGATGGAGGTTTTGGAAGACACGCTTCAAACTACCTATACCAGAAAAGGCCAAGGCAGACACAAGGCACATGTGAACCTCGATGTGATAATCCCAGAACCACTCACCTGTCTATATAGCGAATGATATTGGGATGCCTCATGCTACTCAAGAGTGAAACCTCAGTTAAAATTATCTCTCTTGCGTACTTTCTCTTGGAAAGACACATCATCTTGATGGCCACCTAAAAGGAGATTGAAAGCCATAGACTTGAGAAGTCTGTTGCACGGGACCACAACGCACATGGAGCAGGTGTCTTTGGAATGATGGAGCCAGGCTGGGCCAAACTGCCTGGGATTAGACACCAGAGCTTCTTAACTGACAGGACAAGAGGCGATTCCTCCACTCGCCCTTGTGTGCCAGTTACAGGACACATGGCTATAGACATTTTGCCTTGTAAACTCTGGACAAATGGTCTCCAAACAATCAATCCATAATGGAGGAAATCCCATCCTGAAAGGTCATGGAGGTTTCAGAAAAAAAAAAAAATACAATCCCAGAACTTTGTAACATGTTGAAGTTGGATTTTGCAACTGCAAAGAACGTTTTTAATCCAGTTCCTATTTTCAATTCTTTTCTGGGTTTGAAAAGGAATAACCCATTCTAGGGTATTTTATGGATGTGGCCGGGGTTATGAGCAGCGCTCAGGGCCTTTAGATCCCTTGCAGACTCCTGTGTAAGTGCACTTCCCAAGTGCAGCACTGCAGCTGGGTAAGGAGCCACCAAGTAGCTGATGCATTAGCATAGTCAGTAAATAAGTCTGAGCAAAGGTGTCCTTCTCTGAAAGATACCCCTGCCCTCCTTGCCTTCTTTTGGGGACTTAATAAGGACAAGGTCTGTCCAAACCCTGTCTTGCAGGCTGACACTTGTCTGCCCTCAGAGGAACAGTCTCTGCAGCAAAGATCTCGTGGCCACCCAGAGCTGTGGCCACAGCTCCCAGCGGAGGGGAAAGCACTCGAGAGCTGCACAATCTGCCGGGGGTGCTGGCCCTTACCTGTCCTCCTGTGGCGATGTCAACTCCTCGGAAAACTGTTCCACAAGACCTAGAAACAGCAGCAGCCAAGAAAGGAGAAGGCGTTTAGGCCCTGGGTGAGAAAGCCAGCCCAGAGAGCAGAGCTCTGCTGCCCAGAGTGTTTATAAAACACTCGGCTTCAGCAGCAGCCCAGCAGCCCAGCAGCCCAGCAGCCCTCTGCCATGCAGGGTGGCCAGGAGAAAACATAGGACATACTCCATGTCCTGCTCCTTGTTACAGGCAAGAGACTGCCAGCATTGAGTTGTCTTTGACAATGCCTTCTGACCACAGTTATTAAATACTGATCAGGACTGACAGACAGGAGGATGTAAGCCCAGTGTCTGCCCATGTTTGCAGCTTGCCCGACTGCATGCTTGATAGGACACCAGCAAAATCCCTGGCCCATGGTTTTGTGGAAGTAGCTGAGATTGGACTTACCCTTGGCCAATTATCTGCTGTACAGTGTATTTCTTCGTAGGGTTCTCCTCACTCACAATGCCCTCTGAAAGAAACAACATGAAAGATGCTCATGTGAAACAGAGATACCACCTTGCAGCAGATCCGAAAGGCAGCCCCACTGTGCGGGGCTGTGAGCCCTTTGTAGTCAGCTGGTAACAACAACAACAACAACAACAACAACAATAACCACAACAGCAGAGGCAGCTCCGAAGCACAGGTGGCTCCACAAAGACTGATTTTCCACAGTCTTTTGAGGGTTTACCTTGACAGGAAACTAAGCCCATGGAGAAATGCTCAGAGGAGACAGAAATCAGAAAAGAACAGGCACCAATGAAAGAATTTGTTGTCTATAAACATTAAGAAGAGCTGGTGCAACAGAGCCCTTATTTTCTTGGAGAGAAACACTCCGTGTGATTCGGCCAAAGGTTTAGTAGTTTTGAATGCACTAAGTTAAGTGCATTAAAGATTAAATTTTGACAATTAAATTGAGGTTTGGAATCTACTGTTGTGAACAAGTGCCATTTTCAGAACAGAAAGAATATTATCAGGTGTTTACAGGAGAGGATGGAATCTGCCCAACCTTTCAGCAGTTTGCCAAAAAAAAGGCCTTTATGTTGTTCAAGAGCAGCATCTCAAGTTCTAATCCCTGAGAATGGGGCTTTAAGAACAAGGACCCTCATCACTGATCACCAGGCTGAGTTCTGAAGAGGACCTTGCCTGTGCCATTTGAAGAACCACACTGCTTGTCTTCAACCTTAGAGATTTCGGCAAAGTCTCTGTACTGCAATGACTTGCGAGGAGTCAGGAGTCTAAAGAGAATTTAGGAACCCAAATATTCTCTTGGGTTAAGCCCTCTGCACACAGGAGTTCACTAGGTCATTCACTAGGTCAAAGCCTTCTGCTCAACCAGAAACCATCTCTGCCTTTGCCTGGAGCGTAGATGGAAGCTCAGGAAAACTGAATCCAGCCCCAGCTGCCCTCAGAGGCAGAAGGAACAGCCACAGTGCTCTGTTGCTTCCTCTCTTCCTTTAGTAGAACTAAAGCTGACATGCATACCATGGACTGCTGTACCAGCCAGGAAATACATGATACGTACTGAGGTCATCAAGGTAAAGTTGTGTTAGTGGGGACAGCGTTGGCGGCTGGTGCGGGATTTTCTTTGGAATCCTTTTCTTCGGAATGCTTTTCTTCCGAGTGTCTCCTTTCCCGGTGCTTGTGCTTGGCATTTCAGTGTTGGCAAAGGTGACTTTTTTAGGTTGTGGTTCTTCAGCAGCACCAGGCCTCTTGAGGATCTGTGGCAAGAATTAGTTTCTGTCAGAAAGGTGGCTTGCAGAGCTGCCCTGAGATCATATTTCAAATGCAAACCCTTGGGAAGATGCTGTTGGCCACAAGTCAGGCTCTTAAACTGTCTCTTGCTGCCCACTTCACAAAGTGAATGGACGAGAAGAAAAGACTGGATTTACACGAGTTCATGGGCAGTTTCCTCTTCAATTTTCATGCATTTTCTCAACTAGGTCGTGCAGAGGGGCAACTACCCTCTAGGGCACAGTTATTCCTATCTGTCTTGCAAGGGACACTCTGACTCAACTTGGAAGTTCAAAACCTCTTTTCCAGGTGTCAGTGGCTGGGCTGAAGCACCATGTCATGGCAGGGCTAGAGCCCTCACAATCTTCAGTCCCAAAGAGCAAGCGCTGTCTGCTCAGGAACTTGCAGCTCTGAATGACACCAAAGGTAGTGCTAACCAAAGCTGGCACTTACTGGTTTTATCTCTTCAGGCTTTACTTTTCCAACAGCCACAGGTTCCTTCTCCACTTCTTTCTCTTCAACCTCCTGTCCAGAATCAGAGGGGGGCAGAAGAGGTTCTGGTGCTGCTGTTGTGTTCTGGGGACAGTCAGTAGAGTCAGGGACAGTCACCATTCTGTCCCTTACAAGGTTGGATAGTTACACACAGTAACAAAAGGGTCATTTCACAAAAGGCCACTTTCTTGTTCAGTTTGCTTAGATTTTCTCAATTAGGCTATTCAGACGGGCAGGTAACCCCAGGGCACAGTTATTGCTATGTGTCCTGCCAGGGACACTGGCTCAACTTGGAAGTTCAAAACCCCTTTTCCAGGTGTCAGTGGCTGGGCTGAAGCACCATGTGATGGAAGGACTCCAGCCCTCACACTCTTCAGCCATGAAAAGCAAGCTTGCTCTCATCACAAGTTCTAAATTACACCAAAGACAATGCTAATGTAGTCTGGCACTTACTGATTTAATTTCTTCAGGCTCTGCAGCTCCAACAACAGCCACGGGTTCATCGTCCACTTGCTCTTCTTTACCCTCTTGTCCAGAAAGACAGGGAGCCAGCAGAGGTTCTGGTGCTGCTGTTGTGCCCTGGGGAAAGTCAGTAGGGTCAGGGACAGTCACCGTTCTGTCCCTTGCAAGGTTGGATAGTTACACACAATAACAAAAGGGTCATTTGACACAAGGCCACTTTCTTGTTCATTTTTCATGGTTTTCTGAAATAGGCCCTGTGGAGGGGCAGGTACATCCAAGGGACAGTTTCTCCTGTCTCCGAGGAATCCTGCACGGCAATCTAAAGACTAAACAGGAAGGGTCAAAATCCCTTTTCCAGGTGTCAGTGGCTGGGTAGAAGCACAGTGTCATGGAAGGACTCCAGCCCTCGCACAGTCTTCAGCCATGAAAAGCAAGCTTGCTCTCATCACAAGTTCTAAATTACACCAAAGGCAATGCTAATGTACTCTGGCACTTACTGATTTAATTTCTTCAGGCTCTGTGGCTCCAACAACAGCCACGGGTTCATTGTCCACTTGCTCTTCTTTACCCTCTTGTCCGGAAAGAGAGGGAGCCAGCAGAGGTTCTGGTGTCACGTTTGTGCCCTGGGGAGAGTCAGAAGATTCAGGGACAGTCACCATTCTGTCCCTTGCAAGGTTGGATAGTTAACACGCAATAACAAAAGGGTCATTTCACACAAGGGCCTGGCCAATTTCTTGTTCATGGATTTTTCTGAAATAGGCCCTGTGGAGGGGCAGGTACATCCAGGGGACAGTTTCTCCTGTCTCTGAGGAATCCTGCACAGCAATCTAAAGACTGAACAGGAAGGGTCAAAATCCCCTTTCCCAGGTGTCAGTGGCTGGGTAGAAGCACAGTGTCATGGAAGGACTCCAGCCCTCACACTCTTCAGCCAGGAAAAGCAAGCTCGCTCTGATCACAAGTTCTAAGTTACACCAAAGACAATGCTAATGTAGTCTGGCACTTACTGATTTAATTTCTTCAGGCTCTGCAGCTCCAACAACAGCCACGGGTTCATCGTCCACTTGCTCTTCTTTACCCTCTTGTCCAGAAAGACAGGGAGCCAGCAGAGGTTCTGGTACTGCTGTTGTGCCCTGGGGACAGTCAGTAGTGTCAGGGACAGTCACCGTTCTGTCCCTTGCAAGGTTGGATAGTTACACACAATAACAAAAGGGTCATTTCACACAAGGGCCTGGCCTGGACAATTTCTTGGGCTGAAGCACCATGTCATGGCAGCACTCCAGCCCTCACACTCTTCAGCCATGCATGGCAAGCACTGGCTGCTCAGGAACTTGCAGCTCTGAATGACACCAAAGGCAGTGCTAACCAAAACTGGCACTTACTGATTTCATTCCTTCAGGCTTTGCTCTGATGTTTTCCTTCTCTGCTTGCTCTTCCTTACTCTCTTGTCCAGAAACAGAGGGAGCCAGCAGAGGTTCTGTTGATGGTGTTGTGAACCTCTCTGTAAGGAATCTCCTGGCTGCATCGAGCAGAGGACTGTTGTTGGTGAGACTATCAGATTTTTCTAAAACTGGATGCTGCCCAAAGGAAAAAGCAAAGAAAGGAGCCATTACTTTCCAAATGCAGTTTCCCACAGGCTCCAGTGGGATTCCTCTGGTTACCAGCAATACACATCAGGAGGACTGAGGGCACCATCTACACCTCCAACTTCATGTCCAGGACCTTGCTATCACAGGCAAACATGGCCCATAAGACCATTATTCAATTTCTCAAGGTGTCTGCAGCAAGGAGGTTTGCCTTGCCAGTGCTCGGGAATGCCACTTGCTGTCTCGGGCCTTTTCCATTTCAGAAACCTCAAAGGACTCCCTTAGGTTCCTCTTCTCTAAAGACCTGGGCTATTTTAGGTGTGAAAACTGATGAGGAGCATAAGCCCCTCCTCAGGAAATTCCCGTACCTTTAAGCAAGGTCAACCCCAGGAGGATGCAGGCCTGTGTGTTGTTCTGAAGAGCATTGAGGTGGAGGTTCTCAGCACCCAGACAAGAGCAGGGACACAAGGGGCAGAGCGCTGATGGACTCAGCTCTGGCTTGCAGGGAGAGCAGTGTGTGCATTCCAGCCCTGCCCCTCCCTGTGCTGGCTGCCACCTTCCTTCCCAGCAGGGACAGCCCAGTGGCACCTTCTGCAGCTCCCTCTCTCTGCCACAAAACCTGCCAGAACCCTGGAGCACTTCTGGCCTGCTTGAATGTGCCAGGCAGCAAATGGGGCTGGGACAAGGCCCGCTCAGCTGTCCCTCCTTGGGTGGCAGAAACCTCAAAGAGTGGGGCAGGAGGGACAAGCTGGACCCCCTCTGAGGCTCGCAGTGAGCTCCCCACAGCCCCTTCCTTCTCCCAGGCCATTAATACTCTGACCACTTGGCTGGGACTGCTTCCTTGGGTCCCCCTCCACCAACACCATTTCAGCCTCTGGACCTGCTATTATTCTGCTCCAGCTCTTTTTGCCACCAAGTGTCCTCCCAAAGGACAAGCCAGGGCCACAGACAGGACCAGATGGTGGAACAACTTTCCTTGGAGGAAAGGCCACGAGAGATGGCACTGGAGAAGAGAAGGTCCCAGGGAGAGCTTATTGTGGCCTTTCAATCCTTCAAGGGGACATATTTTTTCAAAGGGCCTGTTACAATGGGACAAAGGGTCATGGTTTTCAAGTGGAAGAGGATAGATTCTGGTTACATCTAAGGAAGTCATTGTTTAGAATGAGGGTGCTGAAACACTGGCACAGGAAGTGCATAACCCATCCCTGGTCAGGTGGGACAGGGCTCTGAGCAACCCGGGCTAGTTGAAGATGTCCCTGCTCGTTGCAGGGGGGTTGGACTAGATGCCACTTAAAGGTCCCTTCCAAGCCAAACTATTCTAGGATGCTACTTAGTTGTCATTTGAAAAGCACCAAGACTGGGGATTAGTAGGAGAGGAGGCCTCCTGATGCCTCTGAGTTTAGCTGATGACAAAGCTCATCCCTGGAGAGGTGTTTCACCTGCAGCCACTTTGTCTGCAGAAGCTGCTTGGTAGGCCATTGGGGCCTCACATTCCCGTACAGGTAAGACTGCAGGAAGGATCGGAACATAGACGGCGGATTTCTGGGAGTCTCCAGCTGGGGTGGCACGTCCTTAGGATTGGGACAAAGGAAACACAAGACAGCCATTAACATGCACTTGGTCCTACGGGCCTCAGTTCTACAGTGCGTATGTGCCAGGCCAATTTAACTCTCTATCAAATAAGGGGAGTTGAAGCCCCTCCACAGTCCCAGCTGCCTCTCAGTGGCAGGGCATTACATCCCATTGTCCCAAATTTGCTCTCTTTACCAACTAGTTAGACAGTGCTGCATATTGCTCTGACTTAGATGTCCCACCACGGCTAAAAGCAGCAAACAGTCTTCTGCCTGCAAACCCAGACCTTCCTCTGTTTAAAAGCTCTTGAACAGAAAATGAGAAAACGGCCAGGGATGCCTTGGCTGCTGCTGCTGCTGCTGCAAAGGCACTGACATGGACTTTCTTTCCTGGACTTGCTTTCAGCCTCTCAGGCTGGCACTCTTTTGTAGCCGGCCAAGCTCACAGCTCGCTCCATGATTCTTAAAACTAGGAACGTCAAAGCTTCCTTTTCCACTCACAGAAGGACGGGCTGCTCTCTGTCCACCTCCATATCCACTGGTGATTCCTCCGTCTGCAATGGGCAAGGCAAAATGAAGCAGATGCTGTCAGAAAACTGCCTCTTGTGGGGAATCCCATCACACAAGGCAACCCAAATAAAGAGCATTTTTCTTTCACAACATCTCTCCAGGATCAACAGTTCTTTTGCACAGCAAGCAAGAGAAGAGGACAAAACCCCATATTCATCTTCTTCTACAGTTTCCTGTCTATTTTTTATGCTGTTTTCCCAGGAAATAAAACAAATAGAAACTCCATCAAGCAAATGTAAATTGTCCATTAACAGTCAATGCTTCTGTTCTGCCCAAGAGCTAAAGCAGCTTTAGTTGAAGAGATAAAGAAGTTTCCTCTTCTTTTTTTTCTCCTTTTTCTGTTCTGTTAGCTTTTGGTTTTTCTTTTAATAAATGGCAAGCATCAGTTCTCTTTAGCTTGCTGAAAATGGTTCCCCAGAAAAACTGTCCCAAAATCCCCTCTAGCCATTCTGTCATAGCACACGAACAGCTCCTGGGTTCAGGAGCCTGCACTGTTTGGAAGTTGGCATTTTATTTCAAAAGTCATTGGTGTGATCAAATCCTTTAATTATGGAATTTAACAAACAGGATGCTTTCTCCTCAGTTCTGGAGATAACTGAACAGTTTTGAGAACTTCTGAGAAGCTCTCCCAAGCCTGCATTTTGGAAGTCGTACTGGTAGAACAAGCAAAGTGAGGAAATTACAGACTCCACAGGCTATCCAGTGGAGGGCACAGAACCCCCTCAAGTTCCATTCCAAATGCTGTCCACACACAGACCCCCCCCTTTTCAGACAAAGCTGTTGACAGGAGTTCTACCAAACTAAGGGCATCTTAAGGGCAGTTTTGTTTCTAAATCATCTCAGTGCCTAAGGAAGAGCATAAAGAACACAGCCATGCCAAAGCCAGGTATGCTGCCCCCAGGAACAAACACTACTCACCTCTCGGGACATCCATCACCTGGCAGGGCCTGTCTGGAGAAAAATATAAATTTGATGAAAGGAGCACAAAATCATGAACTGCAGCACAGATTTGCCGAAACATGTCAGCAAAGCTGTGCTGCAGTCCAAGGGGCACAGCCCCTTGGAGGAGGGGAAAGAAAACCGTTCGCTGGTTTGCAGGCTCTCCACTGAGAGCTCCTCGATCCGGAAACTCTTCTTGGACGCCCGTTCGCAACTCTCCGCTGAGAAATCCTCAATCCGAAGACTCCTCTGCGATGAGCACACGACGAACTGCACCGCAAGCCGAGGCCCTTGGTGCCTGAATGAGAGCGTTCCACGGACACTGCAGTGGCCACCCAGCACTTCAGTGACATCACAGCAACAGTGGGGCAACAGTCCTGTGACATCACGGAACCAGCCGTTCAAGGTTCCCCACGCTGCAATGGTTTTGGGTGGCTTCTTGACCCCTGGAATGTTGAATCTTGCTCTCTTGTTGGAGCCTGACCTCCCTTTCTCGCAGTGACTTGTCAGCTTACCTCCCGATGTAAAGCTCACCTTTCTGCCTAAAACTCATCTGGAAATCAACTCTGCTCTTCCATGGAATAATGGAATAATAAGTTTTCAATCTCTGTCTGTGTGGAGGCCTTTGGCTGGTCACCCACAGCCCTCAGCACTGTGAATAAAGTGACGCCTTGCTTTTTAACAGTAGCATTGCAGGGTTTGAGAGTTCTATTATCCCGAGGATTTCAGAGGTATTTGACAACTCCAGGAAGAGAGAGATTCCTCCCCGGCAGCCCTCACGGCACAGCCCTCGCTGCACCAAGCTGGGCTTCTCCCCTTTTGCCGTGGAGAGGCTTGGAGGACATTCAGAACAGCTGTGATTGCCTGACATGGACAGCATTTGTTGTCAATCCCTCAGGGACACCTCCGTGTTCCACACGTGGCAGGGAGCCCTTGGAGCAGCTGTCAGAGTGGGGGTGCCCCCGTGGGTGCTTCCTGCCCGTTCTCCCCCCTTTGGCCACTTCTCCCATAGCCACTCAAGTCAGACTTTCTCCCAAGAAAGTTCTCTGCCCAGCACTGAGCTCCTGGTGCACCTGCAAAACCCAAATTCCCTTAGGCTTGTGGGAAACCTACAGGGTCACAAGCCTCAGTGGACGTGGAGCTCTTAAATCCTTCTCCTATCCAACTTCTGTGTGCGTGTAAGATTTTCTGGGGCCCTGACTAGCCTTTCTGTCTGCTCCAGTGGAATATCAGGGCCACGGAGCAGCGGGTGTGTGTGAGGAGGTCTCCCTCTTTGCTGCCTGCTGAGGGGAAGGTGCTGAGAGACTGCGCATGCTCCGAGAGCGAGGTGAACCGTTCGGTGAGAGGCAGACTCGAAGCCTTCATCCCCTACGACCACCCGAGAGAAGTGGGCAGGCGCCAGAAGGCGTGTCCCGAGATTTCCATAGACCAGCGCCCACTCTGGGGTAGTTCCTGAATATGTAAAACCGTGCGATGGATATGGATGACCTGCGGGGAGAAAACGGGAGCCGTGAGGGGGGAGCTCTCGCGCGTGTCAGGCGGAGTCATCCCCGCGCGTCCGGCAGCGTAATAAACAACGAGCGGCTTCATAGCGCCTGTGGCTCTTGAGTTTTACTAGCGTCGCCTTTTCCCGGCATCACTGAGGCCTCAGCTGAGATGGGGTGACCCCCAGGCTGAAGCAAAACCGCTGCGGGCTGAAGCAGCGGGGCACAAGGGCTGAGATGAGAATGGCTCTGGGCTTAGACAAAACCGGCTGCAGCTGAGGCGGGGTGGGGGCAGTTATGAGGCAGAAAGGGCTGTGGGCTGAGGCAAAATCGGCTGCGGATTGAGGGGAAAATTGGTCCGGGCTGAGGCAAAACCGACTGTGATCTGAAGGAAAAATGGCTGAGGGTTGAGGGAAAAATTGGTGCGGGCTGAGAGGAAAACACCTGAGGGCTGAGGCAAGAACAGTTGCCGATGAGGCGGGGCGGCCCCCAGACTGAGGCAGCAGCGGCGACGGTTCTCAGCCTGGGCGATGGGGTGGGGCGGGGGGAAGAGGCCAGGCACTGAGCACAGTGGCGAGGAGTCTCCCTACAGCTCCCCGGCCCCACGCCGTCCCGCTCCCAACTTGAAGGAAGCCCCAGTCCCGTCCCGTCCCCCACCTTTTCGTTTTTCCTTTAATTTTTTCCTGTTCCCACACAAATACATATATATATGTGTATATATATATGTATATACATATATATACACACTATATGTACACACTATTTACACAGTCTCTCTCTATATATACACACACACAAGTATGTACATTATCTATATATAAGGGAGCATTATATAAGGGGCTACAGTGCAGGAGAGTTATGGGGTGTCGTGCAAATGCCCTATAGAGTACAGGCCAAGCAGAATGTCTGTACATCTGCATTTATTATTTCTTGGAAGTAGTTGGAACAGACAGGGTTTGCCCATCAGAAGGAGCTGAGTTCCCAAGCTGGGAACACAACTGGCTGTGCTGATTTACAAGGCTTCTGGCTTCCCCAGTGAATCCCAGGTGAAGCAAGGCTGCCTGCTCCCCGCATGATAGCCAAGGCTGGGCAGGGACGATGCCCCCTCACTGTGGGCTCCAGCTCCTAACAGAGCTGGGCAGTATTTTTTAACAACTTGTGGGAAAAACAGGGTTTTTTGGAGGGTGCTGCATTTATGTACATACTCAGGCCACCTTCAGCAGAGAGTCCCTCGGAAATGAAAACGGGGGAAATGGGTGGGAAATGTTTCATTTCGGCCTTTCATAACTTCAATGTGAAGTGACTGAAGCAAAAGGCTTACAAACACATATTCAGGGACTTCTGCCTCCGCCTGCCCCGCTGGCAGCCGCGAGAGGGCGATCTGTATCCATTCACCCACCCATCCTTCCATCCGTCCAGGTAAAACCATGGCCAGGTACCGACGCAACACACACACCGATAAATACAGGGTATCGTTTACAGAAGATATCATACATTATCCTATACACGATATTACACCGCTCTCTACAGTGTGTAGCACCTATAGAAGGGCCTCCGAATGTCTATAAAAATACATATTTATATACATATACTACAGATACACACAATATATATTTACACAAACGCTATATATATACGCTACATATATGCACACTATATACACAGTCTCTCTATATACAAACACATATATACATTATCTATATACAACGGTTATAATTCTACAGTACATTGTGTAGATACACACAATATATATTTACACAAACGCTGTATATATATACACATATATATATATATACACTACATATACCCTGCCTCCCAGGAATGCTGTGCCTGACGAGGAACGCCTACTCAATTTCACAGATCCATCCATTCCCAGAAGAATATTGCCACTTTTGATGACTCTGTGGATCACTAGAATTGAATGAAGGAAGTCCAGTCCTTTCAAGCACTGAGATTAAACACAGAAACACAAGGAGAAAATTAATTAGGCTGATTTTTTTCCCACAAAAAAGGAAATGGCTCTAAAAGATCAAATTTCCAGGTGACACATCAATTGCAGACATACCTCAAGTGGCAAAGTTTGGAATAATAAATAAAATAAAATGAAATTAAACTAGAAAGGAAAGTACAACAACATTATAGGAGTACAGGAAATGCAGTGAGACTGGCAGGCCGTTCACTTGGATGCTCTTTTCTTCTCCACATCATAACAGCAACGCAGAAACAAAGCTCTGAAGAGGAAATCACTCCTGTTCTTACCAGCTTTTGCAAAGAACCATCCTGTCCAAGCTGTCAGAAGCAAGGGCAGCATCCCTTACCTCCCAGCTGATAGAGGCTATCATCTCTTGCTCAAGAGCTTGAATGGCGCTAAGGTGAATCCCTCCACATATTCCATCACCAGCCAGAGTTCTTCATTGAAAAGGTAGCTGAAAGAAGAAATCCACAGCATGGAGATGAATGGGCCCAGCTAAATGACCTTATGGGAAAGACTGCAGTTGAGTTTTCTTGCCAGGTCACTTGTAAATGAAGAGAGAATCTGAGCAGGCTAAATGAGAAAGGCTCATCTGTGAAAAAGGAGATGTCCTAGATGGCAAGCAAGGCAAAAATGCAGTTTAGTGACAGCAGAGAGAAATGTGGAGCCAGGATATTGCCATCAGCTGCTTCATCATCTTAACTCATCCCTTCCAGCCTGAACTCCAGGAAGCAGGCAACACAGACTTCTCCACGGGAGGAGAGTGTGCACCACTGAGGGCGGATGTTGGTCAACCCCTTGGAAAGCATTGCATAAAATGCATTCAGAAACAGGGAAAACCATTTAAAACCTGGCACATTGTGTGGTTGTGCAAACAAGAGCCTAGTCTTCCTGGCATCCACAGCAACAGAAAGTAGAGGGAAAACCCCAAGGGCAATAATTTCTAGGTGGGTTTATCAGCACGTATCATTAAGGCAAAGATAAGATGATCAGTTTGAAAAAAAACAGACCCCAAAAGAACAGGGAGGTAGTGAACTGAAGGGCTGTGGCTTTAGGAAGACATGGCAGATGGAGGTTTTGGAAGACACGCTTCAAACTACCTATACCAGAAAAGGCCAAGGCAGACACAAGACAAGCTCCTCCCTGAAGGAGCTAAGAGACCTGTGCCCTGCTCCTCCCATCCACTGCTGGTGGAAGAGTTGAGAAATAATGAAGAGCTCCATGTTCTTCCAGTGACCAAAGTGGCTTTTTAGCCCCTGGCTTCAGTGTGTCAATGATGTGATAATCCCAGAGCCACTCACCTGTCTATATAGCGAATGATATTGGGGTGTCTCATGCTACTCAGGACAACTTTTTCGCTTTGATGCTTTTGGTCTCCAAGTAAAATCTTCTTGATGGCCACCTAAAAGGAGATTGAAAGCCACAGACTTGAGAAGTCTGTTGCACAGGACCACAACGCACATGGAGCAGGTGTCTTTGGAATGATGGAGCCAGGCTGGGCCAAACTGCCTGGGATTAGACACCAGAGCTTCTTAACTGACAGGACAAGAGGCGATTCCTCCACTCGCCCTTGTGTGCCAGTTACAGGACACATGGCTATAGACATTTTGCCTTGTAAACTCTGGACAAATGGTCTCCAAACAATCAATCCATAGTGTGGGAAATCCCATCCTGAAAGGTCATGAGGGTTACACAGAAAAATATAATCCCTGTACTTTGTAACATGTTGAAGTTGGATTTTGCAACTCTAAAGAATGTTTTTAACCCAGTTCCTATTTGCAGTTCTTTTCTGGGTTTGAAAAGGAATAACCCATTCTAGGGTATTTTATGGATGTGGCTGGGGTTATGAGCAGCGCTCAGGGCCTTTAGATCCCTTGCAGACTCCTGTGTAAGTGCACTTCCCAAGTGCAGCACTGCAGCTGGGTAAGGAGCCACCAAGTAGCTGATGCATTAGCATAGTCAGTAAATAAGTCTGAGCAAAGGTGTCCTTCTCTGAAAGATACCCCTGCCCTCCTTGCCTTCTTTTGGGGACTTAATAAGGACAAGGTCTGTCCAAACCGTGTCTTGCAGGCTGACACTTGTCTGCCCTCAGAGGAACAGTCTCTGCAGCAAAGATCTCGTGGCCACCCAGAGCTGTGGCCACAGCTCCCAGCGGAGGGGAAAGCACTCGAGAGCTGCACAATCTGCCGGGGGTGCTGGCCCTTACCTGTCCTCCTGTGGCAATGTCAACTCCTCGGAAAACTGTTCCACAAGACCTAGAAACAGAGCAGCAGCCAAGAAAGGAGAAGGCGTTTAGGCCCTGGGTGAGAAAGCCAGCCCAGAGAGCAGAGCTCTGCTGCCCAGAGTGTTTATAAAACACTCGGCTTCAGCCAGCAGCCCAGCAGCCCAGCAGCCCTCTGCCATGCAGGGTGGCCAGGAGAAAACATGGGACATACTCCACGTCCTGCTCCTTGTTACAGGCAAGAGACTGCCAGCATTGAGTTGTCTTTGACAATGCCTTCTGACCACAGTTATTAAATACTGATCAGGACTGACAGACAGGAGGATGTAAGCCCAGTGTCTGCCCATGTTTGCAGCTTGCCCGACTGCATGCTTGATAGGACACCAACAAAATCCCTGGCCCATGGTTTTGTGGAAGTAGCTGAGATTGGACTTACCCTTGGCCAATTTGCTGCTGTAAAGTGTATTTCTTCGCAGGGTTCCCCTCACTCACAATGCCCTCTGAAAGAAACAACATGAAAGATGCTCGTGTGAAACAGAGATACCACCTTCCAGCAGATCCGAAAGGCAGCCCCACTGTGCGGGGCTGTGAGCCCTTTGTAGTCAGCTGGTAACAACAACAACAACAACAACAATAACCACAACAGCAGAGGCAGCTCCGAAGCACAGGTGGCTCTACAAAGACTGATTTTCCACAGTCTTTTGAGGGTTTACCTTGTCAGGAAACTAAGCCCATGGAGGAATGCTCAGAGGAGACAGAAATCAGAAAAAAACAGGCACCAATGCAAGAGTTTGTTGTCTACAAACTTTAAGGAGAGCTGGAGCAACAGAGCCCTTATTTTCTTGGGAAGAAAGACTCCGTGTGATTCGGCCAAAGGTTTAGTAGTTTTGAATGCACTAAGTTAAGTGCATTAAAAATTAAATTTTGACAATAAATTGAGTTTTGGAATCTACTGTTATGAACAAGTGCCATTTTCAGAACAGAAAGAATATTATCAGGTGTTTACAGGAGAGGATGGAATCTGCCCAACCTTTCAGCTGTTTGCCAAAAAAAGCCTTTATGTTGTTCAAGAGCAGCATCTCAAGTTCTAATCCCTGAGAATGGGGCTTTAAGAACTAGGACCCTCATCACGGATCAGCAGGCTGAGTTCTGAAGAGGACCTTACCTGTGCCATTTGAAGAACCACACTGCTTGTCTTCAACCTTAGAGATTTCAGCAAAGTCTTTGTACTCCAATGACTTCTGAGTCAGTAGAGTTGGGGACAGTCACCATTCTGTCCCTTGCAAAGTTGGATAGTTACACACAATAACAAAAGGGTCATTTGACACAAGGCCACTTTCTTGCTCAGTTTGCATAGATTTTCTCAACTAGATTGTGCAGACAAGCAGGTAACCCCTGGGCACAGTTATTGCTATGTGTCCTGCAAGGGACACTCTGGCTCAACTTGGAAGTTCAAAACCCCTCTAAGCAAGGTCAACCCCAGGAGGATGCAGGCCTGTGTGTTGTTCTGAAGAGCACTGAGGTGGAGGTTCTCAGCACCCAGACAAGAGCAGGGACACAAGGGGCAGAGCGCTGATGGACTCAGCTCTGGCTTGCAGGGAGAGCAGTGTGTGCATTCCAGCCCTGCCCCTCCCTGTGCTGGCTGCCACCTTCCTTCCCAGCAGGGACAGCCCAGTGGCACCTTCTGCAGCTCCCTCTCTCTGCCACAAAACCTGCCAGAACCCTGGAGCACTTCTGGCCTGCTTGAATGTGCCAGGCAGCAAATGGGGCTGGGACAAGGCCCGCTCAGCTGTCCCTCCTTGGGTGGCAGAAACCTCAAAGCCTGGGGCAGGAGGGACAAGCTGGGCCCCCTCTGAGGCTCACAGTGAGCTCCCCACAGCCCCTTCCTTCTCCCAGGCCATTAATACTCTGACCACTTGGCTGGGACTGCTTCCTTGGGTCCCCCTCCACCAATACCATTTCAGCCTCTGGACCTGCTATTATTCTACTCCAGCTCTTTTTGCCACCAGGTACAACCAAGTGTCCTCCCAAAGTACAAGCCAGGGCCACAGACAGGACCAGATGGTGGAACAACTTTCCTTGGAGGAAAGGCCACGAGAGATAGCACTGGAGAAGAGAAGGTCCCAGGGAGAGCTTATTGTGGCATTTCAGTCCTTCAAGGGGACACATCTTTTTGCAGGGCCTGTTGCAATGGGACAAAGGGTCATGGTTTTCAAGTGGAAGAGGACAGATTCTGGTTACATCTAAGGAAGTCATTGTTTAGAATGAGGGTGCTGAAACACTGGCACAGGAAGTGGATGCCCCATCCCTGGTCTGGTGGGACAGGGCTCTGAGCAACCCGGTCTAGTTGAAGATGTCCCTGCTCGTTGCAGGGGGGTTGGACTAGATGTCACTTAAGGGACCCTTCCAAGCGTAATTATTCTGTGATGCTACTTATTTGTCATTTGAAAAGCACCAAGACTGGGGATTAGTAGCAGAGGAAGCCTCCTGATGCCTCTGCATTTAGCTGATGACAAAGCCCATCACTGGAGAGGTGTTTCACCTGCAGCAACTTCACCTTCAGCAGCTTCCTGGCCTTCCATCAACACTTCTCATTCCAGTTCAGGTAGGACTGCAGGAAGGAATGGAACACAGGCGACAGGTTTCTGGGAGTCTCCAGCTCGGGTGGCACATCCTTAGGCTGGGACAAAGGAAACACAAGACAGCCATTAACCATCCCTCCCCGAGGGGAAAGAGCTCCAGCACAGGCCAGTCCTTGCTTTCTGAGAGTTGACCTGCAAACTTGAAAATACATTGGCTTACTACAAGGAGCTGTGCTAGAACCTACTTTTAGAAATGTACTGGCTAATACATACTTGTGGCAGTACTAGAAGCAGTGACCTGCCCTGAAAGGCTCAGGTAAGCAGTGGGCACTGGTCCAAGTTTGAAAAGACTTCTGGCCTGCAGATCGCCTTGAAATGCTTTTCACAGTAATTCTCCAACGGGAGAATCCTGCTGCTGAAAAACTCCTGCCATTGGGAGATCCAGCTCCAAGGGAGTTCAAAGAGCACAGGAGGAATTCAAGCATTGTGGGAGGCCAAAACGGCCCATTTCTGCACTGGCACATGTCGCTTCTCCTGTGAGCAGATGTGCTCCAGGACACTTTTAGACGTGGGCCTTGGTGGGACTAGTTCAAGCTGATGTGAGTGGGAGAAAGATATGGCTCAGGGGAGAAAGGCAGGGCTCTCTGACAGTATTTGCACCTTACCCGTGTAGGACCATCCACCATTTCTAGTGCTGTGATCCCAAGGGCCCAGATGTCCACTTTGGCATCATATCTGTCTCTTCTCAACATTTCTGCTGCCATATAGAAAGGAGTCCCGTGAACTGATGTCTGTTTCCTCTGCCCATGGAGAAGCCAAACACAGGAGCCAAAACCAACTGCAGACAAAAGAAACAGTGTTAAAACCAGTTTGAATTCTGAAAGCAAGCACAAGAATCCCCCACTCTCAGTCTGAGAGCACAGTGTTGAATCTAGCTGGAAGAGTGGCTGTGCTCTGTTTCCTCTGGAAGGGACATACCCAAACCAAAGGCACTCTTGACAGCCTCATCCTCTCTAGAGCTCTCTGCACATTGCAACTCTGCTCTCAGCTTACAGCAGTGGGCTGGGCACTCCCACCAGCACCACTTTTGGGGAACTGGCAGGCACTCAAAGGCAACCCCAGACCCTGCCTCCCAGGAACGCTGTGCCTGACCAAGAACACCTACTCAGTTTCACAGATCCATCCATTCCTAGAAGAATATTGTCACTTTTGATGTCTCTGTGAATCACTAGATTTGAATGAAGGAAGTCCAGTCTCAGTGCTTTCAGGCACTGAGATTAAACAAAGAAACACAAGGGGAAAAATTAATTAGGCTGATTTTATCGTACAAAAAAGGAAATGGCTCGAAAAGATCAAATTTCCAGGTGACACATCAATTGCAGACATACCTCAAGTGGCAAAGTTTGGAATAATAAATAAATTAAAATGAAATTAAACTAGAAAGGAAAGTACAAGCCAGGACCACAGACAGGACCAGATGGTGGAAGACCTTTCCTTGGAGGAAAGGCTCTGAGCAACCTGGTCTAGTTGAAGATGTCCCTGCTCATTGCAGGGGGGTTGGACTAGATGCCACTTAAAGGTCTCTTCCAAGCCAAATTATTCTGTGATGCTACTTATTTGTCATTTGAAAAGCACCAAGACTAGAGATTAGTAGCAGAGGAGGCCTCCTGATGCCTCTGAGTTTAGCTGATGACAAAGCCCATCCCTGGACAGCTGTTTCACCTGCAGCCACTTTACCTGCAGAAGCAGCCTGGTACGCCATTGGGGCCTCACATTCCAGTTCAGGCAAGAGTGCAGGAAGGAATGGAACACAGGTGACAAGTTTCTGGGAGGCTCCAGCTCGGGTGGCAGGTCCTTAGCCTTGGGACAAAGGAAACACAAGACAGCCATTAACCATCCCTCCCCGAGGGGAAGAGCTCCAGCACAGGCCAGTCCTTGCTTTCTGAGACTTGACCTGGGGCTTCTCCAGGAGCGTACTCAACATTAGGATAAAACAAATGCTGCTAAAATATTAGGAACTTGCAGCTCTGAATAACACCAAAGGCAGTGCTAACCAAAGCTTTCCTTCCTTCAGGCATTACTTCTGCAACAGCCACAGGTTCCTTCTCCACTTCTTCCTTTTCATTCTCCTGTCCAGAGTCAGAGGACTCGAGAGGACCACCCGAGAGAAGTGGGCAGGCGCCAGAAGGCGTGTCCCGAGATTTCCATAGAAATCCATACCACTCTGGGGTAGTTCCTGAATATGTAAAACCGTGCGATGGATATGGATGTCCTGCGGGGAGAAAACGGGAGCCGTGAGGGGGGAGCTCTCGCGCGTGTCAGGCGGAGTCATCCCCGCGCGTCCGGCAGCGTAATAAACAACGAGCGGCTTCATAGCGCCTGTGGCTCTTGAGTTTTCCTAGCGTCGCCTTTTCCCGGCATCACTGAGGCCTCAGCTGAGATGGGGTGACCCCCAGGCTGAAGCAAAAACCGCTGCGGGCTGAAGCAGCGGGGCACAAGGGCTGAGATGAGAATGGCTCTGGGCTTAGACAAAACCGGCTGCAGCTGAGGCGGGGGGGGGGCAGTTATGAGGCAGAAAGGGCTGTGGGCTGAGGCAAAACCGGCTGCGGATTGAGGGGAAAATTGGTGCGGGCTGAGAGGAAAACACCTGAGGGCTGAGGCAAGAACAGTTGCCGATGAGGCGGGGCGGCCCCCAGACTGAGGCAGCAGCGGCGACGGTTCTCAGCCTGGGCGGTGGGGCGGGGGGAAGAGGCCAGGCACTGAGCACAGTGGCGAGGAGTCTCCCTACAGCTCCCCGGCCCCACGCCGTCCCGCTCCCAACTTGAAGGAAGCCCCAGTTCCACCCCCACCCCCCCATCTTTCCGTTTTTCTTTTAATTTTTTCCTTCCCCAATTCCAAGCCATACCAAAACCCCCACCAATGGGGCTTCCCAGCTATGAATAACAACAAAAGTTAATTTAATAATGAAGTGGCTGCAAAGATCAGAGTAGATACTTGCCACCGCCCGGTGGGGAAGGAAACAGGGACGCGACACAGAACGGTCTGACAAGGCAGAAGGAAGGGGTGCAACAGCTATTTTATTAGGAGGAAGGAGGACTTATGTAGGGTTCAGGTGAGGGAGGTCCGATAACCGGGGCGGAGCATGGGACGGACATCTCAGGGTGCCCCAGGATTGGGGAGTAGGGAGAAGGAGGGAGGAACTTGGGAGGAGTCAGGTATCTGGGGCCAATGGGAGCTCACTCCGCACTGCGGCATTTTCTGGCCAATCAGTGTGGGATGAGCGGGAAAGCAGGGGAGAGTAAGGGAGAAAACAACTTTTGGTGGGAATAACTGGGGACAAGTTCAGACATGTCTGGGGTAGTACAAGTCAAGGGGATTGATACAGAGGTATATGTGTGGGTACATTAAACTGGCTTCAGAACTGGGTAAAAACATGGAAGTCCATAAGTTGGTGTTTTCCTCAAGCACCATTCAGGTCTCTGCAAGCTCGGAAACGCTGCCATTCTGTTTCTTGTTCCTCCACACATACGTTGGCTGTTTTCCAAGTCCTTCTTTACTCTGCCTCCTTTGCGAGTGGAGGCATATCAGTGTTGGGAAAGGAGACTTCTTAAGGTTGTGGTGCTGCAGCAGTGCCTGCCATTGCAGAGCTCTTGAGGATCTGTGGCAAGAATTAGTTTCTGTGAGAAAGGTGGCTTGCAGAGATGCCCTGAGATCATAGTTCAAATGCAAACCCTTGGGAAGATGCTGTTGGCCACCAGTTGGGCTCTTAAACTGTCTCTTGCTGGCCACTTCACAAAGTGAATGGACGAGAAGAAAAGACTGGATTTACACGAGTTCCTGGGCAGTTTTCTCTTCAATTTTTATGCATTTTTGAACTGTGCAGAGGGGCAGGTATCCCCAAGGGACAGTTTCTCCTGTCTCCTGCAAGGGACCCTGACTCAATTTGGAAGTTCAAAACCCCTTTTCCAGGTGTCAGTGGCTGGGCTGAAGCACCATGTCATGGCAGGGCTAGAGCCCTCACAATCTTCAGCCATGCATGGCAAACACTGTCTGCTCAGGAACTTGCAGCTCTGAATGACACCAAAGGCAGTGCTAACCAAAACTGGCACTTACTGATTTCATTCCTTCAGGCTTTGCTTTGACAACTTCTTTCTCTGCTTGCTCTTCTTTCCCCTCTTGTCCAGAAAGAGAGGGACCCAGCAGAGGTTCTGGTGCCTGTGTTGTGGATCTCCTGGCTGCATCAATCAGAGGAGCCATCTCAACAAGACTCTTGGATTTCTTTAAAAACGGATGCTGCACCCAAAACGAAAGAAAAACCAATAGAGCCATTACTTTCCAAACACAGATTCTCACAGGCTCCAGTGGGATTCCTCTGGTTACCAGCAATACACATCAGGAGGACTGAGGGCACCATCTACACCTCCAACTTCATGTCCAGGACCTTGCTATCACAGGCAAACATGGCCCATAAGGCCATTATTCAATTTCTCAAGGTGTCTGCAGCAAGGAGGTTTGCCTTGCCAGTGCTCGGGAATGCCACTTGCTGTCTCGGGCCTTTTCCATTTCAGAAAACTCAAAGGACTCCCTTAGGTTCCTCTTCTCTAAAGACTTGGGCTATTTTAGGTGTGAAAACTGATGAGGAGCATAAGCCCCTCCTCGGGAAATTCCCGTACCTCTAAGCAAGGTCAACCCCAGGAGGATGCAGGCCTGTGTGTTGTTCTGAAGAGCACTGAGGTGGAGGTTCTCAGCACCCAGACAAGAGCAGGGACACAAGGGGCAGAGCGCTGATGGACTCAGCTCTGGCTTGCAGGGAGAGCAGTGTGTGCATTCCAGCCCTGCCCCTCCCTGTGCTGGCTGCCACCTTCCTTCCCAGCAGGGACAGCCCAGTGGCACCTTCTGCAGCTCCCTCTCTCTGCCACAAAACCTGCCAGAACCCTGGAGCACTTCTGGCCTGCTTGAATGTGCCAGGCAGCAAATGGGGCTGGGACAAGGCCCGCTCAGCTGTCCCTCCTTGGGTGGCAGAAACCTCAAAGAGTGGGGCAGGAGGAACAAGCTGGACCCCCTCTGAGGCTCACAGTGAGCTCCCCACAGCCCCTTCCTTCTCCCAGGCCATTAATACTCTGACCACTTGGCTGGGACTGCTTCCTTGGGTCCCCCTCCACCAACACCATTTCAGCCTCTGGACCTTCTATTATTCTACTCCAGGTCTTTTGCCACCAGGTACAACCAAGTGTCCTCCCAAAGTACAAGCCAGGGCCACAGACAGGACCAGAAGGTGGAAGACTTTTCCTTGGAGGAAAGGCCATGAGAGATGGCACTGGAGAAGAGAAGGTCCCAGGGAGAGCTTATTGTGGCCTTGCAGTCCTTCAAGGGGACACATTTTTTCAAAGGGTCTGTTGCAATGGGACAAAGGGTCATGGTTTTCAAGTGGAAAACGATAGATTCTGGTTACATCTAAGGAAGTCATTGTTTAGAATGAGGGTGCTGAAACACTGGCACAGGAAGTGGATGCCCCATCCCTGGTCAGGTGGGACAGGGCTCTGAGCAACCCGGGCTAGTTGAAGATGTGCCTGCTCATTGCTGGGGGGTTGGACTAGATGCCACTTATAGGACCCTTCCAAGCCAAATTATTCTAGGATGCTACTTAGTTGTCATTTGAAAAGCACCAAGAGTGGAGATTAGTAGGAGAGGAAGCCTCCTGATGCCTCTGAGTTTAGCTGATGACAAAGCTCATCCCTGGACAGCTGTTTCACCTGCAGCCACTTTACCTTCAGCAGCTTCTTGGCCGTCCATCGACGCTTCGCATTCCGTTTCAGGCAGGACTGCAGGAAGGAACGGAACACAGGCGACAGGTTTCTGGGAGTCTCCAGCTCCGGTGGCACATCCTTAGGCTGGGACAAAGGAAACACAAGACAGCCATTAACCATCCCTCCCTGAGGGGAAGAGCTCCAGCACAGGCCAGTCCTTGCTTTCTGAGACTTGACCTGGAGCTTCTCCAGGAGCCCTGATCAACATTTGAGCTTAAGGAAGCAGAGAATTTTCAGCATCCAGACCAGTCCTGCTAATTGCCTTCATCTCTTTTTGCTGCCTTCTGCAAGGCAAATGCAATCCAAAAGAAGTCTTGCATGAAAAGTCAGGGACCTTTTTCAGAAAGACTGGAAGACTGACATTTTCCATAATTGTTGCCTTCCTCAGGAATTAACTGTGCAGCATTTAACTTGGTTTCAGCTGTTAGTCATGGGGTTTTATCCCAGTATACCTTCCTGGCCTATTGCACACTCCTTTGGTGTAAGAGCGGGTCATTTCATTTTAGGGAATTAGCATCTACAACTGCAAACTTGAAAATACATTGGCTTACTACAAGGAGCTGTGCTAGAACCTACTTTTAGAAATGTACTGGCTAATACATACTTGTGGCAGTACTAGAAGCAGTGACCTGCCCTGAAAGGCTCAGGTAAGCAGTGGGCACTGGTCCCAGTTTGAAAAGACTTCTGGCCTGCAGATCCCCTTGAAATGCTTTTCACAGTAATTCTCCAACGGGAGAATCCTGCTGCTGAAAAACTCCTGCCATTGGGAGATCCAGCTCCAAGGGAGTTCAAAGAGCACAGGAGGAATTCAAGCATTGTGGGAGGCCAAAACGGCCCATTTCTGCACTGGCACATGTCGCTTCTCCTGTGAGCAGATGTGCTCCAGGACACTTTTAGACGTGGGCCTTGGTGGGACTAGTTCAAGCTGATGTGAGTGGGAGAAAGATATGGCTCAGGGGAGAAAGGCAGGGCTCTCTGACAGTATTTGCACCTTACCCGTGTAGGACCATCCACCATTTCTAGTGCTGTGATCCCAAGGGCCCAGATGTCCACTTTGGCATCATATCTGTCTCTTCTCAACATTTCTGATGCCATATAGAAAGGAGCTGCAAAAAATGACCTCCATGTCTTTCGCTGGGGCTTCAGCCAAGCACATAAGCCAAAATCAACTGCAGAAAACAGAAATAGTGTTAAAACCGGCTTGAATTATGAAAGCAAGCACAAGGATTCCCCACTCTCAGTCTGAGAGCACAGTGTTGAATCTAGCTGGAAGAGTGGCTGTGCTCTGTTTCCTCTGGAAGGGACATACCCAAACCAAAGGCACTCTTGACAGCCTCATCCTCTCTAGAGCTCTCTGCACATTGCAACTCTGCTCTCAGCTTACAGCAGTGGGCTGGGCACTCCCACCAGCACCACTTTTGGGGAACTGGCAGGCACTCAAAGGCAACCCCAGACCCTGCCTCCAAGGAACGCTGTGCCTGACCAAGAACACCTACTCAATCTCACAGATCCATCCATTCCTAGGAGAATATTGTCACTTTTGATGTCTCTGTGGATCACTCGATTTGAATGAAGGAAGTCCAGGGCTTTCAGGCACTGAAATTAAACAAAGAAATGAGAGAAAAAAATTAATTAGGCTGATTTTTTCCAACAATAAAGGAAATGGCTCTAAAAGATCAAATTTCCAGGTGACACAACAATTGCAGACATACCTCAAGTGGCAAAGTTTGGAATAATAAATAAAATAAAATGAAATTAAACTAGAAAGGAAAGTACAACAACATTATAGGAGTATAATAACAGAGTACAAGAAATGCAGTGAGACTGGCAGGCCGTTCACTTGGATGCTCTTTTCTTCTCCACATCATAACAGCAACGCAGAAACAAAGCTCTGAACAGGAAATCACACCTGCTCTTACCACCTTTTGCAAAGAACCATCCTGTCCAAGCTGTCAGAAGCAAGGGCAGCATCCCTTACCTCCCAACTGATAGAGGCTATCATCTCTTCCTCAAGAGCTTGTTTCGAAATGACATCGCCTAAGGTGCATCCCTCCACATATTCCGTCACCAGCCAGAGTTCTTCATTGAAAAGGTAGCTGAAAGAAGAAACCCACAGCATGGAGATGAATGGGCCCAGCTAAATGACCTTATGGGAAAGACTGCAGTTGAGTTTTCTTGCCAGGTCACTTGTAAATGAAGAGAGAATCTGAGCAGGCTAAATGAGAAAGGCTCATCTGTGAAAAAGGAGATGTCTTAGATGGCAAGCAAGGCAAAAATGCAGTTTAGTGACAGCAGAGAGAAATCTGGAACCAGGACATTGCCATCAGTTGCTTCATCATCTTAACTCATCCCTTCCAGCCTGAACTCCAGGAAGCAGGCAACACAGACTTCTCCACGGGAGGAGAGTGTGTACCACTGAGGGCAGATGTTGGTCAACCCTTGGAAAGCATTGCATAAAGTGCATTCAGAAACAGGGAAAACCATTTAAAACCTGGCACATTGTGTGGTTGTGCAAACAAGAGCCTAGTCTTCCTGGCATCCACAGCAACAGAAAGTAGAGGGAAAACCCCAAGGGCAATAATTTCTAGGAGGGTTTATCAGCACGTATCACTAAGGCAAAGAAAAGATGATCAGTTTGAAAAAAACCAGACCCCAAAAGAACAGGGAGGTAGTGAACTGAAGGGCTGTGGCTTTAGGAAGACATGGCAGATGGAGGTTTTGGAAGACACGCTTCAAACTACCTATACCAGAAAAGGCCAAGGCAGACACAAGGCAAGCTCCTCCCTGAAGGAGCTAAGAGACCTGTGCCCTGCACCTCCCATCCACTGCTGGTGGAAGAGTTGAGAAATAATGAAGAGCTCCATGTTCTTCCAGTGACCAAAGTGGCTTTTTAGCCCTTGGCTTGCAGTATGTCAATGATGTGATAATCCCAGAACCACTCACCTGTCTATATAGCGAATGATATTGGGGTGTCTCATTCTCTTTAGGACCGTAACTTCATTTACAACTTTTTCGCTTTGATGCTTTTGGTCTCCAAGAAAAATCTTCTTGATGGCCACCTAAAAGGAGATTGAAAGCCATAGACTTGAGAAGTCTGTTGCACAGGACCACAACGCACATGGAGCAGGTGTCTTTGGAATGATGGATCCAGGGTGGGCCAAACTGCCTGGGATTAGACACCAGAGCTTCTTAACTGACAGGACAAGAGGCGATTCCTCCACTCGCCCTTGTGTGCCAGTTACAGGACACATGGCTATAGACATTTTGCCTTGTAAACTCTGGACAAATCAATCCATACAATCCATCAACTCCAAACAATCAATCCATAATGGAGGAAATCCCATCCCAAAAGGTCATGGAGGTTTCCAAAAAAAAAAAAAAATACAATCCCAGAACTTTGTAACATGTTGAAGTTGGATTTTGCAACTCTAAAGAACGTTTTTAACCCAGTTCCTATTTGCAGTTCTTTTCTGGGTTTGAAAAAGAATAACCCATTCTAGGGTATTTTATGGATGTGGCCAGGGTTATGAGCAGCGCTCAGGGCCTTTAGATCCCTTGCAGACTCCTGTGTAAGTGCACTTCCCAAGTGCAGCACTGCAGCTGGGTAAGGAGCCACCAAGTAGCTGATGCATTAGCATAGTCAGTAAATAAGTCTGAGCAAAGGTGTCCTTCTCTGAAAGATACCCCTGCCCTCCTTGCCTTCTTTTGGGGACTTAATAAGGACAAGGTCTGTCCAAACCGTGTCTTGCAGGCTGACACTTGTCTGCCCTCAGAGGAACAGTCTCTGCAGCAAAGATCTCGTGGCCACCCAGAGCTGTGGCCACAGCTCCCAGCGGAGGGGAAAGCACTCGAGAGCTGCACAATCTGCCGGGGGTGCTGGCCCTTACCTGTCCTCCTGTGGCAATGTCAACTCCTCGGAAAACAGTTCCAAAAGCCCTAGAAACAGAGCAGCAGCCAAGAAAGGAGAAGGCGTATAGGCCCTGGGTGAGAAAGCCAGCCCAGAGAGCAGAGCTCTGCTGCCCAGAGTGTTTATAAAACACTCGGCTTCAGCAGCAGCCCAGCAGCCCAGCAGCCCAGCAGCCCTCTGCCATGCAGGGTGGCCAGGAGAAAACATAGGACATACTCCATGTCCTGCTCCTTGTTACAGGCAAGAGACTGCCAGCATTGAGTTGTCTTTGACAATGCCTTCTGACCACAGTTATTAAATACTGATCAGGACTGACAGACAGGAGGATGTAAGCCCAGTGTCTGCCCATGTTTGCAGCTTGCCCGACTGCATGCTTGATAGGACACCAGCAAAATCCCTGGCCCATGGTTTTGTGGAAGTAGCTGAGATTGGACTTACCCTTGGCCAATTATCTGCTGTACAGTGTATTTCTTCGCAGGGTCCCCCTCACTCACAATGCCCTCTGAAAGAAACAACATGAAAGATGCTCGTGTGAAACAGAGATACCACCTTGCAGCAGATCCGAAAGGCAGCCCCACTGTGCGGGGCTGTGAGCCCTTTGTAGTCAGATGGCAACAACAATCACAAGAGCAACAGAGGCAGCTCTGAAGCACAGATGGCTCCACAAACACTCTGTTCCTTTAGTACAGCTAAAGTTGACATGCATACCATGGACTGCTCTACCAGAAGTGAAATACATGATACGTACTGAGATCGGCGAGGTAAATACTTGTTAGTGAGGATATCAGTTGTGGCTGGTCTGAGCTTTTTCTCCCTGTGCTGGTTTCCCCAGAGCTTTTCTTCCCAGTGTTTGTTTTCTGTGTGCATTTTTTCCCAGTGCCTCTTTTGCCAGTGCTTGTGCTTGGCATTTCAGTGTCGGGCAAGCAGTCTTCTTTAGGTTGTGGTGCTGCAGCAACACCTGCCATTGCAGAGCTCTTGAGGATCTGTGGCAAGAATTAGTTTCTGTCAGAAAGGTGGCTTGCAGAGATGCCCTGAGATCATATTTAAAATACAAACCCTTGGGAAGATGCTGTTGGCCACAAGTCAGGCTCTTAAACTGTCTTTTGCTGCCCACTTCACAAAGTGAATGGACGAGAAGAAAAGACTGGATTTACACGAGTTCCTGGGCAGTTTTCTCTTCAATTTTCATGCATTTTCTCAACTAGGTCGTGCAGAGGGGCAACTACCCTCAAGGGCACAGTTATTGCTGTGTGTCCTGCAAGGGACACTCTGACTCAACTTGGAAGTTCAAAACCCCTTTTCCAGGTGTCAGTGGCTGGGCTGAAGCACCATGTCATGGCAGGGCTAGAGCCCTCACACTCTTCAGCCACAGAAAGCAAGCGCTGTCTGCTCAGGAACTTGCAGCTCTGATTGACACCAAAAGCAGTGCTAATGTACTCTGGCACTTACTGATTTCACTCCTTCAGGCTTTGCTTTGACAACTTTCTTCTCTACTTGCTCTTCTTTCCCCTCTTGTCCAGAAAGAGAGGGAGCCAGCAGAGGTTCTGGTGCCGCTGTTCTGGGTCTCCTGGCTGCCTCAATCAAGGGAGCCATCTCGACAAGACTCTTGGATTTTTTTAAAAACCGATGCTGCACCGAAAAACCAAAGAAGAACAAAAGGAGCCATTACTTTCCAAATGCAGTTTCTCACAGGCTCCAGTGGGATTCCTCTGGTTACCAGCAATACACATCAGGAGGACGTAGGGAACTATCTAGACCTCCATCTTTCCTCTGAGGAAAGGCCAAGACAGATGGCACTGGAGAAGAGAAGGTCCCAGGGAGAGCTTATTGTGGCCTTTCAATCCTTCAAGGGGACACATTTTCTCAAAGGGCATGGTTGCAATGGGACAAAGGGTCATGGTTTTCAAGTGGAAAACGATAGATTCTGGTTACATCTAAGGAAGTCATTGTTTAGAATGAGGGTGCTGAAACACTGGCACAGGAAGTGGATGCCCCATCCCTGGTCAGGTGGGACAGGGCTCTGAGCAACCCGGGCTAGTTGAAGATGTCCCTGCTTGTTGCAGGGGGGTTGGACTAGATGCCACTTAAAGGTCCCTTCCAAGCCAAACTATTCTAGGATGCTACTTAGTTGTCATTTGAAAAGCACCAAGAGTGGAGATTAGTAGGAGAGGAAGCCTCCTGATGCCTCTGAGTTTAGCTGATGACAAAGCCCATCCCTGGACAGCTGTTTCACCTGCAGCCACTTTACCTTCAGCAGCTTCCTGGCCGTCCATCGACGCTTCGCATTCCGTTTCAGGCAGGACTGCAGGAAGGAACGGAACACAGGCGACAGGTTTCTGCGAGTTTTCAGCTGGGGTGGCACGTCCTTAGGCTTGGGACAAAGGAAACACAAGACAGCCATTAAGCATCCCTCCCCAAGAGGAAGAGCTCCAGCACAGGCCAGTCCTTGCTTTCTGAGACTTGACCTGGGGCTTCTCCAGGAGCCCTGATCAACATTTGAGCTTAAGGAAGCAGAGAATTTTCAGCATCCAGACCAGTCCTATTAATTGCCTTCATCTCTTTTTGCTGCCTTCTGCAAGGCAAATGCAATCCAAAAGAAGTCTTGCATGAAAAGTCAGGGACCTTTTTCAGAAAGACTGGAAGACTGACATTTTCCCTAATTGTTGCCTTCCTCAGGAATTAACTGTGCAGCATTTAACTTGATTTCAGCTCTTAGTCATGGGGTTTTATCCCAGTATACCTTCCTGGCCTATTGCACACTCCTTTGGTGTAAGAGCGGGTCATTTCATTTTAGGGAATTAGCATCTACAAGTGCAAACTTGAAAATACATTGGCTTACTACAAGGAGCTGTGCTAGAACCTACTTTTAGAAATGTACTGGCTAATACATACTTGTGGCAGTACTAGAAGCAGTGACCTGCCCTGAAAGGCTCAGGTAAGCAGTGGGCACTGGTCCAAGTTTGAAAAGACTTCTGGCCTGCAGATCGCCTTGAAATGCTTTTCACAGTAATTCTCCAACGGGAGAATCCTGCTGCTGAAAAACTCCTGCCATTGGGAGATCCAGCTCCAAGGGAGTTCAAAGAGCACAGGAGGAATTCAAGCATTGTGGGAGGCCAAAACGGCCCATTTCTGCACTGGCACATGTCGCTTCTCCTGTGAGCAGATGTGCTCCAGGACACTTTTAGACGTGGGCCTTGGTGGGACTAGTTCAAGCTGATGTGAGTGGGAGAAAGATATGGCTCAGGGGAGAAAGGCAGGGCTCTCTGACAGTATTTGCACCTTACCTGTGTAGGACCATCCACCATTTCTAGTGCCATGATCCCAAGTGCCCAGATGTCCACTTTGGCACCATATATGTCTCCTCTCAACATTTCTGGTGCCATATAGAAAGCAGTCCCAACGACTGACCACCGTTTCTTCTGCCAGGGTGTAAGCCAAGCACAGAAGCCGAAATCAACTGCAGACAAAAACAAGGACTGTTAAATCCAGCTCAAATTATGAAAGCAAGCACAAGGATTCCCCACTCTCAGTCTGAGAGCACAGTGTTGAATCTAGCTGGAAGAGTGGCTGTGCTCTGTTTCCTCTGGAAGGGACATACCCAAACCAAAGGCACTCTTGACAGCCTCATCCTCTCTAGAGCTCTCTGCACATTGCAACTCTGCTCTCAGCTTACAGCAGTGGGCTGGGCACTCCCACCAGCACCACTTTTGGGGAACTGGCAGGCACTCAAAGGCAACCCCAGACCCTGCCTCCCAGGAACGCTGTACCTGACCAAGAACACCTACTCAGTTTCACAGATCCATCGATTCCTAGAAGAATATTGTCACTTTTGATGTCTCTGTGAATCACTAGATTTGAATGAAGGAAGTCCAGGGCTTTCAGGCACTGAGATTAAACAAAGAAATGAGAGAAAAATTTAATTAGGCTGATTTTTTTCCAACAAAAAAGGAAATGGCTCTAAAAGATCAAATTTCCAGGTGACACATCAATTGCAGACATACCTCAAGTGGCAAAGTTTGGAATAATAAATAAAATAAAATGAAATTAAACTAGAAAGGAAAGTACAACAACATTATAGGAGTATAATAACAGAGTACAGGAAATGCAGTGAGACTGGCAGGCCGTTCACTTGGATGCTCTTTTCTTCTCCACATCATAACAGCAATGCAGAAACAAAGCTCTGAACAGGTAATCACACCTGCTCTTACCACCTTTTGCAAAGAACCATCCTGTCCAAGCTGTCAGAAGCAAGGGCAGCATCCCTTACCTCCCGACTGATGGAGGCTATCATCTCTTCCTCAAGAGCTTGAATGGAAACCACAGCAGCTAAGGTGCATCCCTCCACATATTCCATCACCAGCCAGAGTTCTTCATTGAAAAGGTAGCTGAAAGAAGAAACCCACAGCATGGAGATGAATGGGCCCAGCTAAATGACCTTATGGGAAAGACTGCAGTTGAGTTTTCTTGCCAGGTCACTTGTAAATGAAGAGAGAATCTGAGCAGGCTAAATGAGAAAGGCTCATCTGTGAAAAAGGAGATGTCTTAGATGGCAAGCAAGGCAAAAATGCAGTTTAGTGACAGCAGAGAGAAATCTGGAACCAGGACATTGCCATCAGCTGCTTCATCATCTTAACTCATCCCTTCCAGCCTGAACTCCAGGAAGCAGGCAACACAGACTTCTCCACGGGAGGAGAGTGTGCACCACTGAGGGCAGATGTTGGTCAACCCCTTGGAAAGCATTGCATAAAGTGCATTCAGAAACAGGGAAAACCATTTAAAACCTGGCACATTGAGTGGTTGTGCAAACAAGAGCCTAGTCTTCCTGGCATCCACAGCAACAGAAAGTAGAGGGAAAACCCCAAGGGCAATAATTTCTAGGAGGGTTTATCAGCACGTATCACTAAGGCACAGAAAAGATGATCAGTTTGAAAAAAACCAGACCCCAAAAGAACAGGGAGGTAGTGAACTGAAGGGCTGTGGCTTTAGGAAGACATGGCAGATGGAGGTTTTGGAAGACACGCTTCAAACTACCTATACCAGAAAAGGCCAAGGCAGACACAAGGCAAGCTCCTCCCTGAAGGAGCTAAGAGACCTGTGCCCTGCACCTCCCATCCACTGCAGGTGGAGGAGTTGAGAAATAATGAAGAGCTCCATGTTCTTCCAGTGACCAAAGTGGCTTTTTAGCCTTTGGCTTGCAGTGTGTCAATGATGTGATAATCCCAGAACCACTCACCTGTCTATATAGCGAATGATATTGGGGTGCCTCACACTCTTCAGGACTGCAACCTCAGTTACAACAAGCTCCCTTTTGTTCTTTCTGTCGAGAACAAAAATCTTCTTGATGGCAACCTAAAGGGAGATTAAAAGCCACAGACTTGAGAAGTCTGTTGCACAGGACCACAACGCACATGGAGCAGGTGTCTTTGGAATGATGGAGCCAGGGTGGGCCAAACTGCCTGGGATTAGACACCAGAGCTTCTTAACTGACAGGACAAGAGGCAATTCCTCCACTTGCCCTTGTGTGCCAGTTACAGGACACATGGCTATAGACATTTTGCCTTGTAAACTCTGGACAAATGGTCTCCAAACAATCAATCCATAATGGAGGAAATCCCGTCCTAAAAGGTCATGGAAGTTTCACAAAAAAAAAATACAATCCCAGAACTTTGTAACATGTTGAAGTTGGATTTTGCTACTCTAAGGAATGTTTTTAACCCAGTTCCTATTTGCAGTTCTTTTCTGGGTTTGAAAAGGAATAACCCATTCTAGGGTATTTTATGGGTGTGGCCAGGGTTATGAGCAGTTCTCAGGGCCTTTAGATCCCTTGCAGACTCCTGTGTAAGTGCACTTCCCAAGTGCAGCACTGCAGCTGGGTAAGGAGCCACCAAGTAGCTGATGCATTAGCATAGTCAGTAAATAAGTCTGAGCAAAGGTGTCCTTCTCTGAAAGATACCCCTGCCCTCCTTGCCTTCTTTTGGGGACTTAATAAGGACAAGGCAAAGATCTCGTGGCCACCCAGAGCTGTGGCCACAGCTCCCAGCGGAGGGGAAAGCACTCGAGAGCTGCACAATCTGCCAGGGGTGCTGGCCCTTACCTGTCCTCCTGTGGCAATGTCAACTCCTCGGAAAACTGTTCCAAAAGTCCTAGAAACAGAGCAGCAGCCAAGAAAGGAGAAGGCTTTTAGGCCCTGGGTGAGAAAGCCAGCCCAGAGAGCAGAGCTCTGCTGCCCAGAGTGTTTATAAAACACTCGGCTTCAGCAGCAGCCCAGCAGCCCAGCAGCCCAGCAGCCCTCTGCCATGCAGGGTGGCCAGGAGAAAACATAGGACATACTGCATGTCCTGCTCCTTGTTACAGGCAAGAGACTGCCAGCATTGAGTTGTCTTTGACAATGCCTTCTGACCACAGTTATTAAATACTGATCAGGACTGACAGACAGGAGGATGTAAGCCCAGTGTCTGCCCATGTTTGCAGCTTGCCCGACTGCATGCTTGATAGGACACCAGCAAAATCCCTGGCCCATGGTTTTGTGGAAGTAGCTGAGATTGGACTTACCCTTGGCCAATTATCTGCTGTACAGTGTATTTCTTCGCAGGGTTCTCCTCACTCACATACTGCTCTGAAAGAAACAACATGAAAGATGCTCGTGTGAAACAGAGATACCACCTTCCAGCCCTTTCTAGTCAGCTGGTAACAACAACAACAACAACAACAACAAACAACAATAACCACAACAGCAGAGGCAGCTCCGAAGCACAGGTGGCTCCACAAAGACTGATTTTCCACAGTCTTTTGAGGGTTTACCTTGACAGGAAACCAAGTCCATGGAGGAATGCTCAGAGGAGACAAAAATCAGAAAAAAACAGGCACCAATGCAAGAGTTTGTTGTCTACAAACATTAAGGAGAGCTGGTGCAACAGAGCCCTATTTTCTTGGAGAGAAACACTCCGTGTGATTCAGCAGAAGGAACAGCCACAGTGCTCTGTTGCTTCCTCTCTTCCTTTAGTAGAACTAAAGCTGACATGCATACCATGGACTGCTGTACCAGCCAGGAAATACATGATACGTACTGAGTTCAGCAAGGAAAAGTCGTGTTAGTGGGGACAGCTTTGGCGGCTGGTCCGTGATTTTCTTTGGAATGCTCTTCTTCCGAGTGTCTCCTTTCCCGGTGCTTGTGCTTGGCATTTCAGTGTTGGCAAAGGTGACTTCTTCAGGTTGTGGTGCTGCAGCAACAGCTGCCATTGCAGAGCTCTTGAGGATCTGTGGCAAGAATTAGTTTATGTCAGAAAGGTGGCTTGCAGAGGTGCCCTGAGATCCTAGTCAAATGCAAACCCTTCGGAAGACTTGGCCACAAGTCAGGCTCTTAAACTGTCTCTTGCTGCCCACTTCACAAAGTGAATGGACGAGAAGAAAAGACTGGATTTACACGAGTTCCTGGGCAGTTTTCTCTTCAATTTTCATGCATTTTCTCAACTAGGTCGTGCAGAGGGGCAACTACCCTCTAGGGCACAGTTATTGCTGTGTGTCCTGCAAGGGACACTCTGACTCAACTTGGAAGTTCAAAACCCCTTTTCCAGGTGTCAGTGGCTGGGCTGAAGCACCATGTCATGGCAGGGCTAGAGCCCTCACACTCTTCAGCCATGCATGGCAAGCACTGGCTGCTCAGGAACTTGCAGCTCTGAATGACACCAAAGGCAGTGCTAAACAAAACTGGCACTTACTGATTTCATTCCTTCAGGCTTTGCTCTGATGTTTTCCTTCTCTGCTTGCTCTTCCTTACTCTCTTGTCCAGAAACAGAGGGAGCCAGCAGAGGTTCTGTTGATGGTGTCGTGAACCTCTCTGTAAGGAATCTCCTGACTGCATCGAGCAGAGGCCTCATGTTGTTGAGACTACCGGATTTTTCTAAAAATGGATGCTGCCCAAAGGAAAAAACAAAGAAAGAAAGGAGCCATTACTTTCCAAATGCAGTTTCCCACAGGCTCCAGCAGGATCCCTCTGGTTACCAGCAATACACATCAGGAGGACTGAGGGCACCATCTACACCTCCAACTTCATGTCCAGGACCTTGCTATCACAGGCAAACATGGCCCATAAGGCCATTATTCAATTTCTCAAGGTGTCTGCAGCAAGGAGGTTTGCCTTGCCAGTGCTCGGGAATGCCACTTGCTGTCTCGGGCCTTTTCCATTTCAGAAACCTCAAAGGACTCCCTTAGGTTCCTCTTCTCTAAAGACTTGGGCTATTTTAGGTGTGAAAACTGATGAGGAGCATAAGCCCCTCCTCGGGAAATTCCCGTACCTCTAAGCAAGGTCAACCCCAGGAGGATGCAGGCCTGTGTGTTGTTCTGAAGAGCACTGAGGTGGAGGTTCTCAGCACCCAGACAAGAGCAGGGACACAAGGGGCAGAGCGCTGATGGACTCAGCTCTGGCTTGCAGGGAGAGCAGTGTGTGCATTCCAGCCCTGCCCCTCCCTGTGCTGGCTGCCACCTTCCTTCCCAGCAGGGACAGCCCAGTGGCACCTTCTGCAGCTCCCTCTCTCTGCCACAAAACCTGCCAGAACCCTGGAGCACTTCTGGCCTGCTTGAATGTGCCAGGCAGCAAATGGGGCTGGGACAAGGCCCGCTCAGCTGTCCCTCCTTGGGTGGCAGAAACCTCAAAGAGTGGGGCAGGAGGGACAGCTGTTTCACCTGCAGCCACTTTACCTTCAGTAGCTGCTCGGCCGTCCATCGGCGCTTCTCATTCCGTTTCAGACAAGACTGCAGGAAGGAACGGAACACAGGCGACAGGTTTCTGGGAGTTTTCAGCTGGGGTGGCTTGTGCTTAGGCTGGGACAAAAGACACAAGGCAGTCATTAACCATCCCTCCCCGAGGGGAAGAGCTCCAGCACAGGCCAGTCCTTGCTTTCTGAGACTTGACCTGGGGCTTCTCCAGGAGCCCTGATCAACATTTGAGTTTAAGGAAGCAGAGAATTTTCAGCATCCAGACCAGTCCTATTAATTGCCTTCATCTCTTTTTGCTGCCTTCTGCAAGGCAAATGCAATCCAAAAGAAGTCTTGCATGAAAAGTCAGGGACCTTTTTCAGAAAGACTGGAAGACTGACATTTTCCATAATTGTTGCCTTCCTCAGGAATTAACTGTGCAGCATTTAACTTGGTTTCAGCTGTTAGTCATGGGGTTTTATCCCAGTATACCTTCCTGGCCTATTGCACACTCCTTTGGTGTAAGAGCGGGTCATTTCATTTTAGGGAATTAGCATCTACAACTGCAAACTTGAAAATACATTGGCTTACTACAAGGAGCTGTGCTAGAACCTACTTTTAGAAATGTACTGGCTAATACATACTTGTGGCAGTACTAGAAGCAGTGACCTGCCCTGAAAGGCTCAGGTAAGCAGTGGGCACTGGTCCAAGTTTGAAAAGACTTCTGGCCTGCAGATCCCCTTGAAATGCTTTTCACAGTAATTCTCCAACGGGAGAATCCTGCTGCTGAAAAATTCCTGCCATTGGGAGATCCAGCTCCAAGGGAGTTCAAAGAGCACAGGAGGAATTCAAGCATTGTGGGAGGCCAAAACGGCCCATTTCTGCACTGGCACATGTCGCTTCTCCTGTGAGCAGATGTGCTCCAGGACACTTTTAGACGTGGGCCTTGGTGGGACTAGTTCAAGCTGATGTGAGTGGGAGAAAGATATGGCTCAGGGGAGAAAGGCAGGGCTCTCTGACAGTATTTGCACCTTACCCGTGTAGGACCATCCACCATTTCTAGTGCTGTGATCCCAAGGGCCCAGATGTCCACTCTGGCATCATATTTGTCTCCTGCCAACATTTCTGGTGCCATATAGAACGGAGTCCCAATGAAAGACCTCCGTTTCGTCTCCCAGGGCTTCAGCCAAGCACATAAGCCAAAATCAACTGCAGACAAAAACAAGGACTGTTAAAACCAGCTTGAATTATGAAAGCAAGCACAAGGATTCCCCACTCTCAGTCTGAGAGCACAGTGTTGAATCTAGCTGGAAGAGTGGCTGTGCTCTGTTTCCTCTGGAAGGGACATACCCAAACCAAAGGCACTCTTGACAGCCTCATCCTCTCTAGAGCTCTCTGCACATTGCAACTCTGCTCTCAGCTTACAGCAGTGGGCTGGGCACTCCCACCAGCACCACTTTTGGGGAACTGGCAGGCACTCAAAGGCAACCCCAGACCCTGCCTCCCAGGAACGCTGTGCCTGACCAAGAACACCTACTCAATTTCACGGATCCATCCATTCCTAGAAGAATATTGTCACTTTTGATGTCTCTGTGGATCACTCGATTTGAATGAAGGAAGTCCAGGGCTTTCAGGCACTGAGATTAAACAAAGAAATGAGAGAAAAAAATTAATTAGGCTGATTTTTTCCAACAATAAAGGAAATGGCTCTAAAAGATCAAATTTCCAGGTGACACAACAATTGCAGACATACCTCAAGTGGCAAAGTTTGGAATAATAAATAAAATAAAATGAAATTAAACTAGAAAGGAAAGTACAACAACATTATAGGAGTATAATAACAGAGTACAAGAAATGCAGTGAGACTGGCAGGCCGTTCACTTGGATGCTCTTTTCTTCTCCACATCATAACAGCAACGCAGAAACAAAGCTCTGAACAGGAAATCACACCTGTTCTTACCACCTTTTGCAAAGAACCATCCTGTCCAAGCTGTCAGAAGCAAGGGCAGCATCCCTTACCTCCCGACTGATGGAGGCTATCATCTCTTCCTCAAGAGCTTGAATGGAAACCACAGCACCTAAGGTGAATCCCTCCACATATTCCATCACCAGCCAGAGTTCTTCATTGAAAAGGTAGCTGAAAGAAGAAACCCACAGCATGGAGATGAATGGGCCCAGCTAAATGACCTTATGGGAAAGACTGCAGTTGAGTTTTCTTGCCAGGTCACTTGTAAATGAAGAGAGAATCTGAGCAGGCTAAATGAGAAAGGCTCATCTGTGAAAAAGGAGATGTCCTAGATGGCAAGCAAGGCAAAAATGCAGAGAAATCTGGAACCAGGACATTGCCATCAGCTGCTTCATCATCTTAACTCATCCCTTCCAGCCTGAACTCCAGGAAGCAGGCAACACAGACTTCTCCATGGGAGGAGAGTGTGCACCACTGAGGGCAGATGTTGGTCAACCCCTTGGAAAGCATTGCATAAAGTGCATTCAGAAACAGGGAAAACCATTTAAAACCTGGCACATTGTGTGGTTGTGCAAACAAGAGCCTAGTCTTCCTGGCATCCACAGCAACAGAAAGTAGAGGGAAAACCCCAAGGGCAATAATTTCTAGGAGGGTTTATCAGCACGTATCATTAAGGCACAGAAAAGATGGTCAGTTTGAAAAAACCAGACCCCAAAAGAACAGGGAGGTAGTGAACTGAAGGGCTGTGGCTTTAGGAAGACATGGCAGATGGAGGTTTTGGAAGACACGCTTCAAACTACCTATACCAGAAAAGGCCAAGGCAGACACAAGGCACATGTGAACCTCGATGTGATAATCCCAGAACCACTCACCTGTCTATATAGCGAATGATATTGGGATGCCTCATGCTACTCAAGAGTGAAACCTCAGTTAAAATTATCTCTCTTGCGTACTTTCTCTTGGAAAGACACATCATCTTGATGGCCACCTAAAAGGAGATTAAAAGCCACAGACTTGAGAAGTCTGTTGCACAGGACCACAACACACATGGAGCAGGTGTCTTTGGAATGATGGAGCCAGGGTGGGCCAAACTGCCTGGGATTAGACACCAGAGCTTCTTAACTGACAGGACAAGAGGCGATTCCTCCACTTGCCCTTGTGTGCCAGTTACAGGACACATGGCTATAGACATTTTGCCTTGTAAACTCTGGACAAATGGTCTCCAAACAATCAATCCATAATGGAGGAAATCCCATCCTAAAAGGTCATGGAGGTTTCAGAAAAAAAAAAAATACAATCCCAGAACTTTGTAACATGTTGAGGGGTTATGAGCAGCGCTCAGGGCCTTTAGATCCCTTGCAGACTCCTGTGTAAGTGCACTTCCCAAGTGCAGCACTGCAGCTGGGTAAGGAGCCACCAAGTAGCTGATGCATTAGCATAGTCAGTAAATAAGTCTGAGCAAAGGTGTCCTTCTCTGAAAGATACCCCTGCCCTCCTTGCCTTCTTTTGGGGACTTAATAAGGACAAGGTCTGTCCAAACCGTGTCTTGCAGGCTGACACTTGTCTGCCCTCAGAGGAACAGTCTCTGCAGCAAAGATCTCGTGGCCACCCAGAGCTGTGGCCACAGCTCCCAGCGGAGGGGAAAGCACTCGAGAGCTGCACAATCTGCCGGGGGTGCTGGCCCTTACCTGTCCTCCTGTGGCAATGTCAACTCCTCGGAAAACTGTTCCACAAGACCTAGAAACAGAGCAGCAGCCAAGAAAGGAGAAGGCGTTTAGGCCCTGGGTGAGAAAGCCAGCCCAGAGAGCAGAGCTCTGCTGCCCAGAGTGTTTATAAAACACTCGGCTTCAGCAGCAGCCCAGCAGCCCAGCAGCCCAGCAGCCCTCTGCCATGCAGGGTGGCCAGGAGAAAACATAGGACATACTGCATGTCCTGCTCCTTGTTACAGGCAAGAGACTGCCAGCATTGAGTTGTCTTTGACAATGCCTTCTGACCACAGTTATTAAATACTGATCAGGACTGACAGACAGGAGGATGTAAGCCCAGTGTCTGCCCATGTTTGCAGCTTGCCCGACTGCATGCTTGATAGGACACCAGCAAAATCCCTGGCCCATGGTTTTGTGGAAGTAGCTGAGATTGGACTTACCCTTGGCCAATTATCTGCTGTAAAGTGTATTTCTTCGTAGGGTTCCCCTCACTCACAATGCCCTCTGAAAGAAACAACATGAAAGATGCTCATGTGAAACAGAGATACCACCTTCCAGCAGATCCAAAAGGCAGCCCCACTGTGCGGGGCTGTGAGCCCTTTGTAGTCAGCTGGTAACAACAACAACAACAACAACAACAACAATAACCACAACAGCAGAGGCAGCTCCGAAGCACAGGTGGCTCCACAAAGACTGATTTTCCACAGTCTTTTGAGGGTTTACCTTGACAGGAAACTAAGCCCATGGAGAAATGCTCAGAGGAGACAGAAATCAGAAAAGAACAGGCACCAATGAAAGAATTTGTTGTCTACAAACATTAAGGAGAGCTGGTGCAACAGAGCCCTTATTTTCTTGGAGAGAAACACTCCGTGTGATTCGGCCAAAGGTTTAGTAGTTTTGAATGCACTAAGTTAAGTGCATTAAAGATTAAATTTTGACAATTAAATTGAGGTTTGGAATCTACTGTTGTGAACAAGTGCCATTTTCAGAACAGAAAGAATATTATCAGGTGTTTACAGGAGAGGATGGAATCTGCCCAACCTTTCAGCAGTTTGCCAAAAAAAAGGCCTTTATGTTGTTCAAGAGCAGCATCTCAAGTTCTAATCCCTGAGAATGGGGCTTTAAGAACTTGGACCCTCATCACGGATCAGCAGGCTGAGTTCTGAAGGGGACCTTGCCTGTGCCATTTGAAGAACCACACTGCTTGTCTTCAACCTTAGAGATTTCGGCAAAGTCTCTGTACTGCAATGACTTGCGAGGAGTCAGGAGTCTAAAGAGAATTTAGGAACCCTAATATTCTCTTGGGTTTAGCCCTCTGCACACAGGAGTTCACTAGGTCATTCACTAGGTCAAAGCCTTCTGCTCAACCAGAAACCATCTCTGCCTTTGCCTGGAGCGTAGATGGAAGCTCAGGAAAACTGAATCCAGCCCCAGCTGCCCTCAGAGGCAGAAGGAACAGCCACAGTGCTCTGTTGCTTCCTCTCTTCCTTTAGTAGAACTAAAGCTGACATGCATACCATGGACTGCTGTACCAGCCAGGAAATACATGATACGTACTGAGGTCATCAAGGTAAAGTTGTGTTAGTGGGGACAGCGTTGGCGGCTGGTGCGGGATTTTCTTTGGAATCCTTTTCTTCGGAATGCTTTTCTTCCGAGTGTCTCCTTTCCCGGTGCTTGTGCTTGGCATTTCAGTGTTGGCAAAGGTGACTTTTTTAGGTTGTAGTTCTGCAGCAGCACCAGGCCTCTTGAGGATCTGTGGCAAGAATTAGGTTATGTCAGAAAGGTGGCTTGCAGAGCTGCCCTGAGATCATAGTTCAAATGCAAACCCTTGGGAAGATGCTGTTGGCCACAAGTCAGGCTCTTAAACTGTCTCTTGCTGCCCACTTCACAAAGTGAATGGATGAGAAGAAAAGACTGGATTTACATGAGTTCATGGGCAGTTTCCTCTTCAATTTTCCTGCATTTTCTCAACTAGGTCGTGCAGAAGGGCAACTACCCTCTAGGGCACAGTTATTCCTATCTGTCTTGCAAGGGACACTCTGACTCAACTTGGAAGTTCAAAACCTCTTTTCCAGGTGTCAGTGGCTGGGCCGAAGCACCATGTCATGGCAGGGCTAGAGCCCTCACAATCTTCAGTCCCAAAGAGCAAGCGCTGTCTGCTCAGGAACTTGCAGCTCTGAATGACACCAAAGGCAGTGCTAACCAAAGCTGGCACTTACTGGTTTTATCTCTTCAGGCTTTACTTTTCCAACAGCCACAGGTTCCTTCTCCACTTCTTTCTCTTCAACCTCCTGTCCAGAATCAGAGGGGGCCAGAAGAGGTTCTGGTGCTGCTGTTGTGTCCTGGGGAGAGTCAGTAGAGTCAGGGACAGTCACCATTCTGTCCCTTGCAAGGTTGGATAGTTACACACAATAACAAAAGGGTCATTTCACAAAAGGCCACTTTCTTGTTCAGTTTGCTTAGATTTTCTCAATTAGGCTATTCAGACAGGCAGGTAACCCCAGGGCACAGTTATTGCTATGTGTCCTGCCAAGGGACACTGGCTCAACTTGGAAGTTCAAAACCCCTTTTCCAGGTGTCAGTGGCTGGGCTGAAGCACCATGTGATGGAAGGACTCCAGCCCTCACACTCTTCAGCCATGAAGAGCAAGCTTGCTCTCATCACAAGTTCTAAATTACACCAAAGACAATGCTAATGTAGTCTGGCACTTACTGATTTAATTTCTTCAGGCTCTGCGGCTCCAACAACAGCCACGGGTTCATTGTCCACTTGCTCTTCTTTACCCTCTTGTCCAGAAAGACAGGGAGCCAGCAGAGGTTCTGGTGCTGCTGTTGTGCCCTGGGGAAAGTCAGTAGGGTCAGGGACAGTCACCGTTCTGTCCCTTGCAAGGTTGGATAGTTACACACAATAACAAAAGGGTCATTTGACACAAGGCCACTTTCTTGTTCATTTTTCATGGTTTTCTGAAATAGGCCCTGTGGAGGGGCAGGTACATCCAAGGGACAGTTTCTCCTGTCTCCGAGGAATCCTGCACAGCAATCTAAAGACTAAACAGGAAGAGTCAAAATCCCTTTTCCAGGTGTCAGTGGCTGGGTAGAAGCACAGTGTCATGGAAGGACTCCAGCCCTCGCACAGTCTTCAGCCATGAAAAGCAAGCTTGCTCTCATCACAAGTTCTAAATTACACCAAAGGCAATGCTAATGTAGTCTGGCACTTACTGATTTAATTTCTTCAAGCTCCGCAGCTCCAACAACAGCCACGGGTTCATTGTCCACTTGCTCTTCTTCACCCTCTTGTCCGGAAAGAGAGGGAGCCAGCAGAGGTTCTGGTGTCATGATTGTGCCCTGGGGAGAGTCAGAAGAGTCAGGGACAGTCACCATTCTGTCCCTTGCAAGGTTGGATAGTTACACACAATAACAAAAGGGTCATTTCACACAAGGGCCTGGCCAATTTCTTGTTCATGGATTTTCTGAAATAGGCCCTGTGGAGGGGCAGGTACATCCAGGGGACAGTTTCTCCTGTCTCTGAGGAATCCTGCACAGCAATCTAAAGACTGAACAGGAAGAGTCAAAATCCCCTTTCCCAGGTGTCAGTGGCTGGGTAGAAGCACAGTGTCATGGAAGGACTCCAGCCCTCACACTCTTCAGCCATGAAAAGCAAGCTCGCTCTGATCACAAGTTCTAAGTTACACCAAAGGCAATGCTAATGTAGTCTGGCACTTACTGATTTAATTTCTTCAGGCTCTGCAGCTCCAACAACAGCCACGGGTTCATCGTCCACTTGCTCTTCTTTACCCTCTTGTCCAGAAAGACAGGGAGCCAGCAGAGGTTCTGGTACTGCTGTTGTGCCCTGGGGACAGTCAGTAGTGTCAGGGACAGTCACCGTTCTGTCCCTTGCAAGGTTGGATAGTTACACACAATAACAAAAGGGTCATTTCACACAAGGGCCTGGCCTGGACAATTTCTTGGGCTGAAGTACCATGTCATGGCAGCACTCCAGCCCTCACACTCTTCAGCCATGCATGGCAAGCACTGGCTGCTCAGGAACTTGCAGCTCTGAATGACACCAAAGGCAGTGCTAACCAAAACTGGCACTTACTGATTTCATTCTGTCAGGCTTTGCTCTGATGTTTTCCTTCTCTGCTTGCTCTTCCTTACTCTCTTGTCCAGAAACAGAGGGAGCCAGCAGAGGTTCTGTTGATGGTGTTGTGAACCTCTCTGTAAGGAATCTCCTGGCTGCATCGAGCAGAGGACTGTTGTTGGTGAGACTATCAGATTTTTCTAAAACTGAATGCTGCCCAAAGAAAAAAGCAAAGAAAGGAGCCATTACTTTCCAAATGCAGTTTCCCACAGGCTCCAGCGGGATTCCTCTGGTTACCAGCAATACACATCAGGAGGACTGAGGGCACCATCTACACCTCCAACTTCATGTCCAGGACCTTGCTATCACAGGCAAACATGGCCCATAAGGCCCTTCATCAATTTCTCAAGGTGTCTGCAGCAAGGAGGTTTGCCTTGCCAGTGCTCGGGAATGCCACTTGCTGTCTCGGGCCTTTTCCATTTCAGAAAACTCAAAGGACTCCCTTAGGTTCCTCTTCTCTAAAGACCTGGGCTATTTTAGGTGTGAAAACTGATAAGGAGCATAAGCCCCTCCTCAGGAAATTCCCATACCTCTAAGCAAGGTCAACCCCAGGAGGATGCAGGCTTGTGTATTGTTCTGAAGAGCACTGAGGTGGAGGTTCTCAGCACCCAGACAAGAGCAGGGACACAAGGGGCAGAGCGCTGATGGACTCAGCTCTGGCTTGCAGGGAGAGCAGTGTGTGCATTCCAGCCCTGCCCCTCCCTGTGCTGGCTGCCACCTTCCTTCCCAGCAGGGACAGCCCAGTGGCACCTTCTGCAGCTCCCTCTCTCTGCCACAAAACCTGCCAGAACCCTGGAGCACTTCTGGCCTGCTTGAATGTGCCAGGCAGCAAATGGGGCTGGGACAAGGCCCGCTCAGCTGTCCCTCCTTGGGTGGCAGAAACCTCAAAGAGTGGGGCAGGAGGGACAAGCTGGGCCCCCTCTGAGGCTCGCAGTGAGCTCCCCACAGCCCCTTCCTTCTCCCAGGCCATTAATACTCTGACCACTTGGCTGGGACTGCTTCCTTGGGTCCCCCTCCACCAACACCATTTCAGCCTCTGGACCTGCTATTATTCTACTCCAGGTCTTTTTGCCACCAGGTACAACCAAGTGTCCTCCCAAAGTACAAGCCAGGGCCACAGACAGGACCAGATGGTGGAAGACCTTTCCTTGGAGGAAAGGCCATGAGAGATGGCACTGGAGAAGAGAAGGTCCCAGGGAGAGCTTATTGTGGCCTTGCAGTCCTTCAAGAGGACACATCTTTTTGCAGGGCCTGTTGCAGTGGGACAAAGGGTCATGGTTTTCAAGTGGAAGAGGATAGATTCTGGTTACATCTAAGGAAGTCATTGTTTAGAATGAAGGTGCTGAAACACTGGCACAGGAAGTGCATAACCCATCCCTGGTCAGGTGGGACAGGGCTCTGAGCAACCCGGGCTAGTTGAAGATGTCCCTGCTCGTTGCAGGGGGGTTGGACTAGATGCCACTTAAAGGTCCCTTCTAAGCCAAATTATTCTAGGATGCTACTCAGTTGTCATTTGAAAAGCACCAAGACTGGAGATTAGTAGGAGAGGAGGCCTCCTGATGCCTCTGAGTTTAGCTGATGACAAAGCCCATCCCTGGAGAGGTGTTTCACCTGCAGCCACTTTGTCTGCAGAAGCTGCTTGGTAGGCCATTGGGGCCTCACATTCCCGTACAGGTAAGACTGCAGGAAGGATCGGAACATAGACGGCGGATTTCTGGGAGTCTCCAGCTGGGGTGGCACGTCCTTAGGATTGGGACAAAGGAAACACAAGACAGCCATTAACATGCACTTGGTCCTACGGGCCTCAGTTCTACAGTGCGTATGTGCCAGGCCAATTTAACTCTCTATCAAATAAGGGGAGTTGAAGCCCCTCCACAGTCCCAGCTGCCTCTCAGTGGCAGGGCATTACATCCCATTGTCCCAAATTTGCTCTCTTTACCAACTAGTTAGACAGTGCTGCATATTGCTCTGACTTAGATGTCCCACCACGGCTAAAAGCAGCAAACAGTCTTCTGCCTGCAAACCCAGACCTTCCTCTGTTTAAAAGCTCTTGAACAGAAAATGAGAAAACGGCCAGGGATGCCTTGGCTGCTGCTGCTGCTGCTGCAAAGGCACTGACATGGACTTTCTTTCATGGACTTGCTTTCAGCCTCTCAGGCTGGCACTCTGTTGTAACAGGCCAAGCTCACAGCTCGCTCCATGATTCTTAAAACTAGGAACGTCAAAGCTTCCTTTTCCACTCACAGAAGGACGGGCTGCTCTCTGTCTACCTCCATATCCACTGGTGATTCCTCCATCTGCAATGGGCAAGGCAAAATGAAGCAGATGCTGTCAGAAAACTGCCTCTTGTGGGGAATCCCATCACACAAGGCAACCCAAATAAAGAGCATTTTTCTTTCACAACATCTCTCCAGGATCAACAGTTCTTTTGCACAGCAAGCAAGAGAAGAGGACAAAACCCCATATTCATCTTCTTCTACAGTTTCCTGTCTATTTTTTATGCTGTTTTCCCAGGAAATAAAACAAATAGAAACTCCATCAAGCAAATGTAAATTGTCCATTAACAGTCAATGCTTCTGTTCTGCCCAAGAGCTAAATCAGCTTTAGTTGAAGAGATAAAGAAGTTTCCTCTTCTTTTTTTTTTCCTTTTTCTGTTCGGTTAGCTTTTGGTTTTTCTTTTAATAAATGGCAAGCATCAGTTCTCTTTAGCTTGCTGAAAATGGTTCCCCAGAAAAACTGTCCCAAAAGCCCCTCTAGCCATTCTGTCATAGCACACGAACAGCTCCTGGGTTCAGGAGCCTGCACTGTTTGGAAGTTGGCATTTTATTTCAAAAGTCATTGGTGTGATCAAATCCTTTAATTATGGAATTTAACAAACAGGATGCTTTCCCCTCAGTTCTGGAGATAACTGAACAGTTTTTAGAACTTCTGAGAAGCTCTCCCAAGCCTGCATTTTGGAAGTCGTACTGGTAGAACCAGCAAAGTGAGGAAATTACAGACTCCACAGGCTATCCAGTGGAGGGCACAGAACCCCCTCAAGTTCCATTCCAAATGCTGTCCACACACAGACCCCCCCCTTTTCAGACAAAGCTGTTGACAGGAGTTCTACCAAACTAAGGGCATCTTAAGGGCAGTTTTGTTTCTAAATCATCTCAGTGCCTAAGGAAGAGCATAAAGAACACAGCCATGCCAAAGCCAGGTATGCTGCCCCCAGGAACAAACACTACTCACCTCTCGGGACATCCATCACCTGGCAGGGCCTGTCTGGAGAAAAATATAAATTTGATGAAAGGAGCACAAAATCATGAACTGCAGCACAGATTTGCCGAAACATGTCAGCAAAGCTGTGCTGCAGTCCAAGGGGCACAGCCCCTTGGGGGAGGGAAAAGAAAACCGTTCTCTGGTTTGCAGGCTCTCCACTGAGAGCTCCTCGATCCGGAAACTCTTCTTGGACGCCCGTTCGCAACTCTCCGCTGAGAAATCCTCAATCCGAAGACTCCTCTGCGATGAGCACGCGACGAACTGCACCGCAAGCCGAGGCCCTTGGTGCCTGAATGAGAGCGTTCCACGGACACTGCAGTGGCCACCCAGCACTTCAGTGACATCACAGCGACAGTGGGGCAACAGTCCTGTGACATCACGGAACCAGCCGTTCAAGGTTCCCCACGCTGCAATGGTTTTGGGTGGCTTCTTGACCCCTGGAATGTTGAATCTTGCTCTCCTGCTGGAGCCTGACCTCCCTTTCTCGCAGTGACTTGTCAGCTTACCTCCCGATGTAAAGCTCACCTTTCTGCCTAAAACTCATCTGGAAATCAACTCTGCTCTTCCATGGAATAATGGAATAATAAGTTTTCAATCTCTGTCTGTGTGGAGGCCTTTGGCTGGTCACCCACAGCCCTCAGCACTGTGAATAAAGTGACGCCTTGCTTTTTAACAGTAGCATTGCAGGGTTTGAGAGTTCTATTATCCCGAGGATTTCAGAGGTATTTGACAACTCCAGGAAGAGAGAGATTCCTTCCCGGCAGCCCTCACGGCACAGCCCTCGCTGCACCAAGCTGGGCTTCTCCCCTTTTACCATGGAGAGGCTTGGAGGACATCCAGAACAGCTGTGATTGCCTGACATGGACAGCATTTGTTGTCAATCCCTCAGGGACACCTCCGTGTTCCACACGTGGCAGGGAGCCCTTGGAGCAGCTGTCAGAGTGGGGGTGCCCCCGTGGGTGCTTCCTGCCCGTTCTCCCCCCTTTGGCCACTTCTCCCATAGCCCCTCAAGTCAGACTTTCTCCCAAGAAAGTTCTCTGCCCAGCACTGAGCTCCTGGTGCACCTGCAAAACCCAAATTCCCTTAGGCTTGTGGGAAACCTACAGGGTCACAAGCCTCAGTGGACATGGAGCTCTTAAATCCTTCTCCTATCCAACTTCTGTGTGCGTGTAAGATTTTCTGGGGCCCTGACTAGCCTTTCTGTCTGCTCCAGTGGAATATCAGGGCCACGGAGCAGCGGGTGTGTGTGAGGGGGTCTCCCTCTTTGCTGCCTGCTGAGGGGAAGGTGCTGAGAGACTGCGCATGCTCCGAGAGCGAGGTGAACCGTTCGGTGAGAGGCAGACTCGAAGCCTTCATCCCCTACGACCACCCGAGAGAAGTGGGCAGGCGCCAGAAGGCGTGTCCCGAGATTTCCATAGACCAGCGCCCACTCTGGGGTAGTTCCTGAATATGTAAAACCGTGCGATGGATATGGATGACCTGCGGGGAGAAAACGGGAGCCGTGAGGGGGGAGCTCTCGCCCGTGTCAGGCGGAGTCATCCCCGCGCGTCCGGCAGCGTAATAAACAACGAGCGGCTTCATAGCGCCTGTGGCTCTTGAGTTTTACTAGCGTCGCCTTTTCCCGGCATCACTGAGGCCTCAGCTGAGATGGGGTGACCCCCAGGCTGAAGCAAAACCGCTGCGGGCTGAAGCAGCGGGGCACAAGGACTGAGATGAGAATGGCTCTGGGCTTAGACAAAACCGGCTGCAGCTGAGGCGGGGGGGGGGCAGTTATGAGGCAGAAAGGGCTGTGGGCTGAGGCAAAACCGGCTGCGGGCTGAGGGAAAAACTGGTGCGGGCTGAGAGAAAAACTGGTGCGGGCTGAGAGGAAAACACCTGAGGGCTGAGGCAAGAACAGTTGCCGATGAGGCGGGGCGGCCCCCAGACTGAGGCAGCAGCGGCGACGGTTCTCAGCCTGGGCGATGGGGTGGGGCGGGGGGAAGAGGCCAGGCACTGAGCACAGTGGCGAGGAGTCTCCCTACAGCTCCCCGGCCCCACGCCGTCCCGCTCCCAACTTGAAGGAAGCCCCAGTCCCGTCCCGTCCCCCACCTTTTCGTTTTTCCTTTAATTTTTTCCTGTTCCCACACAAATACATATATATATGTGTATATATATATGTATATACATATATATACACACTATATGTACACACTATTTACACAGTCTCTCTCTATATATACACACACACAAGTATGTACATTATCTATATATAAGGGAGCATTATATAAGGGGCTACAGTGCAGGAGAGTTATGGGGTGTCGTGCAAATGCCCTATAGAGTACAGGCCAAGCAGAATGTCTGTACATCTGCATTTATTATTTCTTGGAAGTAGTTGGAACAGACAGGGTTTGCCCATCAGAAGGAGCTGAGTTCCCAAGCTGGGAACACAACTGGCTGTGCTGATTTACAAGGCTTCTGGCTTCCCCAGTGAATCCCAGGTGAAGCAAGGCTGCCTGCTCCCCGCATGATAGCCAAGGCTGGGCAGGGACGATGCCCCCTCACTGTGGGCTCCAGCTCCTAACAGAGCTGGGCAGTATTTTTTAACAACTTGTGGGAAAAACAGGGTTTTTTGGAGGGTGCTGCATTTATGTACATACTCAGGCCACCTTCAGCAGAGAGTCCCTCGGAAATGAAAACGGGGGAAATGGGTGGGAAATGTTTCATTTCGGCCTTTCATAACTTCAATGTGAAGCGACTGAAGCAAAAGGTTTACAAACACATATTCAGGGACTTCTGCCTCCGCCTGCCCCGCTGGCAGCCGCGAGAGGGCGATCTGTATCCATTCACCCACCCATCCTTCCATCCGTCCAGGTAAAACCATGGCCAGGTACCGACGCAACACACACACCGATAAATACAGGGTATCGTTTACAGAAGATATCATACATTATCCTATACATGATATTACACCTCTCTCTACAGTGTGTAGCACCTATAGAAGGGCCTCCGAATGTCTATAAAAATACATATTTATATACATATACTACAGATACACACAATATATATTTACACAAACGCTATATATATACACTACATATATGCACACTATATACACAGTCTCTCTATATACAAACACATATATACATTATCTATATACAACGGTTATAATTCTACAGTACATTGTGTAGATACACACAATATATATTTACACAAACGCTGTATATATATACACATATATATATATATACACTACATATACCCTGCCTCCCAGGAATGCTGTGCCTGACGAGGAACGCCTACTCAATTTCACAGATCCATCCATTCCCAGAAGAATATTGCCACTTTTGATGTCTCTGTGGATCACTAGATTTGAATGAAGGAAGTCCAGGGCTTTCAGGCACTGAGATTAAACACAGAAACACAAGGAGAAAATTAATTAGGCTGATTTTTTTCCCACAAAAAAGGAAATGGCTCTAAAAGATCAAATTTCCAGGTGACACAACAATTGCAGACATACCTCAAGTGGCAAAGTTTGGAATAATAAATAAAATAAAATGAAATTAAACTAGAAAGGAAAGTACAACAACATTATAGGAGTATAATAACAGAGTACAAGAAATGCAGTGAGACTAGCAGGCCGTTCACTTGGATGCTCTTTTCTTCTCCACATCACAATAGCAACGCAGAAACAAAGCTCTGAACAGGAAATCACACCTGCTCTTACCACCTTTTGCAAAGAACCATCCTGTCCAAGCTGTCAGAAGCAAGGGCAGCATCCCTTACCTCCCGACTGATAGAGGCTATCATCTCTTCCTCAAGAGCTTGTTTGGAAATGACATCGCCTAAGGTGAATCCCTCCACATATTCCATCACCAGCCAGAGTTCTTCATTGAAAAGGTAGCTGAAAGAAGAAACCCACAGCATGGAGATGAATGGGCCCAGCTAAATGACCTTATGGGAAAGACTGCAGTTGAGTTTTCTTGCCAGGTCACTTGTAAATGAAGAGAGAATCTGAGCAGGCTAAATGAGAAAGGCTCATCTGTGAAAAAGGAGATGTCTTAGATGGCAAGCAAGGCAAAAATGCAGTTTAGTGACAGCAGAGAGAAATCTGGAACCAGGACATTGCCATCAGCTGCTTCATCATCTTAACTCATCCCTTCCAGCCTGAACTCCAGGAAGCAGGCAACACAGACTTCTCCATGGGAGGAGAGTGTGCACCACTGAGGGCAGATGTTGGTCAACCCCTTGGAAAGCATTGCATAAAGTGCATTCAGAAACAGGGAAAACCATTTAAAACCTGGCACATTGAGTGGTTGTGCAAACAAGAGCCTAGTCTTCCTGGCATCCACAGCAACAGAAAGTAGAGGGAAAACCCCAAGGGCAATAATTTCTAGGAGGGTTTATCAGCACATATCACTAAGGCAAAGAAAAGATGATCAGTTTGAAAAAAACCAGACCCCAAAAGAACAGGGAGGTAGTGAACTGAAGGGCTGTGGCTTTAGGAAGACATGGCAGATGGAGGTTTTGGAAGACACGCTTCAAACTACCTATACCAGAAAAGGCCAAGGCAGACACAAGGCAAGCTCCTCCCTGAAGGAGCTAAGAGACCTGTGCCCTGCACCTCCCATCCACTGCAGGTGGAGGAGTTGAGAAATAATGAAGAGCTCCATGTTCTTCCAGTGACTAAAGTGGCTTTTTAGCCCTTGGCTTGCAGTGTGTCAATGATGTGATAATCCCAGAACCACTTCCCTGTCTATATAGCGAATGATATTGGGGTGTCTCATGCTATTCAGGACAACTTTTTCGCTTTGATGCTTTTGGTCTCCAAGTAAAATCTTCTTGATGGTCACCTAAAAGGAGATTGAAAGCCATAGACTTGAGAAGTCTGTTGCACGGGACCACAACGCACATGGAGCAGGTGTCTTTGGAATGATGGAGCCAGGCTGGGCCAAACTGCCTGGGATTAGACACCAGAGCTTCTTAACTGACAGGACAAGAGGCAATTCCTCCACTCGCCCTTGTGTGCCAGTTACAGGACACATGGCTATAGACATTTTGCCTTGTAAACTCTGGACAAATGGTCTCCAAACAATCAATCCATAATGGGGGAAATCCCATCCCAAAAGGTCATGAGGGTTACACAAAAAAATATAATCCCTGTACTTTCTAACATCTTGAAGTTGGATTTTGCAACTCTAAAGAACGTTTTTTAACCCAGTTCCTATTTGCAGTTCTTTTCTGGGTTTGAAAAGGAATAACCCATTCTAGGGTATTTTATGGATGTGGCCGGGGTTATGAGCAGCGCTCAGGGCCTTTAGATCCCTTGCAGACTCCTGTGTAAGTGCACTTCCCAAGTGCAGCACTGCAGCTGGGTAAGGAGCCACCAAGTAGCTGATGCATTAGCATAGTCAGTAAATAAGTCTGAGCAAAGGTGTCCTTCTCTGAAAGATACCCCTGCCCTCCTTGCCTTCTTTTGGGGACTTAATAAGGACAAGGTCTGTCCAAACCGTGTCTTGCAGGCTGACACTTGTCTGCCCTCAGAGGAACAGTCTCTGCAGCAAAGATCTCGTGGCCACCCAGAGCTGTGGCCACAGCTCCCAGCGGAGGGGAAAGCACTCGAGAGCTGCACAATCTGCCGGGGGTGCTGGCCCTTACCTGTCCTCCTGTGGCAATGTCAACTCCTCGGAAAACTGTTCCACAAGACCTAGAAACAGAGCAGCAGCCAAGAAAGGAGAAGGCGTTTAGGCCCTGGGTGAGAAAGCCAGCCCAGAGAGCAGAGCTCTGCTGCCCAGAGTGTTTATAAAACACTCGGCTTCAGCCAGCAGCCCAGCAGCCCAGCAGCCCTCTGCCATGCAGGGTGGCCAGGAGAAAACATAGGACATACTGCATGTCCTGCTCCTTATTACAGGCAAGAGACTGCCAGCATTGAGTTGTCTTTGACAATGCCTTCTGACCACAGTTATTAAATACTGATCAGGACTGACAGACAGGAGGATGTAAGCCCAGTGTCTGCCCATGTTTGCAGCTTGCCTGACTGCATGCTTGATAGGACACCAGCAAAATCCCTGGCCCATGGTTTTGTGGAAGTAGCTGAGATTGGACTTACCCTTGGCCAATTATCTGCTGTAAAGTGTATTTCTTCGTAGGGTTCCCCTCACTCACAATGCCCTCTGAAAGAAACAACATGAAAGATGCTCATGTGAAACAGAGATACCACCTTCCAGCAGATCCAAAAGGCAGCCCCACTGTGCGGGGCTGTGAGCCCTCTGTAGTCAGCTGGTAACAACAACAACAACAACAACAACAACAATAACCACAACAGCAGAGGCAGCTCCGAAGCACAGGTGGCTCCACAAAGACTGATTTTCCACAGTCTTTTGAGGGTTTACCTTGACAGGAAACTAAGCACATGGAGGAATGCTCAGAGGAGACAGAAATCAGAAAAGAACAGGCACCAATGCAAGAGTTTGTTGTCTACAAACTTTAAGGAGAGCTGGTGCAACAGAGCCCTTATTTTCTTGGGAAGAAAGACTCCGTGTGATTCAGCCAAAGGTTTAGTAGTTTTGAGTGCACTGTTAAGCGCATTAAAAATTAAATTTTGACAATAAATTGAGGTTTGGAATCTACTGTTATGAACAAGTGCCATTTTCAGAACAGAAAGAATATTATCAGGTGTTTACAGGAGAGGATGGAATCTGCCCAACCTTTCAGCAGTTTGCCAAAAAAAAGGCCTTTATGGTGTTCAAGAGCAGCATCTCAAGTTCTAATCCCTGAGGATGGGGCTTTAAGAACTTGGACCCTCATCACTGATCAGCAGGCTGAGTTCTGAAGAGGACCTTGCCTGTGCCATTTGAAGAACCACACTGCTTGTCTTCAACCTTAGAGATTTCAGCAAAGTCTTTGTACTGCAATGACTTGTGAGTCAGTAGAGTCGGGGACAGTCACCATTCTGTCCCTTGCAAGGTTGGATAGTTACACACAATAACAAAAGGGTCATTTGACACAAGGCCACTTTCTTGCTCAGTTTGCATAGATTTTCTCAACTAGATTGCGCAGACAAGCAGGTAACCCCTAGGCACAGTTATTGCTATGTGTCCTGCAAGTGATACTCTGACTAAACTTGCAAGTTCAAAACCCCTCTAAGCAAGGTCAATCCCAGGAGAATGCAGGCCTGTGTGTTGTTCTGAAGAGCACTGAGGTGGAGGTTCTCAGCACCCAGACAAGAGCAGGGACACAAGGGGCAGAGCGCTGATGGACTCAGCTCTGGCTTGCAGGGAGAGCAGTGTGTGCATTCCAGCCCTGCCCCTCCCTGTGCTGGCTGCCACCTTCCTTCCCAGCAGGGACAGCCCAGTGGCACCTTCTGCAGCTCCCTCTCTCTGCCACAAAACCTGCCAGAACCCTGGAGCACTTCTGGCCTGCTTGAATGTGCCAGGCAGCAAATGGGGCTGGGACAAGGCCCGCTCAGCTGTCCCTCCTTGGGTGGCAGAAACCTCAAAGAGTGGGGCAGGAGGGACAAGCTGGGACTGCTTCCTTGGGTCCCCCTCCACCAACACCATTTCAGCCTCTGGACCTGCTATTATTCTACTCCAGGTCTTTTGCCACCAGGTACAACCAAGTGTCCTCCCAAAGTAAAAGCCAGGGCCACAGACAGGACCAGATGGTGGAAGACCTTTCCTTGGAGGAAAGGCCACGAGAGATGGCACTGGAGAAGAGAAGGTCCCAGGGAGAGCTTATTGTGGCCTTGCAGTCCTTCAAGGGGACACATCTTTTTGCAGGGCCTGTTGCAATGGGACAAAGGGTCATGGTTTTCAAGTGGAAGAGGACAGATTCTGGTTACATCTAAGGAAGTCATTGTTTAGAATGAGAGTGCTGAAACACTGGCACAGGAAGTGGATGCCCCACCCCTGGTCAGGTGGGACAGGGCTCTGAGCAACCCGGTCTAGTTGAAGATGTGCCTGCTCATTGCTGGGGGGTTGGACTAGATGTCACTTAAAGGTCCCTTCCAAGCATAATTATTCTGTGATGCTACTTATTTGTCATTTGAAAAGCACCAAGACTGGGGATTAGTAGGAGAGGAAGCCTCCTGATGCCTCTGAGTTGAGCTGATGACAAAGCCCATCCCTGGACAGCTGTTTCACCTGCAGCCACTTTACCTGCAGCAGCTTCCTGGCCGTCCATCGACGCTTCACCTTCCGATTCAGGCAGGACTGCAGGAAGGAACGGAACACAGGTGACAGGTTTCTGTGAGTTTTCAGCTGGGGTGGCACGTCCTTAGCCTTGGGACAAAGGAAACACAAGACAGCCATTAACCATCCCTCCCCGAGGGGAAGAGCTCCAGCACAGGCCAGTCCTTGCTTTCTGAGACTTGACCTGGGGCTTCTCCAGGAGCCGTACTCAACATTAGGATAAAACAAATGCTGCTAAAATATTAGGAACTTGCAGCTCTGAATAACACCAAAGGCAGTGCTAACCAAAGCTTTCCTTCCTTCAGGCATTACTTCTGCAACAGCCACAGGTTCCTTCTCCACTTCTTCCTCTTCATTCTCCTGTCCAGAGTCAGAGGACCCGAGAGGACCACCCGAGAGAAGTGGGCAGGCGCCAGAAGGCGTGTCCCGAGATTTCCATAGACCAGCGCCCACTCTGGGGTAGCTCCTGAATATGTAAAACCGTGCGATGGATATGGATGACCTGCGGGGAGAAAACGGGAGCCGTGAGGGGGGAGCTCTCGCCCGTGTCAGGCGGAGTCATCCCCGCGCGTCCGGCAGCGTAATAAACAACGAGCGGCTTCATAGCGCCTGTGGCTCTTGAGTTTTCCTAGCGTCGCCTTTTCCCGGCATCACTGAGGCCTCAGCTGAGATGGGGTGACCCCCAGGCTGAAGCAAAAACCGCTGCGGGCTGAAGCAGCGGGGCACAAGGGCTGAGATGAGAATGGCTCTGGGCTTAGACAAAACCGGCTGCAGCTGAGGCGGGGGGGGGGCAGTTATGAGGCAGAAAGGGCTGTGGGCTGAGGCAAAACCGGCTGCGGATTGAGGGGAAAATTGGTGCGGGCTGAGAGGAAAACACCTGAGGGCTGAGGCAAGAACAGTTGCCGATGAGGCGGGGCGGCCCCCAGACTGAGGCAGCAGCGGCGACGGTTCTCAGCCTGGGCGGTGGGGCGGGGGGAAGAGGCCAGGCACTGAGCACAGTGGCGAGGAGTCTCCCTACAGCTCCCCGGCCCCACGCCGTCCCGCTCCCAACTTGAAGGAAGCCCCAGTTCCACCCCCACCCCCCCATCTTTCCGTTTTTCTTTTAATTTTTTCCTTCCCCAATTCCAAGCCATACCAAAACCCCCACCAATGGGGCTTCCCAGCTATGAATAACAACAAAAGTTAATTTAATAATGAAGTGGCTGCAAAGATCAGAGTAGATACTTGCCACCGCCCGGTGGGGAAGGAAACAGGGACGCGACACAGAACGGTCTGACAAGGCAGAAGGAAGGGGTGCAACAGCTATTTTATTAGGAGGAACGAGGACTTATGTAGGGTTCAGGTGAGGGAGGTCCGATAACCGGGGCGGAGCATGGGACGGACATCTCAGGGTGCCCCAGGATTGGGGAGTAGGGAGAAGGAGGGAGGAACTTGGGAGGAGTCAGGTATCTGGGGCCAATGGGAGCTCACTCCGCACTGCGGCATTTTCTGGCCAATCAGTGTGGGATGAGCGGGAAAGCAGGGGAGAGTAAGGGAGAAAACAACTTTTGGTGGGAATAACTGGGGACAAGTTCAGACATGTCTGGGGTAGTACAAGTCAAGGGGATTGATACAGAGGTATATGTGTGGGTACATTAAACTGGCTTCAGAACTGGGTAAAAACATGGAAGTCCATAAGTTGGTGTTTTCCTCAAGCACCATTCAGGTCTCTGCAAGCTCGGAAACGCTGCCATTCTGTTTCTTGTTCCTCCACACATACGTTGGCTGTTTTCCAAGTCCTTCTTTACTCTGCCTCCTTTGCGAGTGGAGGCATATCAGTGTTGGGAAAGGAGACTTCTTAAGGTTGTGGTGCTGCAGCAGTGCCTGCCATTGCAGAGCTCTTGAGGATCTGTGGCAAGAATTAGTTTCTGTGAGAAAGGTGGCTTGCAGAGATGCCCTGAGATCATAGTTCAAATGCAAACCCTTGGGAAGATGCTGTTGGCCACCAGTTGGGCTCTTAAACTGTCTCTTGCTGGCCACTTCACAAAGTGAATGGACGAGAAGAAAAGACTGGATTTACACGAGTTCCTGGGCAGTTTTCTCTTCAATTTTTATGCATTTTTGAACTGTGCAGAGGGGCAGGTATCCCCAAGGGACAGTTTCTCCTGTCTCCTGCAAGGGACCCTGACTCAATTTGGAAGTTCAAAACCCCTTTTCCAGGTGTCAGTGGCTGGGCTGAAGCACCATGTCATGGCAGGGCTAGAGCCCTCACAATCTTCAGCCATGCATGGCAAACACTGTCTGCTCAGGAACTTGCAGCTCTGAATGACACCAAAGGCAGTGCTAACCAAAACTGGCACTTACTGATTTCATTCCTTCAGGCTTTGCTTTGACAACTTCTTTCTCTGCTTGCTCTTCTTTCCCCTCTTGTCCAGAAAGAGAGGGACCCAGCAGAGGTTCTGGTGCCTGTGTTGTGGATCTCCTGGCTGCATCAATCAGAGGAGCCATCTCATCAAGACTCTTGGATTTCTTTAAAAACGGATGCTGCACCCAAAACGAAAGAAAAACCAATAGAGCCATTACTTTCCAAACACAGATTCTCACAGGCTCCAGTGGGATTCCTCTGGTTACCAGCAATACACATCAGGAGGACTGAGGGCACCATCTACACCTCCAACTTCATGTCCAGGACCTTGCTATCACAGGCAAACATGGCCCATAAGGCCATTATTCAATTTCTCAAGGTGTCTGCAGCAAGGAGGTTTGCCTTGCCAGTGCTCGGGAATGCCACTTGCTGTCTCGGGCCTTTTCCATTTCAGAAAACTCAAAGGACTCCCTTAGGTTCCTCTTCTCTAAAGACTTGGGCTATTTTAGGTGTGAAAACTGATGAGGAGCATAAGCCCCTCCTCGGGAAATTCCCGTACCTCTAAGCAAGGTCAACCCCAGGAGGATGCAGGCCTGTGTGTTGTTCTGAAGAGCACTGAGGTGGAGGTTCTCAGCACCCAGACAAGAGCAGGGACACAAGGGGCAGAGCGCTGATGGACTCAGCTCTGGCTTGCAGGGAGAGCAGTGTGTGCATTCCAGCCCTGCCCCTCCCTGTGCTGGCTGCCACCTTCCTTCCCAGCAGGGACAGCCCAGTGGCACCTTCTGCAGCTCCCTCTCTCTGCCACAAAACCTGCCAGAACCCTGGAGCACTTCTGGCCTGCTTGAATGTGCCAGGCAGCAAATGGGGCTGGGACAAGGCCCGCTCAGCTGTCCCTCCTTGGGTGGCAGAAACCTCAAAGAGTGGGGCAGGAGGAACAAGCTGGACTCCCTCTGAGGCTCACAGTGAGCTCCCCACAGCCCCTTCCTTCTCCCAGGCCATTAATACTCTGACCACTTGGCTGGGACTGCTTCCTTGGGTCCCCCTCCACCAACACCATTTCAGCCTCTGGACCTTCTATTATTCTACTCCAGGTCTTTTGCCACCAGGTACAACCAAGTGTCCTCCCAAAGTAAAAGCCAGGGCCACAGACAGGACCAGAAGGTGGAAGACTTTTCCTTGGAGGAAAGGCCATGAGAGATGGCACTGGAGAAGAGAAGGTCCCAGGGAGAGCTTATTGTGGCCTTGCAGTCCTTCAAGGGGACACATTTTTTCAAAGGGTCTGTTGCAATGGGACAAAGGGTCATGGTTTTCAAGTGGAAAACGATAGATTCTGGTTACATCTAAGGAAGTCGTTTAGAATGAGGGTGCTGAAACACTGGCACAGGAAGTGGATGCCCCATCCCTGGTCAGGTGGGACAGGGCTCTGAGCAACCCGGGCTAGTTGAAGATGTGCCTGCTCATTGCTGGGGGGTTGGACTAGATGCCACTTATAGGACCCTTCCAAGCCAAATTATTCTAGGATGCTACTTAGTTGTCATTTGAAAAGCACCAAGAGTGGAGATTAGTAGGAGAGGAAGCCTCCTGATGCCTCTGAGTTTAGCTGATGACAAAGCTCATCCCTGGACAGCTGTTTCACCTGCAGCCACTTTACCTTCAGCAGCTTCTTGGCCGTCCATCGACGCTTCGCATTCCGTTTCAGGCAGGACTGCAGGAAGGAACGGAACACAGGCGACAGGTTTCTGGGAGTCTCCAGCTCCGGTGGCACATCCTTAGGCTGGGACAAAGGAAACACAAGACAGCCATTAACCATCCCTCCCTGAGGGGAAGAGCTCCAGCACAGGCCAGTCCTTGCTTTCTGAGACTTGACCTGGAGCTTCTCCAGGAGCCCTGATCAACATTTGAGCTTAAGGAAGCAGAGAATTTTCAGCATCCAGACCAGTCCTGCTAATTGCCTTCATCTCTTTTTGCTGCCTTCTGCAAGGCAAATGCAATCCAAAAGAAGTCTTCCAAGAAAAGTCAGGGACCTTTTTCAGAAAGACTGGAAGACTGACATTTTCCATAATTGTTGCCTTCCTCAGGAATTAACTGTGCAGCATTTAACTTGGTTTCAGCTCTTAGTCATGGGGTTTTATCCCAGTATACCTTCCTGGCCTATTGCACACTCCTTTGGTGTAAGAGCGGGTCATTTCATTTTAGGGAATTAGCATCTACAACTGCAAACTTGAAAATACATTGGCTTACTACAAGGAGCTGTGCTAGAACCTACTTTTAGAAACTTACTGGCTAATACATACTTGTGGCAGTACTAGAAGCAGTGACCTGCCCTGAAAGGCTCAGGTAAGCAGTGGGCACTGGTCCCAGTTTGAAAAGACTTCTGGCCTGCAGATCCCCTTGAAATGCTTTTCACAGTAATTCTCCAACGGGAGAATCCTGCTGCTGAAAAATTCCTGCCATTGGGAGATCCAGCTCCAAGGAAGTTCAAAGAGCACAGGAGGAATTCAAGCATTGTGGGAGGCCAAAACGGCCCATTTCTGCACTGGCACATGTCGCTTCTCCTGTGAGCAGATGTGCTCCAGGACACTTTTAGACGTGGGCCTTGGTGGGACTAGTTCAAGCTGATGTGAGTGGGAGAAAGATATGGTTCAGGGGAGAAAGGCAGGGCTCTCTGACAGTATTTGCACCTTACCCGTGTAGGACCATCCACCATTTCTAGTGCTGTGATCCCAAGGGCCCAGATGTCCACTTTGGCATCATATCTGTCTCTTCTCAACATTTCTGATGCCATATAGAAAGGAGCTGCAAAAAATGACCTCCATGTCTTTCGCTGGGGCTTCAGCCAAGCACATAAGCCAAAATCAACTGCAGAAAACAGAAATAGTGTTAAAACCGGCTTGAATTATGAAAGCAAGCACAAGGATTCCCCACTCTCAGTCTGAGAGCACAGTGTTGAATCTAGCTGGAAGAGTGGCTGTGCTCTGTTTCCTCTGGAAGGGACATACCCAAACCAAAGGCACTCTTGACAGCCTCATCCTCTCTAGAGCTCTCTGCACATTGCAACTCTGCTCTCAGCTTACAGCAGTGGGCTGGGCACTCCCACCAGCACCACTTTTGGGGAACTGGCAGGCACTCAAAGGCAACCCCAGACCCTGCCTCCCAGGAACGCTGTGCCTGACCAAGAACACCTACTCAATCTCACAGATCCATCCATTCCTAGGAGAATATTGTCACTTTTGATGTCTCTGTGGATCACTCGATTTGAATGAAGGAAGTCCAGGGCTTTCAGGCACTGAAATTAAACAAAGAAATGAGAGAAAAAAATTAATTAGGCTGATTTTTTCCAACAATAAAGGAAATGGCTCTAAAAGATCAAATTTCCAGGTGACACAACAATTGCAGACATACCTCAAGTGGCAAAGTTTGGAATAATAAATAAAATAAAATGAAATTAAACTAGAAAGGAAAGTACAACAACATTATAGGAGTATAATAACAGAGTACAAGAAATGCAGTGAGACTGGCAGGCCGTTCACTTGGATGCTCTTTTCTTCTCCACATCATAACAGCAACGCAGAAACAAAGCTCTGAACAGGAAATCACACCTGCTCTTACCACCTTTTGCAAAGAACCATCCTGTCCAAGCTGTCAGAAGCAAGGGCAGCATCCCTTACCTCCCAACTGATAGAGGCTATCATCTCTTCCTCAAGAGCTTGTTTCGAAATGACATCGCCTAAGGTGCATCCCTCCACATATTCCGTCACCAGCCAGAGTTCTTCATTGAAAAGGTAGCTGAAAGAAGAAACCCACAGCATGGAGATGAATGGGCCCAGCTAAATGACCTTATGGGAAAGACTGCAGTTGAGTTTTCTTGCCAGGTCACTTGTAAATGAAGAGAGAATCTGAGCAGGCTAAATGAGAAAGGCTCATCTGTGAAAAAGGAGATGTCCTAGATGGCAAGCAAGGCAAAAATGCAGTTTAGTGACAGCAGAGAGAAATCTGGAACCAGGACATTGCCATCAGTTGCTTCATCATCTTAACTCATCCCTTCCAGCCTGAACTCCAGGAAGCAGGCAACACAGACTTCTCCACGGGAGGAGAGTGTGTACCACTGAGGGCAGATGTTGGTCAACCCCTTGGAAAGCATTGCATAAAGTGCATTCAGAAACAGGGAAAACCATTTAAAACCTGGCACATTGTGTGGTTGTGCAAACAAGAGCCTAGTCTTCCTGGCATCCACAGCAACAGAAAGTAGAGGGAAAACCCCAAGGGCAATAATTTCTAGGAGGGTTTATCAGCACGTATCACTAAGGCAAAGAAAAGATGATCAGTTTGAAAAAAACCAGACCCCAAAAGAACAGGGAGGTAGTGAACTGAAGGGCTGTGGCTTTAGGAAGACATGGCAGATGGAGGTTTTGGAAGACACGCTTCAAACTACCTATACCAGAAAAGGCCAAGGCAGACACAAGGCAAGCTCCTCCCTGAAGGAGCTAAGAGACCTGTGCCCTGCACCTCCCATCCACTGCTGGTGGAAGAGTTGAGAAATAATGAAGAGCTCCATGTTCTTCCAGTGACCAAAGTGGCTTTTTAGCCCTTGGCTTGCAGTATGTCAATGATGTGATAATCCCAGAACCACTCACCTGTCTATATAGCGAATGATATTGGGGTGTCTCATTCTCTTTAGGACCGTAACTTCATTTACAACTTTTTCGCTTTGATGCTTTTGGTCTCCAAGAAAAATCTTCTTGATGGCCACCTAAAAGGAGATTGAAAGCCATAGACTTGAGAAGTCTGTTGCACAGGACCACAACGCACATGGAGCAGGTGTCTTTGGAATGATGGATCCAGGGTGGGCCAAACTGCCTGGGATTAGACACCAGAGCTTCTTAACTGACAGGACAAGAGGCGATTCCTCCACTCGCCCTTGTGTGCCAGTTACAGGACACATGGCTATAGACATTTTGCCTTGTAAACTCTGGACAAATCAATCCATACAATCCATCAACTCCAAACAATCAATCCATAATGGAGGAAATCCCATCCTAAAAGGTCATGGAGGTTTCCAAAAAAAAAAAAAATACAATCCCAGAACTTTGTAACATGTTGAAGTTGGATTTTGCAACTCTAAAGAACGTTTTTAACCCAGTTCCTATTTGCAGTTCTTTTCTGGCTTTGAAAAGGAATAACCCATTCTAGGGTATTTTATGGATGTGGCCGGGGTTATGAGCAGCGCTCAGGGCCTTTAGATCCCTTGCAGACTCCTGTGTAAGTGCACTTCCCAAGTGCAGCACTGCAGCTGGGTAAGGAGCCACCAAGTAGCTGATGCATTAGCATAGTCAGTAAATAAGTCTGAGCAAAGGTGTCCTTCTCTGAAAGATACCCCTGCCCTCCTTGCCTTCTTTTGGGGACTTAATAAGGACAAGGTCTGTCCAAACCGTGTCTTGCAGGCTGACACTTGTCTGCCCTCAGAGGAACAGTCTCTGCAGCAAAGATCTCGTGGCCACCCAGAGCTGTGGCCACAGCTCCCAGCGGAGGGGAAAGCACTCGAGAGCTGCACAATCTGCCGGGGGTGCTGGCCCTTACCTGTCCTCCTGTGGCAATGTCAACTCCTCGGAAAACAGTTCCAAAAGCCCTAGAAACAGAGCAGCAGCCAAGAAAGGAGAAGGCGTTTAGGCCCTGGGTGAGAAACCAGCCCAGAGAGCAGAGCTCTGCTGCCCAGAGTGTTTATAAAACACTCGGCTTCAGCAGCAGCCCAGCAGCCCAGCAGCCCAGCAGCCCTCTGCCATGCAGGGTGGCCAGGAGAAAACATAGGACATACTCAACGTCCTGCTCCTTGTTACAGGCAAGAGACTGCCAGCATTGAGTTGTCTTTGACAATGCCTTCTGACCACAGTTATTAAATACTGATCAGGACTGACAGACAGGAGGATGTAAGCCCAGTGTCTGCCCATGTTTGCAGCTTGCCCGACTGCATGCTTGATAGGACACCAGCAAAATCCCTGGCCCATGGTTTTGTGGAAGTAGCTGAGATTGGACTTACCCTTGGCCAATTATCTGCTGTACAGTGTATTTCTTCGCAGGGTCCCCCTCACTCACAATGCCCTCTGAAAGAAACAACATGAAAGATGCTCGTGTGAAACAGAGATACCACCTTGCAGCAGATCCGAAAGGCAGCCCCACTGTGCGGGGCTGTGAGCCCTTTGTAGTCAGATGGCAACAACAATCACAAGAGCAACAGAGGCAGCTCTGAAGCACAGATGGCTCCACAAACACTCTGTTCCTTTAGTACAGCTAAAGTTGACATGCATACCATGGACTGCTCTACCAGAAGTGAAATACATGATACGTACTGAGATCGGCGAGGTAAATACTTGTTAGTGAGGATATCAGTTGTGGCTGGTCTGAGCTTTTTCTCCCTGTGCTGGTTTCCCCAGAGCTTTTCTTCCCAGTGTTTGTTTTCTGTGTGCATTTTTTCCCAGTGCCTCTTTTGCCAGTGCTTGTGCTTGGCATTTCAGTGTCGGGCAAGCAGTCTTCTTTAGGTTGTGGTGCTGCAGCAACACCTGCCATTGCAGAGCTCTTGAGGATCTGTGGCAAGAATTAGTTTCTGTCAGAAAGGTGGCTTGCAGAGCTGCCCTGAGATCATAGTTCAAATGCAAACCCTTGGGAAGATGCTGTTGGCCACAAGTCAGGCTCTTAAACTGTCTCTTGCTGCCCACTTCACAAAGTGAATGGACGAGAAGAAAAGACTGGATTTACACGAGTTCCTGGGCAGTTTTCTCTTCAATTTTCATGCATTTTCTCAACTAGGTCGTGCAGAGGGGCAACTACCCTCAAGGGCACAGTTATTGCTGTGTGTCCTGCAAGGGACACTCTGACTCAACTTGGAAGTTCAAAACCCCTTTTCCAGGTGTCAGTGGCTGGGCTGAAGCACCATGTCATGGCAGGGCTAGAGCCCTCACACTCTTCAGCCACAGAAAGCAAGCGCTGTCTGCTCAGGAACTTGCAGCTCTGATTGACACCAAAAGCAGTGCTAATGTACTCTGGCACTTACTGATTTCACTCCTTCAGGCTTTGCTTTGACAACTTTCTTCTCTACTTGCTCTTCTTTCCCCTCTTGTCCAGAAAGAGAGGGAGCCAGCAGAGGTTCTGGTGCCGCTGTTCTGGGTCTCCTGGCTGCCTCAATCAAGGGAGCCATCTCGACAAGACTCTTGGATTTTTTTAAAAACCGATGCTGCACCGAAAAACCAAAGAAGAACAAAAGGAGCCATTACTTTCCAAATGCAGTTTCTCACAGGCTCCAGTGGGATTCCTCTGGTTACCAGCAATACACATCAGGAGGACATAGGGAACTATCTAGACCTCCATCTTTCCTCTGAGGAAAGGCCAAGACAGATGGCACTGGAGAAGAGAAGGTCCCAGGGAGAGCTTATTGTGGCCTTTCAATCCTTCAAGGGGACACATTTTCTCAAAGGGCATGGTTGCAATGGGACAAAGGGTCATGGTTTTCAAGTGGAAAACGATAGATTCTGGTTACATCTAAGGAAGTCATTGTTTAGAATGAGGGTGCTGAAACACTGGCACAGGAAGTGGATGCCCCATCCCTGGTCAGGTGGGACAGGGCTCTGAGCAACCCGGGCTAGTTGAAGATGTCCCTGCTCGTTGCAGGGGGGTTGGACTAGATGCCACTTATAGGACCCTTCCAAGCCAAATTATTCTGTGACGCTACTTAGTTGTCATTTGAAAAGCACCAAGAGTGGAGATTAGTAGGAGAGGAAGCCTCCTGATGCCTCTGACTTTAGTTAATGACAAAGCCCATCCCTGGACAGCTGTTTCACCTGCAGCCACTTTACCTTCAGCAGCTTCTTGGCCGTCCATCGACGCTTCGCATTCCGTTTCAGGCAGGACTGCAGGAAGGAACGGAACACAGGTGACAGGTTTCTGCGAGTTTTCAGCTGGGGTGGCACGTCCTTAGGCTGGGACAAAGGAAACACAAGACAGCCATTAACCATCCCTCCCCGAGGGGAAGAGCTCCAGCACAGGCCAGTCCTTGCTTTCTGAGACTTGACCTGGGGCTTCTCCAGGAGCCCTGATCAACATTTGAGTTTAAGGAAGCAGAGAATTTTCAGCATCCAGACCAGTCCTGCTAATTGCCTTCATCTCTTTTTGCTGCCTTCTGCAAGGCAAATGCAATCCAAAAGAAGTCTTGCATGAAAAGTCAGGGACCTTTTTCAGAAGGACTGGAAGACTGACATTTTCCCTAATTGTTGCCTTCCTCAGGAATTAACTGTGCAGCATTTAACTTGGTTTCAGCTGTTAGTCATGGGGTTTTATCCCAGTATACCTTCCTGGCCTATTGCACACTCCTTTGGTGTAAGAGCGGGTCATTTCATTTTAGGGAATTAGCATCTACAACTGCAAACTTGAAAATACATTGGCTTACTACAAGGAGCTGTGCTAGAACCTACTTTTAGAAATGTACTGGCTAATACATACTTGTGGCAGTACTAGAAGCAGTGACCTGCCCTGAAAGGCTCAGGTAAGCAGTGGGCACTGGTCCCAGTTTGAAAAGACTTCTGGCCTGCAGATCCCCTTGAAATGCTTTTCACAGTAATTCTCCAACGGGAGAATCCTGCTGCTGAAAAATTCCTGCCATTGGGAGATCCAGCTCCAAGGGAGTTCAAAGAGCACAGGAGGAATTCAAGCATTGTGGGAGGCCAAAACGGCCCATTTCTGCACTGGCACATGTCGCTTCTCCTGTGAGCAGATGTGCTCCAGGACACTTTTAGACGTGGGCCTTGGTGGGACTAGTTCAAGCTGATGTGAGTGGGAGAAAGATATGGCTCAGGGGAGAAAGGCAGGGCTCTCTGACAGTATTTGCACCTTACCCGTGTAGGACCATCCACCATTTCTAGTGCCATGATCCCAAGTGCCCAGATGTCCACTTTGGCACCATATTTGTCTCCTCTCAACATTTCTGGTGCCATATAGAAAGCAGTCCCAACGACTGACCACCGTTTCTTCTGCCAGGGTGTAAGCCAAGCACAGAAGCCAAAATCAACTGCAGACAAAAACAAGGACTGTTAAAACCAGCTTGAATTATGAAAGCAAGCACAAGAATTCCCCACTCTCAGTCTGAGAGCACAGTGTTGAATCTAGCTGGAAGAGTGGCTGTGCTCTGTTTCCTCTGGAAGGGACATACCCAAACCAAAGGCACTCTTGACAGCCTCATCCTCTCTAGAGCTCTCTGCACATTGCAACTCTGCTCTCAGCTTACAGCAGTGGGCTGGGCACTCCCACCAGCACCACTTTTGGGGAACTGGCAGGCACTCAAAGGCAACCCCAGACCCTGCCTCCCAGGAACGCTGTACCTGACCAAGAACACCTACTCAGTTTCACAGATCCATCGATTCCTAGAAGAATATTGTCACTTTTGATGTCTCTGTGAATCACTAGATTTGAATGAAGGAAGTCCAGGGCTTTCAGGCACTGAGATTAAACAAAGAAATGAGAGAAAAAAATTAATTAGGCTGATTTTTTTCCCACAAAAAAGGAAATGGCTCTAAAAGATCAAATTTCCAGGTGACACAACAATTGCAGACATACCTCAAGTGGCAAAGTTTGGAATAATAAATAAAATAAAATGAAATTAAACTAGAAAGGAAAGTACAACAACATTATAGGAGTATAATAACAGAGTACAGGAAATGCAGTGAGACTGGCAGGCCGTTCACTTGGATGCTCTTTTCTTCTCCACATCATAACAGCAACGCAGAAACAAAGCTCTGAACAGGAAATCACTCCTGTTCTTACCACCTTTTGCAAAGAACCATCCTGTCCAAGCTGTCAGAAGCAAGGGCAGCATCCCTTACCTCCCGACTGATAGAGGCTATCATCTCTTCCTCAAGAGCTTGAATGGAAACCACAGCACCTAAGGTGAATCCCTCCACATATTCCATCACCAGCCAGAGTTCTTCATTGAAAAGGTAGCTGAAAGAAGAAACCCACAGCATGGAGATGAATGGGCCCAGCTAAATGACCTTATGGGAAAGACTGCAGTTGAGTTTTCTTGCCAGGTCACTTGTAAATGAAGAGAGAATCTGAGCAGGCTAAATGAGAAAGGCTCATCTGTGAAAAAGGAGATGTCTTAGATGGCAAGCAAGGCAAAAATGCAGTTTAGTGACAGCAGAGAGAAATCTGGAACCAGGACATTGCCATCAGCTGCTTCATCATCTTAACTCATCCCTTCCAGCCTGAACTCCAGGAAGCAGGCAACACAGACTTCTCCACGGGAGGAGAGTGTGTACCACTGAGGGCAGATGTTGGTCAACCCCTTGGAAAGCATTGCATAAAGTGCATTCAGAAACAGGGAAAACCATTTAAAACCTGGCACATTGTGTGGTTGTGCAAACAAGAGCCTAGTCTTCCTGGCATCCACAGCAACAGAAAGTAGAGGGAAAACCCCAAGGGCAATAATTTCTAGGAGGGTTTATCAGCACGTATCACTAAGGCACAGAAAAGATGATCAGTTTGAAAAAAACCAGACCCCAAAAGAACAGGGAGGTAGTGAACTGAAGGGCTGTGGCTTTAGGAAGACATGGCAGATGGAGGTTTTGGAAGACACGCTTCAAACTACCTATACCAGAAAAGGCCAAGGCAGACACAAGGCAAGCTCCTCCCTGAAGGAGCTAAGAGACCTGTGCCCTGCACCTCCCATCCACTGCAGGTGGAGGAGTTGAGAAATAATGAAGAGCTCCATGTTCTTCCAGTGACCAAAGTGGCTTTTTAGCCTTTGGCTTGCAGTGTGTCAATGAACCTCAATGTGATAATCCCAGAACCACTCACCTGTCTATATAGCGAATGATATTGGGGTGTCTCACACTCTTCAGGACTGCAACCTCAGTTACAACAAGCTCCCTTTTGTTCTTTTTGTCGAGAACAAAAATCTTCTTGATGGCCACCTAAAGGGAGATTAAAAGCCACAGACTTGAGAAGTCTGTTGCACAGGACCACAACACACATGGAGCAGGTGTCTTTGGAATGATGGAGCCAGGGTGGGCCAAACTGCCTGGGATTAGACACCAGAGCTTCTTAACTGACAGGACAAGAGGCGATTCCTCCACTCGCCCTTGTGTGCCAGTTACAGGACACATGGCTATAGACATTTTGCCTTGTAAACTCTGGACAAATGGTCTCCAAACAATCAATCCATAATGGAGGAAATCCCATCCCAAAAGGTCATGGAGGTTTCCAAAAAAAAAAAAAAAATACAATCCCAGAACTTTGTAACATGTTGAAGTTGGATTTTGCAACTCTAAAGAATGTTTTTAACCCAGTTCCTATTTGCAGTTCTTTTCTGGGTTTGAAAAGGAATAACCCATTCTAGGGTATTTTATGGATGTGGCCAGGGTTATGAGCAGCGCTCAGGACCTTTAGATCCCTTGCAGACTCCTGTGTAAGTGCACTTCCCAAGTGCAGCACTGCAGCTGGGTAAGGAGCCACCAAGTAGCTGATGCATTAGCATAGTCAGTAAATAAGTCTGAGCAAAGGTGTCCTTCTCTGAAAGATACCCCTGCCCTCCTTGCCTTCTTTTGGGGACTTAATAAGGACAAGGCAAAGATCTCGTGGCCACCCAGAGCTGTGGCCACAGCTCCCAGCGGAGGGGAAAGCACTCGAGAGCTGCACAATCTGCCGGGGGTGCTGGCCCTTACCTGTCCTCCTGTGGCAATGTCAACTCCTCGGAAAACTGTTCCAAAAGTCCTAGAAACAGAGCAGCAGCCAAGAAAGGAGAAGGCGTTTAGGCCCTGGGTGAGAAAGCCAGCCCAGAGAGCAGAGCTCTGCTGCCCAGAGTGTTTATAAAACACTCGGCTTCAGCAGCAGCCCAGCAGCCCAGCAGCCCAGCAGCCCAGCAGCCCAGCAGCCCTCTGCCATGCAGGGTGGCCAGGAGAAAACATAGGACATACTCCACGTCCTGCTCCTTGTTACAGGCAAGAGACTGCCAGCATTGAGTTGTCTTTGACAATGCCTTCTGACCACAGTTATTAAATACTGATCAGGACTGACAGACAGGAGGATGTAAGCCCAGTGTCTGCCCATGTTTGCAGCTTGCCCGACTGCATGCTTGATAGGACACCAGCAAAATCCCTGGCCCATGGTTTTGTGGAAGTAGCTGAGATTGGACTTACCCTTGGCCAATTATCTGCTGTAAAGTGTATTTCTTCGTAGGGTTCTCCTCACTCACATACTGCTCTGAAAGAAACAACATCAAAGATGCTCGTGTGAAACAGAGATACCACCTTGCAGCAGATCCAAAAGGCAGCCCCACTGTGTGGGGCTGTGAGCCCTTTCTAGTCAGCTGGTAACAACAACAACAACAACAATAACAACAATAACCACAACAGCAGAGGCAGCTCCGAAGCACAGGTGGCTCCACAAAGACTGATTTTCCACAGTCTTTTGAGGGTTTACCTTGACAGGAAACCAAGTCCATGGAGGAATGCTCAGAGGAGACAAAAATCAGAAAAAAACAGGTACCAATGCAAGAGTTTGTTGTCTACAAACATTAAGGAGAGCTGGTGCAATAGAGCCCTATTTTCTTGGAGAGAAACACTCCGTGTGATTCAGCAGAAGGAACAGCCACAGTGCTCTGTTGCTTCCTCTCTTCCTTTAGTAGAACTAAAGCTGACATGCATACCATGGACTGCTGTACCAGCCAGGAAATACATGATACGTACTGAGTTCAGCAAGGAAAAGTCGTGTTAGTGGGGACAGCTTTGGCGGCTGGTCCGTGATTTTCTTTGGAATGCTCTTCTTCCAAGTGTCTCCTTTCCCGGTGCTTGTGCTTGGCATTTCAGTGTTGGCAAAGGTGACTTCTTCAGGTTGTGGTGCTGCAGCAACACCTGCCATTGCAGAGCTCTTGAGGATCTGTGGCAAGAATTAGTTTATGTCAGAAAGGTGGCTTGCAGAGGTGCCCTGAGATCCTAGTCAAATGCAAACCCTTCGGAAGACTTGGCCACAAGTCAGGCTCTTAAACTGTCTCTTGCTGCCCACTTCACAAAGTGAATGGACGAGAAGAAAAGACTGGATTTACACGAGTTCATGGGCAGTTTTCTCTTCAATTTTCATGCATTTTCTCAACTGGGCCGTTCAGAGGGGCAACTACCCTCAAGGGCACAGTTATTGCTGTGTGTCCTGCAAGGGACACTCTGACTCAACTTGGAAGTTCAAAACCCCTTTTCCAGGTGTCAGTGGCTGGGCTGAAGCATCATGTCATGGCAGGGCTAGAGCCCTCACACTCTTCAGCCATGCATGGCAAGCACTGGCTGCTCAGGAACTTGCAGCTCTGAATGACACCAAAGGCAGTGCTAACCAAAACTGGCACTTACTGATTTCATTCCTTCAGGTTTTGCTCTGATGTTTTCCTTCTCTGCTTGCTCTTCCTTACTCGCTTGTCCAGAAACAGAGGGAGCCAGCAGAGGTTCTGTTGATGGTGTCGTGAACCTCTCTGTAAGGAATCTCCTGACTGCATCGAGCAGAGGCCTCATGTTGTTGAGACTACCGGATTTTTCTAAAAATGGATGCTGCCCAAAGGAAAAAACAAAGAAAGAAAGGAGCCATTACTTTCCAAATGCAGTTTCCCACAGGCTCCAGCAGGATCCCTCTGGTTACCAGCAATACACATCAGGAGGACTGAGGGCACCATCTACACCTCCAACTTCATGTCCAGGACCTTGCTATCACAGGCAAACATGGCCCATAAGGCCCTTCATCAATTTCTCAAGGTGTCTGCAGCAAGGAGGTTTGCCTTGCCAGTGCTCGGGAATGCCACTTGCTGTCTCGGGCCTTTTCCATTTCAGAAAACTCAAAGGACTCCCTTAGGTTCCTCTTCTCTAAAGACTTGGGCTATTTTAGGTGTGAAAACTGATGAGGAGCATAAGCCCCTCCTCGGGAAATTCCCGTACCTTTAAGCAAGGTCAACCCCAGGAGGATGCAGGCCTGTGTATTGTTCTGAAGAGCACTGAGGTGGAGGTTCTCAGCACCCAGACAAGAGCAGGGACACAAGGGGCAGAGCGCTGATGGACTCAGCTCTGGCTTGCAGGGAGAGCAGTGTGTGCATTCCAGCCCTGCCCCTCCCTGTGCTGGCTGCCACCTTCCTTCCCAGCAGGGACAGCCCAGTGGCACCTTCTGCAGCTCCCTCTCTCTGCCACAAAACCTGCCAGAACCCTGGAGCACTTCTGGCCTGCTTGAATGTGCCAGGCAGCAAATGGGGCTGGGACAAGGCCCGCTCAGCTGTCCCTCCTTGGGTGGCAGAAACCTCAAAGAGTGGGGCAGGAGGGACAGCTGTTTCACCTGCAGCCACTTTACCTTCAGTAGCTGCTCGGCCGTCCATCGGCGCTTCTCATTCCGTTTCAGACAAGACTGCAGGAAGGAACGGAACACAGGCGACAGGTTTCTGGGAGTTTTCAGCTGGGGTGGCTTGTGCTTAGGCTGGGACAAAAGACACAAGGCAGCCATTAACCATCCCTCCCCGAGGGGAAGAGCTCCAGCACAGGCCAGTCCTTGCTTTCTGAGACTTGACCTGGGGCTTCTCCAGGAGCCCTGATCAACATTTGAGCTTAAGGAAGCAGAGAATTTTCAGCATCCAGACCAGTCCTGCTAATTGCCTTCATCTCTTTTTGCTGCCTTCTGCAAGGCAAATGCAATCCAAAAGAAGTCTTCCAAGAAAAGTCAGGGACCTTTTTCAGAAAGACTGGAAGACTGACATTTTCCCTAATTGTTGCCTTCCTCAGGAATTAACTGTGCAGCATTTAACTTGGTTTCAGCTGTTAGTCATGGGGTTTTATCCCAGTATACCTTCCTGGCCTATTGCACACTCCTTTGGTGTAAGAGCGGGTCATTTCATTTTAGGGAATTAGCATCTACAACTGCAAACTTGAAAATACATTGGCTTACTACAAGGAGCTGTGCTAGAACCTACTTTTAGAAATGTACTGGCTAATACATACTTGTGGCAGTACTAGAAGCAGTGACCTGCCCTGAAAGGCTCAGGTAAGCAGTGGGCACTGGTCCCAGTTTGAAAAGACTTCTGGCCTGCAGATCCCCTTGAAATGCTTTTCACAGTAATTCTCCAACGGGAGAATCCTGCTGCTGAAAAATTCCTGCCATTGGGAGATCCAGCTCCAAGGGAGTTCAAAGAGCACAGGAGGAATTCAAGCATTGTGGGAGGCCAAAACGGCCCATTTCTGCACTGGCACATGTCGCTTCTCCTGTGAGCAGATGTGCTCCAGGACACTTTTAGACGTGGGCCTTGGTGGGACTAGTTCAAGCTGATGTGAGTGGGAGAAAGATATGGCTCAGGGGAGGAAGGCAGGGCTCTCTGACAGTATTTGCACCTTACCCGTGTAGGACCATCCACCATTTCTAGTGCTGTGATCCCAAGGGCCCAGATGTCCACTCTGGCATCATATTTGTCTCCTGCCAACATTTCTGGTGCCATATAGAACGGAGTCCCAATGAAAGATCTCCGTTTCGTCTCCCAGGGCTTCAGCCAAGCACATAAGCCAAAATCAACTGCAGACAAAAACAAGGACTGTTAAAACCAGCTTGAATTATGAAAGCAAGCACAAGAATTCCCCACTCTCAGTCTAAAAGCACAGTGTTGAATCTAGCTGGAAGAGTGGCTGTGCTCTGTTTCCTCTGGAAGGGACATACCCAAACCAAAGGCACTCTTGACAGCCTCATCCTCTCTAGAGCTCTCTGCACATTGCAACTCTGCTCTCAGCTTACAGCAGTGGGCTGGGCACTCCCACCAGCACCACTTTTGGGGAACTGGCAGGCACTCAAAGGCAACCCCAGACCCTGCCTCCCAGGAACGCTGTGCCTGACCAAGAACACCTACTCAATTTCACGGATCCATCCATTCCTAGAAGAATATTGTCACTTTTGATGTCTCTGTGGATCACTCGATTTGAATGAAGGAAGTCCAGGGCTTTCAGGCACTGAGATTAAACAAAGAAATGAGAGAAAAAAATTAATTAGGCTGATTTTTTCCAACAATAAAGGAAATGGCTCTAAAAGATCAAATTTCCAGGTGACACAACAATTGCAGACATACCTCAAGTGGCAAAGTTTGGAATAATAAATAAAATAAAATGAAATTAAACTAGAAAGGAAAGTACAACAACATTATAGGAGTATAATAACAGAGTACAGGAAATGCAGTGAGACTGGCAGGCCGTTCACTTGGATGCTCTTTTCTTCTCCACATCATAACAGCAACGCAGAAACAAAGCTCTGAACAGGAAATCACTCCTGTTCTTACCACCTTTTGCAAAGAACCATCCTGTCCAAGCTGTCAGAAGCAAGGGCAGCATCCCTTACCTCCCGACTGATGGAGGCTATCATCTCTTCCTCAAGAGCTTGAATGGAAACCACAGCACCTAAGGTGAATCCCTCCACATATTCCATCACCAGCCAGAGTTCTTCATTGAAAAGGTAGCTGAAAGAAGAAACCCACAGCATGGAGATGAATGGGCCCAGCTAAATGACCTTATGGGAAAGACTGCAGTTGAGTTTTCTTGCCAGGTCACTTGTAAATGAAGAGAGAATCTGAGCAGGCTAAATGAGAAAGGCTCATCTGTGAAAAAGGAGATGTCCTAGATGGCAAGCAAGGCAAAAATGCAGTTTAGTGACAGCAGAGAGAAATCTGGAACCAGGACATTGCCATCAGCTGCTTCATCATCTTAACTCATCCCTTCCAGCCTGAACTCCAGGAAGCAGGCAACACAGACTTCTCCACGGGAGGAGAGTGTGTACCACTGAGGGCAGATGTTGGTCAACCCCTTGGAAAGCATTGCATAAAGTGCATTCAGAAACAGGGAAAACCATTTAAAACCTGGCACATTGTGTGGTTGTGCAAACAAGAGCCTAGTCTTCCTGGCATCCACAGCAACAGAAAGTAGAGGGAAAACCCCAAGGGCAATAATTTCTAGGAGGGTTTATCAGCACGTATCATTAAGGCACAGAAAAGATGGTCAGTTTGAAAAAACCAGACCCCAAAAGAACAGGGAGGTAGTGAACTGAAGGGCTGTGGCTTTAGGAAGACATGGCAGATGGAGGTTTTGGAAGACACGCTTCAAACTACCTATACCAGAAAAGGCCAAGGCAGACACAAGGCACATGTGAACCTCGATGTGATAATCCCAGAACCACTCACCTGTCTATATAGCGAATGATATTGGGATGCCTCATGCTACTCAAGAGTGAAACCTCAGTTAAAATTATCTCTCTTGCGTACTTTCTCTTGGAAAGACACATCATCTTGATGGCCACCTAAAAGGAGATTGAAAGCCATAGACTTGAGAAGTCTTTTGCACGGGACCACAACGCACATGGAGCAGGTGTCTTTGGAATGATGGAGCCAGGCTGGGCCAAACTGCCTGGGATTAGACACCAGAGCTTCTTAACTGACAGGACAAGAGGCGATTCCTCCACTCGCCCTTGTGTGCCAGTTACAGGACACATGGCTATAGACATTTTGCCTTGTAAACTCTGGACAAATGGTCTCCAAACAATCAATCCATAATGGAGGAAATCCCATCCTGAAAGGTCATGGAGGTTTCAGAAAAAAAAAAAATACAATCCCAGAACTTTGTAACATGTTGAAGTTGGATTTTGCAACTGCAAAGAACGTTTTTAATTCAGTTCCTATTTTCAATTCTTTTCTGGGTTTGAAAAGGAATAACCCATTCTAGGGTATTTTATGGATGTGGCCGGGGTTATGAGCAGCGCTCAGGGCCTTTAGATCCCTTGCAGACTCCTGTGTAAGTGCACTTCCCAAGTGCAGCACTGCAGCTGGGTAAGGAGCCACCAAGTAGCTGATGCATTAGCATAGTCAGTAAATAAGTCTGAGCAAAGGTGTCCTTCTCTGAAAGATACCCCTGCCCTCCTTGCCTTCTTTTGGGGACTTAATAAGGACAAGGTCTGTCCAAACCGTGTCTTGCAGGCTGACACTTGTCTGCCCTCAGAGGAACAGTCTCTGCAGCAAAGATCTCGTGGCCACCCAGAGCTGTGGCCACAGCTCCCAGCGGAGGGGAAAGCACTCGAGAGCTGCACAATCTGCCGGGGGTGCTGGCCCTTACCTGTCCTCCTGTGGCGATGTCAACTCCTCGGAAAACTGTTCCACAAGACCTAGAAACAGAGCAGCAGCCAAGAAAGGAGAAGGCGTTTAGGCCCTGGGTGAGAAAGCCAGCCCAGAGAGCAGAGCTCTGCTGCCCAGAGTGTTTATAAAACACTCGGCTTCAGCAGCAGCCCAGCAGCCCAGCAGCCCAGCAGCCCAGCAGCCCAGCAGCCCAGCAGCCCAGCAGCCCAGCAGCCCAGCAGCCCTCTGCCATGCAGGGTGGCCAGGAGAAAACATAGGACATACTCCACGTCCTGCTCCTTGTTACAGGCAAGAGACTGCCAGCATTGAGTTGTCTTTGACAATGCCTTCTGACCACAGTTATTAAATACTGATCAGGACTGACAGACAGGAGGATGTAAGCCCAGTGTCTGCCCATGTTTGCAGCTTGCCCGACTGCATGCTTGATAGGACACCAGCAAAATCCCTGGCCCATGGTTTTGTGGAAGTAGCTGAGATTGGACTTACCCTTGGCCAATTATCTGCTGTACAGTGTATTTCTTCGTAGGGTTCTCCTCACTCACAATGCCCTCTGAAAGAAACAACATGAAAGATGCTCATGTGAAACAGAGATACCACCTTGCAGCAGATCCGAAAGGCAGCCCCACTGTGCGGGGCTGTGAGCCCTTTGTAGTCAGCTGGTAACAACAACAACAACAACAACAACAACAATAACCACAACAGCAGAGGCAGCTCCGAAGCACAGGTGGCTCCACAAAGACTGATTTTCCACAGTCTTTTGAGGGTTTACCTTGACAGGAAACTAAGCCCATGGAGAAATGCTCAGAGGAGACAGAAATCAGAAAAGAACAGGCACCAATGAAAGAATTTGTTGTCTATAAACATTAAGAAGAGCTGGTGCAACAGAGCCCTTATTTTCTTGGAGAGAAACACTCCGTGTGATTCGGCCAAAGGTTTAGTAGTTTTGAATGCACTAAGTTAAGTGCATTAAAGATTAAATTTTGACAATTAAATTGAGGTTTGGAATCTACTGTTGTGAACAAGTGCCATTTTCAGAACAGAAAGAATATTATCAGGTGTTTACAGGAGAGGATGGAATCTGCCCAACCTTTCAGCAGTTTGCCAAAAAAAAGGCCTTTATGTTGTTCAAGAGCAGCATCTCAAGTTCTAATCCCTGAGAATGGGGCTTTAAGAACAAGGACCCTCATCACTGATCACCAGGCTGAGTTCTGAAGAGGACCTTGCCTGTGCCATTTGAAGAACCACACTGCTTGTCTTCAACCTTAGAGATTTCGGCAAAGTCTCTGTACTGCAATGACTTGCGAGGAGTCAGGAGTCTAAAGAGAATTTAGGAACCCTAATATTCTCTTGGGTTAAGCCCTCTGCACACAGGAGTTCACTAGGTCATTCACTAGGTCAAAGCCTTCTGCTCAACCAGAAACCATCTCTGCCTTTGCCTGGAGCGTAGATGGAAGCTCAGGAAAACTGAATCCAGCCCCAGCTGCCCTCAGAGGCAGAAGGAACAGCCACAGTGCTCTGTTGCTTCCTCTCTTCCTTTAGTAGAACTAAAGCTGACATGCATACCATGGACTGCTGTACCAGCCAGGAAATACATGATACGTACTGAGGTCATCAAGGTAAAGTTGTGTTAGTGGGGACAGCGTTGGCGGCTGGTGCGGGATTTTCTTTGGAATCCTTTTCTTCGGAATGCTTTTCTTCCGAGTGTCTCCTTTCCCGGTGCTTGTGCTTGGCATTTCAGTGTTGGCAAAGGTGACTTTTTTAGGTTGTGGTTCTTCAGCAGCACCAGGCCTCTTGAGGATCTGTGGCAAGAATTAGTTTCTGTCAGAAAGGTGGCTTGCAGAGCTGCCCTGAGATCATATTTCAAATGCAAACCCTTGGGAAGATGCTGTTGGCCACAAGTCAGGCTCTTAAACTGTCTCTTGCTGCCCACTTCACAAAGTGAATGGACGAGAAGAAAAGACTGGATTTACACGAGTTCATGGGCAGTTTCCTCTTCAATTTTCATGCATTTTCTCAACTAGGTCGTGCAGAGGGGCAACTACCCTCTAGGGCACAGTTATTCCTATCTGTCTTGCAAGGGACACTCTGACTCAACTTGGAAGTTCAAAACCTCTTTTCCAGGTGTCAGTGGCTGGGCTGAAGCACCATGTCATGGCAGGGCTAGAGCCCTCACAATCTTCAGTCCCAAAGAGCAAGCGCTGTCTGCTCAGGAACTTGCAGCTCTGAATGACACCAAAGGTAGTGCTAACCAAAGCTGGCACTTACTGGTTTTATCTCTTCAGGTTTTACTTTTCCAACAGCCACAGGTTCCTTCTCCACTTCTTTCTCTTCAACCTCCTGTCCAGAATCAGAGGGGGCCAGAAGAGGTTCTGGTGCTGCTGTTGTGTCCTGGGGACAGTCAGTAGAGTCAGGGACAGTCACCATTCTGTCCCTTGCAAGGTTGGATAGTTACACACAATAACAAAAGGGTCATTTCACAAAAGGCCACTTTCTTGTTCAGTTTGCTTAGATTTTCTCAATTAGGCTATTCAGACGGGCAGGTAACCCCAGGGCACAGTTATTGCTATGTGTCCTGCCAGGGACACTGGCTCAACTTGGAAGTTCAAAACCCCTTTTCCAGGTGTCATTGGCTGGGCTGAAGCACCATGTGATGAAAGGACTCCAGCCCTCACACTCTTCAGCCATGAAAAGCAAGCTTGCTCTCATCACAAGTTCTAAATTACACCAAAGACAATGCTAATGTAGTCTGGCACTTACTGATTTAATTTCTTCAGGCTCTGCAGCTCCAACAACAGCCACGGGTTCATCGTCCACTTGCTCTTCTTTACCCTCTTGTCCAGAAAGACAGGGAGCCAGCAGAGGTTCTGGTGCTGCTGTTGTGCCCTGGGGAAAGTCAGTAGGGTCAGGGACAGTCACCGTTCTGTCCCTTGCAAGGTTGGATAGTTACACACAATAACAAAAGGGTCATTTGACACAAGGCCACTTTCTTGTTCATTTTTCATGGTTTTCTGAAATAGGCCCTGTGGAGGGGCAGGTACATCCAAGGGACAGTTTCTCCTGTCTCCGAGGAATCCTGCACAGCAGTCTAAAGACTAAACAGGAAGGGTCAAAATCCCTTTTCCAGGTGTCAGTGGCTGGGTAGAAGCACAGTGTCATGGAAGGACTCCAGCCCTCGCACAGTCTTCTGCCATGAAAAGCAAGCTTGCTCTCATCACAAGTTCTAAATTACACCAAAGGCAATGCTAATGTACTCTGGCACTTACTGATTTAATTTCTTCAGGCTCTGCGGCTCCAACAACGGCCATGGGTTCATCGTCCACTTGCTCTTCTTTACCCTCTTGTCCGGAAAGAGAGGGAGCCAGCAGAGGTTCTGGTGTCACGTTTGTGCCCTGGGGAGAGTCAGAAGAGTCAGGGACAGTCACCATTCTGTCCCTTGCAAGGTTGGATAGTTAACACGCAATAACAAAAGGGTCATTTTACACAAGGGCCTGGCCAATTTCTTGTTTATGGATTTTCTGAAATAGGCCCTGTGGAGGGGCAGGTACATCCAGGGGACAGTTTCTCCTGTCTCCTAGGAATCCTGCACAGCAATCTAAAGACTGAACAGGAAGAGTCAAAATCCCCTTTTCCAGGTGTCAGTGGCTGGGTAGAAGCACAGTGTCATGGAAGGACTCCAGCCCTCACACTCTTCAGCCATGAAAAGCAAGCTTGCTCTCATCACAAGTTCTAAGTTACACCAAAGGCAATGCTAATGTAGTCTGGCACTTACTGATTTAATTTCTTCAGGCTCTGCAGCTCCAACAACAGCCACGGGTTCATCGTCCACTTGCTCTTCTTTGCCCTCTTGTCCAGAAAGACAGGGAGCCAGCAGAGGTTCTGGTACTGCTGTTGTGCCCTGGGGACAGTCAGTAGTGTCAGGGACAGTCACCATTCTGTCCCTTGCAAGGTTGGATAGTTACACACAATAACAAAAGGGTCATTTCACACAAGGGCCTGGCCTGGACAATTTCTTGGGCTGAAGTACCATGTCATGGCAGCACTCCAGCCCTCACACTCTTCAGCCATGCATGGCAAGCACTGGCTGCTCAGGAACTTGCAGCTCTGAATGACACCAAAGGCAGTGCTAACCAAAACTGGCACTTACTGATTTCATTCCTTCAGGCTTTGCTCTGATGTTTTCCTTCTCTGCTTGCTCTTCCTTACTCTCTTGTCCAGAAACAGAGGGAGCCAGCAGAGGTTCTGTTGATGGTGTTGTGAACCTCTCTGTAAGGAATCTCCTGGCTGCATCGAGCAGAGGACTGTTGTTGGTGAGACTATTGGATTTTTCTAAAACTGGATGCTGCCCAAAGGAAAAAGCAAAGAAAGGAGCCATTACTTTCCAAATGCAGTTTCCCACAGGCTCCAGCGGGATTCCTCTGGTTACCAGCAATACACATCAGGAGGACTGAGGGCACCATCTACACCTCCAACTTCATGTCCAGGACCTTGCTATCACAGGAAACATGGCCCATAAGGCCATTATTCAATTTCTCAAGGTGTCTGCAGCAAGGAGGTTTGCCTTGCCAGTGCTCGGGAATGCCACTTGCTGTCTCGGGCCTTTTTCCATTTCAGAAACCTCAAAGGACTCCCTTAGGTTCCTCTTCTCTAAAGACTTGGGCTATTTTAGGTGTGAAAACTGATGAGGAGCATAAGCCCCTCCTCGGGAAATTCCCGTACCTCTAAGCAAGGTCAACCCCAGGAGGATGCAGGCCTGTGTGTTGTTCTGAAGAGCACTGAGGTGGAGGTTCTCAGCACCCAGACAAGAGCAGGGACACAAGGGGCAGAGCGCTGATGGACTCAGCTCTGGCTTGCAGGGAGAGCAGTGTGTGCATTCCAGCCCTGCCCCTCCCTGTGCTGGCTGCCACCTTCCTTCCCAGCAGGGACAGCCCAGTGGCACCTTCTGCAGCTCCCTCTCTCTGCCACAAAACCTGCCAGAACCCTGGAGCACTTCTGGCCTGCTTGAATGTACCAGGCAGCAAATGGGGCTGGGACAAGGCCCGCTCAGCTGTCCCTCCTTGGGTGGCAGAAACCTCAAAGAGTGGGGCAGGAGGGACAAGCTGGGCCCCCTCTGAGGCTCGCAGTGAGCTCCCCACAGCCCCTTCCTTCTCCCAGGCCATTAATACTCTGACCACTTGGCTGGGACTGCTTCCTTGGGTCCCCCTCCACCAACACCATTTCAGCCTCTGGACCTGCTATTATTCTACTCCAGCTCTTTTGCCACCAGGTACAACCAAGTGTCCTCCCAAAGTACAAGCCAGGGCCACAGACAGGACCAGATGGTGGAAGACTTTTCCTTGGAGGAAAGGTCACGAGAGATGGCACTGGAGAAGGGAAGGTCCCAGGGAGAGCTTATTGTGGCCTTTCAATCCTTCAAGGGGACACAGTTTTTCAAAGGGCCTGTTGCAATGGGACAAAGGGTCATGGTTTTCAAGTGGAAGAGGATAGATTCTGGTTACATCTAAGGAAGTCATTGTTTAGAATGAGGGTGCTGAAACAGTGGCACAGGAAGTGGATACCCCACCCCTGGTCTGGTGGGACAGGGCTCTGAGCAACCCGGTCTAGTTGAAGATGTCCCTGCTCGTTGCAGGAGGGTTGGACTAGATGCCACTTAAAGGTCCCTTCCAAGCCAAACTATTCTAGGATGCTACTTAGTTGTCATTTGAAAAGCACCAAGACTGGAGATCAGTAGGAGAGGAGGCCTCCTGATGCCTCTGAGTTTGGCTGATGACAAAGCCCATCCCTGGACATCTGTTTTACCTGCAACCACTTTACTTGCAGAAGCAGCCTGGTAGGCCATCGGGGCCTCACATTCCCGTACAGGCAAGACTGCAGGTAGGAATTGAACACAGGTGGCGGATTTCTGGGATTCTCCAGCTCGCCTGGCACGTCCTTAGGCTTGGGACAAAGGAAACACAAGACAGCCATTAACCATCCCTCAGGCTGGCACTCTGTTGTAGCCGGCCAAGCTCACAGCTCGCTCCATGATTCTTAAAACTAGGAACGTCAAAGCTTCCTTTTCCACTCACAGAAGGACGGGCTGCTCTCTGTCCACCTCCATATCCACTGGTGATTCCGTCTGCAATGGGCAAGGCAAAATGAAGCAGATGCTGTCAGAAAACTGCCTCTTGTGGGGAATCCCATCACACAAGGCAACCCAAATAAAGAGCATTTTTCTTTCACAACATCTCTCCAGGATCAACAGTTCTTTTGCACAGCAAGCAAGAGAAGAGGACAAAACACCATATTCATCTTCTTCTACAGTTTCCTGTCTATTTTTTACGCTGTTTTCCCAGGAAATAAAACAAATAGAAACTCCATCAAGCAAATGTAAATTGTCCATTAATAGTCAATGCTTCTGTTCTGCCCAAGAGCTAAAGCAGCTTTAGCTAAAGAGCTAAAGAAGTTTCCTCTTCTTTTTTTTTTCTTCTTCTGTTCTCTTGGTTTTTGGTTTTGTTTTTTTTTTTTTTTTCTTTTAATAAATAGCAAGCATCAGTTCTCTTTAGCTTGCTGAAAATGGTTCCCCAGAAAAACTGTCCCAAAAGCCCCTCTAGCCATTCTGTCATAGCACACGAACAGCTCCTGGGTTCAGGAGCCTGCACTGTTTGGAAGTTGGCATTTTATTTCAAAAGACATTCATGTGATGACTCAAATCCTTTAGTTATGGAATTTAGCAAACAGGATGCTTTCCCCTCAGTTCTGGAGATAACTGAACAGTTTTGAGAACTTCTGAGAAGCTCTCCCAAGCCTGCATTTTGGAAGTTGTACTGGTAGAACCAGCAAAGTGAGGAAATTACAGACTCCACAGGCTATCCAGTGGAGTGCACAGAACCCCCTCAAGTTCCATTCCAAATGCTGTCCACACACAGACCCCTCCTTTTCAGACAAAGCTGTTGACAGGAGTTCTACCAAACTAAGGGCATCTTAAGGGCAGTTTTGTTTCTAAATCATCTCAGTGCCTAAGGAAGAGCATAAAGAACACAGCCATGCCAAAGCCAGGTATGCTGCCCCCAGGAACAAACACTACTCGCCTCTTGGGAAATCCATCACCTGGCAGGGCCTGTCTGGAGAAAAATATAAATTTGATGAAAGGAGCACAAAATCATGAACTGCAGCACAGCTTTGCCGAAACACTTCAGCAAAGCTGTGCTGCAGTCCAAGGGGCACAGCCCCTTGGGGGAGGGAAAAGAAAACCGTTCTCTGGTTTGCAGGCTCTCCACTGAGAGCTCCTCGATCCGGAAACTCTTCTTGGACGCCCGTTCGCAACTCTCCGCTGAGAAATCCTCAATCCGAAGACTCCTCTGCGATGAGCACACGACGAACTGCACCGCAAGCCGAGGCCCTTGGTGCCTGAATGAGAGCGTTCCACGGACACTGCAGTGGCCACCCAGCACTTCAGTGACATCACAGCGACAGTGGGGCAACAGTCCTGTGACATCACGGAACCAGCCGTTCAAGGTTCCCCACGCTGCAATGGTTTTGGGTGGCTTCTTGACCCCTGGAATGTTGAATCTTGCTCTCCTGTTGGAGCCTGACCTCCCTTTCTCGCAGTGACTTGTCAGCTTACCTCCCGATGTAAAGCTCACCTTTCTGCCTAAAACTCATCTGGAAATCAACTCTGCTCTTCCATGGAATAATGATTGAGGCTTAGCTTGTTTTCCTGGTGGTTCTTTGAAGCAATACAGAAACCAGGGTGTCAGAAAACAGACTGAGAGGGTCAAAGGCTTGAATAAATTCCTGGACATCTTATGAGGGAGGGTGGCATTTGAAAACTGATCCACCCGCTGAAAGCCCCGGCTCTACACTGAAACTATATTGAGAACACCTAGTTTTAAATTTTACTGTGGGAAAGGAATCTCACTTGTACAGGCTGACTGTCAAGAAAGGGGACAACGTGGTGCTGCAGACACTCATGGATCACCCGGCTGTTGTAGGATGGTTTCCTTTCAAGTGCCATCTCTGGGAGTTGGCTCCCAGTGTCTGTCCTCAGTGCTTTAAAATAACAAGTATCTAGTGCTTGGGAGTAGGAGCTGCCACAGGCACTCTGAACAGCATCAGGACTCTGCATTTTAATTCTCACAGTCTTCGAGGCCCGACTCTTGACTTGTTTGGTTGGGACTTGACTCTTGATATTTTGACTCTCAAAGGTAGATGCTCCCAGGAGTGCTGGGAACAACAGAACTTTTTAAATAGTTTTAGTTATTGGTTTTAATTAACCTTGTAATTGGTTGTTTTAACTAATCGTAAGTGGTGTGTTAGGCCTAAAATCACTTCTAGCTAGCCTTCAGCAGAATTTAACAGAAGCTGCCATTGTGAGAACACAGCTTGGGAAAAGTACTACAACTCCAAGGTTTGTTAGGCTAACCTCACTGGGCTTCAGTGAACAAAGCCTAGGAGAGAAGGATGTACTGTTGAAGTTGCCCATCTGAAATACAGAATTTATGGACCACAAGGACGTTTTCCAGAAGCCAGAGGATAAAGAAGGCACTAACAAAGCCTCGGTCGATGTGTTGGAAAGGCCCTACCAGAAGAAAAAGATGCTAAAAAGACTAAAACTGTGGACTAATTAGCATGGAAATTGGGAAATCCATAACCAATAGAAAATTGAATATTAGTTAACAAAAGAGCACTGTGTAATTAGAACCAAAAAACCATTAATTGCTTTGTTTGTTAAAGATGGAAAAACAGGTGAAAAAGTTTTGAATCCGTGTCTGTGCGGAGGCCGCTGGCCAGTGACCCACAGCCCGCAGTGCTGTGAATAAAGTAAAGCCTTGCTTTTTAGCACTAGCAATGCAGGGTTTGAGGGTTGTGTTATCCCGAGGATTTCAGAGGTATTTGACAACAGTAGCTGACTCCAGAAGAGTGAGATTCCTCCCCGGCAGCCCTCATGGCACAGCCCTCGCTGTACCAAGCTGGGCTTCTCCCCTTTTGCCGTGGAGAGGCTTGGAGGACATTCAGAACAGCTGTGATTGCCTGACATGGACAGCATTTGTTGTCAATCCCTCAGGGACACCTCCGTGTTCCACACGTGGCAGGGAGCCCTTGGAGCAGCTGTCAGAGTGGGGGTGCCCCCGTGGGTGCTTCCTGCCCGTTCTCCCCCCTTTGGCCACTTCTCCCATAGCCACTCAAGTCAGACTTTCTCCCAAGAAAGTTCTCTGCCCAGCACTGAGCTCCTGGTGCACCTGCAAAACCCAAATTCCCTTAGGCTTGTGGGAAACCTACAGGGTCACAAGCCTCAGTGGACATGGAGCTCTTAAATCCTTCTCCTATCCAACTTCTGTGTGCGTGTAAGATTTTCTGGGGCCCTGACTAGCCTTTCTGTCTGCTCCAGTGGAATATCAGGGCCACGGAGCAGCGGGTGTGTGTGAGGGGGTCTCCCTCTTTGCTGCCTGCTGAGGGGAAGGTGCTGAGAGACTGCGCATGCTCCGAGAGCGAGGTGAACCGTTCGGTGAGAGGCAGACTCGAAGCCTTCATCCCCTACGACCACCCGAGAGAAGTGGGCAGGCGCCAGAAGGCGTGTCCCGAGGCGTGTTTCCATAGACCAGCGCCCACTCTGGGGTAGTTCCTGAATATGTAAAACCGTGCGATGGATATGGATGACCTGCGGGGAGAAAACGGGAGCCGTGAGGGGGGAGCGCTCGCGCGTGTCAGGCGGAGTCATCCCCGCGCGTCCGGCAGCGTAATAAACAAGTAGCGGCTTCATAGCGCCTGTGGCTCTTGAGTTTTACTAGCGTCGCCTTTTCCCGGCATCACTGAGGCCTCAGCTGAGATGGGGTGACCCCCAGGCTGAAGCAAAACCGCTGCGGGCTGAAGCAGCGGGGCACAAGGGCTGAGATGAGAATGGCTCTGGGCTTAGACAAAACCGGCTGCAGCTGAGGCGGGGGCGGGGGCAGTTATGAGGCAGAAAGGGCTGTGGGCTGAGGCAAAATCGGCTGCGGGTTGAGGGAAAAACTGGTCCGAGCTGAGGCAAAACCGACTGTGATCTGAAGGAAAAATGGCTGAGGGTTGAGGGAAAAATTGGTGCGGGCTGAGAGGAAAACACCTGAGGGCTGAGGCAAGAACAGTTGCCGATGAGGCGGGGCGGCCCCCAGACTGAGGCAGCAGCGGCGACGGTTCTCAGCCTGGGCGATGGGGTGGGGTGGGGCGGGGGGAAGAGGCCAGGCACTGAGCACAGTGGCGAGTCGTCTCCCTACAGCTCCCCGGCCCCACGCCGTCCCACTGCCAACTTGAAGGAAGCCCCAGTTCCCTCCCACACACACAGCTTTCCGGTTTTCCTTTAATTTTTTCCTGTTCTCACACAAACGCTACATATATACACACTGTATATACACACACTATATGTAAAACTATTTACACAGTCTCGCTCTGTATATACACACACAAATATGTACATTATCTATATTAAAGCGAGCATTATGTAAGGGGCTACAGTGCAGCTGTGCTGCAGTCCAAAGGGCACAGCCCCTTGGGGGAGGGAAAAGAAAACCGTTCGCTGGTTTGCAGGCTCTCCACTGAGAGCTCCTCGATCCGAAAACTCCTCTTGGATGCCCGTTCGCAAGCTCTCCGCTGAGAAATCCTCAGTCCGAGGACTCCCCAGCAACGAGCACGCGAGGAACTGCACCGCAAGCCGAGGCCCTTGGTGCCTGACTGAGGGCGTTCCACGGACACTGCAGTGGAATATACAGAGTTATATACACTACATATATACACACTATATACACAGTCTCTCTATATACAAACACTTATATACATTATCTATATATAAGGGGCTATCTATTCTATAAGGGGCTACAGTGCAGGAGAGTGCTGTCTGCTCAGGAACTTGCAGCTTCCTTCTCTACTTGCTCTTCTTTCAACCAATAGGGTTGTCTGTTCTTGCGCATGTCCCTTGAATCCCTTGCCCGTGGGACACGCCTCCTACGCTCGTCCAGAATGAGAGGGAGCCAGCAGAGGTTCTGGTGTCACGTTTGTGCCCTGGGGAGAGTCAGAAGAGTCAGGGACAGTCACCATTCTGTCCCTTGCAAGGTTGGATAGTTACACACAATAACAAAAGGGTCATCTCACACAAGGGCCTGGCCACTTTCTTGTTCATGGATTTTCTGAAATAGGCCCTGTGGAGGGGCAGGTACATCCAGGGGACAGTTTCTCCTGTCTCCTAGGAATCCTGCACAGCAATCTAAAGACTAAACAGGAAGGGTCAAAACCCCTTTTCCAGGTGTCAGCGGATGGGCTGAAGCACCATGTCATGGCAGGGCTCCAGCCCTCACACTCTTCAGCCATGCATGGCAAGCACTGGCTGCTCAGGAACTTGCAGCTCTGAATGACACCAAAGGCAGTGCTAACCAAAACTGGCACTTACTGATTTCATTCCTTCAGGCTTTGCTTTGACATTTTCCTTCTCTGCTTGCTCTTCCTTACTCTCTTGTCCAGAAACAGAGGGAGCCAGCAGAGGTTCTGTTGATGGTGTTGTGAACCTCTCTGTAAGGAATCTCCTGGCTGCATCAAGCAGAGGACTGTTGTTGGTGAGACTATCGGATTTTTCTAAAAACAGATGCTTCCTACAGGAAAAAACACAGAAAGAAAGGAGCCATTACTTTCCAAATGCAGTTTCCCACAGCCTCCAGTGGGATTCCTCTAGTTACCAGCAATACACATCAGGAAGACTGAGGGCACCATCTACACCTCCAAATTGATGTCCCTGATCAACATTAGGACAAAACAAATGCTGCTAAAATATTAGGAACTTGCAGCTCTGAATAACACCAAAGGCAGTGCTAACCAAAGCTTTCATTCCTTCAGGCATTACTTCTCTGACAGCCACAGGTTCCTTCTCCACTTCTTCCTCTTCATTCTCCTGACGAGAATCAGAGGACTCGAGAGGACCACCCGAGAGAAGCGGGCAGGCACCAGAAGGCGTGTCCCGAGATTTCCATAGAAATCCATACCACTCTGGGGTAGTTCCTGAATATGTAAAACCGTGCGATGGATATGGATGACCTGCGGGGAGAAAACGGGAGCCGTGAGGGGGGAGCTCTCGCGCGTGTCAGGCGGAGTCATCCCCGCGCGTCCGGCAGCGTAATAAACAACTATCGGCTCCATAGCGCCTGTGGCTCTTGAGTTTTCCTAGCGTCGCCTTTTCCCGGCATCACTGAGGCCTCAGCTGAGATGGGGTGACCCCCAGGCTGAAGCAAAAACCGCTGCGGGCTGAAGCAGCGGGGCACAAGGGCTGAGATGAGAATGGCTCTGGGCTTAGACAAAACCGGCTGCAGCTGAGGCGGGGGGGGGCAGTTATGAGGCAGAAAGGGCTGTGGGCTGAGGGAAAACCGGCTGCGGGCTGTGGAAAAACTGGTGCGGGCTGAGGGAAAAACTGGTGCGGGCTGAGGGAAAAACTGGTGCGGGCTGAGGGAAAAACTGGTGCGGGCTGAGGGAAAAACTGGTGCGGGCTGAGGGAAAAACTGGTGCGGGCTGAGGGAAAAACTGGTGCGGGCTGAGGGAAAAACTGGTGCGGGCTGAGGGAAAAACTGGTGCGGGCTGGGGGAAAAACTGGTGCGGGCTGGGGGAAAAACTGGTGCAGGCTGGGGGAAAAACTGGTGCGGGCTGGGGGAAAAACTGGTGCGGGCTGGGGGAAAAACTGGTGCGGGCTGGGGGAAAAACTGGTGCGGGCTGGGGGAAAAACTGGTGCGGGCTGGGGAAAAAACTGGTGCGGGCTGGGGGAAAAACTGGTGCGGGCTGGGGGAAAAACTGGTGCGGGCTGGGGGAAAAACTGGTGCGGGCTGAGGGGAAAACACCTGAGGGCTGAGGCAAGAACAGTTGCCGATGAGGCGGGGCGGCCCCCAGACTGAGGCAGCAGCGGCGACGGTTCTCAGCCTGGGCGACGGGATGGGATGGGGTGGGGTGGGGTGGGGTGGGGGGAAGAGGCCAGGCACTGAGCACAGTGGCGAGGAGTCTCCCTACAGCTCCCCGGCCCCACGCCGTCCCGCTCCCAACTTGAAGGAAGCCCCACTTCCCCCCCACACCTTTCCGTTTTTCCTTTAATTTTTTCCTTCCCCAATTCCAAGCCATACCAAAACCCCCATCAATGGGACTTCCCAGCTATGAATAACAACAAAAGTTAATTTAATAATGAAGTGGCTGCAAAGATCAGAGTAGATACTTGCCACCGCCCGGTGGGGAAGGAAACAGGGACGCGACAGTGCACAGAAGACTCCACCAACATAGAAGGAAGGGATGCAATGGCTACTTTATTAGGAGGAACGAGGACTTATACAGGGTTCAGGTGAGGGAGGTCCGATAACCGGGGCGGAGCATGGGACGGACATCTCAGGGTGCCCCAGGATTGGGGAGTAGGGAGAAGGAGGGAGGAACTTGGGAGGAGTCAGGTATCTGGGGCCAATGGGAGCTCACTCCGCACTGCGGCATTTTCTGGCCAATCAGTGTGGGATGAGCGGGAAAGCAGGGGAGAGTAAGGGAGAAAACAACTTTTGGTGGGAATAACTGGGGACAAGTTCAGACATGTCTGGGGTAGTACAAGTCAAGGGGATTGATACAGAGATATATGTGCGGGTATGTTATAAGTAAATGAAACTTAGCCTAAAATATAGCAGCAAAATTTATTAAAGATTTATATAAAGTGCAAATAAGCAAATCAGCACGCTGGGCTGCTGGGGAGACCCCTTCTCCACACACGGCCAGCAAAGCAGAGGGCAAAACCAGTATTCTTTGTACTATTGTCAATTCCCTTCCCATAGTCACTTGTTATCCTTCTATTGCATCCGAGTTCGCAAACCTGGTTCTGGTTGGTTCTTTTGCACACTCGCTTTTAGTTGCCAGGTACTTTCCTTTCCATAGTTTTAGGTAATTTTTCATCCTTGAGGCCTACTGTGTGAGTCTCTTCCAGATGTCCATCTTGGATACTTTTTATCGTCTTTGTTCTTGACTCTTTGATCCTTGTCCATTCTTTCATTACTTTAAGTGTACACTTTTAGACAATATACAAAAGACTTATTCAGTAAGGCATAACAACTTTTTTTGTCAGCTTAGAAACTGTAGCTGCAGGACTATCAGCTTATAGTACTGACAGATTAATTGCCCATTCTGTAACTTACAGTCCACCGGCCTTAGCAGAACCTTGATTACAATTATATATATATATAAAAATATATCAAGCAATACTGTTAAAAGAGTAAATTACTACGACTATTACTACTACTAATTTGATGAGGAAATTATGTTACAACTACTAATCTATTACCAGTACATTAAACTGAGTTCAGAACTGGGGTAAAAACATGCAAGTCCATTAGTTGGTGTTTTCCTCAAGCACCATTCAGGTATCTCCAAGCTTGGAAACGCTGCCATTCTGTTTCTTGTTCCTCCACACATACGTTGGCTGTTTTCCAAGTCCTTCTTTACTCTGCCTCCTTTGCGAGTGGAGGCATATCAGTGTTGGGAAAGGAGACTTCTTCAGGTTGTGGTGCTGCAGCAGTGCCTGCCATTGCAGAGCTCTTGAGGATCTGTGGCAAGAATTAGTTTCTGTGAGAAAGATGGCTTGCAGAGATGCCCTGAGATCATAGTTCAAATGCAAACCCTTGGGAAGATGCTGTTGGCCACAAGTCAGGCTCTTAAACTGTCTCTTGCTGCCCACTTCACAAAGTGAATGGACGAGAAGAAAAGACTGGATTTACACGAGTTCCTGGGCAGTTTCCTCTTCAATTTTTATGCATTTTCTCAACTAGGTTGTGCAGAGGGGCAACTACCCTCTAGGGCACAGTCATTGCTGTGTGTCCTGCAAGGGACACTCTGACTCAACTTGGAAGTTCAAAACCTCTTTTCCAGGTGTCAGGGGCTGGGCTGAAGCACCATGTCATGGCAGGACTCCAACCCTCACACTCTTCAGCCATGAAAAGCAAGCTCGCTCTGATCACAGGTTCTAAATTACACCAAAGGCAATGCTACTGTACTCTGGCACTAACTGATTTAATTTCTTCAGGCTCTGTGGCTCCAACAACAGCCACGGGTTCATTGTCCCAGTTGGATAAGTCCAGCCCAGCGCTGGCTGAGGTGGGGGGCACAAATTGCTAGCCTGTTCCCGTGTGTCGCATTTATTTGTTGTACCGGGGCGTGCGACAACGCCCCCCGCTTCCAGGTTTTTGGCCCCCTTCTCCCTTTTGGGGGCTTGTGGGGTGCTACTGCTAAGGGTCTCCTGGGACAATTTCTTTGAAAGTGGTCAGGGGCACCACAGATGTAACAACCACTTTTGGCTCTGGTTCCTTCCTGCAGTCTCAGCCAGGCACTTAGTGCTGTTGCTAACGAGTCAGTTCGATGTCCCACTGAGCCAACCCCTTGGCAGGCGCGAACCAGCTCGGCAATGCTGCAGCTTTCCCTCTTAGGAAGGGCTTGCAAAGCTCTTTTACTGTCTGGGTTCGCATTTTTGAAAGCCAGCTGCCTGTGCAGTATTTCTCTGGCTTCATCAATTTCAATCTGCCTGTTTAGGGCAAACTGCAGCCAATCTAAAAATTGGTAATATGGTTCTGTTGGGCCTTGTATTATTTTTGTGAATGATAAAGAATTATGCACTCTCTTCTGAGGTGGAGAACAAAGAGATATATTTCAAATATAGTGCTTCCTTTTCTACTCTGGGACACGCCTCCTACACTTGTCCAGAATCAGAGGGAGCCAGCAGAGGTTCTGGTGCCGCTGTTGTGCCCTGGGGAAAGTCAGCAGAGTCAGGGACAGTCACCGTTCTGTCCCTTACAAGGTTGGATAGTTACACACAATAACAAATGGGGCATTTGACACAAGGCCACTTTCTTGTTCATTTTTCATGGATTTTCTGAAATAGGCCCTGTGGAGGGGGAGGTACATCCAGGGGACAGTTTCTCCTGTCTCCTAGGAATCCTGCACAGCAATCTAAAGACTGAACAGGAAGAGTCAAAATCCCTTTTCCAGGTGTCAGTGGCTGGGTAGAAGCACAGTGTCATGGAAGGACTCCAGCCCTCACACTCTTCAGCCATGAAAAGCAAGCTCGCTCTGATCACAAGTTCTAAATTACACCAAAGGCAATGCTAATGTAGTCTGGCACTTACTGATTTAATTTCTTCAGGCTCTGCGGCTCCAACAACAGCCATGGGTTCATTGTCCACTTGCTCTTCTTTACCCTCTTGTCCGGAAAGAGAGGGAGCCAGCAGAGGTTCTGGTGTCATGTTTGTGCCCTGGGGACAGTCAGAAGTGTCAGGGACAGTCACCATTCTGTCCCTTGCAAGGTTGGATAGTTACACACAATAACAAAAGGGTCATTTCACACAAGGGCCTGGCCAATTTCTTGTTCATTGTTCATGGATTTCTGAAATAGGCCCTGTGGAGGGGCAGGTACATCCAGGGGACAGTTTCTCCTGTCTCCGAGGAATCCTGCACGGCAATCTAAAGACTAAACAGGAAGGGTCAAAACTCCTTTCCCAGGTGTCTGTGGCTGGGCTGAAGCACCATGTCATGGCAGGGCAACAGCCCTCACGCTGTCTGCTCAGGAACTTGCAGCTCTGAATGACACCAAAGGCAGTGCTAACCAAAGCTGGCACTTACTGATTTCATTCCTTCAGGCATCACTTCTCCAACAGCCACAGGTTCCTTCTCCACTTCTTTGTCTTCAATCTCTTGTCCAGAATGAGAGGAAGCCAGCAGAGGTTCTGGTGTCGCGTTTGTGCCCTGGGGACAGTCAGTAGAGTCAGGGACAGTCACCATTCTGTCCCTTGCAAGGTTGGATAGTTACACACAATAACAAAAGGGTCATTTGACACAAGGCCACTTTCTTGCTCAGTTTGCATAGATTTTCTCAACTAGATTGTGCAGACAAGCAGGTAACCCCTGGGCACAGTTATTGCTATGTGTCCTGCAAGGGACACTCTGGCTCAACTTGGAAGTTCAAAACCCCTCTAAGCAAGGTCAATCCCAGGAAGATGCAGGCCTGTGTGTTGTTCTGAAGAGCACTGAGGTGGAGGTTCTCAGCACCCAGACAAGAGCAGGGACACAAGGGGCAGAGCGCTGATGGACTCAGCTCTGGCTTGCAGGGAGAGCAGTGTGTGCATTCCAGCCCTGCCCCTCCCTGTGCTGGCTGCCACCTTCCTTCCCAGCAGGGACAGCCCAGTGGCACCTTCTGCAGCTCCCTCTCTCTGCCACAAAACCTGCCAGAACCCTGGAGCACTTCTGGCCTGCTTGAATGTGCCAGGCAGCAAATGGGGCTGGGACAAGGCCCGCTCAGCTGTCCCTCCTTGGGTGGCAGAAACCTCAAAGAGTGGGGCAGGAGGGACAAGCTGGGCCCCCTCTGAGGCTCGCAGTGAGCTCCCCACAGCCCCTTCCTTCTCCCAGGCCATTAATACTCTGACCACTTGGCTGGGACTGCTTCCTTGGGTCCCCCTCCACCAACACCATTTCAGCCTCTGGACCTGCTATTATTCTACTCCAGCTCTTTTGCCACCAGGTACAACCAAGTGTCCTCCCAAAGTACAAGCCAGGGCCACAGACAGGACCAGAAGGTGGAAGACTTTTCCTTGGAGGAAAGGCCACGAGAGATGGCACTGGAGAAGGGAAGGTCCCAGGGAGAGCTTATTGTGGCCTTTCAATCCTTCAAGGGGACACAGTTTTTCAAAGGGCCTGTTGCAATGGGACAAAGGGTCATGGTTTTCAAGTGGAAGAGGATAGATTCTGGTTACATCTAAGGAAGTCATTGTTTAGAATGAGGGTGCTGAAACAGTGGCACAGGAAGTGGATACCCCACCCCTGGTCTGGTGGGACAGGGCTCTGAGCAACCCGGTCTAGTTGAAGATGTCCCTGCTCGTTGCAGGAGGGTTGGACTAGATGCCACTTAAAGGTCCCTTCCAAGCCAAACTATTCTAGGATGCTACTTAGTTGTCATTTGAAAAGCACCAAGACTGGAGATCAGTAGGAGAGGAGGCCTCCTGATGCCTCTGAGTTTGGCTGATGACAAAGCCCATCCCTGGACATCTGTTTTACCTGCAACCACTTTACTTGCAGAAGCAGCCTGGTAGGCCATCGGGGCCTCACATTCCCGTACAGGCAAGACTGCAGGTAGGAATTGAACACAGGTGGCGGATTTCTGGGATTCTCCAGCTCGCCTGGCACGTCCTTAGGCTTGGGACAAAGGAAACACAAGACAGCCATTAACCATCCCTCAGGCTGGCACTCTGTTGTAGCCGGCCAAGCTCACAGCTCGCTCCATGATTCTTAAAACTAGGAACGTCAAAGCTTCCTTTTCCACTCACAGAAGGACGGGCTGCTCTCTGTCCACCTCCATATCCACTGGTGATTCCTCCGTCTGCAATGGGCAAGGCAAAATGAAGCAGATGCTGTCAGAAAACTGCCTCTTGTGGGGAATCCCATCACACAAGGCAACCCAAATAAAGAGCATTTTTCTTTCACAACATCTCTCCAGGAGCAACAGTTCTTTTGCACAGCAAGCAAGAGAAGAGGACAAAACCCCATATTCATCTTCTTCTACAGTTTCCTGTCTATTTTTTACGCTGTTTTCCCAGGAAATAAAACAAATAGAAACTCCATCAAGCAAATGTAAATTGTCCATTAATAGTCAATGCTTCTGTTCTGCCCAAGAGCTAAAGCAGCTTTAGCTAAAGAGCTAAAGAAGTTTCCTCTTCTTTTTTTTTTCTTCTTCTGTTCTCTTGGTTTTTGGTTTTGGTTTTTTTTTTCTTTTTCTTTTAATAAATAGCAAGCATCAGTTCTCTTTAGCTTGCTGAAAATGGTTCCCCAGAAAAACTGTCCCAAAAGCCCCTCTAGCCATTCTGTCATAGCACACGAACAGCTCCTGGGTTCAGGAGCCTGCACTGTTTGGAAGTTGGCATTTTATTTCAAAAGACATTCATGTGATGACTCAAATCCTTTAGTTATGGAATTTAGCAAACAGGATGCTTTCCCCTCAGTTCTGGAGATAACTGAACAGTTTTGAGAACTTCTGAGAAGCTCTCCCAAGCCTGCATTTTGGAAGTTGTACTGGTAGAACCAGCAAAGTGAGGAAATTACAGACTCCACAGGCTATCCAGTGGAGTGCACAGAACCCCCTCAAGTTCCATTCCAAATGCTGTCCACACACAGACCCCTCCTTTTCAGACAAAGCTGTTGACAGGAGTTCTACCAAACTAAGGGCATCTTAAGGGCAGTTTTGTTTCTAAATCATCTCAGTGCCTAAGGAAGAGCATAAAGAACACAGCCATGCCAAAGCCAGGTATGCTGCCCCCAGGAACAAACACTACTCGCCTCTTGGGAAATCCATCACCTGGCAGGGCCTGTCTGGAGAAAAATATAAATTTGATGAAAGGAGCACAAAATCATGAACTGCAGCACAGCTTTGCCGAAACACTTCAGCAAAGCTGTGCTGCAGTCCAAGGGGCACAGCCCCTTGGGGGAGGGAAAAGAAAACCGTTCTCTGGTTTGCAGGCTCTCCACTGAGAGCTCCTCGATCCGGAAACTCTTCTTGGACGCCCGTTCGCAACTCTCCGCTGAGAAATCCTCAATCCGAAGACTCCTCTGCGATGAGCACACGACGAACTGCACCGCAAGCCGAGGCCCTTGGTGCCTGAATGAGAGCGTTCCACGGACACTGCAGTGGCCACCCAGCACTTCAGTGACATCACAGCGACAGTGGGGCAACAGTCCTGTGACATCACGGAACCAGCCGTTCAAGGTTCCCCACGCTGCAATGGTTTTGGGTGGCTTCTTGACCCCTGGAATGTTGAATCTTGCTCTCCTGTTGGAGCCTGACCTCCCTTTCTCGCAGTGACTTGTCAGCTTACCTCCCGATGTAAAGCTCACCTTTCTGCCTAAAACTCATCTGGAAATCAACTCTGCTCTTCCATGGAATAATGATTGAGGCTTAGCTTGTTTTCCTGGTGGTTCTTTGAAGCAATACAGAAACCAGGGTGTCAGAAAACAGACTGAGAGGGTCAAAGGCTTGAATAAATTCCTGGACATCTTATGAGGGAGGGTGGCATTTGAAAACTGATCCACCCGCTGAAAGCCCCGGCTCTACACTGAAACTATATTGAGAACACCTAGTTTTAAATTTTACTGTGGGAAAGGAATCTCACTTGTACAGGCTGACTGTCAAGAAAGGGGACAACGTGGTGCTGCAGACACTCATGGATCACCCGGCTGTTGTAGGATGGTTTCCTTTCAAGTGCCATCTCTGGGAGTTGGCTCCCAGTGTCTGTCCTCAGTGCTTTAAAATAACAAGTATCTAGTGCTTGGGAGTAGGAGCTGCCACAGGCACTCTGAACAGCATCAGGACTCTGCATTTTAATTCTCACAGTCTTCGAGGCCCGACTCTTGACTTGTTTGGTTGGAACTTGACTCTTGATATTTTGACTCTCAAAGGTAGATGCTCCCAGGAGTGCTGGGAACAACAGAACTTTTTAAATAGTTTTAGTTATTGGTTTTAATTAACCTTGTAATTGGTTGTTTTAACTAATCGTAAGTGGTGTGTTAGGCCTAAAATCACTTCTAGCTAGCCTTCAGCAGAATTTAACAGAAGCTGCCATTGTGAGAACACAGCTTGGGAAAAGTACTACAACTCCAAGGTTTGTTAGGCTAACCTCACTGGGCTTCAGTGAACAAAGCCTAGGAGAGAAGGATGTACTGTTGAAGTTGCCCATCTGAAATACAGAATTTATGGACCACAAGGACGTTTTCCAGAAGCCAGAGGATAAAGAAGGCACTAACAAAGCCTCGGTCGATGTGTTGGAAAGGCCCTACCAGAAGAAAAAGATGCTAAAAAGACTAAAACTGTGGACTAATTAGCATGGAAATTGGGAAATCCATAACCAATAGAAAATTGAATATTAGTTAACAAAAGAGCACTGTGTAATTAGAACCAAAAAACCATTAATTGCTTTGTTTGTTAAAGATGGAAAAACAGGTGAAAAAGTTTTGAATCCGTGTCTGTGCGGAGGCCGCTGGCCAGTGACCCACAGCCCGCAGTGCTGTGAATAAAGTAAAGCCTTGCTTTTTAGCACTAGCAATGCAGGGTTTGAGGGTTGTGTTATCCCGAGGATTTCAGAGGTATTTGACAACAGTAGCTGACTCCAGAAGAGTGAGATTCCTCCCCGGCAGCCCTCATGGCACAGCCCTCGCTGTACCAAGCTGGGCTTCTCCCCTTTTGCCGTGGAGAGGCTTGGAGGACATTCAGAACAGCTGTGATTGCCTGACATGGACAGCATTTGTTGTCAATCCCTCAGGGACACCTCCGTGTTCCACACGTGGCAGGGAGCCCTTGGAGCAGCTGTCAGAGTGGGGGTGCCCCCGTGGGTGCTTCCTGCCCGTTCTCCCCCCTTTGGCCACTTCTCCCATAGCCACTCAAGTCAGACTTTCTCCCAAGAAAGTTCTCTGCCCAGCACTGAGCTCCTGGTGCACCTGCAAAACCCAAATTCCCTTAGGCTTGTGGGAAACCTACAGGGTCGGAAGCCTCAGTGGACATGGAGCTCTTAAATCCTTCTCCTATCCAACTTCTGTGTGCGTGTAAGATTTTCTGGGGCCCTGACTAGCCTTTCTGTCTGCTCCAGTGGAATATCAGGGCCACGGAGCAGCGGGTGTGTGTGAGGGGGTCTCCCTCTTTGCTGCCTGCTGAGGGGAAGGTGCTGAGAGACTGCGCATGCTCCGAGAGCGAGGTGAACCGTTCGGTGAGAGGCAGACTCGAAGCCTTCATCCCCTACGACCACCCGAGAGAAGTGGGCAGGCGCCAGAAGGCGTGTCCCGAGATTTCCATAGACCAGCGCCCACTCTGGGGTAGTTCCTGAATATGTAAAACCGTGCGATGGATATGGATGACCTGCGGGGAGAAAACGGGAGCCGTGAGGGATGAGCGCTCGCGCGTGTCAGGCGGAGTCATCCCCGCGCGTCCGGCAGCGTAATAAACAAGTAGCGGCTTCATAGCGCCTGTGGCTCTTGAGTTTTACTAGCGTCGCCTTTTCCCGGCATCACTGAGGCCTCAGCTGAGATGGGGTGACCCCCAGGCTGAAGCAAAACCGCTGCGGGCTGAAGCAGCGGGGCACAAGGGCTGAGATGAGAATGGCTCTGGGCTTAGACAAAACCGGCTGCAGCTGAGGCGGGGGGGGGGGGGGGCAGTTATGAGGCAGAAAGGGCTGTGGGCTGAGGCAAAACCGGCTGCGGATTGAGGGGGAAATTGGTGCGGGCTGAGAGGAAAACACCTGAGGGCTGAGGCAAGAACAGTTGCCGATGAGGCGGGGCGGCCCCCAGACTGAGGCAGCAGCGGCGACGGTTCTCAGCCTGGGCGATGGGGTGGGGCGGGGGGAAGAGGCCAGGCACTGAGCACAGTGGCGAGGAGTCTCCCTACAGCTCCCCGGCCCCACGCCGTCCCGCTGCCAACTTGAAGGAAGCCCCAGTTCCCTCCCACACACACAGCTTTCCGTTTTTCCTTTAATTTTTTCCTGTTCCCACACAAACGCTACATTATATATACACACTATATATACACACTATATATACACACTATATGTAAACACTATTTACACAGTCTCACTCTGTATATATGCACACACACACATATGTACATTATCTATATATAAGGGAGCATTATGTAAGGGGCTACAGTGCAGGAGAGTTATGGGGTGTTGTGCAAGTGCCCTAGACAGTACAGAGTCCAGGTATGCCCATAGCACTGTAACACACTATCTATATACAATGGTAATAATTCTACAGTACCTTGTGTGTCTATATATTTTCTAAATTTGCACACCCCCCATATAATGCTCCCACATTTAGTAATCTCCATGATGTCAGTTGTGCCATTTCATGGGGAGCCTCCAAGCCATGAGGATCTGTCATTTTGTGGGGCCTCTCCCAGGGAAGGCTGTCACCCTCTGTGTCAGATTCAGTTCCCCGGGCAGAACTGGGATGCCTAAAGGACACTGACCTGAGCACAAGCCTGTGGAACAGCCCAGCTCCCTCCCCCTCTGTCCAGAGTGGCACAGACACTCCCGACCTTTCCCAGGAGCTACGAGGCAACCAAGAGGTCAGGAGGCATTGCCAAAAACGACTCCATCACTCTACTCTCTTTTGCCCTTCTCGAGTCCTGTGCAGACCCAAGGTGGCAAATCCCATCAGTCCGTGCATTTCCATGCCTGGCCACAATTCCCCTGTGGAGCAGCCCACACCCAGTTTGTCTCTGAGTCCAGAAGATTAGTCTGGTCCCAGGAAGATGCAAGCACCCCGGGCTGGGCTTCTTCCAGCCTGGCTCTGCGCATGCTGAGGCTGCTCTGCGCTCTGCCAGGGCTCTGCGGGGGCTCAGCCCCTCACACTGCTGCTCTGAAAGCCTCACATCAGACGTGCCCTTTCGGAGCACACGGGCTGACCTTCTGCTTTTTCAGCTGAGGAAGACTCTCATCCAGGCACAGAGATTGCAAGTAGTCATACAAACCCAATTGTCAAGAACTCGAACACTCTACGGTCCCAGTTGAATACCTGTACCCGGTGGGGTGATTTATCTGCCCCACTCTCCATCTGGTTGTGGCTGGACTTGCAATTGCACTTTCTTCCTCATATAGAAGTACCACGACTGGGTAAACGCAGGCCAGTGGGATGTATTCCAAAGGCAATGTGGTCTGGAGCCGATGAATGAAAGAAGCCCTTCCCCAATTCCAAACCATACCAAAACCCCCATCAATGGGACTTCCCAGCTATGAATAACACCAAAAGTTTATTTACAAATGAAGTGGCTGCAAAGATCAGAGTAGATATTGGCTATTTTCCTAGTCCTTGTCTACTCTGTGCCTCCTTTGCCAGTGGAGGCATTTCCATGTCGGGAAAGGGGACTTCAGGTTGTGTTGCTGCAGCAGTGCCTGGATTTTTGAACGGTGCAGAGGGGCAGGTATCCCCAAGGGACAGTTTGTCCTGTCTCCTGTCTCCTACAAGGGACCCTGACTCGACTTGGTAGTTCAAAACGCCTTTTCCAGGTGTCAGTGGCTGGGCTGAAGCACCGTGTCATGGCAGGGCTCCAGCCCTCACAATCTGCAGTCCCAAAGAGCGAGTGCTGTCTCCTCAGGAACTTTTAGCTTCCTTCTCTACTTGCTCTTCTTTCCCCTCTTGTCCAGAAAGAGAGGGAGCCAGCAGAGTTTCTGGTGCCGCTGTTCTGGGTCTCCTGGCTGCATCAATCAGAGGAGCCATCTCGACAAGACTCTTGGATTTTTTTAAAAACCGATGCTGCACCGAAAAAACAAAGAAGAACAAAAGGAGCCATTACTTTCCAAATGCAGTTTCTCACAGGCTCCAGTGGGATTCCTCTGGTTACCAGCAATACACATCAGGAGGATATAGGGAACTATCTAGACCTCCAACTTTCCTCTGAGGAAAGGCCAAGACAGATGGCACTGGAGAAGACAAGGTCCCAGGGAGAGCTTATTGTGGCCTTGCAGTCCTTCAAGGGGACACATTTTTTCAAAGGGCATGGTTGCAATGGGACAAAGGGTCATGGTTTTCAAGTGGAAGAGGATAGATTCTGGTTACATCTAAGGAAGTCATTGTTTAGAATGAGGGTGCTGAAACACTGGCACAGGAAGTGGATGCCCCATCCCTGGTCAGGTGGGACAGGGCTCTGAGCAACCCGGGCTAGTTGAAGATGTCCCTGCTCGTTGCAGGGGGGTTGGACTAGATGCCACTTAAAGGACCCTTCCAAGCCAAATTATTCTAGGATGCTACTTAGTTGTTTAGCTGATGACAAAGCCCATCCCTGGACAGCTGTTTCACCTGCAGCCACTTTACCTTCAGCAGCTTCCTGGCCGTCCATCGACGCTTCGCATTCCGTTTCAGGCAGGACTGCAGGAAGGAACAGAACACAGGCGACAGTTCTCTGGGAGTCTCCAGCTCCGGTGGCACGTCCTTAGGCTGGGACAAAGGAAACACAAGGCAGCCATTAACCATCCCTCTCCGAGGGGAAGAGCTCCAGCACAGGCCAGTCCTTGCTTTCTGAGACTTGACCTGGGGCTTTTCCAGGAGCCCTGATCAACATTTGAGTTTAAGGAAGCAGAGAATTTTCAGCATCCAGACCAGTCCTATTAATTGCCTTCATCTCTTTTTGCTGCCTTCTGCAAGGCAAATGCAATCCAAAAGAAGTCTTGCATGAAAAGTCAGGGACCTTTTTCAGAAAGACTGGAAGACTGACATTTTCCATAATTGTTGCCTTCCTCAGGAATTAACTGTGCAGCATTTAACTTGGTTTCAGCTGTTAGTCATGGGGTTTTATCCCAGTATACCTTCCTGGCCTATTGCACACTCCTTTGGTGTAAGAGCGGGTCATTTCATTTTAGGGAATTAGCATCTACAACTGCAAACTTGAAAATACATTGGCTTACTACAAGGAGCTGTGCTAGAACCTACTTTTAGAAATGTACTGGCTAATACATACTTGTGGCAGTACTAGAAGCAGTGACCTGCCCTGAAAGGCTCAGGTAAGCAGTGGGCACTGGTCCAAGTTTGAAAAGACTTCTGGCCTGCAGATCCCCTTGAAATGCTTTTCACAGTAATTCTCCAACGGGAGAATCCTGCTGCTGAAAAATTCCTGCCATTGGGAGATCCAGCTCCAAGGGAGTTCAAAGAGCACAGGAGGAATTCAAGCATTGTGGGAGGCCAAAACGGCCCATTTCTGCACTGGCACATGTCGCTTCTCCTGTGAGCAGATGTGCTCCAGGACACTTTTAGACGTGGGCCTTGGTGGGACTAGTTCAAGCTGATGTGAGTGGGAGAAAGATATGGCTCAGGGGAGAAAGGCAGGGCTCTCTGACAGTATTTGCACCTTACCCGTGTAGGACCATCCACCATTTCTAGTGCTGTGATCCCAAGGGCCCAGATGTCCACTTTGGCATCATATCTGTCTCTTCTCAACATTTCTGATGCCATATAGAAAGGAGCTGCAAAAAATGACCTCCATGTCTTTCGCTGGGGCTTCAGCCAAGCACATAAGCCAAAATCAACTGCAGAAAAAAGAAATAGTGTTAAAACCGGCTTGAATTATGAAAGCAAGCACAAGAATTCCCCACTCTCAGTCTGAGAGCACAGTGTTGAATCTAGCTGGAAGAGTGGCTGTGCTCTGTTTCCTCTGGAAGGGACATACCCAAACCAAAGGCACTCTTGACAGCCTCATCCTCTCTAGAGCTCTCTGCACATTGCAACTCTGCTCTCAGCTTACAGCAGTGGGCTGGGCACTCCCACCAGCACCACTTTTGGGGAACTGGCAGGCACTCAAAGGCAACCCCAGACCCTGCCTCCCAGGAACGCTGTGCCTGACCAAGAACACCTACTCAATTTCACGGATCCATCCATTCCTAGAAGAATATTGTCACTTTTGATGTCTCTGTGAATCACTAGATTTGAATGAAGGAAGTCCAGGGCTTTCAGGCACTGAGATTAAACAAAGAAATGAGAGAAAAAAATTAATTAGGCTGATTTTTTTCCCACAAAAAAGGAAATGGCTCTAAAAGATCAAATTTCCAGGTGACACAACAATTGCAGACATACCTCAAGTGGCAAAGTTTGGAATAATAAATAAAATAAAATGAAAATAAACTAGAAAGGATTGTACAACAACATTATAGGAGTATAATAACAGAGTACAGGAAATGCAGTGAGACTGGCAGGCCGTTCACTTGGATGCTCTTTTCTTCTCCACATCATAACAGCAATGCAGAAACAAAGCTCTGAACAGGAAATCACACCTGCTCTTACCACCTTTTGCAAAGAACCATCCTGTCCAAGCTGTCAGAAGCAAGGGCAGCATCCCTTACCTCCCGACTGATAGAGGCTATCATCTCTTCCTCAAGAGCTTGTTTGGAAATGACATCGCCTAAGGTGCATCCCTCCACATATTCCATCACCAGCCAGAGTTTGTCATTGAAAAGGTAGCTGAAAGAAGAAACCCACAGCATGGAGATGAATGGGCCCAGCTAAATGACCTTATGGGAAAGACTGCAGTTGAGTTTTCTTGCCAGGTCACTTGTAAATGAAGAGAGAATCTGAGCAGGCTAAATGAGAAAGGCTCATCTGTGAAAAAGGAGATGTCCTAGATGGCAAGCAAGGCAAAAATGCAGTTTAGTGACAGCAGAGAGAAATGTGGAGCCAGGACATTGCCATCAGCTGCTTCATCATCTTAACTCATCCCTTCCAGCCTGAACTCCAGGAAGCAGGCAACACAGACTTCTCCACGGGAGGAGAGTGTGCACCACTGAGGGCAGATGTTGGTCAACCCCTTGGAAAGCATTGCATAAAGTGCATTCAGAAACAGGGAAAACCATTTAAAACCTGGCACATTGTGTGGTTGTGCAAACAAGAGCCTAGTCTTCCTGGCATCCACAGCAACAGAAAGTAGAGGGAAAACCCCAAGGGCAATAATTTCTAGGAGGGTTTATCAGCACGTATCATTAAGGCACAGAAAAGATGATCAGTTTGAAAAAAGCCAGACCCCAAAAGAACAGGGAGGTAGTGAACTGAAGGGCTGTGGCTTTAGGAAGACATGGCAGATGGAGGTTTTGGAAGACACGCTTCAAACTACCTATACCAGAAAAGGCCAAGGCAGACACAAGGCAAGCTCCTCCCTGAAGGAGCTAAGAGACCTGTGCCCTGCACCTCCCATCCACTGCAGGTGGAGGAGTTGAGAAATAATGAAGAGCTCCATGTTCTTCCAGTGACCAAAGTGGCTTTTAAGCCTTTGGCTTGCAGTGTGTCCATGAACCTCAATGTGATAATCCCAGAACCACTCACCTGTCTATATAGCGAATGATATTGGGGTGTCTCATTCTCTTCAGGACCGTAACTTCATTTACAACTTTTTCGCTTTGATGCTTTTGGTCTCCAAGAAAAATCTTCTTGATGGCCACCTAAAAGGAGATTAAAAGCCACAGACTTGAGAAGTCTGTTGCACAGGACCACAACGCACATGGAGCAGGTGTCTTTGGAATGATGGAGCCAGGGTGGGCCAAACTGCCTGGGATTAGACACCAGAGCTTCTTAACTGACAGGACACGAGGCGATTCCTCCACTCGCCCTTGTGTACCAGTTACAGGACACATGGCTATAGACATTTTGCCTTGTAAACTCTGGACAAATGGTCTCCAAACAATCAATCCATAATGGGGGAAATCCCATCCTAAAAGGTCATGGAGGTTTCAGAAAAAAAAAAAATACAATCCCAGAACTTTGTAACATGTTGAAGTTGGATTTTGCAACTCTAAAGAACGTTTTTAACCCAGTTCCTATTTGCAGTTCTTTTCTGGCTTTGAAAAGGAATAACCCATTCTAGGGTATTTTATGGGTGTGGCCGGGGTTATGAGCAGTGCTCAGGGCCTTTAGATCCCTTGCAGACTCCTGTGTAAGTGCACTTCCCAAGTGCAGCACTGCAGCTGGGTAAGGAGCCACCAAGTAGCTGATGCATTAGCATAGTCAGTAAATAAGTCTGAGCAAAGGTGTCCTTCTCTGAAAGATACCCCTGCCCTCCTTGCCTTCTTTTGGGGACTTAATAAGGACAAGGTCTGTCCAAACCGTGTCTTGCAGGCTGACACTTGTCTGCCCTCAGAGGAACAGTCTCTGCAGCAAAGATCTCGTGGCCACCCAGAGCTGTGGCCACAGCTCCCAGCGGAGGGGAAAGCACTCGAGAGCTGCACAATCTGCCGGGGGTGCTGGCCCTTACCTGTCCTCCTGTGGCAATGTCAGCTCCTCGGAAAACTGTTCCAAAAGTCCTAGAAACAGAGCAGCAGCCAAGAAAGGAGAAGGCTTTTAGGCCCTGGGTGAGAAAGCCAGCCCAGAGAGCAGAGCTCTGCTGCCCAGAGTGTTTATAAAACACTTGGCTTCAGCAGCAGCCCAGCAGCCCAGCAGCCCAGCAGCCCAGCAGCCCTCTGCCATGCAGGGTGGCCAGGAGAAAACATAGGACATACTCCATGTCCTGCTCCTTGTTACAGGCAAGAGACTGCCAGCATTGAGTTGTCTTTGACAATGCCTTCTGACCACAGTTATTAAATACTGATCAGGACTGACAGACAGGAGGATGTAAGCCCAGTGTCTGCCCATGTTTGCAGCTTGCCCGACTGCATGCTTGATAGGACACCAGCAAAATCCCTGGTCCATTTTTTTGTGGAAGTAGCTAACCAAGAGACTGCAAGCTATGCGCAAACGTTTTTCCCTAACCCTAACCTTAAAAGTGAGAATGCAAGCTATGCGCAAACCCTTTTCTGTAACCCTAACCCTAAAAACGAGACTGCAAGTTATGCGCAAACCCTCTTCCCTAACCCTAACCATAAAAAAGAGACTGCAAGCTATGCGCAAACCCTATTCCCTGACCCTAATTCTAAAAAAGCGAATGCAAGTTATGTGCAAACCCTGTTCCCTAACCTTAACCTTAAAAAAGAGACTGCAAGCTATGCACAAAACCAGTTCCCTAACCCTAACTTTAAAAAAGAGACTGCAAGCTACTAGGGTTAGGGTTAGGGTAAGGGTTAGGGTTGGGGTTAGGGTTTAGGGTTTAGGGTTAGGGTTAGGGTTAGGGTTCGGGTTAAGGTTAGGGTTAGGGTAAGGGTTAGGGGTTAGGGTTGGGGTTAGGGTTAGGGCAGTGGTGCCCAGTAAACCCCTCTCGGCCTATAAGCCCAATTCAGTGCCCACTGCTGTCAGAATCTTTTGCTTTTTCTCTTGGGTCTCTGCTTTTGCTGTTGCTGTTCTGTTGCGTGTCTGGCAGAATACCCACCGCCGTCCGGTATGTGCTCTGCTTCTATAGAGCACTGGCCCCGCCCACTGGGTGGAGTCAAGAGGTGGAGTCCGTGTTGATTGATCAGTGCTGATTGGTGTTATAACCCGCCCCAGGAAAATGGGAGAGGGGGTAACTCAGGTTTTTATTAATAATTCCCTTGGGGTGGATTAAAGTGAAACGACACTAAATAATCGGTGTCTGAAAACATATACTGGCAAGGTTTATTTTAACAATTCTGTATCAACAGGCATGCTAGCAGTTTGGGTGCTGTCATACCACAATGTGACACAGAGATAACCTTTGGGGGGGGGAAAGAAAATGCATAGGGGAGAGAAAGGCAGGATAAGAGCAAGGGAGAGTAAGAGAAAGAAAAGCTGAGAGTGGACAGATGTATATAGTCACCGCCCACGGGGTCCAGAGATGCTTCCATGTCTGTCAGTTGAAGTGGTGGCCTTGATCTGCCGGGGGTGAAGGAGGGAAGTCCCCATACTCCAAGAAGTTATGACTTATAGCCATGATTAGTGTCACGGACCATGCCTCGAGCCTCCGACATCTCGAGGGTTGCAGTCTCTCTTCTAAGGTTAGGGAACAGGTTTTGGGCATAGCTTGCAGTTACTGTGTGGACCAATTGTCAGAGACTGAAATGGTTAATGATTTATGCATTCTAGGAGACTTTTCAGGCTTTTGACTTGCATGATACCTCTGATGAGCAGTCGGGCCCCTCCCTCCCTCCAGTGCTGACGGTGTGAAGCCCTGAAAAGGCAAGAGCTGAGCTTACAGGCTTTTGACTGTTGATATATCTGATGAGGAATCAGGCCCCTCCCTCCCTCCTCTATGAGATGTTAGGGTTAGGGTTAGGGATAAGGTTAGCAAGGGTTAGGGTTTAGGTTTTAGGGTTTACGATTTGTGTTCCTGGAATGGGGTAAACCCACGATAGTTAGATCGCGCATTGAGACAGATTCTGACTAACCCTAACCCTAACCCCAACCCTAACCCCTAACCATTACCCTAACCCTAACCTTAACCCTAACCCGAACCCTAACCCTAACCCTAACCCTAACCCTAAACCCTAACCCCAACCCTAACCCTTACCCTAACCCTAGCCCTAGTAGCTTGCAGTCTCTTTTTTAAAGTTAGGGTTAGGGAACTGGTTTTGTGCATAGCTTGCAGTCTCTTTTTTAAGGTTAAGGTTAGGGAACAGGGTTTGCACATAGCTTGCATTCGCTTTTTTAGGATTAGGGTCAGGGAATCGGGTTTGCGCATACCAACACTAACCCTAAAAAAGAGACTGCAAGCTATGTGCAAACCTGGTTCCCTAACCCTAAAAAAACCCCTAACCCTAACCCTAACCCTAACCCTAAACCCTAACCCCAACCCTAAACCTAACCCTAACCCTAACCCTAACCCTAACCCTAACCCTGATTCTAAGTCTGAGGAGAGACAGAAACCAGGAGACTTTGAAGTTCAACTGATGTTTCTACAGTCTCTCAGCTTTCCTCACATTAATGAAAATTGGCTCATTGAGGATAATGAGGATGCAGCTTCTGCTATGGGGAATTCTAAGCATTCTGGGGTCGGTAAGACAACCTGGTAAGTAACACTTGAGTGAATGGGGAGTTGTCTTGGGGGCTTGTTTCCCTTCTCTTTTCTGTCTCTCGGTTTCTCATTTTGTTTGCTACTTTCTTTGGGATAAATGTTGTTTTGTTCAGCTTTCAACTGTGTCCTGATTTCAGTTTTGGCAATCTCCCTGCTGCCACGGTCCGGGGGGATGGGAAATAGGACTGAGCACTGCAATAACGGTTCTTGGCACAGTTGAGGGTTCGTGCAGCAATGCCACTTTATTCAGGGACAACAGGGGTTTAAATAAGGGGTTTAAAGTCTGAGGGGAGGATTCTGAACTGGGGAGGAGCATGGGACTGACAACTCAGGGAAAAGTGTGATAGGGAGACAGGGAAAAGGTGGGTGGAACTTCGGAGTTCCTCTTTACCTCTTTACTCCTGACGGGGTACTGCGATCCCCCTACACCGCTGACTCTGATGTTAGTGCTCTGGGCTGGCCAGCCGTACGGCCAGTCCTTGGAGGCAATTATGGTGACATCCGCCCCCATGTCGAGTAACCCTTCCACCTTGACTTTCTGAGGGTGCCTAGGTTGAGAAAAGTAGATGAGACATGTTAGAAGAGGGCGAGAGGTCTTCACCGAGGTTGTCCAGTGGACTTCCCTCAGTGATCCCTCCCTCCGCTCCTCATCTGGGGACACCACGCAGAGCAGCTCGTCGGTGGAGACCATCTTCACCACGGGGAAGCGGTCCTCCAACTGCACGGGAGGGAGATGCACAGTTAGGCATATAGCTATATTTGTGTTCGTCAGTCCCGTCAGGAGAGTGGGCACTACAATTATTCCCTTAGCCACTGCTGAAAAGTGCGATATCACAGGTAAGTCTTATCTGGATCGACCGGGGCAGATGGTCTAACCCTGGCCTGCTCATAGGAGCTTAGGTGAGTAGACGGGTGAGTAACGGAAAGGATTATCCAATTTAGGGGAACACACTGGTTTTTAACTGAGATAGGGTCTGCTGAATTTAAAGGATCACACTGAACGGGAATGAGGTCTGTCGGAGGCTCTAGGGTAATGGGGTAGCTGGGCGCGGTGTTGGGCGCAGGATGGAGCGGAGAGCAGGGGTTATTTGTGTCGTCGCGCCCCCCTCGGCGCTCTGCTCCCCGTTTCCCTGATGTTCACAGGAGCAAGAGCGAAGATCGGGCAAAGATTGGAAGGTTACCCTTTTCCTCAGCTCTGGGGACCTCCTGGGGGGAAGGGGCTCACCATTGATATTGGTCATTGACCTACAACTAGAAGACCAATGGCGGCCCTTCCCACACCTCCGACATAGGGTCTTAGGTAAATTTGGTTCGGGGACTAACTTAGGACAATGTTTTTTGAAGTGTCCCTTTTCACCACAATTGAAACATGATTGGGGACCCATGAAAGTGGCAGCCAATAGACGCGCTTTATGGGAATTGGAACCTATATTTTTACAAGCATCTATCATTTCGAGTAGGGAGGGATCCTTTAACATCTTCAAAGCTTTCTGACAGTCCTCATTCGCCTTTTTGATAACCAATTTATTGAATAAAATTTCCTGGCTCTCTTTTTGGTGGACCTGCCTGCTGATTGCCTCTTTTAGCCTGGTTATGAATTCTACAAAAGGTTCTTTTGGGCCTTGGTTAATAAGTATGAAAGAAGGCGTCTGCACATAGGCATCTGTCACCCTTTTCACGGCCTCCAATGTCAATTCTTTAGTCGCTTCTAAAAATTTGGGGTCAATTCGAACTTGATCCCCCCTACTCGAATAGTTCCCCTCCCCATAGAGCATGTCTATTGCCTGCTGAATTGGGATTCCCCTTCTTTCCATTTTGTCATTGACATATGCAGTGATTAATTTTTTCCATTCTGCCTCAAATACTGAGGACTGTACTGTTGTAAAGAGTCCTCCTATCACTGCTCTTATGTTGTAACGTATCAGCTTACAGGCCAGGAAGAAGGATTCTAGCAACTCCATGGTGAAGGGTGCCCCCAACCCATACTCGACGATGGCCTTTTTCATATCTTTTAGCATGGGGTACAATATTGGTCGCCACTTGTCGTGACGAGGGAAGAATGAGACGCTCAATATGAGAATCAGCAAGCTTCGTTTATTGATCATTGCTAACAGCTTAATATATGCTTTATAATTAGTTCATACATATTGCAAAAGCTAAGCTCATTATTGGTTCTGCTTAAATGTTGATCTCACCTCTTACTCATTTCTTTGTTGACACAGGTGGTACTCAGTTGCTTTTTGTTTTGCTAATCACAATGTCCTGTTTACCAGCCAGCTAACAGGGTACAAGGGCACTGTAACCTCGCTATCTAAGATGTTCCCACGGCCTAGGCAAGCCGTGTTCTATAACCAATTCCCTACAAATGCCCCCGTTTTTTTTATTCTGGGCTAATAATGTTTTCTGTGTTATAGCACTTGCACATTTAACAATACAAGAAAAAGCAATATGAACTATTACTAAAATTACAACAATTGTCAACAACCATCATAGGTTTTTCTTTAACAAAACTTAAAACCCATTCAGACATAGAACCAAAAATAGATTGAAGCCACAAGTCTATAGGACTAGTTGTTACTGTTACTTTCTTTGTGTGTTCTACTGTTTCACTCAGGCTCTACAGTTCTTTTGTGTACAGGCTAGGCAGTTTGTGCCAGCTGGACAAGTCATGGTTTTGATAAACACTTAATCTAGATTGAAATAATCTCAACATAAAACAGGTTTGAGTCCCATTACCACTTGTGTTATGTATATACAGTGATCCCATTAAATCTAACTCTTGGGGATCTTTTGCCAGAGTAAGACCTCGAGGGTTAGTACTAAAATAGACAGTACAAGCACGATGACAATCCGGACAAGAGACAACAACTGAGCAAGCAATAGAATGAATTAAGCTAAATCGACATCTGAAGGCTTCTGTATGCTGTGCTCTCAGTTTCTCACCAGTGCCCTCCTCCTTGCTCTCAGCCCTGTCACGAAGCTCAGGCAACATGGCCGAGGTGGGTGCTGAGGCCAGGCTGAAGGACGAACTGACATGCCCCGTCTGCCTGGACATTTACAGGAACCCTATGTCTCTGGGGTGCGGTCACAGCTTCTGCAAGGAGTGCATGCATACAGAAGGAACAGAAATATGCCAGCAGGGCCCTTCCCAGTGCCCACTCTGCCTTTACCCCACAAGCCCCCGTTCAGCCATGAAGACTTGCCTGACCTGCAAGGTCTCCCTGTGCCAAGCCCACCTGAGTAAGCATAGCACAAAGAACACTCAGAAAAAACTACGTCCTGGTGGGGCTCTGTGGTGCCCAGGTTTTGGCTGAGAGAAAATCCCCCAGTACAGTAAACTGCTGGAATGCTACTGTGAGAAGGACAAGGTCCACATCTGCACGCTGCGCTCCGCCCCCAGCTCCCACAGGGACCACAAGACCATCAGCTTAAAGGAGGCTTTTGGCCAAGCACAGCGTGTTTTTCTCCAAACTGTAAAAGAGGTAAAAAACTATGAAACTGCACTGGATCGAAGCATAGGAAACTTGCTGGAACAATCCTCTGCAAAGGAGTTCTTTAGAGTACAAACAACGCTTGAAAATTAAGACTTGGCATAACTGGTTGAGAAATGACTGCTTTTTGTGTACATGAACCCTAAATATTTCCAGGGTACTTTTCACTGCACCGTGTCAGGAGCAACTACTAGGCCAAAGAATTGTAGACTCTTTCTGGTTTCAGCGTCCAACACACCCAGCTAATCCTCAGTGGTTACAGCTAGCAGAAATATCATCTATATAATGACAACAAAGACAGTCAGAAAATTGCATTGGAAACATAAACCACTGACAAATTATAGAAAAGCCTTTCATTCTATGGGAGAGGGTTTTCTATGGATAACACTCATAAGGTTCTGCACGAATAATAGATGGAACTAAAAATGCACATTTTTTCTCTATCACTGGGATCTAACTGGATTGTGAGAAGATAACCTGTCAAATCAATAATAACAATGGGTTATTCAGCAGAAAGCACAGAAGGGGTCAGTAAGCCAATGCTTACTAACCATGATTGCACCAACCTGTCTGAGATCATGCAAAGGTTTTCATTTCATAGATTTTTTCTTTATCACAAACACAGGGGTAATTAAAGGATTCTGAGATGGTTCAATGTAATCAGAATCAAGCTGCCTTCTGACAAGCTGTTGCAGGGCCAACAGCTGTTCTGTAGGTAGGAGCCATTGTTTAAGTCACACAGGATCTGTATGTTCTAAAGGAAAACTCCAAGCAGTACCTCCTAATATCACAACCTTAACTCTTGGGATGACTATAGAAGTTTGTTTGTTTGTTTGTTTGGACAATTAACAGCAAGCTTTGAGCATCACAAAGAATACACGTTGCCTTCGTACAACCCTAAACATTCACTAGTCAAATTATGCAAGCAATACATCTGGTATAAAACAAGGATTAATCACAATTAGTGAGGCTATTTTGCTGAGAACACAGCTACAATGGGTAGGGCATGTTTTAAGGAGGAGAGACTAACCGTTTTACAATTAATATTGCTACCAGCTGTTGCACGGGAGGGGTTTTGAAGACAATATATAAGGATTCTTTAAAACAACACTTCAGCTCTGGTCACACTGATCAACATAATTGATCTGCTCTGGCCTCCAGCCAGGAGGCCTGAAGACACACTATCCACAACACTACAGATGTTTTTGAGAAGGCACGCAGGATGGCCTTGACAGTCTGCCCCTGCAACGAGCTGAGCAAACAAGGCAGCAACATTGACAACTCCTGATTTAAATCCTGGAAAACACAGAAAAGCTCAAAACGACCCTCACTACTGCCATAGCAGATGCAAATGCAATTATTTGATGGTCTAAGGACCTCACCCTGGCACAAGCCTGCATTACCTCTAGCTAGTTATGTAACTAGCAACTTCTGTATCTGTCACAAAACTTGTTTCTCTACAGCATCTTGCAGCTTTTCCACGAATTGTAAGAATGGTTCCCGGGCACCTGGATGCATAGTGGTGTATTTTGTTTCGGGCTCTGCCAACCTTGCAGTCTGCACTAATGTTTGCTGGCTTATGATTTTTACTTACTCTAAAACTAGTGGTCTCCTGCGCAGCTTACACAGCTAAGGAACAACAGCAGTGGAAAAACTCCACCTGAGACTTAACTTGCATAAATTTCATACAAGGCTGTAATAGAATATTAAATTTTTGTAAGAACTTCTTATTTAACTTCAGTTCAGATCATACAGCTAGCCGGACAGGGCTAGTCTAGAAATAACTAAAACCTCATCACTCACGGTGGGAATTTGAAGAATTCATATACCATTCAGAATAAGGATTCACTATGGTTCAACAGAATCATGTTACACATCTCTAAAATCTTAACACCGGCAGAAGGTATTTTTAAGTTTACACAGTCACACATTCATGTAGCTTTTCTCTTTCACCCCACATTCAGGTGGCCACCTCAAACATGCTCCTCAATCACACACATTTTTAAGTAGTCATTGACTGTGCACTTCTTATCAGTTTCATAATTCAAAGGAAATTTATGGCATAGCCGTCTTCAGCAATCTGCAAATCCTGCATAACTCTCTATGTAAAAGACAGATACAGCAAGAAAGAACAGAATATTATCTTGGAAATCTTCAACCCTTCTCATAGAGCAATGATATTCTGTCATAAAGGCAATAAAACTACTTTTGCAGGGGGCAAGACTATGTCCCCTTCTGTCTCATCGTTCCGTCTCCAAATCTTCTACCTGCACCCTGCCCCTGGGGGAAACAGCCAAATTTCATGTAAGAGATGCGAAATAGCAAGTTACAGGAAATTCTTAATAACCTTCTGTAATATGCAAAAGGCTAAGCATGGATGTTGCATTATTTCTAATCTTGCTTCAAAGGATTTTTGTCAGTCTCCCTTTCTGTTTTTGAAGAAAACATTTGAGAATGCCATGAGCACGCTGCATGCGTAACACCTCTTGCTGTAAAAACAATGCAATCTTATCTGATTTATAAGTTGGGATATTTTTAATTTTAAGTTGTTTTTTCTCTTTTCCCTTTTTTCTGTGTTTTACCGTCTTTGCCTCCCCCACGCCCCTCATTGCCGAAGGACGAAGGAGGGGGAGGAGGGACCGGGCTCACCCAAAGAAAATCAGCAGAAGGAACTTAACTTAATCACAGAGTCTGCTTAAGAAAAGACAAAAACATAGGAGAGGGAGAGAACAGCTGCAAACAGTTTCAGAGAGGGGGTGATTGGTCTAACGGGGAAAAGGAGAAACAGCTTTCCCCCTCCTCCAGCTGCACCCCTCAAGGCTTTTGCTGCCATCATTAACTCGCCGCTCTAGGAAGAGGAGCGGCACCAGGGAAAAAACACTCGCTGCAAAGAAGGGAAGGGGAACGCACACCCCCCAGGACCATGGCTGTCAGCAGTGTGGGGGACACAGAGCCCCCCCGTTGCTCGCCACACCCGGAGCCGCCGGCGTGCATGCGCGCGGGCACACCGCTCCGCACAGGCGCCGCGACCACCGCCACTGCTCTGCTGCCCGGCGCCGCCCCGTAGACACCCGCCACAGGCGGACAGACCCGGCGCCAGCACGGGTTCACTCGGCACAGCGGCATAAGCACACAGCGCCATGAACACAGCCACAAACACGCAGCGCAGTCCCGCAGTACAGTTCAGATGAAAAGCTGGAAATGTCTTAAGGTGGAACTCAGTCATAGTGCTCGTAAAGTTCATCTCTGGTCCATCAGCAGTACTTTCACACTGCAGCCGTCATCTCCGATCGTCCTGGATATGCACTGCCGAGATGCTAGCACCGCGTTCATGTTGGCGGGGCCGCTCGGTTGTCCCCGGCTCCGATCCGTGATTTCTTGTCCCGCTCCGTCTCCCTTCAACTCCGCTCAACTCCCTTTTTACACGATTTCTCTGTATGATGGTATCTAGTAGCATTCTAATGTCCTCATACTGTGCTCTAATGCCTTTTACTATTCCAGATAACAATCGCCAAGTTGTAAGGAGGGAAGCAGCAACTTTTTCTCCCTTAGAGGCAGCAGTAAAGAGCTTATCACTAAGTTCTTTCCAAGTAGAGATAGTAAAGGCAGTTACAGTGTTCGCTTCATATCCCTGGCCCTTACATGAAAGCAGCATCTGCCGCAAAGCCAGTTCATCTAATTTTTCTTCCTTTTTTAAGCAGGACAGACTTCCATATAGATGCAACATTAGATCCCTTTTGTTCTCGGTGGCTCACCTGTCCAGGCGTCTTGTCTGGTTGGCCTGGCAGTTTCTCCACTTCTGTCATGTTACATTGAGCTCCGTCTCCGCGTCAACCTCCCACAACTTAACCTCATAACGTCTCCATTCTCTTTCATCAAAAACTGTATTAGGGTCCACAAAACAACTTTTAGCAACCCTCGTCGTAAGCAATCTTGGTAATTCTTTTTTCAAAGCTATACCCTTAAGTCCCCACTTTTCTAAAAAGCACTGGAGTAATAAAAGCACCGCTTGTCTTTCCATACCTATAAATTTTCAACTCGCTGTTGCAGCCTTTTACAAGACGTCGGCGGTGTTGTCGGCCAGGACCCTTCTGTAAGGTCGCCTGGGGCGTGGAGTCCAGCTCTTTCACCTCTTGTGCTGCTTCAGGACCGACTGGCTACTGCGTCAGACCGTGGCTTCGGGGGATGCAGATTTAACTTACCCCCTGTTCAGGTTTCGGGGACCGCAGATTCAACTTAATCCCTTGGGGCATACTGATTTAACTTAGCCCCTGGGGGATGCAGATTTAACTTACCCCCTGTTCAGGTTTCGGGGACCGCAGATTCAACTTAGTCCCTGTTCGGGCGCCATTTGTCGTGACGAGGGAAGAATGAGACGCTCAATATGAGAATCAGCAAGCTTCGTTTATTGATCATTGCTAACAGCTTAATATATGCTTTATAATTAGTTCATACATATTGCAAAAACTAAGCTCATTATTGGTTCTGCTTAAATGTTGATCTCACCTCTTACTCATTTCTTTGTTAACACAGGTGGTACTCAGTTGCTTTTTGTTTTGCTAATCACAATGTCCTGTTTACCAGCCAGCTAACAGGGTACAAGGGCACTGTAACCTCGCTATCTAAGATGTTCCCATGGCCTAGGCAAGCCGTGTTCTATAGCCAATTCCCTACAGCCACTCTGGGGCCCTTCCTTCCTCTACATAGATGGGAAATGCTTTTAGGAATTCAGTGTCTTTAGCGCTAGCAGCCTCCTCCCTGAAGGCTCTCCAGATATCTGGTAGCTTAAGCTGCCATTCAGGGGAGTGCTGCATTAAGTCTATGTCCGGTTCAGGGTGGCGGCAGGCGGGGTAGGCCTCGGTGGTGTGAGGCCTATGGGCGCAGCCATCTTGCAGGAAGGAGACCCTGACCTTCGCCTTGACCCTGTCCTTTGCCACCCTTCCGCCCCTTGAAGGTGATGTATCCGGGGAAGAGGCGGGGCTGGAGGAAGTGGGTGTGCTCGTGGGCATGCCGGGGGAGGGATCTCTGATGCAATCAGGTGGAGGCAGAGGCAGCCTGGAGGGTGGTGCTAAGGGAGCCCACCTCCTCCTTTCCTGTGCTGATTTTTCCCGCGGTGTCCCTTCCCGCCTTTTCTCCGCGTGGTCCCTGGGTCCCTCCTCCTCGACGCCATTTTGAATTCGGCGCGATGGTTTCTTCCCCCTCCCGCCATCTTGTGTGTCTGTCTGCTCAGTGTCCGTCTCTGTCTGCTCAGTGTCCCTCTCTGTCCGCTCAGTGTCTGTCTTGGGGAGGCTGATATTCTTGTTCATCATCTGGTGCTGTAGCACCATCAGAACTAACCTCCATGCGATGAGCGCCTCTTTAGCTATACGGTCCCCCTTATCGCTGTCCAGCCAGAGGCTGAAGCCTATGACTTGCCACTGCTCTATGCTGGTGTCCTCGGCAAGCTGGTGACCCTTGTGGTCGAGCCATCTGGAGAGTGATTTTGCCAATTTTTTATCTAAGGGGTGACCGTGTTCTATTACAAAGTCTTTTAGGCGCCTGTATACAAATTTTTGGGAGGTTGAGAGTGTGAGTCCCATGTTGATGTTAGTCGGGTCTCAACAACAGTCTCTTGATGGAAAGTCCTCCCTTTGGTGTTCTGCCGGGCTGTGGGTGTTAGGGTAGGGTGAGGAATGTCCTCAGCAGTTCACCTGTCTGGTGCGTCAATCCGTGCAGCTACCGCTGAGCCCACAGCCGTCCGCTCTGCTGAGGAGGACCGGCGGGGACGATCGCCTCTGCTGGCGTCACCTGAACCCAGGTGAGGAGACAGGAGTTCTCTCAATATGAGAGTCCTCAACTGTGCCCCACGTTGGGCGCCACTTGCCATGGTCCGGGGGGATGGGAAATGGGACCGAGCACTGCAATAACGGTTCTTGGCACAGTCGAGGGTTCGTGCAGCAATGCCACTTTATTCAGGGACAACAGGGTTTTAAATAAGGTAAGTCTGAGGGGAGGATTCTGAACTGGGGAGGAGCATGGAACTGACAACTCAGGGAAAAGTGTGATAGGGAGACAGGGAAAAGGCAGGTGGAACTTCGGAGTTCCAGGAGAAAGGGCCAACGGGAGCTCTCTTTGCACTGCAGCAAACTGTAGCCAATCAGTGGCAGAGGAGCGGGAAAGCAGGGGAGTACAGGGTGACAAACAACTTTGGGCGGGAAAATCTGAGAGAGAAAGGGGAACAATATGGAGGTATAACAAACTTCATAAAAATTCAGCAGTACACTGGGGTACATAAAACTCCATGACAATACAGCAATAAACTGGGGTAAAACTGGGGAACAACTGTCAGTCCGGTGGATGAATTGTCCAGTGTATAAAAGTCCATCTAGTTCCCATAGATGCTTCTCCATGCCACATATCTTTCCCAACTGGTTTTTTCTTCCACCACACCCTGCTACATGCAAACATAACAAACGACAGCATCAGCAGATGTCTTTCCATTCCTCTTTCCCTTCCCATTCTCCGTTCCTCTTCCCTTCCCATTCCCACAGCCAACACACTATTTCACTTCTCACTTTAACAAAACTCTTTTCTCCTTCAAGCCCCTCAAAGGCGCCAAGGCCACATAGGAGGCCACACACAAACAGTACTCCTCTTCCCACTTGACTACACCTTCTCCCTCACTGTTCTACAGGGAACACCAGGAATCTGCTCGCAGAGGCCTCTCGTTTCCCATCAGTAGCTCAGCACAAGGAGCTAAAGGAGCTCAAGCCTTAGGCCACAAGAGCTGACAGCGAGGAAACTTTGGGAGCAAACTAATGCTGCTAACACGGACCCAGCTGAATCCAGCACACAATCACAGAATCCAAGAGTCCTTCAGCTTGGAAAAGACCTCCAAGCTCACTGAGTCTTGTGCAGCCCCTCCCCAACTGCCTGCAGGGACTGGATGATGCTTTGCACAAGCACCAAAAGGAATGTTGTGAAAGCCATGGCCTGCAGGAGGACACAGAGAAGGGCTTGGTTGGGGCTGGGAAGGAGGGAGCTGGCGCTGGGGGAGCGGGGATGGAGCCTCGGGGATGTGGCGCAGCAAGGACAGGGGCCCAGGCAGCTGGCAGGCGGCAAGGCCTCACCCCCTGCCCCAGCAGCAGCACCGGGTCCTGCCCAAGGCGCTCCTGCCAGGGGCTGGGCCCTGCAGGCAGGGGCAGAACCCACTCCCTGGGGCGGCCTTTGCTGCCCTGGTCCTCGTCCGGCCCAGCCTCTCCCTGTGTGCGTGCTCCCCACAGCACAGGCTGCACTGGGCAGCATCCCCTGATGGGCCCTGCAGAGCTGCCCCACGGGGACACTTCCCTTTTATGTCACAGGTGCCACAGCCTGTCCCAATCAACCCTGCCCATTGTCCCCACCCCGGCTCAGTGACTCACAGTGGCCCCTGGCAACCAAAGAACCAAAGCCCCACACCCCCAGAGTGCAGCCCTACCCATGTGCAAGGGGCCCCCAAAGGGTTCCCTGCACAAAGCAGCCCCTCCAAACCCTTGTCAGATAGAAAACTGGGGGACGTGACCCTTGGATGCTTTTAGTACACAGATACAAGCTTTTCTTGAATAATGGAGGGGGTCACTTTTTTATTATTAATATTTACAGTTATCCATTTGGGGACAGGATGTCCTACAGGCTAATGTGGTGTCACATTTGGAGTGAAAAGTACTTTTCAAAGAAACCCAGGGTACATGGGTGATGCAGAGGAAGCTGCCAAGTCACCCAATGTGAAGCTCAACACTGCTTTGCAACAGCACTGCCCTTTCACACACATCTTTGGCAAAGACAAAGATGTCAGGGTTTAGTTTCTAAATCAGTAACACTTGACAAGACCTCTTTATGAACTGACAGCAAGAGAACTTAGGAACAGCTTAGGGTTGGCAAGTGTTGGAGCCAAGAAGAGAAGGGTTGATGGGTATGTCATGAACACTGACAGCTGGATGGTCGTGGAGCGAACCAAGGACTGCCAGACACAAAAGACATCACCTGCTGGACTTGGCCCAAACACCAGCCCCCTCCTCTCCCTTCTCAACCACTCAACCACAGCCTGCACACACCCACACCTGCCAGGGCCAACTGGCTGTTTCTCTTCTCTTTTCTGCCTGGGGGCGAAGGAAGAAGGACAGGGAGGGCATTTGCCTTCGGGCCAGAGGGAAGGGGAAGGAGATCCCCCCAAATCCATCCCTGGCAGGATGGGGGCTGGAGGAGACATTGGGGGACCGCCAAGAATATTTTCGAGGGGAAGAAAGGATGGGGGCACCCACAGGGGGTTGGGGGGGGGGAGGGACCCAGGAATCTTGTGGTGGGACACTGGGGAGTTCCCAGTAGTTTCTTGGGGGGGTGGACCCCCAGCAGTCCGGGGTGGAAAAATGGACGGAGGAATCCTCCGTAAAGGGTTGGTGACACCCAAAAGACTCTAGGAGGGGGTCCCGGAGTCCTGAAGAGGGTTTGGGGGTCCCCAGGAGGGAGTCTGGGGGTCTGAGGTGGTCCCAGGAGATTTTCAAGGGTTAAGGGGATGCACAGGAGATTTGGGGGACGAGGGGGAAAGGCGGAGGGTCCCCAGGAGTCTTGGGGGCATCTGGGCGGTTCCCGAGAGTCTTGGGGGAGATTCGGAGGGGTCACCAGGAGCCCCCGGACCCCCTGAACTCACCCCACACCACCATGGCCTCGTTGGGGCCACACGTGAAAAACAGCGCGGCGGGGGGAGACCCTGGGGCCGGGATCGATCGGGACCAATCGGGTTCAATCCCGATCCTTCCCTCCCCCGCCATCACCGCCCCGCTCCCGGCAGCCCCCGCGGAAGTTTCGACGTTCTATCGGGTGACTCACCGGCACAAGGACAGGGGCCCGGCAGAATTTGGCAATGACGTCATTCCAGCAGAGCCGTTCTATTGGCTGCGACCCACGAGGGAGCCCAAAACCTGTTCATGGCTTGGGGGGGAAGGACAGCCGGCACGGCCGGGAACGGGGGTGCAGAGGGTGTTCAAGTGCCCAGGAAAGGGGCAAAAAACTTTCCCCTCTCCCTCCCAGTGCCCCCTCAGCCCATCCCAGTGTCTCCCCTCTCCCCCAGGGCCCCCTCAGCCCATCCCAGTGTCTCCCCTCTCTCCCAGTGCCCCCTCAGCCCATCCCGGTCTCTCCCCTGCTCTCCCAGTGCCCCCGTCCATCGAGGTCGCAGCCCGACCCTGCCCCCTGCTCTGCTCCGGCCTGGATTTCTCCCCTGCAGGGGCAGCTGAGGTGGCTCCAGGGCGGGCGGGAGCTTTCGGGGCAGGGGGTGGCTCCTGACATGCTACTGGAACCGCCCCTGTCTGGGCGGGCCCGTCAGCCTGGGTCAACTCCTCACCCGAGCCTGGGGGACAGGCCGGCAACTGGGAGGGGCTTTGGGAAGGAATGGGGAGGTTGAGAAGGGCTTGGAGGTCGTGGGGGTAACTGGGAAGGGGGTTGGGGAAGTTTGGGGGTTTGGGAGGGAGGTTGGGGAGATTGGGGCAGCTGTGAGGGGTTTTGGGGAATCGTCGGGGATGTGGGAAGGAACTGGGAGAGAGTTTGGGGGCATACTCAAGGGGAAGGGGGCAACTAGGAGAGGGTTTGAAAGGTCCTGGGAGGGCTGGAGGTAACTGGGGAGGGGTTTGGGGGCATCTTGTGGGTTTTTGTGGGTCTGGGAGGCAGTCGGGGGGCTTCGGAGGGTTTGAGGGGAAGTTGGGAGTGTCCTGTGGGACCGGGATGGGATTTGAGGGTTCCTGGAGGGGCTGGGAGGGCTTTATGCCTTTATACTGCGGGCATTGTCTAGTATTGATGGGGGTAATCCGTGAGTTGACTGTTTCATAATCATCCAAATTTTAACAAGACTTTTAAGGTGGTCAACCTCAGTTTGAAGCAGCTCATTTTTAGCAACAAATTTATCCGATTTTTCTCCTGTTTCCCTCTCAAAGGCTAACGATGACTTCAACACCACATTTTCTGATTTCAAAACAGTAGACTCAACATCAGAAATCCATTCCTGACTTCCCTGTCACCACTCCATCCGAATGTCTGTGCACTCACTGTGACCTGAGAGAAACCTGCCTGTTTGCAGCGCACTGACTGGGCAACTTTTCTTTTTGCAGGTGGAAAAGGGCAGATAAAGAAAAAACAGATGGGTCCAGCAGAAGTGATGCTGCTTCTGTCAAAAGCAGAGCAGAGGCCGAAAGCACTTTAGGAAGTTGCTTACAGAAGCACTTCTGCATTCCAAGTTACAGCTCAGGAGTCTCAGTGACTTGTCCAACATGGGAGCTCCTTTTCCATTTCTCAACCCCCAGATTCCTCAGGAGTAGGAAACTGAAAACACTGACTCAGAAAAGCTCCATTCCTTCCTAATAATTGTGCTTTGTCCTTCCCATTTGACAGTGCTCTTGGAAATGTGCTGGTGTGATCTGGATCTGGGAGCAGCCCTGACCTCCCACAGCCCTGACCACACACACCTCATCCAACGGCAGGAAGAACCTGCCTGGCTCCTGCTGGGGTTCTCACCACCCACCGACAGCTTCTCCCTGCAGAGGGGTGGGCAACTACCCAGGCAGGATGAGACCTGACCCCAGCAGGCAGCAAAGTCCCTGCCCTGGCACAAAGAACCCCGGAGCACAGGGACCCTGCTCTGCAGGACAGTCCCGGGCATCCCTGGCTGCACCCCCACCTTCCCACCCCGCAGCCATCCCTGGGAGAAGGAGCCCACCTGCGCTGTCCCTCTGACGGTGCTGCAGGGAAGGCCTGCCCTGGAGAACATCCTCCTCCGGCGCAACAGAGAAACTGGGAGAGTCCTGACAGATGTGCAAGGCTGTGGGATGTGGTAGCTTTAGGAGATTCCTCCAGGAACACAAGCGACATTGCCCTGCACCTGTAGACTCACTCTGCAGAGGAGTGTGAAGTTGTGTCCCCAAGTTGTGTCTCAGCTGAACACCTCCCATCTTTCTGCTGCCTTTAACCTCCCTTTGCCTTTCTTCTCTTCTCTCGTGCCTACAGGCAGTGCCCTCGGCCCTGCTGGGCTGTGCAGAGGAGCTGCTCCTGGGCAGAGCTGTCTCTCTGCAGTGCTGCCCGCTTGCCAGGATTTCCCTGTGTGCCAGGAGCCCGGCCCAGCTGAGCAGCACAGCAAGAGCCAAAGGCAGCCCTTTCTCTTCCCCCCTGGGTTCCCCGCAGGTGTCCCACAGGGGCTCCAGGGGAACCTGCTGTGGAACAGACTGAAGGAAACAATGATGTTCCCTCTTCTCACCTCTTCAGTGACACTTCTTTCCAGCAGTGACACTTCTTTCCAGCAGTGACATTTCTCCTCTTAGAAAATTACCAGGGTATGATGATCACCTTTTCTAGTTTCATCATTACACAGGACACCAGGAGGGTGACAGCAAAGGATCTGGTAACTCCCTGGCACAGTGGGGGTTTTCCTGGAGTCACACAGAGAAATGTGTCAGGGCTCTGCGAGGTGTCCAACCCTGAGCTGGACTGATGCACACACGGGGGTGTTCAGAGACACGAGTCCTTCCCTGGCACACACACAGGCAGTTCATTGCAGCAGGGGCAGTGTCTCCCTGGGCTCCTGCTACCACTCCCAGAGCCTGGAGCCACCTCAGCCCTGTAATGCTCCCACCCTGCCCACTCCTACACTTCAGATGAACATTGGGGTTTTCTAGTCACTGGAACTGCCCAGACCAGCCCCTCCCTGGTCCCCCCATCTCCCTGCCCCGCCCCAGCCCAGCAGAGCAACACAGTCGTTTCTTGTCCTGCAGCAAGAAAGGGAGGCAATAGAGGACAGGGACAGTGACTGCATGTCTGGACTGCTCAGGAGATCATCAGCTCAGGCGGCAGCTCCTGCGGCCTCAGGGCCAGACCCGCTTCCCAGTGGCCCAGGCAGCTGCTGCCACGTGGGCACAAGCTCTGCTGCCCAGGAGGGTCCTGTAGTGAAGGACTTTGCAGATGGCCACGTAGCGGTCATAGGACATGATGGTGAGAAGGGCAAGCTCCGCTGTGATCAAGAAGAAAAGCAAAAAACACCTGTGCAGCTCATCCTGAGTAGGACATGCCCCTGGTGTTCCAGAGGGAATTGGTCATGGCTTTGGGGAGAGTGGTGCAGATGCAGCGCGGGTGTGTGAGGGAGAGGTGGAGCAGGAAGAAGTCCCTGGGGGGTGTGCAGGTGGTGGTGGCAGGCTACGGCGCTGAGGATGAGGCCGTTGCCCAGGAGGGCAGCCAGGGAGATGCCCAGGAAGAAGCAGAAGTGCAAGAGCTGCAGCCAGGAGGAGGAAGTGGGGGATGGAGCTGCTGTTGGACATGAGCTTCCTCCGGGCATCAGGAAATGTCCAGGGAGGAAAAGGCAGTGAAAACTTTGGGACAGGTTTCCTAGATCAAACCCATGAATTCCTCTGAGCATCTACCCTCATCCCAAGTATCTGCAGTCACACATATATAGATTCTGGACTGTAGAAGACAGGCTTAGCATGACTTTAAGATGATTTCTTCTCAATTTTTTGATTTATTTTTCTACTGCCAGGTCTGAGAGGGGCATCGTGGAACCAAAGGAACCCTGAGACATTTCAGAATCCCACATGTGTTGGGTCTGTCTGAACTGGAGTTCATTTTCTCACTGCAGGCGTCACAGTGCTGTGCTTTGCATTGGGAGCTACAAAGGGGTTAATCACACCAGTGCTTTGGCAACTGCTGAGCAGGGCTGGTGCAGCATCTGCATTGTCGGCTTTGTCCCCTGAATCGGGGGCAAGATCATGGGAGGCGATACAGACAGGTCAGTTGAGCCAAATGGACCAAAGGGACATTGCAGAATATATGGCGTCAGCTCAGCTACAAGAACTCAGGAAAGGAACAGGAAAGGGGGAAAATCCATTTTTTTACAATACATGCCTTCTGAGCGGCTTCTCTGTGTGGTGAAGCCCTGCTTCCCATGAACTGGCCAGGTATCACTGCTGACAGGAAGTAGAGAGAAAATCTTTTTATTTTCCTCTTCACTTATGCATGCGCAAACTTTGGCTTTTGCTTTAGTAAAGTGCCTGATCTCAAGGTAGAAATAATTTTCCATCTTATTCTGTCTGGCTGGGAAGGGCAGCAATAGAGCAGCTTGGTGGGCACCTGGCATCCAGGTAAGGTCAACCCACTGCAACATTGCAGGGTCTCATGGAACCAAAGGACTGCTGGGAGACTGGGGGAACTCACGGAATCAAGTGGCCGTCGTGGCACTGCCCTGCATCATAGAAGCAAATGTTCCCTGGGAAACGACAGAAACCAGGGACTTAAGGGACATCATTGGGATGTGCGGGACCTCATGGAATTAAACAAACCGTGGGATATCTTTGGAACTTCATGGAATCAAAGGGATAAAACAAAAGAATTAAACCCCATGACCAGAAACCATTGGATCCAACATTTCTTTAATATGCCAGTTGGGGATTCATGGGGGTACTCTGCCATGCATGAATCAAAGAATCAGTATAAATTTCGGAGTATAAATACAGTGATACTTGAAAGACCCTCCCCTTCACAAGCAGTCCAAAATTCTCTTCTGATTTTAGGGTCAAATAGCCTCTTGGATTTTATTCGTGGAGCAAGACTGCCATCTAGCGTCCATTTCTTCTGGGAGGGGCAGTCATTTTCACAGAGTGGTCTTCTCCCTTAGCAGGCCTCGTAGCATCTCTGATTGATCTATCCGACCCCTAACCCCTAAACTAAATGCTTTAGGACCAGCTAAGTCGTGTCTTAGAACTTCCCATTTGCTTAAACAATGTATAATTGACTTTCTTCTTAACAGAACAATCTCTTATTAAACAAGTTTTCTGAGGCCTGTCAGCTAATTTCTTGAAGATGGGCATATGATACACTCTCTATTAGTTTCCATGTATCATCTACATTCTCTCTCCTACAACTAATTGTAGTCTTAAAAGAAAAGAAAAGACTGCTCCCATGCCAAGAAAGCAAACCCCTTTGTTGATTAGGATTTTTATCTAAGAAAAACTTCTGATTTACGAAGCCATTAAGGATGGAGATCCTCTCTCATTTCAGTGCCATTGTGACAATATGGGGCCTCATGGAACACATGGAACACAGAACACTGCACATTCCCAAGCAATCAAGGGGCCATTGTAACACTCCAGGGCCTCATGGAAGACGGAGGCCCCGCAGAGAGACCTCAAATCAGAGGTTTGGGCAATCCTCAGCCAGAGGAAGTTCAACAAGGGGAAGTGCCAGATTCTGTCCCTGTGATGGGGCAACCTCGAATGTCCGGACAGACTGGGAATGATATTCTGCATAGCAACGCTGGAAAATGGCCTCTGGGGTCCTGGTGGATGGCCAGTTGGCCAAGAGTCAGTGGTGCCCTGGCGGGGGCTCACTGCTCAGTCACAGGAGGGTTTTCAGACACACGAGTCCTTCGCTTGCACACGGACACAGACAGTTCATGGCAGCAGGGGCAGTATCTCCTGGGGTTCCTACTGCCCAGCCAGGAGCCTGGATGCACCTAAGCCCTTGTGGGGTGCCACCTGCTCTGCCACTATCTGAGATGCCCCACCGCCTGAGAGATGGAAACGCGGAGCTCTGTCCAAGAGAAGCACATCCCAGAGCTGCACGCATGGGCTTTGCCAGGATTTAGAACCGTAAATGCAATGTGACACCGAGACACTCTTTGTCCCACATAACTTCAAGGTCTCCCCGGGAGGTTGATGGCAATTGTTCTTGCTCAGGGTCATCTCCCCACACCAACAGCAGGTGTGTGCTCAAGACTTGTCTGTGCAATGCAAACAGATACACCCTGTCTAGTTCTTCTGGTCTCTCCAAGGAAGGCAAAAGAATCTCTGTGTGCCGGGTGAGAAGCCAGTGCTGGAAGTTGTGGTTCTATTGTGAGTGCCAAGAGCGGATGGCAGGTCTGTGATGAATGCCCTGAGGAGATGACCTGGGCTTTCCAGTGCACATGGCAATAGATCACACCCTGCTTTGGTGGTCATTTATGTCCTATGGAGGTGACAGAGATGGGAAAGAGAATGAAATTTTTGAAGGTACCTCTGAGTGCCCCTCAACCTGCTGCAAATGTGCAGTACATCCAGTTCAGGTGTGAGAGGCTGTTGCCTGGTCCTCTGAGCAAGAAGAGCTGGACGAGGGACACAGCAGAACTCGCTTACTGAGCCTGCATCTCCATGAATCCCAAAGCAAGTGCGAGGGGTTATGCCACGTCCGAGTTTTCTCAGGGGAAGGTGTTTCTCCCATGCACTGCCTCCCTGTGGCACTGGTGCCACAGCCCCCGACAAAACCACAAGTGGTCTTTGTCCCTAGCAAAAGTGCTCCTGCTGCTAGCAGGGATGTTCCACGGGAAAGGCCAGGAGATGTTGAGCCCAGAGGGCACTGAGCCCGGAGGGATGTTCTGCCTCTCGTGCCCCTCTACAATTCTCGCAAGCGCTTACCCTGGAGGACAATTCAGGAGTCTCCATGTGCCAAAAGAGAGATGTGAGGGAAGAGACGATGGCGGTGTAAGAAGCACATGGCCTGTCAATCTGAAGATCCTCGATACCAAACACCACCCCTGCCACCCAGCCCGGCCCCGCCGGTTCCACGGTGCAGAGCACGGACCGCCGCCGCGCTGCCGCCGCTGTCGCCTGGCCTCCGCCTCCAGCCAGCACCCGAGGAGAGCCCGAGAGACGCCGGCGCCTGTCCCAGCCCCGGGGCGGATTTGTCGGAGGAGGACAGGGGAGGAGGGAGAGGAAGGCAGAGGAGGCGGAGAGGAGGCGACCCGCCAGGAACAGAGAGTCGGGGCTGGCGGGGGCAGCGGGCGCCGGGAAGCGGATCGGCGGCTGCGGTGCTGTCGGAGAGCGGGGCTGGTGGCGCTGGCCGCGGTTTTGATCTGTGCGCAGGGCTGGCGGCCGGAGACCGTAGGGGTCGGGGCAGCCCTCTGGGGTGGACGTGCGTATTCCTCGAGGCTGCCCTCCTGTCTGGTAGGTTCTTCACAAAGCTCTTCTCCCGAACTATCTTCCCAACCCTCCCTCCCTCTGGTCCATAAAGTATTCCCTGGGAACACTCATCGCTTTTTTCTTTGTCGAGCCGTTATTCTTTCCTTGCTTTACTCTCTGTCCTTAAGTGAATTCGTGCAGTCCGTCCTTCCCCTTTCCTACTTTTCTTCCTCTCTTCGCTTGGCTTAATCCCACAGCTTTCCATTCTTCAGTGACTTCACCAATCCACTTCTCTTTTCCGCTCACCTCTCTCCAGCAAATATTAATGGACATTTCAACTACTACACACCTTTATATCCTCTTAAAATTCTTCTCCGTATTGGCTTGACTGCTGCTGTGCCCTTTGTTTTGGGAAAAAACATCCAGTGCAAAAACACTTCCGACGGCTTTTCTTCATCTCCCTGCCAGTGTCTGCAGGTAGAACCCAGGTGCAGCAGGACCCATTGGTAGAGACCACCGAGAGCAGTGAAATCACCAAGTGCTCACACGCCAACATACGAAACAGTGAATTTATCCATTCCTACCGGCAGCTCTCAGGTCACAGCCCCGAGTTCCTCAGTGCTAAATTGTCCAGAGAACTGCTAAATGGTCCAGAGAGATGCGGACGCCAACGGGGTGGCTGTCGGTGATGGGTGATGGTCTTTCCACCGTCCTCTGGCTCTCCGGGCACCGTCATGGAGACGAGTTGGGTATTAGCGCTTCTATTAAAACAGGGGTTTCAACCATACAAAGAGAACAGGCTTGAGTACCTGGGTGCCAAGTGACGTAAAAAACACAGCGCAGTGCTAGAGGCACCAGTGCTAGAACACTGAATTTACCCCTGGCCTATCAAATCCTCATCTCACTAAACTTAATTATTCGTCAGATTCTACTTCCAGACTGCCTCTGGCACGACCTCCAGTTTTCTCCAGGCTGCCCAAATAGTTAGAGCTCTCTGTTTTCAGGACAAGTATACATATTTCAGGTGTTCCCTAGTCTTCTGAGCAGGAGAAGTGACACAACTGGGATCTCATCACGGAGACTGTATCTCCATTGGTCCAAAGCGGGTGGGAGATGCCATGCCGTGATTTCTCATGGGCAGGTGCTTCACCCATGCACTGCTTCGACGTAGAACTGGTGCCACAGCCCAAGTCTAAAACTAAGGTGCTATTTGTCTCCAGCAGAAATGCTCCTGCTGACAGCTCCGCTCCCCACAGATGTCGATCGGTCTCCCGGTGTATCGCAGCCCCCGTAAGCCATGGCCCACTGCAAACAGAGAGATTTGAATATGTTGCCAGCTAGGGAAAACTGGAAGTCGTGCCATAGGCAGCCCGCAGGTTGAAAGGGATGCATTAATAAAGTTAGTGAGATGTGAGTTTGATAGACCTGGAGCAGTTTTGGAATGATCTCCTGATTTTCTTTAGAAAAGGAGAAATGTGTGACTGCAGAGAGAGCCGAGATATCTTTTGGTGGAAGCATGTGGAGGAGAGGACAGACGGAGAGGGATAGCGAAGTTGAAGTGACGAGCAGAGAGAGAGAAGGAGGCCTGAGTTTTCTCTTCTTTCCTTCTTTATTTCTTTAGGGAAGTAAGATCGCCTGGAGTGAACACATGAAGGACAGCAAGTACATGATCTGCAGCGATGTTTCTCTATTCAGTTGTATTCCCCCACGGGGCCTGAAAAGGCAGTTGAATATTTCCTGGGAGGAAAAAGAATGCATTTATGAAAAGCTGGGATATAGAGAGGAGGTGTACCAGGCAGAAAGTGACGACGAGGTAGCCAAATTTCATGCCGAGACAAACCTGCCTGTTTGCCGAGAGTGTCAGAAATCTCCACCCTGTGCCGAGAGAAGAGAGCTGCCAGAAACGAATCTCTTAGAGGGGGAGCAAAGGAAGCAGGAGGGCCGAGAAATGAACTGTACTTTCAGTACCTCAAATGCTCTCTTTGGGTTTCTCCCTCCCCAAGCAGCAACCCGTCTGGCTCCCCCAGCCGATGGCATTCTGAGCATTGCCTGGCTCTGGGGTCTCAGTCATGGGCAGAGATTGTTCCCGGTCAGCTCGCAGTGCAGTCCTCCCCTCCCCAGTTGCAATTGCCTGCTCTGCTGCACACCCACTGATGTGCTTTTGGGAGTTCCGGGCTTCTACCCTTCTGCACCTTTCACATCTTCCCGTGCTGTCCTCAGCTCTCTGGGTTGCTTGCAGCTTCCTCGGGGAACACGTGTCTCCTCCGCTTCTGTGGCTTTTCCCCTGTCCTTCTTCATCTGCCTGGGAAGAATGCCTCTCTCCCAGCTCCCCGGGAAAGGGAGATGAGCCCTGCTGGGCAGCAGCCCAGTGTCTCTAGATTTGCCTTTCTCTTCTGCGAAAACGCAAAGTCTGAGAGGAACGTGTCTCCAGCAGGGCTGCTGGATATCCCAGCTCCAGCGATGGCAAGGAGAGCATATGCCCTAGGGAATGTACTGAGGGATGAGCAGGGAACAGGATGAAGACCCTGACGCACATACAGGGAGCACATTGGGCAACTGCCAGAGTGCTGCTTGTGAGTGGTGGGGCTAGGAGAGCCCTGGCCCAGTCAGGGCAGTTGAAGGTCTGGGGGCTTGGCAGATGGAGACCCTTACACCCAGCCCCTTCCCTAAACCAAGTCCAGAGGGATCCCAGGCACCCATCACACCACAGGAAACAGAGGCTTTCACATGCTTCCCAGGTGGAAGAGCATTATCGAGTTCACCCTCCTTATGTCTGTGTGCTCCTGAAAATTTTCTACCATCTTAACTATCAGAGGAGAGATAACACATTTAGAGGAAGTTGAGAATTCTGCATTTTTACTGAGAGGCTAATGAAGGATGGTCCTGCAACCATCCTTCCTGAGGCCAGGGCCACATGGCTGGAGGTCTCTCCTTTCTTACTGCTTTGCTTTCCTCTCTCACCACCTCTAACGCTTGGTCTGGCTTGGTTGCACCTCGCTCCTTCGCACTGTCTGCCTTCACAGCTTCTTCAGAACACGTCCAAAATGTAGTGTTCAGATCCTTGACGAGTGACACTCCAAATCTTGCGGACCCTTACTCTCTGTCTTTTCCACACTCCAGGCAAGGCAAGAACCCCTCCTCCTATCCAAAGAGAAAGATCTTCATGAACCAGAGAATCGCGGTTCCTGCCTGGAGTGGATCAGAGTAACCAGGAGACGATGCCTCAAGAGAAGGTAGGGACACACATGGCAGCTGACTGCAGGATGCCCAGATTTGCGCTGCCCTGTGCTGTATAAATCACTATGCACTCAGGCATTCTGTCGCAAGCCTGCGCTCTGTGTAGGAATGAAAAACCATATTTTCATAGGGGTGCTAATTTGCTCTGCCGTAGAACCAATTAACCGAGATTTATTTCTAAGAGAATCCCCTGAAATCTCTGAAGACGACAGTGTCAATGAGTCCGTGTCCGCCAGGGCCCAGGAATACAGAGCCGCGTTCCCATGATGGGGCCCAGAGAGCCAGAGGACAGCGGAAAGACCGTCTCCCGTCACCAACAGCCACCCCGTTGGCGCCCGCAGCTCTCTGGACCATTTAGCAGCGCGTACGAGGAGCTCGGGGCTGTGACCCGGGAGCTGCTGGTAGGAATGGATAAAATCACCGTTTCGTATGTTGGCGTGTGAGCACTTGGTGATTTCACTGCTCTCGGTGGTCTCTACCAATGGGTCCTGCTGCACCTGGGTTCTACCTGCAGACACTGGCAGGGAGATGAAGAAAAGTTGTCGGAAGTGTTTTTGCACTGGATGTTTTTTCCCAAAACAAAGGGCACAGCAGCAGTCAAGCCAATACGGAGAAGAATTTTAAGAGGATATAAAGGTGTGTAGTAGTTGAAATGTCCATTAATATTTGCTGGAGAGAGGTGAGCGGAAAAGAGAAGTGGATTGGTGAAGTCACTGAAGAATGGAAAGCTGTGGGATTAAGCCAAGCGAAGAGAGGAAGAAAAGTAGGAAAGGGGAAGGACGGACTGCACGAATTCACTTAAGGACAGAGAGTAAAGCAAGGAAAGAATAACGGCTCGACAAAGAAAAAAGCGATGAGTGTTCCCAGGGAATACTTTATGGACCAGAGGGAGGGAGGGCTGGGAAGATAGTTCGGGAGAAGAGCTTTGTGAAGAACCTACCAGACAGGAGGGCAACCTCGAGGAATACGCACGTCCACCCCAGAGGGCTGCCCCGACCCCTACGGTCTCCGGCCGCCAGCCCTGCGCACAGATCAAAACCGCGGCCAGCGCCACCAGCCCCGCTCTCCGACAGCGCCGCAGCCGCCGATCCGCTTCCCGGCGCCCGCTGCCCCCGCCAGCCCCGACTCTCTGCTCCTGGCGGGTCGCCTCCTCTCCGCCTCCTCTGCCTTCCTCTCCCTCCTCCCCTGTCCTCCTCCGACAAATCCGCCCCGGGGCAGGGACAGGCGCCGGCGTCTCTCGGGCTCTCCTCGGGTGCTGGCTGGAGGCGGAGGCCAGGCGACAGCGGCGGCAGCGCGGCGGCGGTCCGTGCTCTGCGCCGTAGAACCGGCGGGGTCGGGCTGGGTGGCAGGGGTGGTGTTTTGTATCGAGGATCTTCAGATTGACAGGCCATGTGCTTCTTACACCGCCATCGTCTCTTCCCTCACATCTCTCTTTTGGCACATGGAGACTCCTGAATTGTCCTCCAGGGCAAGTGCTTGCGAGAATTGTAGAGGGGCACGAGAGGCAGAACATCCCTCCGGGCTCAGTGCCCTCTGGGCTCAACATCTCCTGGCCTTTCCCGTGGAACATCCCTGCTAGCAGCAGGAGCACTTTTGCTAGGGACAAAGACCACTTGTGGTTTTGTCGGGGGCTGTGGCACCAGTGCCACAGGGAGGCAGTGCATGGGAGAAACACCTTCCCCTGAGAAAACTCGGACGTGGCATAACCCCTCGCACTTGTTTTGGGATTCATGGAGATGCAGGCTCAGTAAGCGAGTTCTGCTGTGTCCCTCGTCCAGCTCTTCTTGCTCAGAGGACCAGGCAACAGCCTCTCACACCTGAACTGGATGTACTGCACATTTGCAGCAGGTTGAGGGGCACTCAGAGGTACCTTCAAAAATTTCATTCTCTTTCCCATCTCTGTCACCTCCATAGGACATAAATGACCACCAAAGCAGGGTGTGATCTATTGCCATGTGCACTGGAAAGCCCAGGTCATCTCCTCAGGGCATTCATCACAGACCTGCCATCCGCTCTTGGCACTCACAATAGAACCACAACTTCCAGCACTGGCTTCTCACCCGGCACACAGAGATTCTTTTGCCTTCCTTGGAGAGACCAGAAGAACTAGACAGGGTGTATCTGTTTGCATTGCACAGACAAGTCTTGAGCACACACCTGCTGTTGGTGTGGGGAGATGACCCTGAGCAAGAACAATTGCCATCAACCTCCCGGGGAGACCTTGAAGTTATGTGGGACAAAGAGTGTCTCGGTGTCACATTGCATTTACGGTTCTAAATCCTGGCAAAGCCCATGCGTGCAGCTCTGGGATGTGCTTCTCTTGGACAGAGCTCCGCGTTTCCATCTCTCAGGCGGTGGGGCATCTCAGATAGTGGCAGAGCAGGTGGCACCCCACAAGGGCTTAGGTGCATCCAGGCTCCTGGCTTGGCAGTAGGAACCCCAGGAGATACTGCCCCTGCTGCCATGAACTGTCTGTATCTGTGTGCAAGCAAAGGACTCGTGTGTCTGAAAACCCTCCTGTGACTGAGCAGTGAGCCCCCGCCAGAGCACCACTGACTCTTGGCCAACTGGCCATCCACCAGGACCCCAGAGGCCATTTTCCAGCGTTGCTATGCAGAATATCATTCCCAGTCTGTCCGGACATTCGAGGTTGCCCCATCACAGGGACAGAATCTGGCACTTCCCCTTGTTGAACTTCCTCTGGCTGAGGATTGCCCAAACCTCTGATTTGAGGTCTCTCTGCGGGGCCTCCATCTTCCAGGAGGCCCTGGAGTGTTACAATGGCCCCTTGATTGCTTGGGAATGTGCAGTGTTCTGTGTTCCATGTGTTACAGGAGGCCCCATATTGTCACAATGGCACTGAAATGAGAGAGGATCTCCATCCTTAATGGCTTCGTAAATCAGAAGTTTTTCTTAGATAAAAATCCTAATCAACAAAGGGGTTTGCTTTCTTGGCATGGGAGCAGTCTTTTCTTTTCTTTTAAGACTACAATTAGTTGTAGGAGAGAGAATGTAGATGATACATGGAAACTAATAGAGAGTGTATCATATGCCCATCTTCAAGAAATTAGCTGACAGGCCTCAGAAAACTTGTTTAATAAGAGATTGTTCTGTTAAGAAGAAAGTCAATTATACATTGTTTAAGCAAATGGGAAGTTCTAAGACACGTCTTAGCTGGTCCTAAAGCATTTAGTTTAGGGGTTAGGGGTCGGATAGATCAATCAGAGATGCTACGAGGCCTGCTAAGGGAGAAGACCACTCTGTGAAAATGACTGCCCCTCCCAGAAGAAATGGACGCTAGATGGCAGTCTTGCTCCACGAATAAAATCCAAGAGGCTATTTGACCCTAAAATCAGAAGAGAATTTTGGACTGCTTGTGAAGGGGAGGGTCTTTCAAGTATCACTGTATTTATACTCCGAAATTTATACTGATTCTTTGATTCATGCATGGCAGAGTACCCCCATGAATCCCCAACTGGCATATTAAAGAAATGTTGGATCCAATGGTTTCTGGTCATGGGGTTTAATTCTTTTGTTTTATCCCTTTGATTCCATGAAGTTCCAAAGATATCCCACGGTTTGTTTAATTCCATGAGGTCCCGCACATCCCAATGATGTCCCTTAAGTCCCTGGTTTCTGTAGTTTCCCAGGGAACATTTGCTTCTATGATGCAGGGCAGTGCCAAGACGGCCACTTGATTCCGTGAGTTCCCCCAGTCTCCCAGCAGTCCTTTGGTTCCATGAGACCCTGCAATGTTGCAGTGGGTTGACCTTACCTGGATGCCAGGTGCCCACCAAGCTGCTCTATTGCTGCCCTTCCCAGCCAGACAGAAGAGACAGAATAGGATGGAAAATTATTTCTACCTTGAGATCAGGCACTTTACTAAAGCAAAAGCCAAAGTTGGTGCATGCATAAGTGAAGAGGAAAATAAAAAATTTTCTCTCTACTTCCTGTCAGCAGCGATACCTGACCACTTCATGGGAAGCAGGGCTTCACCACACAGAGAAGCCGCTCAGAAGGCATGTATTGTAAAAAAATGGATTTTCCCCCTTTCCTGTTCCTTTCCTGAGTTCTTGTAGCTGAGCTGACGCCATATATTCTGCAATGTCCCTTTGGTCCATTTGGCTCAACTGACCTGTCTGTATCGCCTCCCATGATCTTGCCCCCGATTCAGGGGACAAAGCCGACAATGCAGATGCTGCACCAGCCCTGCTCAGCAGTTGCCAAAGCACTGGTGTGATTAACCCCTTTGTAGCTCCCAATGCAAAGCACAGCACTGTGACGCCTGCAGTGAGAAAATGAACTCCAGTTCAGACAGACCCAACACATGTGGGATTCTGAAATGTCTCAGGGTTCCTTTGGTTCCACGATGCCCCTCTCAGACCTGGCAGTAGAAAAATAAATCAAAAAATTGAGAAGAAATCATCTTAAAGTCATGCTAAGCCTGTCTTCTACAGTCCAGAATCTATATATGTGTGACTGCAGATACTTGGGATGAGGGTAGATGCTCAGAGGAATTCATGGGTTTGATCTAGGAAACCTGTCCCAAAGTTTTCACTGCCTTTTCCTCCTTGGACATTTCCTGATGCCCGGAGGAAGCTCATGTCCAACAGCAGCTCCATCCCCCACTTCCTCCTCCTGGCTGCAGCTCTTGCACTTCTGCTTCTTCCTGGGCATCTCCCTGGCTGCCCTCCTGGGCAACGGCCTCATCCTCAGCGCCGTAGCCTGCCACCACCACCTGCACACCCCCCAGGGACTTCTTCCTGCTCCACCTCTCCCTCACACACCCGCGCTGCATCTGCACCACTCTCCCCAAAGCCATGACCAATTCCCTCTGGAACACCAGGGGCATGTCCTACTCAGGATGAGCTGCACAGGTGTTTTTTGCTTTTCTTCTTGATCACAGCGGAGCTTGCCCTTCTCACCATCATGTCCTATGACCGCTACGTGGCCATCTGCAAAGTCCTTCACTACAGGACCCTCCTGGGCAGCAGAGCTTGTGCCCACGTGGCAGCAGCTGCCTGGGCCACTGGGAAGCGGGTCTGGCCCTGGGGCTGCAGGAGCTGCCGCCTGAGCTGATGATCTCCTGAGCAGTCCAGACATGCAGTCACTGTCCCTGTCCTCTATTGCCTCCCTTTCTTGCTGCAGGACCAGAAACGACTGTGCTGCTCTGCTGGGCTGGGGCGGGGCAGGGAGATGGGGGGACCAGGGAGGGGCTGGTCTGGGCAGTTCCAGTGACTAGAAAACCCCAATGTTCATCTGAAGTGTAGGAGTGGGCAGGGTGGGAGCATTACAGGGCTGAGGTGGCTCCAGGCTCTGGGAGTGGTAGCAGGAGCCCAGGGAGACACTGCCCCTGCTGCAATGAACTGCCTGTGTGTGTGCCAGGGAAGGACTCGTGTCTCTGAACACCCCCGTGTGTGCATCAGTCCAGCTCAGGGTTGGACACCTCTCAGAGCCCTGACACATTTCTCTGTGTGACTCCAGGAAAACCCCCGCTGTGCCAGGGAGTTACCAGATCCTTTGCTGTCACCCTCCTGGTGTCCTGTGTAATGATGAAACTAGAAAAGGTGATCATCATACCCTGGTAATTTTCTAAGAGGAGAAATGTCACTGCTGGAAAGAAGTGTCACTGCTGGAAAGAAGTGTCACTGAAGAGGTGAGAAGAGGGAACATCATTGTTTCCTTCAGTCTGTTCCACAGCAGGTTCCCCTGGAGCCCCAGGGACACCTGCGGGGAACCCAGAGGGGCAGAGAAAGGGCTGCCTTTGGCTCTTGCTGTGCTGCTCAGCTGGGCCGGGCTCCTGGCACACAGGGAAATCCTGGCAAGCGGGCAGCACTGCAGAGAGACAGCTCTGCCCAGGAGCAGCTCCTCTGCACAGCCCAGCAGGGCCGAGGGCACTGCCTGTAGGCACGAGAGAAGAGAAGAAAGGCAAAGGGAGGTTAAAGGCAGCAGAAAGATGGGAGGTGTTCAGCTGAGACACAACTTGGGGACACAACTTCACACTCCTCTGCAGAGTGAGTCTACAGGTGCAGGGCAATGTCGCTTGTGTTCCTGGAGGAATCTCCTAAAGCTACCACATCCCACAGCCTTGCACATCTGTCAGGACTCTCCCAGTGTCTCTGTTGCGCCGGAGGAGGATGTTCTCCAGGGCAGGCCTTCCCTGCAGCACCGTCAGAGGGACAGCGCAGGTGGGCTCCTTCTCCCAGGGATGGCTGCGGGGTGGGAAGGTGGGGGTGCAGCCCGGGGCTGTCCTGCAGAGCAGGGTCCCTGTGCTCCGGGGTTCTTTGTGCCAGGGCAGGGACTTTGCTGCCTGCTGGGGTCAGGTCTCATCCTGCCTGGGTAGTTGCCCACCCCTCTGCAGGGAGAAGCTGTCGGTGGGTGGTGAGAACCCCAGCAGGAGCCAGGCAGGTTCTTCCTGCCGTTGGATGAGGTGTGTGTGGTCAGGGCTGTGGGAGGTCAGGGCTGCTCCCAGATCCAGATCACACCAGCACATTTCCAAGAGCACTGTCAAATGGGAAGGACAAAGCACAATTATTAGGAAGGAATGGAGCTTTTCTGAGTCAGTGTTTTCAGTTTCCTACTCCTGAGGAATCTGGGGGTTGAGAAATGGAAAAGGAGCTCCCATGTTGGACAAGTCACTGAGACTCCTGAGCTGTAACTTGGAATGCAGAAGTGCTTCTGTAAGCAACTTCCTAAAGTGCTTTCGGCCTCTGCTCTGCTTTTGACAGAAGCAGCATCACTTCTGCTGGACCCATCTGTTTTTTCTTTATCTGCCCTTTTCCACCTGCAAAAAGAAAAGTTGCCCAGTCAGTGCGCTGCAAACAGGCAGGTTTCTCTCAGGCCACAGTGAGTGCACAGACATTCGGATGGAGTGGTGACAGGGAAGTCAGGAATGGATTTCTGATGTTGAGTCTACTGCTTTGAAATCAGAAAATGTGGTGTTGAAGTCATCGTTAGCCTTTGAGAGGGAAACAGGAGAAAAATCAGATAAATTTGTTGCTAAAAATGAGCTGCTTCAAACTGAGGTTGACCACCTTAAAAGTCTTGTTAAAATTTGGATGATTATGAAACAGTCATTACCCCCATCAATACTAGACAATGCCCGCAGTATAAAGGCATAAAGCCCTCCCAGCCCCTCCAGGAACCCTCAAATCCCATCCCGGTCCCACAGGACACTCCCAACTTCCCCTTAAACCCTCCGAGGCCCCCAGACTGCCTCCCAGACCCACAAAAACCCACAAGATGCCCCCAAACCCCTCCCAGTTACCTCCAGCCCTCCCAGGACCTTTCAAACCCTCTCCTAGTTGCCCCCTTCCCCTTGAGTATGCCCCCAAACTCTCTCCCAGTTCCTTCCCACATCCCCGACGATTCCCCAAAACCCCTCACAGCTGCCCCAATCTCCCCAACCTCCCTCCCAAACCCCCAAACTCCCCCAACCCCCTTCCCAGTTACCCCCACGACCTCCAAGCCCTTCTCAGCCTCCCCATTCCTTCCCAAAGCCCCTCCCAGTTGCCGACCCGTCCCCCAGGCTCGGGTGAGGAGGTGCCCCAGGCTGACGGGCCCGCCCAGACAGGGGCGGTTCCAGCAGCATGTCAGGAGCCACCCCCTGCCCCGGAAGCTCCCGCCCGCCCTGGAGCCACCTCAGCTGCCCCTGCAGGGGAGAAATCCAGGCCGGAGCAGAGCAGGGGGCAGGGCCAGGCTGGGACCTCGATGGACGGGGACACTGGGAGAGCAGGGGAGAGACCGGGATGGGCTGAGGGGGCACTGGGAGAGAGGGGAGACACTGGGATGGGCTGAGGGGGCACTGGGAGGGAGAGGGGAAAGTTTTTTGCCCCTTTCCTGGGCACTTGAACACCCTCTGCACCCCCGTTCCCGGCCGTGCCGGCTGTCCTTCCCCCCCAAGCCATGAACAGGTTTTGGGCTCCCTCGTGGGTCGCAGCCAATAGAACAGCTCTGCTGGAATGACGTCATTGCCAAATTCTGCTGGGCCCCTGTCCTTGTGCCGGTGAGTCACCCGATAGAACGTCGAAACTTCCGCGGGGGCTGCCGGGAGCGGGGCGGTGATGGCGGGGGAGGGGAGGATCGGGATTGAACCCGATTGGTCCCGATCGATCCCGGCCCCAGGGTCTCCCCCCGCCACGATATTTTTCACGTGTGGCCCCAACGAGGCCATGGTGGTGTGGGGTGAGTTCAGGGGGTCCGGGGGCTCCTGGTGACCCCTCCGAATCTCCCCCAAGACTCTCGGGAACCGCCCAGATCCCCCTCAAGACTCCTGGGGACCCTCCGCCTTTCCCCCTCGTCCCCCAAATCTCCTGTGCATCCCCTTAACCCTTGAAAATCTCCTGGGACCACCTCAGACCCCCAGACTCCCTCCTGGGGACCCCCAAACACTCTTCAGGACTCCGGGGCCCCTCCCGACCCCCTCCTAGAGTTTTTTGGATGTCACCAACCCTTTACGGCGGATTCCTCTGTCCATTTTTCCACCCCGGACTGCTGGGGGTCCACCCCCCCAAGAAACTACTGGGAACTCCCCAGTGTCCCACCACGAGATTCCTGGGTCCCTCCCCCCCCCCAACCCCCTGTGGGTGCCCCCATCCTTTCTTCCCCTCGAAAATATTCTTGGCGGTCCCCCAATGTCTCTTCCAGCCCCCATCCTGCCAGGGATGGATTTGGGGGGATCTCCTTCCCCTTCCCTCTGGCCCGAAGGCAAATGCCCTCTCTGTCCTTCTTCCTTCGCCCCCAGGCAGAAAAGAGAAGAGAAACAGCCAGTTGGCCCTGGCAGGTGTGGGTGTGTGCAGGCTGTGGTTGAGTGGTTAAGGGAGAGGAGGGGGCTGGTGTTTGGTTCAAGTCCAGCAGGTGATGTCTTTTGTATCTGGCAGTCCTTGGTCAGCTCCACGACCATCCAGCTGTCAGTGTTCATGACATACCCATCAGCCCTTCTCTTCTGGGCTCCTACACTTGCCAACCCTAAGCTGCTCCTAAGTTCTCTTGCTGTCAGTTCATAAAGAGGTCTTGTCAAGTATTACTGATTTAGAAACTAAACCCTGACATCTTTGTCTTTGCCAAAGATGTGTGTGAAAGGGCAGTGCTGTTGCAAAGCAGTGTTGAGCTTCACATTGGGTGACTTGGCAGCTTCCTCTGCATCACCCATGCACCCTGGGTTTCTTTGAAAAGTACTTTTCACTCCAAATGTGACACCACATTAGCCTGTAGGACATCCTGTCCCCAAATGGATAACTGTAAATATTAATAATTAAAAAGTGATCCCCTCCATTATTCAAGAAAAGCTTGTATCTGTGTACTAAAAGCATCCAAGGGTCACGTCCCCCAGTTTTCTATCTGACAAGGGTTTGGAGGGGCTGCTTTGTGCAGGGAACCCTTTGGGGCCCCCTTGCACATGGGTAGGGCTGCACTCTGGGGGTGTGGGGCTTTGGTTCTTTGGTTGCCAGGGGCCACTGTGAGTCACTGAGCCGGGGTGGGGACAATGGGCAGGGCTGGCTGGGACAGGCTGTGGCACCTGTGACATAAAAGGGAAGTGTCCCCGTGAGGCAGCTCTGCAGGGCCCATCAGGGGATGCTGCCCAGTGCAGCCTGTGCTGTGGGGAGCACGCACACAGGGAGAGGCTGGGCCGGACGAGGGCCAGGGCAGCAATGCCGCCCCAGGGAGTGAGTTCTGCCCCTGCCTGCAGGGCCCAGCCCCTGGCAGGAGCGCCTTGGGCAGGACCCGGTGCTGCTGCTGGGGCAGGGGGTGAGGCCTTGCCGCCTGCCAGCTGCCTGGGCCCCTGTCCTTGCTGCGCCACATCCCCGAGGCTCCATCCCCGCTCCCCCAGTGCCAGCTCCCTCCTTCCCAGCCCCAACCAAGCCCTTCTCTGTGTCCTCCTGCAGGTCATGGCTTTCACAACATTCCTTTTGGTGCTTGTGCAAAGCATCATCCAGTCCCTGCAGGCGGTCGGGGAGGGGCTGCACAAGACTCAGTGAGCTTGGAGGTCTTTTCCAAGCTGAAGGACTCTTGGATTCTGTGATTGTGTGCTGGATTCAGCTGGGTCCGTGTTAGCAGCATTAGTTTGCTCCCAAAGTTTCCTCGCTGTCAGCTCTTGTGGCCTAAGGCTTGAGCTCCTTTAACTCCTTGTGCTGAGCTACTGATGGGAAAGGAGAGGCCTCTGCGAGCAGATTCCTGGTGTTCCCTGTAGAACAGTGAGGGAGAAGGTGTAGTCAAGTGGGAAGAGGAGTACTGTTTGTGTGTGGCCTCCTATGTGGCCTTGGCGCCTTTGAGGGGCTTGAAGGAGAAAAGAGCTTTGTTAAAGTGAGAAGTGAAATAGTGTGTTGTCTGTTCTCTCTGCAGGGAGAAGCTGTCGGTGGGGGAGGGGTCACCGAGTGGGGGAGAGGCCGTAAAGTGGGGGAGGGGCCACAGAGTGGGAGAGGGGTCCCAGAATGGGGGAGGGGTCACAGAGTGGGGGAGGAGCCACAGAGTGGGGGAGGGGTCATAAAGTGGGGGAAGGGTCTGAGAGTGGGGGAGGGGCCATAAAGTGGATGAGGGGCCATAGAGTGGGGGAGGGGTCAGAGAGTGGGGGAGGGGCCATGAAGTGGGAGAGGGGTCACAGAGTGGGGTAGGGGCTACAGAATGGGGTAGGGGCCACAGAATTGGGAAGGGGCCATAAAGTGTGGGAGGGGCCACGGGGTGGGGGAGGGGTCACAGCCTGGACTCGGGGGGTCAGGGCAGTGACCTCGGGGAGGGGGAGGGGTCAGGGCATGGGGTAGGGGTCTCACCTGATCCCGGGGCTATTGGGGCCATGGCGGGGCCAAACCTGGTGGGGACACCCAAGTTTTTCCCAAATTTCCCCTCATTTTTCTCAGTCTTTTATCCATTTCTCCCAAATTTCCCACTCTTTCCCCAATTTTCCCCCCATTTTCCCCATTTTTCCCAAATTTCCCCATTTTCCCCAAATTCCGCCATTTTTTCCCAATTTTTTTCTTAAATTTCCCCTAATTTTTCACAATTATCCCCCATTTTTCGTTATTTTTCACCCGTTTTCCCCAAATTTCTTACTTTTTTCCCAATTTTCCCTCCATTTCCCCTCAAAATCCCCCATTTCCCCAAATTTCTGACTTTTTCCCCAAAATTTCCCCCGTTTGTCCACATTTTCCCAGATTTTCCCCCAGTTTTCCTAAATTTCCCCCCATTTTTCCCCATTTTTATCAATTTTCCCCAAATTTCCCACTTTTTTCTCAAATTTTCCCCCATTTTCCCCAATTTTTCATTCGTGTTCACCAAATTTCCCACTTTTTTCCCCAAGTTTTCCCCATTTTCCCCAAAATTCCTGGTTTTTCCCCCCATTTTTTCCCACTGGGGAAATTTGGGAAATTTGGAAAACTGGGGACCCAAAAATCCAAGAAAATGTGGGGAAATGGGGGAAAAATGTGGGGAAAATCTGGAGAAAAATCTGTGAAAATGTGGGAAAAATGGGGGGGAAATCAGGAAAATGGTGAAAAATGTGGGAAAATGTGGGAAAATGGGGAAATTGCGGAAAATTCTGGGAAAAATGTGAGAAAAATCCGGGGAAATGGGGAAAAATGGGGGAAAATGTGGGAAATTCTGGGGAAAATGGGGAAAAATATGAGAAAATATGGAAAAATGAGAAAAAAGGGAGAAAATGGGGAAAAATGTGTGAAAATGTGGGAAAATGTGGGAAAAATGGGGGGAAAATCTGGGAAAATGGGGGGAATTAGAGAAAAAACCTAGGAAAATGGGGGAAAATTGGGAAAAAACCTGGGAAATTCTGGGGAAAATGGGAGAAAATCTGGGAAAAATGTGGAAAAAATGGGGGGGAAAGGGGAAAAAATGGGAAAAATCAGGGAAAATAGGGAAAAAATGGGGGGAAAATGGGGAATATTCTGGGAAAATCTAGAAATATGGGGAAAAAAATCTGAGAAAAATGGGGAAAAATCTGGGAAAAATGGGGGAAAATGAGGAAAAATCTGGGAAAATGTGGAAAAAATGTGGGAAAAATCATGGAAAATGGGGGGAAATTGGGAAAAAATCCGGGGAAATGTGGGAAAAAAAGGGGGGAAATCCGGGAAAATGGGGAAAATAATCGGGAAAAAATCTGGGAAAAAATGGGGAAAATGAGGAAAAATCTGGGGAAATAGGGAGAAAATCTGGGAAAATGTGGGAAAAAATTTGGGAAAATGTGGGAAAATGGGGAAAAATCGGAGAAAATGGGGGCGAAATGGGGAAAAATCTGGGGAAAAAGGGGAAAAATCTGGGAAAATGTGAAAATAATTGGAAAAAACTGTGGGAAAATGGGGAAAATGAGGAGATATCCGTGAAAATGGGGGAAAATGAGGAAAAATGTGTGAAAATGGGAAAAAATGGGAAAAAAATCCAGAAAAATGGGGAAAATCGGGAAAAATCAAGAAAAATGTGGGAAAATGTGGGAAAATGTGGGAAAATCTGGAAGAAAATCTGGAGAAAAATCTGAGAAAATGTGGGAAAAATGGGAAAAAGTGTGGGAAAAATCTGGGAAAATGTGGGAAATTCTGGGAAAAGTGGAGGAAAAATCTGGGAAAAATCCGGGAAAAGGGGGAAAAAATAGGGAAAAATCTGGGAAAATCTGGGAGAAATCTGGGAAAATGGGGACAAACTGGGGGGGAAATGCTGGAAATTCTGGGAAAAATGGGGGGAAATGGAGAAAAATGGGAAAAAATCCCAGAAAATGGGGAAAAATGGGGAAAGATTTAAAAAAATAGGAAAAAAACTTGGGAAAATCTGGGAAAAATGGGGAAAAATCTGGGAAAATCTGGGAAAAATGAGGAAAAATCTGGGAAAATGTGGAAAAAATGGGAGAAAATCCAGGAAATGGGGAAAAATGGGGAAAGATAAAAAAAAATTTTGGAAAAATGGGGAAAATATGGGAAATTCTGGGAAAAATCCAGGAAAATGGGGGAAAAAATCTGGGCAAATCTGGGAAAAATGTGAGAAAAAATCGGGGAAAATGTGGAAAAAATGGGAAAAAAAATCTGGGAAAATCTGGAGAAAAATGTGTGAAAATGTGTGAAAATGTGGGAAAAATGTGGAAAAAATGGGGAAAAATCTGGGAAAATGGGGGGAAACCGTGGGAAAATCTGGAGAAAATGGGGAAAAATCTGGGAAAATGGGGGAAAAATGGGGAAAAATCTGGGAAAATGTAGGAAAATTGGGAAAAATCTGGAAAATGGGGGGAAATGGGGAAAAATTCAGGAAAATGTGGAAAAATGGGGGGAAATCTGGGAAAAATGGGGAAAATGGGGGGAAATGTGGAAAAATGGGGAAAAATGTGGAAAAACTGGGTCAAACTGGGAGGAACTGGGAGAAACTGGGCCAGAGGGAAAGGGATGTTGCTATGGAAATGTGAGCCCGCCCCTCCCCCACCCGGCCCAGGGCCCACGGTGGGGGGGAACTGGGTTAAACTGGGACATACTGGGAGGCACTGGGGGGGACACTGGGAGTTACTGGGAGCTACTGGAAGCTACTGGGGAGGTCACTGGGGTTACTGGGATGGACACTGGAGTTACTGGGAGCTACTGGGGGGGTCACTGGGGTTACTGGGATGGACACTGGGGTTACTGGGAGCTACTGGGGGGTCACTGGGGTTACTGGGAGCTACTGGGAGCCACTGGGAGCGGCCCATCCCCCTCCCTCCCCAAGGTCACCCCAAGGACACAGAGGGGGGGAGGCGGGGAAGCCCTGCCCCCTCCCAGTCCCTCCCAGTCCCTCCCAGTTCCCTCCCAGTCCCTCCCAGTACCTGAACTGGTCACACTGGGAGCGGCTCCAGGTCCCCCCTCCAGTTTGGGTCCCCGGGGCTATTTTTGGGACCCGGTGACGTCACTGGGGGGGAGGGGCCTCGAGGGGGCGTCCCCTCCCCTCTCCCTTCCCAGTACAGACCAGTAAGGGACCAGTTAGGGCCCCAGTGGGGGGGGGAGGGGAAGGAGGGAACACTGAGGGTGGGGATGGAGCAGGATGGTCCTTGAGCGTGGGGGAAGGGCAGGAGGTTCCCTGAGGGTGGGGGAAGGGTAGGACCGTCCCTGAGGGTGGGGGAGGGGTAGGCGGGTCCCTGAGGGTGGGGGAGGGGCAGGAGGGACCCCGAGGTGGGGGGAGGGGCAGGAGGGTCCTGAGGGTTGGGGAGGGGCAGGGAAGGACCCCGAAAGTGAAGGAGGGGTCCTGAGGGCCCCTGAAGGTGGGGGAGGGGTAGGGAGGGCTCCTGAGAGTGGGGGAGGGGTAGCAGGTTCACTGGGGGGAGGGGAAGGAAGGGACTCTGAGGGTGGGGGAGGGACAGGAGGGACCCTGAGGGTTGGGGAGGTGCAGGAAGGGGGGGGAGGGGCTTTGGGGGGGCCCTTAAAGGTGGGGGGAGGGGCTGAAAGTGGGTCCATCATTGGGAGGGGACATGCCCACCCAAAACCCAGTAAGTCCCAGTTGAGCTCCCAGTTCAGGGAGGGGGAGAGGATGCAAAAGACACGCCCACTTGCAGAGGCTATGGCCACCTTGGGATGGGACACGCCCACCAGGGAGAGACCACGCCCACCTAAAGAAGGGACACGCCCAGCCGCAAACCACTAAGTCCCAGCGGAGTTCTGCCTTAACTGGTCCTTACTGGTCCCACCACCCCATTCCGCGTTCCAGTGACTCGTACTGGTCCATACTGGTTTATACTGGTCTATCCTGGTTTATACTGGTCTGTACTGGTCTGACCTTGATGGAGATGCTGAAGTGCCCCCAACCCCCTTAACTGGTCCTTACTGGTTCCACCACCCCATTCCGTGTTCCAGTGACCCGTACTGGTTTATATTGGTCTATACTGGTCCATACTGGTTTATACTAATCTATACTGGTCTATACTGGTCTGTACTGGTCTGACGTTGACGGAGATGCTGAAGTGCCCCCAACCCCCTTAACTGGTCCTTACTGGTCCCACCGCCCCATTCCCCTGTTCCAGCCACCTGTACTGGTCCATACTGGTTTATACCGGTTTATACTGACCCATACTGGTCTATACGGGTCTATACTGGTTTATACTGACCTGACCTTGATGGAGATGCTGAAGTGCCCCCAACCCCCTTAACTGGTTCTTACAGGTCCCACCACCCCATTCCCCGTTCCAGGGACCCGTACTGGTTTATACTGGTTTATACTGCTCTACCCTGGTTTATACTGGTCTGTACTCGTCTGACCTTGATGGAGATGCTGAAGTGCCCCCAAACCCCTTAACTGGTCCTTACTGGTCCCACTGCCCCATTCCCCATTCCAATGACCCATACCGGTCTGTACTGGTTTATACTGGTCTATACCAGTCTATACCAGTCCATACTGGTCTATACTGGTTTATACTGGTCTGTACTGGTCTGACCTTGACGGAGATGATGAAGCACCCCCAACCCCCTTAACTGGTCCTTACTGATCCCACCACCCCATTCCCTGTTTCAGTGACCCGTACTGGTTTATATCGGTTTATACTGCTCTACCCTGGTTTATACTGGTCTATACTGGTCCCTACTGGTTTGTACCTGTCTGTACTGGTCTGACCTTGATGGAGATGCTGAAGTGCCCCCAACCCCCTTAACTGGTCCTTACGGGTCCCACCACCCTGCTCCCCATTCCATTGACCCATACTGGGTCGTGGTGGCAAGAACCCCAGCAGGAGCCAGGTGGGGTCTTCCTGCCATTGGATGAGTGCTCTGGGAGGTCAGGGCTGCTCACAGATCCAGATCACAGCAGCACATTTCCAAGAGCACTGTCAAATGGGAAGGACAAAGCACAATTATTAGGAAGGAATGTGTGCTGGTTTAAAAGTTAACCAGCAGGGGGAATGAACTCAACTCAAAGGAGAGATTATAAGTCAGAATAACAATTTATTAAAATAATACAGTAAGTACAATAATACCAACAAACAATTGGTCTCAACCCACAAAAACCCAAATGTATAACCCAGTACCCTGGGGCCTGAACAAAGTGGTGTTCCTTGGGCCCTGTTTGAGTCCAAAGTAAAGGGAGAGGGGAAGAACCTGCTGGTGGGAGAGCTGCTGCAGTCTGGCCAGAACTGGTGATCGCAGTCCAGTGGTGGTCTAAGTCTGGTTGAGAGCGATGAGATGCAGCCGTCCTCTGGATCCCATGAGTGGGTTGAAAAATGTTCCAAAACTCCAAGATTATATATCCTCCAGTTCAGGCAGGAATGTTCAGTGCTCCCCTCAGGGCGGGGAGTTCCACAAAGGGTGTGAGGACAGAAACATCCTCCTATCTCACAGGCCTCTTAACACCTAGTTTATAGCCTGAGGAGTCAGGCTCTATGGGCAGAGGGTGCGAATAGTCTATTGACAACAATAGTCTAGTTTCTGGGAAATTACATGGAAGGCTATAGAATACAGTTTTGGGTTACACCCACCATGATGAACTGATCTCAGCTGTCCTAACTAGGACAGAATGGAACTTTTGTCAGTCAGTGTTTCCAGTTTCCTACTCCTGAGGAATCTGGGGGTTGAGAAATGGAAAAGAAACTCTCATGTTGGACAAGTCACTGAGACTCCTGAGCTGTAACTTGGAATGCACAAGTGCTTCTGTAAGCAGCTTCCTAAAGTGCTTTCGGTCTCTACTCTGCTTTTGACAGAAGCAGCATCACTTCTGCTGGACCCATCTGTTTTTTCTTTATCTGCCCTTTTCCACCTGCCTGAGGTTTCTCTCAGGTCAAGTGCTGATGGATGGAGTGCTGACAGGGAAGTCATGAATGGATTTCTGATGTTGAATCTACTGTTTTGAAATCAGAAAATGTGGTGCTGAAGTCATCGTTAGCCTTTGAGAGGGAAACAGGAGAAAAATCGGATAAACTTGTTGCTAAAAATGAGCTGCTTCAAACTGAGGTTGACCACCTTCAAAGTCTTGTTGCGCCAGAGTGCAGAGACAAAACTGTTGCTAAAAAAACAGGCTCCTGGTTTGGTCAGGCAACTTCATAAACCAGTGTCTTACCCTGGCATTGAGACTTGGGAAACCACAGAGAACCCTGATTCTAAGTCTCAGGAGAGAAAGAAACAAGGAGAATTTGAAGTTCAACTGATGTTTCTAGAGTCTCCCAGCTTTCCTCACATTAATGAAAATAGACTGAGTGATCCCTGTGATAATGAACAAAGGGAAGATTATTCTTTACCTCCCTCAATTTCCTTTGTGCCTGATACTGAATCCACTAAAAACCCTTGGACTCAAAAAGAGAACCCGACCCAGAAAACAACTCAATTCATTCTGATTCAAGTGGTTAAAGAGCAGAAGCATTATGGCGATAAACCTGGACAAATTAAAAGCCAACCAGTGAAATCCTATCAATATATCACATACCTTGGGATTCCACTTTGTTCTCATCAACAGTTAATACAATTTCCAATGGATATGGGGACAAAATGTTGGCAGCAAAATGCCAAAGATGGGATTAAAACACAGATGAAAAAGAATTAAAATCACTGGAGAAAAAGAAGAAACCAGTCTTCAACCAAGAGCTTCACCCTGTTACTGTTTTGTTGATATTACCTTTTTGCTTTTTATTCTAATAATCATATTGTATGTTAAAATTTGGATGATTATGAAACAGTCAGCTCACTGATTACCCCCATCAATACTAGACGACGCCTGCAGTATACACCCGTCCCAGCCCCTCCAGGAGCCCTCAAATCCCATCCTGGTCCCACAGGACACTCCCAACTTCCCCTCAAACACTCCGAGGCCCCCAGATTGACTCCCAGATCCAGAAAACTCTTGCTGCCTGCCCATGGAGTGCCCAGTGTGGCCCACCAACTGCACCACAAAGCCAAAGCTTCCAGGCTTTCTTTCCTGGGAATTAGGGCTGTTGTTTCCTGTTTTCAGCCATGCCTCCCAACTGATAGCCCAACTCCCAAACTGCTAGCATGCCTGTTGATACAGAATTGTTAAAATAAACCTTGTCAGTATATGTTTTCAGACACCGATTATTTAGTGTCGTTTCACTTTAATCCACCCCAAGGGAATTATTAATAAAAACCTGAGTTACCCCCTCTCCCCTTTTCCTGGGGCGGGTTGTAACACCAATAAGCACTGACTCCGCCCAGTAGGCATAGCAAAGGAAGTTTCCTTTTGGTTTAGGGTTTAGTGTTAGGGTTAGGGTTAGGGTTAGGGTTAGAAAGGGTTAGGGTTAGGGTTAGGAAATTTAGGGTTAGGGTTAGAGTTAGCAAAAGTTAGGGTTAGGGATAGGGTTAGGGTTTAGGGTTAGGGTTAGGGTTAGGATTAGGGTTAGGGTCAGGGTTAGGGTTAGGGTTAGGGTTAGGGCTAGGTTTTGAGTTAGTTTTAGGGTTAGAAAGGGTTAGGGCTAGGGTTAGGAAATTTAGGGTTATGGTTAGAGTTAGCAAAAGTTAGGGTTAGGGTTAGGGTTAGGTTTAGGATTAGCAAAAGACAGGGTTACTGTTAGGGTTAGGGTAAGGGTTAGGGTTAGGTTTAGGGTTAGGGTTAGGGTTAGGGGTATGGGTAAGGGTTAGGGTTAGGAAGAATTTGTCTCAGTGCGCGATCTAACAATCGCGGTTTTAGCCCATTCTGGACACGCAGCGGTGCCCAATAAGCCCCTCTCAGGCTATAAGCCCGATTCACTGCCCACCGCTGTCAGAATCTTTTACTTTTTCTCTTGGGTCTCTGCTTTTACTGTTGCTGTTCTGTTGCGTGTCTGGTAGAATACCCACCGCTGTCCGGTATGTACTCTGCTTCTATAGAGCACTGGCCCCGCCCACTGGGGGGAGTCAAGAGGTGGTGTCCGTGTTGATTGATCAGTGCTGATTGGTGTTATAACCCGCCCCAGGAAAATGGGAGAGGGGGTAACTCAGGTTTTTATTAATAATTCCCTTGGGGTGGATTAAAGTGAAACGACACTAAATAATCGGTGTCTGAAAACATATACTGGCAAGGTTTATTTTAACAATTCTGTATCAACAGGCATGCTAGCAGTTTGGGTGCTGTCATACCACAATGTGATACAGTGTAAGGGGGGTACTTTTGAATTAGATGATCAATGGAGCATAGAGGCATGAGAACGGAATCATATTAGGATGTGAAACCAGCTAGAGTATGGTACAATGTAACTTCATGGCACAAGCTAATTGTAAGGTCCATTGTGCTTTTTAGCAAGTCAGCCTGATATCCCCTATTATCAGAGCTGAGTTCTTCCTTGGTTTTGCTACATATTGCAAGATAGAGACATCTACCCTTGAAACACAATGGTAGAGGTCATCCATAGGGGTGAGAAAGATGATGATGGGAGGAAGATTATGTGGGCAGGGGTCGCTCGCCCCTTGCCCTACAAGTAGGGCATGCGCAGACTGCTGCCATGAGGTAATGAACAGGCGGGGTTTGGCTACCATTCAGGCATCACCTTATACTGCGTACTGGCCCTACGTAGTGTAATGTGGAACTGATAAAAATGGGGTGTCGGAGCTGCTGAGTTGAGCGATACTCATCCTACCACCGAGACTGTGTTGCTCCGCGGGGACGCCCGCTAAGCATGGGTACCGACCAGCTGCTGCAGATCCTGACAGCCCTGGCCTGTCTGTGTGGGTAAGCACAGTTTTTTGATAGGAAGCAACTGAGAGAACAAACTTTTTTAATATCCTTTTAGTGTTCCTTTAATTATCCTTTTATGTTTATACTATTTTTCCTTTAGTTTCGCCTTTTACTAATATCCTTTTTTTTTTTTTGGTATCCCTTTTCACTAGTTAATACTGTATTAAATGCTGTTCGTAGTATTTGTTTTAATGCCACCTGATAAGATAGTTACATTGTATCCTTTTTTAGTTTTTAATTCCTCTTGCTAAGTTTATTACTGTTATTATTATTATTCTCACTGTAATAAAAGATATTTTGTGTGCTTGAGTATTTTTTGGCACTTGTCTTTATTCCGGACATGTATCCGAACGTACTGCTACACGCAGAGATAACCTTTGGGGTGGGGAAAGAAAATGCATAGGGGAGAGAAAGGCAGGATAAGAGCAAGGGAGAGTAAGAGAAAGAAAAGCTGAGAGTGGACAGATGTATATAGTCACCGTCCACGGGGTCCAGCAATGCTTCCATGTCTGTCAGTTGAAGTGGTGGCCTTGATCTGCCGGGGGTGAAGGAGGGAAGTCCCCATACTCCAAGAAGTTATGACTTATAGCCATGATTAGTGTCACGGACCATGCCTCGAGCCTCCAACATCTCGAGGGTTGCAGTCTCTCTTCTAAGGTTAGGAAACAGGCTTTGGGCATAGCTTGCAGTTACTGTGTGGACCAATTGTCAGAGACTGAAATGGTTAATGATTTATGCATTCTAGGAGACTTTTCAGGCTTTTGACTTGCATGATACCTCTGATGAGCAGTCGGGCCCCTCCCTCCCTCCAGTGCTGACGGTGTGAAGCCCTGAAAAGGCAAGAGCTGAGCTTACAGGCTTTAGACTGTTGATATATTTGATGAGGAATCAGGCCCCTCCCTCCCTCTGCTATGAGATGTTAGGGTTAGGGTTAGGGTTAAGGTTAGCAAGGGTTAGGGTTTAGGTTTTAGGGTTTACGGTTTGCGTTCCTGGAATGGGGTAAACCCACGATAGTTAGATCGCGCATTGAGACAGATTCTGACTAACCCTAACACTAACCCCAACCCTAACCCTAACCCTTACCCTAACCCTAACCCCAACCCTAACCCTTACCCTAACCCTAACCCTAACCCTAGTAGCTTGCAGTCTCTTTTTTAAAGTTAGGGTTAGGGAACTGGTTTTGTGCATAGCTTGCAGTCTCTTTTTTAAGGTTAAGGTTAGGGAACAGGGTTTGCACATAGCTTGCATTCACTTTTTTAGGATTAGGGTCAGGGAATCGGGTTTGCACATAGCAACACTAACCCTAAAAAAGAGACTGCAAGCTATGTGCAAACCCGGTTCCCTAACCCTAAAAAAAACCCTAACCCTAACCCTAACCCTAAACCCTAACCCCAACCCTAAACCTAACCCTAACCCTAACCCTAACCCTGATTCTAAGTCTGAGGAGAGACAGAAACCAGGAGACTTTGAAGTTCAACTGATGTTTCTACAGTCTCTCAGCTTTCCTCACATTAATGAAAATTGGCTCATTGAGGATAATGAGGATGCAGCTTCTGCTATGGGGAATTCTAAGCATTCTGGGGTCAGTAAGACAACCTGGTAAGTAACACTTGAGTGAATGGGGAGTTGTCTTGGGGGCTTGTTTCCCTTCTCTTTTCTGTCTCTCGGTTTCTCATTTTGTTTGCTACTTTCTTTGGAATAAATGTTGTTTTGTTCAGCTTTCAACTGTGTACTGGTTTCAGTTTTGGCAATCTCCCTGCTGCCACGGTCCGGGGGGATGGGAAATAGGACTGAGCACTGCAATAACGGTTCTTGGCACAGTTGAGGGTTCGTGCAGCAATGCCACTTTATTCAGGGACAACAGGGGTTTAAATAAGGGGTTTAAAGTCTGAGGGGAGGATTCTGAACTGGGGAGGAGCATGGGACTGACAACTCAGGGAAAAGTGTGATAGGGAGACAGGGAAAAGGTGGGTGGAACTTCGGAGTTCCTCTTTACCTCTTTACTCCTGACGGGGTACTGCGATCCCCCTACACCGCTGACTCTGATGTTAGTGCTCTGGGCTGGCCAGCCGTACGGCCAGTCCTTGGAGGCAATTATGGTGACATCCGCCCCCATGTCGAGTAACCCTTCCACCTTGACTTTCTGAGGGTGCCTAGGTTGAGAAAAGTAGATGAGACATGTTAGAAGAGGGCGAGAGGTCTTCACCGAGGTTGTCCAGTGGACTTCCCTCAGTGATCCCTCCCTCCGCTCCTCATCTGGGGACACCACGCAGAGCAGCTCGTCGGTGGAGACCATCTTCGCCACGGGGAAGCGGTCCTCCAACTGCACGGGAGGGAGATGCACAGTTAGGCATATAGCTATATTTGTGTTCGTCAGTCCCGTCAGGAGAGTAGGCACTACAATTATTCCCTTAGCCACTGCTGAAAAGTGCGATATCACAGGTAAGTCTTATCTGGATCGACTGGGGCAGATGGTCTAACCCTGGCCTGCTCATAGGAGCTTAGGTGAGTAGACGGGTGAGTAACGGAAAGGATTATCCAATTTAGGGGAACACACTGGTTTTTAACTGAGATAGGGTCTGCTGAATTTAAAGGATCACACTGAACGGGAATGAGGTCTGTCGGAGGCTCTTGGGTAATGGGGTAGCTGGGCGCGGTGTTGGGCGCAGGATGGAGCGGAGAGCAGGGGTTATTTGTGTCGTCGCGCCCCCCTCGGCGCTCTGCTCCCCGTTTCCCTGATGTTCACAGGAGCAAGGGCGAAGATCGGGCAAAGATTGGAAGGTTACCCTTTTCCTCAGCTCTGGGGACCTCCTGGGGGGAAGGGGCTCACCATTGATATTGGTCATTGACCTACAACCAATGGCGGCCCTTCCCACACCTCCGACATAGGGTCTTAGGTAAATTTGGTTCGGGGACTAACTTAGGACAATGTTTTTTGAAGTGTCCCTTTTCACCACAATTGAAACATGATTGGGGACCCATGAAAGTGGCAGCCAATAGACGCGCTTTATGGGAATTGGAACCTATATTTTTACAAGCGTCTATCATTTCGAGTAGGGAGGGATCCTTTAGCATCTTCAAAGCTTTCTGACAGTCCTCATTCGCCTTTTTGATAACCAATTTATTGAATAAAATTTCCTGGCTCTCTTTTTGGTGGACCTGCCTACTGATTGCCTCTTTTAGCCTGGGTATGAATTCTACAAAAGGTTCTTTTGGGCCTTGGTTAATAAGTGTGAAAGAAGGCGTCTGCACATAGGCATCTGTCACCCTTTTCACGGCCTCTAATGCCAATTCTTTAGTCGCTTCTAAAAATTTGGGGTCAATTCGAACTTGATCCCCCCTACTCGAATAGTTCCCCTCCCCATAGAGCATGTCTATTGCCTGCTGAATTGGGATTCCCCTTCTTTCCATTTTGTCATTGACATATGCAGTGATTAATTTTTTCCATTCTGCCTCAAATACTGAGGACTGTACTGTTGTAAAGAGTCCTCCTATCACTGCTCTTATGTTGTAACGTATCAGCTTACAGGCCAGGAAGAAGGATTCTAGCAACTCCATGGTGAAGGGTGCCCCCAACCCATACTCGACGATGGCCTTTTTCATATCTTGTAGCATGGGGTACGATATTGGTCGCCACTTGTCGTGACGAGGGAAGAATGAGACGCTCAATATGAGAATCAGCAAGCTTCGTTTATTGATCATTGCTAACAGCTTAATATATGCTTTATAATTAGTTCATACATATTGCAAAAGCTAAGCTCATTATTGGTTCTGCTTAAATGTTGATCTCACCTCTTACTCATTTCTTTGTTGACACAGGTGGTACTCAGTTGCTTTTTGTTTTGCTAATCACAATGTCCTGTTTACCAGCCAGCTAACAGGGTACAAGGGCACTGTAACCTCGCTATCTAAGATGTTCCCACGGCCTAGGCAAGCCGTGTTCTATAGCCAATTCCCTACAAATACCCCCGTTTTTTTATTCTGGGCTAATAATGTTTTCTCTGTTATAGCACTTACGCATTTAACAATACAAGAAAAAGCAATATGAACTATTACTAAAATTACAACAATTGTCAACAACCATCGTAGGTTTTTCTTTAACAAAACTTAAAACCCATTCAGACATAGAACCAAAAATAGATTGAAGCCACAAGGCTATAGGACTAGTTGTTACTGTTACTTTCTTTGTGTGTTCTACTGTTTCACTCAGGCTCTACAGTTCTTTTGTGTACAGGCTAGGCAGTTTGTGCCAGCTGGACAAGTCGTGGTTTTGATAAACACTTAATCTAGATTGAAATAATCTCAACATAAAACAGGTTTGAGTCCCATTACCACTTGTGTTATGTATATACAGTGATCCCATTAAATCTAACTCTTGGGGATCTTTTGCCAGAGTAAGACCTCGAGGGTTAGTACTAAAATAGACAGTACAAGCACGATGACAATCCGGACAAGAGACAACAACTGAGCGAGCAATAGAATGAATTAAGCTAAATCGACATCTGAAGGCTTCTGTATGCTGTGCTCTCAGTTTCTCACCAGTGCCCTCCTCCTTGCTCTCAGCCCTGTCACGAAGCTCAGGCAACATGGCCGAGGTGGGTGCTGAGGCCAGGCTGAAGGACGAACTGACATGCCCCATCTGCCTGGACATTTACAGGAACCCTATGTCTCTGGGGTGCGGTCACAGCTTCTGCAAGGAGTGCATGCATACAGAAGGAACAGAAATATACCAGCAGGGCCCTTCCCAGTGCCCACTCTGCCTTTACCCCACAGGCCCCCGTTCAGCCATGAAGACTTGCCTGACCTGCAAGGTCTCCCTGTGCCAAGCCCACCTGAGTAAGCATAGCACAAAGAACACTCAGAAAAAACTACGTCCTGGTGGGCCTCTGTGGTGCCCAGGTTTTGGCTGAGAGAAAATCCCCCAGTACAGTAAACTGCTGGAATGCTACTGTGAGAAGGACAAGGTCCACACCTGCACGCTGCGCTCCGCCCCCAGCTCCCACAGGGACCACAAGACCATCAGCTTAAAGGAGGCTTTTGGCCAAGCACAGCGTGTTTTTCTCAAAACTGTAAAAGTGGTAAAAAACTATGAAACTGCACTGGATCGAAGCATAGGAAACTTGCTGGAACAATCCTCTGCAAAGGAGTTCTTTAGAGTACAAACAACGCTTGAAAATTAAGACTTGGCATAACTGGTTGAGAAATGACTGCTTTTTGTGTACATGAACCCTAAATATTTCCAGGGTACTTTTCACTGCACCGTGTCAGGAGCAACTACTAGGCCAAAGAATTGTAGACTCTTTCTGGTTTCAGCGTCCAACACACCCAGCTAATCCTCAGTGGTTACAGCTAGCAGAAATATCATCTATATAATGACAACAAAGACAGTCAGAAAATTGCATTGGAAACAGAAACCACTGACAAATTATAGAAAAGCCTTTCATTCTATGGGAGAGGGTTTTCTATGGATAACACTCATAAGGTTCTGCACGAATAATAGATGGAACTAAAAATGCACATTTTTTCTCTATCACTGGGATCTAACTGGATTGTGAGAAGATAACCTGTCAAATCAATAATAACAATGGGTTATTCAGCAGAAAGCACAGAAGGGGTCAGTAAGCCAATGCTTACTAACCATGATTGCACCAACCTGTCTGAGATCATGCAAAGGTTTTCATTTCACAGATTTTTTCTTTATCACAAACACAGGGGTAATTAAAGGATTCTGAGATGGTTCAATGTAATCAGAATCAAGCTGCCTTCTGACAAGCTGTTGCAGGGCCAACAGCTGTAGGAGCCATTGTTTAAGTCACACAGGATCTGTATGTTCTAAAGGAAAACTCCAAGCAGTACCTCCTAATATCACAACCTTAACTCTTGGAATGACTAGAGAAGTTTGTTTGTTTGTTTGTTTGGACAATTAACAGCAAGCTTTGAGCATCACAAAGAATACACGTTGCCTTCCTACAACCCTAAACATTCACTAGTCAAATTATGCAAGCAATACATCTGGTATAAAACAAGGATTAATCACAATTAGTGAGGCTATTTTGCTGAGAACACAGCTACAATGGGTAGGGCATGTTTTAAGGAGGAGAGACTAGCCGTTTTACAATTAATATTGCTACCAGCTGTTGCACGGGAAGGGTTTTGAAGACAATATATAAGGATTCTTTAAAACAACACTTCAGCTCTGGTCACACTGATCAACATAATTGGTCTGCTCTGGCCTCCAGCCAGGAGGCCTGAAGACACACTATCCACAACACTACAGATGTTTATGAGAAGGCACGCAGGATGGCCTTGACAGTCTGCCCCTGCAACGAGCTGAGCAAACAAGGCAGCAACATCCACAACTCCTGATTTAAATCCTGGAAAACACAGAAAAGCTCAAAACGACTCTCACTACTGCCATAGCAGATGCAAATGCAATTATTTGATGGTCTAAGGACCTCACCCTGGCACAAGCCTGCATTATCTCTAGCTAGTTATGTAACTAGCAACTTCTGTATCTGTCACAAAACTTGTTTCTCTACAGCATCTTGCAGCTTTTCCACGAATTGTAAGAATGGTTCCCGGGCACCTGGATGCATAGTGGTGTATTTTGTTTCGGGCTCTGCCAACCTTGCAGTCTGCACTAATGTTTGCTGGCTTATGATTTTTACTTGCTCTAAAACTAGTGGTCTCCTGCGCAGTTTACCCAGCTAAGGAACAACAGCAGTGGAAAAACTCCACCTGAGACTTAACTTGCATAAATTTCATACAAGGTTGTAATAGAATATTAAATTTTTGTAAGAACTTCTTATTTAACTTCAGTTCAGATCATGCAGCTAGCCGGACAGGGCTAGTCTAGAAATAACTAAAACCTCATCACTCACGGTGGGAATTTGAAGAATTCATATACCATTCAGAATAAGGATTCACTATGGTTCAACAGAATCATGTTACACATCTCTAAAATCTTAACACCGGCAGAAGGTATTTTTAAGTTTACACAGTCACACATTCATGTAGCTTTTCTCTTTCACCCCACATTCAGGTGGCCACCTCAAACATGCTCCTCAATCACACACATTTTCAAGTAGTCATTGGCTGTGCACTTCTTATCAGTTTCATAATTCAAAGGAAATTTATGGCATAGCCGTCTTCAGCAATCTGCAAATCCTGCATAACTCTCTATGTAAAAGACAGATACAGCAAGAAAGAACAGAATATTATCTTGGAAATCTTCAACCCTTCTCATAGAGCAATGATATTCTGTCATAAAGGCAATAAAACTACTTTTGCAGGGGGCAAGACTATGTCCCCTTCTGTCTCATCGTTCCATCTCCAAATCTTCTACCTGCACCCTGCCCCTGGGGGAAACAGCCAAATTTCATGTAAGAGATGCGAAAAAGCAAGCTATAGGAAATTCTTAATAACCTTCTGTAATATGCAAAAGGCTAAGCACGGATGTTGCATTATTTCTAATCTTGCTTCAAAGGATTTTTCGTCAGTCTCCCTTTCTGTTTTTGAAGAAAACATTTGAGAATGCCATGAGCACGCTGCATGCGTAACACCTATTGCTGTAAAAACAATGCAATCTTATCTGATTTATAAGTTGGGATATTGTTAATTTTAAGTTGTTTTTTCTCTTTTCCCTTTTTTCTGTGTTTTACCGTCTTTGCCTCCCCCACGCCCCTCATTGCCGAAGGACGAAGGAGGGGGAGGAGGGACCGGGCTCACCCAAAGAAAATCAGCAGAAGGAACTTAACTTAATCACAGAGTCTGCTTAAGAAAAGACAAAAACATAGGAGAGGGAGAGAACAGCTGCAAACAGTTTCAGAGAGGGGGTGATTGGTCTAACGGGGAAAAGGAGAAACAGCTTTCCCCCTCCTCCAGCTGCACCCCTCAAGGCTTTTGCTACCATCATTAACTCGCCGCTCTAGGAAGAGGAGCGGCACCAGGGAAAAAACACTCGCTGCAAAGAAGGGAAGGGGAACGCACACCCCCCAGGACCATGGCTGTCAGCAGTGCGGGGGACACAGAGCCCCCCCGTTGCTCGCCGCACCCGGAGCCGCTGGCGTGCACGCGCACGGGCACACCGCTCTGCACAGGCGCCGCGACCACCGCCACTGCTCCGCTGCCCGGCGCCGCCCCGTAGACACCCGCCACAGGCGGACAGACCCGGCGCCAGCACGGGTTCACTCGGCAGGGCGGCATAAGCACACAGCGCCGTGAACACAGCCACAAACGCGCAGCGCAGTCCCGCAGTACAGTTCAGATGAAAAGCTGGAAATGTCTTAAGGTGGAACTCAGTCATAGTGCTCGTAAAGTTCATCTCTGGTCCATCAGCAGTACTTTCACACTGCAGCCATCATCTCCGGTCGTCCTGGATATGCACTGCCGAGATGCTAGCACCGCGTTCATGTTGACGGGGCCGCTCGGTTGTCCCCGGCTCCGATCCGTGATTTCTTGTCCCGCTCCGTCTCCCTTCAACTCCGCTCGACTCCCTTTTTACACGATTTCTCTGTATGATGGTATCTAGTAGCATTCTAATGTCCTCATACTGTGCTCTAATGCCTTTTACTATTCCAGATAACAATCGCCAAGTTGTAAGGAGGGAAGCAGCAACTTTTTCTCCCTTAGAGGCAGCAGTAAAGAGCTTATCACTAAGTTCTTTCCAAGTAGAAATAGTAAAGGCAGTTACAGTGTTCGCTTCATATCCCTGGCCCTTACATGAAAGCAGCATCTGCCGCAAAGCCAGTTCGTCTAATTTTTCTTCCTTTTTTAAGCAGGATAGACTTCCATATAGATGCAACATTAGATCCCTTTTGTTCTCGGTGGCTCACCTGTCCAGGCGTCTTGTCTGGTTGGCCTGCCAGTTTCTCCACTTCTGTCATGTTACATTGAGCTCCATCTCCGCATCAACCTCCCACAACTTAACCTCATAACGTCTCCATTCTCTTTCATCAAAAACTGTATTAGGGTCCACAAAACAACTTTTAGCAACCCTCATTGTAAGCAATCTTGGTAATTCTTTTTTCAAAGCTATACCCTTAAGTCCCCGCTTTTCTAAAAAGCACTGGAGTAATAAAAGCACCGCTTGTCTTTCCATACCTATAAATCTTCAGCGCGCTGTTGCAGCCTTTTACAAGACGTCGGCGGTGTTGTCGGCCAGGACCCTTCTGTAAGGTCGCCTGGGGCGCGGAGTCCAGCTCTTTCGCCTCTTGTGCTGCTTCAGGACCGACCGGCTACTGCGTCAGACCGTGGCTTCGGGGGATGCAGATTTAACTTACCCCCTGTTCAGGTTTCAGGGACCGCAGATTCAACTTAGTCCCTTGGGGCATACAGATTTAACTTAGCCCCTGGGGGATGCAGATTTAACTTACCCCCTGTTCAGGTTTCGGGGACCGCAGATTCAACTTAGTCCCTCTTCGGGCGCCATTTGTCGTGACGAGGGAAGAATGAGACGCTCAATATGAGAATCAGCAAGCTTCGTTTATTGATCATTGCTAACAGCTTAATATATACTTTATAATTAGTTCATACATATTGCAAAAGCTAAGCTCATTATTGGTTCTACTTAAATGTTGATCTCACCTCTTACTCATTTCTTTGTTGACACAGGTGGTACTCAGTTGCTTTTTGTTTTGCTAATCACAATGTCCTGTTTACCAGCCAGCTAACAGGGTACAAGGGCACTGTAACCTCGCTATCTAAGATGTTCCCACGGCCTAGGCAAGCCATGTTCTATAGCCAATTCCCTACAGCCACTCTGGGGCCCTTCCTTCCTCTACATAGATGGGAAATGCTTTTAGGAATTCAGTGTCTTTAGCGCTAGCAGCCTCCTCCCTGAAGGCTCTCCAGATATCTGGTAGCTTAAGCTGCCATTCAGGGGAGTGCTGCATTAAGTCTATGTCCGGTTCAGGGTGGCGGCAGGCGGGGTAGGCCTCGGTGGTGTGAGGCCTATGGGCGCAGCCATCTTGCCGGAAGGAGGCCCTGACCTTCGCCTTGACCCTGTCCTTTGCCACCCTTCCGCCCCTTGAAGGTGATGTATCCGGGGAAGAGGCGGGGTTGGAGGAAGTGGGTGTGCTCGTGGGCATGCCGGGGGAGGGATCTCTGATGCAATCAGGTGGAGGCGGAGGCGGCCTGGAGGGTGGTGCTAAGGGAGCCCGCCTCCTCCTTTCCTGCTCTGATTTTTCCCGCGGTGTCCCTTCCCGCCTTTTCTCCGCGTGGTCCCTGAGTCCCTCCTCCTCGACGCCATTTTGAATTCGGCGCGATGGTTTCTTCCCCCTCCCGCCATCTTGTGTGTCTGTCTGCTCAGTGTCCGTCTCTGTCTACTCAGTGTCCCTCTCTGTCCGCTCAGTGTCTGTCTTGGGGAGGCTGATATTCTCTTTCATCATCTGGTGCTGTAGCACCATCAGAACTAACCTCCATGCGATGAGCGCCTCTTTAGCTATACGGTCCCCCTTATCGCTGTCCCGCCAGAGGCTGTAGCCTATGGTTTGCCACTGCTCTACGCTGGTGTCCTCGGCAAGCTGGTGACCCTTGCGGTCGAGCCATCTGGCGAGTGATTTTGCCAATTTTTTATCTAAGGGGTGCCTTACAAAGTCTTTTAGGCGCCTGTATACAAATTTTTGGGAGGTTGAGAGTGTGAGTCCCATGTTGATGTTAGTCGGGTCTCAACAACAGTCTCTTGATGGAAAGTCCTCCCTTTGGTGTTCTGCCGGGCTGTGGGTGTTAGGGTAGGGTGAGGAATGTCCTCAGCAGTTCACCTGTCTGGTGCGTCGACTCGTGCAGCTACCACTGAGCCCACAGCCGTCCGTTCTGCTGAGGAGGACCGGCGGGGACGATCGCCTCTGCTGGCGTCACCTGAACCCAGGTGAGGACACAGGAGTTCTCTCAATATGAGAGTCCTCAACTGTGCCCCACTTTGGGCGCCACTTGCTATGGTCCGGGGGGATGGGAAATGGGACCGAGCACTGCAATAACGGTTCTTGGCACAGTTGAGGGTTCGTGCAGCAATGCCACTTTATTCAGGGACAACAGGGGTTTAAATAAGGTAAGTCTGAGGGGAGGATTCTGAACTGGGGAGGAGTATGGAACTGACAACTCAGGGAAAAGTGTGATAGGGAGACAGGGAAAAGGCGGGTGGAACTTCGGAGTCTCCAGGAGAAAGGGCCAACGGGAGCTCTCTTTGCACTGCAGCAAACTGTAGCCAATCAGTGGCAGAGGAGCGGGAAAGCAGGGGAGGACAGGGTGACAAACAACTTTGGGCGGGAAAATCTGAAGGAGAAAGGGGAACAATATGGAGGTATAACAAACTTCATAAAAATTCAACAGTAAACTGGGGTACATAAAACTCCATGACAATACAGCAATAAACTGGGGTAAAACTGGGGAACAACTGTCAGTCTGGTGGATGAATTGTCCAGTGTATAAAAGTCCATCTAGTTCCCATAGATGCTTCTCCATGCCACATATCTTTCCCAATTGCTTTTTTCTTCCACCACACCCTGCTACATGCAAACATAACAAATGACAGCATCAGCAGATGTCTTTCCATTCCTCTTTCCCTTCCCATTCTCCGTTCCTCTTCCCTTCCCATTCCCACAGCCAACACACTATTTCACTTCTCACTTTAACAAAGCTCTTTTCTCCTTCAAGCCCCTCAAAGGCGCCAAGGCCACATAGGAGGCCACACACAAACAGTACTCCTCTTCCCACTTGACTACACCTTCTCCCTCACTCTTCTACAGGGAACACCAGGAATCTGCTCGCAGAGGCCTCTCCTTTCCCATCAGTAGCTCAGCACAAGGAGCTAAAGGAGCTCAAGCCTTAGGCCACAAGAGCTGACAGCGAGGAAACTTTGGGAGCAAACTAATGCTGCTAACATGGACCCAGCTGAATCCAGCACACAATCACAGAATCCAAGAGTCCTTCAGCTTGGAAAAGACCTCCAAGCTCACTGAGTCTTGTGCAGCCCCTCCCCGACCGCCTGCAGGGACTGGATGATGCTTTGCACAAGCACCAAAAGGAATGTTGTGAAAGCCATGGCCTGCAGGAGGACACAGAGAAGGGCTTGGTTGGGGCTGGGAAGGAGGGAGCTGGCGCTGGGGGAGCAGGGATGGAGCCTCGGGGATGTGGCGCAGCAAGGACAGGGGCCCAGGCAGCTGGCAGGCGGCAAGGCCTCACCCCCTGCCCCAGCAGCAGCACCGGGTCCTGCCCAAGGCGTTCCTGCCAGGGGCTGGGCCCTGCTGGTCGGGGCAGGACCCACTCCCTGGGGCGGCCTTGCTGCCCTGGCCCTCGTCCGACCCAGCCTCTCCCTGTGTGCGTGCTCCCCACAGCACAGGCTGCACTGGGCAGCATCCCCTGATGGGCCCTGCAGAGCTGCCCCACGGGGACACTTCCCTTTTATGTCACAGGTGCCACAGCCTGTCCCAACCAGCCCTGCCCATTGTCCCCACCCTGGCTCAGTGACTCACAGTGGCCCCTGGCAACCAAAGAACCAAAGCCCCACACCCCCAGAGTGCAACCCTACCCATGTGCAAGGGGCCCCCAAAGGGTTCCCTGCACAAAGCAGCCCCTCCAAACCCTTGTCAGATAGAAAACTGGGGGACGTGACCCTTGGATGCTTTTACTACAGAGATACAAGCTTTTCTTGAATAATGGAGGGGGTCACTTTTTAATTATTAATATTTACAGTTATCCATTTGGGGACAGGATGTCCTACAGGCTAATGTGGTGTCACATTTGGAGTGAAAAGTACTTTTCAAAGAAACCCAGGGTGCATGGGTGATGCAGAGGAAGCTGCCAAGTCACCCAATGTGAAGCTCAACACTGCTTTGCAACAGCACTGCCCTTTCACACACATCTTTGGCAAAGACAAAGATGTCAGGCTTTAGTTTCTAAATCAGTAACACTTGACAAGACCTCTTTAGGAACTGACAGCAAGAGAACTTAGGAGCAGCTTAGGGTTGGCAAGTGTAGGAGCCAAGAAGAGAAGGGCTGATGGGTATGTCATGAACACTGACAGCTGGATGGTCGTGGAGCCGACCAAGGACTGCCAGATACAAAAGACATCACCTGCTGGACATGGCCCAAACACCAGCCCCCTCCTCTCCCTTCTCAACCACTCAACCACAGCCTGCACACACCCACAGCTGCCAGGGCCAACTGGCTGTTTCTCTTCTCTTTTCTGCCTGGGGGTGAAGGAAGAAGGACAGAGAGGGCATTTGCCTTCGGGCCAGAGGGAAGGGGAAGGAGATCCCCCCAAATCCATCCCTGGCAGGATGGGGGCTGGAAGAGACATTGGGGGACCGCCAAGAATATTTTCGAGGGGAAGAAAGGATGGGGGCACCCACAGGGGGTTGGGGGGGGGAGGGACCCAGGAATCTCGTGGTGGGACACTGGGGAGTTCCCAGTAGTTTCTTGGGGGGGTGGACCCCCAGCAGTCCGGGGTGGAAAAATGGACAGAGGAATCCGCCGTAAAGGGTTGGTGACACCCAAAAGACTCTAGGAGGGGGTCGGGAGGGGCCCCGGAGTCCTGAAGAGTGTTTGGGGGTCCCCAGGAGGGAGTCTGGGGGTCTGAGGTGGTCCCAGGAGATTTTCAAGGGTTAAGGGGATGCACAGGAGATTTGGGGGAGGAGGGGTAAAGGTGGAGGGTCCCCAGGAGTCTTGGGGGGATCTGGGCGGTTCCCGAGAGTCTTGGGGGAGATTCGGAGGGGTCACCAGGAGCCCCCGGACCCCCTGAACTCACCCCACACCACCATGGCCTCGTTGGGGCCACACGTGAAAAACAGCGCGGCGGGGGGAGACCCTGGGGCCGGGATCGATCGGGACCAATCGGGTTCAATCCCGATCCTCCCCTCCCCCGCCATCACCGCCCCGCTCCCGGCAGCCCCCGCGGAAGTTTCGACGTTCTATTGGGTGACTCACCGGCACAAGGACAGGGGCCCAGCAGAATTTGGCAATGACGTCATTCCAGCAGAGCCGTTCTATTGGCTGCGACCCACGAGGGAGCCCCAAAACCTGTTCATGGCTTGGGGGGGAAGGACAGCCGGCACGGCCGGGAACGGGGGTGCAGAGGGTGTTCAAGTGCCCAGGAAAGGGGCAAAAAACTTTCCCCTCTCCCTCCCAGTGCCCCCTCAGCCCATCCCAGTGTCTCCCCTCTCCCCCAGTGCCCTCTCAGCCCATCCTGGTCTCTCCCCTGCTCTCCCAGTGCCCCCGTCCATCGAGGTCCCAGCCTGGCCCTGCCCCCTGCTCTGCTCCGGTCTGGATTTCTCCCCCGCAGGGGCAGCTGAGGTGGCTCCAGGGCGGGCGGGAGCTTTCGGGGCAGGGGGTGGCTCCTGACATGCTGCTGGAACCGCCCCTGTCTGGGCGGGCCCGTCAACCTGGGGCACCTCCTCACCCGAGCCTGGGGGACGGGTCGGCAACTGGGAGGGGCTTTGGGAAGGAATGGGGAGGCTGAGAAGGGCTTGGAGGTCGTGGGGGTAACTGGGAAGGGGGTTGGTGGAGTTTGGGGGTTTGGGAGGGAGGTTGGGGAGATTGGGGCAGCTGTGAGGGGTTTTGGGGAATCGTCGGGGATGTGGGAAGGAACTGGGAGAGAGTTTGGGGGCATACTCAAGGGGAAGGGGGCAACTAGGAGAGGGTTTGAAAGGTCCTGGGAGGGCTGGAGGTAACTGGGAGGGGTTTGGGGGCATCTTGTGGGTTTTTGTGGGTCTGGGAGGCAGTCTGGGGGCCTCGGAGGGTTTAAGGGGAAGTTGGGAGTGTCCTGTGGGACCGGGATGGGATTTGAGGGTTCCTGGAGGGGCTGGGAGGGCTTTATGCCTTTATACTGCGGGCATTGTCTAGTATTGATGGGGGTAATCCGTGAGTTGACTGTTTCATAATCATCCAAATTTTAACAAGACTTTTAAGGTGGTCAACCTCAGTTTGAAGCAGCTCATTTTTAGCAACAAATTTATCCGATTTTTCTCCTGTTTCCCTCTCAAAGGCTAACGATGACTTCAACACCACATTTTCTGATTTCAAAGCAGTAGACTCAACATCAGAAATCCATTCATGACTTCCCTGTCACCACTCCATCCGAATGTCTGTGCACTCACTGTGGCCTGAGAGAAACCTGCCTGTTTGCAGCGCACTGACTGGGCAACTTTTCTTTTTGCAGGTGGAAAAGGGCAGATAAAGAAAAAACAGATGGGTCCAGCAGAAGTGATGCTGCTTCTGTCAAAAGCAGAGCAGAGGCCGAAAGCACTTTAGGAAGTTGCTTACAGAAGCACTTGTGCATTCCAAGTTACAGCTCAGGAGTCTCAGTGACTTGTCCAACATGGGAGCTCCTTTTCCATTTCTCAACCCCCAGATTCCTCAGGAGTAGGAAACTGAAAACACTGACTCAGAAAAGCTCCATTCCTTCCTAATAATTGTGCTTTGTCCTTCCCATTTGACAGTGCTCTTGGAAATGTGCTGGTGTGATCTGGATCTGGGAGCAGCCCTGACCTCCCACAGCCCTGACCACACACACCTCATCCAACGGCAGGAAGAACCTGCCTGGCTCCTGCTGGGGTTCTCACCACCCACCGACAGCTTCTCCCTGCAGAGGGGTGGGCAACTACCCAGGCAGGATGAGACCTGACCCCAGCAGGCAGCAAAGTCCCTGCCCTGGCACAAAGAACCCCGGAGCACAGGGACCCAGCTCTGCAGGACAGCCCCGGGCATCCCTGGCTGCACCCCCACCTTCCCACCCCGCAGCCATCCCTGGGAGAAGGAGCCCACCTGCGCTGTCCCTCTGACGGTGCTGCAGGGAAGGCCTGCCCTGGAGAACATCCTCCTCCGGCGCAACAGAGACACTGGGAGAGTCCTGACAGATGTGCAAGGCTGTGGGATGTGGTAGCTTTAGGAGATTCCTCCAGGAACACAAGCGACATTGCCCTGCACCTGTAGACTCACATTGCAGAGGAGTGTGAAGTTGTGTCCCCAAGTTGTGTCTCAGCTGAACACCTCCCATCTTTCTGCTGCCTTTAACCTCCCTTTGCCTTTCTTCTCTTCTCTCGTGCCTACAGGCAGTGCCCTCGACCCTGCTGGGCTGTGCAGAGGAGCTGCTCCTGGGCAGAGCTGTCTCTCTGCAGTGCTGCCCGCTTGCCAGGATTTCCCTGTGTGCCAGGAGCCCGGCCCAGCTGAGCAGCACAGCAAGAGCCAAAGGCAGCCCTTTCTCTGCCCCTCTGGGTTCCCCACAGGTGTCCCTGGGGCTCCAGGGGAGCCTGCTGTGGAACAGACTGAAGGAAACAATGATGTTCCCTCTTCTCACCTCTTCAGTGACACTTCTTTCCAGCAGTGACATTTCTCCTCTTAGAAAATTACCAGGGTATGATGATCACCTTTTCTAGTTTCATCATTACACAGGACACCAGGAGGGTGACAGCAAAGGATCTGGTAACTCCCTGGCACAGCGGGGGTTTTCCTGGAGTCACACAGAGAAATGTGTCAGGGCTCTGAGAGGTGTCCAACCCTGAGCTGGACTGATGCACACACGGGGGTGTTCAGAGACACGAGTCCTTCCCTGGCACACACACAGGCAGTTCATTGCAGCAGGGGCAGTGTCTCCCTGGGCTCCTGCTACCACTCCCAGAGCCTGGAGCCACCTCAGCCCTGTAATGCTCCCACCCTGCCCACTCCTACACTTCAGATGAACATTGGGGTTTTCTAGTCACTGGAACTGCCCAGACCAGCCCCTCCCTGGTCCCCCCATCTCCCTGCCCCGCCCCAGCCCAGCAGAGCAGCACAGTCGTTTCTGGTCCTGCAGCAAGAAAGGGAGGCAATAGAGGACAGGGACAGTGACTGCATGTCTGGACTGCTCAGGAGATCATCAGCTCAGGCGGCAGCTCCTGCAGCCCCAGGGCCAGACCCGCTTCCCAGTGGCCCAGGCAGCTGCTGCCACGTGGGCACAAGCTCTGCTGCCCAGGAGGGTCCTGTAGTGAAGGACTTTGCAGATGGCCACGTAGTGGTCATAGGACATGATGGTGAGAAGGGCAAGCTCCGCTGTGATCAAGAAGAAAAGCAAAAAACACCTGTGCAGCTCATCCTGAGTAGGACATGCCCCTGGTGTTCCAGAGGGAATGGGCCATGGCTTTGGGGAGAGTGGTGCAGATGCAGTCCGGGTGTGTGAGGGAGAGGTGGAGCAGGAAGAAGTCCCTGGGGGGTGTGCAGGTGGTGGTGGCAGGCTACGGCGCTGAGGATGAGGCCGTTGCCCAGGAGGGCAGCCAGGGAGATGCCCAGGAAGAAGCAGAAGTGCAAGAGCTGCAGCCAGGAGGAGGAAGTGGGGGATGGAGCTGCTGTTGGACATGAGCTTCCTCCGGGCATCAGGAAATGTCCAGGGAGGAAAAGGCAGTGAAAACTTTGGGACAGGTTTCCTAGATCAAACCCATGAATTCCTCTGAGCATCTACCCTCATCCCAAGTATCTGCAGTCACACATATATAGATTCTGGACTGTAGAAGACAGGCTTAGCATGACTTTAAGATGATTTCTTCTCAATTTTTTGATTTATTTTTCTACTGCCAGGTCTGAGAGGGGCATCGTGGAACCAAAGGAACCCTGAGACATTTCAGAATCCCACATGTGTTGGGTCTGTCGGAACTGGAGTTCATTTTCTCACTGCAGGCGTCACAGTGCTGTGCTTTGCATTGGGAGCTACAAAGGGGTTAATCACACCAGTGCTTTGGCAACTGCTGAGCAGGGCTGGTGCAGCATCTGCATTGTCGGCTTTGTCCCCTGAATCGGGGGCAAGATCATGGGAGGCGATACAGACAGGTCAGTTGAGCCAAATGGACCAAAGGGACATTGCAGAATATATGGCGTCAGCTCAGCTACAAGAGCTCAGGAAAGGAACAGGAAAGGGGGAAAATCCATTTTTTTACAATACATGCCTTCTGAGCGGCTTCTCTGTGTGGTGAAGCCCTGCTTCCCATGAAGTGGCCAGGTATCGCTGCTGACAGGAAGTAGAGAGAAAATCTTTTTATTTTCCTCTTCACTTATGCATGCGCCAACTTTGGCTTTTGCTTTAGTAAAGTGCCTGATCTCAAGGTAAAAATAATTTTCCATCTTATTCTGTCTCTTCTGTCTGGCTGGGAAGGGCAGCAATAGAGCAGTTTGGTTGGCACCTGGCATCCAGGTAAGGTCAACCCACTGCAACATTGCAGGGTCTCATGGAACCAAAGGACTGCTGGGAGACTGGGGGAACTCACGGAATCAAGTGACCGTCTTGGCACTGCCCTGCATCATAGAAGCAAATGTTCCCTGGGAAACTACAGAAACCAGGGACTTAAGGGACATCATTGGGATGTGCGGGACCTCATGGAATTAAACAAACCGTGGGATATCTTTGGAACTTCATGGAATCAAAGGGATAAAACAAAAGAATTAAACCCCATGACCAGAAACCATTGGATCCAACATTTCTTTAATATGCCAGCTGGGGATTCATGGGGGTACTCTGCCATGCATGAATCAAAGAATCAGTATAAATTTCGGAGTATAAATACAGTGATACTTGAAAGACCCTTCCCTTCACAAGCAGTCCAAAATTCTCTTCTGATTTTAGGGTCAAATAGCCTCTTGGATTTTATTCGTGGAGCAAGACTGCCATCTAGCGTCCATTTCTTCTGGGAGGGGTAGTCATTTTCACAGAGTGGTCTTCTCCCTTAGCAGGCCTTGTAGCATCTCTGATTGATCTATCCGACCCCTAACCCCTAAACTAAATGCTTTAGGACTAGCTAAGACGTGTCTTAGAACTTCCCATTTGCTTAAACAATGTATAATTGACTTTCTTCTTAACAGAACAATCTCTTATTAAACAAGTTTTCTGAGGCCTGTCAGCTAATTTCTTGAAGATGGGCATATGATACACTCTCTATTAGTTTCCATGTATCATCTACATTCTCTCTCCTACAACTAATTGTAGTCTTAAAAGAAAAGAAAAGACTGCTCCCATGCCAAGAAAGCAAACCCCTTTGTTGATTAGGATTTTTATCTAAGAAAAACTTGTGATTTACGAAGCCATTAAGGATGGAGATCCTCTCTCATTTCAGTGCCATTGTGACAATATGGGGCCTCATGTAACACATGGAACACAGAACACTGCACATTCCCAAGCAATCAAGGGGCCATTGTAACACTCCAGGGCCTCATGGAATACGGAGGCCCCACAGAGAGACCTCAAATCAGAGGTTTGGGCAATCCTCAACGAGAGGAAGTTCAACAAGGGGAAGTGCCAGATTCTGTCCCTGTGATGGGGCAACCCCGAATGTCCGGACAGACTGGGAATGATATTCTGCATAGCAGCGCTGGAAAATGGCCTCTGGGGTCCTGGTGGATGGCCAGTTGGCCAAGAGTCAGTGGTGCTCTGGCGGGGGCTCACTGCTCAGTCACAGGAGGGTTTTCAGACACACGAATCCTTCGCTTGCACACAGACACAGACAGTTCATGGCAGCAGGGGCAGTATCTCCTGGGGTTCCTGCTACCACGCCAGGAGCCTGGATGCACCTAAGCCCTTGTGGGGTGCCACCTGCTCTGCCACTATCTGAGATGCCCCACCGCCTGAGAGATGGAAACGCGGAGCTCTGTCCAAGAGAAGCACATCCCAGAGCTGCACGCAAGGGCTTTGCCAGGATTTAGAACCGTAAATGCAATGTGACACCGAGACACTCTTTGTCCCACATAACTTCAAGGTCTCCCCAGGAGGCTGATGGCAATTGTTCCTGCTCAGGGTCATCTCCCCACACCAACAGCAGGTGTGTGCTCAAGACTTGTCTGTGCAATGCAAACAGATACACCCTGTCTAGTTCTTCTGGTCTCTCCAAGGAAGGCAAAAGAATCTCTGTGTGCCGGGTGAGAAGCCAGTGCTGGAAGTTGTGGTTCTATTGTGAGTGCCAAGAGCGGATGACAGGTCTGTGATGAATGCCCTGAGAAGACCTGGGCTTTCCAGTGCACATGGCAATAGATCACACCCTGCTTTGGTGGTCAGTTATGTCCTACGGAGGTGACAGAGATGGGAAAGAGAAAGAAATTTTTGAATGTGCCTCTGAGTGCTTCTCAACCTACTGCAAATGTGGAGATTGCAGTACATCAAGTTCAGGTGTGAGAGGCTGTTCCCTGGTCCTCTGAGCAAGAAGAGCTGGACGAGGGACACAGTAGAACTCACTTACTGAGACTGCGTCTCTATGAATCCCAAAGCAAGTGCGAGGGGTTATGCCACGTCCGAGTTTTCTCAGGGGAAGGTGTTTCTCCCATGCACTGCCTCCCCGTGGCACTGGTGCCACAGCCCCCGACAAAACCACAAGTGGTCTTTGTCCCAAGCAAAAGTGCTACTGCTGCTAGCAGGGATGTTCCACGGGAAAGGCCAGGAGAGGTTGAGCCCAGAGGGCACTGAGCCCGGAGGGATGTTCTGCCTCTCGTGCCCCTCTACCATTCTCGCAAGCGCTTGCCCTGGAGGACAATTCAGGAGTCTCCACGTGCCAAAAGAGAGATGTGAGGGAAGAGACGATGGCGGTGTAAGAAGAACATGGCCTGTCAATCTGAAGATCCTCGATAGCAAACACCACCCCTGTCACCCAGCCCGGCCCCACCGGTTCTACGGTGCAGAGCACGTACCGCGGTCGCGCTACCGCCGCTATCGCCTGGCCTCCGCCTCCAACCAGCACCCGAGAAGAGCCCGAGAGGCGCCGGCACCTGTCCCAACGCCGGGGCGGATTTGTCGGAGGAGGACAGGGGAGGAGGGAGAGGAAGGCAGAGGAGGTGGAGAGGAGGCGGCCAGCCAGGAGGAGAGAGTCATGGCTGGCGGGGGCAGTGGGACGCCGGGAAGGGGATCAGCGGCTGCGGCGTTGTCGGGGAGCGGGGCTGGTGGGGCTGGCCGTGGTTTTGATCTGTGCGCAGGGCTGGCGGCCGGAGACCTTTGGGGCCGGGCAGCCCCCTGGGGTGGACGTGCATATTCCTCGAGGTTGCCCTCTTGTATGGTAGGTTCTTCACAAAGCTCTTCTCCCGAACTATTTTCCCAGCCCTCCCTCCCTCTGGTCCATAAAGTATTCCCTGGCAACACTCATCGCTTTTTTCTTTGTCGAGTCGTTATTCTTTCCTTGCTTTACTCTCTGTCCTTCAGTGAATTCGTCCAGTCCGTCCTTCTCCTTTCCTACTTTTCTTCCTCTCTTCGCTTGGCTTAATCCCGCAGCTTTCCATTCTTCAGTGACTTCACCAATCCACTTCTCTTTTCCGTTCACCTCTCTCCAGCAAATATTAATGGACATTTCAACTACTACACACCTTTATATCCTCTTAAAATTCTTCTCCGTATTGGCTTGACTGCTGCTGTGCCCTTTGTTTTGGGAAAAAACATCCTGTGCAAAAACACTTCCGACGGCTTTTCTTCATCTCCCTGCCAGTGTCTGCAGGTAGAGTCCAGGTGCAGCAGGACCCATTGGTAGAGACCAGCGAGAGCAGTGAAATCACCAAGTGCTCACACGCCAAAATACGAAACGGTGAATTTATCCATTCCTACCGGCAGCTCCCGGGTCACAGCCCCGAGTTCCTCCGTGCTAAATGGTCCAGAGACCTGCTGAATGGTCCAGAGAGCTGCGGGCGCCAACGGGGCGGCTGTGGGTGACGGGTGATGGTCTTTCCACGGTCCTCTGGCTCTCCGGGCACCGTCAATGGAGACGAGTTGGGTATTAACTTTTCTTCTAAAACAGGGTTTTCAGCCATTCAAAGAGAACAGTCTTGAGTACCTGGGTGCTAAGTGACGTAAAAAGCACAGCACAGCGCAATTGGCACCAGTGCTAGAACACTGAATTTACCCCTGGCCTATCAAATCCTCATCTCACTAAACGTAATAATGGGTCAGATTCTGCTTCCAGGCTGCCACTGGCACGACCTCCAGTTTTCTCCAGGCTGCCCAAATAGTTAGAGCTCCCTGTTTTCAGGACAAGCATACATATTTCAGGTGTTCCCTAGTCTTCTGAGCAGGAGAAGTGACACAACTGGGATCTCATCACGGAGACTGTATCTCCATTGGTCCAAAGCGGGTGGGAGATGCCATGCCGTGATTTCTCATGGGCAGGTGCTTCACCCATGCACTGCTTCACCGTAGAACTGGTGCCACAGCCGAAGTCTAAAACTAAGGTGCTATTTGTCTCCAGCAGAAATGCTCCTGCTGACAGCTCCGCTCCCCACAGACGTCGATCGGTCTCCCGGTGTATCGCAGCCCCCGTAAGCCATGGCCCACTGCAAACAGAGAGATTTGAATACGTTGCCAGCCGGGGAAAACTGGAAGTCGTGCCATAGGCAGCCTGCAGGTTGAAAGGGATGCATTAATAAATTTAGTGAGATGAGAGTTTGATAGACCTGGAGCAGCTTTGGAATGATCTCCTGATTTTCTTTAGAAAAGGAGAAATGTGTGACTGCAGAGAGAGCCGAGATATCTTTTGGTGGCAGCATGTGGAGGAGAGGTCAGACGGAGAGGGATAGCGAAGTTGAAGTGGAGAGCAGAGAGACAGAAGGAGGCCTGAGCTTTCTCTTCTTTCCCTCTTTATTTCTTTAGAGAAGTAAGATCGCCTGGAGTGAACACATGAAGGACAGCAAGTACATGATCTGCAGCGATGTTTCTCTATTCAGTTGCATTCCCCCACCGGCCTGAAAAGGCAGTTGACTATTTCCTGGGAGGAAAAAGAAGGCATTTATGAAAAGCTGGGATATAGAGAGGAGGTGTACCAGGCAGAAAGTGACGACGAGGTAGCCAAAATTCATGCTGAGACGAACCTGCCTGTTTGCCGAGAGTGTCAGAAATCTCCACCCTGTGCCGAGAGAAGAGAGTTGCCAGAAACGAATCTCTTAGAGGGGAAGCAAAGGAAGCAGGAGGGCCGAGAAATGAACTGTACTTTCAGTACCTCAAATGCTCTCTTTGGGTTTCTCCCTCCCCAAGCAACAACCCGTCTGGTTCCTCCAGCCGATGGCATTCTAAATATTGCCTGGCTCTGGGGTCTCACTCATGGGCAGAGATTGTTCCCGGTCAGCTCGCAGTGCAGTCCTCCACTCCCCAGTTGCAATCACCTGCTCTGCTGCACACCCACTGATGTGCTTTTGGGAGCTCCGGGTTTCTAGCCTTCTGCACCTTTCACATCTTCCCGTGCTGTCCTCAGCTCTCTGGGTTGCTTGAAGCTTCCTCGAGGAACACGTGTCTCCTCCGCTTCTGTGGCTTTTCCCCTGTCCTTCTTCATCTGCCTGGGAAGAATGCCTTTCTCCCAGCTCCCCGGGAAAGGGAGATGAGCCCTGCTGGGCAGCAGCCAAGCGAAGAGAGGAAGAAAAGTAGGAAAGGAGAAGGACGGACTGGACGAATTCACTGAAGGACAGAGAGTAAAGCAAGGAAAGAATAACGACTCGACAAAGAAAAAAGCGATGAGTGTTGCCAGGGAATACTTTATGGACCAGCGGGAGGGAGGACTGGGAAGATAGTTCGGGAGAAGAGCTTTGTGAAGAACATACCAGACAAGAGGGCAGCCTCGAGGAATATGCACTTCCACCCCAGGGGCTGCCCCGGCCCCTACGGTCTCCGACGGCCAGCCCTGCGCACAGATCAAAACCGCGAACAGCGCCACCAGCCCCGCTCTCCGACAGCGCCGCAGCCGCCGATCCACTTCCCGGCGCCCCGCTGCCCCCGCCAGCCCCGACTCCCTGCTCCTGGTGGCCGCCTCATCTCCACCTCCTCTGCCTTCCTCTCCCTCCTCCCCTCTCCTCCTCCAACAAATCCGACGGGGGCTGGGACAGGTGCCGGCGCCTCTCGGGCTCTCCACGGGTGCTTGTTGGAGGCGGAGGCCAGGCGACAGTGGCGGCAGCGCGGCGGCGGTCCGTGCTCTGCACCGTAGAACCGGTGAGGCCGGGCTGGGTGGCAGGGGTGGTGTTTGGTATCGAGGATCTTCAGACTGACAGGCCATGTTCTTCTTACACCGCCATCGTCTCTTCCCTCACATCTCTCTATTGGCACGTGGAGACTCCTGAATTGTCCTCCAGGGCAAGCGCTTGCGAGAATGGTAGAGGGGCACGAGAGGCAGAACAACCCTCCGGGCTCAGTGCCCTCCGGGCTCAACCTCTCCTGGTCTTTCCCGTGGAGCATCCCTGCTAGCAGCAGTAGCACTTTTGCTAGGGACAAAGACCACTTGTGGTTTTGTCGGGGGCTGTGGCACCAGTGCCTCGGGGAGGCAGTGCATGGGAGAAACACCTTCCCCTGAGAAAACTCGGACGTGGCATAACCCCTCGCACTTGCTTTGGGATTCATGGAGATGCAGTCTCAGTAAGCGAGTTCTACTGTGTCCCTCGTCCAGCTCTTCTTGCTCAGAGGAGCAGGGAACAGCCTCTCACACCTGAACTGGATGTACTGGAATCTGCACATTTGCAGTAGGTTGAGGGGCACTCAGAGGCACATTCAAAAATTTCATTCTCTTTCCCATCTCTGTCACCTCCATAGGACGTAAATGACCACCAAAGCAGGGTGTGATCTATTGCCATGTGCAGTGGAAAACCCAGGTCATCTCCTCAGGGCATTCATCACAGACCTACCATCCGCTCTTGGCACTCACAATAGAACCACAACTTCCAGCACTGGCTTCTCACCCGGCACACAGAGATTCTTTTGCCTTCCTTGGAGAGACCAGAAGAACTAGACAAGGTGTATCTGTTTGCATTGCACAGACAAGTCTTGAGCACACACCTGCTGTTGGTGTGGGGAGATGACCCTGAGCAAGAACAATTGGGGAGACCTTGAAGTTATGTGGGACAAAGAGTGTCTCGGTGTCACATTGCATTTACGGTTCTAAATCCTGGCAAAGCCCTTGCGTGCAGCTCTGGGATGTGCTTCTCTTGGACAGAGCTCCGCGTTTCCATCTCTCAGGAGGTGGGGTATCTCAGATAGTGGCAGAGCAGGTGGCACCCCACAAGGGCTTAGGTGCATCCAGGCTCCTGGCGTGGTAGCAGGAACCCCAGGAGACACTGCCCCTGCTGCCATGAACTGTCTGTGTCTGTGTGCAAGCAAAGGACTCGTGTGTCTGAAAACCCTCCTGTGACCGAGCAGTGAGCCCCCGCCAGGGCACCACTGACTCTTGGCCAACTGGCCATCTACCAGGACCCCAGAGACCATTTTCCAGCGCTACTATGCAGAATATCATTCCCAGTCTGTCCGGACATTCGGGGTTGCCCCATCACAGGGACAGAATCTGGCACTTCCCCTTGTTGAACTTCCTCTCGTTGAGGATTGCCCAAAGCTCTGATTTGAGGTCTCTCTGCGGGGCCTCCGTCTTCCAGGAGGCCCTGGAGTGTTACAATGGCCCCTTGATTGCTTGGGAATGTGCAGTGTTCTGTGTTCCATGTGTTACAGGAGGCCCCATATTGTCACAATGGCACTGAAATGAGAGAGGATCTCCATCCTTAATGGCTTCGTAAATCAGAAGTTTTTCTTAGATAAAAATCCTAATCAACAAAGGGGTTTGCTTTCTTGGCATGGGAGCAGTCTTTTCTTTTCTTTTAAGACTACAATTAGTTGTAGGAGAGAGAATGTAGATGATACATGGAAACTAATAGAGAGTGTATCATATGCCCATCTTCAAGAAATTAGCTTACAGGCCTCAGAAAACTTGTTTAATAAGAGATTGTTCTGTTAAGAAGAAAGTCAATTATACATTGTTTAAGCAAATGGGAAGTTCTAAGACACGTCTTAGCTGGTCCTAAAGCATTTGGGTTAGGGGTCGGATAGATCAATCAGAGATGCTACGAGGCCTGCTAAGGGAGAAGACCACTCTGTGAAAATGACTGCCCCTCCCAGAAGAAATGGACGCTAGATGGCAGTCTTGCTCCACGAATAAAATCCAAGAGGCTATTTGACCCTAAAATCAGAAGAGAATTTTGGACTGCTTGTGAAGGGGAGGGTCTTTCAAGTATCACTGTATTTATACTCCGAAATTTATACTGATTCTTTGATTCATGCATGGCAGAGTACCCCCATGAATCCCCAGCTGGCATATTAAAGAAATGTTGGATCCAATGGTTTCTGGTCATGGGGTTTAATTCTTTTGTTTTATCCCTTTGATTCCATGAAGTTCCAAAGATATCCCACGGTTTGTTTAATTCCATGAGGTCCCGCACATCCCAATGATGTCCCTTAAGTCCCTGGTTTCTGTAGTTTCCCAGGGAACATTTGCTTCTATGATGCAGGGCAGTGCCAAGACGGTCACTTGATTCCGTGAGTTCCCCCAGTCTCCCAGCAGTCCTTTGGTTCCATGACACCCTGCAATGTTGCAGTGGGTTGACCTTACCTGGATGCCAGGTGCCAACCAAAATGCTCTATTGCTGCCCTTCCCAGCCAGACAGAAGAGACAGAATAAGATGGAAAATTATTTTTACCTTGAGATCAGGCACTTTACTAAAGCAAAAGCCAAAGTTGGCGCATGCATAAGTGAAGAGGAAAATAAAAAGATTTTCTCTCTACTTCCTGTCAGCAGCGATACCTGGCCACTTCATGGGAAGCAGGGCTTCACCACACAGAGAAGCCGCTCAGAAGGCATGTATTGTAAAAAAATGGATTTTCCCCCTTTCCTGTTCCTTTCCTGAGCTCTTGTAGCTGAGCTGACGCCATATATTCTGCAATGTCCCTTTGGTCCATTTGGCTCAACTGACCTGTCTGTATCGCCTCCCATGATCTTGCCCCCGATTCAGGGGACAAAGCCGACAATGCAGATGCTGCACCAGCCCTGCTCAGCAGTTGCCAAAGCACTGGTGTGATTAACCCCTTTGTAGCTCCCAATGCAAAGCACAGCACTGTGACGCCTGCAGTGAGAAAATGAACTCCAGCTCAGACAGACCAAACACGTGTGGGATTCTGTAATGTCTCAGGGTTCCTTTGGTTCCACGATGCCCTTCTCAGACCTGGCAGTAGAAAAATAAATCAAGAGGGAATGGAGCTTTTCTGAGTCAGTGTTTTCAGTTTCCTACTCCTGAGGAATCTGGGGGTTGAGAAATGGAAAAGGAGCTCTGTTACGACCCGCCCCAGGAAAAGAGGGGGGAGGGGGTAACCCAGGTTTTATCAAAAATTCCTTTGGGGTGGATTAAAGCGAAACGACACTAAATAATCGGTGTATGAAAACATATATTGATAAGATTTATTTTAACAATTTTGAATCAATAGGTAAGTTAACATTTTTGGGTGCTGTCATAACCTTTCTGGGGAGGAGAAAAATGCATAGGGGAGAGAAAGGCAGGATAAGAGCAAGGGAGAGTAAGGGAAAGAAAAGCTGAGAGTGGACAGATGTCCATAGTCACCGCCCACGGGGTCCAGCGATGAAACTTGGTAGTTGCAGCTTCCATGTCTGTCAGTTGAAGTGGTGGCCTTGATCTGCTGGGGGTGAAGGAGGGAAGCCCCCACACTCCAAGAAGTTATGAATTATCATATCCATGATCAGTGTCACCGGCCATGCCTCCTGCCTCCAACCTCTCCCTGGGCCCTGCAAGAGCTGCTGTGTCTGCCCTGGTTCCCTCCCTTTCCCCGACTGGTGGGGGGGATGGGCTCTCATGGGCCATCAGAGGTACAGTGTAACAGTCAAAAGCATGCACGCTCGGCTCTTCCCGCCTTTTCAGGACTTCACACCTTCAGCACTGGAGGGAGGGAGGGGCCCGACTGCTCATCAGAGGTATCATGCAAGTCAAAAACCTGCAAAAGTCTCCTAGAATGCATAAATCATTAACTATTTCAGTCTCTGACACCACCCCGTGATTTATGCATGCAATAATTTCTCTTCTTTTGTCGTTCACTGTGAATCTTCTTTGTGGGCAGTGCTTTTCGTATAGTGGATAGGAAGACAGAAGAGGATCTCAATGGCTACAATCAAATTTCTTAACATTAATGAGGTTACAAACATACACACAAATATTTGAAATTATACATCAAAAAACACTGAGTTACTTGGGAGCTGGTAAAAGGTTTTCTTATGTTTTCTTTTAGGCCTAAATTTAGTTCCGTTTGTTAAATTTAAGCAAATAGGAAATTCAATGCCTTTCAAGGTAGGAGGTTAATGTATATAATGCATATTTATGTGACTCTAAATATGCATAAATACTTGTACTAACTCCCAGGTTATATTTGGTTGAGTTTCTCAATCGAGAGAGATATTTAAAAAGACAAAATGAACTTGACAAAAATCAAACTAACAGTACATCTTATATAATTCTACCAGTAAGTTGCTCATATAAAAGGAAAAACCACACAAGTTAACAATTATTAACAACTTGTTAGTACAAGCAATTTTGGGAGTAGGGGAACACAAACACAATATTTGTGATGGGTTTTTACATATTGCAAAATTATTAAGATCATAACTTTTTTAAGGTAAAACACATACAAACAACAAATGTGGCAAAACAACAACAGCATAACTCTTCAGTCTTGTTGTTACTTCATGTTCTCATGTTTCATGCAGTTTGATTTCATCTGCTGGCAGGTTCCGGCAGAAAAAAAAAGAAAATCTGGCCCACTAATAAATCTGACCCATTAATAAAAAGAAGGAACTATCTATTTATCCAACTCCTTTTCTTATCTGGCATAATGTTACTAGGGTAGTAATAATAGAGAAGTTTGGAACATGTTTTCTCCAAAAAACAAATAAACTCAGAGCATGCTGGAGTTCTTTTTTACTTCTCAGCATCTTTATTTGCTCTGGGGTGGCCAAGGTGTCAGGGGGAAAACACACTGTTACTTTTCCTGTGGGAATCTGAAGTCTCAGACTTTCTAAGTGGGTGATAGTTCTTGTCTGAGTCTGGTCCCCTGTGGTGACATCAACAATCTGGGTAATCAGTTCAGCTTTGTTACGTACAGCAGCTGTTTGTGAGTCAGTGTCAGCATCGAGGTAACTCACTGGCAGCTGCCACTGCCCATTAGGTTTATGGACAGACCATACTGTCCATGGTGAGTGTATAGGGACAACTACTCCTTGCTCCTGCAATTCTGCAATTTCTGGAGCAATTCCTTCACGTGCCCCTAAAGGAAGTGGGTAGGGTTTTACGTTTGTTATTTTGGAAGGAGGCAGACTTGGAGCGGTTTGTAACAGACGGACAGAGAGGGATGGGAGACCAAACACCCATTCTCTCCCTCTGGCATCTGTCCAGGCTCGATCCTTTAATAAATCTAACCCCAGGATGTTAGCTGGTAGTGGCCCCACAATCATGGTAGTTTCTGTGGCTGTCTCATCTCCAGGTAACCAGCATTTCACTCGAGCAGTGTATTGGGGTTGGGATTTGCCAAAGGCATCAGTTACCCATATCTTTTTTTTGTCTGGTTTAATGCCACACTGGGTAGCAGCTTCAGTTTGGAGTGCTGAGACCTGTGCACCCGTGTCTACCACGAATGTAACTAAAGATTTAAAAGGGCCAAGAGGAAAAGTGATTACCAAATCTCCCTGGTTGTTTTCTGTAAGCTTTCTCTCATAAACCCACTGGCTATTTTTTGGCTTATTTACTTGAGGGTAGTAAGTCCAGTTCCTTGACTCAGAACTGGTCAAACTGGTTTGTCCGGTTTCTGGAGAGGCTGAGGGGATCACAGTGTTGGACTCCTTAGAGGGGCTGCCCTTAGGGGGTGCCTTGTGCTCTTTGATCTTATCCCAGTGCTTTATCAAGTATTCTAAATTAGCAGTGGGTAATTCATCCATCACTTCTCGAGGAATTCCTTTTGCAACACCTTCTCTCCACAGACTGTATCTCTTTCTCCCCCTAGATGACACATTTTGTTGACAAATACCTGGCCAGGCAGGTTTTTGGACTTTCCCTGCCCTCCTGCAGTGTATTCTCTGGCCATTGGTACCAGAGAGCCCCAGCTGCTGACCAGTAGCTATTAATTCTTGGGCTATTTCCAACCAGGTTATTCCTGATGGAGCACCCCTTCCTCTAGGTCTGGGGGTTGCCTTTGTGCGCTCCTGTAGTTGTTTAGCATAAACTTTTAGTGCATCAGGCAGGCCTCGAATTAAAACTGGAAATCTCTGTGGATCTGCCTCGAGTTCCATTGGGGAATTTCGTTGTGGGTCTAATAATTTTGTATGCATTAACTGGAGACATGCGGTTTTTTGTACACTTTTTACAATGTGGCCAATTGTGGGTGTTTTAATCATGTAAAGATCTCCCCTTTCTATAGGGTCTAACCCACCTGCCCAGTAGGCAGCTCTCTGGGTCAGGGACCACGGGGCTCGGTTATCATTTGTGGTCAGGAAGACCCCTGGGCCCCAAAATCCTCTGGCCTCATCTTCACTTAATAAAATTCGGTCTCCCCCAGTAAGGGACACCCTCCACACATATTCAGTCTCTGATTCACTGGCCTTACGGCTGTATTTCTCCTGAATTCTGGCCAGTGTTTCCCCCGTGTACGGGGTAGTTCGTGTGGTAGTTTGCTTATTTGCCCCCTGGCCAGTGGTTTCAGTTTTAATGAGGGGACGCATATGTATTACCCCGTCCTCCGGGTAAATTTGCTTCAACTCTTCTAATTCCCCAGAGGGGTACAGGGATTTGTTAACATCTACCGGTTTAGGGTATTTTGAATGAATGTCTCGCAATTCACAATTTTTCATTTCCAGTATCTTTTTAAGTCTTTCATTTTGTTCCTCCTCATCTTGCAGGGCTGACCGAAGCAATGAGTTAATCTCTCTCTCTTTCTCCAGTGCCTGACGTTCAGCAGCTAACTGCAGGCGTTCTTTTCCTAATTGCTCCTGTAATGCCTTCATTGACTCTTGAAGAGATCTTATCACCTCACCAGTAGATTTTTGAATAGCCTCTTTTTCTAGTTGGTCCTGCAAAGATCTCATTGACTCTTGGAATGATTCTATCACTTCACTTACAGATTTTTGAATAGCTGATTTTTGCTTTTGCACTGATCTAAGGAACAAGCCTAAGACAGCACCCACAAAAAACAGTTCTAAACCAAGGGTAACTATCAGGAGGGAATAATCCCCATATAACTCAACCTGGGGTGTCATCCCCTTTGCTTCAATCATTAACCCAGCTTGGGTTAATGTCTTTCTCCCCCTTAACCCTCTGAGGGCTGGTTTGACTCTCTCCTGGAAAACCTTTCAACAGGTCCAGGTACCAGAGAACCTTTCAACAGGTCCAGGCTACACCAGGAATCCTTTCAACAGGTCTGATGTGCCCGGGTCACACCGAGAGGAGAAAAATTCTCACTATAATTTTACAACGAAGGGATAGTCACCATTTGACTCACCCTCGGTATCAGTTTTAGAATACACCGATTACTCCACCACATCCAAAGTATCCTGCCGACTACGCCAGAAAATGTTACGACCCGCCCCAGGAAAAGAGGGGGGAGGGGGTAACCCAGGTTTTATCAAAAATTCCTTTGGGGTGGATTAAAGCGAAACGACACTAAATAATCGGTGTATGAAAACATATATTGATAAGATTTATTTTAACAATTTTGAATCAATAGGTAAGTTAACATTTTTGGGTGCTGTCATAACCTTTCTGGGGAGGAGAAAAATGCATAGGGGAGAGAAAGGCAGGATAAGAGCAAGGGAGAGTAAGGGAAAGAAAAGCTGAGAGTGGACAGATGTCCATAGTCACCGCCCACGGGGTCCAGCGATGAAACTTGGTAGTTGCAGCTTCCATGTCTGTCAGTTGAAGTGGTGGCCTTGATCTGCTGGGGGTGAAGGAGGGAAGCCCCCACACTCCAAGAAGTTATGAATTATCATATCCATGATCAGTGTCACCGGCCATGCCTCCTGCCTCCAACCTCTCCCTGGGCCCTGCAAGAGCTGCTGTGTCTGCCCTGGTTCCCTCCCTTTCCCCGACTGGTGGGGGGGATGGGCTCTCATGGGCCATCAGAGGTACAGTGTAACAGTCAAAAGCATGCACGCTCGGCTCTTCCCGCCTTTTCAGGACTTCACACCTTCAGCACTGGAGGGAGGGAGGGGCCCGACTGCTCATCAGAGGTATCATGCAAGTCAAAAGCCTGCAAAAGTCTCCTAGAATGCATAAATCATTAACTATTTCAGTCTCTGACAAGCTCCCATGTTGGACAAGTCACTGAGACTCTTGAGCTGTAACTTGGAATGCACAAGTGCTTCTGTAAGCAACTTCCTAAAGTGCTTTCGGCCTCTGCTCTGCTTTTGACAGAAGCAGCATCACTTCTGCTGGACCCATCTGTTTTTTCTTTATCTGCCCTTTTCCACCTGCAAAAAGAAAAGTTGCCCAGTCAGTGCGCTGCAAACAGACAGGTTTCTCTCAGGCCACAGTGAGTGCACAGACATTCGGATGGAGTGGTGACAGAGAAGTCATGAATGGATTTCTGATGTTGAGTCTACTGTTTTGAAATCAGAAAATGTGGTGTTGAAGTCATCGTTAGCCTTTGAGAGGGAAACAGGAGAAAAATCGGATAAATTTGTTGCTAAAAATGAGCTGCTTCAAACTGAGGTTGACCACCTTAAAAGTCTTGTTAAAATTTGGATGATTATGAAACAGTCAACTCACAGATTACCCCCATCAATACTAGACAATGCCCGCAGTATAAAGGCATAAAGCCCTCCCAGCCCCTCCAGGAACCCTCAAATCCCATCCCGGTCCCACAGGACACTCCCAACTTCCCCTTAAACCCTCCGAGGCCCCCAGACTGCCTCCCAGACCCACAAAAACCCACAAGATGCCCCCAAACCCCTCCCAGTTACCTCCAGCCCTCCCAGGACCTTTCAAACCCTCTCCTAGTTGCCCCCTTCCCCTTGAGTATGCCCCCAAACTCTCTCCCAGTTCCTTCCCACATCCCCGACGATTCCCCAAAACCCCTCACAGCTGCCCCAATCTCCCCAACCTCCCTCCCAAACCCCCAAACTCCCCCAAACACCTTCCCAGTTACCCCCACGACCTCCAAACCCTTCTCAGCCTCCCCATTCCTTCCCAAAGCCCCTCCCAGTTGCCGGCCCGTCCCCCAGGCTCGGGTGAGGAGGTGTCCCAGGCTGATGGGCCCGCCCAGACAGGGGTGGTTCCAGCAGCATGTCAGGAGCCACCCCCTGCCCCGAAAGCTCCCGCCCGCCCTGGAGCCACCTCAGCTGCCCCTGCAGGGGAGAAATCCAGTCCGGAGCAGAGCAGGGGGCAGGGTCGGGCTGGGACCTCAATGGACGGGGGCACTGGGAGAGCAGGGGAGAGACCGGGATGGGTTGAGGGGGCACTGGGAGAGAGGGGAGACACTGGGATGGGCTGAGGGGGCACTGGGAGGGAGAGGGGAAAGTTTTTTGCCCCGTTCCTGGGCACTTGAACACCCTCTGCACCCCCGTTCCTGGTCATGCCAGTTGTCCTTCCCCCCCAAGCCATGAACAGGTTTTGGGGCTCCCTCGTTGGTCGCGGTCAATAGAACGACTCTGCTGGAATGACGTCATTGCCAAATTCTGCTGGGCCCCTGTCCTTGTGCCGGTGAGTCACCCGATAGAACGTCGAAACTTCCGCGGGGGCTGCCGGGAGCGGGGCGGTGATGGCGAGGGAGGGAAGGATCGGGATTGAACCCGATTGGTCCCGATCGATCCCGGCCCCAGGGTCTCCCCCCGCCGCGCTGTTTTTCACGTGCGGCCCCAACGAGGCCATGGTGGTGTGGGGTGAGTTCAGGGGGTCCGGGGGCTCCTGGTGACCCCTCCGAATCTCCCCCAAGACTCTCAGGAGCCGCCCAGATCCCCCCCAAAACTCCTGGGGACCCTCCGCCTTTCCCCCTCCTCCCCCAAATCTCCTGTGCATCCCCTTAACCCTTGAAAATCTCCTGGGACCACCTCAGACCCCCAGACTCCCTCCTGGGGACCCCCAAACACTCTTCAGGACTCCGGGGCCCCTCCCGACCCCCTCCTAGAGTCTTTTGGGTGTCACCAACCCTTTACGGCGGATTCCTCCGTCCATTTTTCCACCCCGGACTGCTGGGGGTCCACCCCCCCAAGAAACTACTGAGAACTCCCCAGTGTCCCACCACGAGATTCCTGGGTCCCTCCCCCCCCCAACCCCCTGTGGGTACCCCCATCCTTTCTTCCCCTCAAAAATATTTTTGGGGGTCCCCCAATGTCTCCTCCAGCCCCCATCCTGCCAGGGATGGATTTGGGGGGATCTCCTTCCCCTTCCCTCTGGCCCGAAGGCAAATGCCCTCTCTGTCCTTCTTCCTTCACCCCCAGGTAGAAAAGAGAAGAGAAACAGCCAGTTGGCCCTGGCAGGTGTGGGTGTGTGCAGGCTGTGGTTGAGTGGTTGAGAAGGGAGAGGAGGGGGTTGGTGTTTGGGCCAAGTCCAGCAGGTGATGTCTTTTGTATCTGGCAGTCCTTGGTCGGCTCCACGACCATCCAGCTGTCAGTGTTCATGACATACCCATCAGCCCTTCTCTTCTTGGCTCCTACACTTGCCAACCCTAAGCTGCTCCTAAGTTCTCTTGCTGTCAGTTCCTAAAGAGGTCTTGTCAAGTGTTACTGATTTAGAAACTAAAGCCTGACATCTTTGTCTTTGCCAAAGATGTGTGTGAAAGGGCAGTGCTGTTGCAAAGCAGTGTTGAGCTTCACATTGGGTGACTTGGCAGCTTCCTCTGCATCACCCATGCACCCTGGGTTTCTTTGAAAAGTACTTTTCACTCCAAATGTGATACCACATTAGCCTGTAGGACATCCTGTCCCCAAATGGATAACTGTAAATATTAATAATTAAAAAGTGACCCCCTCCATTATTCAAGAAAAGCTTGTATCTCTGTAGTAAAAGCATCCAAGGGTCACGTCCCCCAGTTTTCTATCTGACAAGGGTTTGGAGGGGCTGCTTTGTGCAGGGAACCCTTTGGGGGCCCCTTGCACATGGGTAGGGTTGCACTCTGGGGGTGTGGGGCTTTGGTTCTTTGGTTGCCAGGGGCAACTGTGAGTCACTGAGCCGGGGTGGGGACAATGGGCAGGGTTGGTTGGGACAGGCTGTGGCACCTGTGACATAAAAGGGAAGTGTCCCCGTGGGGCAGCTCTGCAGGGCCCATCAGGGGATGCTGCCCAGTGCAGCCTGTGCTGTGGGGAGCGTGCACACAGGGAGAGGCTGGGCCGGACGAGGACCAGGGCAGCAAGGCCGCCCCAGGGAGAGGGTTCTGCCCCTGCCTGCAGGGCCCAGCCCCTGGCAGGAGCGCCTTGGGCAGGGCCCGGTGCTGCTACTGGGGCAGGGGGTGAGGCCTTGCCGCCTGCCAGCTGCCTGGGCCCCTGTCCTTGCTGCGCCACATCCCCGAGGCTCCATCCCCGCTCCCCCAGCGCCAGCTCCTTCCTTCCCAGCCCCAACCAAGCCCTTCTCTGTGTCCTCCTGCAGGCCATGGCTTTCACAACATTCCTTTTGGTGCTTGTGCAAAGCATCATCCAGTCCCTGCAGGCGGTCGGGGAGGGGCTGCACAAGACTCAGTGAGCTTGGAGGTCTTTTCCAAGCTGAAGGACTCTTGGATTCTGTGATTGTGTGCTGGATTCAGCTGGGTCCGTGTTAGCAGCATTAGTTTGCTCCCAAAGTTTCCTCGCTGTCAGCTCTTGTGGCCTAAGGCTTGAGCTCCTTTAACTCCTTGTGCTGAGCTACTGATGGGAAAGGAGAGGCCTCTGCGAGCAGATTCCTGGTGTTCCCTGTAGAACAGTGAGGGAGAAGGTGTAGTCAAGTGGGAAGAGGAGTACTGTTTGTGTGTGGCCTCCTATGTGGCCTTGGCGCCTTTGAGGGGCTTGAAGGAGAAAAGAGCTTTGTTAAAGTGAGAAGTGAAATAGTGTGTTGTCTGTTCTCTCTGCAGGGAGAAGCTGTCGGTGGGGGAGGGGTCACCGAGTGGGGGAGAGGCCGTAAAGTGGGGGAGGGGCCACAGAGTGGGAGAGGGGTCCCAGAATGGGGGAGGGGTCACAGAGTGGGGGAGGGGCCATAAAGTGGGGGAAGGGTCTGAGAGTGGGGGAAGGGTCAGAGAGTGGGGGAGGGGCCATAAAGTGGATGAGGGGCCATAGAGTGGGGGAGGGGTCAGAGAGTGGGGTAGGGGCTACAGAATGGGGTAGGGGCCACAGAATGGGGAAGGGGCCATAAAGTGTGGGAGGGGCCACGGGGTGGGGGAGGGGTGACAGCCTGGACTCAGGGGGTCAGGGCAGTGACCTCGGGGAGGGGGAGGGGTCAGGGCATGGGGTAGGGGTCTCACCTGATCCCGGGGCTATCGGGGCCATGGCGGGGCCGAAGCTGGTGGGGACACCCAAGTTTTTCCCAAATTTCCCCTCATTTTTCCCAGTTTTTCATCCATTTCTCCCAAATTTCCCACTCTTTCCCCAATTTTCCCCCCATTTCCCCCATTTTTCCCAAATTTCCCCATTTTTCTCAATTTTTCCCCATTTTTTTTCCAAATTCCTTCCATTGTTCCCAAATTTCCCCCATTTTTTCCCATTTTCCCCAAATTTCCCCCCATTTTTCCCAACTTCCCCCAATTTTTCATCCAATTTTACCCAAATTCCCCCATTTTTTTCTCAATTCACCCCATTTTTCCCAAATTTCCCCATTTTCCCCAACTTACGCCATTTTTTCCCAATTTTTCCCTAAATTTCCCCTAATTTTTCCCAATTATCCCCCATTTTTCCTGATTTTTCACCCGTTTTCCCCAAATTTCTTACTTTTTTTCCCAATTTTCCCTCCATTTCCCCTCAAAATCCCCCATTTCCCCAAATTTCTGACTTTTTCCCCAAAATTTCCCCCGTTTTTCCACATTTTCCCGGATTTCCCCCCAGTTTTCCTAAATTTCCCCCCATTTTTCCCCATTTTTATCAATTTTCCCCAAATTTCCCACTTTTTTCTCAAATTTTCCCCCATTTTTCCCAATTTTTCATTCGCGTTCACCAAATTTCCCACTTTTTTCCCCAATTTTTCCCCATTTTCCCCAAAATTCCTGGTTTTTCCCCCCCATTTTTTCCCACTGGGGAAATTTGGGAAATTTGGAAAACTGGGGACCCAAAAATCCAAGAAAATGTGGGGAAATGGGGGAAAAATGTGGGGAAAATCTGGAGAAAAATCTGTGAAAATGTGGGAAAAATGGGGGGAAATCAGGAAAATGGTGAAAAATGTGGGAAAATGGGGGAAAATGGGGAAATTGCAGAAAATTCTGGGAAAAATGTGAGAAAAATATGGGGAAATGGGGAAAAATGGGGGAAAATGCGGGAAATTCTGTGGAAAATGGGGAAAAAAAGGGGGAAAATGGGGAAAAAATGTGTGAAAATCTCGGAAAATGTGGGAAAAATGGGGGAAAATCTGGGAAAATGGGGGGAAATCGAGAAAAAATATGGGAAAATGGGGAAAAAATTGGGAAAAAACTGGGAAAATGGGGAAAAATTGGGAAAAAACCTGGGAAATTCTGTGGAAAATGGGAGAAAATCTGGGGAAAATGTGGAAAAAATGGGGGGGAAAGGGGAAAAAATGGGAAAAATCTGGGAAAATAGGGAAAAAATGGGGGGGAAATGGGGAATATTCTGGGAAAATCTGGAAATATGGGGAAAAAAATCTGAGACAAATGGGGAAAAATCTGGGAAAAATGGGGGAAAATGAGGAAAACTCTGGGCAAATGTGGAAAAAATGTGGGAAAAATCATGGAAAATGGGGGGAAATTGGGAAAAAATCCGGGGAAATGTGGGAAAAAAAGGGGGGAAATCTGGGAAAATGGGGAAAATAATTGGGAAAAAATCTGGGAAAAAATGGGAAAACTGAGGAAAAATCTGGGGAAATAGGGAGAAAATCTGGGAAAATGTGGGAAAAAATTTGGGAAAATGTGGGAAAATGGGGAAAAATCGGAGAAAATGCGGGCGAAATGGGGAAAAATCTGGGGAAAATGGGGAAAATGGGTAAAAATCTGGGAAAATGTGAAAAAATTGGGAAAAACTGTGGGAAAATGGGGGAAATGAGGAGAAATCCGTGAAAATGGGGGAAAATGAGGAAAAATGTGTGAAAATGGGAAAAAATGGGGAAAAAATCCGGAAAAATGGGGAAAATCGGGAAAAATCAAGAAAAATGGGGGGAAATCTGGGAAAATGTGGGAAAATGTGGGAAAATCTGGAAGAAAATCTGGAGAAAAATCTGAGAAAATGTGGGAAAAATGGGAAAAAATGTGGGAAAAATCTGGGAAAATGTGGGAAATTCTGGGAAAAGTGGAGGAAAAATCTGGGAAAAATCCGGGAAAATGGGGAAAAAATAGGGAAAAATCTGGGAAAATCTGGGAGAAATCTGGGAAAATGGGGACAAACTGGGGGGGAAATGCTGGAAATTCTGGGGAAAATGGGGGGAAATGTAGAAAAATGGGAAAAAATCCCAGAAAATGGGGAAAAATGGGGAAAGATTTAAAAAAATGGGAAAAAATCTTGGGAAAATCTGGGAAAAATGGGGAAAAATCTGGGAAAATCTGGGAAAAATGAGGAAAAATCTGGGAAAATGTGGAAAAAATGGGAGAAAATCCAGGAAATGGGGAAAAATGGGGAAAGATAAAAAAAATTTTGGAAAAATGGGGAAAATATGGGAAATTCTGGGAAAAATCCAGGAAAATGGGGGAAGAAATCTGGGCAAATCTGGGAAAAATGTGAGAAAAAATCTGGGAAAATGTGGAAAAAATGGGGAAAAAAATCTGGGAAAATCTGGAGAAAAATGTGTGAAAATGTGTGAAAATGTGGGAAAAATGTGGAAAAAATGGGGAAAAATCTGGGAAAATGGGGGGAAAATGTGGGAAACTCTGGAGAAAATGGGGAAAAATCTGGGAAAATGGGGGAAAAATGGGAAAAGATCTGGGAAAATGTAGGAAAATTGGGAAAAATCTGGAAAATGGGGGGAAAATGGGGAAAAATTCAGGAAAATGTGGACAAATGGGGAAAAATCTGGGAAAATTGGGGAAAATGGGGGGAAATGTGGAAAAATGGGGAAAAATGTGGAAAAACTGGGTTAAACTGGGAGGAACTGGGAGAAACTGGGCCAGAGGGAAAGGGATGTTGCCATGGAAATGTGAGCCCGCCCCTCCCCCACCCGGCCCAGGGCCCACGGGGGGGGGAACTGGGTTAAACTGGGACATACTGGGAGGCACTGGGGGGGACACTGGGAGTTACTGGGAGCTACTGGAAGCTACTGGGGGGGTCACTGGGGTTACTGGGATGGACACTGGAGTTACTGGGAGCTACTGGGGGGGTCACTGGGGTTACTGGGAGTTACTGGGAGCTACTGGGGGGCTTACTGGGAGTTCCTGGGAGCTACTGGGGTGGACACTGGGGTTACTGGGAGTTACTGGGATGGACACTAGGATTACTGGGAGTTACTGGGAGCTACTGGGATAGACACTGGGGTTACTGGGAGCTACTAGGAGCTACTGGGGGGGTCACTGGGGTTACTGGGGGGGTCGCTGGAGATACCGGAGGCATTACTGGGGTTACTGGGAGCTACTGGGAGCCACTGGGAGCGGCCCAACCCCTCCCTCCCCAAGGTCACCCCAAGGACACGGAGGGGGGGGAGGGGGGGAAGCCCTGCCCCCTCCCAGTCCCTCCCAGTCCCTCCCAGTTCCCTCCCAGTCCCTCCCAGTACCTGAACTGGTCACACTGGGAGCAGCTCCAGGTCCCCCTCCAGTTTGGGCCCCCGGGGCTATTTTTGGGACCCGGTGACGTCACTGGGGGGGAGGGGCCTCGAGGGGGCGTCCCCTCCCCTCTCCCTTCCCAGTACAGACCAGTAAGGGACCAGTAACAGCCCCAGTGGGGGGGGAAGGGTAAGGAGGGAACACTGGGGGTGGGGATGGAGCAGGATGGTCCTTGAGCATGGGGGAAGGGCAGGAGGTTCCCTGAGGGTGGGGGAAGGGCAGGACCGTCCCTGAGGGTGGGGGAGGGGTAGGCGGGTCCCTGAGGGTGGGGGAGGGGCAGGAGGGACCCCGAGGTGGGGGGAGGGGCAGGAGGGTCCTGAGGGTTGGGGAGGGGCAGGGAGGGACCCCGAAAGTGAAGGAGGGGCCCTGAGGGTCCCTGAGGGTGGGGGAAGGGTAGGAAGTTCCCCGAGGGTGGGGGAGGGGCAGGAGAGTCTCTGAGGTTGGGGGAGGGGTCCTGAGGGCCCCTGAAGGAGGGGAAGGGCAGGGAGGGCTCCTGAGAGTGGGGGAGGGGTAGCAGGTTCACTGGGGGGAGGGGAAGGAAGGGACCCTGAGGGTGGGGGAGGGACAGGAGGGACCCTGAGGGTTGGGGAGGTGCAGGAAGGGGGGGGAGGGGCTTTGGGGGGGCCCTTAAAGGTGGGGGGAGGGGCTGAAAGTGGGTCCATCATTGGGAGGGGACACGCCCACCCAAAACCCAGTAAGTCCCAGTTGAGCTCCCAGTTCAGGGAGGGGGAGAGGATGCAAAAGACACGCCCACTTGCAGAGGCTATGGCCACCTTGGGATGGGACACGCCCACCAGGGAGAGACCACGCCCACCTAAAGAAGGGACACGCCCACCCCCAAACCACTAAGTCCCAGCTGAGTTCTGCCTTAACTGGTCCTTACTGGTCCCACCACCCCATTCCGCGTTCCAGTGACCCGTACTGGTCCATACTGGTTTATACTGGTCTATCCTGGTTTATACTGGTCTGTACTGGTCTGACCTTGATGGAGATGCTGAAGTGCCCCCAACCCCCTTAACTGGTCCTTACTGGTCCCACCACCCCATTCCGTGTTCCAGTGACCCGTACTGGTTTATATTGGTCTATACTGGTCCATACTGGTTTATACTAATCTATACTGGTCTATACTGGTCTGTACTGGTCTGATGTTGACGCAGATATTGAAGCGCCCCCAACCCCCTTAACTGGTCCTTACTGATCCCACCACCCCATTCCCTGTTTCAGTGACCCGTACTGGTTTATATCGGTTTATACTGCTCTACCCTGGTTTATACTGGTCTATACTGGTCCATACTGGTTTGTACCGGTCTGTACTGGTCTGACCTTGATGGAGATGCTGAAGTGCCCCCAACCCCCTTAACTGGTCCTTACTGGTCCCACCACCCTGCTCGCTGTTCTAGTGACCTGTACTGGTCCGTACTGGTCCATACTGGTCCGTACTGGTTTTTTACTGGTCTATACTGGTCTATACTGGTCTACACTGGTCTATACTGGTCTATAATGGTCTGACCTTGATGGAGATGCTGAAGTGCCCCCAAGTCCCTTAACTGGTCCTTATCGGTCCCACTGCCCCATTCCCCACTCCAGTGACCCATATTGGTCTATACTGGTCTACCCTGGTTTATACTGGTCTATACTGGTCCATACTGGTTTGTACCGGTCTGTACTGGTCTGACCTTGATGGAGATGCTGAAGTGCCCCCAACCCCCTTAACTGGTCCTTACTGGTCCCACCACCCTGCTCGCTGTTCTAGTGACCTGTACTGGTCCGTACTGGTCCATACTGGTCCGTACTGGTTTTTTACTGGTCTATACTGGTCTATACTGGTCTACACTGGTCTATGCTGCTCTGTACTGGTCTGACCTTGATGGAGATGCTGAAGTGCCCCCAACCCCCTTAACTGGTCCTTACTGGTCCCACCACCCTGCTCCCCATTCCATTGACCCATACTGGGTCGTGGTGGCAAGAACCCCAGCAGGAGCCAGGTGGGGTCTTCCTGCCATTGGATGAGTGCTCTGGGAGGTCAGGGCTGCTCCCAGATCCAGATCACACCAGCACATTTCCAAGAGCACTGTCAAATGGGAAGGGCAAAGCACAATTATTAGGAAGGAATGGAGCTTTTCTGAGTCAGTGTTTCCAGTTTCCTACTCCTGAGGAATCTGGGGGTTGAGAAATGGAAAAGAAACTCTCATGTTGGACAAGTCACTGAGACTCCTGAGCTGTAACTTGGAATGCACAAGTGCTTCTGTAAGCAGCTTCCTAAAGTGCTTTCGGTCTCTACTCTGCTTTTGACAGAAGCAGCATCACTTCTGCTGGACCCATCTGTTTTTTCTTTATCTGCCCTTTTCCACCTGCCTGAGGTTTCTCTCAGGTCAAAGTGAGAGCACAGACATTTGGATGGAGTGGTGACAGGGAAGTCATGAATGGATTTCTGATGTTGAATCTACTGTTTTGAAATCAGAAAATGTGGTGCTGAAGTCATCGTTAGCCTTTGAGAGGGAAACAGGAGAAAAATCGGATAAACTTGTTGCTAAAAATGAGCTACTTCAAACTGAGGTTGACCACCTTCAAAGTCTTGTTGCGCCAGAGTGCAGAGAGAAAACTGTTGCTAAAAAAACAGGCTCCTGGTTTGGTCAGGCAACTTCATAAACCAGTGTCTTACCCTGGCATTGAGACTTGGGAAACCACAGAGAACCCTGATTCTAAGTCTCAGCAGAGAAAGAAACAAGGAGAATTTGAAGTTCAACTGATGTTTCTAGAGTCTCCCAACTTTCCTCACATTAATGAAAATAGACTGAGTGATCCCTGTGATAATGAACAAAGGGAAGATTATTCTTTACCTCCCTCAATTTCCTTTGTGCCTGATACTGAATCCACTAAAAAACCTTGGACTCAAAAAGAGAACCCGACCCAGAAAACAACTCAATTCATTCTGATTCAAGTGGTTAAAGAGCAGAAGTATTATGGCGATAAACCTGGACAAATTAAAAGCCAACCAGTGAAATCCTATCAATATATCACATACCTTGGGATTCCACTTTGTTCTCATCAACAGTTAATACAATTTCCAATGGATATGGGGACAAAATGTTGGCAGCAAAATGCCAAAGATGGGATTAAAACCCAGAAGAAAAAGAATTAAAATCCCTGGAGAAAAAGAAGAAACCAGTCTTCAACCAAGAGCTTCACCCTGTTACTGTTTTGTTGATATTACCTTTTTGCTTTTTATTCTAATAATCATATTGTATGTTAAAATTTGGATGATTATGAAACAGTCAGCTCACTGATTACCCCCATCAATACTAGACGATGCCCGCAGTATACACCCGTCCCAACCCCTCCAGGAGCCCTCAAATCCCATCCTGGTCCCACAGGACACTCCCAACTTCCCCTCAAACACTCCGAGGCCCCCAGATTGACTCCCAGATCCAGAAAACTCTTGTTGCCTGCCCATGGAGTGCCCAGTGTGGCCCACCAACTGCACCACAAAGCCAAAGCTTCCAGGCTTTCTTTCCTGGGAATTAGGGCTGTTGTTTCCTATTTTCAGCCATGCCTCCCAACTGATAGCCCAACTCCCAAACTGCTAGCATGCCTGTTGATACAGAATTGTTAAAATAAACCTTGCCAGTATATGTTTTCAGACACCGATTATTTAGTGTCGTTTCACTTTAATCCACCCCAAGGGAATTATTAATAAAAACCTGAGTTACCCCCTCTCCCCTTTTCCTGGGGCGGGTTGTAACACCAATCAGCACTGACTCCGCCCAGTAGGCATAGCAAAGGAAGTTTCCTTTTGGTTTAGGGTTTAGTGTTAGGGTTAGGCTTAGGGTTAGGGTTTAAGGTTAGGGTTAAAGTTAGGGTTAGGGTTAGGTTTTGAGTTAGGGTTAGGGTTAGAAAGGGTTAGGGTTAGGGTTAGGAAATTTAGGGTTAGAGTTAGCAAAAGTTAGGGTTAGGGTTAGGGTTAGGTTCAGGCTTAGCAAAAGACAGGGTTACCGTTAGGGTTAGGGTTAGGGTTAGGGTTAGGGTTAGGGGTATGGGTAAGGGTTAGGGTTAGGAAGAATTTGTCTCAGTGCGCGATCTAACAATCGCGGTTTTAGCCCATTCTGGACACGCAGCGGTGCCCAATAAGCCCCTCTCAGGCTATAAGCCCGATTCATTGCCCCCCGCTGTCAGAATCTTTTGCTTTTTCTCTTGGGTCTCTGCTTTTGCTGTTGCTGTTCAGTTGCGTGTCTGGCAGAATACCCACCGCCGTCCGGTATGTACTCTGCTTCTATAGAGCACTGTCCCCCAACCCCAACATTAAAAGAGAGACTGGAAGCTATGCACAAACCCTGTTCCCTAACCCTAACCCTAATCAAGAGATTGCAAGCTATGCGCAAACTTTTTTCCCTAACCCTAACCTTAAAAGTGAGAATGCAAGCTATGCGCAAACCCTTTTCCCTAACCCTAACCTTAAAAGTGAGAATGCAAGCTATGCGCAAACCCTGTTACCTAACCCTAACCTTAAAAAAGAGACTGCAAACTATACGCAAACCCTTTTCTCTGAACCTAACTCTAAAAAAGAGACTGCAAGCTATGCGCAAACTCGATTCCCTGACCCTAATCCTAAAAAAGCGAATGCAAGCTATGTGCAAACCCTGTTCCCTAACCTTAACCTTAAAAAGAGACTGCAAGCTATGCACAAAACCAGTTCCCTAACCCTAACTTTAAAAAAGAGACTGCAAGCTACTAGGGTTAGGGTTAGGGTTAGGGTAAGGGTTAGGGTTGGGGTTAGGGTTTAGGGTTAGGGTTAGGGTTAGGGTTAGGGTTAGGGTTAGGGTAAGGGTTAGGGGTTAGGGTTGGGGTTAGGGTTAGGGTTAGTCAGAATCTGTCTCAATGCGCGATCTAACTATCGCGGGTTTACCCCATTCCAGGAATGCAGTGGTGCCCAGTAAACGCCTCTCGGGCTATAAACCTGATTCAGTGCCCACCGCTGTCAGAATCTTTTGCTTTTTCTCTTGGGTCTCTGCTTTTACTGTTGCTGTTCTGTTGCGTGTCTGGCAGAATACCCACCGCCGTCCGGTATGTGCTCTGCTTCTATAGAGTACTGGCCCCGCCCACTGGGTGGAGTCAAGAGGTGGAGTCCGTGTTGATTGTTCTGCGTCACTGGCTCCGCCTACTGGGCGGAGTCAGTGCTGATTGGTGTTACAACCCGCCCCAGGAAAAGGGGAGAGGGGGTAACTCAGGGTTTTATTAATAATTCCCTTGGGGTGGATTAAAGTGAAACGACACTAAATAATCGGTGTCTGAAAACATATACTGGCAAGGTTTATTTTAACAATTCTGTATCAACAGGCATGCTAGCAGTTTGGGTGCTGTCATACCACAATGTGACACAGAGATAACCTTTGGTGGGTGGAAAGAAAATGCATAGGGGAGAGAAAGGCAGGATAAGAGCAAGGGAGAGTAAGAGAAAGAAAAACTGAGAGTGGACAGATGTATATAGTCACCGCCCACGGGGTCCAGCGATGCTTCCATGTCTGTCAGTTGAAGTGGTGGCCTTGATCTGCCGGGGGTGAAGGAGGGAAGTCCCCATACTCCAAGAAGTTATGAGTTATAGCCATGATTAGTGTCACGGACCATGCCTCGAGCCTCCAACATCTCGAGGGTTGCAGTCTCTCTTCTAAGGTTAGGGAACAGGCTTTGGGCATAGCTTGCAGTTACTGTGTGGACCAATTGTCAGAGACTGAAATGGTTAATGATTTATGCATTCTAGGAGACTTTTCAGGCTTTTGACTTGCATGATACCTCTGATGAGCAGTCGGGCCCCTCCCTCCCTCCAGTGCTGACGGTGTGAAGCCCTGAAAAGGCAAGAGCTGAGCTTACAGGCTTTAGACTGTTGATATATTTGATGAGGAATCAGGCCCCTCCCTCCCTCTGCTATGAGATGTTAGGGTTAGGGTTAGGGTTAAGGTTAGCAAGGGTTAGGGTTTAGGTTTTAGGGTTTACGGTTTGGGGTTTAAGGTAGAGTTAAACCATCATTTTCGGGGTATGGGCCCGATAACTTAATTAGTTGACCTTACTAGAAAATAATATAGAGGGAGTATAGAGGATTTTGATTCCTTTAGTGTAGGTTCGATTCCTACTTTTCTAAAATTAGGAAATGAGAGGATTGGTATACCTCTATGTTTATTTATCATAGTAACCCTTTTGGATTCAGGCACATTTCCTTGAGTGTCTTAGGTAGGGGGGTAGGCCTGCATAGGAGATAGGAAGGCTGGTATGCCATAGGCAGAAGGTAAGAAATTTTTTCAAAGCAAATGTATGAGTTGATCATATCGGAATCGAGGGTAAGAGGCGCGGATTCATAAGAATCCTGCGGAAAGGAGGAGGGTTTTTGTAGCTAAAGTAGGGGGAATGAGTTCTTGAGGGAGATTAAGTGAGCTGGGGTTTAGGAATAGAATGGTTGTGAGTGCATTTATTAGTATAATATTAGCATATTCGGCAAGAAAAAACAAGGCGAATGGCCCTGCAGCATATTCTACGTTGAACCCTGAGACTAGTTCAGATTCTCCTTCTGTCAGGTCAAATGGAGCACGGTTTGTTTCGGCAAGAGTGGAGATATATCATATTATTGCTAAGGGCCAGGAGGAGAAAATGAGGTAGAGAGGTTCTTGAGTTGTAGCTAGGGTATTGAGGGTGTAGTTACCACTAAGGATAATTACGGATAGGAGAATAATGGCTAGGGTAACTTCGTAAGAGATAGTTTGTGCGACTGCTCGGAGGGCGCCGATTAAGGCATATTTTGAGTTAGAGGCTCACCCTGATCATAGAATTGAGTAGACTGCCAAGCTAGATAGAGCTAGAAGGAAGAGTATGCCAAGGTTTAGGTCAGTAAGGGGAAAGGGTAGGGGAAGTGGTGTTCAGATTGTAATTGCTAGGAGAAGGGCTAAGATAGGAGTAGATATAAATAAGTAAGGGAATGAAGTTGATGGACGAATTGGTTCTTTAATGAATAGCTTTACTCCATCTGCTATAGGTTGTAAGAGGCCAAATGGTCCTACAATATTAGGCCCTTTTCGGGCTTGCATATAACTTAGAATCTTACGTTCAACTAGGGTAAGAAATGCTACGGCGATGAGGATGGAGAGAGCATAGGATATCGATATAATAAAGTAAGTGAGGGTTAAGTGAATTGTCATGTGGTTTGCGTTGGAGCTAGGGAGAGGATTTGAACCTCTGGGTAAAGGGCTTAAGCCTTCTGCATTTGCCAAGCTCTGCCACGCTAGCGGTCCTTTTCTAGGAGGGGGTTATGGTGGAGCTCTTAGTAATTTAGTTGGGTTCATTACTGGGTGCGAAGGCGTGCTTGTGGCATAGGCCTTACTTCTTCGATCCTTTCGTACTAGAAGGAGTTGTAACATAGATAGAAACCAACCTGGATTACTCCGGTCTGAACTCAGATCACGTAGGACTGTTAATCGTTGAACAAACGAACCCTTGGTAGCGGTTGCACCACTAGGATGTCCTGATCCAACATCGAGGTCGTAAACCTCCTTGTCGATGTGGGCTCTTGAAGGAGATTGCGCTGTTATCCCTGGGGTAGCTAGGTTCATTAATCAATTATATTGGGTCTGGTTACTATTAGCACGTTGATGGGTAGTTCTTGGTTAAGATGGATTGTCTGATATTTGGAGGTTAAGTTTGTCTCCAAGGTCGCCCCAACCAAAAAATGCACACCAGCAAAATCCCGGGGGAGTAGGCCCTGTGGGTGAGTATTGTTTATGGGAGTGGTAGCAGATTTTAAAGTTCCACAGGGTCTTCTTGTCTTATGGGGTTATTCCTGCTTTTGCACGGGAAGATCAATTTCAAGTGATTATCTGTAGGAGACAGCTAAGACCTCGTTAAGCCATTCATACAAGTCCCGATTTATGGGACAATTGATTGCGCTACCTTTGCACGGTTAGGATACCGCGGCCGTTGAACGAATTGTCACTGGGCAGGCTTCACCTTTAATACTTGGTTTACTAAAGGCTATGTTTTTGGTAAACAGTCGGGCCTTGGATTTGCCTAGTTCCTTTTACAGATTTTAATCGTCTTTGGGGGCGCTCCATAGGTGGGTTAACAGAGTTTTGGGTATAAGGTCTTGTTAAGGTTAAAAAATATCCTGTGGATTGTTAATAATGTTGTAATGTAAGCTTGCGCCATAGAGGGGATCCCTAGTTACTTATTTTAGCATAAATTCTCTTATTTAATATAAGTTGGCCTATTGGGGAAGAGGGAGTCATGAGGAAGTTTAGATTTTTTTAGGTGAGGAGCTTTGACGCATTCTTTAATGGTGGCTGCTTGAAGGCCCACAATTAAGCTGTAATTAAATTTATCCGCTAGGGGAGAGTGTATTCTTTTTTAAAGGAGCTGTACCTCCTTTAAATAGCCCTTAATTCGCTTCATGTGGGTTGAGTGTAGTCCTGGGAGGTGAATTAAGAAGGAACTAAGATTCATTTCATAGGCAACCAGCTATCACCCAGCTCGATTGGCTTTTCACCACTACTAACGAGTCTTCCCACTCTTTTGCAACAGAGACGGGTTTGCTCAGTAGATAGCTGCTCGTAAGTAGCTCGCTTGGGTTTCGGGAAAGCAAGCTTAAATTGGCGTTTTGCTTGGGTAGTTCTCGCTAAATCATGATGCAAAAGGTACAAGGGTTGGTCTTTGCTATTTATTGCTTGGTTTGTCATTACTATTTCATTCTTCCCTTACGGTACATGATCTCTATTGCGTCTTGAGTTTACCTTTCTATCGCCTATACTAGGTTGAGTGAGAGAATGTTTTGATTTAATGGGTAGTATTAACTTAGTTTCTATGTAATCTGGTAGAAGAGCTAGAGTTAGGCTTCAAGGCGATCTGTTATGGAACAGATATCTTTCAGGTGTAAGCTGAATGCTTTAGTTATAACTACGTCTTGGTAGACTAAGTGCACCTTCCGGTACACTTCCCTTGTTACGACTTGCCTCATCTCTAGCTTAGGGGTTTATTATAAATAAAATTAATCCTATCTTGTGAGGAGGGTGACGGGCGGTATGTACGTGCTTCAGAGTCAGCTTAAAGGAGGCATTATTATCCTGCTTTACTGCTAAATCCGCCTTTTAGGAGTGATTTCACACTCCTTGTCGTGAGGTATTCTATGCTAGAAAATGTAGCCCATTTCTACCATCTCATGAGCTATACCTTGACCTGTCTTATTAGTGGGATGTTGCTGTTGTGCCCACTGTTAAACCCTCAGTTTAGGGGTGGGCTGACGATGGCGGTATATAGGCTGATTTGGCAAGGGATGGTTGGGTGTATCGTGGGTTATCGGTTATAGAACAGGCTCCTCTAGGTGGGTTTGGAGCACCGCCAAGTCCTTAGAGTTTTAAGCGTTTGTGCTCGTAGTTCTCAGGCGGATGCTTAAGTGGTGAAAGCATTGGGATTTAGGGCCAGGCATAGTGGGGTATCTAATCCCAGTTTGTGTCCTGGCTTTCGTGGAGTTTTGTTGATCATGAAGCTAAGATCATTTCTATGGGAGTATTGGATGCATCTTGTGCTTATAACAGCTTGGTTACATTTCAGTCTTAGTTGAAGTGATAATGAAAAACTACTCTTTACGCCGTATAAAGTTAATTTGGGTTTCTTGTGTGACCGCGGTGGCTGGCACAAGATTTACCAAGCCTGGTAAGTTGCTTTAACTAAGTCAAGTTTACACTTATTGCTTAATATTAATTACTGCTGAAAACCCGTGGGGGTGTGGCTAGGCAAGGTGTTTTGGGCTACAATTGGAGTGGTGTGCCTGATGCCTGCTCCTGCTGTCTTTTTAAGGTGCTGAGGGCATTTTCACTGGGATGCGGATACTTGCATGTATATATTTGGCAAGAACTAACTGTAAGGTTAGGACTAAGTCTTTTTTGTCCTTGGGTATGTGTAATAGCCGTCTTAACATCTTCAGTGTTATGCTTTATTGTAAGCTACAAGGACTAAGGCTGTTATAGGCATAGTGATTATTATTGGGGCTTGTTTTAGTTGTAGTAATAGTTGCTATTGATTTAGGATTTGTTTAGTGGTTGGAGAAGTAGTTCTAGTGGATAACAAAAATATGTTGTTGAGAAGTTAGAAGAGTAGAAAGGGGCAGGATTGTAGTGTTGTGGGCGGGTTTGTTAAGGTTTTATGTTCTTGTAGTTGAAATTACAACGATGGTTTTTCAGGCCAAAGGTCTTGGATAGAGGCCAAGCAGGAATTGTTATGACGTACTTTATACTATTTTTAAGTGTTAGTTTTATTTTGGGATGACTAGCAGTTGCTTCCAATCCTTCTCCATACTATGCAGTAGTGGGGTTAGTGTTGGCGTCTATTGTAGGGTGTGGATGGTTAATGAGTTTGGGGGTGTCTTTTGTATCACTAGTGTTATTTCTGGTATATTTAGGTGGGATGTTAGTGGGTTTTGTGTATTCGGTTTCATTGGCAGCAGATCCATTTCCTGAGACCTGAGGGGACTGGCAGGTTGTTGGGTATGGTGCTGGGTTAGTTTTAGTGTTGGGGGGTGGGGTGTTTATTATAGGGCTATCTGAGTTAGAGTGGTTAGGGATAAACACGGTGGATAGTGGGGGTGTTTTATCTATTTGGTTGGATTTTGAGGGAGCGGCTATGTTTTCTTCTTGGGGGGTGGGACAATTTTTAATTGCGGGCTGGGGTCTGTTGCTGAGGTTGTTTGTTGTGCTAGAACTTGTACGAGGGTTGTCTCGTGGGGCAATTCGGGCGGTTTAAGGAGGTGTGGTTCAGAGAATAGTTTAATGAAAATGCCAGCTTTGGGAGTTGGTGATAAAGGTTTGATTCCTTTTTTTCTGAAGGGTTGGAAAAAAGTTTGGGACCAACTGTTAAAGGTGTGTGTGGGTGGAATATTAGTTAGAGTAGTGGGGGCGATTAATTGGGGAGGTAAGAGGGTGAAAGGAAATGATGGGGTAGATTAAAGTGTGAACAAACAAATGAACAAATGAATGATGAAAGGAAATGATGGGGTAGATTAAAGTGTAAACAAACAAATGAACAAATGAATGATGAAAGGAAATGATGGGGTGGATTAAAGTGTAAACAAACAAATGAACAAATGAATGATGAAAGGAAATGATGGGGTCGATTAAAGTGTGTTAAAAAAATTTAACAAATTGATGATGCAAATGTCTTAATTGGAAAATTAGGGGAATGGAAAGTTTGTAAAATTTGAAATTTTTGTTAAAAAATTTAAAAACAAAAATTAATGATGACTAGAGGGAAAGTCCCTAGATCATTGCAAAAAATGACAAAATTTTTGTAATTTTTTGTGAAATTGATGACAAAAAATATGTCTGGCATGCATTAATTAAATTGCAACTTGATGAGAGATGTAATGGAAAAACCAAGGACTAGGACTCCTCCTAATTTGTTGGGGATTGATCGTAGGATGGCATATGCAAATAGGAAGTACCACTCAGGTTTAATGTGGGGAGGTGTTACTAATGGGTTTGCAGGTGTAAAATTTTCTGGATCTCCTAAGAGGTTGGGTGAGTATATGGCAAGTGTTATTAGAGGAATGAGGAGGAACAAAAGGCCTAGAATATCTTTTATTGAGAAATAGGGGTGAATGGGATTTTGTCGCAGTCTGAATAAATACCTAGGGGGTTGTTTGAGCCTGTTTCGTGTAAGAAAGTTAAGTGGATGAGGGTGAGACCTGCAATTAAGAATGGGAGAAGGAAGTAGAGGGCAAAGAACCGGGTAAGTGTAGGGTTGTCAACTGAGAATCCTCCTCAAACATTCTACAGGTGTTTGGCCAATGTAAGGAATTGCTGAGAATAGGTTAGTAATTACTGTAGCGCCTCAGAATGATATTTGGCCTCATGGGAGGACATATCCTACGAAGGCAGTTGCTATTAGAGTTAAGAGGAGAATAACTCCTGTGTTTCAGGTTTCTTTATATAGGTAGGAACCATAGTAGAATCCTCGTCCAATGTGTAGGTAAATGCATATGAAGAAGAAGGAGGCGCCGTTTGCATGGAGGTTTCGGATTAGTCAGCCGAATTGAACATTTCGGCATGTATGGGCGACGGACGTGAATGCCAGGGTGATATCCGCTGTATAATGTATTGCTAGTAGGAGGCCAGTGGTGATTTGGATTGTTAGACAGATGCCAAGAAGAGATCCAAAGTTTCATCAGGCGGAAATGTTTGGTGGTGTTGGGAGGTCAATTAAAGAATTGTTGATTATTTTTAGAAGGGGGTGATGTTTTCGTAAGTTAGGGGCCATTAATTCTTAGTTCTGTGTAAATAAGATTATAATTAAGATAGATAGAGCAAAGGATCCGAGATAGGTTTTGATTAGTCCGAAGTGTAGAGTAGTTGAGATTTTGGATACTTTGAGTTGAAGGGTCGCTAGTCCTTCTGGGCCTATTTTTTTATATCAGGATAGGTCGATTAAATGGGATGCAATGTTCTGGCCGTTGTTTAGGAGTTTAGTAGAGCTGAGGCGGTGTATAAGGGGGTTAAAATATCCTAGAGTGCTGGAGAAGTTTATAGTGATATTTTGTTTGGGGGCAGAGAAGGTATGTGTGAGTTTTGATAGTTCTAATGCCAGAATGATACCTAATGTTGTAATAATGATAGCAGTGGTTTTTGTGACCAGTGGTATGGTTATAGGAGGGGTTTTTGTAGGGGAGATATAAGAGGTAATTAATAGACCAGCTATAATACTTCCGAGAGCGAGACGAGTAATTGGGTTTGTGACTGCTGGGTTGTTTTCATTGATGGGAGTAATGGAGGGAATTCGGGTGTAGTCAGTTTGTACTAGTAGGGCTATATGTAGGCTGTAAGTTGCAGTAAAAGCTGTAGCTATGAGGGTTAGGAGGAGTGCTCAGGTGTTTAGATAGGAGGTGTTAAGACTTTCGATAATGAGATCTTTTGAGTAAAACCCTGCTAAAAATGGTGTTCCTATGAGAGCTAAATTTCCGATTGTCAGGCATGAGGTAGTTGTAGGGAGTAGTTTCTGTAATCCTCCTATTTTTCGAATGTCTTGTTCACCATTAAGGCTGTGAATGATAGACCCAGAGCAAAGGAAGAGTATGGCTTTAAAGAATGCATGCGTAGAGATGTGTAGGAAGGCTAGTTGAGGTAGATTTAGGCCAATAGTGACTATTATTAGTCCTAGTTGGCTGGATGTAGAGAAAGCAATAATTTTTTTGATGTCGTTTTGGGTAAGAGTGCATGTAGCAGCAAATAGGGTGGATAGGGCACCTATACAAAGGCCCATAGTTAGGGCAATTTGGTTGTTACATAATATGTGGTGAGTGCGAATAAGTAGAAAGATTCCGGCAACTACTATTGTGCTGGAATGGAGTAGGGCAGATACAGGGGTTGGCCCTTCTATAGCTGCTGGGAGTCATGGATGCAGGCCAAATTGGGCGGATTTACTTGTGGCGGCTAGGATGAGCCCTAAGAGAGGGAGAAGGGATATTTGGTTTGGGGAGGATTGCTGTTGAATTTCTCAAGTGTTTACTGAGGATGCTAGTCATGCTATGCAGAGGATTAGTCCAATATCCCCAATACGGTTGTAAAGTACGGCTTGAAGTGCAGCGGTGTTGGCTTCTGCTCGACTGTGTCACCATCCAATCAGGAGGAAGGATATAATTCCGACTCCCTCTCAGCCGATAAATAAGAGGAATATGTTATTAGCGATGATTAAGATGAGTATTGCAATGAGAAAGATTAGAAGGTAAAGAGAGAATTTTGTGGTGTGGGGTTCTGAGGCTATATATCATGTTGTAAATTGAAGAATAGATCATGTTACGAATAGTGCAATAGGAAAAAACACTAAGGAGTATTGGTCTATTTTAAGGCTAAAAGGGATTTTGAAGTTCGCACAAAATTTTCATTCTAAATAGAAAGTGGTATTTTCCATATTTAAGTAGATGGAGAGGATTATGGGAATTAAACTAACTCTGAAGGAAGTTTTAACAGTGTGTATGATGGTTGTTGGAGAGTTTAGATAGTTTTTGGATAGGAGGGGGAGTAGGATGGGTATAGAGAGGGTAGCCAGGGTCAAGAATATAGAGGTGTTGAGGATTAATGGGAAGTCCGTTACTTTTACTTGGACTTGCACCAAGATGAATGGCTCCTAAGACCAGTGGATTGCTATTATCCTTTAAAAGTAAGGGGGCTGAGGTCTTAGGCTCAGATGCAAGAGTTAGCAGTTCTTGTTGGTTAAACCTCCCCTCGGCAGGCAAGAAGAGTTTAACTTCTATTTTTAGGATCACAGTCTAATGTTTGGTTTAAAACTATGCTTGCATGTGGGTGTGCTGGTTTAAAAGTTAACCAGCAGGGGGAATGAACCCAACTCAAAGGAGAGATTATAAGTCAGAATAACAATTTATTAAAATAATACAGTAAGTACAATAATACAAACAAACAATTGGTCTCAACCCACAAAAACCCAAATGTGTAACCCAGTACCCTGGGGCCTGAACAAAGTGGTGTTCCTTGGGCCCTGTTTGAGTCCAAAGTAAAGGGAGAGGGGAAGAACCTGCTGGTGGGAGAGCTGCTGCAGTCTGGCCAGAACTGGTGATCGCAGTCCAGTGATGGTCTAAGTCTGGTTGAGAGCGATGAGATGCAGCCGTCCTCTGGATCCCACGAGTGGGTTGAAAAATGTTCCAAAACTCCAAGATTATATATCCTCCAGTTCAGGCAGGAATGCTTGGTACTCTCCTCAGGGCGGGGAGTTCACAAAGGGTGTGAGGACAGAAACATCCTCCTATCTCACAGGCCTCTTAACACCTAGTTTATAGCCTGAGGAGTCAGGCTCTATGGGCAGAAGGTGCGAATAGTCTATTGACAACAATAGTCTAGTTTCTGGGAAATGACATGGAAGGCTATAGAATACAGTTTTGGGTTACACCCACCATGCTCTATGGGCAGAGGGTGCGAATAGTCTATTGACAACAATAGTCTAGTTTCTGGGAAATGACATGGAAGGCTATAGAATACAGTTTTGGGTTACACCCACCATGATGAACTGATCTCAGCTGTCCTAACTAGGACAGTGGGAATTCCTGAGATTAGCTCTGGTTTTAGGATGAGGAGGAGGGAGGGTAGGATATGAAGTGTTATAAGGAGATGTTCTCGTGTATTTGAATTTTGGGTGGTTGTAATATAGGTTGGAGTTGGACCTCGTTGGGTTATAAGGAGTATGTAGAGGGTATAGGCTGCAGTTAGTAGAGTTGCGACTCCGGTTAGGATAATGGTGAAGGTAGATCAGTTGAAGAGTGCAATTATGATAGTTAATTCAGCTATCAGGTTAGAGGTAGGAGGAAGGGCTATGTTTGTTAGGTTGGCTAGGAGCCATCAGATTCCTGTTAGAGGTAAAAGGGGTTGTAGGCCTGGTGTTAGAAGGAGAGTACGACTATGTATGCGTTCATAGTTTGTATTAGCGAGGCAAAATAGTATGGAAGAGGTGAGTCCATGTGAAATCATTAGGATTATGGCCCCTGAAAAGGATCAGTGGGTTTGGATTATTGTTGCGGCAATGACTAGACCTATGTGGCTTACTGAGGAGTAGGCGATTAATGACTTAAGGTCGATTTGGCATAGGCAGATGGAGCTTGTCATTAGTGCCCCTCATAAGGCTAGGGTTAAAAATGGGTAGTAGAGGTAGTCTAATAGGGAGTTTGTAATTATTGAGGTACGCATAATGCCGTATCCCCCAAGTTTGAGGAGGAGGGCAGCTAGGAGTATGGATCCTGCGATTGGTGCCTCTGCGTGGGCTTTTGGGAGTCACAAGTGTAGTCCGTAAAGGGGAGTTTTCACTATGAAAGCGAGCAATAGGGCTAGACTTGATATGAGGCCTGTTCAGGAGTTTGTAAGAGATGAGTGTGAAAGTTTTATTATAGTGATGTGTATAGTTCCTGTTTGGGTGTGAAGATAGAGGATCACTACTAATAGGGGAAGAGAACTAATTAGTGTCTAAAATAAGAGGTAGATTCCAGCACTTAAACGTTCTGGTTGGCTACCCCATCGTGTGATTAGAATTAGGGTAGGGATTAGGGTAGCTTCGAATGCGATATAAAATAATATCAGTTCTAAGGCTGAGAAGGCCAAGATAATGAATGGTTGGGTGAGGATTATGGTTATGGTAAAAATATATTTTCGTGTGAGAGGTTCTTGTTGAAGGTGATTTTGGCTTGCCAGGATTATAAGAGGTAGAAGTCAACAAGATAGAACTAATAAGGGGGATGAAATTTGATCAGTTCCAAGTCATCGTGATAGGTTTTTGCTAGGGTAATAGGTTGAAGGAAGTCATTGTAAGCTAGCGGTTGCAATTAAGAGGCTGTGCGAGGTGACATTGAGTCATAGGAATTTTGGAGGAGATAGGAGGGTTATGGGGAGTAATATGATTGTAGGGAGAATAATTTTTAACATTGTAGAAGGTTTAGATTGTGTAAATGATCCGATCCGTGAGTTCGGGTGGAAGCTACTAGGACTGCTAGACCGGCGCCTGCTTCACAGGCTGAGAATGCTAACATAAGAATGGGCATTAAGGTGGGGGATGTTGTTTGGGTTTGAATAGGTCATATGGAGAGGGCAATGTATATTGATAGTATTATACTTTCTAAGCATAGCAGGGCAGAAATTAGGTGTATTCGGTGAAAGGTTAGTCCTAGACTACTTAGGGTGAAGGCGGAGTAGAAGCTTAAATGCAGAAAGGTCTTTGAGAAAGTCACGGGGTAGGACTGTGGTTTGTTGAACCGAAATCAACTGTCTTTGCTAGACTAACTTTCTGAAGTTATTCTGCTCATTCTAGGCCCCCTTGAATTCATTCATAAATTAGCCCTAGTGCGAGGAGGAGAATGACTGTGGAGGTTCATGTTGAGGTAGTGAGGGGGGAGAGGAGTTGAGTAGCCCATGGGAGGGGCAGTAGGAGGGCAATTTCTAGGTCGAACAAGAGGAATAAGATTGCGACAAGGAAGAATCGGATTGAAAATGGGAGGCGGGCAGAGCCCAGTGGGTCAAAGCCACATTCGTATGGGGATAATTTTTCTGAATCTGGATTTATTTGAGCTAATCAAAGGTTTAGTGAAGTTAAGATAATACATAGTGAAAGAGAAATTGTGAATATAAAGAGGATTATGTTAATTGCCTTTCTCTGGTTTTGATCCAGATTTTAGAGATTGGAAGTCAATTGTAAATAATATACTAGAAGGGCAAGATCCTCATCAATAGATTGTTATGTAGAGGAACAGTCAGATAATGTCAACAAAATGTCAGTATCAGGCCGCTGCTTCAAAGCCAAAGTGGTGGTTGGATGTGAAGTGGAATTTTACGAGGCAGAGGAGGCAAATCAAGAGGAAGGAGGATCCAATGATTACGTGGAGACCATGAAATCCTGTGGCGACGAAAAAGGTTGATCCATAGACTCCGTCGGCAATTGAGAATGGAGCTTCATAATATTCTATTGCTTGAAGTGCTGTAAAGTAGAATCCTAATAGGACGGTTATAAGTAGGGTTTGGGTAGCTTGGTTCTGATTGCCCTCTGTAATGCTGTGATGTGCTCATGTGACAGTGACTCCTGAGGCTAGGAGGATAGCAGTGTTTAGTAGGGGGACTTCTATTGGATTGAGAGGTTTGATTCCTATAGGAGGTCATTGTCCTCCGAGTTCTGGAGTGGGGACTAAGCTGGAGTGGAAGAATGCTCAGAAGAATCCTAGGAAGAAGAATGCTTCGGATGTAATAAATAAAATTATTCCGTAACGTAAGCCCTTTTGGACTGTAGGGGTATGGTGGCCTTGGAATGTGCTTTCTCGTACGATGTCACGTCATCATTGGAGTATCACTAGGATTATAGAGAGTAGGCCTAGGAGTAAGAGTTGGATAGAGTTGTGGTGGAATCATATGGCTAACCCAGAGGTAGTGAGGAGGGCGGCTACTGCTCCAAAAATGGGTCAAGGGCTTGGGTCTACTATGTGAAATGAGTGGGCTTGGTGTGTCATTAAGGGTTAAATGTTTTCTTGTAAGTAAAGGCTTAGAAGAAGTACAAAGACATACGCTTGGATTATTGCCACGACCACTTCTAGAATTGTTAAGAGGAGTAGAATTGTTATAGTTAGAAGGGACACGGTAGGTATAATGGGAAGGAGGACGGTAGTGGCTGTTGAAATGAGTTGGATGAGCAGGTGTCCTGCTGTGAGGTTGGCTGTGAGGCGAACTCCTAAGGCTAAAGGGTGAATGAGAAGGCTTGTTGTTTCAATTATGATGAGGGCAGGAATTAGAGGTGTTGGGGTGCCTTCTGGTAGGAGGTGTCCAAGGGAAGCTGAAGGTTGGTTTCGTAGGCCTGTTAGCAGGGTGGCAAGTCATAGAGGGAAGGCGAGGGCTAGGTTTATTGATAGTTGGGTAGTAGGTGTGAATGTGTAAGGTAGGAGGCCTAATAGGTTAATTGTTAGAAGTATAATTATGAGTGATGATAGGATTAGGGCTCATTTATGGCCTTTTTTGTTTAATGGGGTTATTAGTTGTTTTGTGATTAAATGGAGAAATCAGAGTTGAAGAGTTGAAAGACGATTTGTAACTCATCGATTGCCAGGAGAAGGAAGTAATAGGGTTGGGAATAACAGCGAGATGAGGATAAGGGGGATTCCGAGGAGGGTTGGGCTTATGAATTGATCAAAGAAGCTTAGGTTCATGGTCAGTTTCAGGAATGGGTTTTTATAGTGGGTAGTGTTTTGTTGGAGGGTGAGTTAGTTGGGGTAAATAGTAAGAGTTTAGGTTGAAGGATAAGAGAAAAAGTGAATCATGAAGTTAGTATGATAAAAAGTCAAGGTGCAGGGTTTAGTTGGGGCATGTCATTAAGGAGGGTGAATAATCCTCTTTCTCTAGCTTAAAAGGCTAGTGCTGGTTCATAGCTTCTTAATGATTAGGATGTTAGAAGTGAAGATCAGTTTTCGAAGTGTGTTAGAGGGGCTGATTCTACTACGATAGGTATGAAGCTGTGGTTGGCTCCACAGATTTCTGAGCACTGACCGTAGAAGATTCCAGGACAGGTTGTGATAAAGGAAGTTTGGTTCAGTCGTCCTGGAATTGCATCGGTTTTTACACCAAGGCTAGGAACAGCTCAGGAGTGGAGAACGTCATCAGCTGTAACAATAATTCGAATCGGGGATTCTATTGGAATGACGATGCGGTTATCAACTTCTAGGAGGCGGAAATGACCGAGTGGTAGATCCATAGTTGGTAGTATGTAAGAGTCAAAAGATAAATCTTTAAAGTCTGTATATTCGTAGGATCAGTATCATTGGTGGCCAATAGCTTTGAGGGTGAGGTCAGGCTCATCGATTTCGTCTATCATGTAGAGGATTTGAAGGGATGGGAGGGCTAGTATAATTAGGACAATGGCAGGTAAGATTGTTCAGACAAGTTCTACTTCTTGTGCGTCGATGGTGTTGGAGGATAGTTTTTCTATAAGAGTTAGTAAATACAGGACTAGGCTACAAATGGCTAGTGCGACTATTAGGGCGTGGTCGTGAAATTCAATAAGTTCTTCTATAATAGGGGATGAAGCGTCTTGAAAACCAAATTGAGAGTGGTTGGCCATGGAGTTGGGATGGGATGTACTGGGTTTTCACCTGTGATTTAGTCTTGACAAGACTATGTAATGATTTTACTAACAACCCATAAGAAAGAAGCATGAGTGGTTTGATGCGGTTGGCTTGAAACCAGCTTATGAGGGTTCGATTCCTTCCTTTCTTGTACTTGGACAAAAGCTGGTTCTTCAAAGGTATGGTAGGGAGGAGGGCAGCCGTGAATTCATTCAATGTTTGTGGAGGTAAGTTCTGGTTGCACTACTTTCCGTTTGGATGCGAAGGTTTCTCAGATAATGAACATTAGTATAATTCCAGCTACTATGGAGATGAGGGAGCTGATGGAGGATAGGGTGTTTCATAGGGTATAAGCATCTGGGTAGTCTGAGTATCGTCGTGGTATACCAGCTAGGCCTAGGAAATGTTGTGGGAGGAATGTTAGGTTGACCCCAAAGAATATTACTCCAAAGTGGGCTTTAGCTCATGTAGAGTGAAGGGTGTAGCCAGTGAACAGTGGGAATCAATGTGTGAAGCCAGCTAAAATGGCGAATACTGCCCCCATAGATAATACATAGTGGAAATGTGCAACTACGTAGTAGGTGTCGTGCAGGGCGATGTCTAGGGAGGAGTTGGCAAGAACGATGCCTGTTAGTCCACCAATGGTGAAGAGGAAAATAAAGCCTAGGGCTCATAGTATGGGCGGGTCTCATTTGATTGTTCCACCGTGTAGGGTTGCTAGTCAGCTGAAGACTTTAATGCCAGTGGGGATTGCAATAATTATGGTGGCGGATGTGAAGTAAGCTCGGGTGTCTATGTCCATTCCAACTGTAAATATGTGGTGAGCTCATACGATAAAGCCCAAGAAACCAATGGATAATATGGCTCAGACTATGCCTATGTAGCCAAAGGGTTCTTTTTTTCCGGCGTAGTAGGCTACAACATGGGAAATAATTCCGAATCCTGGTAGGATAAGGATGTAGACTTCTGGATGGCCAAAAAATCAGAATAAGTGTTGATATAAAATTGGGTCTCCGCCTCCTGCGGGGTCAAAGAATGTAGTGTTTAGGTTTCGATCTGTTAGAAGCATTGTAATGCCAGCAGCGAGGACTGGTAGGGAGAGGAGAAGTAGAACTGCAGTAATTAGGACGGATCAAACGAATAGAGGGGTTTGGTATTGTGAGAGAGCAGGTGGTTTTCTATTGATTGCTGTGGTGATAAAGTTGATTGCCCCAAGGATGGATGAGACACCTGCCAGGTGAAGGGAGAAGATGGCAAGGTCTACTGATGCACCGGCGTGGGCTAGATTTACGGCTAGGGGTGGGTATACTGTTCATCCTGTTCCGGCCCCGGCTTCTACTGTAGAAGATGCTAGAAGAAGTAGGAAGGATGGAGGAAGTAGTCAGAAGCTCATGTTATTTATTCGTGGAAATGCTATGTCGGGGGCACCAATTATTAATGGTACTAATCAGTTACCAAACCCTCCGATTATAATAGGCATTACTATAAAGAAAATTATAACGAAGCCATGTGCGGTGACAATTACATTGTAAATTTGGTCATGGCCTAAAAGGGTGCCTGGCTGTCCTAGTTCTGCTCGAATGAGGAGACTAAGGGCTGTGCCGATTATACCAGCTCATGCACCAAAAATAAGGTAAAGTGTGCCGATATCTTTGTGGTTAGTGGAAAATAGTCAACGGTTGATGAAAGTCATAGGTAAGATGGCTGAGTGTAGAAGCGTTAGTCTGTAGTCCTTTTTACAGAGGTTTGATTCCTCTTCTTATCGATTCTGTAGTGAAGTTCATGTTGAGTTGCAAGCTCATTGATATGCATTAAACATGCGCCGGGATCTAGTAGACAGAAGCCTGTTGGTTGGGGCATTTAGCTGTTAACTAAAATTTTATGGGATCAAAGCCCATCTGTCTAGGTGGAGGTTCTAGCTTAATTAAAGCATCTGAGTTGCATTCAGGAGATGCAGGTTAGTATCCTGTGTACCTTAACAGAAACTAAGAGGGATTAGCCCTTGTTTAAGGCTTTGAAGGCCTTCGGTTTAAATAACCTAAGTTTCTAAGGGATTGCGAGTACTATGGGAGATAGTGGTAGGAGTATAATTGATAAGGAGGTAAAGGTTGTGGTTAGGGTGTTAGTTGGTTTGTTAGTTTGTCATTGTTTTATGTAGTTAGTGAAGTTTGGGGGTAGTGTGATGGTTGCACAGTAGGCCAGTCGTAGGTAGAAGAAAAGTCCAAGTAAAGAGAGTAGGGTAATAGCTGTGGCTACTACTGTTAGTTCTTGTTTTGTGAGCTCTTGAATAATTAACCATTTGGGTAGGAATCCCGTTAGGGGAGGAAGACCTGCAAGGGAGAGGAGAGTGAGCATAAGGATTGTGGTTAGTGATGGAATTTTGGTTCATGTGGATATAACAGTGGATAGTTTTAGGGTATTGGTTGTGTTAAGGATGAAGAAGATGGCGGAAGTTGTTACAGTATATAGATAGAACGTAATTAAAGTCAGATTGGGGTTATAGTTGAGAATAATAGTTATTCATCCTAAGTGTGTGATAGATGAGAAATAAAAAGATTTTCTCTCTACTTCCTGTCAGCAGCGATACCTGACCACTTCATGGGAAGCAGGGCTTCACCACACAGAGAAGCCGCTCAGAAGGCATGTATTGTAAAAAAATGGATTTTCCCCCTTTCCTGTTCCTTTCCTGAGCTCTTGTAGCCGAGCTGACGCCATATATTCTGCAATGTCCCTTTGGTCCATTTGGCTCAACTGACCTGTCTGTATTGCCTCCCATGATCTTGCCCCCGATTCAGGGGACGAAGCCGACAATGCAGATGCTGCACCAGCCCTGCTCAGCAGTTGCCAAAGCACTGGTGTGATTAACCCCTTTGTAGCTCCCAATGCAAAGCACAGCACTGTGACGCCTGCAGTGAGAAAATGAACTCCAGCTCAGACAGACCCAACACATGTGGGATTCTGAAATGTCTCAGGGTTCCTTTGGTTCCACGATGCCCCTCTCAGAGCTGGCAGTAGAAAAATAAATCAAAAAATTGAGAAGAAATCATCTTAAAGTCATGCTAAGCCTGTCTTCTACAGTCCAGAATCTATATATGTGTGACTGCAGATACTTGGGATGAGGGTAGATGCTCAGAGGAATTCATGGGTTTGATCTAGGAAACCTGTCCCAAAGTTTTCACTGCCTTTTCCTCCTTGGACATTTCCTGATGCCCGGAGGAAGCTCATGTCCAACAGCAGCAGGCGACCCTTGTATAACAAGGAATGAATGATGCTCCTCGTGCGGTGGTGAGACAAAGAGAAGTTTATTCAAAATTCCCACTCTTAAATCCCTGCGTACCATGTGACTTCTTCAGCCAATAGAGTTATATGTGACTGCGCATGTCCCCTCGGGCCCATCGCCCTGGCACATCCCCTGTGCATCCAGACATGCCTCCCACATATCCCCTTTCTCTAATATCTTAAAGAAGTCACAAAAAGCAGTGCAAAAAACAGTGCAAACAACCAGAACATTGTAAACTACCAAGCTTCGCAGCGACCCAGCGCATTGCTTCGCTTAGCTTCTTAACTCTAATATAAACCTTTTAAAACCTTATATTCCTATAGGGTAGTGCAACTTGGATAATTATTTTATTAACTTGGGGCCTTTAGCCCAACTGTGTGTAAACTATAACTTTTATTAATCTGAGGGTTTTTTATAACTGGGGATTTCAAACTTTATTCAAGAAACAGGGTAAGCATATCAAAACTCAATTCTTTCAAGGTGACCTTGTGGTGTAGGTAATGTGGTCTTGTGAGGTATTCTGTGTTTTTATGTTTTCCAGTCACACAACTCTCTTATTCATTCACTCATCTCACACACGACGGCCGTCATCATTCACGCATACACATACACACACACACACCAATATTTGCAGTTTGCTTGTCACCACATTGGTCATTAATATAGACTGAAACATAACATAACTGTTTTTAAACTCCTGAGTTATCTGGTTCCTGCAGCTGTGATTGTGTATCCAAATAGGGCTTTACACACCTGGAGGGAATCCACTTCAGTTCTTTTCCTGTTGCCAGACAAGCGTAACCTCTCCCCCAAGTCAGAAGATCTAAAGGTCCTGTCCATTGTCCCGAGATCAAATCTTTTACCATGACTAATGGCCTGGGAGAGGCAAACGCCTGAGATTTGTGCTGCTTCTCATATCTGCTTCTTTCAGCACTGTCACAATTTAAAAAATTGATAACATATGTGGCTTTCCACAAACGTTCTTACGGACTGTATAGCTTCTCCCCCCTCTTTGTTTTATTAGCATCTCTTTCAGTGTGCGGTGTGCCCTTTCTACAATTGCTTGTCCCGTAGGTGAGTGTGGAATTCCTGTAATATGTGAAATTCCCCATTCTGATAGGAAATTCCTTACCTTTTCAGAGATGTATGCTGGTCCGTTATCGGTCTTAATCTGTTGTGGAGTGCCAAGGGTAGCAAAACAGCTTAGCCAGTGTCTTATTACATCCTTGGCTTTCTCACCTGTGTGTGCTGTAGCAGTGATGTACTGTGAATGTGTGCCTACAGTTACATGTACATATTTCAAGGGGCCAAATTCTGGGATGTGTGTAACATCTGTTTGCCATATCTGATTGGATATTAACCCTCTGGGGTTAACACCTTCCTGAGATGGCATGGGGGTAATTTTTTGACAGTCTGGACAAGTCAATATGGTATCTCGGGCCTGATTGAGAGTAATTTTGAATTGTCTCTTTAGAGAGCGTGCATTCTGGTGGAAAAATGAATGGGACAATTTTGCTTGCTCAAGGGTCCTAGGTACTGTGTTGAACATTGCTGCTTTGTCAGCTTCTCGGTTCCCTTCAGCTATTGGCCCTGGCATGTCAGTGTGAGACCTGATGTGCATTATATAAAAATCAAATCTTCTGTGATTGACAAGGAACCAAATACAATGCATTTCAAACAACAAATGAGGGTTAGAAACATCCCGAAGAAATGAACATTCTAGACGTGAAACTAGCCCTGCAGCATAACAAGAATCAGTGACAATATTAACAGGTTGTTCAGAAAACTTTTCCAAGGCAATACAAATGGCAGCCAGTTCCAGAACCTGCACAGAGCATTGGTTCATGGTCTGTACTTTTTGTTCCCATTGTCCGGTATCAGGATTTATCCAAGTCACTGCAGCTTTCTGTGATCGCCCAGATGCATCTGTAAAAACTGTGAGGCCTTTTACTGGCTCACTTCTGCATCTAGTCGTGGTTCTTAAAGGCAAATTACCGATTTCTGCCCAAAGTTTGTGTTTAGGGAGATTAACTGAAATGTTACCATCAAAACCTGCTAAGGCAGCTTGGAACTCGGTGTCCTCAGCTAGCATCCAAGCTAAATTGTCCTTCGTGGCTGGAATGTAGATGACCACTGGATCCCTTCCATCTAGTTCCTGTAATCGAACTCTGCCTTTAATAACAAGCTTAGCAAAGATTTCATTAATTGTCCATACAGTTTTAGGTGGGGTGTGGGGCAGAAATAGCCATTCTAGAACCAGCAGTGGGTCCTTTTCAGTCTGGTCCCACTGGAATAAGACTGCAAATGGTTGGTACCTGCTGGGAATTAAGGCCAGGCAGATTTGCAGTTCAGGATCTCTCCTTCTGCTCTGCCTAGATTCGATCGCCTTGGCACAGATGTCTAACACCTGTTTGGCCTCTGCTGTCAGAGCCCTATTAGACGTCAGATCAGAGTCCCCCTTTAGTAACACAAAGAGAGGGTGTAGCTCCTCTGTGGTTAAGCCTAGAACAGGCCTTAACCAATTAATAGCTCCCAGGAGTTTTTGCAACTCATGTAAGGTTAAAGTGTCTTTTACCTCGAGCTGCAGCGGCTGTGGGGAAATCTGTTGTTGCGTGACTCTCCATCCAAGATAGCTCCAGGGCTGCGATCGCTGGATTTTCTCTTCTGCAACCTGTAAGCCTGCTTCTTGGACAGCATCAGTTAAAGCAGTAACAACAATTTGCAGTTCATTTTCTGTGGCCATGCTTATTAAAATATCATCCATGTATTGGTAGATTATTGCAGAGGGAAAACGTTTTCTGACAGGTTGAATAGCATTTGCAACTACTGTTTGGCATATGGTTGGACTGTTCTTCATCCCCTGAGGGAGAACAACCCAGTGATACCTTTGCATAGGCTGTGAGTTGTTTAATGCTGGAATAGAAAATGCAAACCTTGGGGCATCCTCGGGGTGCAGGAATATGGTGAAAAAGCAGTCCTTTAAATCAATTATTGTCAGAGGCCAGTTCGCTGGGAGCATAGCAGGTGAGGGTAATCCTGGTTGCAATGCCCCCATAGACTCAATGACTGCGTTTACTGCTCTGAGATCCTGAATCATCCTCCATTTGCCAGTTTTTTTGGGAATGCAAAATACAGGAGTGTTCCAGGGACTATTTGTTGGCACAATGTGTCCTGCTTCCAATTGTTCCTCTACAAACATCTTTAAATGTTCAAGCCTTTCTTTTTTCATGGGCCATTGGTCTACCCAGACCGGCTGGTCACTTTTCCAGACCAGCTTAATCGGTGCTTGGGACGGCTGACCAATGGCCCCTATTGAAAAACCTGGCTGCTTGCAGGAGGAATTTGCATTACTGTGCCAAACTGTGAAAGTATATCACGTCCCCACAGAGAGCAAGGGATCGGGGCTATGAATGGAGCTACCTTTGCTACTTGCCCCTCTGGTCCCAAGACAGTGAGTATTTGAGCACTCTGTCTGGGTCTTTGTGTGCCTCCCACCCCTTGAATGGTTGCAGCTGGGCAAACAGTAGGCCAGTCAAGTGGCCATTCGGAGTCCTTTATGATGGAAACATCGGCTCCCGAATCCAAAAGGCCTGTAAATCGGTGCCCATTAACCTGGCACGTCATGAGCAGCTGTGCTGCTGTGATGGCTGCTGCCCAGTAAACTTGTGGTTGTCCCGTGCTGCCAAAGGCCCCTGAACCCCACTCCCTCCCCCCCTCCCCTACAGGCGACGTACTGTAGAAGGGGATTAACTGAGCAAGCTTCTGTCCTTTCGGGATGAAGCAGGGGGGTGAAGGGGTCCATGCCATTATCAGAATCTCGCTATGAGAATCCGAGTCTATTACACCTGGCAGCACAAACAAACCCATTCTGGTGGTAGAGGACCTTCCAATCAGCAGTGCATGTACCCCTGGATTAAGGGGACCATGATGTCCAGTCGGGATTAGCACCACCTCAGTGGAAGTTATGAGGACTGTGTCCCTGTTGGATAAGTCCAGTCCAGCGCTGGCTGATGTGGCGGGGCACAGATCGCTGGCTGGGGTGCAGGGGCACAGAGCGCTGGCTGAGCTGGGGGGGCACAAATCGCCAGCCTGTTCCCCTGTGTCGCATGTGATTGCTGTACCGGGGCGTGCGACAGCGCCCCTCACCTCCAGTTTTTTGGCACCCTCCTTGCTTTGGGTTGCTTTCGAGGTGCCAATGCTAGAGGTTTCTGAGGGCAGTCCCTTTGGAAATGGTCAGGGGCCCCACAAATGAAACAACCATCTTTGGGTCTGGCCCCCTGCTGTGTCCTTAACTGAGTACTCAGTGCTACTGCTAGTAAATCTGATTGATGTGTTAAAGAACCCACCTCTTGGCAGGCACAAACTAATTCTGAGATACTGCAAGTTTCCCTCTTAGGAAGGGTTTGCAGAACTCTTTTACAATCCACATTAGCATTTTCGAAAGCCAGTCTTCTACTAAGGATTTCCCTGACTTCCTCATTTTCAATCTGCCTATCCAGAGCAGATTGCAGCCGATCTAGGAATTTTGTGTAAGGTTCTGTTGGGCCCTGTATTATTTTGGTAAATGACAAGTTTGCATCTCTGTCTGATGTAGGTAATTTTCTTATTGCCCGCATGGCATGTTTTGCTATTACCTCGTATACCTCTCTATTGTAACCGGTTTGAGCATCTATGGAACGATAGTTCCCATCCCCTGTGAGTTGGTGTGCTGATACCCCTGCTTGCGGGTCATTAGCGTAAGCAGAACAGATTTCTCTAAAATCGTTCAGCAATACATTGTATTGTGTGTTAGAAAGGCTTATTTGTAACAAGGTTCTCCAGTCATGAGGCATGAAGATGTATGTGGAACTTAGTGACTCTAAAAATGCAAGCGTGTTAGGGGATGATACACCAGTTTCTCTCATTAACTGTCTTAGTTCTTTGGTTAGTTCATGTGGTAATGGTTGGAACCTGCGGCTTTGGCGTGGACCGATAATTACTGGACATGCTTGTATAACTTGTAAGTCCCCAGTACGCAATGCCTCTTCTCTGCATAAAGCCCATCTATCAATTGTACCCTCTCGGTATGTTGCTTCATCCCTTGCCGGCGGAGCTATCCCGAAATCCCCCTCCTCCTCCCCCCATTCCTCCCATTTTCCCCCCCTGCAGCTCCGGCAAAAGCGGCTGTCTGTGGGTGGGTGGTGGTGGTGGTTGGGGAGTACGGCGCGGGGGCGGGGAAGGACGGGTCGGTGTCCGAACCGCGTGGCAGGCGAGATGGTGGTGCCCGTTCCTGGGCGCGTACTCGGCGTTCTTGCGCGGGATGGGTTGGCGAGTAAGCTGGGCTATCCCCCCCACTCCCGTCACGGGACCCCCTGCTGCTGTCCCACTGACTGGAACCTCGCATCTGGGGCCTCGCTCCCTCCCGCCGGTCTGTGTCCCTTGGGCTCCCGGTTCCCTTCCCCGGAGTTGAATTGTGAATAGCTCCACCCCCTTCCCCCGCCGAGCTTTGTGAGTTCAAACTGCGGCGCGTAAAAGTGGGGCTGCTGCTTGCAGCCTGAGTGGGGGTGTATGTGTTCGTCGTTCTTTGGTGGGATCTGCTTAATGCAGTCATTATAGCTTACCAGGCTGGGTAAGCATTGTTTGCTTGGGAATCCCCTCTCTGAGCCTTGAGTTTGATAAGATTGCCTATTTTGTCTCATATGTGAATGTTGAGGGCTTCAACCAGAGGTAGTTCTGGTACGGTTGCTTTAATGAGCCGCACCAACTCTGATAATTCAGCCCTTGTAACCTGAACATAGTAAGGATTCAGCAGAGTAGCCAGTACTTCTGTGTCCCGTGATACTTCGGTAGGGAAAAAGTTTCCCATGTTACCTTTGTGACTCGGCGCTGCTGGGGTGCGCTGCTGAAGAGGGTCTGTCGGTTTGTTGATTTGTGTTGGCTCACTGTCGGTTGGGCTGTGGCGTCCCGTCGGCGGCGACTGATGTCCTGGTGCAGGCGGCAAGTGGCAAGCAGCGGCAGCAGGCACGGGCAGCTGTAGCGACAGACGTGGGGGCTGGCTGTAGAGGCGGTGGCTTGGGGCTGCGGCGATCGGCGTGTGCGGGCTGCAAAGTGGCGAACGAAGCGGCGGCGCTGGCGTCGTCGTCTCAGTCACGTGGCGGCGGCTTGGAGTGGTCCCGGCTCCGTCTCCGGTGAGTGTGGCGTTCGCAGCGGCGGCAGCGGTGGCTCCGGGGTTCCTGCGGTTCGCTGGGCGGCACGGGGGTCGGGGGTGCGCTGTGTCAGAAGGCGCGGTGCGGCGCCTTGGTGAAGCCCGCGCGGTCTGAATACGGTGCAGGGGCTTTTTGCTGGCAGTGCTTTTTAAGCACGCCGCAGGGTCAGTCAGCAGCGGTGAGCAGGCGGGGAGCCGTGGCCAGTTTCTGCTGGACAGAAAACTGGAGCGGGGGCTCCGCGGGGGTCAACGGTGGCTGGGGTTGCTAGGACGCGGCAGCGGCAAGCCGCTTCTTGCACGTGGTCCACACAGTCGGTAGCGAAGAGTCGCTTTACCAGATGACCGACACTCAGGGGACTAACAGGCCTTTCCCTGACGATCTTAAGGTGCTCCGCGGCTCGTTCTCTGAGCTGCAGGCACGCTTCACCCAGGGAGCAGTCTTAGACGTGCGGGGTGCGTCCCAGTCACTCACCGCTTTCGATGTTGCTTTGACCCTCTCCGCTCTCTCCGGTGGCTGCTTTGACCTCTCGGTTTCTTCCTTAACTCTTTCTTCTCTTCTTCCGTCCACTATCTTACTATTATTGAGCTCGCTAAACTAACTGTCCGTCTCTTAGAGCACGGGGTTTATTGACATCAGGGTTTTTTCTGGTGAAGTCTCCCGTCTCCGAAAATTAAGACGATCCCGGAGACACCAGCTGATCTCCTGATCCAGGATAGATATCTCACTTAATATAAGCTAAAGATGTCCCTGTTCGGGCGCCACATGTAGCAGGCGACCCTTGTATAACAAGGAATGAATGATGCTCCTCGTGCGGTGGTGAGACAAAGAGAAGTTTATTCAAAATTCCCACTCTTAAATCCCTGTGTACCCTGTGACTTCTTCAGCCAATACAGTTATATGTGACTGCGCATGTCCCCTCGGGCCCATCGCCCTGGCACATCCCCTGTGCATCCAGACGCCTCCCACACAGCTCCATCCCCCACTTCCTCCTCCTGGCTGCAGCTCTTGCACTTCTGCTTCTTCCTGGGCATCTCCCTGGCTGCCCTCCTGGGCAACGGCCTCATCCTCAGCGCCGTAGCCTGCCACCACCACCTGCACACCCCCCAGGGACTTCTTCCTGCTCCACCTCTCCCTCACACACCCGGACTGCATCTGCACCACTCTCCCCAAAGCCATGGCCCATTCCCTCTGGAACACCAGGGGCATGTCCTACTCAGGATGAGCTGCACAGGTGTTTTTTGCTTTTCTTCTTGATCACAGCGGAGTTTGCCCTTCTCACCATCATGTCCTATGACCGCTACGTGGCCATCTGCAAAGCCCTTCACTACAGGACCCTCCTGGGCAGCAGAGCTTGTGCCCACGTGGCAGCAGCTGCCTGGGCCACTGGGAAGCGGGTCTGGCCCTGGGGCTGCAGGAGCTGCCGCCTGAGCTGATGATCTCCTGAGCAGTCCAGACATGCAGTCACTGTCCCTGTCCTCTATTGCCTCCCTTTCTTGCTGCAGGACCAGAAACGACTGTGCTGCTCTGCTGGGCTGGGGTGGGGCAGGGAGATGGGGGGACCAGGAAGGGGCTGGTCTGGGCAGTTCCAGTGACTAGAAAACCCCAATGTTCATCTGAAGTGTAGGAGTGGGCAGGGTGGGAGCATTACAGGGCTGAGGTGGCTCCAGGCTCTGGGAGTGGTAGCAGGAGCCCAGGGAGACACTGCCCCTGCTGCAATGCACTGCCTGTGTGTGTGCCAGGGAAGGACTCGTGTCTCTGAACACCCCCGTGTGTGCATCAGTCCAGCTCAGGGTTGGACACCTCTCAGAGCCCTGACACATTTCTCTGTGTGACTCCAGGAAAACCCCCGCTGTGCCAGGGAGTTACCAGATCCTTTGCTGTCACCCTCCTGGTGTCCTGTGTAATGATGAAACTAGAAAAGGTGATCATCATACCCTGGTAATTTTCTAAGAGGAGAAATGTCACTGCTGGAAAGAAGTGTCACTGCTGGAAAGAAGTGTCACTGAAGAGGTGAGAAGAGGGAACATCATTGTTTCCTTCAGTCTGTTCCACAGCAGGTTCCCCTGGAGCCCCAGGGACACCTGCGCGGAACCCAGAGGGGCAGAGAAAGGGCTGCCTTTGGCTCTTGCTGTGCTGCTCAGCTGGGCCGGGCTCCTGGTACACAGGGAAATCCTGGCAAGCGGGCAGCACTGCAGAGAGACAGCTCTGCCCAGGAGCAGCTCCTCTGCACAGCCCAGCAGGGCCGAGGGCACTGCCTGTAGGCACGAGAGGAGAGAAGAAAGGCAAAGGGAGGTTAAAGGCAGCAGAAAGATGGGAGGTGTTCAGCTGAGACACAACTTGGGGACACAACTTCACACTCCTCTGCAGAGTGAGTCTACAGGCGCAGGGCAATGTCGCTTGTGTTCCTGGAGGAATCTCCTTAAGCTACCACATCCCACAGCCTTGCACATCTGTCAGGACTCTCCCAGTTTCTCTGTTGCGCCGGAGGAGGATGTTCTCCAGGGCAGGCCTTCCCTGCAGCACCATCAGAGGGACAGCGCAGGTGGGCTCCTTCTCCCAGGGATGGCTGCGGGGTGGGAAGGTGGGGGTGCAGCCAGGGATGCCCGGGACTGTCCTGCAGAGCAGGGTCCCTGTGCTCCGGGGTTCTTTGTGCCAGGGCAGGGACTTTGCTGCCTGCTGGGGTCAGGTCTCATCCTGCCTGGGTAGTTGCCCACCCCTCTGCAGGGAGAAGCTGTCGGTGGGTGGTGAGAACCCCAGCAGGAGCCAGGCAGGTTCTTCCTGCCGTTGGATGAGGTGTGTGTGGTCAGGGCTGTGGGAGGTCAGGGCTGCTCCCAGATCCAGATCACACCAGCACATTTCCAAGAGCACTGTCAAATGGGAAGGACAAAGCACAATTATTAGGAAGGAATGGAGCTTTTCTGAGTCAGTGTTTTCAGTTTCCTACTCCTGAGGAATCTGGGGGTTGAGAAATGGAAAAGGAGCTCCCATGTTGGACAAGTCACTGAGACTCCTGAGCTGTAACTTGGAATGCACAAGTGCTTCTGTAAGCAGCTTCCTAAAGTGCTTTCGGTCTCTGCTCTGCTTTTGACAGAAGCAGCATCACTTCTGCTGGACCCATCTGTTTTTTCTTTATCTGCCCTTTTCCACCTGCAAAAAGAAAAGTTGCCCAGTCAGTGCGCTGCAAACAGACAGGTTTCTCTCAGGCCACAGTGAGTGCACAGACATTCGGATGGAGTGGTGACAGAGAAGTCATGAATGGATTTCTGATGTTGAGTCTACTGTTTTGAAATCAGAAAATGTGGTGTTGAAGTCATCGTTAGCCTTTGAGAGGGAAACAGGAGAAAAATCGGATAAATTTGTTGCTAAAAATGAGCTGCTTCAAACTGAGGTTGACCACCTTAAAAGTCTTGTTAAAATTTGGATGATTATGAAACAGTCAACTCACGGATTACCCCCATCAATACTAGACAATGCCCGCAGTATAAAGGCATAAAGCCCTCCCAGCCCCTCCAGGAACCCTCAAATCCCATCCCGGTCCCACAGGACACTCCCAACTTCCCCTTAAACCCTCCGAGGCCCCCAGACTGCCTCCCAGACCCACAAAAACCCACAAGATGCCCCCAAACCCCTCCCAGTTACCTCCAGCCCTCCCAGGACCTTTCAAACCCTCTCCTAGTTGCCCCCTTCCCCTTGAGTATGCCCCCAAACTCTCTCCCAGTTCCTTCCCACATCCCCGACGATTCCCCAAAACCCCTCACAGCTGCCCCAATCTCCCCAACCTCCCTCCCAAACCCCCAAACTCCCCCAAACACCTTCCCAGTTACCCCCACGACCTCCAATCCCTTCTCAGCCTCCCCATTCCTTCCCAAAGCCCCTCCCAGTTGCCGGCCCGTCCCCCAGGTTCGGGTGAGGAGGTGCCCCAGGCTGACAGGCCTGCCCAGACAGGGGCGGTTCCAGCAGCATGTCAGGAGCCACCCCCTGCCCCGAAAGCTCCCGCCCGCCCTGGAGCCACCTCAGTTGCCCCTGCAGGGGAGAAATTCAGGCCGGAGCAGAGCAGGGGGCAGGGCCGGGCTGGGACCTCGATGGACGGGGGCACTGGGAGAGCAGGGGAGAGACCGGGATGGGCTGAGAGGGCATTGGGGGAGAGGGGAGACACTGGGATGGGCTGAGGGGGCACTGGGGGAGAGGGGAGACACTGGGATGGGCTGAGGGGGCACTGGGAGGGAGAGGGGAAAGTTTTTTGCCCCTTTCCTGGGCACTTGAACACCCTCTGCACCCCCGTTCCCGGTCATGCCGGTTGTCCTTCCCCCCCAAGCCATGAACAGGTTTTGGGGCTCCCTCGTGGGTCGCAGCCAATAGAATGGCTCTGCTGGAATGACATTGCCAATTTCTGCTGGGCCCCTGTCCTTGTGCCGGTGAGTCACCCGATAGAACGTCGAAACTTCCGCGGGGGCTGCCGGGAGCGGGGCGGTGATGGCGGGGGAAGGGAGGATCGGGATTGAACCCGATTGGTCCCGATCGATCCCAGCCCCAGGGTCTCCCCCCGCCGCGCTGTTTTTCACGTGCGGCCTTAATGAGGCCATGGTGGTGTGGGGTGACTTCAGGGGGTCTGGGGGCTCCTGGTGACCCCTCCGAATCTCCCCCAAGACTCTCGAGAGCCGCCCAGATCCCCCCCAAGACTCCTGGGGACCCTCCGCCTTTCCCCCTCCTCCCCCAAATCTCCTGTGCATCCCCTTAACCCTTGAAAATCTCCTGGGACCACCTCAGACCCCCAGACTCCCTCCTGGGGACCCCCAAACACTCTTCAGGACTATGGGGCCTCTCCCGACCCCCTCCTAGAGTCTTTTGGGTGTCACCAACCCTTTACGGTGGATTCCTCCGTCCATTTTTCCACCCCGGACTGTTGGGGGTCCACCCCCCAAAGAAACTACTGGGAACTCCCCAGTGTCCCACCACGAGATTCCTGGGTCCCTCCCCCCCCCAACCCCCTGTGGGTGCCCCCATCCTTTCTTCCCCTCGAAAATATTCTTGGGGTCCCCCAATGTCTCCTCCAGCCCCCATCCTGCCAGGGATGGATTTGGGGGGATCTCCTTCCCCTTCCCTCTGGCCCGAAGGCAAATGCCCTCCCTGTCCTTCTTCCTTCACCCCCAGGCAGAAAAGAGAAGAGAAACAGCCAGTTGGCCCTGGCAGGTGTGGGTGTGTGCAGGCTGTGGTTGAGTGGTTAAGGGAGAGGAGGGGGCTGGTGTTTGGGCCAAGTCCAGCAGGTGATGTCTTTTGTGTCTGGCAGTCCTTGGTCGGCTCCACGACCATCCAGCTGTCAGTAATCACGACATACCCATCAGCACCTTCTCTTCTGGGCTCCTACACTTGCCAACCCTAAGCTGCTCCTAAGTTCTCTTGCTGTCAGTTCCTAAAGAGGTCTTGTCAAGTGTTACTGATTTAGAAACTAAAGCCTGACATCTTTGTCTTTGCCAAAGATGTGTGTGAAAGGGCAGTGCTGTTGCAAAGCAGTGTTGAGCTTCACATTGGGTGACTTGGCAGCTTCCTCTGCATCACCCATGCACCCTGGGTTTCTTTGAAAAGTACTTTTCACTCCAAATGTGACACCACATTAGCCTGTAGGACATCCTGTCCCCAAATGGATAACTGTAAATATTAATAATAAAAAAGTGACCCCCTCCATTATTCAAGAAAAGCTTGTATCTCTGTACTAAAAGCATCCAAGGGTCACGTCCCCCAGTTTTCTATCTGACAAGGGTTTGGAGGGGCTGCTTTGTGCAGGGAACCCTTTGGGGGCCCCTTGCACATGGGTAGGGCTGCACTCTGGGGGTGTGGGGCTTTGGTTCTTTGGTTGCCAGGGGCCACTGTGAGTCACTGAGCCGGGGTGGGGACAATGGGCAGGGCTGGCTGGGACAGGCTGTGGCACCTGTGACATAAAAGGGAAGTGTCCCCGTGGGGCAGCTCTGCAGGGCCCATCAGGGGATGCTGCCCAGTGCAGCCTGTGCTGTGGGGAGCGTGCACACAGGGAGAGGCTGGGCTGGACGAGGGCCAGGGCAGCAAGGCCTCCCCAGGGAGTGGGTTCTGCCCCTGCCTGCAGGGCCCAGCCCCTGGCAGGAGCGCCTTGGGCAGGGCCCTGTAGCAGTTATGCCATTGTATAACAAGGAATGAATGATGCTCCTCGTGCGGTGGTGAGACAAAGAGGATTTATTCAAACTCGCGCGCTCTTTTATCCTTACACATCATGTGACTTTCTTAACCAACCAGTTCACCAACTCTGGGGCATGCTCCTTGGGCTCTGTACCTGGGCACATCCTCTGTGCCACCTTAGCCACGCCTCCTACATATCCCCTCTTCTAATTATATTAAGAAGTCACAAAAACAGTATGAACAAAATGCAAACAACAATGCAAACAACAATTTTAACAATCAGAACATTACAAGACTACTAAGCTTCGCAGTGATCCAGCACAGTGCTTGCTCAGTTTCTTAACTCTAATGTAAACCTTTTTAAAACTTTCTTATACTCCTATAGGGTAGTGCAACTTGGATAATTACTTTATTAACTTGGGGCTTAGCTTAACTGTGTATAAACTTATAACTTTATTAATCTGAGGGTTTATAACTGGGGAATTCAACTTTATTTAAGAACAGGGTAATCTTAGCAAACTATAATTTCTTAAAAGCGACCTGTGGCTGAGGTAGTGTTATTTTGTGGGGTGTTTGTCTTTTATTATTTGACCAGTCAAACAACTATCTTCACTCATTCATTCATACATACGTCGGTGGCCACCGTACACTGAACACACACACAAACACACACATACACACGCACATTCCAGAGACTGCTTTTCACCACTTTGGTCATTTTTTAATGTAAACTTGAAACATAACATAACTCTTTTCCAAACTTCTGCGTTGCACTGGTTCTTGCTGCTGTGGTCACATATTTGAATAGGGTTTTTCACACCTGGAAGAAACCTGCTTGAGTTTTTTCTTACAACTTTTAGGCATAGCTTTCTCTCCATGTCACAAACCTAGGAATCTCATCCATCGTCCTGAAATCAAATCTTACTATGATTAGCAACTTGGAAGAAACAAATGCCTGAGGTGTGTGCTGCTTTTCAGACCTGCTTCTTTCAGCACTGTCACAACTCAAAAATTGATAACATACATAGCTTTTTACAGATGTTCTTGCAGGTTACACCAGTTCTCCCCCCTTTTGTTTAAACTTAGCACATGTTTCAATATGTGCCTTTACTGTTTTATGGATTAGTGTGAAATGCTTGACGTGAGAATTTTCCTATTTCATAGGGAGTAACTGCTTAATTTTAATGTTAATCCATTTTAGTGTACCAAAGGGCTGCTAAGCAACTAACTCATGTGTTTTACACTTTTGTGATTTGTCTAGTGGATGTAGTAGCAGTTATGTTTTGTGGATGTATATCTATTTGCATGCACAATTTCAATATGTCCAATTCAAAAAATGTATATCTCTGATCGCCAGGCCTCATCTACTATTAACTCTCTAGGGTGGTTTCCTGACAGTGTGGCATACTTTGATAATGTAGCTTTATTAACTGTTATTTTGAATGGTCTCTTAGAGAACCTGTATTCTGATGGAGAATGAATGAGGCAATTGCTTGCCTTAAAACTCTGGGTATAGTGTTAAACATTGCTGCTTTAGCAGCTTTTCAATTTCTGTCAGTCATTGGCTGTGGCATCTCAGGATGTTATTTTGTGTGCATTTGTATAGAAATCATACCTTTTGTAACTCACAGGAACTAACCAGAACGCATTTCAAAAAACAGGTAAGGGTTAACAACATTTCAAGGAAATTCACTTTCAAAACAGGTTATCAACTTCAGAGCATAATAAGCACAATCATAACATCAAAGGATTGTTTTAGAATTTTCCCAAGGTAATGGCAATCAGTCCAGAACTATACAGAAGCTTAGTTCATGGCTTGTAGTTTTCTTACTGTTCCATGGCAGGATTTATTTAAGTCTATTGCAGCATATTGTGTATTCTTAGATGCATGTGAGAAGGTCCTGAGGCCTTTCACTGGTCCAGTTTTGCATCTGGTGTGGTTTATAAAGGTAAACTGTTGATTTCTGCCACAATCTGTGCTTAAGGAGATGAATTAAAATATTACCACTAAAACTTGCTAGGGTATCTTGAAATCCAGCGTCCTCAGCTGTCATCCTATCCAAATTGTCCTTTCAAAGCTGGAATGTTGGTAAAGGCAGGATTTCTTCCATTTAGTTCCTCAGTCGTGCTCTGCCCTAAATGACAACCTTACAAACTCAATAGCAACTTACACAGATTTAGGTGGTGAGGTATGACAGAAAGAGCTGTTTTAGAACCAACAGCGGGCTTCTCTCAGTTTGATCCCACTGAAACAAAGCTACAATGCTTCATACCTGCTGGAAACAAAAACTAGGCAGATCTGCCTTTCAGGTTCTCTCCTGTTTTGTTTGCTTTTCGTTACCTTGGTATAATTTTCTAACATTTGGTTTGCCTCTGCAGTTAGCAATTCGTCAGACTTTAAGTTGGAGTTCTCCCCTAGCAACACAAAGAGAGGGCAACTGGCAGCCCTCTGAGGTTCCTGCAACTCGTGTAAATACAAATGTTTTTTACCTCGAGCTGTGTCACCTGTGTAAAGCTTTTTTGCTGTGTTCTCTTGTCCTTGGCAAGTCTAGAGTTGTGGTTGTTGGCTTCTTCCTGAAACAACCTGAAGATCTGCACCTTGGGCAGTTTTGGTTAAAACAGCAGAAACAATTAGCAGTTCATTTCTTGTGGCATTGGTTAATAATGTGTCCTCTGCATAATGGTGTATTATGGTTGGTTGATACTTCATCGAGGTATTTTGCATCCCTGAGGAAAGGTAGCTCAGCACTGAGTTTGGATAGATTGTGCATTGCTTAAAACCATGATGGAAAAAAGGGGTTTTTGGGCATCCTCAGGGTGATGGAGAACGGTAAAGGAATGGTTTTTGGAATCAGTTACCACTCGTGACCAATTTGCTAGAAGCCTTATAGGTAGAGGCAGTCCAATCTGCAAGGCTTCTGCATGTTTTTTGACTGCGTGTTCTGCTGTTAACATCTGTAATGTTTTCCACCTGTCACTTTTCTTTGGGGTACAGGGTACATGGTTATTTTGGGGGCTGGTTATTGGTATATTGTGGCTTGCCTTAAGTAGGTTCCTCTTTTGCACATGAAAAGTAGTGCTAAAAAGGAGTACAGCTAGCAATGCTATTACAAGCAATACAATGCTTGCAGCATATCTTTTGTTTTGCGTATGGCACCCTTGGTACAACTGAGTCATTTCTCTGCTGCTGGGGTGTCTATGGAATGTTGCAATTAGGGACTTCCAGGGGCAATCCTCCTGAGAGTGATCCATTTCTCCACAACTAAAACAACTAGCTGTGTGTCTGACTTCCTTGTGTATTCTCGTCTGGGCATCTAAAGCTGCAGCTAGAGAGGCAGGTAGTTGCTTCTCAAGGCAAGTTTCTTGACAGGGTTGTACCAGCTCAGTAAAGTCACAGTTCTCCCTTGCAGGAGGGCTCTGCAAAGCTCTTGCATTTTCTCTTCCTAAAGCCAAATGCTTGCACAGCATCTCTCTGGCTTCATTGTATTCAATTTGCTTGTTCAAAGTTGACTGCAGCTGGTTCAAACATCTTAACTCAGTATAACCTTGTAACTCTTTACTGTTGGATAGGTAATCAATTCAATCAGCAGTGAGAATGTTTTCCATAGCTTTTAGGGCTTGCCTGGCTATTTCTCTATGGTATTTTGATTGTGAATCTAAATTACAATTTGCTTTCCCGCCTGATTGATGTGCCGTGGTGTCTGTTTGTAGGTATGTAATATGAACAGAGCAATTTTTCTGGAAATCAGCTAACCAGACTGTATATTGGGTGTTACTGAGAACTAGTTTTGTCAGTTCCTTCCAGTCATATGTGGTGAGGGGATAGGTGTGACTCAGTGCCTCCAAATATTTAAAAATATTGGTTAAGGACAGACCAGAACCTCTTATCAAATGCCTCAGGTTCTCTGTGGCCTTATACAAAGCCTGACTCTGAGGGGACTGGCTTTGGCTCATATCGTCTGGGCATGCCTGAATAATATTCAGGTTTTCCATTCGAATCGCCCTGTCCAGACATTGTTCCCACATGTTAGCTGAAATCTCCCCCTGTGCCCTATTGATCCCTCCCATTGGAACCATGTTTGGTTCTTTCTCCCCCTTCTTCTCCCCTTCCTTCTCCCCCTCCCCCCATTTCTCCCATTCCTCCCATCCCTCCCCCCTTGTGGTTTCGGCAAAACTGGTTCCCTGTGGGGGGATGGTGGGTGGTGAGTGGGGGGCGGGGTTGGCTCCTCGGTTGGAAAAGAAAGGTTGGAGTTCAGTCTGTGTGTGGGGGGAGAATGGCTGCGACCATACCTGCCCACGTGGTCGCTGTTCATTCGCAGTGAAAGGGGGTGAATACACTAAGTTATTCTCCTCATCACTGTAACAGGACTGCCTTGTGTGGACCCGGGGGTCGGAAGTTCGCATGGCAATGTCTGTCCCTTCCCAACGACTCGTTTTACTTGGCTCTCATGTGTCCCGGTATGATCTCTGAGTTTGTATTACTATGTTGTGCTGTGCTTGCTCTCAACAAAGTGTATAGGGGGGGTGGGGTGTGGGCTGTTTTGTTCTTCCCTGTGTGCCTCGTGCAGGTAGAGTTTATCAGAGTAAACTGCTTTATGTTGCAAAGTTTAGCAAAAGGCTAGAGTGTGAGTTTTGCTTCAGTGTATCATGAGGTTTCTATGGAAACAGGGTGTCTTATGTTACCTTATCTCGAGCGGCTGGGAGCACACGTTTGAGTCCTTTTGTAGCAGTTTTGGGCTAACTTGCAGTCTTTTTTCTGCGGCTTTGGGGGGTCCGGGCTGTGTCGGCTGCGGCCCGGGGGGTGCGCTGTGCTGCTCCGGTGGCGTGGCGCGTGACTGGGGGCAGCTGCGGCGCGGGGCAGCTCCCGGCGCGGGGGCAGACTCGGTAGACGCTGGCTCGGCGATGGCAGGCCGTGGGGTTCCGGCGCTGGTGGCTGGTGTCCCGGTGAAGGCTGCAAGCTGTGGGCTCGGGACAGCGGCGGCGAGGCGCGGGGCGGGACCCGCGCGGCCAGCTCCGGCGGGCGCCGTGGGGTGAGGGGTCGGCGGGCAGTCCTAGTGCCGGGCCAGCGGCACAAAGCGACGAAAAGCGGCGAAAAGTTCTTTTGGGGTTTCCGCAGTTTCTGAAAAATTTTTCCTCAACTTGAAGGGTCTACGCTGTCGTCACAGACAGGCAGGGATCGGTAGGAGGTGGCCAGCCTCCTCCGGTGCTCAGGATGGAGCAGGGGGCTCCGATAGGGTCGTGGCGCAGTTCTGCCTTTTCCACGTGGCTTTCGGGTGCAGCGTGGTTTCGGCAGGGACAGCGGGCGAACGCGGGTGATGTTAAGGCGGCGCTGGGCTCCGTTAAATGGATACGCCCGACGCGGGCCCCTGCTGCGGAGCGGGGGCGATCAGCACACGTGTTTGCTCGGCAACAGGCACTAGGTGCCGGGCCTGCGGTGCAGCGGGCACGGAGCTCTGCGCTTTCCGCTAGGCAGAAAGGCAATGCGGGGGTCGTGCGGTGGAGCTGGGATGGTACGGGCGGCAGCGAAACCGCTTCTCGCACGTGATCCGGCTTGTCGGCAGCGGCATGCCGCTTTTACCAGATGACCGACATTCAGGGGACCAACAGGCTTTTCCCTGACGATCTTAAGGTGCTCCGTGGCTCGGGTCTCTGAGCTGCAGGCACGTCTCGCCCAGGGAGCAGTCTTAGGCGTGCGGGGTGCATCCCAGTAAAGACTCACCGCTTTTGATGTTGCGTTGACCCTCTCCGCTCTCTCCGGTTGCCTGCTCTGACCTCTCGGCTTTTTCCTTAACTCTTTCTTCTCTTCTTCCGTGCACTAATATTTTTCGAGCTCGCTAAACTAACTGTCCGTCTCTTAGATCCAACTAAGACCACGGGTTATTGACGTCAAACTTTTTTGTGGTTAAAGATCCCCAAGTCAAACTAATAGACCTGATAACCGGAAACTACCACTTGTATACCTGATCGAGGTTAAATACCTGCTTAATATAAGCTAAATTTGTCCCTGTTCGGGTGCCATTTGTAGCAGTTATGCCCTTGTATAACAAGGAATGAATGATGCTCCTCATGCGGTGGTGAGACAAAGAGGATTTATTCAAACTCGCGCGCTCTTTTATCCTTACACATCATGTGACTTTCTTAACCAACCAGTTCACCAACTCTGGGGCATGCTCCTTGGGCTCTGTACCTGGGCACATCCTCTGTGCCACCTTAGCCACGCCTCCTACAGGACCCGGTGCTGTTGCTGGGGCAGGGGGTGAGGCCTTGCCGCCTTCCAGTTGCCTGGGCCCCTGTCCTTACTGCGCCACATCCCCGAGGCTCCATCCCCACTCCCCCAGCGCCAGCTCCCTCCTTCCCAGCCCCAACCAAGCCCTTCTCTGTGTCCTCCTGCAGGCCATGGTTTTCACAACATTCCTTTTGGTGCTTGTGCAAAGCATCATCCAGTCCCTGCAGGCGGTCGGGGAGGGGTTGCACAAGACTCAGTGAGCTTGGAGGTCTTTTCCAAGCTGAAGGACTCTTGGATTCTGTGATTGTGTGCTGGATTCAGCTGGGTCTGTGTTAGTAGCATTACTTTGCTCCCAAAGTTTCCTCGCTGTCAGCTCTTGTGGCCTAAGGCTTGAGCTCCTTTAACTCCTTGTGCTGAGCTACTGATGGGAAAGGAGAGGCCTCTGCGAGCAGATTCCTGGTGTTCCCTGTAGAACAGTGAGGGAGAAGGTGTAGTCAAGTGGGAAGAGGAGTACTGTTTGTGTGTGGCCTCCTATGTGGCCTTGGCGCCTTTGAGGGGCTTGAAGGAGAAAAGAGCTTTGTTAAAGTGAGAAGTGAAATAGTGTGTTGGCTGTGGGAATGGGAAGGGAAGAGGAACGGAGAATGGGAAGGGAAAGAGGAATGAAAAGACATCTGCTGATGCTGTCGTTTGTTATGTTTGCATGTAGCAGGGTGTGGTGGAAGAAAAAAGCAATTGGGAAAGATATGTGGCATGGAGAAGCATCTATGGGAACTAGATGGACTTTTATACACTGGACAATTCATCCACCAGACTGACAGTTGTTCCCCAGTTTTACCCCAGTTTATTGCTGTATTGTCATGGAGTTTTATGTACCCCAGTTTACTGTTGAATTTTTATGAAGTTTGTTATACCTCCATATTGTTCCCCTTTCTCTCTCAGATTTTCCTGCCCAAAGTTGTTTGTCACCCTGTCCTCCCCTGCTTTCCCGCTCCTCTGCCACTGATTGGCTACAGTTTGCTGCAGTGCAAAGAGAGCTCCCGTTGGCCCTTTCTCCTGGAGACTCCGAAGTTCCACCTGCCTTTTCCCTGTCTCCCTATCACACTTTTCCCTGAGTTGTCAGTTCCATGCTCCTCCCCAGTTCAGAATCCTCCCCTCAGACTTACCTTATTTAAACCCCTGTTGTCCCTGAATAAAGTGGCATTGCTGCACGAACCCTCGACTGTGCCAAGAACCGTTATTGCAGTGCTGGGTCCCATTTCCCATCCCCCCAGACCATGGCAAGTGGCGCCCAAAGTGGGGCACAGTTGTGGACTCATATTGAGAGAACTCCTGTGTCCTCACCTGGGTTCAGGCGACGCCAGGAGAGGCGATCGTCCCCGTCAGTCCTCCTCAGCAGAGCGGACGGCTGTGGGCTCAGCGGTAGCTGCACGGGTCGACGCACCAGACAGGTGAACTGCTGAGGACATTCCTCACCCTACCCTAACACCCACAGCCCGGCAGAACACCAAAGGGAGGACTTTCCATCAAGAGACTGTTGTTGAGACCCGACTAACATCAACATGGGACTCACACTCTCAACCTCCCAAAAATTTGTATACAGGCGCCTAAAAGACTTTGTAATAGAACACGGTCACCCCTTAGATAAAAAATTGGCAAAATCACTCGCCAGATGGCTCGACCACAAGGGTCACCGGCTTGCCGAGGACACCAGCGTAGAGCAGTGGCAAGCCATAGGCTACAGCCTCTGGCGGGACAGCGATAAGGGGGACCGTATAGCTAAAGAGGCGCTCATCGCATGGAGGTTAGTTCTGATGGTGCTACAGCACCAGATGATGAACAAGAATATCAGCCTCCCCAAGACAGACACTGAGCGGACAGAGAGGGACCCTGAGTAGACAGAGATGGACACTGAGCAGACAGACACACAAGATGGCGGGAGGGGGAAGAAACCATCGCGCCGAATTCAAAATGGCGTCGAGGAGGAGGGACCCAGGGACCACGCAGAGAAAAGGTGGGAAGGGACACCGCGGAAAAAATCAGCGCAGGAAAGGAGGAGGCGGGTTGCCTTAGTACCACCCTTCAGGCCGCCTCCGCCTCCACCTGATTGCATCAGAGATCCCTCCCCCGGCATGCCCACGAGCACACCCACTTCCTCCAGCCCCGTCTCTTCCCTGGATACATCACCTTCAAGGGGCGGAAGGGTGGCAAAGGACAGGGTCAAGGCGAAGGTCAGGGCCTCCTTCCGGCAAGATGGTTGCACCCATAGGTCTCACACCACCGAGGCCTACCCTGCCTGCCGCCACCCTGAACCGGACATAGACTTAATGCAGCACTCCCCTGAATGGCAGCTTAAGCTACCAGATATCTGGAGAGCCTTCAGGGAGGAGGCTGCTAGTGCTAAAGACACTGAATTCCTAAAAGCATTTCCCATCTATGTAGAGGAAGGAAGGGTCCCAGAGTGGCTGTAGGGAATTGGCTATAGAACACGGCTTACCTAGGCCGTGGGAACATCTTAGATAGCGAGGTTACAGTGCCCTTGTACCCTGTTAGCTGGCTGGTAAACAGGACATTGTGATTAGCAAAACAAAAAGCAACTGAGTACCACCTGTGTCAACAAAGAAATGAGTAAGAGGTGAGATCAACATTTAAGCAGAACCAATAATGAGCTTAGCTTTTGCAATATGTATGAACTAATTATAAAGCATATATTAAGCTGTTAGCAATGATCAATAAACGAAGCTTGCTGATTCTCATATTGAGCGTCTCATTCTTCCCTCGTCACAACAAATGGCGCCCGAACAGGGACTAAGTTGAATCTGCGGTCCCCGAAGCTTGAACAGGGGGTAAGTTAAATCTGCATCCCCCAGGGGCTAAGTTAAATCAGTATGCCCCAAGGGACTAAGTTGAATCTGCGGTCCCTGAAACCTGAACAGGGGGTAAGTTAAATCTGCATCCCCCGAAACCACGGTCTGACGCAGTAGCCGGTCGGTCCTGAAGCAGCACAAGAGGCGAAAGAGCTGGACTCCGCGCCCCAGGTGACCTTACAGAAGGGTCCTGGCCGACAACACCGCCCACGTCTTGTAAAAGGCTGCAACAGCGCGCTGAAGATTTATAGGTATGGAAAGACAAGCGGTGCTTTTATTACTCCAGTGCTTTTTAGAAAAGCGGGGACTTCAGGGTATAGCTTTGAAAAAAGAATTACCAAGATTGCTTACGACGAGGGTTGCTAAAAGTTGTTTTGTGGACCCTAATACAGTTTTTGATGAAAGAGAATGGAGACGTTATGAGGTTAAGTTGTGGGAGGTTGATGCGGAGACGGAGCTCAATGTAACATGACAGAAGTGGAGAAACTACCAGGCCAACCAGACAAGACGCCTGGACAGGTGAGCCACCGAGAACAAAAGGGATCTAATGTTGCATCTATATGGAAGTCTATCCTGCTTAAAAAAGGAAGAAAAATTAGACGAACTGGCTTTGCGGCAGATACTGCTTTCATGTAAGGGCCAGGGATATGAAGCGAACACTGTAACTGCCTTTACTATCTCTACTTGGAAAGAACTTAGTGATAAGCTCTTTACTGCTGCCTCTAAGGGAGAAAAAGTTGCTGCTTCCCTCCTTACAACTTGGCGATTGTTATCTGGAATAGTAAAAGGCATTAGAGCACAGTATGAGGACATTAGAATGCTACTAGATACCATCATACAGAGAAATCATGTAAAAAGGGAGTCGAGTGGAGTTGAAGGGAGACGGAGCGGGACAAGAAATCACGGATCGGAGCCGGGGACGACCGAGCGGCCCCGTCAACATGAACGCGGTGCTAGCATCTCGGCAGTGCATATCCAGGACGATCGGAGACGACGGCTGCAGTGTGAAAGTACTGCTGATGGACCAGAGATGAACTTTACGAGCACTATGACTGAGTTCCACCTTAAGACATTTCCAGCTTTTCATCTGAACTGTACTGCGGGACTGCGCTGCGCGTTTGTGGCTGTGTTCACGGCACTGTGTGCTTATGCCGCCGTGCCGAGTGAACCCGTGCTGGCGCCGGGTCTGTCCACCTGTGGCGGGTGTCTATGGGGCGGCGCCGGGCAGCGGAGCAGTGGCGGTGGTCGCGGCGCCTGTGCAGAGCGGTGTGCCCGCGCGCGTGCACGCTGGCGGCTCCGGGCGCGGCGAGCAACGGGGGGGCTCTGTGTCCCCCGCACTGCTGACAGCCATGGTCCTGGGGGGTGTGCATTCCCCTTCCCTTCTTTGCAGCGAGTGTTTTTTCCCTGGTGCCGCTCCTCTTCCTAGAGCAGCGAGTTAATGATGGTAGCAAAAGCCTTGAGGGGTGCAGCTGGAGGAGGGGGAAAGCTGTTTCTCCTTTTCCCCGTTAGACCAATCACCCCTCTCTGAAACTGTTTGCAGCTGTTCTCTCCCTCTCCTATGTTTTTGTCTTTTCTTAAGCAGACTCTGTGATTAAGTTAAGTTCCTTCTGCTGATTTTCTTTGGGTGAGCCCGGTCCCTCCTCCCCCTCCTTCGTCCTTCGGCAATGAGGGGCGTGGGGGAGGCAAAGACGGTAAAACACAGAAAAAAGGGAAAAGAGAAAAAACAACTTAAAATTAACAATATCCCAACTTATAAATCAGATAAGATTGCATTGTTTTTACAGCAAGAGGTGTTACGCATGCAGCGTGCTCATGGCATTCTCAAATGTTTTCTTCAAAAACAAAAAGGGAGACTGAAGAAAAATCCTTTGAAGCAAGATTAGAAATAATGCAACATCCGTGCTTAGCCTTTTGCATATTACAGAAGGTTATTAAGAATTTCCTATAGCTTGCTATTTCGCATCTCTTACATGAAATTTGGCTGTTTCCCCCAGGGGCAGGGTGCAGGTAGAAGATTTGGAGATGGAACGATGAGACAGAAGGGGACATAGTCTTGCCCCCCTGCAAAAGTAGTTTTATTGCCTTTATAACAGAATATCATTGCTCTATGAGAAGGGTTGAAGATTTCCAAGATAATATTCTGTTCTTTCTTGCTGTATCTGTCTTTTACATAGAGAGTTATGCAGGATTTGCAGATTGCTGATGACGGCTCTGCCATAAATTTCCTTTGAATTATGAAACTGATAAGAAGTGCACAGTCAATGACTACTTGAAAATGTGTGTGATTGAGGAGCATGTTTGAGGTGGCCACCTGAATGTGGTGTGAAAGAGAAAAGCTACATGAATGTGTGACTGTGTAAACTTAAAAATACCTTCTGCCGGTGTTAAGATTTTAGAGATGTGTAACATGATTCTGTTGAACCATAGTGAATCCTTATTCTGAATGGTATATGAATTCTTCAAATTCCCACCGTGAGTGATGAGGTTTTAGTTATTTCTAGACTAGCCCTGTCCGGCTAGCTGTATGATCTGAACTGAAGTTAAATAAGAAGTTCTTACAAAAATTTAATATTCTATTACAGCCTTGTATGAAATTTATGCAAGTTAAGTCTCAGGTGGAGTTTTTCCACTGCTGTTGTTCCTTAGCTGGGTAAACTGCGCAGGAGACCACTAGTTTTAGAGCAAGTAAAAATCATAAGCCAGCAAACATTAGTGCAGACTGCAAGGTTGGCAGAGCCCGAAACAAAATACACCACTATGCATCCAGGTGCCCGGGAACCATTCTTACAATTCGTGGAAAAGCTGCAAGATGCTGTAGAGAAACAAGTTTTGTGACAGATACAGAAGTTGCTAGTTACATAACTAGCTAGAGATAATGCAGGCTTGTGCCAGGGTGAGGTCCTTAGACCATCAAATAATTGCATTTGCATCTGCTATGGCAGTAGTGAGAGTCGTTTTGAGCTTTTCTGTGTTTTCCAGGATTTAAATCAGGAGTTGTCGATGTTGTTGCCTTGTTTGCTCAGCTCGTTGCAGGGGCAGACTGTCAAGGCCATCCTGCGTGCCTTCTCAAAAACATCTGTAGTGTTGTGGATAGTGTGTCTTCAGGCCTCCTGGCTGGAGGCCAGAGCAGACCAATTATGTTGATCAGTGTGACCAGAGCTGAAGTGTTGTTTTAAAGAATCCTTATATATTGTCTTCAAAACCCCTCCCGTGCAACAGCTGGTAGCAATATTAATTGTAAAACGGCTAGTCTCTCTTCCTTAAAACATGCCCTACCCATTGTAGCTGTGTTCTCAGCAAAATAGCCTCACTAATTGTGATTAATCCTTGTTTTATACCAGATGTATTGCTTGCATAATTTGACTAGTGAATGTTTAGGGTTGTACTAAGGCAACTTGTATTCTTTGTGATGCTCAAAGCTTGCTGTTAATTGTCCAAACAAACAAACAAACAAACTTCTCTAGTCATTCCAAGAGTTAAGGTTGTGATATTAGGCGGTACTGCTTGGAGTTTTCCTTTAGAACATACAGATCCTGTGTGACTTAATGGCTCCTACCTACAGAACAGCTGTTGGCCCTGCAACAGCTTGTCAGAAGGCAGCTTGATTCTGATTACATTGAACCATCTCAGAATCCTTTAATTACCCCTATGTTTGTGATAAAGAAAAAATCTATGAAATGAAAACCTTTGCATGATCTCAGACAGGTTGGTGCAATCATGGTTAGTAAGCATTGGCTTACTGACCCCTTCTGTGCTTTTCTTTTCATTGTTATTATTGATTTGACAGGTTATCTTCTCACAATCCAGTTAGATCCCAGTGATAGAGAAAAAATGTGCATTTTTAGTTCCATCTATTATTCGTGCAGAACCTTATGAGTGTTATCCATAGAAAACCCTCTCCCATAGAATGAAAGGCTTTTCTATAATTTGTCAGTGGTTTCTGTTTCCAATGCAATTTTCTGACTGTCTTTGTTGTCATTATATAGATGATATTTCTGCTAGCTGTAACCACTGAGGATTAGCTGGGTGTGTTGGACGCTGAAACCAGAAAGAGTCTACAATTCTTTGGCCTAGTAGTTGCTCCTGACACGGTGCAGTGAAAAGTACCCTGGAAATATTTAGGGTTCATGTACACAAAAAGCAGTCATTTCTCAACCAGTTATGCCAAGTCTTAATTTTCAAGCGTTGTTTGTACTCTAAAGAACTCCTTTGCAGAGGATTGTTCCAGCAAGTTTCCTATGCTTCGATCCAGTGCAGTTTCATAGTTTTTTACCTCTTTTACAGTTTGGAGAAAAACACGCTGTGCTTGGCCAAAAGCCTCCTTTAAGCTGATGGTCTTGTGGTCCCTGTGGGAGCTGGGGGCGGAGCGCAGCGTGCAGGTGTGGACCTTGTCCTTCTCACAGTAGCATTCCAGCAGTTTACTGTACTGGGGGATTTTCTCTCAGCCAAAACCTGGGCACCACAGAGCCCCACCAGGACGTAGTTTTTTCTGAGTGTTCTTTGTGCTATGCTTACTCAGGTGGGCTTGGCACAGGGAGACCTTGCGGGTCAGGCAAGTCTTCATGGCTGAACGGGGACCTGTGGGATAAAGGCAGAGTGGGCACTGGGAAGGGCCCTGTTGGCATATTTCTGTTCCTTCTGTATGCATGCACTCCTTGCAGAAGCTGTGACTGCACCCCAGAGACATAGGGTTCCTGTAAATGTCCAGGCAGACAGGGTATGTCAGTTCGTCCTTCGGCCTGGCCTCAGCACCCACCTCGGCCATGTTGCCTGAGCTTCGTGACAGGGCTGAGAGCAAGGAGGAGGGCACTGGTGAGAAACTGAGAGCACAGCATACAGAAGCCTTCAGATGTCGATTTAGCTTAATTCATTCTATTGCTTGCTCAGTTGTTGTCTCTTGTCCGGATTGTCATCGTGCTTGTACTGTCTATTTTAGTACTAACCCTCGAGGTCTTACTCTGGCAAAAGATCCCCAAGAGTTAGATTTAATGGGATCACTGTATATACATAACACAAGTGGTAATGGGACTCAAACCTGTTTTATGTTGAGATTATTTCAGTCTAGATTAAGTGTTTATCAAAACCACGACTTGTCCAGCTGGCACAAACTGCCTAGCCTGTACACAAAAGAACTGTAGAGCCTGAGTGAAACAGTAGAACACACAAAGAAAGTAACAGTAACAACTAGTCCTATAGACTTGTGGCTTCAATCTATTTTTGGTTCTATGTCTGAATGGGTTTTAAGTTTTGTTAAAGAAAAACCTACGATGGTTGTTGACAATTGTTGTAATTTTAGTAATAGTTCATATTGCTTTTTCTTGTATTGTTAAATGCGTAAGTGCTATAACAGAGAAAACATTATTAGCCCAGAATAAAAAAAGGGGGGTATTTGTAGGGAATTGGTTATAGAACACGGCTTGCCTAGGCCGTGGGAACATCTTAGATAGCGAGGTTACAGTGCCCTTGTACCCTGTTAGCTGGCTGGTAAACAGGACATTGTGATTAGCAAAACAAAAAGCAACTGAGTACCACCTGTGTCAACAAAGAAATGAGTAAGAGGTGAGATCAACATTTAAGCAGAACCAATAATGAGCTTAGCTTTTGCAATATGTATGAACTAATTATAAAGCATATATTAAGCTGTTAGCAATGATCAATAAACGAAGCTTGCTGATTCTCATATTGAGCGTCTCATTCTTCCCTCGTCACGACAAGTGGCGACCAATATCGTACCCCATGCTACAAGATATGAAAAAGGCCATCGTCGAGTATGGGTTGGGGGCACCCTTCACCATGGAGTTGCTAGAATCCTTCTTCCTGGCCTATAAGCTGATACGTTACAACATAAGAGCAGTGATAGGAGGACTCTTTACAACAGTACAGTCCTCAGTATTTGAGGCAGAATGGAAAAAATTAATCACTGCATATGTCAATGACAAAATGGAAAGAAGGGGAATCCCCAATTTGCGCGACGACACAAATAACCCCTGCTCTCCGCTCCATCCTGCGCCCAACACCGCGCCCAGCTACCCCATTACCCTAACCCTAACCTTAACCCTAACCCGAACCCTAATCCTAACCCTAACCCTTACCCTAACCCTAAACCCTAACCCCAACCCTAACCCTTACCCTAACCCTAACCCTAACCCTAATAGCTTGCAGTCTCTTTTTTAAAGTTAGGGTTAGGGAACTGGTTTTGTGCATAGCTTGCAGTCTCTTTTTTAAGGTTAAGGTTAGGGAACAGGGTTTGCACATAGCTTGCATTCGCTTTTTTAGGATTAGGGTCAGGGAATCGGGGTTGCGCATAGCTTGCAGTCTCTTTTTTAAGGTTAGGTTCAGAGAAAAGGGTTTGCTTATAGCTTCCAGTCTCTTTTTAAGGTTAGGGCTAGGTAACAGGGTTTGCGCATAGTTTGCAGTCTCTTTTTTAAGGTTAAGGTTAGGGAAGAGGGTTTGCACATAACTTGCAGTCTCGTTTTTAGGGTTAGGGTTAGGGAAAAGGGTTTGCGCATAGTTTGCATTCTCACTTTTAAGGTTAGGGTTAGGGAAAATGGTTTGCGCATAGCTTGCAGTCTCTTGGTTAGGGTTAGGGAACAGGGTTTGCGCATAGCTTCCAGTCTCTCTTTTAATGTTGGGGTTAGGGGACAGTGCTCTATAGAAGTAGAGTACATACTGGACAGCGGTGGGTATTCTGACAGACACGCAACAGAACAGCAACAGCAAAAGCAGAGACCCAAGAGAAAAAGCAAAAGATTCTGACAGCGGTGGGCAGTGAATCGGGCTTATAGCCTGAGAGGGGCTTATTGGACACAGTTGCGTGTCCAGAATGGGCTAAAACCGCGATTGTTAGATCGCGCACTGAGACAAATTCTTCCTAACCCTAACCCTTACCCATAACCCTAACCCTAACCCTAACCCTAACCCTAACCCTGAGCCTAAATCTAACCTTAGTAGCTTGCAGTCTCTTTTTTAAGGTGAGGGGTAGGGAAAAGGGTTTGCGCATAGCTTGCAGTCTCGTTTTTAGTGTTAGGGTTAGGGAAAAGGGTTTGCGCATAGCTTGCAGTTACTGTGTGGACCAATCAGCACTGACTCCGCCCAGTAGGCAAAGCCAGTGATGCGGACCAATCAGCATTGACTCCACCTCTTGACTCCACCCAGTGGATGGGGCCAGTGCTCTATAGAAGCAGAGTACATACCGGACGGCGGTGGGTATTCTACCAGACACGCAACAGAACAGCAACAACAATGACAGACACCCGAGAGAAAAAGCAAAAGATTCTGACAGCGGTGGGCAGTGAATCGGGCTTATAGCCCCAGAGGGGCTTATTGGGCACCGCTGCGTGTCTGGAAGGGGCTAAGCCCGCGATTGTTAGATCGCGCATTGAGACCGATTCTGCCTAACCCTAATCCTAACCCTAACACTAAACCCTAACCCAAACCCACACCCCAACCTTAAACCCCAAACCGTAAACCCTAAAACCTAAACCCTGACCCTTGCTAACCTTAGCCCTAACCCTAACCCTAACATCTCATTGCAGAGGGAGGGAGGGGCCTGATTCCTCATCAGATATATCAACAGTCAAAAGCCTGTAAGCTCAGCTCTTGCCTTTTCAGGGCTTCACACCGTCAGCACTGGAGGGAGGGAGGGACCCGACTGCTCATCAGAGGTATCATGCAAGTCAAAAACCTGAAAAGTCTCCTAGAATGCATAAATCATTAACCATTTCAGTCTCTGACAATTGGTCCACACAGTAACTGCAAGCTATGCCCAAAGCCTGTTCCCTAACCTTAGAAGAGAGACTGCAACCCTCGAGATGTTGGAGGCTCGAGGCATGGTCCGTGACACTAATCATGGCTATAACTCATAACTTCTTGGAGTATGGGGACTTCCCTCCTTGTGATGGTTTCAGTCTAGGCCTTCCTGGAAAGCAGCTTGTAACCAGGAAGGAACTGGGAAGGTGACCCAGGAAGTATTCCATGCTTTTCCTTTACGTAACCTAGGGTATAAATAAGGTATTGATAAGAGAGTTCGCTCTCTTCTCTTCCGACGAGGTTGGAGAACGGTGGTCCCTGTCTGGGCCTGGCTTATCTGGAGCTGAGGCCTACAGTAACTGCTGTTATAGACCACGCGTGAGGGGGGAGTGCTGGGCCGTGTCCAGACGTACTGCTTTCTTTCAAGGGAAGTGGTGAGCTCTTGCCAATCCTTCAGCTTTGCTGGGTTTTTAGATTGTGTAGATCTGTTTTATTATTTGTCCCTTTTCACCCTATTTTATCCTTTTCCCTTCTCCCTTCCCCCCTCCTCCCTTCGACTTCGGGAAGCTATTTAGGGTCATAGATTCATATATATAATTCTCATTGTATATCTCTGTTTTATACATAATATATATATATATTTTGGCTAGAACTTTGGCTGCCTGGTCTTTCGGGTTTTTTTTTCCTTCCCTCTCTGGGAAGGAGACCCTGTTGTCGAGTTTCGGAGATTTGGCAGGAGGCCAACTCCAAACTTGCACACTCCTTCACCCCCGGCAGATCAAGGCCACCACTTCAACTGACAGATATGGAAGCATCGCTGGACCCTGTGGGCGGTGACTATATACATCTGTCCACTCTCAGCTTTTCTTTCTCTTACTCTCCCTTGCTTTTATCCTGCCTTTCTCTCCCCTATGCATTTTCTTTCCCCCCCCAAAGGTTATCTCTGTGTGTAGCAGTACATTCGGATACATGTCCGGAATAAAGACAAGTGCCAAAAAATACTCAAGCACACAAAATATCTTTTATTACAGTGAGAATAATAATAATAGTAATAAACTTAGCAAGAGGAATTAAAAACTAAAAAAGGATACAAAGTAACTATCTTATCGGGTGGCATTAAAACAAATACTACGAACAGCATTTAATACATTATTAACTAGTGAAAAGGGATACCAAAAAAAAAAAAGGATATTAGTAAAAGGGGAAACTAAAGGAAAAATAGTATAAATATAAAAGGGGAATTAAAGGAACACTAAAAGGATATTAAAAAAGTTTGTTCTCTCAGTTGCTTCCTATCAAAAACTGTGCTTACCCACACAGACAGGCCAGGGCTGTCAGGATCTGCAGCAGCTGGTCGGTACCCATGCTTAGCGGGCGTCCCCGTGGAGCAACACAGTCTCAGTGGTAGGATGAGTATCGCTCAACTCAGCAGCTCCGACACCCCATTTTTATCAGTTCCACATTACACTACGTAGGGCCAGTACGCAGTATAAGGTGATGCCTGAATGGCAGCCAAACACCGCCTGATCATTACCTCATGGCAGCAGTCTGCGCATGCCCTACTTGTAGGGCAAGGGGCGAGCGACCCCTGCCCACATAATCTTCCTCCCATCATCATCTTTCTCACCCCTATGGATGACCTCTACCATTGTGTTTCAAGGGTAGATGTCTCTATCTTGCAATATGTAGCAAAACCAAGGAAAAACTCAGCTCTGATAATAGGGGATATCAGGCTGACTTGCTAAAAAGCACAGTGGACCTTACAATTAGCTTGTGCCATGAAGTTACATTGTACCATACTCTAGCTGGTTTCACATCCTAATATGATTCCGTTCTCACGCCTCTATGCTCCATTGATCATCTAATTCAAAAGTACCCCCCTTACATACCACCGCGTGATCAATGGTAGCAAGAGGGTGATAACGAACTACTCAAAATTGCAACGCATTTAGCCTGGTGTTTATCATTTGATGTACGCATGTTAGTATACAGGGAATCATGCACAATACGCATGTTATTATACATCCAACTATTGACAAGCCTATTAACGCTTTTCGTAACCAGGGCCATCCCCATTTCCAATCACCAAAGAGGTTCCATTCATCATGAACATGTAATTGTTGAGTAAGGGCTTTTAATTTCTGGATGCTAGCATGAACAGATTCAGAATGATCACTTAAATTCATGCAGCACATGCCCTCAAAATCTTGACAGCCATGTCCCTGGACTAACAACAACAAAAAAAATCAATAGCAGCTCTATTTTGTAAACTTGCATGTCTAACAGAGTCTACATCTGTGAGCAATGCACTCAAAGCAGCAGAAGTAGCATTAGCTTCTTTAGCCAACCAGCATCCTAGTTTATTTAGAGAAGCCAGAGCATGAGCAGTCCCTATCTGAGATATTACACTAGCAGTTATTCTTTCAGCCTTATTCCAAAACTCTACATCAGAGTTACAGTCTGGAATAAATCGCTGTGTGCTACGTCTGCGTCTTCTTAGTTTAGGCAAGGTTACGCTGCGAGGATGAAAAAAGGTTAATCGTCCAAAGGTACAAGGGCCTCCTACAGCCTTTCCCGAAATACCTTTCCATGCTCTTTGTCCACAAATGAGAAACAGATCATTTGGGAGACCTATTGCATCAGATCCAGGAATAAATCATTTTTGCAGAGTCTCATTGCACCAAGCTGATGCGTTCTGGTAAATATCTCTAAGAAAAAATGTCAACTCCTGGATATGTGCAGTTTGCTAACACGGTCTCATTATGTAGAGTTCCCCACCAGTAGTTATCAATGGGTATTCCAACCAGACAGGTGCGAAAAGGACTCGTGGGAGTTACCATGGACACACATATCATGTCCATCTTCGTCACGTTGGCCAGGGTGGTCCACACGTTGACATCTAAAACAGAAGTCAGCAAAGAAGCAAAGTATAGCTGATATCTTTCTGGAAGGTACAGTTGGGTCTGGAAAAGGCCCTGCTGCTCTGCACCCTCAGGGGAGAAACCAGTTCCTGGGGGCTGTTGGATTCCATCCCACCGCGTGGTCCATGGTTGGACCATGACACTGGTGAATGACTCGAACAGTGTATTGATGAAGTGTCATTTCTAAAAATGTAAACAACATAACAACTGAGTAACAGTGAAAATACAGACAATAATATAATCATGTCCATCCCCAGTGAGGAGATCTAAGTGGATTACAGTGGTCATTTACTTGGAGTCAACAGTACTTGAGATAATCTTTTCCCGGTTGGCAGACCTAGTTTCCAAGTTTGGACAGGTGAACAGGTGTGTCCAATCGCATGGGCTCGGACAACGCAATGAATCTCAGGAATTTCTGCAAAATATAAAGTCTAGTACAACAGAACTTCTCATTTCAGAATTTTATAGTCTGGATTCATCTTTAACTCCTTCCCTTACTAATGAATCCCCAAGCTAAACTAATCTCCACAATAAGTTTACTCCTAGGAACCTCGATCACAATTTCGAGTAACCACTGAATAATAGCATGAGTCGGCTTAGAAATTAACACTTTAGCTATTCTTCCATTAATCTCTAAAAGCCACCATCCACGAGCCATTGAAGCCTCTACTAAATACTTTCTAACTCAAGCAGCCGCATCTACGCTACTTTTATTCTCCAGCATGACCAATGCATGATTCTCTGGCCAATGGGACATCACCCAACTAACCCACCCCATATCATGTATACTACTAACTATTGCAATTTCATTTAAACCAGGCTTAGTCCCATTTCATTTCTGATTTCCAGAAGTTCTTCAAGGCTCAACTATAACAACATGCCTCCTACTAGCCACAGTCATAAAATTTCCACCAACCCCACTATTCTACCTAACATTCCCCTCACTCAACCCAACTCTCCTATCTTTGATAGCTATTGCTTCCGCAGCCCTAGGTGGCTGAATAGGACTTAACCAAACCCAAACTCGCAAAATTTTAGCTTTCTCATCTATCGCACACCTAGGATGAATAACTATTATTCTCAACTATAACCCCAATCTGACTTTAATTACGTTCTATCTATATACTGTAACAACTTCCGCCATCTTCTTCATCCTTAACACAACCAATACCCTAAAACTATCCACTGTTATATCCACATGAACCAAAATTCCATCACTAACCACAATCCTTATGCTCACTCTCCTCTCCCTTGCAGGTCTTCCTCCCCTAACGGGATCCCTACCCAAATGGTTAATTATTCAAGAGCTCACAAAACAAGAACTAACAGTAGTAACCACAGCTAACTAACAGTAGTAACCCTACTCTCTTTACTTGGACTTTTCTTCTACCTACGACTGGCCTACTGTGCAACCATCACACTACCCCCAAACTTCACTAACTACATAAAACAATGACAAACTAACAAACCAACTAACACCCTAACCACAACCTTTACCTCCTTATCAATTATACTCCTACCACTATCTCCCATAGTACTCGCAATCCCTTAGAAACTTAGGTTATTTAAACCGAAGGCCTTCAAAGCCTTAAACAAGGGCTAATCCCTCTTAGTTTCTGTTAAGGTACACGGGATACTAACCTGCATCTCCTGAATGCAACTCAGATGCTTTAATTAAGCTAGAACCTCCCCCTAGACAGATGGGCTTTGATCCCATAAAATTTTAGTTAACAGCTAAATGCCCCAACCAACAGGCTTCTGTCTACTAGATCCCGGCGCATGTTTAATGCACATCAATGAGCTTGCAACTCAACATGAACTTCACTACAGAATCGATAAGAAGAGGAATCAAACCTCTGTAAAAAGGACTACAGACTAACGCTTCTACACTCAGCCATCTTACCTATGACTTTCATCAACCGTTGACTATTTTCCACTAACCACAAAGATATCGGCACACTTTACCTTATTTTTGGTGCATGAGCTGGTATAATCGGCACAGCCCTTAGTCTCCTCATTCGAGCAGAACTAGGACAGCCAGGCACCCTTTTAGGCCATGACCAAATTTACAATGTAACCGTCACCGCACATGCCTTCGTTATAATTTTCTTTATAGTAATGCCTATTATAATTGGAGGGTTTGGTAACTGATTAGTACCATTAATAATTGGTGCCCCCGACATAGCATTTCCACGAATAAATAACATGAGCTTCTGACTACTTCCTCCATCCTTCCTACTTCTTCTAGCATCTTCTACAGTAGAAGCCGGGGCCGGAACAGGATGAACAGTATACCCACCCCTAGTCGGAAATCTAGCCCATGCCGGTGCAGCAGCAGACCTTGCCATCTTCTCCCTTCACCTGGCAGGTGTCTCATCCATCCTTGGGGCAATCAACTTTATCACCACAGCAATCAATAGAAAACCACCTGCTCTCTCACAATACCAAACCCCTCTATTCGTTTGATCCGTCCTAATTACTGCAGTTCTACTTCTCCTCTCCCTACCAGTCCTCGCTGCTGGCATTACAATGCTTCTAACAGATCGAAACCTAAACACTACATTCTTTGACCCCGCAGGAGGCGGAGACCCAATTTTATATCAACACTTATTCTGATTTTTTGGCCATCCAGAAGTCTACATCCTTATCCTACCAGGATTCGGAATTATTTCCCATGTTGTAGCCTACTACACCGGAAAAAAAGAACCCTTTGGCTACATAGGCATAGTCTGAGCCATATTATCCATTGGTTTCTTGGGCTTTATCATATGAGCTCACCACATATTTACAGTTGGAATGGACGTAGATACCCGAGCTTACTTCACATCCGCCACCATAATTATTGCAATCCCCACTGGCATTAAAGTCTTCAGCTGACTAGCAACCCTACACGGTGGAACAATCAAATGAGACCCGCCCATACTATGAGCCCTAGGCTTTATTTTCCTCTTCACCATTGGTGGACTAACAGGCATCGTTCTTGCCAACTCCTCCCTAGACATCGCCCTGCACGACACCTACTACGTAGTTGCACATTTCCACTATGTATTATCTATGGGGGCAGTATTCGCCATTTTAGCTGGCTTCACACATTGATTCCCACTGTTCACTGGCTACACCCTTCACTCTACATGAGCTAAAGCCCACTTTGGAGTAATATTCTTTGGGGTCAACCTAACATTCTTCCCACAACATTTCCTAGGCCTAGCTGCTATACCACGACGATACTCAGACTACCCAGATGCTTATACCCTATGAAACACCCTATCCTCCATCAGCTCCCTCATCTCCATAGTAGCTGGAATTATACTAATGTTCATTATCTGAGAAGCCTTCGCATCCAAACGGAAAGTAGTGCAACCAGAACTTACCTCCACAAACATTGAATGAATTCACAGCTGCCCTCCTCCCTACCATACCTTTGAAGAACCAGCTTTTGTCCAAGTACAAGAAAGGAAGGAATCGAACCCTCATAAGCTGGTTTCAAGCCAACCGCATCAAACCACTCATGCTTCTTTCTTATGGGTTGTTAGTAAAATCATTACATAGTCTTGTCAAGACTAAATCACAGGTGAAAACCCAGTACATCCCATCCCAACTCCATGGCCAACCACTCTCAATTTGGTTTTCAAGACGCTTCATCCCCTATTATAGAAGAACTTATTGAATTTCACGACCACGCCCTAATAGTCGCACTAGCCATTTGTAGCCTAGTCCTGTATTTACTAGCTCTTATAGAAAAACTATCCTCCAACACCGTCGACGCACAAGAAGTAGAACTTGTCTGAACAATCTTACCTGCCATTGTCCTAATTATACTAGCCCTCCCATCCCTTCAAATCCTCTACATGATAGACGAAATCGATGAGCCTGACCTCACCCTCAAAGCTATTGGCCACCAATGATACTGATCCTACGAATATACAGACTTTAAAGATTTATCTTTTGACTCTTACATACTACCAACTATGGATCTACCACTCGGTCATTTCCGCCTCCTAGAAGTTGATAACCGCATCGTCATTCCAATAGAATCCCCGATTCGAATTATTGTTACAGCTGATGACGTTCTCCACTCCTGAGCTGTTCCTAGCCTTGGTGTAAAAACCGATGCAATTCCAGGACGACTGAACCAAACTTCCTTTATCACAACCCATCCTGGAATCTTCTACGGTCAGTGCTCAGAAATCTGTGGAGCCAACCACAGCTTCATACCTATCGTAGTAGAATCAGCCCCTCTAACACACTTCGAAAACTGATCTTCACTTCTAACATCCTAATCATTAAGAAGCTATGAACCAGCACTAGCCTTTTAAGCTAGAGAAAGAGGATTATTCACCCTCCTTAATGACATGCCCCAACTAAACCCCGCACCTTGACTTTTTATCATACTAACTTCATGATTCACTTTTTCTCTTATCCTTCAACCTAAACTCTTACTATTTACCCCAACTAACTCACCCTCCAACAAAACACTACCCACTATAAAAACCCATTCCTGAAACTGACCATGAACCTAAGCTTCTTTGATCAATTCATAAGCCCAACCCTCCTCGGAATCCCCCTTATCCTCATCTCGCTGTTATTCCCAACCCTATTACTTCCTTCTCCTGGCAATCGATGAGTTACAAATCGTCTTTCAACTCTTCAACTCTGATTTCTCCATTTAATCACAAAACAACTAATAACCCCATTAAACAAAAAAGACCATAAATGAGCCCTAATCCTATCATCACTCATAATTATACTTCTAACAATTAACCTATTAGGCCTCCTACCTTACACATTCACACCTACTACCCAACTATCAATAAACCTAGCCCTCGCCTTCCCTCTATGACTTGCCACCCTGCTAACAGGCCTACGAAACCAACCTTCAGCTTCCCTTGGACACCTCCTACCAGAAGGCACCCCAACACCTCTAATTCCTGCCCTCATCATAATTGAAACAACAAGCCTTCTCATTCGCCCTTTAGCCTTAGGAGTTCGCCTCACAGCCAACCTCACAGCAGGACACCTGCTCATCCAACTCATTTCAACAGCCACTACCGTCCTCCTTCCCATTATACCTACCATGTCCCTTCTAACTATAACAATTCTACTCCTCTTAACAATTCTAGAAGTGGTTGTGGCAATAATCCAAGCGTATGTCTTTGTACTTCTTCTAAACCTTTACTTACAAGAAAACATTTAACCCTTAATGACACACCAAGCCCACTCATTTCACATAATAGACCCAAACCCTTGACCCATTTTTGGAGCAGCAGCCGCCCTCCTCACTACCTCTGGGTTAGCCATATGATTTCACCACAACTCTATCCAACTCTTACTCCTAGGCCTACTCTCTATAATCCTAGTGATACTCCAATGATGATGTGACATCGTACGAGAAAGCACATTCCAAGGCCACCATACCCCTACAGTCCAAAAGGGCTTACGTTACGGAATAATTTTATTTATTACATCCGAAGCATTCTTCTTCCTAGGATTCTTCTGAGCATTCTTCCACTCCAGCTTAGTCCCCACTCCAGAACTCGGAGGACAATGACCTCCTATAGGAATCAAACCTCTCAATCCAATAGAGGTCCCCCTACTAAACACTGCTATCCTCCTAGCCTCAGGAGTCACTGTCACATGAGCACATCACAGCATTACAGAGGGCAATCGGAACCAAGCTACCCAAGCCCTACTTATAACTGTCCTATTAGGATTCTACTTTACAGCACTTCAAGCAATAGAATATTATGAAGCTCCATTCTCAATTGCCGACGGAGTCTATGGATCAACCTTTTTCGTCGCCACAGGATTTCATGGTCTCCACGTAATCATTGGATCCTCCTTCCTCTTGATTTGCCTCCTCCGCTTCGTAAAATTCCACTTCACATCCAACCACCACTTTGGCTTTGAAGCAGCGGCCTGATACTGACATTTTGTTGACATTATCTGACTGTTCCTCTACATAACAATCTATTGATGAGGATCTTGCCCTTCTAGTATATTATTTACAATTGACTTCCAATCTCTAAAATCTGGATCAAAACCAGAGAAAGGCAATTAACATAATCCTCTTTATATTCACAATTTCTCTTTCACTATGTATTATCTTAACTTCACTAAACCTTTGATTAGCTCAAATAAATCCAGATTCAGAAAAATTATCCCCATACGAATGTGGCTTTGACCCACTGGGCTCTGCCCGCCTCCCATTTTCAATCCGATTCTTCCTTGTCGCAATCTTATTCCTCTTGTTCGACCTAGAAATTGCCCTCCTACTGCCCCTCCCATGGGCTACTCAACTCCTCTCCCCCCTCACTACCTCAACATGAACCTCCACAGTCATTCTCCTCCTCGCACTAGGGTTAATTTATGAATGAATTCAAGGGGGCCTAGAATGAGCAGAATAACTTCAGAAAGTTAGTCTAGCAAAGACAGTTGATTTCGGCTCAACAAACCACAGTCCTACCCCGTGACTTTCTCAATGACCTTTCTGCATTTAAGCTTCTACTCTGCCTTCACCCTACAATGTTAAAAATTATTCTCCCTACAATCATATTACTCCCCATAGCCCTCCTATCTCCTCCAAAATTCCTATGACTCAATGTCACCTCGCACAGCCTCTTAATTGCAACCGCTAGCTTACAATGACTTCCTTCAACCTATTACCCTAGCAAAAACCTATCACCATGACTTGGAACTGATCAAATTTCATCCCCCTTATTAGTTCTATCTTGTTGACTTCTACCTCTTATAATCCTGGCAAGCCAAAATCACCTTCAACAAGAACCTCCCACACGAAAATATATTTTTACCATAACCATAATCCTCACCCAACCATTCATTATCTTGGCCTTCTCAGCCTTAGAACTGATATTATTTTATATCGCATTCGAAGCTACCCTAATCCCTACCCTAATTCTAATCACACGATGGGGTAACCAACCAGAACGTTTAAGTGCTGGAATCTGCCTCTTATTTTATACACTAATTAGTTCTCTTCCCCTATTAGTAGTGATCCTCTGTCTTCACACCCAAACAGGAACTATACACATCACTATAATAAAACTTTCACACTTATCTCTTACAAACACCTGAACAGGCCTCATATCAAGTCTAGCCCTATTGCTCGCTTTCATAGTGAAAGCTCCCCTTTACGGACTACACCTGTGACTCCCAAAAGCCCACGTAGAGGCACCAATCGCAGGATCCATACTCCTAGCTGCGCTCCTCCTCAAACTTGGGGGATACGGCATTATGCATACCTCAATAATTACAAACTCCCTATTAGACTACCTCTACTACCCATTTTTAACCCTAGCCTTATGAGGGGCACTAATGACAAGCTCCATCTGCCTACGCCAAATCGACCTTAAGTCATTAATCGCCTACTCCTCAGTAAGCCACATAGGTCTAGTCATTGCCGCAACAATAATCCAAACCCACTGATCCTTTTCAGGGGCCATAATCCTAATGATTTCACATGGACTCACCTCTTCCATACTATTTTGCCTCGCTAATACAAACTATGAACGCATACATAGTCGTACTCTCCTTCTAACACGAGGCCTACAACCCCTTTTACCTCTAACAGGAATCTGATGGCTCCTAGCCAACCTAACAAACATAGCCCTTCCTCCTACCACTAACCTGACAGCTGAATTAACTATCATAATTGCACTCTTCAACTGATCCACCTTCACCATTATCCTAACCGGAGTCGCAACTCTACTAACTGCAGCCTATACCCTCTACATACTCCTTATAACCCAACGAGGTCCAACTCCAACCTATATTACAACCACCCAAAATTCAAATACACAAGAACATCTTATAACACTTCATATCCTACCCTCCCTCCTCCTCATCCTAAAACCAGAGCTAATCTCAGGAATTCCCACATGCAAGCATAGTTTTAAACCAAACATTAGACTGTGATCCTAAAAATAGAAGTTAAACTCTTCTTGCCTGCCGAGGGGAGGTTTAACCAACAAGAACTGCTAACTCTTGCATCTGAGCCTAAGACCTCAGCCCCCTTACTTTTAAAGGATAATAGCAATCCACTGGTCTTAGGAACCATTCATCTTGGTGCAAGTCCAAGTAAAAGTAATGGACTTCCCATTAATCCTCAACACCTCTATATTCTTGACCCTGGTTACCCTCTCTATACCCATCCTACTCCCCCTCCTATCCAAAAACTATCTAAACTCTCCAACAACCATCATACACACTGTTAAAACTTCCTTCAGAGTTAGTTTAATTCCCATAATCCTCTCCATCTACTTAAATATGGAAAATACCACTTTCTATTTAGAATGAAAATTTTGTGCGAACTTCAAAATCCCTTTTAGCCTTAAAATAGACCAATACTCCTTAGCGTTTTTTCCTATTGCACTATTCGTAACATGATCTATTCTTCAATTTACAACATGATATATAGCCTCAGAACCCCACACCACAAAATTCTCTCTTTGCCTTCTAATCTTTCTCATTGCAATACTCATCTTAATCATCGCTAATAACATATTCCTCTTATTTATCGGCTGAGAGGGAGTCGGAATTATATCCTTCCTCCTGATTGGATGGTGACACGGTCGAGCAGAAGCCAACACCGCTGCACTTCAAGCCGTACTTTACAACCGTATTGGGGATATTAGACGAATCCTCTGCATAGCATGACTAGCATCCTCAATAAACACTTGAGAAATTCAACAGCAATCCTCCCCAAACCAAATATCCCTTCTCCCTCTCTTAGGGCTCATCCTAGCCGCCAAAAGTAAATCCGCCCAATTTGGCCTGCATCCATGACTCCCAGCAGCTATAGAAGGGCCAACCCCTGTATCTGCCCTACTCCATTCCAGCACAATAGTAGTTGCCGGAATCTTTCTACTTATTCGCACACACCACATATTATGTAACAACCAAATTGCCCTAACTATGGGCCTTTGTATAGGTGCCCTATCCACCCTATTTGCCGCTACATGCACTCTTACCCAAAACGACATCAAAAAAATTATTGCTTTCTCTACATCCAGCCAACTAGGACTAATAATAGTCACTATTGGCCTAAATCTACCTCAACTAGCCTTCCTACACATCTCTACGCATGCATTCTTTAAAGCCATACTCTTCCTTTGCTCTGGGTCTATCATTCACAGCCTTAACGGTGAACAAGACATTCAAAAAATAGGAGGATTACAGAAACTACTCCCTACAACTACCTCATGCCTGACAATCGGAAATTTAGCTCTCATAGGAACACCATTTTTAGCAGGGTTTTACTCAAAAGATCTCATTATCGAAAGTCTTAACACCTCCTATCTAAACACCTGAGCACTCCTCCTAACCCTCGTAGCTAGAACTTTTACTGCAACTTACAGCCTACGTATAGCCCTACTAGTACAAACTGACTACACCCGAATTCCCTCCATTACTCCCATCAATGAAAACAACCCAGCAGTCACAAACCCAATTACTCGTCTCGCTCTCGGAAGTATTATAGCTGGTCTATTAATTACCTCTTATATCTCCCCTACAAAAACCCCTCCTATAACCATACCACTGGTCACAAAAACCACTGCTATCATTATTACAACATTAGGCATCATTCTGGCATTAGAACTATCAAAACTCACACATACCTTCTCTGCCCCCAAACAAAATATCACTATAAACTTCTCCAGCACTCTAGGATATTTTAACCCCCTTATACACCGCCTCAGCTCTACTAAACTCCTAAACAACGGCCAGAACATTGCATCCCATTTAATCAACCTATCCTGATATAAAAAAATAGGCCCAGAAGGACTAGCGACCCTTCAACTCAAAGTATCCAAAATCTCAACTACTCTACACTCCGGACTAATCAAAACCTATCTCGGATCCTTCGCTCTATCTATCTTAATTATAATCTTATTTACACAGAACTAAGAATTAATGGCCCCTAACTTACGAAAACATCACCCCCTTCTAAAAATAATCAACAATTCTTTAATTGACCTCCCAACACCACCAAACATTTCCGCCTGATGAAACTTTGGATCTCTTCTTGGCATCTGTCTAACAATCCAAATCACCACTGGCCTCCTACTAGCAATACATTATACAGCGGATATCACCCTGGCATTCACGTCCGTCGCCCATACATGCCGAAATGTTCAATTCGACTGACTAATCCGAAACCTCCATGCAAACGGCGCCTCCTTCTTCTTCATATGCATTTACCTACACATTGGACAAGGATTCTACTATGGTTCCTACCTATATAAAGAAACCTGAAACACAGGAGTTATTCTCCTCTTAACTCTAATAGCAACTGCCTTCGTAGGATATGTCCTCCCATGAGGCCAAATATCATTCTGAGGCGCTACAGTAATTACTAACCTATTCTCAGCAATTCCTTACATTGACCAAACACTTGTAGAATGAGCTTGAGGAGGATTCTCAGTTGACAACCCTACACCTACCCGGTTCTTTGCCCTCCACTTCCTCCTCCCATTCTTAATTGCAGGTCTCACCCTCATCCACTTAACTTTCTTACATGAAACAGGCTCAAACAACCCCCTAGGTATTTATTCAGACTGCGACAAAATCCCATTCACCCCTATTTCTCAATAAAAGATATTCTAGGCCTTTTGTTCCTCCTCATTCCTCTAATAACACTTGCCATATTCTCACCCAACCTCTTAGGAGATCCAGAAAATTTTACACCTGCAAACCCATTAGTAACACCTCCCCACATTAAACCTGAGTGGTACTTCCTATTTGCATATGCCATCCTACGATCAATCCCCAACAAATTAGGAGGAGTCCTAGCCCTAGCCGCCTCCGTCTTAATTCTATTTCTAGCCCCATTCCTCCACATATCAAAGCAACGAACTATAACCTTCCGACCTCTCTCCCAACTTCTATTCTGAATCCTAGTAACAAATCTTTTAATCCTTACATGAATCGGTAGCCAACCAGTCGAACATCCATTTATTATCATCGGACAACTCGCCTCAACTACCTACTTCACAATCATTCTCATCTTATTCCCCATTACTAGTCTCCTAGAAAATAAGATACTCAACCTCTAACCACTCTAATAGTTTATAAAAAACGTTGGTCTTGTAAACCAAAGACTGAAGGCTGCCCCCTTCTTAGAGTTTTCCAAAAAATATCCAAGCACCCCCCATCTTTCCAATCAACACGTACATCAAGGGGAGGCCCCCCCCCCCATACCCTACGGTATGTATTACTTTGCATAGCATCCTCCATCACATTAGACATAACATGCATGTAGGAAAATCTGACATACTATTATTGCAAAAACCATCCAAATTTCCATACTATCTCCCATACAATCCAAAACTTGTCATTCACAGATCTAGGCACATTCCCACACAAGGACATAACATGTCATGTTCTAGGAATAATCCCGCCAAACGAACTAAAACCTAAAACTGCTAATTTTCGCATAAAATCCTTCTCAATACGAGGAACGTCACAGAACCTAAAATCCATGGTCCATGGACCACTCACCACTTAACCTTGCTCTATGTACCAACCAAGAAGTGCTGGGTTATTTATTAGTCGTACTCCTCACGAGAAACCAGCAACCCGGCGTTAGTAATGTTTATCATGTCCAGCTTCAGGTGTATTCTTTCCCTTTCCACCAATAACCCACTCTCATAACTTGCTCTTTGTCGCCTCTGGTTCCTCGGTCAGGGTCATAACTTGCTTAATTTTCCTAAACTTGCGCTCCGTTACTAATGGTTGGGGATGCTCGGCCAACCTGGACCGCTCTTCTAAACTTTTGGGGGTTTTTTTTGGGGTAGATCTCAATAAGCCCTTCAGAGTGCTCCGCCAGGGGGCTCCCATATATGGTTGACATGTACTCCTTATGGTCGGCGAGCGGATTTCTCACTTTTGCGTGAAAAGTAATGATATGGTTTCAAGTGTTATTCGGTCTCATACTGTTGCACTGATGCACTGTCACGTGCTGTTGGCTTGGTTTTTCCATTACGTCTCTCATCAAGTTGCAATTTAATTAATGTACGCCAGACATATTTTTGTCGTCAATTTCACAAAAAATTACAAAAATTTTGTCATTTTTTGCAATGATCTAGGGACTTTCCCTCTAGTCATCATTAATTTTTGTTTTTAAATTTTTTAACAAAAATTTCAAATTTTACAAACTTTCCATTCCCCTAATTTTCCAATTAAGACATTTGCATCATCAATTTGTTAAATTTTTTTAACACACTTTAATCGACCCCATCATTTCCTTTCATCATTCATTTGTTCATTTGTTTGTTTACACTTTAATCTACCCCATCATTTCCTTTCATCATTCATTTGTTCATTTGTTTGTTTACACTTTAATCTACCCCATCATTTCCTTTCATCATTCATTTGTTCATTTGTTTGTTTACACTTTAATCTACCCCATCATTTCCTTTCATCATTCATTTGTTCATTTGTTTGTTTACACTTTAATCTACCCCATCATTTCCTTTCATCATTCATTTGTTCATTTGTTTGTTTACACTTTAATCTACCCCATCATTTCCTTTCATCATTCATTTGTTCATTTGTTTGTTTACACTTTAATCTACCCCATCATTTCCTTTCACCCTCTTACCTCCCCAATTAATCGCCCCCACTACTCTAACTAATATTCCACCCACACACACCTTTAACAGTTGGTCCCAAACTTTTTTCCAACCCTTCAGAAAAAAAGGAATCAAACCTTTATCACCAACTCCCAAAGCTGGCATTTTCATTAAACTATTCTCTGAACCACACCTCCTTAAACCGCCCGAATTGCCCCACGAGACAACCCTCGTACAAGTTCTAGCACAACAAACAACCTCAGCAACAGACCCCAGCCCGCAATTAAAAATTGTCCCACCCCCCAAGAAGAAAACATAGCCGCTCCCTCAAAATCCAACCAAATAGATAAAACACCCCCACTATCCACCGTGTTTATCCCTAACCACTCTAAATCAGATAGCCCTATAATAAACACCCCACCCCCCAACACTAAAACTAACCCAGCACCATACCCAACAACCTGCCAGTCCCCTCAGGTCTCAGGAAATGGATCTGCTGCCAATGAAACCGAATACACAAAACCCACTAACATCCCACCTAAATATACCAGAAATAACACTAGTGATACAAAAGACACCCCCAAACTCATTAACCATCCACACCCTACAATAGACGCCAACACTAACCCCACTACTGCATAGTATGGAGAAGGATTGGAAGCAACTGCTAGTCATCCCAAAATAAAACTAACACTTAAAAATAGTATAAAGTACGTCATAACAATTCCTGCTTGGCCTCTATCCAAGACCTTTGGCCTGAAAAACCATCGTTGTAATTTCAACTACAAGAACATAAAACCTTAACAAACCCACCCACAACACTACAATCCTGCCCCTTTCTACTCTTCTAACTTCTCAACAACACATTTTTGTTATCCACTAGAACTACTTCTCCAACCACTAAACAAATCCTAAATCAATAGCAACTATTACTACAACTAAAACAAGCCCCAATAATAATCACTATGCCTATAACAGCCTTAGTCCTTGTAGCTTACAATAAAGCATAACACTGAAGATGTTAAGACGGCTATTACACATACCCAAGGACAAAAAAGACTTAGTCCTAACCTTACAGTTAGTTCTTGCCAAATATATACATGCAAGTATCCGCATCCCAGTGAAAATGCCCTCAGCACCTTAAAAAGAAAGCAGGAGCAGGCATCAGGCACACCACTCCAATTGTAGCCCAAAACGCCTTGCCTAGCCACACCCCCATGGGTTTTCAGCAGAAATTAATATTAAGCAATAAGTGTAAATTTGACTTAGTTAAAGCAAATTACCAGGGTTGGTAAATCTTGTGCCAGCCACCGCGGTCACACAAGAAAACCAAATTAACTTTATACGGCGTAAAGATTGGTTTTTCATTATCACTTCGACTAAGACTGAAATGTAACCAAGCTGTTATAAGCACAAGATGCATCCAATACTCCCATAGAAATGATCTTAGCTTCATGATCAACAAAACTCCATGAAAACCAGGACACAAACTGGGATTAGATACCCCACTATGCCTGGCCCTAAATCCCAATGCTTTCACCACTTAAGCATCCGCCTGAGAACTACGAGCACAAACGCTTAAAACTCTAAGGACTTGGCGGTGCTCCAAACCCACCTAGAGGAGCCTGTTCTATAACCGATAACCCACGATACACCCAACCATCCCTTGCCAAATCAGCCTATATACCGCCGTCGTCAGCCCACCCCTAAACTGAGGGTTTAACAGTGGGCACAACAGCAACATCCCACTAATAAGACAGGTCAAGGTATAGCTCATGAGATGGTAGAAATGGGCTACATTTTCTAGCATAGAATACCTCATGACAAGGAGTGTGAAATCACTCCTAAAAGGCGGATTTAGCAGTAAAGCAGGATAATAATGCCTCCTTTAAGCTGGCTCTGAAGCACGTACATACCGCCCATCACCCTCCTCACAAGCTATGATTAATTTTATTTATAATAAACCCCTAAGCTAGAGATGAGGCAAGTCGTAACAAGGGAAGTGTACCGGAAGGTGCACTTAGTCTACCAAGACGTAGCTATAACTAAAGCATTCAGCTTACACCTGAAAGATATCTGTTCCATAACAGATCGCCTTGAAGCCTAACTCTAGCTCTTCTACCAGATTACATAGAAACTAAGTTAATACTACCCATTAAATCAAAACATTCTCTCACTCAACCTAGTATAGGCGATAGAAAGGTAAACTCAAGACGCAATAGAGATCATGTACCGTAAGGGAAGAATGAAATAGTAATGACAAACCAAGCAATAAATAGCAAAGACCAACCCTTGTACCTTTTGCATCATGATTTAGCGAGAACTACCCAAGCAAAACGCCAATTTAAGCTTGCTTCCCCGAAACCCAAGCGAGCTACTTACGAGCAGCTATCTACTGAGCAAACCCGTCTCTGTTGCAAAAGAGTGGGAAGACTCGTTAGTAGTGGTGAAAAGTCAATCGAGCTGGGTGATAGCTGGTTGCCTATGAAATGAATCTTAGTTCCCTCTTAATTCACCTCCCAGGACTGCACTCAACCCACAGGAAGCGAATTAAGGGCTATTTAAAGGAGGTACAGCTCCTTTAAAAAAGAATACACTCTCCCCTAGCAGATAAATTTAATTACAGCTTAATTGTGGGCCTTCAAGCAGCCACCATTAAAGAATGCGTCAAAGCTCCTCACCTAAAAAAATCTAAACTTCCTCATGACTCCCTCTTCCCCAATAGGCCAACTTGTATTAAATAAGAGAATTTATGCTAAAATAAGTAACTAGGGATCCCCTCTATGGCGCAAGCTTACATTACAACATTATTAACAATCCACAGGATATTTTTTAACCTTAACAAGACCTTATACCCAAAACTCTGTTAACCCACCTATGGAGCGCCCCCAAAGACGATTAAAATCTGTAAAAGGAACTAGGCAAATCCAAGGCCCGACTGTTTACCAAAAACATAGCCTTTAGTAAACCAAGTATTAAAGGTGAAGCCTGCCCAGTGACAATTCGTTCAACGGCCGCGGTATCCTAACCGTGCAAAGGTAGCGCAATCAATTGTCCCATAAATCGGGACTTGTATGAATGGCTTAACGAGGTCTTAGCTGTCTCCTACAGATAATCAGTGAAATTGATCTTCCCGTGCAAAAGTAGGAATAACCCCATAAGACAAGAAGACCCTGTGGAACTTTAAAATCTGCTACCACTCCCATAAACAATACTCACCCACAGGGCCTACTCCCCCGGGATTTTGCTGGTGTGCATTTTTTGGTTGGGGCGACCTTGGAGACAAACTTAACCTCCAAATATCAGACAATCCATCTTAACCAAGAACTACCCATCAACGTGCTAATAGTAACCAGACCCAATATAATTGATTAATGAACCTAGCTACCCCAGGGATAACAGCGCAATCTCCTTCAAGAGCCCACATCGACAAGGAGGTTTACGACCTCGATGTTGGATCAGGACATCCTAGTGGTGCAACCGCTACCAAGGGTTCGTTTGTTCAACGATTAACAGTCCTACGTGATCTGAGTTCAGACCGGAGTAAGCCAGGACGGTTTCTATCTATGTTACAACTCCTTCTAGTACGAAAGGATCGAAGAAGTAAGGCCTATGCCACAAGCACGCCTTCGCACCCAGTAATGAACCCAACTAAATTACTAAGAGCTCCACCATAACCCCCTCCTAGAAAAGGACCGCTAGCGTGGCAGAGCTTGGCAAATGCAGAAGGCTTAAGCCCTTTACCCAGAGGTTCAAATCCTCTCCCTAGCTCCAACGCAAACCACATGACAATTCACTTAACCCTCACTTACTTTATTATATCAATATCCTATGCTCTCTCCATCCTCATCGCCGTAGCATTTCTTACCCTAGTTGAACGTAAGATTCTAAGTTATATGCAAGCCTGAAAAGGGCCTAATATTATAGGACCATTTGGCCTCTTACAACCTATAGCAGATGGAGTAAAGCTATTCATTAAAGAACCAATTCGTCCATCAACTTCATCCCCTTACTTATTTATATCTACTCCTATCTTAGCCCTTCTCCTAGCAATTACAATCTGAACACCACTTCCCCTACCCTTTCCCCTTACTGACCTAAACCTTGGCATACTCTTCCTTCTAGCTCTATCTAGCTTGGCAGTCTACTCAATTCTAGGATCAGGGTGAGCCTCTAACTCAAAATATGCCTTAATCGGCGCCCTCTGAGCAGTCGCACAAACTATCTCTTACGAAGTTACCCTAGCCATTATTCTCCTATCCGTAATTATCCTTAGTGGTAACTACACCCTCAATACCCTAGCTACAACTCGAGAACCTCTCTACCTCATTTTCTCCTCCTGGCCCTTAGCAATAATATGATATATCTCCACTCTTGCCGAAACAAACCGCGCTCCATTTGACCTGACAGAAGGAGAATCTGAACTAGTCTCAGGGCCATTCGCCTTGTTTTTTCTTGCCGAATATGCTAATATTATACTAATAAATGCACTCACAACCATTCTATTCCTAAACCCCAGCTCACTTAATCTCCCTCAAGAACTCATTCCCCCTACTTTAGCTACAAAACCCCTCCTCCTTTCCGCAGGATTCTTATGAATCCGTGCCTCTTACCCTCGATTCCGATATGATCAACTCATACATTTGCTTTGAAAAAACTTCTTACCCCTAACATATGCCTATGGCATACCAGCCTTCCTATCTCCTATGCAGGCCTACCCCCCTACCTAAGACACTCAAGGAAATGTGCCTGAATCCAAAAGGGTTACTATGATAAATAAACATAGAGGTATACCAATCCTCTCATTTCCTAATTTTAGAAAAGTAGGAGTCGAACCTACACTAAAGGAATCAAAATCCTCTATACTCCCTCTATATTATTTTCTAGTAAGGTCAGCTAATTAAGCTATCGGGCCCATACCCCGAAAATGATGGTTTAACTCTACCTTAAACCCCAAACCGTAAACCCTAAAACCTAAACCCTAACCCTTGCTAACCTTAACCCTAACCCTAACATCTCATAGCAGAGGGAGGGAGGGGCCTGATTCCTCATCAGATATATCAACAGTCAAAAGCCTGTAAGCTCAGCTCTTGCCTTTTCAGGGCTTCACACCGTCAGCACTGGAGGGAGGGAGGGGCCCGACTGCTCATCAGAGGTATCATGCAAGTCAAAAGCCTGAAAAGTCTCCTAGAATGCATAAATCATTAACCATTTCAGTCTCTGACAATTGGTCCACACAGTAACTGCAAGTTATGCCCAAAGCCTGTTCCCTAACCTTAGAAGAGAGACTGCAACCCTCAAGATGTTGGAGGCTGGAGGCACGGTCCATGACACTAATCATGGCTATAACTCATAACTTCTTGGAGTATGGGGACTTCCCTCCTTCACCCCTGGCAGATCAAGGCCACCACTTCAACTGACAGACATGGAAGCATCGTTGGACCCCGCGGGCGGTGAGTATATACATCTGTCCACTCTCAGCTTTTCTTTCTCTTACTCTCCCTTGCTCTTATCCTGCCTTTCTCTCCCCTATGCATTTTCTTTCCCCCCCCAAAGGTTATGTCTGTGTCACATTGTGGTATGACAGCACCCAAACTGCTAGCATGCCTGTTGATACAGAATTGTTAAAATAAACCTTGCCAGTATATGTTTTCAGACACCGATTATTTAGTGTCGTTTCACTTTAATGTGCCCCAAGGGAATTATTAATAAAAACCTGAGTTACCCCCTCTCCCCTTTTCCTGGGGCGGGTTGTAACACCAATCAGCACTGACTCCGCCCAGTAGGCGGAGCCAGTGACGCAGAACAATCAACACGGACTCCACCTCTTGACTCCACCCAGTGGGCGCGGCCAGTGCTCTATAGAAGCAGAGTACATACCGGACGGCGGTGGGTATTCTGCCAGACACGCAACAGAACAGCAACAGCAAAAGCAGAGACCCAAGAGAAAAAGCAAAAGATTCTGACAGCGGTGGGCACTGAATCAGGTTTATAGCCCGAGAGGCGTTTACTGGGCACCACTGCATTCCTGGAATGGGGTAAACCCGCGATAGTTAGATCGCGCATTGAGACAGATTCTGACTAACCCTAACCCTAACCCCAACCCTAACCCCTAACCCTTACCCTAACCCTAACCCTAACCCTAACCCTAAACCCTAACCCCAACCCTAACCCTTACCCTAATCCTAACCCTAACCCTAGTAGCTTACAGTCTCTTTTTTAAAGTTAGGGTTAGGGAACTGGTTTTGTGCATAGTTTGCAGTCTCTTTTTTAAGGTTAAGGTTAGGGAACAGGGTTTGCACATAGCTTGCATTCGCTTTTTTAGGATTAGGGTCAGGGAATCGAGTTTGCGCATAGCTTGCAGTCTCTTTTTTAAGGTTAGGTTCAGAGAAAAGGGCTTGCGTATAGCTTGCAGTCTCTTTTTTAAAGTTAGGGTTAGGTAACAGGGTTTGCGCCTAGTTTGCAGTCTCTTTTTCAAGGTTAGGGTTAGGGAACAGGGTTTGCGCATAACTTGCAGTCTCTTGGTTAGGGTTAGGGTTAGGGAACAGGGTTTGCGCATAGCTTCCAGTCTCTCTTTTAATGTTGGGGTTAGGGGACAGCGCTCTATAGAAGTAGAGTACATACTGGACGGCGGTGGGTATTCTGACAGACGCAACAGAACAGCAACAGCAAAAGCAGAGACCCAAGAGAAAAAGCAAAAGATTCCGACAGCGGGGGGCAATGAATCGGGCTTATAGCCTGAGAGGGGCTTATTGGGCATCGCTGCGTGTCCAGAATGGGCTAAAACCGTGATTGTTAGATCGCGCACTGAGACAAATTCTTCCTAATCCTAACCCTTACCCATACCCCTAACCCTAACCCTAACAGTAACCCTGTCTTTTGCTAACCCTAAACCTAACCCCAACCCTAACCCTAAATTTTGCTAACTCTAACTCTAACCCTAAATTTCCTAACCCTAACCCTAAGCCTTTCTAACCCTAACCCTAACTCAAAACCTAACCCTAACCCTAACCCTAACCTTAAACCCTAACCCTAACCCTAACCCTAACCCTAACACTAAACCCTAAACCAAAAGGAAACTTCCTTTGCTATGCCTACTGGGCAGAGTCAGTGCTGATTGGTGTTACAACCCGCCCCAGGAAAAGGGGAGAGGGGGTAACTCAGGTTTTTATTAATAATTCCCTTGGGGTGGATTAAAGTGAAACGACACTAAATAATCGGTGTCTGAAAACATATACTGGCAAGGTTTATTTTAACAATTCTGTATCAACAGGCATGCTAGCAGTTTGGGAGTTGGGCTATCAGTTGGGAGGCATGGCTGAAAATAGGAAACAACAGCCCTAATTCCCAGGAAAGAAAGCCTGGAAGCTTTGGCTTTGTGGTGCAGTTGGTGGGCCACACTGGGCACTCCATGGGCAGGCAGCAAGAGTTTTCTGGATCTGGGAGTCAATCTGGGGCTCTCAGAGTGTTTGAGGGGAAGTTGGGAGTGTCCTGTGGGACCAGGATGGGATTTGAGGGCTCCTGGAGGGGTTGGGACAGGTGTATACTGCGGGCATCGTCTAGTATTGATGGGGGTAATCAGTGAGCTGACTGTTTCATAATCATCCAAATTTTAACATACAATATGATTATTAGAATAAAAAGCAAAAAGGTAATATCAACAAAACAGTAACAGGGTGAAGCTCTTGGTTGAAGACTGGTTTCTTCTTTTTCTCCAGTGATTTTAATTCTTTTTCGTCTGGGTTTTAATCCCATCTTTGGCATTTTGCTGCGAACATTTTGTCCCCATATCCATTGGAAATTGTATTAACTGTTGATGAGAACAAAGTGGAATCCCAAGGTATGTGATATATTGATAGGATTTCACTGGTTGGCTTTTAATTTGTCCAGGTTTATCGCCATAATGCTTCTGCTCTTTAACCACTTGAATCAGAATGAATTGAGTTTTTTCTGGGTCGGGTTCTCTTTTTGAGTCCAAGGTTTTTTAGTGGATTCAGTATCAGGCACAAAGCAAATTGAGGGAGGTAAAGAATAATCTTCCCTTTGTTCATTATCACAGGGATCACTCAGTCTATTTTCATTAATGTGAGGAAAGCTGGGAGACTCTAGAAACATCAGCTGAACTTCAAATTCTCCTTGTTTCTTTCTCTCCTGAAACTTAGAATCAGGGTTCTCTGTGGTTTCCCAAGTCTCAATGCCAGGGTAAGACACTGGTTTATGAAGTTGCCTGACCAAACCAGGAGCCTGTTTTTTTAGCAACAGTTTTCTCTCTGTACGGACCAGTATGGACCAGTATGGACCAGTACAGGTCACTAGAACAGCGAACAGGGTGGTGGGACCAGTAAGGACCAGTTAAGGGGGTTGGGGTCACTTCAGCATCTCCATCAAGGTCAGACCAGTACAGACCGGTACAAACCAGTATGGACCAGTATAGACCAGTATAAACCAGGGTAGAGCAGTATAAACCGATATAAACCAGTACGGGTCACTGAAACAGGGAATAGGGTGGTGGGATCAGTAAGGACCAGTTAAGGGGGTTGGGGGCGCTTCAACATCTGCGTCAACGTCAGACCAGTACAGACCAGTATAGACCAGTATAGATTAGTATAAACCAGTATGGACCAGTATAGACCAATATAAACCAGTACGGGTCACTGGAACACGGAATGGGGTGGTGGGACCAGTAAGGACCAGTTAAGGGGGTTGGGGGCACTTCAGCATCTCCATCAAGGTCAGACCAGTACAGACCAGTATAAACCAGGATAGACCAGTATAAACCAGTATGGACCAGTACGGGTCACTGGAACGCGGAATGGGGTGGTGGGACCAGTAAGGACCAGTTAAGGCAGAACTCCGCTGGGACTTAGTGGTTTGGGGGTGGGCGTGTCCCTTCTTTAGGTGGGCGTGGTCTCTCCCTGGTGGGCGTGTCCCATCCCAAGGTGGCCATAGCCTCTGCAAGTGGGCGTGTCTTTTGCATCCTCTCCCCTCCCTGAACTGGGAGCTCAACTGGGACTTACTGGGTTTTGGGTGGGCGTGTCCCCTCCCAATGATGGACCCACTTTCAGCCCCTCCCCCCACCTTTAAGGGCCCCCCCAAAGCCCCTCCCCCCCCCTTCCTGCACCTCCCCAACCCTCAGGGTCCCTCCTGTCCCTCCCCCACCCTCAGGGTCCCTTCCTTCCCCTCCCCCCAGTGAACCTGCTACCCCTCCCCCACTCTCAGGAGCCCTCCCTGCCCCTCCCCCACCTTCAGGGGCCCTCAGGATCCCTCCCCCAACCTCAGAGACTCTCCTGCCCCTCCCCCACCCTCGGGGAACTTCCTACCCTTCCCCCACCCTCAGGGAACCTCCTGCCCTTCCCCCACGCTCAAGGACCATCCTGCTCCATCCCCACCCTCAGTGTTCCCTCCTTCCCCTCCCCCCCCACTGGGGCCGTTACTGGTCCCTTACTGGTCTGTACTGGGAAGGAGAGGGGAGGGGCCGCCCCCTCGAGGCCCCTCCCCCCCAGTGACGTCACCGGGTCCCAAAAATAGCCCCGGGGGCCCAAACTGGAGGGGGGACCTGGAGCCGCTCCCAGTGTGACCAGTTCAGGTACTGGGAGGGACTGGGAGGGAACTGGGAGGGACTGGGAGGGACTGGGAGGGGGCAGGGTTTCCCCCCCTCCCCCCCCTCCGTGTCCTTGGGGTGACCTTGGGGAGGGAGGGGTATGGGCCACTCCCAGTGGCTCCCAGTAGCTCCCAGTAACCCCAGTAATGCCTCCGGTATCTCCAGCGACCCCCCCAGTAGCTCCTAGTAGCTCCCAGTAACCCCAGTGTCTATCCCAGTAGCTCCCAGTAACTCCCAGTAATCCTAGTGTCCATCCCAGTAACTCCCAGTAACCCCAGTGTCCACCCCAGTAGCTCCCAGGAACTCCCAGTAAGCCCCCCAGTAGCTCCCAGTAACTCCCAGTAACCCCAGTGACCCCCCCAGTAGCTCCCAGTAACCCCAGTGTCCATCCCAGTAACCCCAGTGACCCCCCCAGTAGCTCCCAGTAACTCCAGTGTCCATCCCAGTAACCCCAGTGACCCCCCCAGTAGCTTCCAGTAGCTCTCAGTAACTCCCAGTGTCCTCCCCAGTGCCTCCCAGTATGTCCCAGTTTAACCCAGTTCCCCCCCCCCCGTGGGTCCTGGGTCGGGTGGGGGAGGGGCGGGCTCACATTTCCATGGCAACATCCCTTTCCCTCTGGCCCAGTTTCTCCCAGTTCCTCCCAGTTTAACCCAGTTTTTCCACATTTTTCCCCATTTTTCCACATTTCCCCCCATTTTCCCCATTTTTCCCAGATTTTCCCCCATTTTTCCACATTTTCCTGAATTTTTCCCCATTTCCCCTCCATTTTCCACATTTTTCCCAATTTTCCTACATTTTCCCAGATTTTTTCCCATTTTTCCCCCATTTTCCCAGATTTTTCCCCATTTTCTCTAGATTTTCCCACATTTTCCCCCCATTTTCCCAGATTTTCCCCCCATTTTCCCAGATTTTTCCCCATTTTTTCCACATTTTTCCCACATTTTCCCAGATTTTCACACATTTTTCTCCAGATTTTCCCAGATTTTTTTCCCCATTTTTTCCACATTTTCCCCGATTTTTTATCACATTTTTCCCAGATTTGCCCAGATTTCTTCCCCCATTTTCCTGGATTTTTCCCAGAATTTCCCATATTTTCCCCATTTTTCCAAAATTTTTTTTATCTTTCCCCATTTTTCCCCATTTCCTGGATTTTCTCCCATTTTTTCCACATTTTCCCAGATTTTTCCTCATTTTTCCCAGATTTTCCCAGATTTTTCCCCATTTTTCCCAGATTTTCCCAAGATTTTTTCCCATTTTTTTAAATCTTTCCCCATTTTTCCCCATTTTCTGGGATTTTTTCCCATTTTTCTCCATTTCCCCCCATTTTCCCCAGAATTTCCAGCATTTCCCCCCCAGTTTGTCCCCATTTTCCCAGATTTCTCCCACATTTTCCCAGATTTTTCCCTATTTTTTCCCCATTTTCCCGGATTTTTCCCAGATGTTTCCTCCACTTTTCCCAGAATTTCCCACATTTTCCCAGACTTTTCCCACATTTTTTCCCATTTTTCCCACTTTTCCCACATTTTCTCAGATTTTTCTCCAGCTTTTCTTCCAGATTTTCCCACATTTTCCCAGATTTTCCCCCATTTTTCTTGTTTTTTCCCGATTTTCCCCATTTTTCTGGATTTTTTCCTCATTTTCCCCCATTTTCACGGATTTCTCCTCATTTCCCCCATTTTCCCACAGTTTTTCCCAATTTTTTCACATTTTCCCAGATTTTTCCCCATTTCCCCCAGATTTTTCCCCATTTCACCCCCATTTTCTCCGATTTTTCCCCATTTTCCCACATTTTCCCAAATTTTTTCCCACATTTTCCCAGATTTTCTCCCTATTTCCCCAGATTTTTCCTCATTTTTCCCATTTTTCCCAGATTTTTCCCCATTTGTCTCAGATTTTTTCCCCATATTTCCAGATTTTCCCAGAATATTCCCCATTTCCCCCCCATTTTTTCCCTATTTTCCCTGATTTTTCCCATTTTTTCCCCTTTCCCCCCCATTTTTTCCACATTTTCCCCAGATTTTCTCCCATTTTCCCCAGAATTTCCCAGGGTTTTTCCCAATTTTTCCCCATTTTCCCAGTTTTTTCCCAATTTTTTCCCCATTTTCACGGATTTTTTCTCCATTTCCCCCCATTTTCCTAGATTTTCCCCCCATTTTTCCCACATTTTCCCAGATTTTCACACATTTTTCCCCATTTTCCCCCTTTTTTTCCTCATGTTTCCTTATTTTCTCATATTTTTCCCCATTTTCCCCAGAATTTCCCACATTTTCCCCCATTTTTCCCCATTTCCCCGGATTTTTCTCACATTTTTCCCAGAATTTTCCGCAATTTCCCCATTTTCCCACATTTTCCCACATTTTTCACCATTTTCCTGATTTTCCCCCCATTTTTCCCACATTTTCACAGATTTTTCTCCAGATTTTCCCCACATTTTTCCCCCATTTCCCCACATTTTCTTGGATTTTTGGGTCCCCAGTTTTCCAAATTTCCCAAATTTCCCCAGTGGGAAAAAATGGGGGGAAAAAACCAGGAATTTTGGGGAAAATGGGGAAAAATTGGGGAAAAAAGTGGGAAATTTGGTGAACATGAATGAAAAATTGGGAAAAATGGGGGAAAATTTGAGAAAAAAGTGGGAAATTTGGGGAAAATTGATAAAAATGGGGGAAAATGGGGGGAAATTTAGGAAAACTGGGGGAAAATCCGGGAAAATGTGGAAAAACGGGGGAAATTTTGGGGAAAAAGTCAGAAATTTGGGGAAATGGGGGATTTTGAGGGGAAATGGAGGGAAAACTGAGAAAAAAGTAAGAAATTTGGGGAAAACGGGTGAAAAATCAGGAAAAATGGGGGATAATTGGGAAAAATTAGGGGAAATTTAGGAAAAAATTGGGAAAAAATGGCAGAATTTGGGGGAAATGGGGAAATTTGGGAAAAATGGGGTGAATTGAGAAAAAAAGGGGGAATTTGGGTAAAATTGGATGAAAAATTGGGGAAAGTTGGGAAAAATGGGGGGAAATTTGGGAAAAATGGGAAAAAATGGGGGAAATTTGGGAACAATGGAAGGAATTTGGAAAAAAAATGGGGAAATTTGGGAAAAATGGGGGAAATGGGGGGAAAATTGGGGAAAGAGTGGGAAATTTGGGAGAAATGGATGAAAAACTGGGAAAAATGAGGGGAAATTTGGGAAAAACTTGGGTGTCCCCACCAGCTTCGGCCCCACCATGGCCCCGATAGCCCCGGGATCAGGTGAGACCCCTACCCCATGCCCTGACCCCTCCCCCTCCCCGAGGTCACTGCCCTGACCCCCTGAGTCCAGGCTGTGACCCCTCCCCCACCCCGTGGCCCCTCCCACACTTTATGGCCCCTTCCCCATTCTGTGGCCCCTACCCCATTCTGTAGCCCCTACCCCACTCTCTGACCCCTCCCCCAATCTATGGCCCCTCATCCACTTTATGGCCCCTCCCCCACTCTCTGACCCTTCCCCCACTTTATGACCCCTCCCCCACTCTGTGGCTCCTCCCCCACTCTGTGACCCCTCCCCCATTCTGGGACCCCTCTCCCACTCTGTGGCCCCTCCCCCACTTTACGGCCTCTCCCCCACTCGGTGACCCCTCCCCCACCGACAACTTCTCCCTGCAGAGAGAACAGCCAACACACTATTTCACTTCTCACTTTAACAAAGCTCTTTTCTCCTTCAAGCCCCTCAAAGGCGCCAAGGCCACATAGGAGGCCACACACAAACAGTACTCCTCTTCCCACTTGACTACACCTTCTCCCTCACTGTTCTACAGGGAACACCAGGAATCTGCTCGCAGAGGCCTCTCGTTTCCCATCAGTAGCTCAGCACAAGGAGTTAAAGGAGCTCAAGCCTTAGGCCACAAGAGCTGACAGCGAGGAAACTTTGGGAGCAAACTAATGCTGCTAACACGGACCCAGCTGAATCCAGCACACAATCACAGAATCCAAGAGTCCTTCAGCTTGGAAAAGACCTCCAAGCTCACTGAGTCTTGTGCAGCCCCTCCCCGACCGCCTGCAGGGACTGGATGATGCTTTGCACAAGCACCAAAAGGAATGTTGTGAAAGCCATGGCCTGCAGGAGGACACAGAGAAGGGCTTGGTTGGGGCTGGGAAGGAGGGAGCTGGCGCTGGGGGAGCGGGGATGGAGCCTCGGGGATGTGGCGCAGCAAGGACAGGGGCCCAGGCAGCTGGCAGGGGGCAAGGTTTCACCCCCTACCCCAGCAGCAGCACCGGACCCTGCCCAAGGCACTCCTGCCAGGGGCTGGGCCCTGCAGGCAGGGGCAGAACCCACTCCCTGGGGCGGCCTTGCTGCCCCGGCCCTCGTCCGGCCCAGCCTCTCCCTGTGTGCGTGCTCCCCACAGCACAGGCTACACTGGGCAGCATCCCCTGATGGGCCCTGCAGAGCTGCCCCACGGGGACACTTCCCTTTTATGTCACAGGTGCCACAGCCTGTCCCAGCCAGCCCTGCCCATTGTCCCCACCCCGGCTCAGTGACTCACAGTGGCCCCTGGCAACCAAAGAACCAAAGCCCCACACCCCCAGAGTGCAGCCCTACCCATGTGCAAGGGGTCCCCAAAGGGTTCCCTGCACAAAGCAGCCCCTCCAAACCCTTGTCAGATAGAAAACTGGGGGACGTGACCCTTGGATGCTTTTAGTACAGAGATACAAGTTTTTCTTGAATAATGGAGGGGGTCACTTTTTAATTATTAATATTTACAGTTATCCATTTGGGGACAGGATGTCCTAAAGGCTAATGTGGTGTCACATTTGGAGTGAAAAGTACTTTTCAAAGAAACCCAGGGTGCATTGGTGATGCAGAGGAAGCTGCCAAGTCACCCAATGTGAAGCTCAACACTGCTTTGCAACAGCACTGCCCTTTCACACACATCTTTGGCAAAGACAAAGATGTCAGGGTTTAGTTTCTAAATCAGTAACACTTGACAAGACCTCTTTAGGAACTGACAGCAAGAGAACTTAGGAGCAGCTTAGGGTTGGCAAGTGTAGGAGCCAAGAAGAGAAGGTGCTGATGGGTATGTCGTGATTACTGCCAGCTGGATGGTCGTGGAGCCTACCAAGGACTGCCAGACACAAAAGACATCACCTGCTGGACTTGGCCCAAACACCAGCCCCCTCCTCTCCCTTCTCAACCACTCAACCACAGCCTGCACACACCCACACCTGCCAGGGCCAACTGGCTGTTTGGGGGAAGGAGATCCCCCCAAATCCATCCCTGGCAGGATGGGGGCTGGAGGAGACATTGGGGGACCCCCAAGAATATTTTTGAGGGGAAGAAAGGATGGGGGCACCCACAGGGGGTTGGGGGGGGGAGGGACCCAGGAATCTCGTGGTGGGACACTGGGGAGTTCCCAGTAGTTTCTTGGGGGGGTGGACCACCAGCAGTCCGGGGTGGAAAAATGGACGGAGGAATCCGCCGTAAAGGGTTGGTGACATCCAAAAGAGTCTAGGAGGGGGTCGGGAGGGGCCCCAGAGTCCTGAAGAGTGTTTGGGGGTCCCCAGGAGGGAGAATGGGGGTCTGAGGTGGTCCCAGGAGATTTTCAAGGGTTAAGGGGATGCACAGGAGATTTGGGGGAGGAGGGGGAAAGGCGGAGGGTCCCCAGGATTCTTGGGGGGATCTGGGCGTCTCCCGAGAGTCTTGGGAGAGATTCGGAGGGGTCACCAGGAGCCCCCGGACCCCCTGAACTCACCCCACACCACCATGGCCTCATTAAGGCCGCACATGAAAAACAGCGCGGCGGGGGGAGACCCTGGGGCTGGGATCGATCGGGACCAATCGGGTTCAATCCCGATCCTCCCCTCCCCCGCCGTCACCGCCCCGCTCCCGGCAGCCCCCGCGGAAGTTTCGACGTTCTATTGGGCGACTCAACGGCACAAGGACAGGGGCCCAGCAGAATTTGGCAATGACGTCATTCCAGCAGAGCCGTTCTATTGGCTGCGACCCACGAGGGAGCCCCAAAACCTGTTCATGGCTTGGGGGGGAAGGACAACTGGCATGACCGGGAACAGGGGTGCAGAGGGTGTTCAAGTGCCCAGGAAAGGGGCAAAAAACTTTCCCCTCTCCCTCCCAGTGCCCCCTCAGCCCATCCCGGTCTCTCCCCTGCTCTCCCAGTGCCCCTGTCCATTGAGGTCCCAGCCCGGCCCTGCCCCCTGCTCTGCTCCGGCCTGGATTTCTCCCCTGCAGGGGCAGTTGAGGTGGCTCCAGGGCGGGCGGGAGCTTTCGGGGCAGGGGGTGGCTCCTGACATGCTGCTGGAACCGCCCCTGTCTGGGCGGGCCCATCAGCCTGGGACACCTCCTCACCCGAGCCTGGGGGACAGGCCGCAACTGGGCGGGGCTTTGGGAAGGAATGGGGAGGCTGAGAAGGGGTTGGAGGTCTTGGGGAAGGTGTTTGGGGGAGTTTGGGGGAGTTTGGGAGGGAGGTTGGGGAGATTGGGGCAGCTGTGAGGGGTTTTGGGGAATCATCGGGGATGTGGGAAGGAACTGGGAGAGAGTTTGGGGGCATACTCAAGGGGAAGGGGGCAACTAGGAGAGGGTTTGAAAGGTCCTGGGAGGGCTGGAAGTAACTGGGAGGGGTTTGGGGGCATCTTGTGGGTTTTTGTGGGTCTGGGAGGCAGTCAGGGGGCCTCGGAGGGTTTAAGGGGAAGTTGGGAGTGTCCTGTGGGACCGGGATGGGATTTGAGGGTTCCTGGAGGGGCTGGGAGGGCTTTATGCCTTTATACTGCGGGCATTGTCTAGTATTGATGGGGGTAATCCGTGAGTTGACTGTTTCATAATCATCCAAATTTTAACAAGACTTTTAAGGTGGTCAATCTCAGTTTGAAGCAGCTCATTTTTAGCAACAAATTTATCCGATTTTTCTCCTGTTTCCCTCTCAAAGGCTAACGATGACTTCACCACCACATTTTCTGATTTCAAAACAGTAGACTCAACATCAGAAATCCATTCATGACTTCCCTGTCACCACTTCATCCGAATGTCTGTGCACTCACTGTGACCTGAGAGAAACCTGCCTGTTTGCAGCGCACTGACTGGGCAACTTTTCTTTTTGCAGGTGGAAAAGGGCAGATAAAGAAAAAACAGATGGGTCCAGCAGAAGTGATGCTGCTTCTGTCAAAAGCAGAGCAGAGGCCGAAAGCACTTTAGGAAGTTGCTTACAGAAGCACTTGTGCATTCCAAGTTACAGCTCAGGAGTCTCAGTGACTTGTCCAACATGGGAGCTCCTTTTCCATTTCTCAACCCCCAGATTCCTCAGGAGTAGGAAACTGAAAACACTGACTGAGAAAAGCTCCATTCCTTCCTAATAATTGTGCTTTGTCCTTCCCATTTGACAGTGCTTTTGGAAATGTGCTGGTGTGATCTGGATCTGGGAGCAACCCTGACCTCCCACAGCCCTGACCACACACACCTCATCCAACGGCAGGAAGAACCTGCCTGGCTCCTGCTGGGGTTCTCACCACCCACTGACAGCTTCTCCCTGCAGAGGGGTGGGCAACTACCCAGGCAGGATGAGACGTGACCCCAGCAGGCAGCAAAGTCCCTGCCCTGGCACAAAGAACCCCGGAGCACAGGGACCCTGCTCTGCAGGACAGCCCCGGGCATCCCTGGCTGCACCCCCACCTTCCCACCCCGCAGCCATCCCTGGGAGAAGGAGCCCACCTGCGCTGTCCCTCTGACGGTGCTGCAGGGAAGGCCTGCCCTGGAGAACATCCTCCTCCGGCGCAACAGAGAAACTGGGAGAGTCCTGACAGATGTGCAAGGCTGTGGGATGTGGTAGCTTTAGGAGATTCCTCCAGGAACACAAGTGACATTGCCCTGCACCTGTAGACTCACTCTGCAGAGGAGTGTGAAGTTGTGTCCCCAAGTTGTGTCTCAGCTGAACACCTCCCATCTTTCTGCTGCCTTTAACCTCCCTTTGCCTTTCTTCTCTTCTCTCGTGCCTACAGGCAGTGCCCTGCTGGGTTGTGCAGAGGAGCTGCTCCTGGGCAGAGCTGTCTCTCTGCAGTGCTGCCCGCTTGCCAGGATTTCCCTGTGTGCCAGGAGCCCGGCCCAGCTGAGCAGCACAGCAAGGGCCAAAGGCAGCCCTTTCTCTGCCCCTCTGGGTTCCCCACAGGTGTCCCTGGGGCTCCAGGGGAACCTGCTGTGGAACAGACTGAAGGAAACAATGATGTTCCCTCTTCTCACCTCTTCAGTGACACTTCTTTCCAGCAGTGACACTTCTTTCCAGCAGTGACACTTCTTTCCAGCAGTGACATTTCTCCTCTTAGAAAATTACCAGGGTATGATGATCACCTTTTCTAGTTTCATCATTACACAGGACACCAGGAGGGTGACAGTAAAGGATCTGGTAACTCCCTGGCACAGCGGGGCTTTTCCTGGAGTCACACAGAGAAATGTGTCAGGGCTCTGAGAGGTGTCCAACCCTGAGCTGGACTGATGCACACACGGGGGTGTTCAGAGACACGAGTCCTTCCCTGGCACACACACAGGCAGTTCATTGCAGCAGGGGCAGTGTCTCCCTGGGCTCCTGCTACCACTCCCAGAGCCTGGAGCCACCTCAGCCCTGTAATGCTCCCACCCTGCCCACTCCTACACTTCAGATGAACATTGGGGTTTTCTAGTCACTGGAACTGCCCAGACCAGCCCCTCCCTGGTCCCCCCATCTCCCTGCCCCACCCCAGCCCAGCAGAGCAGCACAGTCGTTTCTGGTCCTGCAGCAAGAAAGGGAGGCAATAGAGGACAGGGACAGTGACTGCATGTCTGGACTGCTCAGGAGATCATCAGCTCAGGCGGCAGCTCCTGCAGCCCCAGGGCCAGACCCGCTTCCCAGTGGCCCAGGCAGCTGCTGCCACGTGGGCACAAGCTCTGCTGCCCAGGAGGGTCCTGTAGTGAAGGGCTTTGCAGATGGCCACGTAGCGGTCATAGGACATGATGGTGAGAAGGGCAAGCTCCGCTGTGATCAAGAAGAAAAGCAAAAAACACCTGTGCAGCTCATCCTGAGTAGGACATGCCCCTGGTGTTCCAGAGGGAATTGGCCATGGCTTTGGGGAGAGTGGTGCAGATGCAGCCCGGGTGTGTGAGGGAGAGGTGGAGCAGGAAGAAGTCCCTGGGGGTGTGCAGGTGGTGGTGGCAGGCTACGGCGCTGAGGATGAGGCCGTTGCCCAGGAGGGCAGCCAGGGAGATGCCCAGGAAGAAGCAGAAGTGCAAGAGCTGCAGCCAGGAGGAAGAAGTGGGGGATGGAGCTGCTGTTGGACATGAGCTTCCTCCGGGCATCAGGAAATGTCCAGGGAGGAAAAGGCAGTGAAAACTTTGGGACAGGTTTCCTAGATCAAACCCATGAATTCCTCTGAGCATCTACCCTCATCCCAAGTATCTGCAGTCACACATATATAGATTCTGGACTGTAGAAGACAGGCTTAGCATGACTTTAAGATGATTTCTTCTCAATTTTTTGATTTATTTTTCTACTGCCAGGTTTGAGAGGGGCATCGTGGAACCAAAGGAACCCTGAGACATTTCAGAATCCCACAAGTGTTGGGTCTGTCTGAGCTGGAGTTCATTTTCTCACTGCAGGCGTCACAGTGCTGTGCTTTGCATTGGGAACTGCAAAGGGGTTAATCACACCAGTGTTTTGGCAACTGCTGAGCAGGGCTGGTGCAGCATCTGCATTGTCGGCTTCGTCCCCTGAATCGGGGGCAAGATCATGGGAGGCGATACAGACAGGTCAGTTGAGCCAAATGGACCAAAGGGACATTGCAGAATATATGGCGTCAGCTCAGCTACAAGAGCTCAGGAAAGGAACAGGAAAGGGGGATAATCCATTTTTTTACAATACATGCCTTCTGAGCGGTTTCTCTGTGTGGTGAAGCCCTGCTTCCCATGAAGTGGCCAGGTATTGCTGCTGACAGGAAGTAGAGAGAAAATCTTTTTATTTTCCTCTTCACTTATGCATGCGCAAACTTTGGCTTTTGCTTTAGTAAAGTGCCTGATCTCAAGGTAGAAATAATTTTCCATCTTATTCTGTCTCTTCTGTCTGGCTGGGAAGGGCAGCAATAGAGCAGCTTGGTGGGCACCTGGCATCCAGGTAAGGTCAACCCACTGCAACATTGCAGGGTGTCATGGAACCAAAGGACTGCTGGGAGACTGGGGGAACTCACAGAATCAAGTGGCCGTCGTGGCACTGCCCTGCATCATAGAAGCAAATGTTCCCTGGGAAACTACAGAAACCAGGGACTTAAGGGACATCATTGGGATGTGCGGGACCTCATGGAATTAAACAAACCGTGGGATATCTTTGGAACTTCATGGAATCAAAGGGATAAAACAAAAGAATTAAACCCCATGACCAGAAACCATTGGATGGAACATTTCTTTCATATGCCAGCTGGGGATTCATGGGGGTACTCTGCCATGCATGAATCAAAGAATCAGTATAAATTTCGGAGTATAAATACAGTGATACTTGAAAGACCCTCCCCTTCACAAGCAGTCCAAAATTCTCTTCTGATTTTAGGGTCAAATAGCCTCTTGGATTTTATTCGTGGAGCAAGACTGCCATCTAGCGTCCATTTCTTCTGGGAGGGGTAGTCTTTTTCACAGAGTAGTCTTCTCCCTTAGCAGGCCTCGTAGCATCTCTGATTGATCTCTCCGACCCCTAACCCCTAAACTAAATGCTTTAGGACCAGCTAAGACGTGTCTTAGAACTTCCCATTTGCTTAAACAAAGACTTTCTTCTTAACAGAACAATCTCTTATTAAACAAGTTTTCTGAGGCCTGTCAGCTAATTTCTTGAAGATGGGCATATGATACACTCTCTATTAGTTTCCATGTATCATCTACCTTCTCTCTCCTACAACTAATTGTAGTCTTAAAAGAAAAGAAAAGACTGCTACCATGCCAAGAAAGCAAACCCCTTTGTTGATTAGGATTTTTATCTAAGAAAAACTTCTGATTTACGAAGCCATTAAGGATGGAGATCCTCTCTCATTTCAGTGCCATTGTGTCAATATGGGGCCTCCTGTAACACATGGAACACAGAACACTGCACATTCCCAAGCAATCAAGGGGCCATTGTAACACTCCAGGGCCTCCTGGAAGACGGAGGCCCCGCAGAGAGACCTCAAATCAGAGCTTTGGGCAAACCGCAACCAGAGGAAGTTCAACAAGGGGAAGTGCCAGATTCTGTCCCTGTGATGGGGCAACCCCGAATGTCCGGACAGATTGGGAATGATATTCTGCATAGCAGCGCTGGAAAATGGCCTCTGGGGTCCTGGTGGATGGCCAGTTGGCCAAGAGTCAGTGGTGCCCTGGCGGGGGCTCACTGCTCGGTCACAGGAGGGTTTTCAGACACACGAGTCCTTCGCTTGCACACAGATACAGACAGTTCATGGCAGCAGGGGCAGTATCTCCTGGGGTTCCTGCTGCCACGCCAGGAGCCTGGATGCACCTAAGCCCTTGTGGGGTGCCACCTGCTCTGCCACTATCTGAGATGCCCCACCGCCTGAGAGATGGAAACGCGGAGCTCTGTCCAAGAGAAGCACATCCCAGAGCTGCACGCATGGGCTTTGCCAGGATTTAGAACCGTAAATGCAATGTGACACCGAGACACTCTTTGTCCCACATAACTTCAAGGTCTCCCCAGGAGGTTGATGGCAATTGTTCTTGCTCAGGGTCATCTCCCCACACCAACAGCAGGTGTGTGCTCAAGACTTGTCTGTGCAATGCAAACAGATACACGCTGTCTAGTTCTTCCGGTCTCTCCAAGGAAGGCAAAAGAATCTCTGTGTCCCGGGTGAGAAGCCAGTGCTCGAAGTTGTGGTTCTCTTGTGAGTGCCAAGAGTGGATGGCAGGTCTGTGATGAATGCCCTGAGGAGATGACCTGGGTTTTCCAGTGCACATGGCAATAGATCACACCCTGCTTTGGTGGTCATTTATGTCCTTCGGAGGTGACAGAGATGGGAAAGAAAATGAAATTTTTGAAAGTGCCTCTGAGTGCCCCTCAACCAGCTGCAAATGTGGAGATTCCAGTACATCCAGTTCAGGTGTGAGAGGCTGTTCCCTGGTCCTCTGAGCAAGAAGAGCTGGACGAGGGACACAGCAGAACTCGCTTACTGAGACTGCATCTCCATGAATCCCAAAGCAAGTGCGAGGGGTTATGCCACGTCCGAGTTTTCTCAGGGGAAGGTGTTTCTCCCATGCACTGCCTCCCCGAGGCACTGGTACCACAGCCCCCGAAAAAACCACAAGTGGTCTTTGTCCCTAGCAAAAGTGCTCCTACTGCTAGCAGGGATGTTCCACGGGAAAGACCAGGAGAGGTTGAGCCCGGAGGGCACTGAGCCAGGAGGGATGTTCTACCTCGCGTGCCCCTCGACCATTCTCGCAAGCACTTGCCCTGGAGGACAATTCAGGAGTCTCCACGTGCCAATAGAGAGATGTGAGGGAAGAGACGATGGCGGTGTAAGAAGCACATAGGCTGTCAATCTGAAGATCCTCGATACCAAACACCACCCCTGCCACCCAGCCCGACCCCACCGGTTCTACGGTGCAGAGCGCGGACCGCCGCCGCTCTGCCGCCGCTCTCGCGTGGCCTCCGCCTCCAACCAGCATCCGAGGAGAGCCCGAGAGGCGCCGGCACCTGTCCAAAATCCGGGGCTGATTTGTCGGAAGAGGACAGGGGGGAAAGAGAGGAAGGCATTGGAGGTGGAGATGAGGCGGCCCCCAGGAGCAGAGAGTCGGGGCTGGCGGGGGCAGCGGGCACCGGGAAGCGGATCGGCGGCTGCGGCGCTGTCGGAGGACGGGGCTGGTGGCGCTGGCCGCGGTTTCGATCTGTGCGCAGGGCTGGTGGCAGGAGACCGTAGGGGCCGGGGCAGCCCTCTGGGGTGGACGTGCATATTCCTCGAGGCTGCCCTCCTGTCTGTTATGTTCTTCACAAAGCTCTTCTCCCGAACTATCTTCCCAGCCCTCCTTCCCTCTGGTCCATAAAGTATTCCCTGGCAACACTCATCGCTTTTTTCTTTGTCGAGCCGTTATTCTTTCCTTGCTTTACTCTCTGTCCTTCAGTGAATTCGTCCAGTCCGTCCTTCTCCTTTCCTACTTTTGTTCCTCTCTTCGCTTAGCTTAATCCCGCAGCTTTCCATTCTTCAGTGACTTCACCAATCCACTTCTCTTTCCGCTCACCTCTCTCCAGCAAATATAAATGGACATTTCAACTACTACACACCTTTATATCCTCTTAAAATTCTTCTCCGTATTGGCTTGACTACTGCTGCGCCCTTTGTTTTGGGAAAAAACATCCAGTGCAAAACCACTTCCGACGGCTTTTCTTCATCTCCCTGCCAGTGTCTGCAGGTAGAGCTCAGGTGCAGCAGGACTCATTGGTAGAGACCAGCGAGAGCAGTGAAATCACCAAGTGCTCACATGCCAACATAAGAAATGGTGAATTTATCCATTCCTACCGGCAGCTCCCGGTTCACAAGCCCCGAATTCCTCGGTGCAAAATGGTCCAGAGAGCTGCGGGCGCCAACGGGGCGGCTGTGGGTGACGGGTGATGGTCTTTCCACCGTCCTCTGGCTCTCCGGGCACCGTCATGGAGATGAGTTGGGTATTAGCGCTTCTATTAAAACAGGGTTTTCAGCCATATAAAGAGAACAGGCTTGAGTACCTGGGTGCCAAGTGACGTAAAAAGCACAGTGCAACGCAAGATGCACCAGTGCTAGAACACTGAATTTACCCCTGGCCTATCAAATCCTCATCTCGCTAAACGTATTAATGTGTCAGATTCTGCTTCCAGGCTGCCACTGGCACGAAATCCAGTTTTCTCCAGGCTACCCAAATAGTTAGAGCTCTCTGTTTTCAGGACAAGCATACATATTTCAGGTGTTCCCTAGTCTTCTGAGCAGGAGAAGTGACACAACTGGGACTTCATCACGGAGACTGTATCTCCATTGGTCCAAAGCGGGTGGGAGATGCCATGCCGTGATTTCTCATGGGCAGGTACTTCACCCATGCACTGCTTCGGATTAGAACTGGTGCCACAGCCCAAGTCTAAAACTAAGGTGCTATTTGTCTCCAGCAGAAATGCTCCTGCTGACAGCTCCGTTCCCCAGAGACGTCGATCGGTCTCCCGGTGTATCGCAGCCCCCATAAGCCGTGGCCCACTACAAACAGAGAGATTTGAATATGTTGCCAGCCGGGGAAAACTGGAAGTCGTACCAGAGGCAGCCTGCAGGTTGAAAGGGATGCATGAGTGAGATGAGAGTTTGATAGACCTGGAGCAGCTTCGGAATGATCTCTTGATTTTCTTTAGAAAAGGAGAAATGTGTGACTGCAGAGAGAGCCGAGATATCTTTTGGTGGAAGCATGTGGAGGAGAGGACAGACGGAGAGGGATAGCGAAGTTGAAGTGGAGAGCAGAGAGACAGAAGGAGGCCTGAGCTTTCTCTTCTTTCCCTCTTTATTTCTTTAGAGAAATAAGATCGCCTGGAGTGAACACCTGAAGGACAGCAAGTACATGATCTGCAGCGATGTTTCTCTATTCAGTTGCATTCCCCCACGGGGCCCGAAAAGGCAGTTGACTATTTCCTGGGAGGAAAAAGAATGCATTTATGAAAAGCTGGGATATAGAGAGGAGGTGTGCCAGGCAGAAAGTGACGACGAGGTAGCCAAAATTCATGCTGAGACGAACCTGCCTGTTTGCCGAGAGTGTCAGAAATCTCCACCCTGTGCCGAGAGAAGAGAGCTGCCAGAAACGAATCTCTTAGAGGGGGAGCAAAGGATGCAGGAGGCCCGAGAAACGAACTGTACTTTCAGTACCTCAAATGCTCTCTTTGGGTTTCTCCCTCCCCAAGCAGCAGCCCGTCTGGCTCCTCCAGCCGATGGCATTCTGAGCATTGCCTGGCTCTGGGGTCTCAGTCATGGGCAGAGATTGTTCCCGGTCAGCTGGCAGTGCAGTCCTCCCCTCCCCAGTTGCAATCGCCTACTCTGCTGCACACCCACTGATGTGCTTTTGGGAGCTCCGGGCTTCTACCCTTCTGCACCTTTCACATCTTCCCGTGCTGTCCTCAGCTCTCTGGGCTGCTTGCAGCTTACTCGGGGAACACGTGTCTCCTCCGCTTCTGTGGCTTTTCCCCTGTCCTTCTTCATCTGCCTGGGAAGAATGCCTCTCTCCCAGCTCCCCGGGAAAGGGAGATGAGCCCTGCTGGGCAGCAGCCCAGTGTCTCTAGATTTGCCTTTCTCTTCTGCGAAAACGCAAAGTCTGAGAGGAACGTGGCTCCAGCAGGGTTGCTGGATATCCCAGCTCCAGCGACGGCAAGGAGAGCCAATGCCCTAGGGAATGTACTGAAGGATGAGCAGAGAACCAAGTGACACACATGGCAGCTGACTGCAGGATGCCCAGATTTGCTCTGCCCTGTGCTTTATAAATCACTTTGGACGCAGGCATTCTGTCACAAGCCTGCGCTCTGTGTAGGAATGAAAAGCCATGTTTTCATAGTGGTGCTAATTTGCTCTACCGTAGAACCAATTAACCGAGTTTTGTTTCTAAGAGAATCCCCTGAAATCTCTGAAGACGACAGTGTCAATGAGTCCGTGTCCACAAGGGTCCAGGAATACAGAACCGCGTTCCCATGATGGGGTCCGGAGAGCCAGAGGACTTCGGAAAGACGGTCCCCTGCCACGAACAGCCACTCCGTTGGGGCCCGCAGCTCTCTGGACCATTTAGCAGCGCTTACGAGGAGCTCGGGGCTGTGACCCGGGAGCTGCCGGTAGGAATGGATACAGTCTACAGCCGCCAGCCCTGCGCACAGATCAAAACAGCGACCAGCGCCGCCAGCCCCGCTCCCGACAATGCCGTAGGCGCCGATCCGCTTCCCGGAGCCTCGCTGCCCCCACCAGCCCCCACTCTCTGCTCCTGGTGGGCAGTCTCCTCTCCGCCCCCCTGCCTTCCTCTCCCTCCTCCCCTGTCCTCCTCCGACAAATCCACCCCGGGGCTGGGACAGGCGCCGGCGCCTCTCGGGCTCTCCTCGGGGGCTGGCGGGAGGCGGAGGCCAGGTGACAGCGGCGGCAGCGCGGCAGCGGTCCGTGCTCTGTACCGTAGAAACAGTGGGGTCGGGTTGGGCTTGTGAGAATGGTCGACCCGCCAGGAGCAGACTTTAGGTTTTGGCAGACGAGAAAGGCAAATCTAGAGACACTGGGCTGTTGCCCAGCAGGGCTCATCTCCCTTTCCCGGGGAGCTGGGAGAGAGGCATTCTTCCCAGGCAGATGAAGAAGGACAGGGGAAAAGCCACAGAAGCGGAGGAGACACGTGTTCCCCGAGTAAGCTGCAAGCAGCCCAGAGAGCTGAGGACAGCACGGGAAGATGTGAAAGGTGCAGAAGTGTAGAAGCCCGGAGCTCCCAAAAGCACATCAGTGGGTGTGCAGCAGAGTAGGCGATTGCAACTGGGGAGGGGAGGACTGCACTGCCAGCTGACCGGGAACAATCTCTGCCCATGACTGAGACCCCAGAGCCAGGCAATGCTCAGAATGCCATCGGCTGGAGGAGCCAGACGGGCTGCTGCTTGGGGAGGGAGAAACCCAAAGAGAGCATTTGAGGTACTGAAAGTACAGTTCGTTTCTCGGGCCTCCTGCATCCTTTGCTCCCCCTCTAAGAGATTCGTTTCTGGCAGCTCTCTTCTCTCGGCACAGGGTGGAGATTTCTGACACTCTCGGCAAACAGGCAGGTTCGTCTCAGCATGAATTTTGGCTACCTCGTCGTCACTTTCTGCCTGGCACACCTCCTCTCTATATCCCAGCTTTTCATAAATGCATTCTTTTTCCTCCCAGGAAATAGTCAACTGCCTTTTCGGGCCCCGTGGGGGAATGCAACTGAATAGAGAAACATCGCTGCAGATCATGTACTTGCTGTCCTTCAGGTGTTCACTCCAGGCGATCTTATTTCTCTAAAGAAATAAAGAGGGAAAGAAGAGAAAGCTCAGGCCTCCTTCTGTCTCTCTGCTCTCCACTTCAACTTCGCTATCCCTCTCCGTCTGTCCTCTCCTCCACATGCTTCCACCAAAAGATATCTCGGCTCTCTCTGCAGTCACACATTTCTCCTTTTCTAAAGAAAATCAGGAGATCATTCCGAAGCTGCTCCAGGTCTATCAAACTCTCATCTCACTCATGCATCCCTTTCAACCTGCAGGCTGCCTCTGGTACGACTTCCAGTTTTCCCCGGCTGGCAACATATTCAAATCTCTCTGTTTGTAGTGGGCCACGGCTTATGGGGGCTGCGATACACCGGGAGACCGATCGACGTCTCTGGGGAACGGAGCTGTCAGCAGGAGCATTTCTGCTGGAGACAAATAGCACCTTAGTTTTAGACTTGGGCTGTGGCACCAGTTCTAATCCGAAGCAGTGCATGGGTGAAGCACCTGACCATGAGAAATCACGGCATGGCATCTCCCACCCGCTTTGGACCAATGGAGATACAGTCTCCGTGATGAGGTCCCAATTGTGTCACTTCTCCTGCTCAGAAGACTAGGGAACACCTGAAATATGTATGCTTGTCCTGAAAACAGAGAGCTCTAACTATTTGGGTAGCCTGGAGAAAACTGGATTTCGTGCCAGTGGCAGCCTAGAAGCAGAATCTGACACATTAATACGTTTAGCGAGATGAGGATTTGATAGGCCAGGGGTAAATTCAGTGTTCTAGCACTGGTGCATCTTGCGTTGCACTGTGCTTTTTACGTCACTTGGCACCCAGGTACTCAAGCCTGTTCTCTTTATATGGCTGAAAACCCTGTTTTAATAGAAGCGCTAATACCCAACTCATCTCCATGACGGTGCCCGGAGAGCCAGAGGACGGTGGAAAGACCATCACCCGTCACCCACAGCCGCCCCGTTGGCGCCCGCAGCTCTCTGGACCATTTAGCAGTTCTCTGGACCATTTAGCACCGAGGAACTCGGGGCTGTGACCTGGGAGCTGCCGGTAGGAATGGATAAATTCACCGTTCCGTATGTTGGCGTGGGAGCACTTGGTGATTTCACTGCTCTCGCTGGTCCCTACCAATGGGTCCTGCTGCACCTGAGCTCTACCTGCAGACACTGGCAGGGAGATGAAGAAAAGTTGTCGGAAGTGTTTTTGCACTGGATGTTTTTTCCCAAAACAAAGGGCACAGCAGCAGTCAAGCCAATACGGAGAAGAATTTTAAGAGGATATAAAGGTGTGTAGTAGTTGAAATGTCCATTTATATTTGCTGGAGAGAGGTGAGCGGAAATGAGAAGTGGATTGGTGAAGTCACTGAAGAATGGAAAGCTGCGGGATTAAGCTAAGCGAAGAGAGGAACAAAAGTAGGAAAGGAGAAGGACGGACTGGACGAATTCACTGAAGGACAGAGAGTAAAGCAAGGAAAGAATAACGGCTTGACAAAGAAAAAAGCGATGAGTGTTGCCAGGGAATACTTTATGGACCAGAGGGAGGGAGGGCTGGGAAGATAGTTCGGGAGAAGAGCTTTGTGAAGAACCTCCCAGACAGGAGGGGCAGCCCCGAGGAATATGCACGTCCACCCCAGGGGCCTGCCCCGGCCCCTACGGTCTCCTGCCGCCAACCCTGCGCACAGACCGAAACCGCGGCCAGCCCCACCAGCCCCGTTCTCCGACAGCGCCGCAGCCACCGATCCGCTTCCAGGCGCCCGCTGCCCCGCCAGCCCCGACTCTCTGCTCCTGGCGGGTCACCTCCTCTCCACCTCCAATGCCTTCCTCTCTCTCCTCCCCTGTCCTTTTCCGACAAATCGGCCCCGGGGTTGGGACAGGTGCCGGCGCCTCTCGGGCTCTCCTCGGGTGCTGGTTGGAGGAGGAGGCCAGGCGACAGCGGCGGCAGCGCGGCTGTTGTCCGTGCTCTGCACCGTAGAACCGGTGGGGCCGGACTGGGTGGCAGGGGTGCTGTTTGGTATCGAGGATCTTCAGATTGACAGACCATGTGCTTCTTACCCCGCCATTGTCTCTTCCCTCACATCTCTCTTTTGGCACGTGGAGACTCCTGAATTGTCCTCCAGGGCAAGTGCTTGCTAGAATGGACGAGGGGCACGAGAGGCAGAACATCCCTCCGGGCTCAGTGCCCTCCGGGCTCAACCTCTCCTGGTCTTTCCCGTTGAACATCCCTGCTAGCAATAGTAGCACTTTTGCTAGGGACAAAGACCTCTGGTGGTTTTGTCGGGGGCTGTGGCACCAGTGCCACAGGGAGGCAGTGCATGGGAGAAACACCTTCCCCTGAGAAAACTCGGACGTGGCATAACCCCTCGCACTTGCTTTGGGATTCATGGAGATGCAGGCTCAGTAAGCGAGTTCTGCTGTGTCCCTCGTCCAGCTCTTCTTGCTCAGAGGACGAGGGAACAGCCTCTCACACCTGAACTGGATGTACTGGAATCTGCACATTTGCAGAAGTTTGAGGGGCACTAAGAGGCACTTTCAAAAATTTCATTCTCTTTCCCATCTCTGTCACCTCCGAAGGACATAAATGACCACCAAAGCAGGGTGTGATCTATTGCCATGTGCACTGGAAAACCCAGGTCATCTCCTCAGGGCATTCATCACAGACCTACCATCCGCTCTTGGCACTCACAATAGAACCACAACTTCCAGCACTGGCTTCTCACCCGGCACACAGAGATTCTTTTGCCTTCCTTGGAGAGACCAGAAGAACTAGACAAGGTGTATCTATCTGTTTGCATTGCACAGACAAGTCTTGAGCACACACCTGCTGTTGGTGTGGGGAGATGACCCTGAGCAAGAACAATTGCCATCAACCTCCTGGGGAGACCTTGAAGTTATGTGGGACAAAGAGTGTCTCGGTGTCACATTGCATTTGCGGTTCTAAATCCTGGCAAAGCCCATGCGTGCAGCTCTGGGATGTGCTTCTCTTGGACAGAGTTCCGCGTTTCCATCTCTCAGGAGGTGGGGTATCTCAGATAGTGGCAGAGCAGGTGGCACCCCACAAGGGCTTAGGTGCATCTAGGCTCCTGGCGTGGTAGCAGGAACCCCAGGAGATACTGCCCCTGCTACCATGAACTGTCTGTGTCTGTGTGCAAGCGAAGGACTCGTGTGTCTGAAAACCCTCCTGTGACCGAGCAGTGAACCCCCGCCAGGGCACCACTGACTCTTGGCCAACTGGCCATCCACCAGGACCCCAGACGCCATTTTCCAGCACTACTATGCAGAATATCATTCCCAGTCTGTCCGGACATTCGGGGTTGCCCCATCACAGGGACAGAATCTGGCACTTCCCCTTGTTGAACTTCCTCTGGTTGAGGATTGCCCAAAGCTCTGATTTGAGGTCTCTCTGCGGGGTCTCCGTCTTCCAGGAGGCCCTGGAGTGTTACAATGGCCCCTTGATTGCTTGGGAATGTGCAGTGTTCTGTGTTCCATGTGTTACAGGAGGCCCCATATTGACACAATGGCACTGAAATGAGAGAGGATCTCCATCCTTAATGGCTTCGTAAATCAGAAGTTTTTCTTAGATAAAAATCCTAATCAACAAAGGAGTTTGCTTTCTTGGCATGGGAGTAGTGTTTTCTTTTCTTTTAAGACTACAATTAGTTGTAGGAGAGAGAATGTAGATGATACATGGAAACTAATAGAGAGTGTATCATATGCCCATCTTCAAGAAATTAGCTGACAGGCCTCAGAAAACTTGTTTAAAAAGAGATTGTTCTGTTAAGAAGAAAGTCTTTGTTTAAGCAAATGGGAAGTTCTAAGACACGTCTTAGCTGGTCCTAAAGCATTTAGTTTAGGGGTTAGGGGTCGGAGAGATCAATCAGAGATGCTACGAGGCCTGCTAAGGGAGAAGACCACTCTGTGAAAATGACTGCCCTTCCCAGAAGAAATGGACGCTAGATGGCAGTCTTGCTCCACGAATAAAATCCAAGAGGCTATTTGACCCTAAAATCAGAAGAGAATTTTGGACTGCTTGTGAAGGGGAGGGTCTTTCAAGTATCACTGTATTTATACTCCGAAATTTATACTGATTCTTTGATTCATGCATGGCAGAGTACCCCCATGAATCCCCAGCTGGCATATGAAAGAAATGTTCCATCCAATGGTTTCTGGTCATGGGGTTTAATTCTTTTGTTTTATCCCTTTGATTCCATGAAGTTCCAAAGATATCCCACGGTTTGTTTAATTCCATGAGGTCCCGCACATCCCAATGATGTCCCATAAGTCCCTGGTTTCTGTAGTTTCCCAGGGAACATTTGCTTCTATGATGCAGGGCAGTGCCACGACGGCCACTTGATTCTGTGAGTTCCCCCAGTCTCCCAGCAGTTATTTGGTTCCATGAGACCCTGCAATGTTGCAGTGGGTTGACCTTACCTGGATGCCAGGTGCCCACCAAGCTGCTCTATTGCTGCCCTTCCCAGCCAGACAGAAGAGACAGAATAAGATGGAAAATTATTTCTACCTTGAGATCAGGCACTTTATTAAAGCAAAAGCCAAAGTTTGCGCATGCATAAGTGAAGAGGAAAATAAAAAGATTTTCTCTCTACTTCCTGTCAGCAGTGATACCTGGCCACTTCATGGGAAGCAGGGCGTCACCACACAGAGAAGACGCTCAGAAGGCATGTATTGTAAAAAAATGGATTTTCCCCCTTTCCTGTTCCTTTCCTGAGCTCTTGTAGCTGAGCTGACGCCATATATTCTGCAATGTCCCTTTGGTCCATTTGGCTCAACTGACCTGTCTGTATCACCTCCCATGATCTTGCCCCCGATTCAGGGGACGAAGCTGACAATGCAGATGCTGCACCAGCCCTGCTCAGCAGTTGCCAAAGCACTGGTGTGATTAACCCCTTTGTAGCTCCCAATGCAAAGCACAGCACTGTGACGCCTGCAGTGAGAAAATGAACTCCAGCTCAGACAGACCCAACACATGTGGGATTCTGAAATGTCTCAGGGTTCCTTTGGTTCCACGATGCCCCTCTCAGACCTGGCAGTAGAAAAATAAATCAAAAAATTGAGGAGAAATCATCTTAAAGTCATGCTAAGCCTGTCTTCTACAGTCCAGAATCTATATATGTGTGACTGCAGATACTTGGGATGAGGGTAGATGCTCAGAGGAATTCATGGGTTTGATCTAGGAAACCTGTCCCAAAGTTTTCACTGCCTTTTCCTCCCTGGACATTTCCTGATGCCCGGAGGAAGCTCATGTCCAACAGCAGCTCCATCCCCCACTTCCTCCTCCTGGCTGCAGCTCTTGCACTTCTGCTTCTTCCTGGGCATCTCCCTGGCTGCCCTCCTGGGCAACGGCCTCATCCTCAGCGCCGTAGCCTGCCACCACCACCTGCACACCCCCCAGGGACTTCTTCCTACTCCACCTCTCCCTCACACACCCAGGCTGCATCTGCACCACTCTCCCCAAAGCCATGGCCAATTCCCTTTGGAACACCAGGGGCATGTCCTACTCAGGATGAGCTGCACAGGTGTTTTTTGCTTTTCTTCTTGATCACAGCGGAGCTTGCCCTTCTCACCATCATGTCCTATGACCGCTACGTGGTCATCTGCAAAGCCCTTCACTACAGGACCCTCCTGGGCAGCAGAGCTTGTGCCCACGTGGCAGCAGCTGCCTGGGCCACTGGGAAGCGGGTCTGGCCCTGGGGCTGCAGGAGCTGCCGCCTGAGCTGATGATCTCCTGAGCAGTCCAGACATGCAGTCACTGTCCCTGTCCTCTATTGCCTCCCTTTCTTGCTGCAGGACCAGAAACGACTGTGCTGCTCTGCTGGGCTGGGGCGGGGCAGGGAGATGGGGGGACCAGGGAGGGGCTGGTCTGGGCAGTTCCAGTGACTAGAAAACCCCAATGTTCATCTGAAGTGTAGGAGCGGGCAGGGTGGGAGCATTACAGGGTTGAGGTGGCTCCAGGCTCTGGAAGTGGTAGCAGGAGCCCAGGGAGACACTGCCCCTGCTGCAATGAACTGCCTGTGTGTGTGCCAGGGAAGGACTCGTGTCACTGAACACCCCCGGGTGTGCATCAGTCCAGCTCAGGGTTGGACACCTCTCAGAGCCCTGACACATTTCTCTGTGTGACTCCAGGAAAACCCCCACTGTGCCAGGGAGTTACCAGATCCTTTGCTGTCACCCTCCTGGTGTCCTGTGTAATGATGAAACTAGAAAAGGTGATCATCATACCCTGGTAATTTTCTAAGAGGAGAAATGTCACTGCTGGAAAGAAGTGTCACTGCTGGAAAGAAGTGTCACTGAAGAGGTGAGAAGAGGGAACATCATTGTTTCCTTCAGTCTGTTCCACAGCAGGTTCCTCTGGAGCCCCAGGGACACCTGCGGGGAACCCAGAGGGGCAGAGAAAGGGCTGCCTTTGGCTCTTGCTGTGCTGCTCAGCTGGGCCGGGCTCCTGGCACACAGGGAAATCCTGGCAAGCGGGCAGCACTGCAGAGAGACAGCTCTGCCCAGGAGCAGCTCCTCTGCACAGCCCAGCAGGGTCGAGATCACTGCCTGTAGGCACGAGAGAAGGGAAGAAAGGCAAAGGGAGGTTAAAGGCAGCAGAAAGATGGGAGGTGTTCAGCTGAGACACAACTTGGGGACACAACTTCACACTCCTCTGCAGAGTGAGTCTACAGGTGCAGGGCAATGTCGCTTGTGTTCCTGGAGAAATCTCCTTAAGCTACCACATCCCACAGCCTTGCACATCTGTCAGGACTCTCCCAGTTTCTCTGTTGCGCCGGAGGAGGATGTTCTCCAGGGCAGGCCTTCCCTGCAGCACCATCAGAGGGACAGTGCAGGGGGGCTCCTTCTCCCAGAGATGGTTGCAGGGTGGGAAGGTGGGGGTGCAGCCAGGGATGCCCGGGGCTGTCCTGCAGAGCAGGGTCCCTGTGCTCCGGGGTTCTTTGTGCCAGGGCAGGGACTTTGCTGCCTGCTGGGGTCACGTCTCATCCTGCCTGGGTAGTTGCCCACCCCTCTGCAGGGAGAAGTTGTCGGTGGGTGGTGAGAACCCCAGCAGGAGCCAGGCAGGTTCTTCCTGCCGTTGGATGAGGTGTGCGTGGTCAGGGCTGTGGGAGGTCAGGGCTGCTCCCAGATCCAGATCACACCAGCACATTTCCAAGAGCACTGTCAAATGGGAAGGACAAAGCACAATTATTAGGAAGGAATGGAGCTTTTCTCAGTCAGTGTTTTCAGTTTCCTACTCCTGAGGAATCTGGGGGTTGAGAAATGGAAAAGGAGCTCCCATGTTGGACAAGTCACTGAGACTCCTGAGCTGTAACTTGGAATGCACAAGTGCTTCTGTAAGCAACTTCCTAAAGTGCTTTCGGCCTCTGCTCTGCTTTTGACAGAAGCAGCATCACTTCTGCTGGACCCATCTGTTTTTTCTTTATCTGCCCTTTTCCACCTGCAAAAAGAAAAGTTGCCCAGTCAGTGCGTTGCAAACAGGCAGGTTTCTCTCAGGTCACAGTGAGTGCACAGACATTCGGATGGAGTGGTGACAGGGAAGTCATGAATGGATTTCTGATGTTGAGTCTACTGTTTTGAAATCAGAAAATGTGGTGGTGAAGTCATCGTTAGCCTTTGAGAGGGAAACAGGAGAAAAATCGGATAAATTTGTTGCTAAAAATGAGCTGCTTCAAACTGAGGTTGACCACCTTAAAAGTCTTGTTAAAATTTGGATGATTATGAAACAGTCAACTCACGGATTACCCCCATCAATACTAGACAATGCCCACAGTATAAAGGCATAAAGCCCTCCCAGCCCCTCTAGGAACCCGCAAATCCCATCCCGGTCCCACAGGACACTCCCAACTTCCCCTTAAACCCTCCGAGGCCCCCAGACTGCCTCCCAGACCCACAAAAACCCACAAGATGCCCCCAAACCCCTCCCAGTTACCTCCAGCCCTCCCAGGACCTTTCAAACCCTCTCCTAGTTGCCCCCTTCCCCTCGAGTATGCCCCCGAACTCTCTCCCAGTTCCTTCCCACATCCCTGACGATTCCCCAAAACCCCTCACAGCTGCCCCAATCTCCCCAACCTCCCTCCCAAACCCCCAAACTCCCCCAAACACCTTCCCACTTACCCCCACGACCTCCAAGCCCTTCTCAGCCTCCCCATTCCTTCCCAAAGCCCCTCCCAGTTGCCGGCCCGTCCCCCAGGCTCGGGTGAGGAGGTGCCCCAGGCTGATGGGCCCGCCCAGACAGGGGCGGTTCCAGCAGCATGTCAGGAGCCACCCCCTGCCCCGAAAGCTCCCGCCCGCCCTGGAGCCACCTCAGCTGCCCCTGCAGGGGAGAAATCCAGGCCGGAGCAGAGCAGGGGGCAGGGTCGGGCTGGGACCTCGATGGACGGGGGCACTGGGAGAGCAGGGGAGAGACCGGGATGGGCTGAGGGGGCATTGAGAGAGAGGGGAGACACTGGGATGGGCTGAGGGGGCACTGGGAGAGACACTGGGATGGGCTGAGGGGGCAGTGGGAGGGAGAGGCGAAAGTTTTTTGCCCCTTTCCTGGGCACTTGAACACCCTCTGCACCCCCGTTCCCGGTCATGCCAGTTGTCCTTCCCCCCCAAGCCATGAACAGGTTTTGGGGCTCCCTTGTGGGTCGCAGCCAATAGAATGGCTCTGCTGGAATGACATTGCCAAATTCTACTGGGCCCCTGTCCTTGTGCCGGTGAGTCACCCAATAGAACGTCAAAACTTCCGCGGGGGCTGCTGGGAGCGGGGCGGTGATGGCGGGGGAAGGGAGGATCGGGATTGAACCCGATTGGTCCCGATCGATCCCGGCCGCAGGGTCACCCCCCGCCGCGCTGTTTCTCACGTGCGGCCCCAACGAGGCCATGGTGGTGTGGGGTGAGTTCAGGGGGTCCGGGGGCTCCTGGTGACCCCTCCTAATCTCCCCCAAGACTCTCGGGAGCCGCCCAGATCCCCCCAAGACTCCTGGGGACCCTCCACCTTTTCCCTTCCTCCCCCAAATCTCCTGTGCATCCCCTTAACCCTTGAAAATCTCCTGGGACCACCTCAGACCCCCATTCTCCCTCCTGGGGACCCCCAAACACTCTTCAGGACTCCGGGGCCCCTCCCGACCCCCTCCTAGAGTCTTTTGGGTGTCACCAACCCTTTATGGAGGATTCCTCCATCCATTTTTCCACCCCGGACTGCTGGTGGTCCACCCCCCCAAGAAACTACTGGGAACTCCCCAGTGTCCCACCACGAGATTCCTGGGTCCCTCCCCCCCCCCAACCCCCTGTGGGTGCCCCCATCCTTTCTTCCCGTCGAAAATATTCTTGGGGGTCCCCCAATGTCTCCTCCAGCCCCCATCCTGCCAGGGATGGATTTGGGGGGATCTCCTTCCCCTTCCCTCTGGCCCGAAGGCAAATGCCCTCCCTGTCCTTCTTCCTTCACCCCCAGGCAGAAAAGAGAAGAGAAACAGCCAGTTGGCCCTGGCAGGTGTGGGTGTGTGCAGGCTGTGGTTGAGTGGTTGAGAAGGGAGAGGAGGGGGCTGGTGTTTGGGCCAAGTCCAGCAGGTGATGTCTTTGGTGTCTGGCAGTCCTTGGTCAGCTCCACGACCATCCAGCTGTCAGTGTTCATGACATACCCATCAGCCCTTCTCTTCTTGGCTCCTACACTTGCCAACCCTAAGCTGCTCCTAAGTTCTCTTGCTGTCAGTTCATAAAGAGGTCTTGTCAAGTGTTACTGATTTAGAAACGAAACCCTGACATCTTTGTCTTTGCCAAAGATGTGTGTGAAAGGGCAGTGCTGTTGCAAAGCAGTGTTGAGCTTCACATTGGGTGACTTGGCAGCTTCCTCTGCATCACCTATGCACCCTGGGTTTCTTTGAAAAGTACTTTTCACTCCAAATGTGATACCACATTAGCCTGTAGGACATCCTGTCTCCAAATGGATAACTGTAAATATTAATAATTAAAAAGTGACCCCCTCCATTATTCAAGAAAAACTTGTATCTCTGTACTAAAAGCATCCAAGGGTCACGTCCCCCAGTTTTCTATCTGACAAGGGTTTGGAGGGGCTGTTTTGTGCAGGGAACCCTTTGGGGGCCCCTTGCACATGGGTAGGGCTGCACTCTGGGGGTGTGGGGCTTTGGTTCTTTGGTTGCCAGGGGCCACTGTGAGTCACTGAGCCGGGGTGGGGACAATGGGCAGGGCTGGCTGGGACAGGCTGTGGCACCTGTGACATAAAAGGGAAGTGTCCCCGTGGGGCAGCTCTGCAGGGCCCATCAGGGGATGCTACCCAGTGCAGCCTGTGCTGTGGGGAGCATGCACACAGGGAGAGGCTGGGCCGGACGAGGGCCAGGGCAGCAAGGCCTCCCCAGGGAGAGGGTTCTGCCCCTGCCTGCAGGGCCCAGCCCCTGGCAGGAGTGCCTTGGGCAGGGCCCGGTGCTGCTGCTGGGGCAGGGGGTGAGGCCTTGCCGCCTGCCAGCTGCCTGGGCCCCTGTCCTTGCTGCGCCACATCCCCGAGGCTCCATCCCCACTCCCCCAGCGCCAGCTCCCTCCTTCCCAGCCCCAACCAAGCCCTTCTCTGTGTCCTCCTGCAGGCCATGGCTTTCACAACATTCCTTTTGGTGCTTGTGCAAAGCATCATCCAGTCCCTGCAGGCGGTCGGGGAGGGGCTGCACAAGACTCAGTGAGCTTGGAGGTCTTTTCCAAGCTGAAGGACTCTTGGATTCTGTGATTGTGTGCTGGATTCAGCTGGGTCCGTGTTAGCAGCATTAGTTTGCTCCCAAAGTTTCCTCGCTGTCAGCTCTTGTGGCCTAAGGCTTGAGCTCCTTTAACTCCTTGTGCTGAGCTACTGATGGGAAACGAGAGGCCTCTGCGAGCAGATTCCTGGTGTTCCCTGTAGAACAGTGAGGGAGAAGGTGTAGTCAAGTGGGAAGAGGAGTACTGTTTGTGTGTGGCCTCCTATGTGGCCTTGGCGTCTTTGAGGGGCTTGAAGGAGAAAAGAGCTTTGTTAAAGTGAGAAGTGAAATAGTGTGTTGGCTGTTCTCTCTGCAGGGAGAAGCTGTTGGTGGGGGAGGGGTCACTGAGTGGGGGAGAGGCCGTAAAGTGGGGGAGGGGTCACAGAGTGGGAGAGGGGTCCCAGAATGGGAGAGGGGTCACAGAGTGGGGGAGGGGCCATAAAGTGGGGGAAGGGTCTGAGAGTGGGGGAGGGGCCATAAAGTGGATGAGGGGCCATAGAGTGGGGGAGGGGTCAGAGAGTGGGGGAGGGACCATGAAGTGGGAGAGGAGTCAGAGTGGGGTAGGGGCTACAGAATGGGGTAGGGGCCACAGAATGGGGAAGGGACCATAAAGTGTGGGAGGGGCCACAGGGTGGGGGAGGGGTGACAGCCTGGACTCAGGGGGTCAGGGCAGTGACCTCGGGAAGGGGGAGGGGTCAGGGCATGGGGTAGGGGTCTCACCTGATCCCAGGGCTATCGGGGCCATGGCGGGGCCAAACCTGGTGGGGACACCCAAGTTTTTCCCAAATTTCCCCTCATTTTCCCAGTTTTTCATCCATTTCTCCCAAATTTCCCACTCTTTCCCCAATTTTCCCCCCATTTCCCCCATTTTTCCCAAATTTCCCCATTTTTCTCAATTTTTCCCCATTTTTTTTCCAAATTCCTTCCATTGTTCCCAAATTTCCCCCATTTTTTCCCATTTTCCCCAAATTTCCCCCCATTTTTCCCAACTTTCCCCAATTTTTCATCCAATTTTACCCAAATTCCCCCATTTTTTTCTCAATTCCCCCCATTTTTCCCAAATTTCCCCATTTCCCCCAAATTCCGCCATTTTTTCCCAATTTTTTCCTAAATTTCCCCTAATTTTTCCCAATTATCCCCCATTTTTCCTGATTTTTCACCCCTTTTCCCCAAATTTCTTACTTTTTTTCCCAGTTTTCCCTCCATTTCCCCTCAAAATCCCCCATTTCTCCAAATTTCTGACTTTTTCCCCAAAATTTCCTCCATTTTTCCACATTTTCCCGGATTTTCCCCCAGTTTTCCTAAATTTCCCCCATTTTTCCCCATTTTTATCAATTTTCCCCAAATTTCCCACTTTTTTCCCCAATTTTTCCCCATTTTCCCCAAAATTCCTGGTTTTTTCCCCCCATTTTTTCCCACTGGGGAAATTTGGGAAATTTGGAAAACTGGGGACCCAAAAATCCAAGAAAATGTGGGGAAATGGGGGAAAAATGTGGGGAAAATCTGGAGAAAAATCTGTGAAAATGTGGGAAAAATGGGGGGAAAATCAGGAAAATGGTGAAAAATGTGGGAAAATGTGGGAAAATGGGGAAATTGCGGAAAATTCTGGGAAAAATGTGAGAAAAATCCGGGGAAATGGGGAAAACTGGGGGAAAATGTGGGAAATTCTGGGGAAAATGGGGAAAAATATGGGAAAATATGGAAAAATGAGGAAAAAAAAGGGGGGAAATGGGGAAAAATGTGTGAAAATCTGGGAAAATGTGGGAAAAATGGGGGGAAAATCTGGGAAAATGGGGGGAAATGGAGAAAAAATCCGTGAAAATGGGGAAAAATTGGGAAAAAAACTGGGAAAATGGGGAAAAATTGGGAAAAACCCGGGGAAATTCTGGGGAAAATGGGAGAAAATCTGGGGAAAATGTGGAAAAAATGGGGGGGAAAGGGGAAAAAATGGGAAAAATCTGGGAAAATAGGGAAAAAATGGGGGGAAAATGGGGAATATTCTGGGAAAATCTGGAAATATGTGGAAAAAAATCTGAGAAAAATGGGGAAAAATCTGGGAAAAATGGGGGGAAATGAGGAAAAATCTGGGAAAATGTGGGAAAAATCATGGAAAATGGGGGGAAATTGGGAAAAAATCCGGGGAAATGTGGGAAAAAAGGGGGGAAATCCGGGAAAATGGGGAAAATAATTGGGAAAAAATCTGGGAAAAAATGGGAAAAATGAGGAAAAATCTGGGGAAATAGGGAGAAAATCTGGGAAAATGTGGGAAAAAAATTGGGAAAATGTGGGAAAATGGGGAAAAAACGGAGAAAATGGGGGTCAAATGGGGAAAAATCTGGGAAAATGTGAAAAAATTGGGAAAAACTGTGGGAAAATGGGGGAAATGAGGAGAAATCCGTTAAAAATGGGGGAAAATGAGGGAAAATGTGTGAAAATGGGAAAAAATGGGAAAAAAATCCGGAAAAATGGGGAAAATCGGGAAAAATCAAGAAAAATGGGGGAAAATCTGGGAAAATGTGGGAAAATGTGGGAAAATCTGGAAGAAAATCTGGAGAAAAATCTGAGAAAATGTGGGAAAAATGGGAAAAAATGTGGGAAAAATCTGGGAAAATGGGGGAAATTCTGGGAAAAGTGGAGGAAAAATCTGGGAAAAATCTGGGAAAATGGGGAAAAAATAGGGAAAAATCTGGGAAAATCTGGGAGAAATCTGGGAAAATGGGGACAAACTGGGGGGGAAATGCTGGAAATTCTGGGGAAAATGGGGGGAAATGGAGAAAAATGGGAAAAAATCCCAGAAAATGGGGAAAAATGGGGAAAGATTTAAAAAAATGGGAAAAAATCTTGGGAAAATCTGGGAAAAATGGGGAAAAATCTGGGAAAATGTGGAAAAATGGGAGAAAATCCAGGAAATGGGGAAAAATGGGGAAAGATAAAAAAAATTTTGGAAAAATGGGGAAAATATGGGAAATTCTGGGAAAAATCCAGGAAAATGGGGGAAGAAATCTGGGCAAATCTGGGAAAAATGTGATAAAAAATCGGGGAAAATGTGGAAAAAGTGGGAAAAAAAATCTGGGAAAATCTGGAGAAAAATGTATGATAATGTGTGAAAATGTGGGAAAAATGTGGAAAAAATGGGGAAAAATCTGGGAAAATGGGGGGAAAATCTGGGAAAATCTGGACAAAATGGGGAAAAATCTGGGAAAATGGGGGGAAAATGGGAAAAAATCTGGGAAAATGTAGGAAAATTGGGAAAAATCTGGAAAATGGGGGGGAAATGTGGAAAAATGGGGAAAAATGTGGAAAAACTGGGTTAAACTGGGAGGAACTGGGAGAAACTGGGCCAGAGGGAAAGGGATGTTGCCATGGAAATGTGAGCCCGCCCCTCCCCCACCCGGCCCAGGGCCCACGGGGGGGGGAACTGGGTTAAACTGGGACATACTGGGAGGCACTGGGGAGGACACTGGGAGTTACTGGGAGCTACTGGAAGCTACTGGGGGGGTCACTGGGGTTACTGGGATGGACACTGGAGTTACTGGGAGCTACTGGGGGGGTCACTGGGGTTACTGGGATGGACACTGGGGTTACTGGGAGCTACTGGGGGGGTCACTGGGGTTACTGGGAGTTACTGGGAGCTACTGGGGGGCTTACTGGGAGTTCCTGGGAGCTACTGGGGTGGACACTGGGGTTACTGGGAGTTACTGGGATGGACACTAGGATTACTGGGAGTTACTGGGAGCTACTGGGATAGACACTGGGGTTACTGGGAGCTACTAGGAGCTACTGGGGGGGTCACTGGAGTTACTGGGGGGGTCACTGGAGTTACTGGGGGGGTCGCTGGAGATACCGGAGGCATTACTGGGGTTACTGGGAGCTACTGGGAGCCACTGGGAGCGGCCCATACCCCTCCCTCCCCAAGGTCACCCTAAGGACACGGAGGGGGGGAAGGGGGGGAAGCCCTGCCCCCTCCCAGTCCCTCCCAGTCCCTCCCAGTTCCCTCCCAGTCCCTCCCAGTACCTGAACTGGTCACACTGGGAGCGGCTCCAGGTTCCCCCTCCAGTTTGGGCCCCCGGGGCTATTTTTGGGACCCGGTGACGTCACTGGGGGGGAGGGGCCTCGAGGGGGCGGCCCCTCCCCTCTCCCTTCCCAGTACAGACCAGTAAGGGACCAGTAACGGCCCCAGTGGGGGGGGAGGGGAAGGAGGGAACACTGAGGGTGGGGATGGAGCAGGATGGTCCTTGAGCGTGGGGGAAGGGCAGGAGGTTCCCTGAGGGTGGGGGAAGGGCAGGACCGTCCCTGAGGGTGGGGGAGGGGTAGGCGGGTCCCTGAGGGTGGGGGAGGGGCAGGAGGGACCCCGAGGTGGGGGGAGGGGCAGGAGGGTCCTGAGGGTTGGGGAGGGGCAGGGAGGGACCCCGAAAGTGAAGGAGGGGCCCTGAGGGTCCCTGAGGGTGGGGGAAGGGTAGGAAGTTCCCCAAGGGTGGGGGAGGGGCAGGAGAGTCTCTGAGGTTGGGGGAGGGGTCCTGAGGGCTCCTGAGAGTGGGGGAGGGGTAGCAGGTTCACTGGGGGGAGGGGAAGGAAGGGACCCTGAGGGTGGGGGAGGGACAGGAGGGACCCTGAGGGTTGGGGAGGTGCAGGAAGGGGGGGGAGGGGCTTTGGGGGGGCTCTTAAAGGTGGGGGGAGGGGCTGAAAGTGGGCCCATCATTGGGAGGGGACACGCCCACCCAAAACCCAGTAAGTCCCAGTTGAGCTCCCAGTTCAGGGAGGGGGAGAGGATGCAAAAGACACGCCCACTTGCAGAGGTTATGGCCACCTTGGGATAGGACACGCCCACCAGGGAGAGACCACGCCCACCTAAAGAAGGGACACGCCCACCCCCAAACCACTAAGTCCCAGCTGAGTTCTGCCTTAACTGGTCCTTACTGGTCCCACCACCCCATTCCGCGTTCCAGTGACTCGTACTGGTCCATACTGGTTTATACTGGTCTATCCTGGTTTATACTGGTCTGTACTGGTCTGACCTTGATGGAGATGCTGAAGTGCCCCCAACCCCCTTAACTGGTCCTTACTGGTCCCACCACCCCATTCCGTGTTCCAGTGACCCGTACTGGTTTATATTGGTCTATACTGGTCCATACCGGTTTATACTAATCTATACTGGTCTATACTGGTCTGTACTGGTCTGACGTTGACGGAGATGCTGAAGTGCCCCCATCCCCCTTAACTGGTCCTTACTGGTCCCACCACCCCATTCCCCGTTCCAGGGACCCGTACTGGTTTATACTGGTTTATACTGCTCTACCCTGGTTTATACTGGTCTGTACTGGTCTGACCTTGATGGAGATGCTGACGTGCCCCCAACCCCCTTAACTGGTCCTTACTGGTCCCACTGCCCCATTCCCCATTCCAATGACCCGTACCGGTCTGTACTGGTTTATACTGGTCTATACCGGTCTATACCAGTCCATACTGCTCTATACTGGTTTATACTGGTCTGTACTGGTCCGACATTGACGGAGATGATGAAGCGCCCCCAACCCCCTTAACTGGTCCTTACTGATCCCACCACCCCATTCCCTGTTTCAGTGACCCGTACTGGTTTATATCGGTTTATACGGCTCTACCCTGGTTTATACTGGTCTATACTGGTCCCTACTGGTTTGTACCGGTCTGTACTGGTCTGACCTTGATGGAGATGCTGAAGTGCCCCCAACCCCCTTAACTGGTCCTTACTGGTCCCACCACCCTGCTCGCTGTTCTAGTGACCTGTACTGGTCCATACTGGTCCATACTGGTCCGTACTGGTTTTTTACTGGTCTATACTGGTCTATACTGGTCTACACTAGTCTATACTGGTCTATAATGGTCTGACCTTGATGGAGATGCTGAAGTGCCCCCAAGCCCCTTAACTGGTCCTTACTGGTCCCACTGCCCCATTCCCCATTCCAGTGACTCATATTGGTCTATACTGGTCCATACTGGTTTATACTGGTCTATACCGATCTATACTGGTCTATGCTGCTCTGTACTGGTCTGACCTTGATGGAGATGCTGAAGTGCCCCCAACCCCCTTAACTGGTCCTTACTGGTCCCACCGCCCTGCTCCCCATTCCATTGACCCATACTGGGTCGTGGTGGCAAGAACCCCAGCAGGAGCCAGGTGGGGTCTTCCTGCTATTGGATGAGTGCTCTGGGAGGTCAGGGCTGCTCACAGATCCAGATCACAGCAGCACATTTCCAAGAGCACTGTCAAATGGGAAGGACAAAGCACAATTATTAGGAAGGAATGGAGCTTTTCTCAGTCAGTGTTTCCAGTTTCCTACTCCTGAGGAATCTGGGGGTTGAGAAATGGAAAAGAAACTCTCATGTTGGACAAGTCACTGAGACTCCTGAGCTGTAACTTGGAATGCACAAGTGCTTCTGTAAGCAGCTTCCTAAAGTGCTTTCGGCCTCTGCTCTGCTTTTGACAGAAGCAGCATCACTTCTGCTGGACCCATCTGTTTTTTCTTTATCTGCCCTTTTCCACCTGCCTGAGGTTTCTCTCAGGTCAAAGTGAGGGCACAGACATTTGGATGGAGTGCTGACAGGGAAGTCATGAATGGATTTCTGATGTTGAATCTACTGTTTTGAAATCAGAAAATGTGGTGCTGAAGTCATCGTTAGCCTTTGAGAGGGAAACAGGAGAAAAATCGGATAAACTTGTTGCTAAAAATGAGCTGCTTCAAACTGAGGTTGACCACCTTCAAAGTCTTGTTGCGCCAGAGTGCAGAGACAAAACTGTTGCTAAAAAAACAGGCTCCTGGTTTGGTCAGGCAACTTCATAAACCAGTGTCTTACCCTGGCATTGAGACTTGGGAAACCGCAGAGAACCCTGATTCTAAGTCTCAGGAGAGAAAGAAACAAGGAGAATTTGAAGTTCAACTGATGTTTCTAGAGTCTCCCAGCTTTCCTCACATTAATGAAAATAGACTGAGTCATCCCTGTGATAATGAACAAAGGGAAGATTATTCTTTACCTCCCTCAATTTCCTTTGCGCCTGATACTGAATCCACTAAAAAACCTTGGACTCAAAAAGAGAACCTGACCAAGAAAACAACTCAATTCATTCTGATTCAAGTGGTTAAAGAGCAGAAGTATTATGGCGATAAACCTGGACAAATTAAAAGCCAACCAGTGAAATCCTATCAATATATCACATACCTTGGGATTCCACTTTGTTCTCATCAACAGTTAATACAATTTCCAATGGATATGGGGACAAAATGTTGGCAGCAAAATGCCAAAGATGGGATTAAAACCCAGACGAAAAAGAATTAAAATCACTGGAGAAAAAGAAGAAACCAGACTTCAACCAAGAGTTTCACCCTGTTACTGTTTTGTTGATATTACCTTTTTGCTTTTTATTCTAATAATCATATTGTATGTTAAAATTTGGATGATTATGAAACAGTCAGCTCACGGATTACCCCCATCAATACTAGACGATGCCCGCAGTATACACCCGTCCCAGCCCCTCCAGGAGCCCTCAAATCCCATCCTGGTCCCACAGGACACTCCCAACTTCCCCTCAAACACTCCAAGGCCCCCAGATTGACTCCCAGATCCAGAAAACTCTTGCTGCCTGCCCATGGAGTGCCCAGTGTGGCCCACCAACTGCACCACAAAGCCAAAGCTTCCAGGTTTTCTTTCCTGGGAATTAGGGCTGTTGTTTCCTATTTTCAGCCATGCCTCCCAACTGATAGCCCAACTCCCAAACTGCTAGCATGCCTGTTGATACAGAATTGTTAAAATAAACCTTGCCAGTATATGTTTTCAGACACCGATTATTTAGTGTCGTTTCACTTTAATCCACGCCAAGGGAATTATTAATAAAAACCTGAGTTACCCCCTCTCCCCTTTTCCTGGGGCGGGTTGTAACACCAATCAGTACTGACTCCGCCCAGTAGGCATAGCAAAGGAAGTTTCCTTTTGGTTTAGGGTTTAGTGTTAGGGTTAGGGTTAGGTTTAGGATTAGGGTTTAAGGTTAGGGTTAGGGTTAGGTTTTGAGTTAGGGTTAGGGTTAGAAAGGGTTAGGGTTAGGGTTAGGGTTAGGGGTATGGGTAAGGGTTAGGGTTAGGAAGAATTTGTCTCAGTGCACGATCTAACAATCGCGGTTTTAGCCCATTCTGGACACGCAGCGGTGCCCAATAAGACCCTCTCAGGCTATAAGCCCGATTCATTGCCCACCGCTGTCAGAATCTTTTGCTTTTTCTCTTGGGTCTCTGCTTTTGCTGTTGCTGTTCTGTTGCGTGTCTGGCAGAATACCCACCACCGTCCAGTATGTACTCTACTTCTATAGAGCACTGTCCCCTAACCCCAACATTAGAAGAGAGACTGGAAGCTATGCGCAAACCCTGTTCCCTAACCCTAACCAAGAGACTGCAAGCTATGCGCAAACCTTTTTCCCTAACCCTAACCTTAAAACTGAGAATGCAAGCTATGCGCAAACCCTTTTCCCTAACCCTAACCCTAAAATGAGACTGCAAGTTATGCGCAAACCCTCTTCCCTAACCCTAACCTTAAAAAAGAGACTGCAAACTATGCGCAAACCCTGTTACCTAACCCTAACCTTAAAAAAGAGACTGCAAGCTATACGCAAACCCTTTTCTCTGAACCTAACCTTAAAAAAGAGACTGCAAACTATGCGCAAACTCGATTCCCTGACCCTAATCCTAAAAAAGCGAATGCAAGCTATGTGCAAACCCTGTTCCCTAACCTTAACCTTAAAAAAGAGACTGCAAACTATGCACAAAACCAGTTCCCTAACCCTAACTTTAAAAAAGAGACTGCAAGCTACTAGGGTTAGGGTTAGGATTAGGGTAAGGGTTAGGGTTGGGGTTAGGGTTTAGGGTTAGGGTTAGGGTTAGGGTTAGGGTAAGGGTTAGGGGTTAGGGTTGGGGTTAGGGTTAGGGTTAGTCAGAATCTGTCTCAATGCGCGATCTAACTATTGCGGGTTTACCCCATTCCAGGAACGCAGTGGTGCCCAGTAAGCCCCTCTCGGGCTATAAGACCGATTCAGTGCCCACCGCTGTCAGAATCTTTTGCTTTTTCTCTTGGGTCTCTGCTTTTGCTGTTGCTGTTCTGTTGTGTGTCTGGCAGAATACCCACCGCCGTCCGGTATGTACTCTGCTTCTATAGAGCACTGGCCCCGCCCACTGGGTGGAGTCAAGAGGTGGAGTCCGTGTTGATTGTTCTGCGTCACTGGCTCCACCTACTGGGCGGAGTCAGTGCTGATTGGTGTTACAACCCGCCCCAGGAAAAGGGGAGAGGGGGTAACTCAGGTTTTTATTAATAATTCCCTTGGCGTGGATTAAAGTGAAACGACACTAAATAATCGGTGTCTGAAAACATATACTGGCAAGGTTTATTTTAACAATTCTGTATCAACAGGCATGCTAGCAGTTTGGGTGCTGTCATACCACAATGTGACACAGACATAACCTTTGGGGGGGGAAAGAAAATGCATAGGGGAGAGAAAGGCAGGATAAGAGCAAGGGAGAGTAAGAGAAAGAAAAGCTGAGAGTGGACAGATGTATATAGTCACCGTCCACGGGGTCCAGCAATGCTTCCATGTCTGTCAGTTGAAGTGGTGGCCTTGATCTGCCGGGGGTGAAGGAGGGAAGTCCCCATACTCCAAGAAGTTATGAGTTATAGCCATGATTAGTGTCACGGACCATGCCTCGAGCCTCCAACATCTCGAGGGTTGCAGTCTCTCTTCTAAGGTTAGGGAACAGGCTTTGGGCATAGCTTGCAGTTACTGTGTGGACCAATTGTCAGAGACTGAAATGGTTAATGATTTATGCATTCTAGGAGACTTTTCAGGCTTTTGACTTGCATGATACCTCTGATGAGCAGTCGGGCCCCTCCCTCCCTCCAGTGCTGACGGTGTGAAGCCCTGAAAAGGCAAGAGCTGAGCTTACAGGCTTTTGACTGTTGATATATCTGATGAGGAATCAGGCCCCTCCCTCCCTCTGCTATGAGATGTTAGGGTTAGGGTTAGGGTTAAGGTTAGCAAGGGTTAGGGTTTAGGTTTTAGGGTTTACGGTTTGGGGTTTAAGGTAGAGTTAAACCATCATTTTCGGGGTTTGGGCCCGATAGCTTAATTAGCTGACCTTACTAGAAAATAATATAGAGGGAGTATAGAGGATTTTGATTCCTTTAGTGTAGGTTCGACTCCTACTTTTCTAAAATTAGGAAATGAGAGGATTGGTATACCTCTATGTTTACTTTATCATAGTAACCCTTTTGGATTCAGGCACATTTCCTTGAGTGTCTTAGGTAGGGGGGTAGGCCTGCATAGGAGATAGGAAGGCTGGTATGCCATAGGCATAAGGCTAATGTTAGGGGTAAGAAGTTTTTTCAAAGCAAATGTATGAGTTGATCATATCGGAATCGAGGGTAAGAGGCACGGATTCATAAGAATCCTGCGGAAAGGAGGAGGGCTTTTGTAGCTGAAGTAGGGGGAATGAGTTCTTGAGGGAGATTAAATGAGCTGGGGTTTAGGAATAGAATGGTTGTGAGTGCATTTATTAGTATAATATTAGCATATTCGGCAAGAAAAAACAAGGCGAATGGTCCTGCAGCATATTCTACGTTGAACCCTGAGACTAGTTTAGATTCTCCTTCTGTCAGGTCAAATGGAGTGCGGTTGTTTCGGCAAGAGTGGAGATATATCATATTATTGCTAAGGGCCAGGAGGAGAAAATGAGGTAGAGAGGTTCTTGAGTTGTAGCTAGGGTATTGAGGGTGTAGTTACCACTAAGGATAATTACGGATAGGAGAATAATGGCTAGGGTAACTTCGTAAGAGATAGTTTGTGCGACTGCTCGGAGGGCGCCGATTAAGGCATATTTTGAGTTAGAGGCTCACCCTGATCCTAGAATTGAGTAGACTGCCAAGCTAGATAGAGCTAGAAGGAAGAGTATGCCAAGGTTTAGGTCAGTAAGGGGAAAGGGTAGGGGAAGTGGTGTTCAGATTGTAATTGCTAGAAGGGCTAAGATAGGAGTAGATATAAATAAGTAAGGGGATGAAGTTGATGGACGAATTGGTTCTTTAATGAATAGCTTTACTCCATCTGCTATAGGTTGTAAGAGGCCAAATGGTCCTACAATATTAGGCCCTTTTCGGGCTTGCATATAACTTAGAATCTTACGTTCAACTAGGGTAAGAAATGCTACGGCGATGAGGATGGAGAGAGCATAGGATATTGATATAATAAGGTAAGTGAGGGTTAAGTGAATTGTCATGTGGTTTGCGTTGGAGCTAGGGAGAGGATTTGAACCTCTGGGTAAAGGGCTTAAGCCTTCTGCATTTGCCAAGCTCTGCCATGCTAGCGGTCCTTTTCTAGGAGGGGGTTATGGTGGAGCTCTTCGTAATTTAGTTGGGTTCATTACTGGGTGCGAAGGCGTGCTTGTGGCATAGGCCTTACTTCTTCGATCCTTTTGTACTAGAAGGAGTTGTAACATAGATAGAAACCGACCTGGATTACTCTGGTCTGAACTCAGATCACGTAGGACTGTTAATCATTGAACAAATGAACCCTTGGTAGGGGTCACACAACTAGGATGTCCTGATCAAACATCGAGGTCGTAAACCTCCTTGTCGATGTGGGCTCTTGAAGGAGATTGCGCTGTTATCCCTGGGGTAGCTAGGTTCATTAATCAATTATATTGGGTCTGGTTGCTATTAGCATGTTGATGGGTAGTTCTTGGTTAAGATGGATTGTCTGATATTTGGAGGTTAAGTTTGTCTCCAAGGTCGCCCCAACCAAAAAATGCACACCAGCAAAATCCCGGGGGAGTAGGCCCTGTGGGTGAGTATTGTTTATGGGAGTGGTAACAGATTTTAAAGTTCCACAGGGTCTTCTTGTCTTATGGGGTTATTCCTGCTTTTGCACGGGAAGATCAATTTCACTGATTATCTGTAGGAGACAGCTAAGACCTCGTTAAGCCATTCATACAAGTCCCGATTTATGGGACAATTGATTGCGCTACCTTTGCACGGTTAGGATACCGCGGCCGTTGAACGAATTGTCACTGGGCAGGCTTCACCTTTAATACTTGGTTTGCTAAAGGCTATGTTTTTGGTAAACAGTCGGGCCTTGGATTTGCCTAGTTCCTTTTACAGATTTTAATCGTCTTTGGGGGCGCTCCATAGGTGGGTTAACAGAGTTTTGGGTATAAGGTCTTGTTAAGGTTAAAAAATATCCTGTGGATTGTTAATAATGTTGTAATGTAAGCTTGCGCCATAGAGGGGATCCCTAGTTACTTATTTTAGCATAAATTCTCTTATTTAATACAAGTTGGCCTATTGGGGAAGAGGGAGTCATGAGGAAGTTTAGATTTTTTTAGGTGAGGAGCTTTGACGCATTCTTTAATGGTGGCTGCTTGAAGGCCCACAATTAAGCTGTAATTAAATTTATCCGCTAGGGGAGAGTGTATTCTTTTTTAAAGGAGCTGTACCTCCTTTAAATAGCCCTTAATTCGCTTCCTGTGGGTTGAGTGTAGTCCTGGGAGGTGAATTAAGAGGGAACTAAGATTCATTTCATAGGCAACCAGCTATCACCCAGCTCGATTGGCTTTTCACCACTACTAACGAGTCTTCCCACTCTTTTGCAACAGAGACGGGTTTGCTCAGTAGATAACTGCTCGTAAGTAGCTCGCTTGGGTTTCGGGGAAGCAAGCTTAAATTGGCGTTTTGCTTGGGTAGTTCTTGCTAAATCATGATGCAAAAGGTACAAGGGTTGGTCTTTGCTATTTATTGCTTGGTTTGTCATTACTATTTCATTCTTCCCTTACGGTACATGATCTCTATTGCGTCTTGAGTTTACCTTTCTATCGCCTATACTAGGTTGAGTGAGAGAATGTTTTGATTTAATGGGTAGTATTAACTTAGTTTCTATGTAATCTGGTAGAAGAGCTAGAGTTAGGTTTCAAGGCGATCTGATATGGAACAGATATCTTTCAGGTGTAAGCTGAATGCTTTAGTTATAGCTACGTCTTGGTAGACTAAGTGCACCTTCCGGTACACTTCCCTTGTTACGACTTGCCTCATCTCTAGCTTAGGGGTTTATTATAAATAAAATTAATCATAGCTTGTGAGGAGGGTGACGGGCGGTATGTACATGCTTCAGAGCCAGCTTAAAGGAGGCATTATTATCCTGCTTTACTGCTAAATCCGCCTTTTAGGAGTGATTTCACACTCCTTGTCGTGAGGTATTCTATGCTAGAAAATGTAGCCCATTTCTACCATCTCATGAGCTATACCTTGACCTGTCTTATTAGTGGGATGTTGCTGTTGTGCCCACTGTTAAACCCTCAGTTTAGGGGTGGGCTGACGACGGCGGTATATAGGCTGATTTGGCAAGGGATGGTTGGGTGTATCGTGGGTTATCGGTTATAGAACAGGCTCCTCTAGGTGGGTTTGGAGCACTGCCAAGTCCTTAGAGTTTTAAGCGTTTGTGCTCGTAGTTCTCAGGCGGATGCTTAAATGGTGAAAGCATCGGGATTTAGGGCCAGGCATAGTGGGGTATCTAATCCCAGTTTGTGTCCTGGCTTTCGTGGAGTTTTGTTGATCATGAAGCTAAGATCATTTCTATGGGAGTATTGGATGCATCTTGTGCTTATAACAGCTTGGTTACATTTCAGTCTTAGTTGAAGTGATAATGAAAAACCACTCTTTACGCCGTATAAAGTTAATTTGGGTTTCTTGTGTGACCGCGGTGGCTGGCACAAGATTTACCAAGCCTGGTAAGTTGCTTTAACTAAGTCAAGTTTACACTTATTGCTTAATATTAATTACTGCTGAAAACCCGTGGGGGTGTGGCTAGGCAAGGCGTTTTGGGCTACAATTGGAGTGGTGTGCCTGATGCCTGCTCCTGCTGTCTTTTTAAGGTGCTGAGGGCATTTTCACTGGGATGCGGATACTTGCATGTATATATTTGGCAAGAACTAACTGTAAGGTTAGGACTAAGTCTTTTTTGTCCTTGGGTATGTGTAATAGCCGTCTTAACATCTTCAGTGTTATGCTTTATTGTAAGCTACAAGGACTAAGGCTGTTATAGGCATAGTGATTATTATTGGGGCTTGTTTTAGTTGTAGTAATAGTTGCTATTGATTTAGGATTTGTTTAGTGGTTGGAGAAGTAGTTCTAGTGGATAACAAAAATGTGTTGTTGAGAAGTTAGAAGAGTAGAAAGGGGCAGGATTGTAGTGTTGTGGGTGGGTTTGTTAAGGTTTTATGTTCTTGTAGTTGAAATTACAACGATGGTTTTTCAGGCCAAAGGTCTTGGATAGAGGCCAAGCAGGAATTGTTATGACGTACTTTATACTATTTTTAAGTGTTAGTTTTATTTTGGGAGGACTAGCAGTTGCTTCCAATCCTTCTCCATACTATGCAGTAGTGGGGTTAGTGTTGGCGTCTATTGTAGGGTGTGGATGGTTAATGAGTTTGGGGGTGTCTTTTGTATCACTAGTGTTATTTCTGGTATATTTAGGTGGGATGTTAGTGGTTTTTGTGTATTCGGTTTCATTGGCAGCAGATCCATTTCCTGAGACCTGAGGGGACTGGCAGGTTGTTGGGTATGGTGCTGGGTTAGTTTTAGTGTTGGGGGGTGGGGTGTTTATTATAGGGTTATCTGAGTTAGAGTGGTTAGGGATAAACACGGTGGATAGTGGGGGTGTTTTATCTATTTGGTTGGATTTTGAGGGAGCGGCTATGTTTTCTTCTTGGGGGGTGGGACAATTTTTAATTGCGGGCTGGGGTCTGTTGCTGAGGTTGTTTGTTGTGCTAGAACTTGTACGAGGGTTGTCTCGTGGGGCAATTCGGGCGGTTTAAGGAGGTGTGGTTCAGAGAATAGTTTAATGAAAATGCCAGCTTTGGGAGTTGGTGATAAAGGTTTGATTCCTTTTTTTCTGAAGGGTTGGAAAAAAGTTTGGGACCAACTGTTAAAGGTGTATGTGGGTGGAATATTAGTTAGAGTAGTGGGGGCGATTAATTGGGGAGGTAAGAGGGTGAAAGGAAATGATGGGGTAGATTAAAGTGTAAACAAACAAATGAACAAATGAATGATGAAAGGAAATGATGGGGTAGATTAAAGTGTAAACAAACAAATGAACAAATGAATGATGAAAGGAAATGATGGGGTAGATTAAAGTGTAAACAAACAAATGAACAAATGAATGATGAAAGGAAATGATGGGGTAGATTAAAGTGTAAACAAACAAATGAACAAATGAATGATGAAAGGAAATGATGGGGTAGATTAAAGTGTAAACAAACAAATGAACAAATGAATGATGAAAGGAAATGATGGGGTAGATTAAAGTGTAAACAAACAAATGAACAAATGAATGATGAAAGGAAATGATGGGGTCGATTAAAGTGTGTTAAAAAAATTTAACAAATTGATGATGCAAATGTCTTAATTGGAAAATTAGGGGAATGGAAAGTTTGTAAAATTTGAAATTTTTGTTAAAAAATTTAAAAACAAAAATTAATGATGACTAGAGGGAAAGTCCCTAGATCATTGCAAAAAATGACAAAATTTTTGTAATTTTTTGTGAAATTGACGACAAAAATATGTCTGGCGTACATTAATTAAATTGCAACTTGATGAGAGACGTAATGGAAAAACCAAGCCAACAGCACGTGACAGTGCATCAGTGCAACAGTATGAGACCGAATAACACTTGAAACCATATCATTACTTTTCACGCAAAAGTGAGAAATCCGCTCGCCGACCATAAGGGGTACATGTCAACCATATATGGGAGCCCCCTGGCGGAGCACTCTGAAGGGCTTATTGAGATCTACCCCAAAAAAAACCCCCAAAAGTTTAGAAGAGCGGTCCAGGTTGGCCGAGCATCCCCAACCATTAGTAACGGAGCGCAAGTTTAGGAAAATTAAGCAAGTTATGGCCCTGACCGAGGAACCAGAGGCGACAAAGAGCAAGTTATGAGAGTGGGTTATTGGTGGAAAGGGAAAGAATACACCTGAAGCTGGACATGATAAACATTACTAACGCCGGGTTGCTGGTTTCTCGTGAGGAGTACGACTAATAAATAACCCAGCACTTCTTGGTTGGTACATAGAGCAAGGTTAAGTGGTGAGTGGTCCATGGACCATGGATTTTAGGTTCTGTGACGTTCCTCGTATTGAGAAGGATTTTATGCGAAAATTAGCAGTTTTAGGTTTTAGTTCGTTTGGCGGGATTATTCCTAGAACATGACATGTTATGTCCTTGTGTGGGAATGTGCCTAGATCTGTGAATGACAAGTTTTGGATTGTATGGGAGATAGTATGGAAATTTGGATGGTTTTTGCAATAATAGTATGTCAGATTTTCCTACATGCATGTTATGTCTAATGTGATGGAGGATGCTATGCAAAGTAATACATACCGTAGGGTATGGGGGGGGGGGCCTCCCCTTGATGTACGTGTTGATTGGAAAGATGGGGGGTGCTTGGATATTTTTTGGAAAACTCTAAGAAGGGGGCAGCCTTCAGTCTTTGGTTTACAAGACCAACGTTTTTTATAAACTATTAGAGTGGTTAGAGGTTGAGTATCTTATTTTCTAGGAGACTAGTAATGGGGAATAAGATGAGAATGATTGTGAAGTAGGTAGTTGAGGCGAGTTGTCCGATGATAATAAATGGATGTTCGACTGGTTGGCTACCGATTCATGTAAGGATTAAAAGATTTGTTACTAGGATTCAGAATAGAAGTTGGGAGAGAGGTCGGAAGGTTATAGTTCGTTGCTTTGATATGTGGAGGAATGGGGCTAGAAATAGAATTAAGACGGAGGCGGCTAGGGCTAGGACTCCTCCTAATTTGTTGGGGATTGATCGTAGGATGGCATATGCAAATAGGAAGTACCACTCAGGTTTAATGTGGGGAGGTGTTACTAATGGGTTTGCAGGTGTAAAATTTTCTGGATCTCCTAAGAGGTTGGGTGAGAATATGGCAAGTGTTATTAGAGGAATGAGGAGGAACAAAAGGCCTAGAATATCTTTTATTGAGAAATAGGGGTGAATGGGATTTTGTCGCAGTCTGAATAAATACCTAGGGGGTTGTTTGAGCCTGTTTCATGTAAGAAAGTTAAGTGGATGAGGGTGAGACCTGCAATTAAGAATGGGAGGAGGAAGTGGAGGGCAAAGAACCGGGTAGGTGTAGGGTTGTCAACTGAGAATCCTCCTCAAGCTCATTCTACAAGTGTTTGGTCAATGTAAGGAATTGCTGAGAATAGGTTAGTAATTACTGTAGCGCCTCAGAATGATATTTGGCCTCATGGGAGGACATATCCTACGAAGGCAGTTGCTATTAGAGTTAAGAGGAGAATAACTCCTGTGTTTCAGGTTTCTTTATATAGGTAGGAACCATAGTAGAATCCTTGTCCAATGTGTAGGTAAATGCATATGAAGAAGAAGGAGGCGCCGTTTGCATGGAGGTTTCGGATTAGTCAGCCGAATTGAACATTTCGGCATGTAAGGGCGACGGACGTGAATGCCAGGGTGATATCCGCTGTATAATGTATTGCTAGTAGGAGGCCAGTGGTGATTTGGATTGTTAGACAGATGCCAAGAAGAGATCCAAAGTTTCATCAGGCGGAAATGTTTGGTGGTGTTGGGAGGTCAATTAAAGAATTGTTGATTATTTTTAGAAGGGGGTGATGTTTTCGTAAGTTAGGGGCCATTAATTCTTAGTTCTGTGTAAATAAGATTATAATTAAGATAGATAGAGCGAAGGATCCGAGATAGGTTTTGATTAGTCCGGAGTGTAGAGTAGTTGAGATTTTGGATACTTTGAGTTGAAGGGTCGCTAGTCCTTCTGGGCCTATTTTTTTATATCAGGATAGGTTGATTAAATGGGATGCAATGTTCTGGCCGTTGTTTAGGAGTTTAGTAGAGCTGAGGCGGTGTATAAGGGGGTTAAAATATCCTAGAGTGCTGGAGAAGTTTATAGTGATATTTTGTTTGGGGGCAGAGAAGGTATGTGTGAGTTTTGATAGTTCTAATGCCAGAATGATGCCTAATGTTGTAATAATGATAGCAGTGGTTTTTGTGACCAGTGGTATGGTTATAGGAGGGGTTTTTGTAGGGGAGATATAAGAGGTAATTAATAGACCAGCTATAATACTTCCGAGAGCGAGACGAGTAATTGGGTTTGTGACTGCTGGGTTGTTTTCATTGATGGGAGTAATGAAGGGAATCCGGGTGTAGTCAGTTTGTACTAGTAGGGCTATACGTAGGCTGTAAGTTGCAGTAAAAGCTGTAGCTACGAGGGTTAGGAGGAGTGCTCAGGTGTTTAGATAGGAGGTGTTAAGACTTTCGATAATGAGATCTTTTGAGTAAAACCCTGCTAAAAATGGTGTTCCTATGAGAGCTAAATTTCCGATTGTCAGGCATGAGGTAGTTGTAGGGAGTAGTTTCTGTAATCCTCCTATTTTTCGAATGTCTTGTTCACCGTTAAGGCTGTGAATGATAGACCCAGAGCAAAGGAAGAGTATGGCTTTAAAGAATGCATGCGTAGAGATGTGTAGGAAGACTAGTTGAGGTAGATTTAGGCCAATAGTGACTATTATTAGTCCTAGTTGGCTGGATGTAGAGAAAGCAATAATTTTTTTGATGTCGTTTTGGGTAAGAGCGCATGTAGCGGCAAATAGGGTGGATAGGGCACCTATACAAAGGCCCATAGTTAGGGCAATTTGGTTGTTACATAATATGTGGTGAGTGCGAATAAATAGAAAGATTCCGGCAACTACTATTGTGCTGGAATGGAGTAGGGCAGATACGGGGGTTGACCCTTCTATAGCTGCTGGGAGTCATGGATGCAGGCCAAATTGGGCGGATTTACCTGTGGCGGCTAGGATGAGTCCTAAGAGAGGGAGAAGGGATATTTGGTTTGGGGAGGATTGCTGTTGAATTTCTCAAGTGTTTATTGAGGATGCTAGTCATGCTATGCAGAGGATTAGTCCAATATCCCCAATACAGTTGTAAAGTACGGCTTGAAGTGCAGCGGTGTTGGCTTCCGTTCACCGTGTCACCATCCAATCAGGAGGAAGGATATAATTCCGACTCCCTCTCAGCTGATAAATAAGAGGAATATGTTATTAGCGATGATTAAGATGAGTATTGCAATGAGAAAGATTAGAAGGTAAAGAGAGAATTTTGTGGTGTGGGGTTCTGAGGCTATATATCATGTTGTAAATTGAAGAATAGATCATGTTACGAATAGTGCAATAGGAAAAAACGTTAAGGAGTATTGGTCTATTTTAAGGCTAAAAGGGATTTTGAAGTTCGCACTAAATTTTCATTCTCAATAGAAAGTGGTATTTTCCATATTTAAGTAGATGGAGAGGATTATGGGAATTAAACTAACTCTGAAGGAAGTTTTAACAGTGTGTATGATGGTTGTTGGAGAGTTTAGATAGTTTTTGGATAGGAGGGGGAGTAGGATGGGTATAGAGAGGGTAGCCAGGGTCAAGAATATAGAGGTGTTGAGGATTAATGGGAAGTCCATAACTTTTACTTGGACTTGCACCAAGATGAATGGCTCCTAAGACCAGTGGATTGCTATTATCCTTTAAAAGTAAGGGGGCTGAGGTCTTAGGCTCAGATGCAAGAGTTAGCAGTTCTTGTTGGTTAAACCTCCCCTCGGCAGGCAAGAAGAGTTTAACTTCTATTTTTAGGATCACAGTCTAATGTTTGGTTTAAAACTATGCTTGCATGTGGGAATTCCTGAGATTAGCTCTGGTTTTAGGATGAGGAGGAGGGAGGGTAGGATATGAAGTGTTATAAGGAGATGTTCTCGTGTATTTGAATTTTGGACAGTTGTAATATAGGTTGGAGTTGGACCTCGTTGGGTTATAAGGAGTATGTAGAGGGTATAGGCTGCAGTTAGTAGAGTTGCGGTTCCGGTTAGGATAATGGTGAAGGTGGATCAGTTGAAGAGTGCAATTATGATAGTTAATTCAGCTGTCAGGTTAGTGGTAGGAGGAAGGGCTATGTTTGTTAGGTTGGCTAGGAGCCATCAGATTCCTGTTAGAGGTAAAAGGGGTTGTAGGCCTCGTGTTAGAAGGAGAGTACGACTATGTATGCGTTCATAGTTTGTATTAGCGAGGCAAAATAGTATGGAAGAGGTGAGTCCATGTGAAATCATTAGGATTATGGCCCCTGAAAAGGATCAGTGGGTTTGGATTATTGTTGCGGCAATGACTAGACCTATGTGGCTTACTGAGGAGTAGGCGATTAATGACTTAAGGTCGATTTGGCGTAGGCAGATGGAGCTTGTCATTAGTGCCCCTCATAAGGCTAGGGTTAAAAATGGGTAGTAGAGGTAGTCTAATAGGGAGTTTGTCATTATTGAGGTACGCATAATGCCGTATCCCCCAAGTTTGAGGAGGAGCGCAGCTAGGAGTATGGATCCTGCGATTGGTGCCTCTACGTGGGCTTTTGGGAGTCACAGGTGTAGTCCGTAAAGGGGAGCTTTCACTATGAAAGCGAACAATAGGGCTAGACTTGATATGAGGCCTGTTCAGGAGTTTGTAAGAGATGAGTGTGAAAGTTTTATTATAGTGATGTGTATAGTTCCTGTTTGGGTGTGAAGATAGAGGATCACTACTCATAGGGGAAGAGAACTAATTAGTGTCTAAAATAAGAGGTAGATTCCAGCACTTAAATGTTCTGGTTGGCTACCCCATTGTGTGATTAGAATTAGGGTAAGGATTAGGGTAGCTTCGAATGCGATATAAAATAATATCAGGTCTAAGGCTGAGAAGGCCAAGATAATGAATGGTTGGGTGAGGATTATGGTTATGGTAAAAATATATTTTCGTGTGGGAGGTTCTTGTTGAAGGTGATTTTGGCTTGCCAGGATTATAAGAGGTAGAAGTCAACAAGATAGAACTAATAAGGGGGATGAAATTTGATCAGTTCCAAGTCATGGTGATAGGTTTTTGCTAGGGTAATAGGTTGAAGGAAGTCATTGTAAGCTAGCGGTTGCAATTAAGAGGCTGTGCGAGGTGACATTGAGTCATAGGAATTTTGGAGGAGATAGGAAGGTTATGGGGAGTAATATGATTGTAGGGAGAATTATTTTTAACATTGTAGAAGGTTTAGATTGTGTAAATGATCCGATCCGTGAGTTCGGGTGGAAGCTACTAGGACTGCTAGACCGGCGCCTGCTTCACAGGCTGAGAATGCTAACATAAGAATGGGCATTAAGGTGGGGGATGTTGTTTGGGTTTGAATAGGTCATATGGAGAGGGCAATGTATATTGATAGTATTATACTTTCTAAGCATAGCAGGGCAGAAATTAGGTGTATTCGGTGAAAGGCTAGTCCTAGACTACTTAGGGTGAAGGCAGAGTAGAAGCTTAAATGCAGAAAGGTCTTTGAGAAAGTCACGGGGTAGGACTGTGGTTTGTTGAGCCGAAATCAACTGTCTTTGCTAGACTAACTTTCTGAAGTTATTCTGCTCATTCTAAGCCCCCTTGAATTCATTCATAAATTAGCCCTAGTGCGAGGAGGAGAATGACTGTGGAGGTTCATGTTAAGGTAGTGAGGGGGGAGAGGAGTTGAGTAGCCCATGGGAGGGGCAGTAGGAGGGCAATTTCTAGGTCGAACAAGAGGAATAAGATTGCGACAAGGAAGAATCGGATTGAAAATGGGAGGCGGGCAGAGCCCAGTGGGTCAAAGCCACATTCGTATGGGGATAATTTTTCTGAATCTGGATTTATTTGAGCTAATCAAAGGTTTAGTGAAGTTAAGATAATACATAGTGAAAGAGAAATTGTGAATATAAAGAGGATGATGTTAATTGCCTTTCTCTGGTTTTGATCCAGATTTTAGAGATTGGAAGTCAATTGTAATTAATATACTAGAAGGGCAAGATCCTCATCAATAGATTGTTATGTAGAGGAACAGTCAGATAATGTCAACAAAATGTCAGTATCAGGCCGCTGCTTCAAAGCCAAAGTGGTGGTTGGATGTGAAGTGGAATTTTACGAGGCGGAGGAGGCAAATCAAGAGGAAGGAGGATCCAATGATTACGTGGAGACCATGAAATCCTGTGGCGACGAAAAAGGTTGATCCATAGACTCCGTCGGCAATTGAGAATGGGGCTTCATAATATTCTATTGCTTGAAGTGCTGTAAAGTAGAATCCTAATAGGACGGGTAGAAGTAGGGCTTGGGTAGCTTGGTTCCGATTGCCCTCTGTAATGCTGTGATGTGCTCATGTGACAGTGACTCCTGAGGCTAGGAGGATAGCAGTGTTTAGTAGGGGGACTTCTATTGGATTGAGAGGTTTGATTCCTATAGGAGGTCATTGTCCTCCGAGTTCTGGAGGGGGGACTAAGCTGGAGTGGAAGAATGCTCAGAAGAATCCTAGGAAGAAGAATGCTTCGGATGTAATAAATAAAATTATTCCGTAACGTAAGCCCTTTTGGATTGTAGGGGTATGGTAGCCTTGGAATGTGCTTTCTCGTACGATGTCACGTCATCATTGGAGTATCACTAGGATTATAGAGAGTAGGCCTAGGAGTAAGAGTTGGATAGAGCTGTGGTGAAATCATATGGCTAACCCAGAGGTAGTGAGGAGGGCGGCTGCTGCTCCAAAAATGGGTCAAGGGCTTGGGTCTACTATGTGAAATGAGTGGGCTTGGTGTGTCATTAAGGGTTAAATGTTTTCTTGTAAGTAAAGGTTTAGAAGAAGTACAAAGACATACGCTTGGATTATTGCCACGGCCACTTCTAGAATTGTTAAGAGGAGTAGAATTGTTATAGTTAGAAGGGACACGGTAGGTATAATGGGAAGGAGGATGGTAGTGGCTGTTGAAATGAGTTGGATGAGCAGGTGTCCTGCTGTGAGGTTGGCTGTGAGGCGAACTCCTAAGGCTAAAGGGTGAATGAGAAGGCTTGTTGTTTCAATTATGATGAGGGCAGGAATTAGAGGTGTTGGGGTGCCTCCTGGTAGGAGGTGTCCAAGGGAAGCTGAAGGTTGGTTTCGTAGGCCTGTTAGCAGGGTGGCAAGTCATAGAGGGAAGGCGAGGGCTAGGTTTATTGATAGTTGGGTAGTAGGTGTGAATGTGTAAGGTAGGAGGCCTAATAGGTTAATTGTTAGAAGTATAATTCTGAGTGATGATAGGATTAGGGCTCATTTATGGCCTTTTTTGTTTAATGGGGTTATTAGTTGTTTTGTGATTAAATGGAGAAATCAGAGTTGAAGAGTTGAAAGACGATTTGTAACTCATCGATTGCCAGGAGAAGGAAGTAATAGGGTTGGGAATAACAGCGAGATGAGGATAAGGGGGATTCCGAGGAGGGTTGGGCTTATGAATTGATCAAAGAAGCTTAGGTTCATGGTGAGTTTCAGGAATGGGTTTTTATAGTGGGTAGTGTTTTGTTGGAGGGTGAGTTAGTTGGGGTAAATAGTAAGAGTTTAGGTTGAAGGATAAGAGAAAAAGTGAATCATGAAGTTAGTATGATAAAAAGTCAAGGTGCGGGGTTTAGTTGGGGCATGTCATTAAGGAGGGTGAATAATCCTCTTTCTCTAGCTTAAAAGGCTAGTGCTGGTTCATAGCTTCTTAATGATTAGGATGTTAGAAGTGAAGATCAGTTTTCGAAGTGTGTTAGAGGGGCTGATTCTACTACAATAGGTATGAAGCTGTGGTTGGCTCCACAGATTTCTGAGCACTGACCATAGAAGATTCCAGGACGGGTTGTGATAAAGGAAGTTTGGTTCAGTCGTCCTGGAATTGCATCGGTTTTTACACCAAGGCTAGGAACAGCTCAGGAGTGGAGAACGTCATCAACTGTAACAATAATTCGAATCGGGGATTCTATTGGAATGACGATGCGGTTATCAACTTCTAGGAGGCGGAAATGACCGAGTGGTAGATCCATAGTTGGTGGTATGTAAGAGTCAAAAGATAAATCTTTAAAGTCTGTATATTCGTAGGATCAGTATCATTGGTGGCCAATAGCTTTGAGGGTGAGGTCAGGCTCATCGATTTCGTCTATCATGTAGAGGATTTGAAGGGATGGGAGGGCTAGTATAATTAGGACAATGGCAGGTAAGATTGTTCAGACAAGTTCTACTTCTTGTGCGTCGACGGTGTTGGAGGATAGTTTTTCTATAAGAGCTAGTAAATACAGGACTAGGCTACAAATGGCTAGTGCGACTATTAGGGCGTGGTCGTGAAATTCAATAAGTTCTTCTATAATAGGGGATGAAGCGTCTTGAAAACCAAATTGAGAGTGGTTGGCCATGGAGTTGGGATGGGATGTACTGGGTTTTCACCTGTGATTTAGTCTTGACAAGACTATGTAATGATTTTACTAACAACCCATAAGAAAGAAGCATGAGTGGTTTGATGCGGTTGGCTTGAAACCAGCTTATGAGGGTTCGATTCCTTCCTTTCTTGTACTTGGACAAAAGCTGGTTCTTCAAAGGTATGGTAGGGAGGAGGGCAGCCGTGAATTCATTCAATGTTTGTGGAGGTAAGTTCTGGTTGCACTGCTTTCCATTTGGATGCGAAGGCTTCTCAGATAATGAACATTAGTATAATTACAGCTACTATGGAGATGAGGGAGCCGATGGAGGATAGGGTGTTTCATAGGGTATAAGCATCTGGGTAGTCTGAGTATCGTCGTGGTATACCAGTTAGACCTAGGAAATGTTGTGGGAAGAATGTTAGGTTGACCCCAAAGAATATTACTCCAAAGTGCACTTTAGTTCATGTAGAGTGAAGGGTGTAGCCAGTGAACAGTGGGAATCAATGTGTGAAGCCAGCTAAAATGGCGAATACTGCCCCCATAGATAATACATAGTGGAAATGTGCAACTACGTAGTAGGTGTCGTGCAGGGCGATGTCTAGGGAGGAGTTGGCAAGAACGATGCCTGTTAGTCCACCAATGGTGAAGAGGAAAATAAAACCTAGGGCTCATAGTATGGGTGGGTCTCATTTGATTGTTCCACTGTGTAGGGTTGCTAGTCAGCTGAAGACTTTAATGCCAGTGGGGATTGCAATAATTATGGTGGCGGATGTGAAGTAAACTCGGGTATCTACGTCCATTCCAACTGTAAAAATGTGGTGAGCTCATACGATAAAGCCCAAGAAACCAATGGATAATATGGCTCAGACTATGCCTATGTAGCCAAAGGGTTCTTTTTTACCGGCGTAGTAGGCTACAACATGGGAAATAATTCCGAATCCTGGTAGGATAAGGATGTAGACTTCTGGATGGCCAAAAAATCAGAATAAGTGTTGATATAAAATTGGGTCTCCGCCTCCTGCGGGGTCAAAGAATGTAGTGTTTAGGTTTCGATCTGTTAGAAGCATTGTAATACCAGCAGCGAGGACTGGTAGGGAGAGGAGAAGTAGAACTGCAGTAATTAGGACCGATCAAATGAATAGAGGGGTTTGGTATTGTGAGAGAGCAGGTGGTTTTCTATTGATTGCTGTGGTGATAAAGTTGATTGCCCCAAGGATGGATGAGTCACCTGCCAGGTGAAGGGAGAAGATGGCAAGGTCTACTGATGCACCGGCGTGGGCTAGATTTCCGGCTAGGGGTGGTGTGCAAGTTTCGAGCTGGCTTCCCGCCAAGTCCCCGAAACTCGACAACAAGGACCCGCCTCCCAGAGAGGGAAAAGAAAACCAAGCAGCCAAAGCTATAGCAAATATATATATATATATATATATATTACATATGAGACAGATACACAAAAGGAGAATACCACACACAGAAGGGGGGGGGGGGGGGGAAAGGGGAAGGGAGAAGGACAAAAAGGGGCAAGGACCGAACAAGCCAACCAGCCGACCGAAGGCAAACTAGCAAAAAATCTCACCACTTCCCTTCGAACAGGCAGGATGGCTAGACACGGCCCAAGGCTCTCCCCTCACGCGTGGCAGATAACGGTAGTCACTGTAGGCCTCGGCTCCAGATAAACCAGACCAAAACAGGGACCCGCCGTTCTCGAACCTCGCCGGAAAGGAAGAGAGCGAGATGCCTCCCGCTGGCCTTATTTATACCTCAAGTTACGTAAAGGAATAGCATGGAATACTTCCGTGGTCACTTTTCTAGTTTCCTTCCTGGTTACAAGTTGGTCTCCAGGAAGGCCTAGAGTGAAACCACCACATTCTCCACCCCTTATTCCATACTATTTCTTTACGCAACACCTATGTCTCACGTTCGTCTACATCCCGCGCATATATATACACATTTGCATATATATATATATATAGTTCTTGTTGGTCTCTCGGCACAGTTGTCTCGTCGTTGGAAAATCAATACAGATGTCAGTTCAGTCCAGATCTTTGGTCTCCTCAGTCACCATTACAATTCTGATTTTATGGCTGTTTCATCACTGGACTGTCTCATCACTGGATACCAGCAACAGCTTAGTTCAGGTCTCTCTCTCATCTGGTGACTGGCTTCCTGTAAAAACACAACTTAGGACATACAATTAGTTTTTCCCCAAGGCTAAGTTTCCTTGAGGCACACACTGGATGACTCCATCCTTCCTCATTACCCACCACGTATGTCCTGGCCCTTGAGCAAAGACAATCCCACGAATGGGTTTGTCTTGGCCTGAGGCAGGGGTAACCCAAACAGCTTTCCCTAGCATTCCCCTCAAATGGATTGCTGGAACTTTATCTCCATCAACAATGTGAAGGGATTCTGCCTGTGCAGGGCCAGCTCGATTGACAGAACCCCTGGTGTTAACTAGCCAGGTAGCCTTGGCTAAGTTCTTGTCCCAGTTTTTATAAGTCCCCTCACCTAATAACTTTAGAGTGGTCTTCAATAATCCGTTATATCTCTCAACCTTCCCAGCAGCTGGTGCATGGTATGGAATGTGGTATACCCATTCGATACCATGTTCCCTCGCCCAAGTGGTGACTAATTCATTTTTGAAATGAGTCCCGTTGTCTGACTCGATACGTTCTGGGGTCCCATGTCTCCACAAAACTTGCTTTTCAAGGCCTAGAATGGTATTTCGGGCCGTTGCGTGGGGCACTGAAAAAGTCTCTAGCCATCCGGTTGTTGCTTCCACCATGGTAAGTACATAGCACTTACCTTGACGGGTCTGTGGCAGTTTGATATAATCAACCTGCCATGCCTCTCCATACTTATACTTATCCCATCGTCCACCATACCACAGGGGCTTCAGTCTTTTTGCCTGCTTAATAGCGGCACAAGTTTCACAATCATGGATAACTTCAGAAATTACATCCATGCTTAAATCCACCCCTCGGTCTCGTGCCCATCTGTGGGTGGCATCTCGGCCCTGATGACCGGAAGCATCATGGGCCCATCGAGCTAGAAACAATTCTCCTTTCTGCTGCCAGTCTAGGTCTACTTGTGACACTCCTATCTGTGCAGCTCGGTCTGCTTCTCTGTTGTTATTGTGTTCTTCATTAGCTCGCTTCTTGGGCATGTGGGCATCTACATGGTGGACTCTCACATTCAGATTCTTCGCTCTGGTAGCGATGTCCTGCCACAAGTCAGCAGCCCAGATGGGTTTTCCTCCACGCCTCCAGTTCATCTTCTTCCATCGATCCAACCATCCCCATAAGGCATTGGCTATCATCCACGAGTCAGTGTAGAGGTAGAGCCTTGGCCATCCTTCTCGTTCAGCAATGTCCAGGGCCAATTGGACAGCTTTGAGCTCTGCAAATTGACTTGACTCGCCTTGACCTTCAGCAGCTTCTGCCACTCGTCGGGTGGGACTCCAAACGGCCGCTTTCCACTTCCGGTTCCTTCCTACAATTCGGCAAGAACCATCAGTGAAAAGGGCATAACGCCTTTCTTCATCTGGCAGCTGATCAAATGGCGGAGCTTCTTCAGCTCGGCTCACTGGTTCTTCCTCTTCTTCTGCCAGGCTGAAGTTCCCACCTTCAGGCCAATTTGTGATAACCTCCAGAATTCCAGGGCGATTTGAGCTTCCCAATCGTACACGCTGCGTAATCAAGGCTATCCACTTGCTCCATGTAGCATCCGTGGCATGATGCGTAGGGGGCACCTTCCCTTTGAACATCCAGCTCAAGACGGGTAATCGGGGTGCCAGGAAGAGCTGTGCTTCGGTACCAATTACCTCTGAAGCTGCTCGTATACCTTCATACGCCGCTAAGATTTCCTTTTCCACAGGGGTGTAATTGGCCTCAGAACCTCTGTAGCTTCGGCTCCAGAAACCCAGTGGTCGCCCTCGCGTCTCGCCAGGCACCTTTTGCCAGAGGCTCCAGGAGGGACCTTTATCTCCAGCTGCAGAGTAGAGCACATTCTTTACATCTGGTCCCATTCTAACTGGTCCAAGAGCCACGGCATGTGCAATTTCTTGCTTGATCTGCCTGAAAGCTTGTTGTTGCTCAGGACCCCACTGGAAATTGTTCTTTTTACGGGTCACAAAGTAAAGAGGGCTCACAATCTGACTGTATTCTGGGATATGCATCCTCCAGAAGCCTATGGCTCCCAGAAAAGCTTGGGTTTCTTTCTTGTTTGTGGGGGGAGCCATTGCTACAATCTTGTTGATTATGTCTGTTGGTATCTGGCGTCGTCCATCTTGCCATTTCACCCCTAGGAATTGGATCTCTCGGGCAGGTCCCTTGACTTTGCTCTTCTTAATAGCGAAACCGGCCTCGAGGAGAATCTGGATGATCGTCTGTCCTTTTTTGAAAACTTCTTCTGCTGTATCCCCCCATACAATGATGTCATCGATGTACTGGATGTGTTCGGGAGCCTTACCCTTCTCTAGTGTGACCTGGATCAGTCCATGACAGATGGTTGGACTGTGTTTCCACCCCTGGGGCAGTCGATTCCAGGTGTATTGAACGCCCCTCCAGGTGAAAGCAAACTGTGGCCTGCACTCTGCCGCTAAAGGAATGGAGAAAAACGCGTTGGCTATGTCGATGGTGGCGTACCACTTTGCTGTCTTGGACTCCAACTCATATTGGAGCTCCAGCATATCTGGCACGGCAGCACTCAACGGTGGCGTAACTTCATTTAAGCCACGATAGTCCACAGTCAGTCTCCACTCTCCATCGGATTTACGCACAGGCCAGATGGGGCTGTTGAAGGGTGAATGGGTTCTGCTGACCACCCCTTGGCTCTCCAACTTTCGGATCATTTTGTGGATAGGGATCACAGCATCTCGGTTTGTCCGATACTGTCGTCTGTGTACAGTTGTTGTGGCCATTGGCACTTCTTGATCTTTAACTCGTAGTAATCCTACAATGGAAGGGTCTTCTGAAAGGCCAGGAAGGGCAGACAATTGCTTGGACCCCTCTTCAATCACCGTGGCTACACCAAAAGCCCACCGGTACCCTTTCGGGTCCTTGAAGTATCCTCTTCTTAGGTAGTCCATACCAAGGATGCAAGGGGCTTCTGGCCCCGTCACAATGGGACGCTTTTCCCATTGGTCTCCCGTCAAGCTCATGTCCGCCTCTACTACTGACAATTCTTGAGACCCTCCTGTCACTCCAGAAATAGTAACAGTCTCGGTACTCTTATACTCCGAAGGCATTACAGTACACTGGGCTCCAGTATCTATCAAGGCCTGGTATCTCTGAGGATCCGATGTGCCAGGCCATCGGACCCACACAGCCCAGTAAACCCGGTTATCTTCTTGGTCCCTCTCCTTCTCCTGGCAGAAGGCAGGGCCCCTCTACTGGTCTTGATCAGAGCATTCGTCGTCAGAGTTTGACTTTGACTTCTTAGACTTTTTGCCATTGTCGAAGTGGACCTCCATCTTCTTGTGTTTCGGCGATCGCAGTTTCTCTTCTAAGAAATCTCCGTCTACTACATAGACAACTTTCTTGTCAGTCTTCTTTCGCTTCAGCTCCCTCACTCTAGCTTCAAGCTTAGAAGTGGGTTCACCATCCCACTTCTTCATGTTTTCTCCTTTACTACGAAGGTATGCCCATAGTTGGTTACGTGACCCACGCTTAGAGTTCTCTTTCCTTCGACGTGTGAATGACAGGGACCGTGAGCAAGATTGAGACCAGGATCGAGGTCTAGGCCGAGGTCGTCTTTGTCGGTCCCGCCGTGATCTTCCCATTGGCCTTTCTTGGTAATCTCTATACCTTCTGTCCTCTCTGTCTCTAAGGTCGTCCTCATATCTGGAATATTCATAATCTCTCTCCGTTCTTTCCCTATCGTAGGTGCGTCGGTACAGGGGATTGAAGGAGTCTTCCATATTTTCCTCGATGGTTCTTATCCAAGCACACATAGTGTCCACGCTTGGTTCATCCATCTTTGGATTATATACGGGTATCAAGCAGGAAATATATGGTTTAGGGGCACCTTGAATTACCTTTTTCCACATTGGTTGCGTGCAGGGAACATTCTCAGGAACTTGGATATCATAATAATCTGGATCAGAATAGATGATCTCCAGCATGGCCAATTCCCGTAGGTATTGGATGCCTTCTTCCGCAGTCCTCCACCTTCTTGAAGAACTCTTCAGGGACTCCTTAAATGGGTATTTCACTCTCACCGCATGGAGTATTCGGAGCCAAAGACTGGATGCCATTTTCTCCCTCCCCATTTCTTGCTCTATCACAGGGTCTCGAGCAATGGATCCCAACTGTCGTGCTTCATCACCTTCAATTACATGACTATCAGCTCCCTTGTCCCAGCATCGCACCAGCCAGGTGAGGACTTCTTCACCAGGCAAGCGCATATAATCTCTCCGTAAATCTCGAAGCTCTCTTGTGGTCAGTGATTGTGTAATTTCGCTTTCTCGCATAATTTCTTGTCCATCTCTCCCACGTAGAATCTTTTCCACCTCTCTCTTTACTCTTCCACTCCTACGTGGGACTGCTCCCACTTCCTCCCTATATCTCTCATGTGGAGGTGGAGACTGAGCATGCCGTGGGGATAAGCTTCTATATTGTTCACGCCGCGGAGATGGTTTCCTATGCCGTTCATACCGTGGGGATGGACTCCTACGCCGTTCACGCCGCGGAGATGGACTTCTACGTCGTTCATACCGTGGGGATGGACTCCTACGCCGTTCACGCCGTGGAGATGGACTTCTATGCCATTCATGCCGTGGGGATGGACTCCTGCGTCGTTCGCGATACCCAGCTGGTGGAGGTAGTGAGTAATCTTTCACGTGGTGAGATAAGGGCCTCTTCCTCCAATCATTCACACCTCCAAGAGAAGGTTGGGTCTGGAGGGGTAGGGATAATTCCCCCTCCAATTGAGGGGAATGCTTTGGCTCCTTCTTTGCGTCTTTTGTAACACTGAATGTGTAGTCAGGATATAAATCATCAAGCGACAATATACCACCGGCCGTTTGTACTGTTGCTTTCTTTTCTCTTGATGCTGTTCTGTATTCCTTTGGGCGTGCCCCTAGTTCTCTTGGACGTGCTCCTTCCCGTGTAACCGTTTCTTCCTCTCTGGTACCTGCTTCTTCTCTTCCAATCGCTCCTTCCTCAGTCACAACCACTACTTCCTCTCTCGCAGTCGCGCCTTCATCACTTGCTGTTGCTCCTTCTCCCATTGCTGCCGCTCCTTCGTCCACTACATCTTGAGTGAATTGGATAGGTTCTTCTGTTCCTTCTTCTTCTTCTTCTTCTTCTCTTTCTTCTGTGCGTTCTGGTTGGGGAGATGAGTCTGTAAGTTCCTTGATCTCTCTTACCCACGTCTTCTTCTTCTTCATAGGGGCAATGATGACCTTCCGGTTCTTAGCTTGAGTCCCGGTTCTAGTGGGCTTAGTAGAAATGGCATTGACTTCAAGTTGTGTTTGGACCCCAACTTCTGTGGACCTAATAGGGACATCACTGGTTTCAAGTGGCGTGGTTTGGGTTTCTGTGTCGACCTTACCCCTTTGAAGGTGGTCTATGGCAGCTCGATAAGCATTAGCCAGGCCCCAGCACAAAGCGGAGAATTGCATATTCGGATCTTTGTAGGAAAAACACCCTTCTGCCAAACAGTGGGCCATCTCACCAGAATCAAACATTTGTTCTGGTGTGAACTCCCAATTAATGGGGGGTGACACATGTCCTACTAATCTACCGAAATCTTCCCAAGCTCCATGCCACCCGGGGACTGGCCTGTCTGCAGCCCTTTCCAAAGTTCCAGCGAGTCCCTTTGAGGTGTGATCTTTCCTACAAGAGGGAAGGCAACGGAACCCCATTCTTCCAAGTTTAAGTAGCACTTCCAGTACCTTTATCAATGACAGTACTGTTGCAATAAGATTTATATAGTAATTAGAGCCAATTTTAACCATGGGGATTTCCTTTACCAAACCTTCGATGTCAAAATTAAAGGATGGAAGCAATTCGTTCCATCCATCCTCAAGGTCTGGACGTCTCCCTATACGGTAGCCTAACACAGGTGTAAAGGTGGCTAGAATTATAAGACAAATTAATGAAATAGCCATTGTTTTTTGTTATTATTTCTTCTTGATCCCAAAACAAACCTTTGTTTATATAAACAAAGTTTCCTTGGCTGCTTTCCCAGACTCTGGCAGTGTTCCCAGACCTGTTCCCAAAACAATAGATTGGTTTTGCAAAACAACACCGAGCTTGGCTGTCTTCCTGGAAAAACGTTTATCAAAACAAGCCAAACTTAACCAAAATATCCCACTTCTGACACCAAAAATGTTGTGCAAGTTTCGAGCTGGCTTCCCGCCAAGTCCCCGAAACTCGACAACAAGGACCCGCCTCCCAGAGAGGGAAAAGAAAACCAAGCAGCCAAAGCTATAGCAAATATATATATATATATATATATATTACATATGAGACAGATACACAAAAGGAGAATACCACACACAGAACGGGGGGGGGGGGGGAAAGGGGAAGGGAGAAGGACAAAAAGGGGCAAGGACCGAACAAGCCAACCAGCCGACCGAAGGCAAACTAGCAAAAAATCTCACCACTTCCCTTCGAACAGGCAGGATGGCTAGACACGGCCCAAGGCTCTCCCCTCACGCGTGGCAGATAACGGTAGTCACTGTAGGCCTCGGCTCCAGATAAACCAGACCAAAACAGGGACCCGCCGTTCTCGAACCTCGCCGGAAAGGAAGAGAGCGAGATGCCTCCCGCTGGCCTTATTTATACCTCAAGTTACGTAAAGGAATAGCATGGAATACTTCCGTGGTCACTTTTCTAGTTTCCTTCCTGGTTACAAGTTGGTCTCCAGGAAGGCCTAGAGTGAAACCACCACAGGTGGGTATACTGTTCATCCTGTTCCGGCCCCAGCTTCTACTGTAGAAGATGCTAGAAGAAGTAGGAAGGATGGAGGAAGTAGTCAGAAGCTCATGTTATTTATTCGTGGAAATGCTATGTCGGGGGCACCAATTATTAATGGTACTAATCAGTTACCAAACCCTCCAATTATAATAGGCATTACTATAAAGAAAATTATAACGAAGGCATGTGCGGTGACGATTACATTGTAAATTTAGTCATCGCCTAAAAGGGTGCCTGGCTGTCCTAGTTCTGCTCGAATGAGGAGACTAAGGGCTGTGCCGATTATACCAGCTCATGCGCCAAAAATAAGGTAAAGTGTGCCGATATCTTTGTGGTTAGTGGAAAATAGTCAACGGTTGATGAAAGTCATAGGTAAGATGGCTGAGTGTAGAAGCGTTAGGCTGTAGTCCTTTTTACAGAGGTTTGATTCCTCTTCTTATCAATTCTGTAGTGAAGTTCATGTTGAGTTGCAAGCTCATTGATGTGCATTAAACATGCGCCGGGATCTAGTAGACAGAAGCCTGTTGGTTGGGGCATTTAACTGTTAACTAAAATTTTATGGGATCAAAGCCCATCTGTCCAGGGGGAGGTTCTAGCTTAATTAAAGCATCTGAGTTGCATTCAGGAGATGCAGGTTAGTATCCTGTGTACCTTAACAGAAACTAAGAGGGATTAGCCCTTGTTTAAGGCTTTGAAGGCCTTCGGTTTAAATAACCTAAGTTTCTAAGGGATTGCGAGTACTATGGGAGATAGTGGTAGGAGTATAATTGATAAGGAGGTAAAGGTTGTGGTTAGGGTGTTAGTTGGTTTGTTAGTTTGTCATTGTTTTATGTAGTTAGTGAAGTTTGGGGGTAGTGTGATGGTTGCACAGTAGGCCAGTCGTAGGTAGAAGAAAAGTCCAAGTAAAGAGAGTAGGGTAATAGCTGTGGCTACTACTGTTAGTTCTTGTTTTGTGAGCTCTTGAATAATTAACCATTTGGGTAGGAATCCCGTTAGGGGAGGAAGACCTGCAAGGGAGAGGAGAGTGAGCATAAGGATTGTGGTTAGTGATGGAATTTTGGTTCATGTGGATATAACAGTGGATAGTTTTAGGGTATTGGTTGTGTTAAGGATGAAGAAGATGGCGGAAGTTGTTACAGTATACAGATAGAACGTAATTAAAGTCAGATTGGGGTTATAGTTGAGAATAATAGTTATTCATCCCAGGTGTGCGATAGATTTTCTCTCTACTTCCTGTCAGCAGCGATACCTGACCACTTCATGGGAAGCAGGGCTTCACCACACAGAGAAGCCGCTCAGAAGGCATGTATTGTAAAAAACTGGATTTTCCCCCTTTCCTGTTCCTTTCCTGAGCTCTTGTAGCTGAGCTGACGCCATATATTCTGCAATGTCCCTTTGGTCCATTTGGCTCAACTGACCTGTCTGTATCGCCTCCCATGATCTTGCCCCTGATTCAGGGGACGAAGCTGACAATGCAGATGCTGCACCAGCCCTGCTCAGCAGTTGCCAAAGAACTGGTGTGATTAACCCCTCTGTAGCTCCCAATGCAAAGCACAGCACTGTGACGCCTGCAGTGAGAAAATGAACTCCAGCTCAGACAGACCCAACACATGTGGGATTCTGAAATGTCTCAGGGTTCCTTTGGTTTCACGATGCCCCTCTCAGACCTGACAGTAGAAAAATAAATCAAAAAATTGAGAAGAAATCATCTTAAAGTCATGCTAAGCCTGTCTTCTACAGTCCAGAATCTATATATGTGTGACTGCAGATACTTGGGATGAGGGTAGATGCTCAGAGGAATTCATGGGTTTGATCTAGGAAACCTGTCCAAAAGTTTTCACTGCCTTTTCCTCCCTGGACATTTCCTGATGCCCGGAGGAAGCTCATGTCCAACAGCAGCAGGCGACCCTTGTATAACAAGGAATGAATAATACTCCTCGTGCGGTGGTGAGACAAAGAGAAGTTTATTCAAAATTCCCACTCTTAAATCCTTGCGTACCATGTGACTTCTTCAGCCAATAGAGTTATATGTGACTGTGCATGTCCCCTCGGGCCCATCGCCCTGGCACATCCCCTGTGCATCCAGACACGCCTCCCACATATCCCCTCTCTCTAATATCTTAAAGAAGTCACAAAAAGCAGTGCAAAAAACAGTGCAAACAACCAGAACATTGTAAACCACCAAGCTTCGCAGCGACCCAGCGCATTGCTTCGCTTAGCTTCTTAACTCTAATATAAACCTTTTAAAACCTTATATTCCTATAGGGTAGTGCAACTTGGATAATTATTTTATTAACTTGGGGCCTTTAGCCCAACTGTGTGTAAACTATAACTTTTATTAATCTGAGGGTTTTTTAATAACTGGGGATTTCAAACTTTATTCAAGAAACAGGGTAAGCATATCAAAACTCAATTCTTTCAAGGTGACCTTGTGGTGTAGGTAATGTGGTCTTTTGAGGTATTCTGTGTTTTTATGTTTTCCAGTCACACAACTCTCTTATTCATTCACTCATCTCACACACCACGGCCGTCATCATTCACACATACACATACACACACCAATATTTGCAGTTTACTTGTCACCACATTGGTCTAATATAAACTGAAACATAACATAACTGTTTTTAAACTCCTGAGTTATCTGGTTCCTGCAGCTGTGATTGTGTATCCAAATAGGGCTTTACACACCTGGAGGGAATCCACTTCAGTTCTTTTCCTGTTGCCAGACAAGCGTAACCTCTCCCCCAAGTCAGAAGATCTAAAGGTCCTGTCCATTGTCCCGAGATCAAATCTTTTACCATGACTAATAGCCTGGGAGAGGCAAACGCCTGAGATTTGTGCTGCTTCTCATATCTGCTTCTTTCAGCACTGTCACAATTTAAAAAATTGATAACATATGTGGCTTTCCACAAACGTTCTTACGGACTGTATAGCTTCTCCCCCCCTCTTTGTTTTATTAGCATCTCTTTCAGTGTGCGGTGTGCCCTTTCTACAATTGCTTGTCCCGTAGGTGAGTGTGGAATTCCTGTAATATGTGAAATTCCCCATTCTGATAGGAAATTCCTTACCTTTTCAGAGACATATGCTGGTCCGTTATCGGTCTTAATCTGTTGTGGAGTGCCAAGGGTAGCAAAACAGCTTAGCCAGTGTCTTATTACATCCTTGGCTTTCTCACCTGTGTGTGCTGTAGCAGTGATGTACTGTGAATGTGTGCCTACAGTTACATGTACATATTTCAAGGGGCCAAATTCTGGGATGTGTGTAACATCTGTTTGCCATATCTGATTGGATATTAACCCTCTGGGGTTAACACCTTCCTGAGATGGCATGGGGGTAATTTTTTGACAGTCTGGACAAGTCAATATGATATCTCGGGCCTGATTGATAGTAATTTTGAATTGTCTCTTTAGAGAGCGTGCATTCTGGTGGAAAAATGAATGGGACAATTTTGCTTGCTCAAGAGTCCTAGGTACTGTGTTGAACATTGCTGCTTTGTCAGCTTCTCGGTTCCCTTCAGCTATTGGTCCTGCCATGTCAGTGTGAGACCTGATGTGCATTATATAAAAATCAAATCTTCTGTGACTGACAAGGAACCAAATACAACGCATTTCAAACAACAAATGAGGGTTAGAAACATCCCGAAGAAATGAACATTCTAGACGTGAAACTAGTCCTGCAGCATAACAAGAATCAGTGACAATATTAACAAGTTGTTCAGAAAACTTTTCCAAGGCAATACGAATGGCAGCCAGTTCCAGAACCTGCACAGAGCATTGGTTCACGGTCTGTACTTTTTGTTCCCATTGTCCGGTATCAGGATTTATCCAAGTCACTGCAGCTTTCTGTGATCACCCAGATGCATCTGTAAAAACTGTGAGGCCTTTTACTGGCTCACTTCTGCATCTAGTCGTGGTTCTTAAAGGCAAATTACCGATTTCTGCCCAAAGTTTGTGCTTAGGGAGATTAACTGAAATGTTACCACCAAAACCTGCTAAGGCAGCTTGGAACTCGGTGTCCTCAGCTAGCATCCAAGCTAAATTGTCCTTCGTGGCTGGAATGTAATGACCGCTGGATCCCTTCCATCTAGTTCCTGTAATCGAACTCTGCCTTTAATAACAAGCTTAGCAAACATTTCATTAATTGTCCATACAGTTTTAGGTGGGGTGTGGGGCAGAAATAACCATTCTAGAACCAGCACTGGGTCCTTTTCAGTCTGGTCCCACTGGAATAAGACTGCAAATGGTTGGTATCTGCTGGGAATTAAGGCCAGGCAGATTTGCAGTTCAGGATCTCTCCTTCTGCTCTGCCTAGATTCGATCGCCTTGGCACAGATGTCTAACGCCTGTTGGGCCTCTGCTGTCAGAACCCTATTAGACGTCAGATCAGAGTCCCCCTTTAGTAACACAAAGAGAGGGTGTAGCTCCTCTGTGGTTAAGCCTAGAACAGGCCTTAACCAATTAATAGCTCCCAGGAGTTTTTGCAACTCATGTAAGGTTAAAGTGTCTTTTACCTCGAGCTGCAGCTGCTGTGGGGAAATCTGTTGTTGTGTGGTTCTCCATCCAAGATAGCTCCAGGGCTGCGATCGCTGGATTTTCTCTTCTGCAACCTGTAAACCTGCTTCTTGGACAGCATCAGTTAAAGCAGTAACAACAATTTGCAGTTCATTTTCTGTGGCCATGCTTATTAAAATATCATCCATGTATTGGTAGATTATTGCAGAGGGAAAACGTTTTCTGACGGGTTGAATAGCATTTGCAACTACTGTTTGGCATATGGTTGGACTGTTCTTCATCCCCTGAGGGAGAACAACCCAGTGATACCTTTGCATAGGCTGTGAGTTGTTTAATGGTGGAATAGAAAATGCAAACCTTGGGGCATCCTCGGGGTGCAGGAATATGGTGAAAAAGCAGTCCTTTAAATCAATTATTGTCAGAGGCCAGTTCACTGGGAGCATAGTAGGTGAGGGTAATCCTGGTTGCAATGCCCCCATAGACTCAATGACTGCGTTTACTGCTCTGAGATCCTGAATCATCCTCCATTTGCCAGTTTTTTTGGGAATGCAAAATACAAGAGTGTTCCAGGGACTATTTGTTGGCACAATGTGTCCTGCTTCCAATTGTTCCTCTACAAACATCTTTAAATGTTCAAGCCTTTCTTTTTTCATGGGCCATTGGTCTACCCAGACCGGCTGGTCACTTTTCCAGACCAGCTTAATCGGTGCTTGGGACGGCTGACCAATGGCCCCTATTGAAAAACCTGGCTGCTTGCAGGAGGAATTTGCATTACTGTGCCAAACTGTGAAAGTATATCACGTCCCCACAGAGAGCAAGGGATCGGGGCTATGAATGGAGCTACCTTTGCTACTTGCCCCTCTGGTCCCAAGACAGTGAGTACTTGAGCACTCTGTCTGGGTCTTTGTGTGCCTCCCACCCCTTGAATGGTTGCAGCTGGGCAAACAGTAGGCCAGTCAAGTGGCCATTCGGAGTCCTTTATGATGGAAACATCGACTCCCGAATCCAAAAGGCCTGTAAATCGGTGCCCATTAACCTGGCACGTCATGAGCGGCTGTGCTGCTGTGATGGCTGCTGCCCAGTAAACTTGTGGTTGTCCCGTGCTGCCAAAGGCCCCTGAACCCTGCTCCCTCCCCCTCTCCCCTGCTGGTGACGTACTGTAGAAGGGGATTAACTGAGCAAGCTTCTGTCCTTTCGGGATGAAGCAGGGGGGTGAAGGGGTCCATGCCATTATCAGAATCTCGCTATGAGAATCCGAGTCTATTACACCTGGCAGCACAAACAAACCCATTCTGGTGGTAGAGGACCTTCCAATCAGCAGTGCGTGTACCCCTGGATTAAGGGGACCCCGATGTCCAGTCAGGATTAGCACCACCTCAGTGGAAGTTATGAGGACTGTGTCCCTGTTGGATAAGTCCAGCCCAGCGCTGGCTGATGTGGCGGGGCACAGATCGCTGGCTGGGGTGCAGGGGCACAGAGCGCTGGCTGAGCTGGGGGGGGCACAAATCGCCAGCCTGTTCCCCTGTGTCGCATGTGATTGCTGTACCGGGGCGTGCGACAGCGCCCCTCGCCTCCAGTTTTTTGGCATCCTCCTTGCTTTGGGTTGCTTTCGAGGTGCCAATGCTAGAGGTTTCTGAGGGCAGTCCCTTTGGAAATGGTCAGGGGCCCCACAAATGAAACAACCATCTTTGGGTCTGGGCCCCTGCTGTGTCCTTAACTGAGTACTCAGTGCTACTGCTAGCAAATCTGATTGATGTGTTAAAGAACCCACCTCTTGGCAGGCACAAACTAATTCTGAGATACTGCAAGTTTCCCTCTTAGGAAGGGTTTGCAGAACTCTTTTACAATCCACATTAGCATTTTTGAAAGCCAGTCTTCTACTAAGGATTTCCCTGACTTCCTCATTTTCAATCTGCCTATCCAGAGCAGATTGCAGCCGATCTAGGAATTTTGTGTAAGGTTCTGTTGGGCCCTGTATTATTTTGGTAAATGACAAGTTTGCATCTCTGTCTGATGTAGGTAATTTTCTTATTGCCCGCATGGCATGTTTTGCTATTACCTCGTATACCTCTCTATTGTAACCGGTTTGAGCATCTATGGAATGATAGTTCCCATCCCCTGTGAGTTGGTGTGCTGATACCCCTGCTTGCGGGTCATTAGCGTAAGCAGAACAGATTTCTCTAAAATCGTTCAGCAATACATTGTATTGTGTGTTAGAAAGGCTTATTTGTAACAAGGTTCTCCAGTCATGAGGCATGAAGATGTATGTGGAACGCAGTGACTCTAAAAATGCAAGCGTGTTAGGGGATGATACACCAGTTTCTCTCATTAACTGTCTTAGTTCTTTGGTTAGTTCATGTGCTAATGGTTGGAACCTGCGGCTTTGACGTGGACCGATAATTACTGGACATGCTTGTATAACTTGTAAGTCCCCAGTACGCAATGCCTCTTCTCTGCATAAAGCCCACCTATCAATTGTACCCTCTCGGTATGTTGCTTCATCCCTTGCCGGCGGAGTTATCCCAAAATCCCCCTCCTCCTCCCCCCATTCCTCCCATTTTCCCCCCCTGCAGCTCCGGCGAAAGCGGCTGTCTGTGGGTGGGTGGTGGTGGTGGTTGGGGAGTACGGCGCGGGGGCGGGGAAGGACGGGTTGGTGTCTGAACCGCGTGGCAGGCGAGATGGTGGTGCCCGCTCCTGGGCGCGTACTCGGCGTTCTTGCGCGGGATGGGTTGGCGAGTAAGCTGGGCTAGCCCCCCCACTCCAGTCACGGGACCCCCTGCTGCTGTCCCACTGACTGGAACCTCGCATCTGGGGCCCCGCTCCCTCCCGCTGGTCCGTGTCCCTTGGGCTCCCGGTTCCCTTCCCCGGAGTTGAATTGTGAACGGCTCCACCCCCTCCCCCCACCGAGCTTTGTGAGTTCAAACTGCGGCGCGTAAAAGTGGGGCTGCTGCTTGCAGCCTGAGTGGGGGTGTATGTGTTCGTCGTTCTTTGGTGGGATCTGCTTAATGCAGTCATTATAGCTTGCCAGGCTGGGTAAGCATTGTTTGCTTGGGAATCCCCTCTCTGAGCCTTGAGTTTGATAAGATTGCCTATTTTGTCCCATATGTGAATGTTGAGGGCTTCAACCAGAGGTAGTTCTGGTACGGCTGCTTTAATGAGCCGCACCAACTCTGATAATTCAACCCTTGTAACCTGAACATAGTAAGGATTCAACAGAACAGCCAGTACTTCTGTGTCCCGTGATACTTCGGTAGGGAAAAAGTTTCCCATGTTACCTTTGTGACTCGGCGCTGCTGGGGTGCGCTGCTGAAGAGGGTCTGTCAGTTTGTTGATTTGTGTTGGCTCACTGTCGGTTGGGCTGTGGCGTCCCGTCGGCGGCGGCTGATGTCCCGGTGCAGGCGGCAAGCGGCAAGCAGCGGCGGCAGGCACGGGTAGCTGTAGCGACGGATGCGGGGGCTGGCTGTAGAGGCGGCGGCTTGGGGCTGTGGCTATCGGTGTGTGCGGGCTGCAAAGCGGCGAACGAAGCGGCGGCGCTGGCGGCGGCGTCTCAGTCACGTGGCGGCAGCCTGGCGTGGTCCCGGCTCCGTCTCCGGTGAGCGCGGCGTTCGCAGCGGCGGCAGCGGCAACTCCGGGGGTTCCCGCGGTTCGCTGGGTGGCGCGGGGGTCGGGGGCGCGCTGTGTCAGAAGGCGCGGTGCGGCGCCTCGGTGAAGCCCGCGTGGTCTGAATACGGCGCAGGGGCTTTTTGCTGGCAGTGCTTTTTAAGCACGCCGCAGGGTCAGTCAGCAGCGGTGAGCAGGCGGGGAGCCGTGGCCAGTTTCTGCTGGACAGAAAACTGGAGCGGGGGCTCCGCGGGGGTCAGCGGTGGCTGGGGTTGCTAGGACGCGGCAGCGGCAAGCCGCTTCTTGCACGTGGTCCACACAGTCGGTAGCGAAGTATTGCTTTACCAGATGACCGACACTCAGGGGACTAACAGGCCTTTCCCTGACAATCTTAAGGTGCTCCGCGGCTCGTTCTCCGAGCTGCAGGCACGCTTTCACCCAGGGAGCAGTCTTAGACGTGCGGGGTGCGTCCCAGTCACTCACCGCTTTCGATGTTGCTTTGACCCTCTCCGCTCTCTCCGGTGGCTGCTTTGACCTCTCGGTTCCTTCCTTAACTCTTTCTTCTCTTCTTCCGTGCACTATCTTACTATTATTGAGCGCACTAAACGAACTGTCCGTCTCTTAGAAGCCACTAAGAGCACAGGGTTTATTGACGTCAGGGTTTTTTCTGGTGAAGTCTCCCGTCTCCGAAAATTAAGACGATCCCGGAGACACCAGCTGATCTCCTGATCCAGGATAGATATCTCACTTAATATAAGCTAAAGATGTCCCTGTTCGGGCGCCACATGTAGCAGGTGACCCTTGTATAACAAGGAATGAATGATGCTCCTCGTGCGGTGGTGAGACAAAGAGAAGTTTATTCAAAATTCCCACTCTTAAATCCCTGCGTACCATGTGACTTCTTCAGCCAATAGAGTTATATGTGACTGCGCATGTCCCCTCGGGCCCATCGCCCTGGCACATCCCCTGTGCATCCAGACGCCTCCCACACAGCTCCATCCCCCACTTCCTCCTCCTGGCTGCAGCTCTTGCACTTCTGCTTCTTCCTGGGCATCTCCCTGGCTACCCTCCTGGGCAACGACCTCATCCTCAGCGCGGTAGCCTACCACCACCACCTGCACACCCCCCAGGGACTTCTTCCTGCTCCACCTCTCCCTCACACACCCGGGCTGCATCTGCACCACTCTCCCCAAAGCCATGGCCAATTCCCTTTGGAACACCAGGGGCATGTCCTACTCAGGATGAGCTGCACAGGTGTTTTTTGCTTTTCTTCTTGATCACAGTGGAGCTTGCCCTTCTCACCATCATGTCCTATGACCGCTACGTGGCCATCTGCAAAGCCCTTCACTACAGGACCCTCCTGGGCAGCAGAGCTTGTGCCCACGTGGCAGCAGCTGCCTGGGCCACTGGGAAGCGGGTCTGGCCCTGGGGCTGCAGGAGCTGCCGCCTGAGCTGATGATCTCCTGAGCAGTCCAGACATGCAGTCACTGTCCCTGTCCTCTATTGCCTCCCTTTCTTGCTGCAGGACCAGAAACGACTGTGCTGCTCTGCTGGGCTGGGGCGGGGCAGGGAGATGGGGGGACCAGGGAGGGGCTGGTCTGGGCAGTTCCAGTGACTAGAAAACCCCAATGTTCATCTGAAGTGTAGGAGTGGGCAGGGTGGGAGCATTACAGGGCTGAGGTGGCTCCAGGCTCTGGAAGTGGTAGCAGGAGCCCAGGGAGACACTGCCCCTGCTGCAATGAACTGCCCGTGTGTGTACCAGGGAAGGACTCGTGTCTCTGAACACCCCCGTGTGTGCATCAGTCCAGCTCAGGGTTGGACACCTCTCAGAGCCCTGACACATTTCTCTGTGTGACTCCAGGAAAACCCCCACTGTGCCAGGGAGTTACCAGATCCTTTGCTGTCACCCTCCTGGTGTCCTGTGTAATGATGAAACTAGAAAAGGTGATCATCATACCCTGGTAATTTTCTAAGAGGAGAAATGTCACTGCTGGAAAGAAGTGTCACTGCTGGAAAGAAGTGTCACTGAAGAGGTGAGAAGAGGGAACATCATTGTTTCCACAGCAGGTTCCTCTGGAGCCCCAGGGACACCTGTGGGGAACCCAGAGGGGCAGAGAAAGGGCTACCTTTGGCTCTTGCTGTACTGCTCAGCTGGGCCGGGCTCCTGGCACACAGGGAAATCCTGGCAAGCAGGCAGCACTGCAGAGAGACAGCTCTGCCCAGGAGCAGCTCCTCTGCACAGCCCAGCAGGGCCGAGATCGCTGCCTGTAGGCACAAGAGAAGAGAAGAAAGGCAAAGGGAGGTTAAAGGCAGCAGAAAGATGGGAGGTGTTCAGCTGAGACACAACTTGGGGACACAACTTCACACTCCTCTGCAGAGTGAGTCTACAGGTGCAGGGCAATGTCGCTTGTGTTCCTGGAGGAATCTCCTAAAGCTACCACATCCCACAGCCTTGCACATCTGTCAGGACTCTCCCAGTTTCTCTGTTGCGCTGGAGGAGGATGTTCTCCAGGGCAGGCCTTCCCTGCAGCACCATCAGAGGGACAGCGCAGGTGGGCTCCTTCTCCCAGGGATGGCTGTGGGGTGGGAAGGTGGGGGTGCAGCCAGGGATGCCCGGGGTTGTCCTGCAGAGCAGGGTCCCTGTGCTCCGGGGTTCTTTGTGCCAGGGCAGGGACTTTGCTGCCTGCTGGGGTCAGGTCTCATCCTGCCTGGGTAGTTGCCCACCCCTCTGCAGGGAGAAGCTGTCAGTGGGTGGTGAGAACCCCAGCAGGAGCCAGGCAGGTTCTTCCTGCCGTTGGATGAGGTGTGCGTGGTCAGGGCTGTGGGAGGTCAGGGCTGCTCCCAGATCCAGATCACACCAGCACATTTCCAAGAGCACTGTCAAATGGGAAGGACAAAGCACAATTATTAGGAAGGAATGGAGCTTTTCTGAGTCAGTGTTTTCAGTTTCCTACTCCTGAGGAATCTGGGGGTTGCGAAATGGAAAAGGAACTCCCATGTTGGACAAGTCACTGAGACTCCTGAGCTGTAACTTGGAATGCACAAGTGCTTCTGTAAGCAACTTCCTAAAGTGCTTTCGGCCTCTGCTCTGCTTTTGACAGAAGCAGCATCACTTCTGCTGGACCCATCTGTTTTTTCTTTATCTGCCCTTTTCCACCTGCAAAAAGAAAAGTTACCCAGTCAGTGCGTTGCAAACAGGCAGGTTTCTCTCAGGTCACAGTGAGTGCACAGACATTTGGATGGAGTGATGACAGGGTAGTCATGAATGGATTTCTGATGTTGTCTACTGTTTTGAAATCAGAAAATGTGGTGTTGAAGTCATCGTTAGCCTTTGAGAGGGAAACAGGAGAAAAATCGGATAAATTTGTTGCTAAAAATGAGCTGCTTCAAACTGAGGTTGACCACCTTAAAAGTCTTGTTAAAATTTGGATGATTATGAAACAGTCAACTCACGGATTACCCCCATCAATACTAGACAATGCCCGCAGTAGAAAGGCATAAAGCCCTCCCAGCCCCTCTAGGAACCCGCAAATCCCATCCCGGTCCCACAGGACACTCCCAACTTCCCCTTAAACCCTCCGAGGCCCCCAGACTGCCTCCCAGACCCACAAAAACCCACAAGATGCCCCCAAACCCCTCCCAGTTACCTCCAGCCCTCCCAGGACCTTTCAAACCCTCTCCTAGTTGCCCCCTTCCCCTTGAGTATGCCCCCAAACTCTCTCCCAGTTCCTTCCCACATCCCCGACGATTCCCCAAAACCCCTCACAGTTGACCCAATCTCCCCAACCTCCCTCCCAAACCCCCAAACTCCCCCAAACACCTTCCCACTTACCCCCACAACCTCCAACCCCTTCTCAGCCTCCCCATTCCTTCCCAAAACCCCTCCCAGTTGCCTACCCGTCCCCCAGGCTCGGGTGAGGAGGTGCCCCAGGCTGACGGGCCCGCCCAGACAGGGGCGGTTCCAGCAGCATGTCAGGAGCCACCCCCTGCCCCGAAAGCTCCCGCCCGCCCTGGAGCCACCTCAGCTGGCCCTGCAGGGGAGAAATCCAGGCCGGAGCAGAGCAGGGGGCGGGGCTGGGCTGGGACCTCGATGGACGGGGGCACTGGGAGAGCAGGGGAGAGACCGGGATGAGCTGAGAGGGCACTGGGGGAGAGGGGAGACTCTGGGATGGGCTGAGGGGGTACTGGGAGGGAGAGGGGAAAGTTCTTTGCCCCTTTCCTGGGCACTTGAACACCCTCTGCACCCCCGTTCCCGGTCATGCCGGTTGTCCTTCCCCCCCAAGCCATGAACAGGTTTTGGGGCTCCCTCGTGGATCGCAGCCAATAGAACGGCTCTGCTGGAATGACATTGCCAAATTCTACTGGGCCCCTGTCCTTGTGCCGGTGAGTCACCCGATAGAACGTCGAAACTTCCGCGGGGGCTGCCGGGAGCGGGGCGGTGATGGCGGGGGAAGGGAGGATCGGGATTGAACCCGATTGGTCCCGATCGATCCCAGCCCCAGGGTCTCCCCCCGCCACTCTGTTTTTCACGTGCGGCCCCAACGAGGCCATGGTGGTGTGGGGCGAGTTCAGGGGGTCTGGGGGCTCCTGGTGACCCCTCCGAATCTCCCCCAAGACTCTCGGGAGCCTCCCAGATCCCCCCAAGACTCCTGGGGACCCTCCGCCTTTCCCCCTCGTCCCCCAAATCTCCTGTGCATCCCCTTAACCCTTGAAAATCTCCTGGGACCACCTCAGACCCCCAGACTCCCTCCTGGGGACCCCCAAACAGTCTTCAGGACTCTGGGGCCCCTCCCGACCCCCTCCTAGAGTCTTTTGGGTGTCACCAACCCTTTACGGCGGATTCCTCCGTCCATTTTTCCACCCCGGACTGCTGGGGGTCCACCCCCCCAAGAAACTACTGGGAACTCCCCAGTGTCCCACCACGAGATTCCTGGGTCCCTCCCCCCCCCCAACCCCCTGTGGGTCCCCCATCCTTTCTTCCCGTCGAAAATATTCTTGGGGGTCCCCCAATGTCTCCTCCAGCCCCCATCCTGCCAGGGATGGATTTGGGGGGATCTCCTTCCCCTTCCCTCTGGCCCGAAGGCAAATGCCCTCGCTGTCCATCTTCCTTCGCCCCCAGGCAGAAAAGAGAAGAGAAACAGCCAGTTGGCCCTGGCAGGTGTGGGTGTGTGCAGGCTGTGGTTGAGTGGTTGAGAAGGGAGAGGAGGGGGCTGGTGTTTGGGCCAAGTCCAGCAGGTGATGTCTTTTGTATCTGGCAGTCCTTGGTCAGCTCCACGACCATCCAGCTGTCAGTGTTCATGACATACCCATCAGCCCTTCTCTTCTTGGCTCCTACACTTGCCAACCCTAAGCTGCTCCTAAGTTCTCTTGCTGTCAGTTCCTAAAGAGGTCTTGTCAAGTGTTACTGATTTAGAAACTAAAGCCTGACATCTTTGTCTTTGCCAAAGATGTGTGTGAAAGGGCAGTGCTGTTGCAAAGCAGTGTTGAGCTTCACATTGGGTGACTTGGCAGCTTCCTCTGCATCACCCATGCACCCTGGGTTTCTTTGAAAAGTACTTTTCACTCCAAATGTGACACCACATTAGCCTGTAGGACATCCTGTCCCCAAATGGACAACTGTAAATATTAATAATTAAAAAGTGACCCCCTCCATTATTCAAGAAAAGCTTGTATCTGTGTACTAAAAGCATCCAAGGGTCACGTCCCCCAGTTTTCTATCTGACAAGGGTTTGGAGGGGCTGTTTTGTGCAGGGAACCCTTTGGGGGCCCCTTGCACATGGGTAGGGCTGCACTCTGGGGGTGTGGGGCTTTGGTTCTTTGGTTGCCAGGGGCCACTGTGAGTCACTGAGCCGGGGTGGGGACAATGGGCAGGGCTGGCTGGGACAGGCTGTGGCACCTGTGACATAAAAGGGAAGTGTCCCCGTGGGGCAGCTCTGCAGGGCCCATCAGGGGATGCTGCCCAGTGCAGCCTGTGCTGTGGGGAGCATGCACACAGGGAGAGGCTGGGTCGGACGAGGGCCAGGGTAGCAAGGCCGCCCCAGGGAGTGGGTTCTGCCCCTGCCTGCAGGGCCCAGCCCCTGGCAGGAGCGCCTTGGGCAGGGCCCGGTGCTGCTGCTGGGGCAGGGGGTGAGGTCTTGCCACCTGCCAACTGCCTGGGCCCCTGTCCTTGCTGCACCACATCCCCGAGGCTCCATCCCCGCTCCCCCAGCCCCAACGAAGCCCTTCTCTGTGTCCTCCTGCAGACCATGGCTTTCACAACATTCCTTTTGGTGCTTGTGCAAAGCATCATCCAGTCCCTGCAGGCGGTCGGGGAGGGGCTGCACAAGACTCAGTGAGCTTGGAGGTCTTTTCCAAGCTGAAGGACTCTTGGATTCTGTGATTGTGTGCTGGATTCAGCTGGGTCCGTGTTAGCAGCATTAGTTTGCTCCCAAAGTTTCCTCGCTGTCAGCTCTTGTGGCCTAAGGCTTGAGCTCCTTTAACTCCTTGTGCTGAGCTACTGATGGGAAAGGAGAGGCCTCTGCCAGCAGATTCCTGGTGTTCCCTGTAGAACAGTGAAGGAGAAGGTGTAGTCAAGTGGGAAGAGGAGTACTGTTTGTGCGTGGCCTCCTATGTGGTCTTGGTGCCTTTGAGGGGCTTGAAGGAGAAAAGAGCTTTGTTAAAGTGAGAAGTGAAATAGTGTGTTGGCTGTGGGAATGGGAAGGGAAGAGGAACGGAGAATGGGAAGGGAAAGAGGAATGGAAAGACATCTGCTGATGCTGTCATTTGTTATGTTTGCATGTAGCAGGGTGTGGTGGAAGAAAAAACCAATTGGGAAAGATATGTGGCATGGAGAAGCATCTATGGGAACTAGATGGACTTTTATACACTGGACAATTCATCCACCGGACTGACAGTTGTTCCCCAGTTTTACCCCAGTTTATTGCTGTATTGTCATGGAGTTTTATGTACCCCAGTTTACTGTTGAATTTTTATGAAGTTTGTTATACCTCCATATTGTTCCCCTTTCTCCCTCAGATTTTCCTGCCCAAAGTTGTTTGTCACCCTGTCCTCCCCTGCTTTCCCGCTCCTCTGCCACTGATTGGCTACAGTTTGCTGCAGTGCAAAGAGAGCTCCCATTGGCCCTTTCTCCTGGAGACTCCGAAGTTCCACCCGCCTTTTCCCTGTCTCCCTATCACATTTTTCCCTGAGTTGTCAGTTCCATGCTCCTCCCCAGTTCAGAATCCTCCCCTCAGACTTACCTTATTTAAAACCCTGTTGTCCCTGAATAAAGTGGCATTGCTGCACGAACCCTCGACTGTGCCAAGAACCGTTATTGCAGTGCTCGGTCCCATTTCCCATCCCCTTGGACCATGGCAAGTGGCGCCCAAAGTGGGGCACAGTTGAGGACTCTCATATTGAGAGAACTCCTGTGTCCTCACCTGGTCCTCCTCAGCAGAGCGGACGGCTGTGGGCTCAGCGGTAGCTGCACGGGTCGACGCACCAGACAGGTGAACTGCTGAGGACATTCCTCACCCTACCCTAACACCCACAGCCCGGCAGAACACCAAAGGGAGGACTTTCCATCAAGAGACTGTTGTTGAGACCCGACTAACATCAACATGGGACTCACACTCTCAACCTCCCAAAAATTTGTATACAGGCGCCTAAAAGACTTTGTAATAGAACACGGTCACCCCTTAGATAAAAAATTGGCAAAATCACTCGCCAGATGGCTCAACCACAAGGGTCACCAGCTTGCCGAGGACACCAGCGTAGAGCAGTGGCAAGTCATAGGCTACAGCCTCTGGCGGGACAGCGATAAGGGGGACCGTATAGCTAAAGAGGCGCTCATCGCATGGAGGTTAGTTCTGATGGTGCTACAGCGCCAGATGATGAACAAGAATATCAGCGTCCCCAAGACAGACACTGAGCGGACAGAGAGGGACCCTGAGCAGACAGAGACGGACACTGAGCAGACAGACACACAAGATGGCGGGAGGCGGAAGAAACCATCGCGCCGAATTCAAAATATTGATAGTATTATACTTTCTAAGCATAGTAGGGCAGAAATTAGGTGTATTCGGTGAAAGGCTAGTCCTAGACTACTTAGGGTGAAGGCTGAGTAGAAGCTTAGATGCAGAAAGGTCATTGAGAAAGTCACGGGGTAGGACTGTGGTTTGTTGAGCCGAAATCAACTGTCTTTGCTAGACTAACTTTCTGAAGTTACTCTGCTCATTCTAAGCCCCCTTGAATTCATTCATAGATTAGCCCTAATGCGAGGAGGAGAATGACTGCGGAGGTTCATGTTAGGGTAGTGAGAGGGGAGAGGAGTTGAGTAGCTCATGGGAGGGGCAGTAGGAGGGCAATTTCTAGGTCAAATAAGAGGAATAAGATTGCGACAAGGAAGAATCGGATTGAAAATGGGAGGCGGGCAGAGCCCAGTGGGTCAAAGCCACATTCGTATGGGGACAATTTTTCTGAATCTGGATTTATCTGAGCTAATCAAAGGTTTAGTGAAGTTAGGATAATACACAGTGATAGGGAAATTGTGAATATAAAGAGGATGATGTTAATTGCCTTTCTCTGGTTTTGATCCAGATTTTAGAGATTGGAAGTCAATTGTAATTAATATACTAGAAGGGCAAGATCCTCATCAATAGATTGTTATGTAGAGGAACAGTCAGATAATGTCAACAAAATGTCAGTATCAGGCCACTGCTTCAAAGCCAAAGTGGTGGTTGGATGTGAAGTGGAATTTTACGAGGCGGAGGAGGCAAATCAAGAGGAAGGAGGATCCAATGATTACGTGGAGGCCATGGAATCCTGTGGCAACGAAAAAGGTCGATCCATAGACTCCGTCGGCAATTGAGAATGGGGCTTCATAATATTCTATTGCTTGAAGTGCTGTAAAGTAGAATCCTAATAGGACGGTTATAAGTAGAGCTTGGGTAGCTTGGTTTCGATTACCCTCTGTGATGCTGTGATGTGCTCATGTAACAGTGACTCCTGAGGCTAGGAGGATGGCAGTATTTAGTAGGGGGACTTCTATTGGGTTTAGAGGTTTGATTCCTATAGGGGGTCATTGTCCTCCGAGTTCTGGAGTGGGAACTAAGCTAGAGTGGAAGAATGCTCAGAAGAATCCTAGGAAGAAGAATGCTTCGGATGTAATAAATAGAATTTTTCCGTAACGTAAGCCCTTTTGGATTGTAGGGGTATGGTAGCCTTGGAATGTGCTTTCTCGTACGATGTCACGTCATCATTGGAGTATCACTAGGATTATAGAGAGTAGGCCTAGGAGTAAGAGTTGGATAGAGCTGTGGTGAAATCATATGGCTAACCCAGAGGTAGTGAGGAGGGCGGCTGCTGCTCCAAAAATGGGTCAAGGGCTTGGGTCTACTATGTGAAATGAGTGGGCTTGGTGTGTCATTAAGTGTTAAATGTTTTCTTGTAAGTAAAGGCTTAGAAGAAGTACAAAGACATATGCTTGGATTATTGCTACGGCCACTTCTAGAATTGTTAAGAGGAGTAGAATTGTTATAGTTAGAAGAGACACGGTGGGTATAATGGGAAGGAGGACGGTAGTGGCTGTTGAAATGAGTTGGATGAGTAGGTGTCCAGCTGTGAGGTTGGCTGTGAGGCGAACTCCTAGGGCTAGAGGGCGAATAAGAAGGCTTGTTGTTTCAATTATGATGAGGGCAGGAATTAGAGGTGTTGGGGTGCCTTCTGGTAGAAGGTGCCCAAGAGAAGCTGAGGGTTGGTTTCGTAGGCCTGTTAGCAGGGTGGCAAATCATAGAGGGAAGGCGAGGGCTAGGTTTATTGATAGTTGGGTGGTAGGTGTGAATGTGTAAGGTAGGAGACCTAATAGGTTAATAGTTAGAAGTATAATTATGAGTGATGATAGGATTAGGGCTCATTTATGACCTTTTTTGTTTAATGGGGTTATTAGTTGTTTTGTGATTAAGTGGAGGAATCAGAGTTGAAGAGTTGAGAGACGATTTGTAATTCATCGATTGCCAGGAGAAGGAAGTAATAGGGTTGGAAATAACAGTGAAACGAGGATGAGAGGGATTCCGAGGAGGGTTGGGCTTATGAATTGATCAAAGAAGCTTAGGTTCATGGTCAGTTTCAGGAGTGGGGTTTTGTAGTGAGTAGTGTTTTGTTGGAGGGTGGGTTGGTTGGGGTAAATAGTAGGAGTTTGGGTTGCAGGATAAGAGAAAAAGTGAGTCATGAAGTAAGTATAATAAAAAGTCAAGGTGCGGGGTTTAGTTGGGGCATGTCATTAAGGAGGATGAATAATCCTCTTTCTCTAGTTTAAAAGGCTAGTGCTGGTTCATAGCTTCTTAATGATTAGGATGTTAGAAGTGAAGATCAGTTTTCGAAGTGTGTTAGAGGGGCTGATTCTACTACAATAGGTATGAAGCTGTGGTTGGCTCCACAGATTTCTGAACACTGACCGTAGAAGACTCCAGGGCGGGTTGTGATAAAGGAAGTTTGGTTCAGTCGCCCTGGAATTGCATCGGTTTTTACACCAAGGCTAGGAACAGCTCAGGAGTGGAGGACGTCATTAGCTGTAACAATAATTCGAATTGGGGATTCTATTGGAATGACGATGCGGTTATCAACTTCTAGGAGGCGGAAATGACCGAGTGGTAGATCTGTAGTTGGTAGTATATAAGAGTCAAAAGATAAGTCTTTAAAGTCTGTGTATTCATAGGATCAGTATCATTGGTGACCAATAGCTTTGAGGGTGAGGTCAGGCTCATCGATTTCGTCTATCATGTAGAGGATTTGAAGGGATGGGAGGGCTAGCATAATTAGGACAATGGCGGGTAGGATCGTTCAGACAAGTTCTACTTCTTGTGCGTCGACGGTATTAGAGGATAGTTTTTCTATAAGAGCTAGTAAATATAGGACTAGGTTACAAATGGCTAGTGCGACTATTAGGGCACGGTCGTGAAATTCAATAAGTTCTTCTATAATAGGGGATGAAGCGTCTTGAAAACCAAATTGAGAGTGGTTGGCCATGGAGTTGGAATGGGATGTACTGGGTTATCACCTGTGATTTAGTCTTGACAAGGCTATGTAATGATTTTACTAACAACCCATAAGAAAGAAGCATGAGTGGTTTGATGCGGTTGGCTTGAAACCAGCTTATGAGGGTTCGATTCCTTCCTTTCTTGTACTTTGACAAAGGTTGGTTCTTCAAAGGTATGATAGGGAGGAGGGCAGCCGTGAATTCATTCAATGTTTGTGGAGGTAAGTTCTGGTTGCACTACTTTCCGTTTGGATGCGAAGGCTTCTCAGATAATGAACATTAGTATAATTCCAGCTACTATGGAGATGAGGGAGCCGATGGAGGATAGGGTGTTTCATAGGGTATAAGCATCTGGGTAGTCTGAGTATCGTCGTGGTATACCAGCTAGGACTAGGAAATGTTGTGGGAAGAATGTTAGGTTGACTCCAAAGAATATTACTCCAAAGTGGGCTTTAGCTCATGTGGAGTGAAGGGTGTAGCCAGTGAACAGTGGGAATCAATGTGTGAAGCCAGCTAGAATGGCGAATACTGCCCCCATAGACAGTACATAGTGGAAGTGTGCAACTACGTAGTAGGTGTCGTGCAGGGCGATGTCTAGGGAGGAGTTGGCAAGGACGATGCCTGTTAGTCCACCAATGGTGAAGAGGAAAATAAAGCCTAGGGCTCATAGTATGGGTGGGTCTCATTTGATTGTTCCACCGTGTAGGGTTGCTAATCAGCTGAAGACTTTGATGCCAGTGGGGATTGCAATGATTATAGTGGCGGATGTGAAGTAAGCTCGGGTGTCTACGTCCATACGTAAATATGTGGTGAGCTCATACGATAAAGCCTAAGAAGCCAATGGATAGTATGGCTCAGACTATGCCTATGTAGCCAAAGGGTTCTTTTTTACCGGCGTAATAGGCTACAACATGGGAAATAATTCCGAATCCTGGCAGGATAAGGATGTAGACCTCTGGATGGCCAAAAAATCAAAATAAGTGTTGGTATAAAATTGGGTCTCCGCCTCCTGCGGGGTCAAAGAATGTAGTGTTTAGATTTCGATCTGTTAGAAGCATTGTAATGCCAGCAGCGAGGACTGGTAGGGAGAGGAGAAGTAGAACTGCAGTAATTAGGACAGATCAAACGAATAGAGGGGTTTGGTATTGTGAGAGAGCAGGTGGTTTTCTATTGATTGCTGTGGTGATAAAGTTGATTGCCCCAAGGATAGATGAGACACCTGCCAGGTGAAGGGAGAAGATAGCAAGGTCTACTGATGCACCGGCGTGGGCTAGATTTCCGGCTAAGGGTGGGTATACTGTTCATCCTGTTCCGACTCCGGCTTCTACTGTAGAGGATGCTAGAAGAAGTAGGAAGGATGGGGGAAGTAGTCAGAAGCTCATGTTATTTATTCGTGGAAATGCTATGTCGGGGGCACCAATTATTAGTGGTACTAATCAGTTGCCAAATCCTCCGATTATAATAGGCATTACTATAAAGAAAATTATAACGAAGGCATGTGCGGTGACGATTACATTGTAAATTTGGTCATCGCCTAAAAGGGTGCCTGGCTGCCCTAGCTCTGCTCGAATGAGGAGACTAAGGGCTGTGCCGATTATACCAGCTCATGCGCCAAAAATAAGGTAAAGTGTGCCGATATCTTTGTGGTTAGTGGAGAATAGTCAACGGTTGATGAAAGTCATAGGTAAGATGGCTGAGTGTAGAAGCGTTAGGCTGTAGTCCTTTTTACAGAGGTTTAATTCCTCTTCTTATCGATTCTGTAGTGAAATTCATGTTGAGTTGCAAGCTCATTGATGTGCATTAAACATGCGCCGGGATCTAGTAGACAGAAGCCTGTTGGTTAGGGCATTTAGCTGTTAACTAAAATCTTATGGGATCAAAGCCCATCTGTCTAGGGGGAGGTTCTAGCTTAATTAAAGCATCTGAGTTGCATTCAGGAGATGCAGGTTAGTGTCCTGTGTACCTTAACAGAAACTAAGAGGGATTAGCCCTTGTTTAAGGCTTTGAAGGCCTTCAGTTTAAATAACCTAAGTTTCTAGGGGATTGCGAGTACTATGGGAGATAGTGGCAGGAGCATAATTGATAAGGAGGTAAAGGTTGTGGTTATGGTGTTAGTTGGTTTGTTAGTTTGTCACTGTTTTATGTAGTTAGTGAAGTTTGGGGGTAGTGTGATGGTTGCACAGTAGGCCAGTCGTAGGTAGAAGAAAAGTCCAAGTAAAGAGAGTAGGGTAATAGCTGTGGCTACTACTGTTAGTTCTTGTTTTGTGAGCTCTTGAATAATTAACCACTTGGGTAGGAATCCTGTTAGGGGAGGAAGACCTGCGAGGGAGAGGAGGGTGAGCATGAGGATTGTAGTGAGTGATGGGATTTTGGTTCATGTGGATATAACAGTGGATAGTTTTAGGGTATTGGTTGTGTTAAGGATAAGGAAGATGGCAGAAGTTCTTACAGTATACAGATAGAACGTAATTAAAGTCAGATTGGGGTTGTAGTTGAGAATAATGGTTATTCATCCTAGGTGTGCGAAAGATGAGAAAGCTAAAATTTTGCGAGTTTGGGTTTGGTTAAGTCCTATTCAGCCACCTAGGGCAGCGGAAGCAATAGCTATTGAAGATAGGAGAGTTGGGTTGAGTGAGGGGGATGTTAGGTAGAATAGTGTGGTTGGTGGAAATTTTATGACTGTGGCTAGTAGGAGGCATGTTGTTATAGTTGAGCCTTGAAGAACTTCTGGAAATCAGAAATGAAATGGGACTAAGCCTAGTTTAATTGAGATTGCAATGGTTAGTAGTATACATGATATGGGGTGGGTTAGTTGGGTGATGTCTCATTGGCCAGAGAATCATGCATTGGTCATGCTGGAGAATAAAAGTAGCGTAGATGCGGCTGCCTGGGTTAGAAAGTATTTAGTAGAGGCTTCAATGACTCGTGGATGGTGGCTTTTAGAGATCAGTGGAAGAATAGCTAAAGTGTTAATTTCTAAGCCGACTCATGCTATTATTCAGTGGTTACTTGAAATTGTGATTGAGGTTCCTAAGAGCAGGCTTATTGTGGAGATTAGTTTAGCTTGGGGATTCATTAGTAAAGGAAGGAGTTAAACCATCATTTTCGGGGTATGGGCCCGATAGCTTAATTAGCTGACCTTACTAGAAAATAATATAGAGGGAGTATAGAGGATTTTGATTCCTTTAGTGTAGGTTCGATTCCTACTTTTCTAAAATTAGGAAATGAGAGGGCTGGTATACCTCTATATTTACTTTATCATAGTAACCCTTTTGGATTCAGGCACATTTCCTTGAGTGTCTTAGGTAGGGGGGTAGGCCTGCATAGGAGATAGGAAGGCTGGTATGCCATAGGCATAAGGCTAATGTTAGGGGTAAGAAGTTTTTTCAGAGCAAATGTATGAGTTGATCATATCGGAATCGAGGGTAAGAGGCGCGGATTCATAAGAATCCTGCGGAAAGGAGGAGGGTTTTTGTAGCTAGAGCAGGGGGAATGAGTTCCTGAGGGAGGTTAAGTGAGCTGGGGTTTAGAAATAGAATGGTTGTGAGTGCATTTATTAGTATAATGTTAGCATATTCGGCGAGAAAAAATAAGGCGAATGGCCCTGCGGCATATTCTACGTTGAACCCTGAGACTAGTTCAGATTGTCCTTCTGTCAGGTCAAATGGAGCGCGGTTTGTTTCGGCAAGAGTGGAGATATATCATATTATTGCTAGGGGTCAGGAGGAGAAAATGAGGTAGAGAGGTTCTTGAGTTGTAGCTAGGGTATTGAGGGTGTAGTTACCACTAAGGATAATTACGGATAGGAGAATAATGACCAGGGTAACTTCGTAGGAGATAGTCTGTGCGACTGCTCGGAGGGCGCCGATTAAGGCATATTTTGAGTTGGAGGCTCATCCTGACCATAGAATTGAATAGACTGCCAAGCTAGATAGAGCTAGAAGGAAGAGTATGCCAAGGTTTAGGTCGGTAAGAGGAAAGGGTAGGGGAAGTGGTGTTCAGATTGTAATTGCTAGGAGAAGGGCTAATATAGGGGTAGATATAAATAGATAGGGGGATGAAGTTGATGGACGAATTGGTTCTTTGATGAATAGCTTCACTCCATCTGCTATAGGTTGTAAGAGACCAAATGGTCCTACAATATTAGGGCCTTTCCGGGCTTGCATATAACTTAGAATCTTACGTTCAACTAGGGTAAGAAATGCTACGGCGATGAGGATGGAGAGAGCATAGGATATTGATATAATAAGGTAAGTGAGGGTTAAGTGAATTGTCATGTGATTTGTGTTGGAGCTAGGGAGAGGATTTGAACCTCTGGGTAAAGGGCTTAAGCCTTCTGCATTTGCCAAGCTCTGCCACGCTAGCGGTCCTTTTTTAGGAGGGAGTTGTGGTGAAGCTCTTGGTAATTTAGTTGGGTTCATTACTGGGTGCGAAGGCGTGATTGTGGTATAGGCCTTACTTCTTCGGTCCTTTCGTACTAGAAGGAGTTGTAACATAGATAGAAACCGACCTGGCTTACTCCGGTCTGAACTCAGATCACGTAGGACTGTTAATCGTTGAACAAACGAACCCTTGGGAGCGGTTGCACCACTAGGATGTCCTGATCCAACATCGAGGTCGTAAACCTCCTTGTCGATGTGGGCTCTTGAAGGAGATTGCGCTGTTATCCCTGGGGTAGCTAGGTTCATTACTCAATTATATTGGGTCTGGTTGCTATTAGCACGTTGATGGGTAGTTCTTGGTTAAGATGGATTGTCTGGTATTTGGAGGTTAAGTTTGTCTCCAAGGTCGCCCCAACCAAAAAAATGCACACCAGCAAAATCCCGGGGAGTAGGCCCTGTGGGTGAGTATTGTTTATGGGAGTGGTAGCAGATTTTAAAGTTCCACAGGGTCTTCTTGTCTTATGGGGTTATTCCTGCTTTTACACGGGAAGATCAATTTCACTGATTATCTGTAGGAGACAGCTAAGACCTCGTTAAGCCATTCATACAAGTCCCGATTTATGGGACAATTGATTGCGCTACCTTTGCACGGTTAGGATACCGCGGCCGTTGAACGAATTGTCACTGGGCAGGCTTCACCTTTAATACTTGGTTTGCTAAAGGCTATGTTTTTGGTAAACAGTCGGGCCTTGGATTTGCCTAGTTCCTTTTACAGATTTTAATCGTCTTTGGGGGCGCTCCATAGGTGGGTTAACAGAGTTTTGGGTATAAGGTCTTGTTAAGGTTAAAAAATATCCTGTGGATTGTTAATAATGTTGTAATGTAAGCTTGCGCCATAGAGGGGATCCCTAGTTACTTATTTTAGCATAAATTCTCTTATTTAATATAAGTTGGCCTATTGGGGAAGAGGGAGTCATAAGGGAGTTTGGATTTTTTTAGGAGAGGAGCTTTGACGCATTCTTTAATGGTGGTTGCTTGAAGGCCCACAGTTAAGTTGTAATTGAATTTATCCGCTAGGGGAGAGTGTACTCTTTTTTAAAGGAGCTGTACCTCCTTTAAATAGCCCTTAATTCGCTTCCTGTGGGTTGAGTGTAGTCCTGGGAGGTGAATTAAGAGGGAACTAAGATTCATTTCATAGGCAACCAGCTATCACCCAGCTCGATTGGCTTTTCACCACTACTAACAAGTCTTCCCACTCTTTTGCAACAGAGACGGGTTTGCTCAGTAGATAGCTGCTCGTGAGTAGCTCGCTTGGGTTTCGGGGAGGCAAGCTTAAATTGGCGTTTTGCATGGATAGTTTCTCGCTAAATCATGATGCAAAAGGTACAAGGGTTGGTCTTTGCTATTTATTGCTTGGGTTGTCATTACTATTTCATCCTTCCCTTACGGTACATGATCTCTATTGCGTCTTGAGTTTACCTTTCTATCGCCTATACTAGGTTGAGTAAGAGAATGTTTTGATTTAATAGGTGGTATTAACTTGGTTTATATGTAATCTGGTAGAAGAGCTAGAGTTAGGCTTCAAGGCGATCTGATATGGGACAGATATCTTTCAGGTGTAAGCTGAATGCTTTAGTTATAGCTACGCCTTGGTAGACTAAGTGCACCTTCCGGTACACTTACCTTGTTATCACTTGCCTCATCTCTAGCTTGAGGGTTTATTATAAATAGAATTAATTATAGCTTGTGAGGAGGGTGACGGGCGGTATGTACGTGCTCCAGAGCCAGCTTAAAGGAGGCATTATTATCCTGCTTTACTGCTAAATCCGCCTTTTAGGGGTGATTTCACACTCCTTGTCGTGAGGTATTCTATGTTAGAAAATGTAGCCCATTTCTACCATCTCATGAGCTATACCTTGACCTGTCTTATTAGTGGGATGTTGCTGTTGTGCCCACTGTTAAACCCTCAGTTTAGGGGTGGGCTGACGACGGCGGTATATAGGCTGATTTGGCAAGGGATGGTTGGGTGTATCGTGGGTTATCGGTTATAGAACAGGCTCCTCTAGGTGGGTTTGGAGCACTGCCAAGTCCTTAGAGTTTTAAGCGTTTGTGCTCGTAGTTCTCAGGCGGATGCTTAAGTGGTGAAAGCATCAGGATTTAGGGCCAGGCATAGTGGGGTATCTAATCCCAGTTTGTGTCCTGGCTTTCGTGGAGTTTTGTTGATCATGAAGCTAAGATCATTTCTATGGGAGTATTGGATGCATCTTGTGCTTATAACAGCTTGGTTACATTTCAGTCTTAGTTGAAGTGATAGTGGAAAACCACTCTTTACGCCGTATAAAGTTAATTTGGGTTTCTTGTGTGACCGCGGTGGCTGGCACAAGATTTACCAACCCTGGTAGGTTGCTTTAACTAAGTCAAGTTTACACTTATTGCTTAATATTGATTACTGCTGAAAACCCGTGGGGGCGTGGCTAGGCAAGGCGTTTTGGGCTACAATTGGAGGGGTGTGCCTGATGCCTGCTCCTGCTGTCTTTTTAAGGTGCTGAGGGCATTTTCACTGGGATGCGGATACTTGCATGTATATATTTGGCAAGAACTAACTGTAAGGTTAGGACTAAGTCTTTTTTGTCCTTGGGTATGTGCAATAGCCGTCTTAACATCTTCAGTGTTATGCTTTATTGTAAGCTACAAGGACTAAGGCTGTTTTAGGCATAGTGATTATTATTGGGGCTTGTTTTAGTTGTAGTGATAGTTGACATTGATTTAGGGTTTGTTTAGTGGTTGGAGAAGTAGTTCAATTGGATAACAAAAATGTGTTGTTGAGGGGCTTTGAGGGGTAGAAAGGGGTGGGTTTGTTAAGGTTTTATGTTCTTGTAGTTGAAATTACAACGATGGTTTTTCAGGCCAAAGGTCTTGGATAGAAGCCAAGCAGGAATTGTTATGACGGACTTTATACTATTTTTAAGTGTTAGCTTTATTTTGGGAGGATTAGCAGTTGCTTCTAATCCTTCTCCATACTATGCAGTAGTGGGGTTAGTGTTGGCGTCTATTGTAGGGTGTGGATGGTTAATGAGTTTGGGGGTGTCTTTTGTATCATTAGTGTTATTTCTGGTGTATTTGGGTGGGATGTTGGTGGTTTTTGTGTTTTCGGTATCATTGGCAGCAGATCCATTTCCTGAAAATTGAGGGGACTGGCGGGTTGTTGGGTATGGTGCTGGGTTAGTTTTAGTGTTGGGGGGTGGGGTATTTATTGTAGGGCTATCTGAGTTAGAGTGGTTGGGGATGAACACGGTGGATAGTGGGGGTGTTTTATCTGTTCGGTTGGATTTTGAGGGAGCGGCTATGTTTTATTCTTGGGGGGTTGGACAATTTTTAATTGCGGGCTGGGGTCTGTTGCTGACGTTGTTTGTTGTACTAGAACTTGTACGAGGGTTGTCTCGTGGGGCGATTCGGGCGGTTTAAGGCGGTGTGGTTCAGAGAATAGTTTAATGAAAATGCCAGCTTTGGGAGTTGGTGATAAAGGTTTGATTCCTTTTTTTCTGAAGGCGTTGGAAAAAAGTTTGGGATTAATTGTTAAAGGGCCATGTGGGCGGGATATTAATTAGAATAGTAGGGGTGATTAATTGGGGAGGTGAGAGGGTGAAAGGACATGATGGGGTAAATTAAAGTGTAAACAAACAAACAAACAACAAATGAATGATAAGGGGAAATGATGGGGTAAATTAAAGTGTAAACAAACAAACAAACAAACAAACAAAAAATGAATGATAAGGGGAAATGATGGGGTAAATTAAAGTGTAAACAAACAAACAAACAACCAAACAACAAATGAATGATAAGGGGAAATGATGGGGTAAATTAAAGTGCAAACAAACAAACAAACAAACAAACAACAAATGAATGATAAGGGGAAATGATGGGGTAAATTAAAGTGTAAACAAACAAACAAACAAACAAACAACAAATGAATGATAAGGGGAAATGATGGGGTAAATTAAAGTGTGTTAAAAAATTTAACAAACTGATGATACAAATGTTTTAATTGGAAAATTAGAGGAATGGAAAGTTTATAAAATTTGAAATTTTTGTTAAAAGTTTAAAAAACAAAAATTATTGATGATTAGAGGGAAAGTCCCTAGATCCTTGCAAAAAATGACAAATTTTTTGCAATTTTTTGCAATTTTTTGTGAAATTGACGACAAAAAATATGTCTGGCGTGCATTAATTAAACTGCAACTTGATGAGAGACGTAATGGAAAAACCAAGCCAACAGCACGTGACAGTGCATCAGTGCAACAGTATGAGACCGAATAGCACACTTGGAAACCATATCATTAATTTTCACGCGAAAGTGAGAAAACCGCTCGCCGACCATAAGGGGTACATGTCAACCATATATGGGAGCCCCCTGGCGGAGCACTCTGAAGGGCTTATTGAGATCTACCCAAAAAAAAAAAACCAAAAGTTTAGAAGAGGGAAAATGCCGCAATCACGAGGTCCAAATTGGCCGAGCATCCCCAACCATTAGTAAGGGAGCGCAAGTTTAGGAAAATTAAGCAAGTTATGGCCCTGACCGAGGAACCAGAGGCGACAAAGAGCAAGTTATGAGAGTGGGTTATTGGTGGAGAGGGAAAGAATACACCTGAAGCTGGACATGATGGACATTACTAACGCCGGGTTGCTGGTTTCTCGTGAGGAGTACGACTAATAAATAACCCAGCACTTCTTGGTTGGTACATAGAGCAAGGTTAAGTGGTGAGTGGTCCGTGGGCCATGGATTCTAGGTCCTGTGGCGTTCCTCGTATTGAGGGGGATTTTATGCGAAAATTGGCAGTTTTAGGTTTTAGTTCGGTTAGCGGTGTTATTCCTAGAACATGACATGTTATGTCCTTGTGTGGGAATGTGCCTAGGTCTGTTGATGACAAGTTTTGGGTTGTATGGGAGATAGTATGAAATATTTGGATGGATTTGCAATAATATTATGTCAGATTTTCCTACATGCATGTTATGTCTAATGTGGTGGAGGATGCTATGCAAAGTAATACATACCGTAGGGTATGGGGGGAGGGGGGGGCCCCTCCCCTTGATGTACGTGTTGATTGGAAAGTTGGGGGGTGTTTGGGTATTTTTTGGAGAACTCTAAGAAGGGGGCAGCCTTCAGTCTTTGGTTTACAAGACCAACGTTTTTTATAAACTATTAGAGTAGTTAGAGGTTGAGTATCTTATTTTCTAGGAGGCTGGTGATGGGAAATAAGATGAGAATGATTGTGAAGTACGTAGTTGAGGCAAGTTGTCCGATGATAATAAATGGATGTTCGACTGGTTGGCTACCGATTCATGTAAGGATTAAAAGATTTGTTACTAGAATTCAGAATAAAAGCTGGGAGAGAGGTCGGAAGGTCATAGTTCGTTGTTTTGACATGTGGAGGAATGGGGCTAGAAATAAGATTAAGACGGAGGCGGCTAGGGCTAGGACTCCTCCTAATTTGTTGGGGATTGATCGTAGGATAGCGTATGCAAATAGGAAGTACCACTCAGGTTTGATGTGGGGAGGTGTTACTAGTGGGTTTGCGGGTGTAAAATTCTCCGGATCTCCTAGGAGGTTAGGTGAGAATATGGCAAGTGTTATCAGGGGAATGAGGAGGAACAAAAGGCCTAGAATATCCTTTATTGAGAAGTAGGGGTGGAATGGGATTTTGTCGCAGTCTGAATAAATACCTAGGGGGTTGTTTGAGCCTGTTTCATGTAAGAAAGTTAAGTGGATGAGGGTGAGACCTGCAATTAGGAATGGGAGGAGGAAGTGGAGGGCAAAGAACCGGGTAAGTGTGGGGTTGTCAACTGAGAATCCTCCTCAAGCTCATTCTACAAGTGTTTGGCCAATGTAAGGAATTGCTGAGAATAGGTTAGTAATTACTGTAGCACCTCAGAATGATATTTGGCCTCATGGGAGGACATACCCTACGAAGGCAGTTGCCATTAGAGTTAAGAGGAGAATAACTCCTGTGTTTCAGGTTTCTTTATATAGGTAGGAACCATAGTAGAATCCTTGTCCAATGTGTAGGTAAATGCATATGAAGAAGAAGGAGGCGCCGTTTGCATGGAGGTTTCGAATTAATCAGCCGAATTGGACATTTCGGCATGTGTGGGCGACGGATGTAAATGCCAGAGTGATATCTGCTGTATAATGTATTGCTAGTAGGAGGCCAGTGGTGATTTGGATTGTTAGGCAGATGCCAAGAAGTGATCCAAAGTTCCATCAGGCGGAAATGTTTGGTGGTGTTGGGAGGTCAATTAAAGAATTGTTAACTATTTTTAGAAGGGGGTGATGTTTTCGTAAGTTAGGGGCCATTAATTCTTAGTTCTGTGTAAATAAGATTATAATAAAGACAGATAGAGCGAAGGATCCTAGATAGGTTTTGATTAGTCCGGAGTGTAGGGTAGTTGAGATTTTGGATATTTTGAGTTGAAGGGTTGCTAGCCCTTCTGGGCCTATTTTTTTATATCAGGATAGGTCGATTAAATGGGATGCAATGTTCTGGCCGTTGTTTAGGAGCTTAGTAGAGCTGAGGCGGTGTATAAGGGGATTAAAATATCCTAGAGTGCTGGAGAAGTTTGTAGCGGTATTTTGTTTAGGGGTAGAGAAGGTATGTGTGAGTTTTGATAATTCTAATGCCAGAATAATGCCTAATGTTGTAACAATGATAGCAGTGGTTTTTGTGATCAGTGGTATAGTTATAGGAGGGGTTTTTGTAGGGGAGATATAGTAGGCCAGTGTGCAAGTTTCGAGCTGGCTTCCCGCCAAGTCCCCGAAACTCGACAACAAGGACCCGCCTCCCAGAGAGGGAAAAGAAAAAAAAAACCAAGCAGCCAAAGCTATAGCAAATATATATATATATATATATATATATATTACATATGAGACAGATACACAAAAGGAGAATACCACACACAGAAGGGGGGGCGGGGGGGGGAGGAAGGGGAAGGGAGAAGGACAAAAAGGGGCAAGGACCGAACAAGCCAACCAGCCGACCGAAGGCAAACTAGCAAAAATCTCACCACTTCCCTTCGAACAGGCAGGATGGCTAGACACGGCCCAAGGCTCTCCCCTCACGCGTGGCAGATAACGGTAGTCACTGTAGGCCTCGGCTCCAGATAAACCAGACCAAAACAGGGACCCGCCGTTCTCGAACCTCGCCGGAAAGGAAGAGAGCGAGATGCCTCCCGCTGGCCTTATTTATACCTCAAGTTACGTAAAGGAATAGCATGGAATACTTCCGTGATCACTTTTCTAGTTCCTTCCTGGTCACAAGTTGGTCTCCAGGAAGGCCTAGAGTGAAACCACCACATTCTCCACCCCTTATTCCATACTATTTCTTTACGTAACACCTATGTCTCACGTTCGTCTACATCCCGCGCATATATATACACATTTGCATATATATATATATATAGTTCTTGTTGGTCTCTCGGCACAGTTGTCTCGTCGTTGGAAAATCAATACCGATGTCAGTTCAGTCCAGATCTTTGGTCTCCTCAGTCACCATTACAGTTCTGATTTATGGTTGTTTCATCACTGGACTGTCTCATCACCGGATACCAGCAACAGCTTAGTTCAGGTCTCTCTCTCATCTGGTGACTGGCTTCCTGTAAAAACACAACTTAGGACATACAATTAGTTTTTCCCCAAGGCTAAGTTTCCTTGAGGCACACACTGGATGACTCCATCCTTCCTCATTACCCACCACGTATGTCCTGGCCCTTGAGCAAAGACAATCCCACGAATGGGTTTGTCTTGGCCTGAGGCAGGGGTAACCCAAACAGCTTTCCCTAGCATTCCCCTCAAATGGATTGCTGGAACTTTATCTCCATCAACAATGTGAAGGGATTCTGCCTGTGCAGGGCCAGCTCGATTGACAGAACCCCTGGTGTTAACTAGCCAGGTAGCCTTGGTTAAGTTCTTGTCCCAGTTTTTATAAGTCCCCTCACCTAATAACTTTAGAGTGGTCTTCAATAATCCGTTATATCTCTCAACCTTCCCAGCAGCTGGTGCATGATATGGAATGTGGTATACCCATTCGATGCCATGTTCCCTCGCCCAAGTGGTGACTAATCCATTTTTGAAATGAGTCCCGTTGTCCGACGCAATACGTTCTGGGGTCCCGTGTCGCCACAGGACTTGCTTTTCAAGGCCCAGAATGGTATTCCGGGCCGTTGCGTGGGGCACTGAAAAAGTCTCTAACCATCCCGTTGTTGCTTCCACCATGGTAAGTACATAGCACTTACCTTGGCGGGTCTGTGGCAGTTTGATATAATCAACCTGCCATGCCTCTCCATACTTATACTTATCCCATCGTCCACCATACCACAGGGGTTTCAGTCTTTTCGCCTGCTTAATAGCGGCACAAGTCTCACAATCATGGATAACTTCAGAAATGATATCCATGGTTAAATCCACCCCTCGGTCTCGTGCCCATCTGTGGGTGGCATCTCGGCCTTGATGACCGCAAGCATCATGGGCCCATCGAGCCAGAAACAGCTCTCCCTTCTGCTGCCAGTCTAGGTCTACTTGTGACACCCCTATATCTGTGCTGCTCGGTCCGCTTCTCTGTTGTTATTATGTTCTTCATTAGCTCGCTTTTTGGACACATGGGTGTCTACATGGTGGACTCTCACATTCAGACTCTTCGCTCTGGCAGCGATGTCCTGCCACAAGTCAGTAGCCCAGATGGGTTTTCCTCCACGCCTCCAGTTCATCTTCTTCCATCGCTCTAACCATCCCCATAGAGCATTGGCTATCATCCACGAGTCTGTGTAGAGGTAGAGTCTCGGCCAACCTTCTCGTTCAGCAATGTCCAGGGCCAATTGGACGGCTTTGAGTTCCGCAAATTGACTCGACTCGCCTTGACCCGCAGCGGCTTCTGCCACTCGTCGGGTGGGATTCCAAACGACCGCTTTCCACTTCCGGTTCCTTCCTACAATTCGGCAAGAACCATCAGTGAAAAGGGCATAACGCCTTTCTTCATCTGGCAGCTGATCAAATGGCGGAGCTTCCTCGGCTCGGCTCACTGGCTCTTCTTCTTCTTCTGCCAGACTGAAGTTCCCACCTTCAGGTCAATTGGTTATGATTTCCAAGATGCCGGGGCGATTCGAGTTCCCGATTCGGACACGTTGTGTAATCAAAGCCATCCACTTGCTCCACGTGGCATCGGTGGCATGATGCGCAGGGGGCACCTTCCCTTTGAACATCCAGCTCAAGACGGGTAATCGGGGTGCCAGGAAGAGCTGTGCTTCGGTACCAATTACCTCTGAAGCTGCTCGTATACCTTCATACGCCGCTAAGATTTCCTTTTCCACAGGGGTGTAATTGGCCTCAGAACCTCTGTAGCTTCGGCTCCAGAAACCCAGTGGTCGCCCTCGCGTCTCGCCAGGCACCTTTTGCCAGAGGCTCCAGGAGGGACCTTTATCTCCAGCTGCCGAGTAGAGCACATTCTTTACATCTGGTCCCATTCTAACTGGTCCAAGAGCCACGGCATGTGCAATTTCTTGCTTGATCTGCCTGAAAGCTTGTTGTTGCTCAGGACCCCACTGGAAATTGTTCTTTTTACGGGTCACAAAGTAAAGAGGGCTCACAATCTGACTGTATTCTGGGATATGCATCCTCCAGAAGCCTATGGCTCCCAGAAAAGCTTGGGTTTCTTTCTTGTTTGTGGGGGGAGCCATTGCTACAATCTTGTTGATTATGTCTGTTGGTATCTGGCGTCGTCCATCTTGCCATTTCACCCCTAGGAATTGGATCTCTCGGGCAGGTCCCTTGACTTTGCTCTTCTTGATAGCGAAACCGGCCTCGAGGAGAATCTGGATGATCGTCTGTCCTTTTTTGAAAACTTCTTCTGCTGTATCCCCCCATACAATGATGTCATCGATGTACTGGATGTGTTCGGGAGCCTTACCCTTCTCTAGTGTGACCTGGATCAGTCCATGACAGATGGTTGGACTGTGTTTCCACCCCTGGGGCAGTCGATTCCAGGTGTATTGAACGCCCCTCCAGGTGAAAGCAAACTGTGGCCTGCACTCTGCCGCTAAAGGAATGGAGAAAAACACGTTGGCTATGTCGATGGTGGCGTACCACTTTGCTGTCTTGGACTCCAACTCATATTGGAGCTCCAACATATCTGGCACGGCAGCACTCAACGGTGGCGTAACTTCATTTAAGCCACGATAGTCCACAGTCAGTCTCCACTCTCCATCGGATTTACGCACAGGCCAGATGGGGCTGTTGAAGGGTGAATGGGTTCTGCTGACCACCCCTTGGCTCTCCAACTTTCGGATCATTTTGTGGATAGGGATCACAGCATCTCGGTTTGTCCGATACTGTCGTCTGTGTACAGTTGTTGTGGCCATTGGCACTTCTTGATCTTTAACTCGTAGTAATCCTACAATGGAAGGGTCTTCTGAAAGGCCAGGAAGGGCAGACAATTGCTTGGACCCCTCTTCAATCACCGTGGCTACACCAAAAGCCCACCGGTACCCTTTCGGGTCCTTGAAGTATCCTCTTCTTAGGTAGTCCATACCAAGGATGCAAGGGGCTTCTGGCCCCGTCACAATGGGACGCTTTTCCCATTGGTCTCCCGTCAAGCTCATGTCCGCCTCTACTACTGACAATTCTTGAGACCCTCCTGTCACTCCAGAAATAGTAACAGTCTCGGTACTCTTATACTCCGAAGGCATTACAGTACACTGGGCTCCAGTATCTATCAAGGCCTGGTATCTCTGAGGATCCGATGTGCCAGGCCATCGGACCCACACAGCCCAGTAAACCCGGTTATCTTCTTGGTCCCTCTCCTTCTCCTGGCAGAAGGCAGGGCCCCTCTACTGGTCTTGATCAGAGCATTCATTGTCAGAGTTTGACTTTGACTTCTTAGACTTTTTGCCGTTGTCGAAGTGGACCTCCATCTTCTTGTGTTTCGGCGATCGCAGTTTCTCTTCTAAGAAATCTCCATCTACTACATAGACAACTTTCTTGTCAGTCTTCTTTCGCTTCAGCTCCCTCACTCTAGCTTCAAGCTTAGAAGTGGGTTCACCATCCCACTTCTTCATGTTTTCTCCTTTACTACGAAGGTATGCCCATAGTTGGTTACGTGACCCACGCTTAGAGTTCTCTTTCCTTCGACGTGTGAATGACAGGGATCGTGAGCAAGATCGAGACCAGGATCGAGGTCTAGGCCGAGGTCGTCTTTGTCGGTCCCGCCGTGATCTTCCCATTGGCCTTTCTTGGTAATCTCTATACCTTCTGTCCTCTCTGTCTCTAAGGTCGTCCTCATATCTGGAATATTCATAATCTCTCTCCGTTCTTTCCCTATCGTAGGTGCGTCGGTACAGGGGATTGAAGGAGTCTTCCATATTTTCCTCGATGGTTCTTATCCAAGCACACATAGTGTCCACGCTTGGTTCATCCATCTTTGGATTATATACGGGTATCAAGCAGAAAATATATGGTTTAGGGGCACCTTGAATTACCTTTTTCCACATTGGTTGCGTGCAGGGAACATTCTCAGGAACTTGGATATCATAATAATCTGGATCAGAATAGATGATCTCCAGCATGGCCAATTCCCGTAGGTATTGGATGCCTTCTTCCGCAGTCCTCCACCTTCTTGAAGAACTCTTCAGGGACTCCTTAAATGGGTATTTCACTCTCACCGCGTGGAGTATTCGGAGTCAAAGACTGGACGCCATTTTCTCCCTCCCCATTTCTTGCTCTATCACAGGGTCTCGAGCAATGGATCCCAACTGTCGTGCTTCATCACCTTCAATTACATGACTATCAACTCCCTTGTCCCAGCATCGCACCAGCCAGGTGAGGACTTCTTCACCAGGCAAGCGCATATAATCTCTCCGTAAATCTCGAAGCTCTCTTGTGGTCAGTGATTGTGTAATTTCGCTTTCTCGCATAATTTCTTGTCCATCTCTCCCACGTAGAATCTTTTCCACCTCTCTCTTTACTCTTCCACTCCTACGTGGGACTGCTCCCACTTCCTCCCTATATCTCTCATGTGGAGGTGGAGACTGAGCATGCCGTGGGGATAAGCTTCTATATTGTTCACGCCGCGGAGATGGTTTCCTATGCCGTTCATACCGTGGGGATGGACTCCTATGCCGTTCACGCCGTGGAGATGGACTTCTACGTCGTTCATACCGTGGGGATGGACTCCTACACCGTTCACGCCGCGGAGATGGACTTCTGCGTCGTTCACGCCGTGGAGATGGACTTCTATGCCATTCACGCCGTGGGGATGGACTCCTGCGTCGTTCGCGATACCCAGCGGGTGGAGGTAGTGAGTAATCTTTCACGTGGTGAGATAAGGGCCTCTTCCTCCAATCATTCACACCTCCAAGAGAAGGTTGGGTCTGGAGGGGTAGGGATAATTCCCCCTCCAATTGAGGGGGATGCTTTGGCTCCTTCTTTGCATCTTTTGTAACACTGAATGTGTAGTCAGGATATAAATCATCAAGCGACAATATACCACCGGCCGTTTGTACTGTTGCTTTCTTTTCTCTTGATGCTGTTCTGTATTCCTTTGGGCGTGCCCCTAGTTCTCTTGGACGTGCTCCTTCCCGTGTAACCGTTTCTTCCTCTCTGGTACCTGCTTCTTCTCTTCCAATCGCTCCTTCCTCAGTCACAACCACTACTTCCTCTCTCGCAGTCGCGCCTTCATCACTTGCTGTTGCTCCTTCTCCCATTGCTGCCGCTCCTTCGTCCACTACATCTTGAGTGAATTGGATAGGTTCTTCTGTTCCTTCTTCTTCTTCTTCTTCTTCTCTTTCTTCTGTGCGTTCTGGTTGGGGAGATGAGTCTGTAAGTTCCTTGATCTCTCTTACCCACGTCTTCTTCTTCTTCACAGGGGCAATGATGACCTTCCGGTTCTTAGCTTGAGTCCCGGTTCTAGTGGGCTTAGTAGAAATGGCATTGACTTCAAGTTGTGTTTGGACCCCAACTTCTGTGGACCTAATAGGGACATCACTGGTTTCAAGTGGCGTGGTTTGGGTTTCTGTGTCAACCTTAACCCTTTGAAGGTGGTCTATGGCAGCTCGATAAGCATTAGCCAGGCCCCAGCACAAAGCGGAGAATTGCATATTCGGATCTTTGTAGGAAAAACACCCTTCTGCCAAACAGTGGGCCATCTCACCAGAATCAAACATTTGTTCTGGTGTGAACTCCCAATTAATGGGGGGTGACACATGTCCTACTAATCTACCGAAATCTTCCCAAGCTCCATGCCACCCGGGGACTGGCCTGTCTGCAGCCCTTTCCAAAGTTCCAGCGAGTCCCTTTGAGGTGTGATCTTTCCTACAAGAGGGAAGGCAACGGAACCCCATTCTTCCAAGTTTAAGTAGCACTTCCAGTACCTTTATCAATGACAGTACTGTTGCAATAAGATTTATATAGTAATTAGAGCCGATTTTAACCATGGGGATTTCCTTTACCAAACCTTCGATGTCAAAATTAAAGGATGGAAGCAATTCGTTCCATCCATCCTCAAGGTCTGGACGTCTCCCTATACGGTAGCCTAACACAGGTGTAAAGGTGGCTAGAATTATAAGACAAATTAATGAAATAGCCATTGTTTTTTGTTATTATTTCTTCTTGATCCCAAAACAAACCTTTGTTTATATAAACAAAGTTTCCTTGGCTGCTTTCCCAGACTCTGGCAGTGTTCCCAGACCTGTTCCCAAAACAATAGATTGGTTTTGCAAAACAACACCGAGCTTGGCTGTCTTCCTGGAAAAGCGTTTATCAAAACAAGCCAAACTTAACCAAAATATCCCACTCCTGACACCAAAAATGTTGTGCAAGTTTCGAGCTGGCTTCCCGCCAAGTCCCCGAAACTCGACAACAAGGACCCGCCTCCCAGAGAGGGAAAAGAAAAAAAAAACCAAGCAGCCAAAGCTATAGCAAATATATATATATATATATATATATATATATATTACATATGAGACAGATACACAAAAGGAGAATACCACACACAGAAGGGGGGGGGGGGGGAAGGGGAAGGGAGAAGGACAAAAAGGGACAAGGACCGAACAAGCCAACCAGCCGACCGAAGGCAAACTAGCAAAAATCTCACCACTTCCCTTCGAACAGGCAGGATGGCTAGACACGGCCCAAGGCTCTCCCCTCACGCGTGGCAGATAACGGTAGTCACTGTAGGCCTCGGCTCCAGATAAACCAGACCAAAACAGGGACCCGCCGTTCTCGAACCTCGCCGGAAAGGAAGAGAGCGAGATGCCTCCCGCTGGCCTTATTTATACCTCAAGTTACGTAAAGGAATAGCATGGAATACTTCCGTGATCACTTTTCTAGTTCCTTCCTGGTCACAAGTTGGTCTCCAGGAAGGCCTAGAGTGAAACCACCACAGCCAGCTATAATACTTCCTAGGGCAAGACGAGTAATTGGGTTTGTGACTGCTGGGTTGTTTTCATTGATAGGAGTAATGGAGGGAATTCGGGTGTAGTCAGTTTGTACTAGTAGGGCTATACGTAGGCTGTAAGTTGCGGTGAAAGCTGTAGCTACAAGGGTTAGTAGAAGTGCTCAGGTGTTTAGGTAGGAGGTGTTAAGGCTTTCGATAATGAGATCTTTTGAGTAAAATCCTGCTAAAAATGGTGTTCCTATGAGAGCTAAATTTCCGATTATTAGGCATGAGGTAGTTGTAGGGAGTAGTTTCTGTAATCCTCCTATTTTTCGAATGTCTTGCTCGCCGTTAAGGCTGTGAATGACAGACCCAGAGCAGAGGAAGAGTATGGCTTTAAAGAATGCATGTGTGGAGATGTGTAGGAAGGCTAGTTGGGGTAGATTTAGGCCAATAGTGACTATTATTAGTCCTAGTTGGCTGGATGTAGAAAAGGCAATAATTTTTTTGATGTCGTTTTGGGTAAGAGCGCATGTAGCGGCAAATAGGGTGGATAGGGCACCTATACAAAGGCACATAGTTAGGGCAATTTGGTTGTTACATAATATGTGGTGAGTGTGAATAAGTAAGAAGATTCCGGCAACTACTATTGTGCTGGAATGGAGTAGGGCGGATACAGGGGTTGGTCCTTCTATAGCTGCTGGGAGTCATGGGTGTAGGCCAAATTGGGCGGATTTACCGGTGGCGGCTAGGATGAGCCCTAAGAGAGGGAGAAGGGGTATTTGGTTTGGGGAGGACTGCTGTTGAATTTCTCAGGTGTTTATTGAGGATGCCAGTCATGCTATGCAGAGGATTAGTCCAATATCCCCAAAACGGTTGTAAAGTACGGCTTGAAGTGCGGCGGTGTTGGCTTCTGCTCGACCGTGTCACCATCCAATCAGGAGGAAGGATATAATTCCGACTCCCTCTCAGCCGATAAATAGGAGGAATATGTTATTAGCGATGATTAAGGTGAGTATTGCAACGAGAAAGATTAGAAGGTAAAGAGAAAATTTTGTGGTGTGGGGCTCTGAGGCTATATATCATGTTGTAAATTGAAGAATAGATCATGTTACGAATAGTGCAATAGGAAAAAATGTTAAGGAGTATTGGTCTATTTTAAGGCTAAAGGGGATTTTGAAGTTCGCAATAAATTTTCATTCTCAATAGAAAGTGGTATTTTCTATATTTAGGTAGATGGAGAGGATTATGGGAACTAAACTAATTATAAAGGAAGCTTTAACAGTGTGTATGATGGTTGTTGGAGAGTTTAGATAGTTTTTGGATAGGAGGGGGAGTAAGATAGGCATAGAGAGGGTAGCCAGGGTCAAAAATATAGAAGTGTTGAGGATTAATGGGTAGTCCATTACTTTTACTTGGACTTGCACCAAGATGAATGGTTCCTAAGACCAGTGGATTGCTATTATCCTTTAAAAGCAAGGGGGCTGAGGTCTTAGGCTCAGATGCAAGAGTTAGCAGTTCTTGTTGGTTAAACCTCCCCTCGGCAGGCAAGAAGAGTTTAACTTCTATTTTTAGGATCACAGTCTAATGTTTGGTTTAAAACTATGCTTGCATGTGGGAATTCCTGAGATTAGCTCTGGTTTTAGGATGAGGAGGAGGGAGGGTAGGATATGAAGTGTTATAAGGAGATGTTCTCGTGTATTTGAATTTTGGACAGTTGTAATATAGGTTGGAGTTGGGCCTCGTTGGGTTATAAGGAGCATGTAGAGGGTATAGGCTGCAGTTAATAGGGTTGCGGTTCCGGTTAGGATAATGGTGAAGGTGGATCAGTTGAAGAGTGCAATTATGATAGTTAATTCAGCTATCAGGTTAGTAGTAGGAGGAAGGGCTATGTTTGTTAAGTTGGCCAGGAGCCATCAGAGTCCTGTTAGAGGTAGAAGGGGTTGTAGGCCTCGTGTTAGAAGGAGAGTACGACTATGTATGCGTTCATAGTTTGTATTGGCTAGGTAAAATAGCATGGAAGAGGTGAGTCCATGTGAGATCATTAGGATTATGGCCCCTGAAAAGGATCAGTGGGTTTGGATTATTGTTGCGGCGATGACTAGACCTATGTGGCTTACTGAGGAGTAGGCGATTAATGACTTGAGGTCGATTTGGCGTAGGCAGATGGAGCTTGTCATTAGTGCCCCTCATAAGGCTAGGGTTAAAAATGGGTAATAGAGGTAGTCTAATAGGGAGTTTGTAATTATTGAGATGCGCATAATGCCGTATCCCCCAAGTTTGAGGAGGAGCGCAGCTAGGAGTATAGACCCTGCGATTGGTGCCTCTACGTGAGCCTTTGGGAGTCATAAGTGTAAACCGTAAAGGGGAGCTTTCACTATGAAAGCAAGCAGTAGGGCTAGACTTGATATGAGGCCTGTTCAGGAGTTTGTAAGAGGTGAGTGTGAAAGTTTTATCATAGTGATATGTATAGTTCCTGTTTGAGTATGAAGATAGAGAATTACTACTAGCAGGGGGAGAGAACTAATTAGTGTATAAAATAAGAGGTAGATTCCAGCACTTAAACGTTCTGGTTGGCCACCTCATCGTGTGATTAGAATTAGGGTAGGGATTAGGGTAGCTTCGAATGCGATATAAAATAATATCAGTTCTAAGGCTGAGAAGGCCAAGATAATGAATGGTTGGGTGAGGATTATGGTTATGGTAAAAATATATTTTCGTGTAGGAGGTTCTTGTTGAAGGTGATTTTGGCTTGCTAGAATTATAAGAGGTAGAAGTCAACAAGATAGAACTAATAAGGGGGATGAAATTTGATCAGTTCCAAGTCATGGTGATAGGTTTTTGCTAGGATAATAGGTTGAAGGAAGCCATTGTAAGCTAGCGGTTGCAATTAAGAGGCTGTGCGAGGTGACATTGAGTCATAGAAATTTTGGAGGGGATAAGAGGGTTATGGGGAGTAATATGATTGTGGGAAGGATAATTTTTAACATTGTAGAAGGTTTAGATTGTGTAAATGGTCTGATCCATGAGTTCGGGTGGAAGCTACTAGGACTGCTAGACCAGTGCCCGCTTCACAGGCTGAGAACGCTTACATAAGAATGGGTATTAAGGTGGGGGATGTTGTCTGAGTTTGAATAGGCCACATAGAGAGGGCAATGTATATTCAAAATGGCGTCGAGGAGGAGGGACCCAGGGACCATGCGGAGAAAAGGTGGGAAGGGACACTGCGGGAAAAATCAGCGCAGGAAAGGAGGAGGCGGGTTCCCTTAGCACCACCCTCCAGGCTGCCTCCGCCTCCACCTGATTGCATCAGAGATCCCTCCCCCGGCATGCCCACGAGCACACCCACTTCCTCCAGCCCCGCCTCTTCCCCGGATACATCACCTTCAAGGGGCGGAAGGGTGGCAAAGGACAGGGTCAAGGCGAAGGTCAGGGCCTCCTTCCGGCAAGATGGCTGCACCCATAGGCCTCACACCACCGAGGCCTACCCCGCCTGCCGCCACCCTGAACCGGATATAGACTTAATGCAGCACTCTCCTGAATGGTAGCTTAAGCTACCAGATATCTGGAGAGCCTTCAGGGAGGAGGCTGCGAGTGCTAAAGACACTGAATTCCTAAAAGCATTTCCCATCTATGTAGAGGAAGGAAGGGCCCCAGAGTGGCTGTAGGGAATTGGCTATAGAACACGGCTTGCCTAGGCCGTGGGAACATCTTAGATAGCGAGATTACAGTGCCCTTGTACCCTGTTAGCTGGCTGGTAAACAGGACATTGTGATTAGCAAAACAAAAAGCAACTGAGTACCACCTGTGTCAACAAAGAAATGAGTAAGAGGTGAGATCAACATTTAAGCAGAACCAATAATGAGCTTAGCTTTTGCAATATGTATGAACTAATTATAAAGCATATATTAAGCTGTTAGCAATGATCAATAAACGAAGCTTGCTGATTCTCATATTGAGCATCTCATTCTTCCCTCGTCATGACAAGTGGCGACCAATATTGTACCCCATGCTAAAAGATATGAAAAAGTCCATCGTCGAGTATGGGTTGGGGGCACCCTTCACCATTGAGTTGCTAGAATCCTTCTTCCTGGCCTATAAGCTGATACGTTACAACATAAGAGCAGTGATAGGAGGACTCTTTACAACAGTACAGTCCTCAGTATTTGAGGCAGAATGGAAAAAATTAATCACTGCATATGTCAATGACAAAATGGAAAGAAGGGGAATCCCAATTCAGCAGGCAATAGACATGCTCTATGGGGAGGGGAACTATTCGAGTAGGGGGGATCAAGCTCGAATTGACCCCAAATTTTTAGAAGCGACTAAAGAATTGGCATTAGAGGTCATGAAAAGAGTGACAGATGCCTATGTGCAGACGCCTTCTTTCACACTTATTAACCAAGGCCCAAAAGAACCTTTTGTAGAATTCATACCCAGGCTAAAAGAGGCAATCAGTAGGCAGGTCCACCAAAAAGAGAGCCAGGAAATTTTATTCAATAAATTGGTTCTCAAAAAGGCGAATGAGGACTGTCAGAAAGCTTTGAAGATGTTAAAGGATCCCTCCCTACTCGAAATGATAGACGCTTGTAAAAATATAGGTTCCAATTCCCATAAAGCGCGTCTATTGGCTGCCACTTTCATGGGTCCCCAATCATGTTTCAATTGTGGTGAAAAGGGACACTTCAAAAAACATTGTCCTAAGTTAGTCCCCGAACCAAATTTACCTAAGACCCTATGTCGGAGGTGTGGGAAGGGCCGCCATTGGTCTTCTAGTTGTAGGTCAATGACCAATATCAATGGTGAGCCCCTTCCCCCCAGGAGGTCCCCAGAGCTGAGGAAAAGGGTAACCTTCCAATCTTTGCCCGATCTTCGCCCTTGCTCCTGTGAACATCAGGGAAACGGGGAGCAGAGCGCCCAGGGGGGCGCGACGACACAAATAACCCCTGCTCTCCGCTCCATCCTGCGCCCAACACCGCGCCCAGCTACCCCATTACCCAAGAGCCTCCGACAGACCTCATTCCCGTTCAGTGTGATCCTTTAAATTCAGCAGACCCTATCTCAGTTAAAAACCAGTGTGTTCCCCTAAATTGGATAATCCTTTCCGTTACTCACCCGTCTACTCACCTAAGCTCCTATGAGCAGGCCAGGGTTAGACCATCTGCCCCGGTCGATCCAGATAAGACTTACCTGTGATATCGCACTTTTCAGCAGTGGCTAAGGGAATAATTGTAGTGCCTACTCTCCTGACGGGACTGACGAACACAAATATAGCTATATGCCTAACTGTGCATCTCCCTCCCGTGCAGTTGGAGGACCGCTTCCCCGTGGCGAAGATGGTCTCCACCGACGAGCTGCTCTGCGTGGTGTCCCCAGATGAGGAGCGGAGGGAGGGATCACTGAGGGAAGTCCACTGGACAACCTCGGTGAAGACCTCTCGCCCTCTTCTAACATGTCTCATCTACTTTTCTCAGCCTAGGCACCCTCAGAAAGTCAAGGTGGAAGGGTTACTCGACATGGGGGCGGATGTCACCATAATTGCCTCCAAGGACTGGTCGTACGGCTGGCCAGCCCAGACCACTAACATCAGAGTCAGCGGTGTGGGGGGATCGCAGTACCCCATCAGGAGTAAAGAGTTAAAGAGGAACTCCGAAGTTCCACCCACCTTTTCCCTGTCTTCCTATCACACTTTTCCCTGAGTTGTCAGTCCCATGCTCCTCCCCAGTTCAGAATCCTCCCCTCAGACTTTAAACCCCTTATTTAAACCCCTGTTGTCCCTGAATAAAGTGGCATTGCTGCACGAACCCTCAACTGTGCCAAGAACTGTTATTGCAGTTCTCAGTCCTATTTCCCATCCCCCTGGACCGTGGCAGCAGGGAGATTGCCAAAACTGAAACCAGTACACAGTTGAAAGCTGAACAAAACAACATTTATTCCAAAGAAAGTAGCAAACAAAATGAGAAACCAAGAGACAGAAAAGAGAAGGGAAACAAGCCCCCAAGACAACCCCCCATTCACTCAAGTGTTACTTACCAGGTTGTCTTACCGACCCCAGAATGCTTAGAATTCCCCATAACAGAAGCTGCATCCTTATTGTCCTCAATGAGCCAATTTTCATTAATGTGAGGAAAGCTGAGAGACTGTAGAAACATCAGTTGAACTTCAAAGTCTCCTGGTTTCTGTCTCTCCTCAGACTTAGAATCAGGGTTAGGGTTAGGGTTAGGGTTAGGTTTAGGGTTGGGGTTAGGGTTTAGGGTTAGGGTTAGAGTTAGGGTAAGGGTTAGGGGTTTTTTTAGGGTTAGGGAACCGGGTTTGCGCATAGCTTGCAGTCTCTTTTTTAGGGTTAGTGTTGCTATGCGCAAACCCGATTCCCTGACCCTAATCCTAAAAAAGTGAATGCAAGCTATGTGCAAACCCTGTTCCCTAACCTTAACCTTAAAAAAGAGACTGCAAGCTATGCACAAAACCAGTTCCCTAACCCTAACTTTAAAAAAGAGACTGCAAGCTACTAGGGTTAGGGTAAGGGTTAGGGTTGGGGTTAGGGTTTAGGGTTAGGGTTAGGGTTAGGGTTCGGGTTAGGGTTAGGGTTAGGGTTAGGGTCAGGGTTAGGGTTCGGGTTAGGGTTAAGGTTAGGGTTAGGGTAAGGGTTAGGGGTTAGGGTTGGGGTTAGGGTTAGGGTTAGTCAGAATCTGTCTCAATGTGCGATCTAACTATCGTGGGTTTACCCCATTCCAGGAACGCAAACCGTAAACCCTAAAACCTAAACCCTAACCCTTGCTAACCTTAACCCTAACCCTAACCCTAACATCTCATAGCAGAGGGAGGGAGGGGCCTGATTCCTCATCAGATATATCAACAGTCAAAAGCCTGTAAGCTCAGCTCTTGCCTTTTCAGGGCTTCACACCGTCGGCACTGGAGGGAGGGAGGGGCCCGACTGCTCATCAGAGGTATCATGCAAGTCAAAAGCCTGAAAAGTCTCCTAGAATGCATAAATCATTAACCATTTCAGTCTCTGACAATTGGTCCACACAGTAACTGCAAGCTATGCCCAAAGCCTGTTCCCTAACCTTAGAAGAGAGACTGCAACCCTCGAGATGTTGGAGGCTCGAGGCATGGTCCGTGACACTAATCATGGCTATAACTCATAACTTCTTGGAGTATGGGGACTTCCCTCCTTCACCCCCGGCAGATCAAGGCCACCACTTCAACTGACAGACATGGAAGCATCGCTGGACCCTGTGGGCGGTGACTGTATACATCTGTCCACTCTCAGCTTTTCTTTCTCTTACTCTCCCTTGCTCTTATCCTGCCTTTCTCTCCCCTATGCATTTTCTTTCCCCCCCCAAAGGTTATCTCTGTGCGTAGCAGTACGTTCGGATACATGCCCGGAATAAAGACAAGTGCCAAAAAATACTCAAGCACACAAAATATCTTTTATTACAGTGAGAATAATAATACTAGTAATAAACTTAACAAGAGGGATTAAAAACTAAAAAAGGATACAGAGTAACTATCTTATCGGGTGGCATTAAAACAAATACTACGAACAGCATTTAATACAGTATTAACTAGTGAAAAGGGATACCAAAAAAAAAAAAGGATATTAGTAAAAGGGGAAACCAAAGGAAAAATAGTATAAATATAAAAGGAGAATTAAAGGAACACTAAAAGGATATTAAAAAAGTTTGTTCTCTCAATTGCTTCCTATCAAAAAACTGTGCTTACCCACACAGACAGGCCAGGGCTGTCAGGATCTGCAGCAGATGGTCGGTACCCATGCTTAGCGGGCGTCCCCGCGGAGCAACACAGTCTCGGTGGTAGGATGAGTATCGCTCAACTCAGCAGCTCCGACACCCCATTTTTATCAGTTCCACATTGCACTACGTAGGGCCAGTACGCAGTATAAGGTGATGCCTGAATGGCAGCCAAACACCGCCTGATCATTACCTCATGGCAGCAGTCTGCGCATGCCCTACTTGTAGGGCAAGGGGTGAGCTAACGTCGCGACGGAAAGCTCTAGACACCTCAATGTGAGAATCCAGGAACTTCGTTTATTGTAGATTGATAGTAGCTTAATATACACTCTATAATAGGTTCATGAATATTACAGAAATTAGGCTCATTATTGGTACTCGGTTAGGTGGTGATATCATCTTAACTGCTCTCCATTGTTTACACAGGTGGCTCATTAAGTGCCTTTGTTTTGGTAATGCTTAGCTCCTGTTTCTCAGCTCAATTTAGGATACCCAAGGACACTGCCGCTTTCTCACGGCCCTGCTATCTCTAACTTTCTCATGGGCCTAGTGAAAACTGCATCTTATACTTTAGCAGTAGTCTTATACCTTAGCAGCTCATCCATAGCCTTAGCCATGTTCATATGTCCTCGCATTTCTAACCAATCCTCTACAGCGAGCGACCCCTGCCCACATAATCTTCCTCCCATCATCATCTTTCTCACCCCTATGGATGACCTCTACCATTGTGTTTCAAGGGTAGATGTATCTATCTTGCAATATGTAGCAAAACCAAGGAAAAACTCAGCTCTGATAATAGGGAATATCAAGCTGACTTGCTAAAAAGCACAATGGACCTTACAATTAGCTTCTGCCATGAAGTTACATTGTACCATACTCTAGCTGGTTTCACATCCTAATATGATTCCATTCTCACGCCTCTATGCTCCATTGATCATCTAATTCAAAAGTACCCCCCTTACATACCACCGCGTGATCAATGGTAGCAAGAGGGTGATAACGAACTACTTGAGATTGTAATGCATTTAGCTTGGTGTTTATCATTCGACGTACACATGTTAGTATACAGGGAATCATACACAATATGCATGTTATTATACATCCAACTATTGACAAACCTATTAACGCTTTTCGTAACCAGGGCCATCCCCATTTCCAATCACCGAAGAGGTTCCATTCATCATGAACATGTAATTGTTGAGTAAGGGCTTTTAATTTCTGGATGCTAGCATGAACAGATTCAGAATGATCACTTAAATTCATGCAGCACATGCCCTCAAAATCTTGACAGCCATGTCCCTGGGCTAACAACAAAAAATCAATAGCAGCTCTATTTTGTAAACTTGCATGTCTAACAGAGTCTACATCTGTGAGCAATGCACTCAAAGTAGCAGAAGTAGCATTAGCTTCTTTAGCCAACCAGCATCCTAGTTTATTTAGAGAAGCCAAAGCATGAGCAGTCCCTATCTGAGATATTACACTAGCAGTTATTCTTTCAGCCTTATTCCAAAACTCTACATCAGAGTTACAGTCTGGAATAAATCGCCGTGTGCTACGTCTGCATCTTCTTAGTTTAGGCAAGGTTACGCTGCGAGGATGAAAAAGGGTTAATCGTCCAAAGGTACAAGGGCCTCCTACAGCCTTTCCCGGAATACCTTTCCATGCTCTTTGTCCACAAATGAGAAACAGATCATTTGGGAGACCTATTGCATCAGAACCAGGAATAAATTGTTTTTGCAGAGTCTCATTGCACCAAGCTGATGCGTTCTGGTAAATATCTCTAAGAAAAAATGTCAACTCCTGGATATGTGCAGTTTGCTAACACGCTCTCATTATATAGAGTTCCCCACCAGTAGTTATCAATGGGTACTCCAACCAGACAGGTGTGAAAAGGACTCGTGGGAGTTACCATGGACACACATATCACGTCCATCTTCGTCACGTTGGCCAGGGTGGTCCACACATTGACATCTAAAACAGAAGTCAGCAAAGAAGCAAAGTATAGCTGATATCTTTCTGGAAGGTACAGTTGGGTCTGGAAAAGGCCCTGCTGCTCTGCACCCTCAGGGGAGAAACCAGCTCCTGGGGGCTGTTGGATTCCATCCCACCGCGTGGTCCATGGTTGGACCATGACACTGGTGAATGACTCGAACAGTGTATTGATGAAGTGTCATTTCTAAAAATGTAAACAACATAACAACTGAGTAACAGTGAAAATACAGACAATAATACAATCATGTCCGTCCCCAGTGAGGAGATCTAAGTGGATTACAGTGGTCATTTACTTGGAGTCAACAGTACTTGAGATAATCTTTTCCCGGTTGGCAGACCTAGTTTCCAAGTTTGGACAGGTGAACAGGTGTGTCCAATCGTATGGGCCCGGACAACACAATGAATCTCAGGAATTTCTGCAAAATATAAAGTCTAGTACAACAGAACTTCTCATTTCAGAATTTTATAGTCTGGATTCATCTTTTATAGTATGAAGTGGTTGACTGCCAGTCACACGTTTATAGGTCTGTTAGGAGCTATCACAGGCAATGTTTATCTGGAGTTTGATGCAACACCAGACAACATCCGGGTCTCACCAACCGCTCCCACAGAAAGCTTGCACTCTCTGTACAGATTCCATGTCCCATCGGGAGCAAACCGTCCTGCCCCAGTTTACCCCTGACTGCAGTCAATCCCCCTTCACCTCATGGAGTGATAGTACAGGTTATCTCTTGCCTCCATGCTATAAAAGAATTTTATCCATCTTCATATTAACTATACCATTGAGTGTGAAATCATTTCTGTACTTAACTAGAATATTACCAGTTCATCATAAGAAAATTGTAAACATGATGCGAGACAGAGTCCATAGGGAGGTCCACAAAATCAGTCCTTCCTTTGCAGTCTTACCAACCAGCTTTTCAACATAAGCTTTTCTTCTGCGAGGCCCAGCACCTCACACATGGTTATTTCACAATCACATATATTCTTGTATAGACCCGTAAGCCAAAAGGTTTCTGTCATTTGTTGATTCCAAATAATTCTTGCCACTTGCTGTAACACTACCGGGATGAAACACATACAAATATGAGCACTGCAAAACAATCAGTGTCTGATTTAGAATTCCCAAACCACACCGTTCTGCCTGATCTTCACAAACATCATTGGTGTGGCATGAATAGCACAGAAACAGGTCATTCTATACAGTGATGACCATTAGGCTTCAGGATATTACAAGTTTTATAGTTTTCTATTGTCTTCTTTCCCCCCTTAATGGCACGTCTGCCCCATCCCAGGAGACAAAACCAAGTACAATTGCAGTCCCTCTGCACACGGCATCACATATGTCCTTCACTTCTTGAAGCCAGGGCTTAGCTTTAGCCTTTACCTTTAACACTGCTGCCAGAACAACTTGGTAGCACACTGTTCAGGAATAATATTCCAATTCTGATTGTTGCTTACCAGTAATACAAAACGAAGCATACAGATTGTTGGTGCAACTCATCTAAGAAGTATAAACCTTCTTATCTCTGGAGCAGTAGATCCAGGGATCTATTGGGACACGAGACTTGCTATGCAGGAAAGAATAACCAATCCGTCTTGTTATTCAAGATACATGACCTGCACTGAATAGGTTAATGCAGGAGTAATCATGGCTTTGGTAGCTATAGCCTCCCAGCCTCTGGTCAGGACATTGTTCATTACATAAATCACAACATCAGGTGTGGACAAGACACACGAGAGACAGGTACACGATAACTGAGTCATTACACCAGTTAGCAAAAGTTAGTAGACACAATTAATTATATTTAGGATATGTTTTTCTTCCATGTGATATTCGGGCTGGTCTTGTGCTGCTCAGCATTCACTGATCTCTGTCCAGAATTCTTGCCGCTCATTATAAGGTTTCATCAAACATGCTGGAAGCCAGCAGGGTCCTGTGGGAGACAAAACACAAACAACTCCCCCCTTCCAAATACTAACAACTTAATATTTACTTGAGGTATCATATTACCCCTCCTCATTACAACAGTGTCAAGTTAAGGTTTTGTTCTGTGGGTGGGAGGCCTGGAAGGTCACCAAGTTGCTGCAACCTCTCTATGATCTCTTCTATGGGTGCCCCTGAGTTAGACACTAACAGTGGAATAATGTATGGTTTCCAGGGTACAGGACAGCCTTCTAACAATTTGTTTCGCATTACTGGAATTAAAGGCTGTTGCATGTAAAGTTCAGGGCTTTGCAGCTCAATAGCTATTTTCATTTCTTCCCCCTTTAATATTTTGATTGCTTGATGCAGAGTTACCCAGGATGAACTTCCATCCTGCCATGATCCATCATTAGTAAAACGGTCACTGAGACCTTCAGCAATAACTGAAACCAAAGTTCTATCAACTCCTGGTGTTCGTCTTAAACACCGAAGGGCATTTTGTACATATACATCATTAGTTAACCCTAAAAACATCGTCTATTATCACAGAGTCAGCCCCTTGCTCTGTGTGCCAACTCATCTGATGTTGATAACTTCTCTGAATTTTCTATAAAATCGTCCTCATCAGAATCATCACTACTACTCTATATGTTACTATCCCACTTCTCTGGATCTCAATCAGGGGAAGTGATTATAGCTCGCACCCCTGGTCCCCGATCACTTGGGTCTATTTTCCTTTGTCTGTGCCGAACAGTTCTCACTGCATATTTCTCAGCTAAAGTAACACATTTATCTTCTACCCTGTTCTTTTAGGCCTGAAGGTCAAGTAAAGTCAGGCATTGTACCAGCTGAGTGGCTCTTAGAGCATTCAGCTGCTCCTGCAGTTTTTTGCATTTTTCCACAGTTAACTTGTATGCAGTAAGCAGTGCACCCCCCCATTCGTCCAGCCTGTTCCAGATGACTGCTTGATTTAGTAGTAGGGGTAAACTGCTCCCAGTATTGCAATACCTCCATTGGGGTCTGCTGCCCCCAATACTCAAGAGGAATCTTTGTACATGCTTCCCACTTATTCTACAAAGTAATCTATGGCTCCTGCCCCAATTCTATTAATTCACGGGGAGGAGCTTTCTTAGGTTCATTGCCGCCTGCGGCTGACCCTCCTAACCACTTTTTCATCTTAATCTACTAATGTTCTCACTAACAGAACAATGACAAAAGATTCTCAATTTTTAAGCTAAACACAATGAGACACACTAATCCACAAACTATGGCTCTTACATCACAAACAAGCCTAACTACACATACACATCAAATCTAAAATCTTTATATACCAACCACAAAATACACACTCTACAGTAACTCTAAATGAATCCTCAGAAAGACATATCTATGAGTGAAACAACAATAAAACCTAATCCACTGGGTATCTTCCAGACTTTGATTCGCTCCACACCAAATACAATAAAAATTTAAAGTCCGATCTAGCCTTATCTCCTGGTTGCCTCTAGGTCCCAAGATATATTTATTACAATTAATACAACAAAGTCGTACATATAAACAACAGTTGCAAAAAAGGACAAATCTTAATTCTAGGTCTCAAGAAGTGTGGTATACTCACAATTAATTGCTCAGAACTACCTCCCATATGCAAAAAGCAAACAAAGCATATAAAACACAAGCATTGCCACCCATATAGTAACTTAATCAACAAGAACAACAAAAACCACTTTAAAACAAAACAATTATAAGATATGAACCCAGACACTGGCACTCACGGAACCCACACAGAGTTCACCACACACACAGGGACGCGGCTTCCCAGGCTATGCTCTCCACCTGAGAATCTCCCTTTTACACAACACACACGGGGACGCGGCTCTCCAGGCTGTGCACTCCACCTGAAGGTCTCCCACCAATACACAGGGACACGTCAGCTGAGCACTCCACCAACGAATTCCCTGGGGCACTGCTTATGCCTCCATGTATCCTGCCGACTACGCCAATTTATGGAGCAGTACGTTCGGATACATGTCCGGAATAAAGACAAGTGCCAAAAATACTCAAGCACACAAAATATCTTTTATTACAGTGAGAATAATAATACTAGTAATAAACTTAACAAGAGGGATTAAAAACTAAAAAGAAAAAAGGATACAAAATAACTATCTTATCGGGTGGCATTAAAACAAATACTACGAACAGCATTTAATAAAGTATTAACTAGTGAAAAGGGATACCAAAAAAGGATCTTAACACAATATTATGGATAACATGATATTGGTTAGTAAAAAGGGAAACTAAAGGAAAAATACTATAAACATAAAAGGGGAATTAAAGGAACACAAAAAGGATATTAAAAAGTTTGTTCTCTCAGTTGCTTCCTATCAAAAACGGTGCTTACCCACACAGACAGGCCAGGGCTGTCAGGATCTGCAGCAGCTGGTCGGTACCCATGCTTAGCGGGCGTCCCCGCAGAGCAACACAGTCTCGGTGGTAGGATGAGTATCGCTCAACTCAGCAGCTCTGACACCCCATTTTTATCAGTTCCACATTACACTACGTAGGGCCAGTATGCAGTATAAGGTGATGCCTGAATGGCAGCCAAACACTGCCTAATCATTACCTAATGGCAACAGTCTGCGCATGCCCTACTTGTGGGGCAAGGGGCGAGCGACCCCTGCCCACATAATCTTCCTCCCATCATCATCTTTCTCACCCTATGTATGACCTCTACCATTGTGTTTCAAGGGTAGATGTATCTATCTTGCAATATGTAGCAAAACCAAGGAAAAACTCAGCTCTGATAATAGGGAATATCTGACTTGCTAAAAAGCACAATGGACCTTACAAGCTGACTTGTTGAAAAGCACAATGGACCTTACAATTAGCTTCTGCCATGAAGTTACATTGTACCATACTCTAGCTGGTTTCACATCCTAATATGACTTCGTTCTCACGCCTCTATGCTCCATTGATCATCTAATTCAAAAGCACCCCCCTTACATACCACCGCGTGATCAATGGTAGCAAGAGGGTGATAACGAACTACTTGAGATTGTAATGCATTTAGCTTGGTGTTTATCATTCGACGTACACATGTTAGTATACAGGGAATCATACACAATATGCATGTTATTATACATCCAACTATTGACAAACCTATTAACGCTTTTCGTAACCAGGGCCATCCCCATTTCCAATCACCGAAGAGGTTCCATTCATCATGAACATGTAATTGTTGAGTAAGGGCTTTTAATTTCTGGATGCTAGCATGAACAGATTCAGAATGATCACTTAAATTCATGCAGCACATGCCCTCAAAATCTTGACAGCCATGTCCCTGGGCTAACAACAAAAAATCAATAGCAGCTCTATTTTGTAAACTTGCATGTCTAACAGAGTCTACATCTGTGAGCAATGCACTCAAAGTAGCAGAAGTAGCATTAGCTTCTTTAGCCAACCAGCATCCTAGTTTATTTAGAGAAGCCAAAGCATGAGCAGTCCCTATCTGAGATATTACACTAGCAGTTATTCTTTCAGCCTTATTCCAAAACTCTACATCAGAGTTACAGTCTGGAATAAATCGCCGTGTGCTACGTCTGCATCTTCTTAGTTTAGGCAAGGTTACGCTGCGAGGATGAAAAAAGGTTAATCGTCCAAAGGTACAAGGGCCTCCTACAGCCTTTCCTGGAATACCTTTCCATGCTCTTTGTCCACAAATGAGAAACAGATCATTTGGGAGACCTATTGCATCAAATCCAGGAATAAATCGTTTTTGCAGAGTCTCATTGCACCAAGCTGATGCGTTCTGGTATATATCTCTAAGAAGAAATGTCAACTCCTGGATATGTCCAGTTTGCTAACACGGTCTCGTTATATAGAGTTCCCCACCAGTAGTTATCTGGTATTCCAACCAGACAGGTGTGAAAAGGACTCGTGGGAGTTACCATGGACACACATATCACGTCCATCTTCGTCACGTTGGCCAGGGTGGTCCACACATTGACATCTAAAACAGAAGTCAGCAAAGAAGCAAAGTATAGCTGATATCTTTCTGGAAGGTACAGTTGGGTCTGGAAAAGGTCCTGCTGCTCTGCACCCTCAGGGGAGAAACCAGCTCCTGGGGGCTGTTGGATTCCATCCCACCGCGTGGTCCATGGTTGGACCATGACACTGGTGAATGACTCGAACAGTGTATTGATGAAGTGTCATTTCTAAAAATGTAAACAACATAACAACTGAGTAACAGTGAAAATACAGACAATAATACAATCATGTCCGTCCCCAGTGAGGAGATCTAAGTGGATTACAGTGGTCATTTACTTGGAGTCAACAGTACTTGAGATAATCTTTTCCCGGTTGGCAGACCTAGTTTCCAAGTTTGGACAGGTGAACAGGTGTGTCCAATCGTATGGGCTCGGACAACGCAATGAAACTCAGGAATTTCTGCAAAATATAATGTCTAGTACAACAGAACTTCTCATTTCAGAATTTTATAGTCTGGATTGATCTTTAACTCCTTCCCTTACTAATGAATCCCCAAGCTAAACTAATCTCCACAATAAGCTTACTCCTAGGAACCTCAATCACAATTTCGAGTAACCACTGAATAATAGCATGAGTCGGCTTAGAAATTAACACTTTAGCTATTCTTCCACTGATCTCTAAAAGCCACCATCCACGAGTCATTGAAGCCTCTACTAAATACTTTCTAACTCAAGCAGCCGCATCTACGCTACTTTTATTCTCCAGCATGACCAATGCATGATTCTCTGGCCAATGGGACATCACCCAACTAACCCACCCCATATCATGTATACTACTAACTATTGCAATTTCAATTAAACTAGGCTTAGTCCCATTTCATTTCTGATTTCCAGAAGTTCTTCAAGGCTCAACTATAACAACATGCCTCCTACTAGCCACAGTCATAAAATTTCTACCAACCACACTATTCTACCTAACATTCCCCTCACTCAACCCAACTCTCCTATCTTCGATAGCTATTGCTTCCGCAGCCCTAGGTGGCTGAATAGGACTTAACCAAACCCAAACTTGCAAAATTTTAGCTTTCTCATCTATCGCACACCTAGGATGAATAACTATTATTCTCAACTATAACCCCAATCTGACTTTAATTACATTCTATCTATATACTGTAACAACTTCCGCCATCTTCTTCATCCTTAACACAACCAATACCCTAAAACTATCCACTGTTATATCCACATGAACCAAAATTCCATCACTAACCACAATCCTTATGCTCACTCTCCTCTCCCTTGCAGGTCTTCCTCCCCTAATGGGATTCCTACCCAAATGGTTAATTATTCAAGAGCTCACAAAACAAGAACTAACAGTAGTAGCCACAGCTATTACCCTACTCTCTTTACTTGGACTTTTCTTCTACCTACGACTGACCTACTGTGCAACCATCACACTACCCCCAAACTTCACTAACTACATAAAACAGTGACAAACTAACAAACCAACTAACACCCTAACCACAACCTTTACCTCCTTATCAATTATACTCCTACCACTATCTCCCATAGTACTCGCAATCCCTTAGAAACTTAGGTTATTTAAACCGAAGGCCTTCAAAGCCTTAAACAAGGGCTAATCCCTCTTAGTTTCTGTTAAGGTACACAGGATACTAACCTGCATCTCCTGAATGCAACTCAGATGCTTTAAGCTAGAACCTCCCCCTAGACAGATGGGCTTTGATCCCATAAAATTTTAGTTAACAGCTAAATGCCCCAACCAACAGGCTTCTGTCTACTAGATCCCGGCGCATGTTTAATGCACATCAATGAGCTTGCAACTCAACAGGAACTTCACTACAGAATCGATAAGAAGAGGAATCAAACCTCTGTAAAAAGGACTACAGCCTAACGCTTCTACACTCAGCCATCTTACCTATGACTTTCATCAACCGTTGACTATTTTCCACTAACCACAAAGATATCGGCACACTTTACCTTATTTTTGGCGCATGAGCTGGTATAATCGGCACAGCCCTTAGTCTCCTCATTCGAGCAGAACTAGGACAGCCAGGCACCCTTTTAGGCGATGACCAAATTTACAATGTAATCGTCACCGCACATGCCTTCGTTATAATTTTCTTTATAGAAATGCCTATTATAATTGGAGGGTTTGGTAACTGATTAGTACCATTAATAATTGGTGCCCCCGACATAGCATTTCCACGAATAAATAACATGAGCTTCTGACTACTTCCTCCATCCTTCCTACTTCTTCTAGCATCTTCTACAGTAGAAGCTGGGGCCGGAACAGGATGAACAGTATACCCACCCCTAGCCGGAAATCTAGCCCACGCCGGTGCATCAGTAGACCTTGCCATCTTCTCCCTTCACCTGGCAGGTGTCTCATCCATCCTTGGGGCAATCAACTTTATCACCACAGCAATCAATAGAAAACCACCTGCTCTCTCACAATACCAAACCCCTCTATTCGTTTGATCCGTCCTAATTACTGCAGTTCTACTTCTCCTCTCCCTACCAGTCCTCGCTGCTGGCATTACAATGCTTCTAACAGATCGAAACCTAAACACTACATTCTTTGACCCCGCAGGAGGCGGAGACCCAATTTTATATCAACACTTATTGTAGGAGGCGTGGCTAAGGTGGCACAGAGGATGTGCCCAGGTACAGAGCCCAAGGAGCATGCCCCAGAGTTAGTAAACTGATTGGTTAAGAAAGTCACGTGATGTGTAAGGATAAAAGAGCGCGGGAGTTTGAATAAATCCTCTTTGTCTCACCACCGCACGAGGAGCATGATTCATTCCTTGTTATACATGAGTTTAAGCGCTACAAATGGCGATCCGAAAGGGACAAATTTAGCTTATATTAAGTAGATATTTAACCTGAATCAGGTATACAAGTGGTAGTTTCCGGTTATCAGGTCTATTAGTTTGACTTGGGAATCTTTAACCACAAAAAACTTTGACGTCAATAATCCGTGGTCTTAGTGGGATCTAAGAGACGGACAGTTAGTTTAGCGAGCTCGAGAAATATTAGTGCACGGAAGAAGAGAAGAAAGAGTTAAGGAAAAAGCCGAGAGGTCAGAGCAGGCAACCGGAGAGAGCGGAGAGGGTCAACGCAACATCGAAAGCGGTGAGTCTTTACTGGGATGCACCCCGCACGCCTAAGACTGCTCCCTGGGCGAGGCGTGCCTGCAGCTCGGAGACCCGAGCCGCGGAGCACCTTAAGATCGTCAGGGAAAAGCCTGTTGGTCCCCTGAAGGTCGGTCATCTGGTAAAAGCGGCATGCCGCTGCCGACAAACTGGATCACGTGCGAGAAGCGGTTTCGCTGCCGCCCGTACCATCCCAGCCCCACCGCACGACCCCCGCATTGCCTTTCTGCCTAGCGGAAAGCGCAGAGCTCCGTGCCCGCTGCACCGCCGGCCCGGCACCTAGTGCCTGTTGCCTAGCAACTACTAAAACCGAAGTTTGGAAGTACCGGGGAAAAGGTCGAGCAAACACGTGTGCTGGCCGCCCCCGCACCGCAGCAGGGGCCCGTGCCGGGAGTATCCGCTTAACGGAGCCCAGCGCCGCCTTAACATCGCCCGCGTTCGCCCGCTGCCCCTGCCGAAACCACGCTGTGCCCGAAAGCCACGTGGAAAAAGCAGAAGTGCGCCGCGACCCTATCGGAGCCCCCTGCTCCATCCTGAGCACCGGAGGAGGCTGGCCACCTCCTGCCGACCCCTGCCTGTCTGTGACGACAGTGTAGACTCTTCAGGTTGAGAAAAAACCTTTCAGAAACCGCGGAAACCCCAAAAGAACTTTTCGCCGCTTTTCGCCGCTTTTCGCCGCTTTTCGCCGCTTTTCGCCGCTTTTCGCCGCTTTTCGCCGCTTTTCGCCGCTTTTCGCCGCTTTTCGCCGCTTTTCGCCGCTTTTCGCCGCTTTGTGCCGCCGGCCCGGCGCTAGGACCGCCTGCCGGCCCCGTGCCCCGTGGCGCCCGCCAGAGCCGCCGCGCGGGTCCCGCCCCGACCCGCCGCCGCCGCCGCTGTCCCAAGCCCGCAGGTTGCAGCCTGCACCGGGACACCAGCCACCAGCGCCGGAACCCCACGGCCTGCCATCGCCGAGCCAGCGTCTGCCGAGCCTGCCCCCGCGCCGGGAGCTGCCCCACGCCGCAGCTGCCCCCAGCCGAGCGCCCACGCCGCCGGAGCAGCACAGCGCAACCCCCGCACCGCAGCCGACACAGCCCGGACCTCCCAAAGCCGCAGAAAAAAGACTGCCAATTACCCAAAACTGCTACAAAAGGACTCAGAACGTGTGCTCCCAGCCGCTCGAGATAAGGTAACATAAGACACCCTGTTTCCATAGAAACCTCATGATACACTGAAGCAAACTCACACTCTAGCGTTTTGCTAAACTTTGCAACATAAAGCAGTTTACTCTGATAAACTCTGCCTGCACGAGGCACACAGGGAAGAACAAAACAGCCCACACCCCACCCCCCCCATACACTTTGCTGATAGCAAACACAGCACAACATGGTAATACAAACTCAGAGATCATACCGGGACACACTAGAGCCAAGTAAAACGAGTCGCTGGGAAGGGACAGACATTGCCATGCGAACTTCCGACCCCCGGGTCCACACAAGGCAGTCCTGTTACAGTGATGGGGAGAATAACTCAGTGTATTCACCCCCTTTCGCTGCAAATGAACAGCGAACACGTGGGCAGGTATGGCCGCAGACATTTTCCTCCCCCACACAGACTGAACTCCAACTTTTCTTTTCCGGCCGAGGAGCCGACCCCGCCCCCTACCCACCGCCCACCATCCCCCCACAGGGAACCGGTTTCGCGGAAACCACAAGAGAGGGATGGGAGGAATGGGAGACATGGGGGGAGGGGGAGAAGGAAGGGGAGAAGGAGGGGGAGAAAGAGCCAAACATGGTTCCAACGGGAGGGATCAATAGGGCACAGGGGGAGAAGTCAGCTAACATGTGGGAACAATGTCTGGACAAGGCGTTTCGAATGGAAAACCTGAAAATTATTCAGGCATGCCCAGACGACATGAGCCAAAGCCAATCCCCTCAGAGTCAGGCCTTGTATAAGGCCACAGAGAACCTGAGGCATTTGATAAGTGGTCCTGGTCTGTCCTTAACCAATATTTTTAAATATTTGGAGGCATTGAGTCACACCTATCCCATCACTACATATGACTGGAAAGAACTGACAAAACTAGTTCTCAGTAACACCCAATATACAGTCTGGTTAGCTGATTTCCAGAAAAATTGCTCTGTTCATAATAAATACCCACAGGCAGACACCACGGCACATCAATCAGGCGGGAAAGCAAATTGTAATTTAGATTCACAATCAAAATACCATAGAGAGATAACCAGGCAAGCCCTAAAAGCTATGAAAAACATTCTCACTGCTGATCAAACTGATTACCTATCCAACAGTAAAGAGTTACAAGGTTATACTGAGTTAAGATGTTTGAACCAGCTGCAGTCGACTTTGAACAAGCAAATTGAATACAATGAAGCCAGAGAGATGCTGTGCAAGCATTTGGCTTTTGAAAGAAAAAATGCAAGAGCTTTGCAGAGCCCTCCTGCAAGGGAGAACTGTGACTTTACTGAGCTGGTACAACCCTGTCAAGAAACTTGCCTTGAGAAGCAACTACCTGCCTCTCTAGCTGCAGCTTTAGATGCCCAGATGAGAATACACAAGGAAGTCAGACACACAGCTAGTTGTTTTAGTTGTGGAGAAATGGATCACTCTCAGGAGGATTGCCCCTGGAAGCCCCTAATAGCAACATTCCACAAACACCCTAGCAGCAGAGAAATGACTCAGTTGTACAAAGGGTGCCATACGCAAAACAAAAGATATGCTGCAAGCATTGTATTGCTTGTAATAGCATTGCTAGCTGTACTTTTTTTGTACTACTTTTCATGTGCAAAAGAGAAACCTACTTAAGGCAAGCCACAATATACCAATAACCAGCCCTGAAATAACCATGTACCCTATACCCCAAAGAAAGGTGACAGGTGGAAAACATTACAGATGTTAACAGCAGAACACGCAGTCAAAAAACATGCAGAAGCCTTGCAGATCGGACTGCCTCTACCTATAAGGCTTCTAGCAAATTGGTCACGAGTGGTAACTGATTCAAAAAACCATTCCCTTACCCTGAGGATGCCCAGAAATCCCTCTTTTCCATCATGGTTTTAAGCAGTGCACAGACTATCAAAAACAACTGCTGGGCCACCTCTCCTCAGAGGATGCAAAATACCTCGATGAAGTATCAAACAGCCATGATACACCATTATGCAGAGGACACATTAATAACCAATGCCACAAGAAATGAACTGCTAATTGTTTCTGCTGTTTTAACCAAAACTGCCCAAGGTGCAGATCTTCAGGTTGTTTCAGGAAGAAGCCAACAAGCACAACTCTGGACTTGCCATGGACAAGAGAACACAGCAAAAAAGCTCTACACAGGTGACACAGCTCGAGGTAAAAAACATTTGTATTTACACGAGTTGCAGGAACCTCAGAGGGCTGCCAGTTGCCCTCTCTTTGTGTTGCTAGGGGAGAACTCCAACTTAAAGTCTGACGAATTGCTAACTGCAGAGGCAAACCAAATGTTAGAAAATTATACCAAGGTAACGAAAAGCAAACAAAACAGGAGAGATCCTGAAAGGCAGATCTGCCTAGTTTTTGTTTCCAGCAGGTATGGAGCATTGCAGCTTTGTTTCAGTGGGATCACAGTGAGAGAAGCCCACTGTTGGTTCTAAAACAGCCTCTTCTGTCATACCTCACCACCTAAATCTGTGTAAGTTGCTATTGAGTTTGTAAGCTTGTCATTTAGGGCAGAGCACAACTGAGGAACTGGACGGAAGAAATCCTGCCTTTACCAACATTCCAGCTTTGAAAGGACAATTTGGATAGGATGACAGCTGAGGATGCTGGATTTCAAGATGCCCTAGCAAGTTTTAGTGGTAATATTTTAATTCATCTCCTTAAGCACAGATTGTGGCAGAAATCAATAGTTTACCTTTAAAAACCATACCAGATACAAAACTGAACCAGTGAAAGGCCTCAGGACCTTCACACATGCATCTAGGAAAACTCAATATGCTGCAATAGACTTAAATAAATCCTGCCACAGAACAGTAAGAAAACTACAAGCCATGAACTAAGCTTCTGTATAGTTCTGGACTGATTGCCATTACCTTGGGAAAATTCTAAAACAATCCTTTGATGTTATGATTGTGCTTATTATTGTATGAAGTTGATAACCTGTTTTGAAAGTGAATTTCCTTGAGATGTTGTTAACCCTTACCTGTTTTTTGAAATGCGTTCTGGTTGGTTCCTGTGAGTTACAAAAGATATGATTTGTATACAAATGCACACAAAATCACATCCTGACACGCCACAGCCAATGACTGACAGAAATTGAAAAGCTGCTAAAGCAGCAATGTTTAACACTATACCCAGAGTTTTAAGGCAAACAATTTCCTCATTCATTCTCCATCAGAATACAGGTTCTCTAAGAGACCATTCAAAATAACAATTAATAAAGCTACATCATCAAAGTATGCCACACTGTCAGGAAAACACCCTAGAGAGTTAATAGCAGATGAGGCCTGGCGATCAGAGATATACATTTTTGAATTGGACATATTGAAATTGTACATGCAAATAGATATACATCCACAAAACATAACTGCTACTACATCCACTAGACAAAACACAAAAGTGTAAAACATGAGTTAGTTGCTTAGCAAGCCTTTAGTACACTAAAATGGATTAACATTAAAATTAAGCAGTTACTCCCTATGAAATAGGAGAATTCTCACGTCAAGCATCTCACACTAATCCGTAAAACAGTAAAGGCACATATTGAAGCACGTGCTAAGTTTAAACAAAAAGGGGGAGAACTGGTGTAACCTGCAAGAACATCTGTAAAAAGCTATGTATGTTATCAATTTTTGAGTTGTGACAGTGCTGAAAGAAGCAGGTCTGAAAAGCAGCACACACCTCAGGCGTTTGTTTCTTCCAAGTTGCTAATCATAGTAAGATTTGATTTCAGGACGATGGATGAGATTCCTAGGTTTGTGACATGGAGAGAAAGCTATGCCTAAAAGTTGTAAGAAAAAACTCAAGCAGGTTTCTTCCAGGTGTGAAAAACCCTATTCAAATATGTGACCACAGCAGCAGGAACCAGAGCAACGCAGAAGTTTGGAAAAGAGTTATGTTATGTTTTCAAGTTTACATTAGAAAATGACCAAAGTGGTGAAAAGCAATCTCTGGAATGTGCATGTGTGTATGTGTGTGTTCGTGTGTGTGTTCAGTGTACGGTGGCCACCGACGTATGTATGAATGTATGAGTGAAGATAGTTGTTTGACTGGTCAAATAATAAAAGACAAACAACCCACAAAATAACACTACCTCAGCCACAGGTCGCTTTTAAGAAATTATAGTTTGCTAAGATTACCCTGTTCTTAAATAAAGTTGAATTCCCCAGTTATAAAAACCCTCAGATTAATAAAGTTATAAGTTTATACACAGTCAAGATAAGCCCCAGTTAATAAAGTAATTATCCAAGTTGCACTACCCTATAGGAATATAAGAAGGTTTTAAAAAGGTTTACATTAGAGTTAAGACACTGAGCAAAGCACTGTGCTGGATCACTGCGAAGCTTGGTAGTTTTATAATGTTCTGATTGTTAACATTGTTGTTTGCATTGTTGATTGCATTTTGTTCATACTGTTTTTGTGACTTCTTAATATAATTAGAAGAGGGGATATGTAGGAGGCGTGGCTAAGGTGGCACAGAGGATGTGCCCAGGTACAGAGCCCAAGGAGCATGCCCCAGAGTTAGTAAACTGATTGGTTAAGAAAGTCACGTGATGTGTAAGGATAAAAGAGCGCGGGAGTTTGAATAAATCCTCTTTGTCTCACCACCGCACGAGGAGCATGATTCATTCCTTGTTATACAAGAGTTTAAGCGCTACAACTTATTCTGATTTTTTGGCCATCCAGAAGTCTACATCCTTATCCTACCAGGATTCGGAATTATTTCCCATGTTGTAGCCTACTACGCCGGTAAAAAAGAACCCTTTGGCTACATAGGCATAGTCTGAGCCATATCATCCATTGGTTTCTTGGGCTTTATCGTATGAGCTCACCACATATTTACAGTTGGAATGGACGTAGATACCCGAGCTTACTTCACATCCGCCACCATAATTATTGCAATCCCCACTGGCATTAAAGTCTTCAGCTGACTAGCAACCCTACACGGTGGAACAATCAAATGAGACCCGCCCATACTATGAGCCCTAGGCTTTATTTTCCTCTTCACCATTGGTGGACTAACAGGCATCGTTCTTGCCGACTCCTCCCTAGACATCGCCCTGCACGACACCTACTACGTAGTTGCACATTTCCACTATGTATTATCTATGGGGGCAGTATTCACCATTTTAGCTGGCTTCACACATTGATTCCCACTGTTCACTGGCTACACCCTTCACTCTACATGAGCTAAAGCGCACTTTGGAGTAATATTCTTTGGGGTCAACCTAACATTCTTCCCATAACATTTCCTAGGTCTAGCTGGTATACCACGACGATACTCAGACTACCCAGATGCTTATACCCTATGAAACACCCTATCCTCCATCGGCTCCCTCATCTCCATAGTAGCTGTAATTATACTAATGTTCATTATCTGAGAAGCCTTCGCATCCAAACGGAAAGTAGTGCAACCAGAACTTACCTCCACAAACATCGAATGAATTCACGGCTGCCCTCCTCCCTACCATACCTTTGAAGAACCAGCTTTTGTCCAAGTACAAGAAAGGAAGGAATCGAATCCTCATAAGCTGGTTTCAAGCCAACCGCATCAAACCACTCATGCTTCTTTCTTATATGGGTTGTTAGTAAAATCATTACATAGTCTTGTCAAGACTAAATCACAGGTGAAAACCCAGTACATCCCATCCCAACTCCATGGCCAACCACTCTCAATTTGGTTTTCAAGACGCTTCATCCCCTATTATAGAAGAACTTATTGAATTTCACGACCACGCCCTAATAGTCGCACTAGCCATTTGTAGCCTAGTCCTGTATTTACTAGCTCTTATACTTATAGAAAAACTATCCTGCAACACCGTCGACGCACAAGAAGTAGAACTTGTCTGAACAATCTTACCTGCCATTGTCCTAATTATACTAACCCTCCCATCCCTTCAAATCCTCTACATGATAGACGAAATCGATGAGCCTGACCTCAAAGCTATTGGCCACCAATGATACTGATCCTACGAATATACAGACTTTAAAGATTTATCTTTTGACTCTTACATACTACCAACTATGGATCTACCACTCGGTCATTTCCGCCTCCTAGAAGTTGATAACCGTATCGTCATTCCAATAGAATCCCTGATTCGAATTATTGTCACAGCTGATGACGTTCTCCACTCCTGAGCTGTTCCTAACCTTGGTGTAAAAACCGATGCAATTCCAGGACGACTGAACCAAACTTCCTTTATCACAACCCGTCCTGGAATCTTCTATGGTCAGTGCTCAGAAATCTGTGGAGCCAACCACAGCTTCATACCTATCGTAGTAGAATCAGCCCCTCTAACACACTTCGAAAACTGATCTTCACTTCTAACATCCTAATCATTAAGAAGCTATGAACCAGCACTAGCCTTTTAAGCTAGAGAAAGAGGATTATTCACCCTCCTTAATGACATGCCCCAACTAAACCCCGCACCTTGACTTTTTATCATACTAACTTCATGATTCACTTTTTCTCTTATCCTTCCTCTTACTATTTACCCCAACTAACTCACCCTCCAACAAAACACTACCCACTATAAAAACCCATTCCTGAAACTCACCATGAACCTAAGCTTCTTTGATCAATTCATAAGCCCAACCCTCCTCGGAATCCCCCTTATCCTCATCTCGCTGTTATTCCCAACCCTATTACTTCCTTCTCCTGGCAATCGATGAGTTACAAATCGTCTTTCAACTCTTCAACTCTGATTCCTCCATTTAATCACAAAACAACTAATAACCCCATTAAACAAAAAAGGCCATAAATGAGCCCTAATCCTATCATCACTCAGAATTATACTTCTAACAATTAACCTATTAGGCCTCCTACCTTACACATTCACACCTACTGCCCAACTATCAATAAACCTAGCCCTCGCCTTCCCTCTATGACTTGCCACCCTGCTAACAGGCCTACGAAACCAACCTTCAGCTTCCCTTGGACACCTCCTACCAGAAGGCACCCCAACACCTCTAATTCCTGCCCTCATCATAATTGAAACAACAAGCCTTCTCATTCGCCCTTTAGCCTTAGGAGTTCGCCTCACAGCCAACCTCACAGCAGGACACCTGCTCATCCAACTCATTTCAACAGCCACTACCGTCCTCCTTCCCATTATACCTACCGTGTCCCTTCTAACTAGAACAATTCTACTCCTCTTAACAATTCTAGAAGTGGCCGTGGCAATAATCCAAGCGTATGTCTTTGTACTTCTTCTAAGCCTTTACTTACAAGAAAACATTTAACCCTTAATGACACACCAAGCCCACTCATTTCACATAGTAGACCCAAGCCCTTGACCCATTTTTGGAGCAGCAGCCGCCCTCCTCACTACCTCTGGGTTAGCCATATGATTTCACCACAACTCTATCCAACTCTTACTCCTAGGCCTACTCTCTATAATCCTAGTGATACTACAATGATGACGTAACATCGTACGAGAAAGCACATTCCAAGGCCACCATACCCCTACAGTCCAAAAGGGCTTACGTTACGGAATAATTTTATTTATTACATCCGCAGCATTCTTCTTCCTAGGATTCTTCTGAGCATTCTTCCACTCCAGCTTAGTCCCCACTCCAGAACTCGGAGGACAATGACCTCCTATAGGAATCAAACCTCTCAATCCAATAGAAGTCCCCCTACTAAACAGTGCTATCCTCCTAGCCTCAGGAGTCACTGTCACATGAGCACATCACAGCATTACAGAGGGCAATTGGAACCAAGCTACCCAAGCCCTACTTCTAACCATCCTATTAGGATTCTACTTTACAGCACTTCAAGCAATAGAATATTATGAAGCCCCATTCTCAATTGCCGACGGAGTCTATGGATCAACCTTTTTCGTCGCCACAGGATTTCATGGTCTCCACGTAATCATTGGATCCTCCTTCCTCTTGATTTGCCTCCTCCGCCTCGTAAAATTCCACTTCACGTCCAACCACCACTTTGGCTTTGAAGCAGCGGCCTGATACTGACATTTTGTTGACATTATCTGACTGTTCCTCTACATAACAATCTATTGATGAGGATCTTGCCCTTCTAGTATATTAATTACAATTGACTTCCAATCTCTAAAATCTGGATCAAAACCAGAGAAAGGCAATTAACATAATCCTCTTTATATTCACAATTTCTCTTTCACTATGTATCATCTTAACTTCACTAAACCTTTGATTAGCTCAAATAAATCCAGATTCAGAAAAATTATCCCCATACGAATGTGGCTTTGACCCACTGGGCTCTGCCCGCCTCCCATTTTCAATCCGATTCTTCCTTGTCGCAATCTTATTCCTCTTGTTCGACCTAGAAATTGCCCTCCTACTGCCCCTCCCATGGGCTACTCAACTCCTCTCCCCCCTCACTACCGTAACATGAACCTCCACAGTCATTCTCTTCCTCGCACTAGGGCTAATTTATGAATGAATTCAAGGGGGCTTAGAATGAGCAGAATAACTTCAGAAAGTTAGTCTAGCAAAGACAGTTGATTTCGGCTCAACAAACCACAGTCCTACCCCGTGACTTTCTCAATGACCTTACTGCATTTAAGCTTGTACTCTGCCTTCACCCTAAGTAGTCTAGGACTAGCCTTTCACCGAATACACCTAATTTCTGCCCTGCTATGCTTAGAAAGTATAATACTATTAATATACATTGCCCTCTCCATATGACCTATTCAAACCCAAACAACATCCCCCACCTTAATGCCCATTCTTATGTTAGCATTCTCAACCTGTGAAGCAGGCGCCGGTCTAGCAGTCCTAGTAGCTTCCACCCGAACTCACGGATCGGATCATTTACACAATCTAAACCTTCTACAATGTTAAAAATTATTCTCCCCACAGTCATATTACTCCCCATGACCCTCTTATCTCCTCCAAAATTCCTATGACTCAATGTCACCTCGCACAGCCTCTTAATTGCAACCGCTAGCTTACAATGACTTCCTTCAACCTATTACCCTAGCAAAAACCTATCACCATGACTTGGAACTGATCAAATTTCATCCCCCTTATTAGTTCTATCTTGTTGACTTCTACCTCTTATAATCCTGGTAAGCCAAAATCACCTTCAACAAGAACCTCCCACACGAAAATATATTTTTACCATAACCATAATCCTCACCCAACCATTCATTATCTTGGCCTTCTCAGCCTTAGACCTGATATTATTTTATATCGCATTCGAAGCTACCCTAATCCCTACCCTAATTCTAATCACACGATGGGGTAGCCAACCAGAACGTTTAAGTGCTGGAATCTACCTCTTATTTTAGACACTAATTAGTTCTCTTCCCCTATGAGTAGTGATCCTCTATCTTCACACTCAAACAGGAACTATACACATCACTATAATAAAACTTTCACACTCATCTCTTACAAACTCCTGAACAGGCCTCATATCAAGTCTAGCCCTATTGCTCGCTTTCATAGTGAAAGCTCCCCTTTACGGACTACACCTGTGACTCCCAAAAGCCCACGTAGAGGCACCAATCGCAGGATCCATACTCCTAGCTGCGCTCCTCCTCAAACTTGGGGGATACGGCATTATGCGCATCTCAATAATTACAAACTCCCTATTAGACTACCTCTATTACCCATTTTTAACCCTAGCCTTATGAGGGGCACTAATGACAAGCTCCATCTGCCTACGCCAAATCGACCTTAAGTCATTAATCGCCTACTCCTCAGTAAGCCACATAGGTCTAGTCATTGCCGCAACAATAATCCAAACCCACTGATCCTTTTCAGGGGCCATAATCCTAATGATTTCACATGGACTCACCTCTTCCATACTATTTTGCCTCGCTAATACAAACTATGAACGCATACATAGTCGTACTCTCCTTCTAACACGAGGCCTACAACCCCTTTTACCTCTAACAGGAATCTGATGGCTCCTAGCCAACCTAACAAACATAGCCCTTCCTCCTACCACTAACCTGATAGCTGAATTAACTATCATAATTGCACTCTTCAACTGATCTACCTTCACCATTATCCTAACCGGAGCTGCAACTCTACTAACTGCAGCCTATACCCTCTACATACTCCTTATAACCCAACGAGGTCCAACTCCAACCTATATTACAACCACCCAAAATTCAAATACACGAGAACATCTCCTTATAACACTTCATATCCTACCCTCCCTCCTCCTCATCCTAAAACCAGAGCTAATCTCAGGAATTCCCACATGCAAGCATAGTTTTAAACCAAACATTAGACTGTGATCCTAAAAATAGAAGTTAAACTCTTCTTGCCTGCCAAGGGGAGGTTTAACCAACAAGAACTGCTAACTCTTGCATCTGAGCCTAAGACCTCAGCCCCCTTACTTTTAAAGGATAATAGCAATCCACTGGTCTTAGGAGCCATTCATCTTGGTGCAAGTCCAAGTAAAAGTAATGGACTTCCCATTAATCCTCAACACCTCTATATTCTTGACCCTGGCTACCCTCTCTATACCCATCCTACTCCCCCTCCTATCCAAAAACTATCTAAACTCTCCAACAACCATCATACACACTGTTAAAACTTCCTTCAGAGTTAGTTTAATTCCCATAATCCTCTCCATCTACTTAAATATGGAAAATACCACTTTCTATTGAGAATGAAAATTTTGTGCGAACTTCAAAATCCCTTTTAGCCTTAAAATAGACCAATACTCCTTAACGTTTTTTCCTATTGCACTATTCGTAACATGATCTATTCTTCAATTTACAACATGATATATAGCCTCAGAACCCCACACCACAAAATTCTCTCTTTACCTTCTAATCTTTCTCATTGCAATACTCATCTTAATCATCGCTAATAACATATTCCTCTTATTTATCGGCTGAGAGGGAGTCGGAATTATATCCTTCCTCCTGATTGGATGGTGACACGGTCGAGCAGAAGCCAACACCGCTGCACTTCAAGCCGTACTTTACAACCGTATTGGGGATATTGGACTAATCCTCTGCATAGCATGACTAGCATCCTCAGTAAACACTTGAGAAATTCAACAGTAATCCTCCCCAAACCAAATATCCCTTCTCCCTCTCTTAGGGCTCATCCTAGCCGCCACAGGTAAATCCGCCCAATTTGGCCTGCATCCATGACTCCCAGCAGCTATAGAAGGGCCAACCCCTGTATCTGCCCTACTCCATTCCAGCACAATAGTAGTTGCCGGAATCTTTCTACTTATTCGCACTCACCACATATTATGTAACAACCAAATTGCCCCAACTATGTGCCTTTGTATAGGTGCCCTATCCACCCTATTTGCCGCTACATGCGCTCTTACCCAAAACGACATCAAAAAAATTATTGCTTTCTCTACATCCAGCCAACTAGGACTAATAATAGTCACTATTGGCCTAAATCTACCTCAACTAGCCTTCCTACACATCTCTATGCATGCATTCTTTAAAGCCATACTCTTCCTTTGCTCTGGGTCTATCATTCACAGCCTTAACGGTGAACAAGACATTCGAAAAATAGGAGGATTACAGAAACTACTCCCTACAACTACCTCATGCCTGACAATCGGAAATTTAGCTCTCATAGGAACACCATTTTTAGCAGGGTTTTACTCAAAAGATCTCATTATCCAAAGTCTTAACACCTCCTATCTAAACACCTGAGCACTCCTCCTAACCCTCGTAGCTACAGCTTTTACTGCAACTTACAGCCTACATATAGCCCTACTAGTACAAACTGACTACATCCGGATTCCCTCCATTACTCCCATCAATGAAAACAACCCAGCAGTCACAAACCCAATTACTCGTCTCGCTCTCGGAAGTATTATAGCTGGTCTATTAATTACCTCTTATATCTCCCCTACAAAAACCCCTCCTATAACCATACCACTGGTCACAAAAACCACTGCTATCATTATTACAACATTAGGCATCATTCTGGCATTAGAACTATCAAAACTCACACATACCTTCTCTGCCCCCAAACAAAATATCGCTATAAACTTCTCCAGCACTCTAGGATATTTTAACCCCCTTATACACCGCCTCAGCTCTACTAAACTCCTAAACAACGGCCAGAACATTGCATCCCATTTAATCGACCTATCCTGATATAAAAAAATAGGCCCAGAAGGACTAGCGACCCTTCAACTCAAAGTATCCAAAATCTCAACTACTCTACACTCCGGACTAATCAAAACCTATCTAGGATCCTTCGCTCTATCTATCTTAATTATAATCTTATTTACACAGAACTAAGAATTAATGGCCCCTAACTTACGAAAACATCACCCCCTTCTAAAAATAATCAACAATTCTTTAATTGACCTCCCAACACCACCAAACATTTCCGCCTGATGAAACTTTGGATCTCTTCTTGGCATCTGCCTAACAATCCAAATCACCACTGGCCTCCTACTAGCAATACATTATACAGCGGATATCACCCTGGCATTCACGTCCGTCGCCCATACATGCCGAAATGTTCAATTCGGCTGACTAATCCGAAACCTCCATGCAAACGGCGCCTCCTTCTTCTTCATATGCATTTACCTACACATTGGACGAGGATTCTACTATGGTTCCTACCTATATAAAGAAACCTGAAACACAGGAGTTATTCTCCTCTTAACTCTAATAGCAACTGCCTTCGTAGGATATGTCCTCCCATGAGGCCAAATATCATTCTGAGGCGCTACAGTAATTACTAACCTATTCTCAGCAATTCCTTACATTGACCAAATACTTGTAGAATGAGCTTGAGGAGGATTCTCAGTTGACAACCCTACACTTACCCGGTTCTTTGCCCTCCACTTCCTCCTCCCATTCTTAATTGCAGGTCTCACCCTCATCCACTTAACTTTCTTACACGAAACAGGCTCAAACAACCCCCTAGGTATTTATTCAGACTGCGACAAAATCCCATTCACCCCTATTTCTCAATAAAAGATATTCTAGGCCTTTTGTTCCTCCTCATTCCTCTAATAACACTTGCCATATTCTCACCCAACCTCTTAGGAGATCCAGAAAATTTTACACCTGCAAACCCATTAGTAACACCTCCCCACATTAAACCTGAGTGGTACTTCCTATTTGCATATGCCATCCTACGATCAATCCCCAACAAATTAGGAGGAGTCCTAGCCCTAGCCGCCTCCGTCTTAATTCTATTTCTAGCCCCATTCCTCCACATATCAAAGCAACGAACTATAACCTTCCGACCTCTCTCCCAACTTCTATTCTGAATCCTAGTAACAAATCTTTTAATCCTTACATGAATCGGTAGCCAACCAGTCGAACATCCATTTATTATCATCGGACAACTCGCCTCAACTACCTACTTCACAATCATTCTCATCTTATTCCCCATTACTAGTCTCCTAGAAAATAAGATACTCAACCTCTAACCACTCTAATAGTTTATAAAAAACGTTGGTCTTGTAAACCAAAGACTGAAGGCCGCCCCTTCTTAGAGTTTTCCAAAAAATATCCAAGCACCCCCCAACTTTCCAATCAACACGTACATCAAGGGGAGGGCCCCCCCCTCCCCCCATACCCTACGGTATGTATTACTTTGCATACCATCCTCCACCACATTAGACATAACATGCATGTAGGAAAATCTGACATACTATTATTGCAAAAACCATCCAAATTTCCATACTATCTCCCATACAATCCAAAACTTGTCATTCACAGATCTAGGCACATTCCCACACAAGGACATAACATGTCATGTTCTAGGAATAATCCCGCCAAATGAACTAAAACCTAAGGCTGCTAATTTTCTCATAAAATCCTTCTCAATACGAGGAACGTCACAGAACCTAAAATCCATGGTCCATGGACCACTCACCACTTAACCTTGCTCTATGTACCAACCAAGAAGTGCTGGGTTATTTATTAGTCGTACTCCTCACGAGAAACCAGCAACCCGGCGTTAGTAATGTTTATCATGTCCAGCTTCAGGTGTATTCTTTCCCTTTCCACCAATAACCCACTCTCATAACTTGCTCTTTGTCGCCTCTGGTTCCTCGGTCAGGGCCATAACTTGCTTAATTTTCCTAAACTTGCGCTCCGTTACTAATGGTTGGGGATGCTCGGCCAACCTGGACCGCTCTTCTAAACTTTTGGGGGTTTTTTTTGGGGTAGATCTCAATAAGCCCTTCAGAGTGCTCTGCCAGGGGGCACCCATATATGGTTGACATGTACCCCTTATGGTCGGCGAGCGGTTTTCTCACTTTCGCGTGAAAATTAATGATATGGTTTCAAGTGTTATTCGGTCTCATACTGTTGCACTGATGCACTGTCACGTGCTGTTGGCTTGGTTTTTCCATTACGTCTCTCATCAAGTTGCAATTTAATTAATGTACGCCAGACATATTTTTTGTCATCAATTTCACAAAAAATTACAAAAATTTTGTCATTTTTTGCAATGATCTAGGGACTTTCCCTCTAGTCATCATTAATTTTTGTTTTTAAATTTTTTAACAAAAATTTCAAATTTTACAAACTTTCCATTCCCCTAATTTTCCAATTAAGACATTTGCATCATCAATTTGTTAAATTTTTTTAACACACTTTAATCTACCCCATCATTTCCTTTCATCATTCATTTGTTCATTTGTTTGTTTACACTTTAATCTACCCCATCATTTCCTTTCATCATTCATTTGTTCATTTGTTTGTTTACACTTTAATCTACCCCATCATTTCCTTTCACCCTCTTACCTCCCCAATTAATCGCCCCCACTACTCTAATATTCCACCCACATACACCTTTAACAGTTGGTCCCAAACTTTTTTCCAACCCTTCAGAAAAAAAGGAATCAAACCTTTATCACCAACTCCCAAAGCTGGCATTTTCATTAAACTATTCTCTGAACCACACCTCCTTAAACCGCCCGAATTGCCCCACGAGACAACCCTCGTACAAGTTCTAGCACAACAAACAACCTCAGCAACAGACCCCAGCCCGCAATTAAAAATTGTCCCACCCCCCAAGAAGAAAACATAGCCGCTCCCTCAAAATCCAACCAAATAGATAAAACACCCCCACTATCCACCGTGTTTATCCCTAACCACTCTAACTCAGATAGCCCTATAATAAACACCCCACCCCCCAACACTAAACCTAACCCAGCACCATACCCAACAACCTGCCAGTCCCCTCAGGTCTCAGGAAATGGATCTGCTGCCAATGAAACCGAATACAAAAAACCACTAACATCCCACCTAAATATACCAGAAATAACACTAGTGATACAAAAGACACCCCCAAACTCATTAACCATCCACACCCTACAATAGACGCCAACACTAACCCCACTACTGCATAGTATGGAGAAGGATTGGAAGCAACTGCTAGTCCTCCCAAAATAAAACTAACACTTAAAAATAGTATAAAGTACGTCATACCAATTCCTGCTTGGCCTCTATCCAAGACCTTTGGCCTGAAAAACCATCGTTGTAATTTCAACTACAAGAACATAAAACCTTAACAAACCCGCCCACAACACTACAATCCTGCCCCTTTCTACTCTTCTAACTTCTCAACAACACATTTTTGTTATCCACTAGAACTACTTCTCCAACCACTAAACAAATCCTAAATCAATAGCAACTATTACTACAACTAAAACAAGCCCCAATAATAATCACTATGCCTATAACAGCCTTAGTCCTTGTAGCTTACAATAAAGCATAACACTGAAGATGTTAAGATGGCTATTACACATACCCAAGGACAAAAAAGACTTAGTCCTAACCTTACAGTTAGTTCTTGCCAAATATATACATGCAAGTATCCGCATCCCAGTGAAAATGCCCTCAGCACCTTAAAAAGACAGCAGGAGCAGGCATCAGGCACACCTCTCCAATTGTAGCCCAAAACGCCTTGCCTAGCCACACCCCCACGGGTTTTCAGCAGTAATTAATATTAAGCAATAAGTGTAAACTTGACTTAGTTAAAGCAACTTACCAGGCTTGGTAAATCTTGTGCCAGCCACCGCGGTCACACAAGAAAACCAAATTAACTTTATATGGCATAAAGAGTAGTTTTTCATTATCACTTCAACTAAGACTGAAATGTAACCAAGCTGTTATAAGCACAAGATGCATCCAATACTCCCATAGAAATGATCTTAGCTTCATGATCAACAAAACTCCACGAAAGCCAGGACACAAACTGGGATTAGATACCCCACTATGCCTGGCCCTAAATCCCAATGCTTTCACCACTTAAGCATCCACCTGAGAACTACGAGCACAAACGCTTAAAACTCTAAGGACTTGGCGGTGCTCCAAACCCACCTAGAGGAGCCTGTTCTATAACCGATAACCCACGATACACCCAACCATCCCTTGCCAAATCAGCCTATATACCGCCGTCGTCAGCCCACCCCTAAACTGAGGGTTTAACAGTGGGCACAACAGCAACATCCCACTAATAAGACAGGTCAAGGTATAGCTCATGAGATGGTAGAAATGGGCTACATTTTCTAGCATAGAATACCTCACGACAAGGAGTGTGAAATCACTCCTAAAAGGCGGATTTAGCAGTAAAGCAGGATAATAATGCCTCCTTTAAGCTGGCTCTGAAGCACGTACATACCGCCCGTCACCCTCCTCACAAGCTAGGATTAATTTTATTTATAATAAACTCCTAAGCTAGAGATGAGGCAAGTCGTAACAAGGGAAGTGTACCGGAAGGTGCACTTAGTCTACCAAGACGTAGCTATAACTAAAGCATTCAGCTTACACCTGAAAGATAAGTAACTAGGGATCCCCTCTATGGCGCAAGCTTACATTACAACATTATTAACAATCCACAGGATATTTTTTAACCTTAACAAGACCTTATACCCAAAACTCTGTTAACCCACCTATGGAGCGCTCCCAAAGACGATTAAAATCTGTAAAAGGAACTAGGCAAATCCAAGGCCCGACTGTTTACCAAAAACATAACCTTTAGCAAACCAAGTATTAAAGGTGAAGCCTGCCCAGTGACAATTCGTTCAACGGCCGCGGTATCCTAGCCGTGCAAAGGTTGCGCAATCAATTGTCCCATAAATCGGGACTTGTATGAATGGCTTAACGAGGTCTTAGCTGTCTCCTACAGATAATCAGTGAAATTGATCTTCCCATGCAAAAGCAGGAATAACCCCATAAGACAAGAAGACCCTGTGGAACTTTAAAATCTGTTACCACTCCCATAAACAATACTCACCCACAGGGTCTACTCCCCCGGGATTTTGCTGGTGTGCATTTTTTGGTTGGGGCGACCTTGGAGACAAACTTAACCTCCAAATATCAGACAATCCATCTTAACCAAGAACTACCCATCAACGTGCTAATAGTAACCAGACCCAATATAATTGATTAATGAACCTAGCTACCCCAGGGATAACAGCGCAATCTCCTTCAAGAGCCCACATCGACAAGGAGGTTTACGACCTCGATGTTGGATCAGGACATCCTAGTGGTGCGACCCCTACCAAGGGTTCGTTTGTTCAACGATTAACAGTCCTATGTGATCTGAGTTCAGACTGGAGTAATCCAGGTCGGTTTCTATCTATGTTACAACTCCTTCTAGTACAAAAGGATCGAAGAAGTAAGGCCTATGCCACAAGCACGTCTTCGCACCCAGTAATGAACCCAACTAAATTACTAAGAGCTCCACCATAACCCCCTCCTAGAAAAGGACCGCTAGCGTGGCAGAGCTTGGCAAATGCAGAAGGCTTAAGCCCTTTACCCAGAGGTTCAAATCCTCTCCCTAGCTCCAACGCAAACCACATGACAATTCACTTAACCCTCACTTACTTTATTATATCAATATCCTATGCTCTCTCCATCCTCATCGCCGTAGCATTTCTTACCCTAGTTGAACGTAAGATTCTAAGTTATATGCAAGCCCGAAAAGGGCCTAATATTGTAGGACCATTTGGCCTCTTACAACCTATAGCAGATGGAGTAAAGCTATTCATTAAAGAACCAATTCGTCCATCAACTTCATCCCCTTACTTATTTATATCCACTCCTATCTTAACCCATCTCATAGCAATTACAATCTGAACACCACTTCCCCTACCCTTTCCCCTTACTGACCTAAACCTTGGCATACTCTTCCTTCTAGCTCTATCTAGCTTGGCAGTCTACTCAATTCGATGATCAGGGTGAGCCTCTAACTCAAAATATGCCTTAATCGGCGCCCTCCGAGCAGTCGCACAAACTATCTCTTACGAAGTTACCCTAGCCATTATTCTCCTATCCGTAATTATCCTTAGTGGTAACTACACCCTCAATACCCTAGCTACAACTCAAGAACCTCTCTACCTCATTTTCTCCTCCTGGCCCTTAGCAATAATATGATATATCTCCACTCTTGCCGAAACAAACCGCGTTCCATTTGACCTGACAGAAGGAGAATCTGAACTAGTCTCAGGGTTCAACGTAGAATATGCTGCAGGGCCATTCGCCTTGTTTTTTCTTGCCGAATATGCTAATATTATACTAATAAATGCACTCACAACCATTCTATTTCTAAACCCCAGCTCACTTAATCTCCCTCAAGAACTCATTCCCCCTACTTTAGCTACAAAAACCCTCCTCCTTTCCGCAGGATTCTTATGAATCCGTGCCTCTTACCCTCGATTCCGATATGATCAACTCATACATTTGCTTTGAAAAAACTTCTTACCCCTAACATTAGCCTTATGCCTATGGCATACCACCCTTCCTATCTCCTATGCAGGCCTACCCCCCTACCTAAGACACTCAAGGAAATGTGCCTGAATCCAAAAGGGTTACTATGATAAACATAGAGGTATACCAATCCTCTCATTTCCTAATTTTAGAAAAGTAGGACTCAAACCTACACTAAAGGAATCAAAATCCTCTATACTCCCCCTATATTATTTTCTAGTAAGGTCAGCTAATTAAGCTATCGGGTCCATACCCCGAAAATGATGGTTTAACTCTACCTTAAACCCCAAACCGTAAACCCTAAAACCTAAATCCTAACCCTTGCTAACCTTAACCCTAACCCTAACCCTAACATCTCATAGCAGAGGGAGGGAGGGGCCGGATTCCTCATCAGATATATCAACAGTCAAAAGCCTGTAAGCTCAGCTCTTGCCTTTTCAGGGCTTCACACCGTCAGCACTGGAGGGAGGGAGGGGCCCGACTGCTCATCAGAGGTATCATGCAAGTCAAAAGCCTGAAAAGTCTCCTAGAATGCATAAATCATTAACCATTTCAGTCTCTGACAATTGGTCCACACAGTAACTGCAAACTATGCCCAAAGCCTTTTCCCTAACCTTAGAAGAGAGACTGCAACCCTCGAGATGTTGGAGGCTCGAGGCATGGTCCGTGACACTAATCATGGCTATAACTCATAACTTCTTGGAGTATGGGGACTTCCCTCCTTCACCCCCGGCAGATCAAGGCCACCACTTCAACTGACAGACATGGAAGCATCGCTGGACCCCGCAGGCGGAGACTATATACATCTGTCCACTCTCAGCTTTTCTTTCTCTTACTCTCCCTTGCTCTTATCCTGCCTTTCTCTCCCCTATGCATTTTCTTTCCCCCCCCCCAAGGTTATCTCTGTGTCACATTGTGGTATGACAGCACCCAAACTACTAGCATGCCTGTTGATACAGAATTGTTAAAATAAACCTTGCCAGTATATGTTTTCAGACACCGATTATTTAGTGTCATTTCACTTTAATCCACCCCAAGAGAATTATTAATAAAAACCTGAGTTACCCCCTCTCCCCTTTTCCTGGGGCGGGTTGTAACACCAATCAGCACTGACTCCGCCCAGTAGGTGGAGCCAGTGACGCAGAACAATCAACAAGGACTCCACCTCTTGACTCCCCCCAGTGGGCGGGGCCAGTGCTCTATAGAAGCAGAGTACATACCGGACGGCGGTGGGTATTCTGCCAGACACGCAACAGAACAGCAACAGCAAAAGCAGAGACCCAAGAGAAAAAGCAAAAGATTCTGACATCGGTGGGCACTGAATGGGTCTTATAGCCCGAGAGGGGTTTACTGGGCACCACTGCGTTCCTGGAATGGGGTAAACCTGCGATAGTTAGATCACGCATTGAGACAGATTCTGACTAACCCTAACCCTAACCCCAACCCTAACCCCTAACCCTTACCCTAACCCTAACCCTAAACCCTAACCCCAACCCTAACCCCTAACCCTTACCCTAACCCTAACCCTAACCCTTACCCTAACCCTAACCCTAACCCTAACCCTAACCCTAACCCTAACCCCAACCCTAACCCTTACCCTAACCCTTACCCTAGTAGCTTGCAGTCTCTTTTTTAAAGTTAGGGTTAGGGAACTGGTTTTGTGCATAGTTTGCAGTCTCTTTTTTAAGGTTAAGGTTAGGGAACAGGGTTTGCACATAGCTTGCATTCGCTTTTTTAGGATTAGGGTCAGGGAATCGAGTTTGCACATAGCTTGCAGTCTCTTTTTTAAGGTTAGGTTCAGAGAAAAGAGTTTGCGTATAGCTTGCAGTCTCTTTTTTAAGTTTAGGGTTAGGTAACAGGGTTTGCGCATAGTTTGCAGTCTCTTTTTTAAGGTTAGGGTTAGGGAAGAGGGTTTGCGCATAACTTGCAGTCTCGTTTTTAGGGTTAGGGTTAGGGAAAAGGGTTTGCGCATAGCTTGCATTCTCACTTTTAAGGTTAGGGTTAGGGAAAAAGGTTTGTGCATAGCTTGCAGTCTCTTGGTTAGGGTTAGGGTTAGGGAACAGGGTTTGTGCATAGTTTCCAGTCTCTCTTCTAATGTTGGGGTTAGGGGACAGTGCTCTATAGAAGTAGAGTACATACTGGACGGCGGTGGGTATTCTGCCAGACACGCAACTGAACAGCAACAGCAAAAGCAGAGACCCAAGAGAAAAAGCAAAAGATTCTGACAGCGGTGGGCAATGAATTGGGCTTATAGCCTGAGAGGGGCTTATTGGGCACCGCTGCGGGTCCAGAATGGGCTAAAACCGCGATTGTTAAATCGCGCACTGAGACAAATTCTTCCTAACCCTAACCCTTACCCATACCCCTAACCCTAACCCTAACCCTAACAGTAACCCTGTCTTTTGCTAACCCTAAACAAAACCCTAACCCTAACCCTAACTTTTGCTAACTCTAACTCTAACCCTAAATTTCCTAACCCTAACCCTAACTCAAAACCTAACCCTAACCCTAACCCTAACCTTAAACCCTAACCCTAAGCCTAAGCCTAACCCTAACACTAAACCCTAAACCAAAAGGAAACTTCCTTTGCTATGCCTACTGGGCGGAGTCAGTGCTGATTGGTGTTACAACCCGCCCCAGGAAAAGGGGAGAGGTGGTAACTCAGGTTTTTATTAATAATTCCCTTGGGGTGGATTAAAGTGAAACGACACTAAATAATCGGTGTCTGAAAACATATACTGGCAAGGTTTATTTTAACAATTCTGTATCAACAGGCATGCTAGCAGTTTGGGAGTTGGGCTATCAGTTGGGAGGCATGGTTGAAAATAGGAAACAACAGCCCTAATTCCCAGGAAAGAAAGCTTGGAAGCTTTGGCTTTGTGGTGCAGTTGGTGGGCCACACTGGGCACTCCATGGGCAGGCAGCAAGAGTTTTCTGGATCTGGGAGTCAATCTGGGGGGGCCTCGGAGTGTTTGAGGGGAAGTTGGGAGTGTCCTGTGGGACCAGGATGGGATTTGAGGGCTCCTGGAGGGGCTGGGACGGGTGTATACTGCGGGCATCGTCTAGTATTGATGGGGGTAATCCGTGAGCTGACTGTTTCATAATCATCCAAATTTTAACATACAATATGATTATTAGAATAAAAAGCAAAAAGGTAATATCAACAAAACATGGGTGAAGCTCTTGGTTGAAGACTGGTTTCTTCTTTTTCTCCAGTGATTTTAATTCTTTTTCGTCTGGGTTTTAATCCCATCTTTGGCATTTTGCTGCCAACATTTTGTCCCCATATCCATTGGAAATTGTATTAACTGTTGATGAGAACAAAGTGGAATCCCAAGGTATGTGATATATTGATAGGATTTCACTGGTTGGCTTTTAATTTGTCCAGGTTTATCGCCATAATGCTTCTGCTCTTTAACCACTTGAATCAGAATGAATTGAGTTGTTTTCTGGGTCAGGTTCTCTTTTTGAGTCCAAGGTTTTTTAGTGGATTCAGTATCAGGCACAAAGGAAATTGAGGGAGGTAAAGAATAATCTTCCCTTTGTTCATTATCACAGGGATGACTCAGTCTATTTTCATTAATGTGAGGAAAGCTGGGAGACTCTAGAAACATCAGTTGAACTTCAAATTCTCCTTGTTTCTTTCTCTGCTGAGACTTAGAATCAGGGTTCTCTGTGGTTTCCCAAGTCTCAATGCCAGGGTAAGACACTGGTTTATGAAGTTGCCTGACCAAACCAGGAGCCTGTTTTTTTAACAACAGTTTTCTCTCTGCACTCTGGTGCAACAAGACTTTGAAGGTGGTCAACCTCAGTTTGAAGCAGCTCATTTTTAGCAACAAGTTTATCCAATTTTTCTCCTGTTTCCCTCTCAAAGGCTAACGATGACTTCAGCACCACATTTTCTGATTTCAAAACAGTAGATTCAACATCAGAAATCCATTCCTGACTTCCCTGTCAGCACTCCCTCCAAATGTCTGTGCTCTCACTTTGACCTGAGAGAAACCTCAGGCAGGTGGAAAAGGGCAGATAAAGAAAAAACAGATGGGTCCAGCAGAAGTGATGCTGCTTCTGTCAAAAGCAGAGCAGAGACCGAAAGCACTTTAGGAAGCTGCTTACAGAAGCACTTGTGCATTCCAAGTTACAACTCAGGAGTCTCAGTGACTTGTCCAACATGAGAGTTTCTTTTCCATTTCTCAACCCCCAGATTCCTCAGGAGTAGGAAACTGGAAACACTGACTGAGAAAAGCTCCATTCCTTCCTAATAATTGTGCTTTGTCCTTCCCATTTGACAGTGCTCTTGGAAATGGGCTGCTGTGATCTGGATCTGTGATCAGCCCTGACCTCCCAGAGCACTCATCCAATGGCAGGAAGACCCCACCTGGCTCCTGCTGGGGTTCTTGCCACCACGACCCAGTATGGGTCAATGGAATGGGGAGCAGGGCGGTGGGACCAGTAAGGACCAGTTAAGGGGGTTGGGGGCACTTCAGCATCTCCATCAAGGTCAGACCAGTACAGAGCAGCATAGACCAGTATAGATCGGTATAGACCAGTATAAACCAGTATGGACCAGTATATTCCAATATGGGTCACTGGAATGGGGAATGGGGCAGTGGGACCGATAAGGACCAGTTAAGGGGCTTGGGGGCACTTCAGCATCTCCATCAAGGTCAGACCATTATAGACCAGTATAGACCAGTGTAGACCAGTATAGACCAGTATAGACCAGTATAGACCAGTAAAAAACCAGTACGGACCAGTATGGACCAGTATGGACCAGTACAGGTCACTAGAACAGCGAGCAGGGTGGTGGGACCAGTAAGGACCAGTTAAGGGGGTTGGGGGCACTTCAGCATCTCCATCAAGGTCAGACCATTATAGACCAGTATAGACCAGTAAAAAACCAGTACGGACCAGTATGGACCAGTATGGATCAGTACAGGTCACTAGAACAGCGAACAGGGTGGTGGGACCAGTAAGGACCAGTTAAGGGGGTTGGGGGCACTTCAGCATCTCCATCAAGGTCAGACCAGTACAGACCAGTATAAACCAGGGTAGAGCAGTATAAACCAGTATAAACCAGTACGGGTCCCTGGAACGGGGAATGGGGTGGTGGGACCAGTAAGAACCAGTTAAGGGGGTTGGGGGCACTTCAGCATCTCCATCAAGGTCAGGTCAGTATAAACCAGTATAGACTCGTATAGATTAGTATAAACCAGTATGGACCAGTATAGACCAATATAAACCAGTACGGGTCACTGGAACACAGAATGGGGTGGTGGGACCAGTAAGGACCAGTTAAGGGGGTTGGGGGCACTTCAGCATCTCCATCAAGGTCAGACCAGTACAGACCAGTATAAACCAGGATAGACCAGTATAAACCAGTATGGACCAGTACGGGTCACTGGAACGTGGAATGGGGTGGTGGGACCAGTAAGGACCAGTTAAGGCAGAACTCAGCTGGGACTTAGTGGTTTGGGGGTGGGCGTGTCCCTTCTTTAGGTGGGCGTGGTCTCTCCCTGGTGGGCGTGTCCCATCCCAAGGTGGCCATAGCCTCTGCAAGTGGGCGTGTCTTTTGCATCCTCTCCCCCTCCCTGAACTGGGAGCTCAACTGGGACTTACTGGGTTTTGGGTGGGCATGTCCCCTCCCAATGATGGGCCCACTTTCAGCCCCTCCCCCCACCTTTAAGGGCCCCCCCAAAGCCCCTCCCCCCCCTTCCTGCACCTCCCCAACCCTCAGGGTCCCTCCTGTCCCTCCCCCACCCTCAGGGTCCCTTCCTTCCCCTCCCCCCAGTGAACCTGCTACCCCTCCCCCACTCTCAGGAGCCCTCCCTGCCCCTCCCCCACCTTCAGGGGCCCTCAGGACCCCTCCCCCAACCTCAGAGACTCTCCTGCCCCTCCCCCACCCTCGGGGAACTTCCTACCCTTCCCCCACCCTCAGGGACCCTCAGGGCCCCTCCTTCACTTTCGGGGTCCCTCCCTGCCCCTCCCCAACCCTCAGGACCCTCCTGCCCCTCCCCTCACCTCGGGGTCCCTCCTGCCCCTCCCCCACCCTCAGGGACCCGCCTACCCCTCCCCCACCCTCAGGGACGGTCCTGCCCTTCCCCCACCCTCAGGGAACCTCCTGCCCTTCCCCCATGCTCAAGGACCATCCTGCTCCATCCCCACCCTCAGTGTTCCCTCCTTCCCCTCCCCCCCCACTGGGGCCGTTACTGGTCCCTTACTGGTCTGTACTGGGAAGGGAGAGGGGAGGGGCCGCCCCCTCGAGGCCCCTCCCCCCCAGTGACGTCACCGGGTCCCAAAAATAGCCCCGGGGGCCCAAACTGGAGGGGGAACCTGGAGCCGCTCCCAGTGTGACCAGTTCAGGTACTGGGAGGGACTGGGAGGGAACTGGGAGGGACTGGGAGGGACTGGGAGGGGGCAGGGCTTCCCCCCCTCCCCCCCTCCATGTCCTTGGGGTGACCTTGGGGAGGGAGGGGGATGGGCCGCTCCCAGTGGCTCCCAGTAGCCCCCAGTAACCCCAGTAATGCCTCTGGTATCTCCAGCGACCCCCCCAGTAACTCCAGTGACCCCCCCAGTAGCTCCTAGTAGCTCCCAGTAACCCCAGTGTCTATCCCAGTAGCTCCCAGTAACTCCCAGTAATCCTAGTGTCCATCCCAGTAACTCCCAGTAACCCCGGTGTCTATCCCAGTAGCTGCCAGTAACTCCCAGTAAGCCCCCCAGTAGCTCCCAGTAACTCCCAGTAACCCCAGTGACCCCCCCAGTAGCTCCCAGTAACCCCAGTGTCCATCCCAGTAACCCCAGTGACCCCCCCAGTAGCTCCCAGTAACTCCAGTGTCCATCCCAGTAACCCCAGTGACACCCCCAGTAGCTTCCAGTAGCTCCCAGTAACTCCCAGTGTCCCCCCCAGTGCCTCCCAGTATGTCCCAGTTTAACCCAGTTCCCCCCCCCGTCGGCCCTGGGCCGGGTGGGGGAGGGGCGGGCTCACATTTCCATGGCAACATCCCTTTCCCTCTGGCCCAGTTTCTCCCAGTTCCTCCCAGTTTAACCCAGTTTTTCCACATTTTTCCCCATTTTTCCACATTTCCCCCCATTTTCCCCATTTTTCCCAGATTTTCCCCCATTTTTCCACATTTTCATGAATTTTTCCCCATTTCCCCCCATTTTCCAGATTTTTCCCAATTTTCCTACATTTTCCCAGATTTTTTCCCATTTTTCCCCCATTTTCCCAGATTTTTCCCCATTTTCTCCAGAGTTTCCCACATTTTCCCCCCATTTTCCCAGATTTTTCCCCATTTTTTCCACATTTTTCCCACATTTTCCCACATTTTCACACATTTTTCTCCAGATTTTCCCAGATTTTTTCCCCCATTTTTTCCACATTTTCCCCGATTTTTTCTCACATTTTTCCCAGATTTGCCCAGATTTCTTCCCCCATTTTCCTGGATTTTTCCCAGAATTTCCCATATTTTCCCCATTTTTCCAAAATTTTTTTTATCTTTCCCCATTTTTCCCCATTTCCTGGATTTTCTCCCATTTTTTCCACATTTTCCCAGATTTTTCCTCATTTCTCCCAGATTTTCCCAGATTTTTACCCATTTTTCCCAGATTTTCCCAAGATTTTTTCCCATTTTTTTAAATCTTTCCCCATTTTTCCCCATTTTCTGGGATTTTTCCCCATTTTTCTCCATTTCCCCCCATTTTCCCCAGAATTTCCAGCATTTCCCCCCCAGTTTGTCCCCATTTTCCCAGATTTCTCCCAGATTTTCCCAGATTTTTCCCTATTTTTTCCCCATTTTCCCGGATTTTTCCCAGATGTTTCCTCCACTTTTCCCAGAATTTCCCCCATTTTCCCAGACTTTTCCCACATTTTTTCTCATTTTTCCCACATTTTCTCAGATTTTTCTCCAGATTTTCTTCCAGATTTTCCCACATTTTCCCACATTTTCCCAGATTTTCCCCCATTTTTCTTGATTTTTCCCGATTTTCCCCATTTTTCCGGATTTTTTTCCTCATTTTCCCCCATTTTCACGGATTTCTCCTCATTTCCCCCATTTTCCCACAGTTTTTCCCAATTTTTTCACATTTTCCCAGATTTTTACCCATTTTCCCCAGATTTTTCCCCATTTCGCCCCCATTTTCTCCGATTTTTCCCCATTTTCCCACATTTTCCCAAATTTTTTCCCACATTTTCCCAGATTTTCTCCCTATTTCCCCAGATTTTTCCTCATTTTTCCCATTTTTTCCCAGATTTTTTCCCAATTATTTTCCCCATTTTCCCAGATTTCCCCCCTTTTTTTCTCCACATTTCCCTGGACTTTTTCCCAATTTCCCCTCATTTTCCATGATTTTTCCCACATTTTTTCCACATTTTCCCAGATTTTTCCTCATTTTCCCCCATTTTTCCCAGATTTTTCCCCATTTGTCTCAGATTTTTTTCCCCATATTTCCAGATTTTCCCAGAATATTCCCCATTTCCCCCCATTTTTTCCCTATTTTCCCAGATTTTTCCCATTTTTTCCCCTTTCCCTCCCATTTTTTCCACATTTTTCCCAGATTTTCTCCCATTTTCCCCAGAATTTCCCAGGTTTTTTCCCAATTTTTCCCCATTTTCCCAGTTTTTTCCCAATTTTTTCCCCATTTTCACGGATTTTTTCTCCATTTCCCCCCATTTTCCCAGATTTTCCCCCCATTTTTCCCACATTTCCCCAGATTTTTCACACATTTTTCCCCATTTTCCCCCTTTTTTTCCTCATTTTTCCATATTTTCTCATATTTTTCCCCATTTTCCCCAGAATTTCCCACATTTTCCCCCAGTTTTCCCCATTTCCCCGGATTTTTCTCACATTTTTCCCAGAATTTTCCGCAATTGCCCCATTTTCCCACATTTTCCCAGATTTTTCACCATTTTCCTGATTTTCCCCTCATTTTTCCCACATTTTCACAGATTTTTCTCCAGATTTCCCCCACATTTTTCCCCCATTTTCCCACATTTTCTTGGATTTTTGGGTCCCCAGTTTTCCAAATTTCCCAAATTTCCCCAGTGGGAAAAAATGGGGGGAAAAAAACAGGAATTTTGGGGAAAAGGGGGAAAAATTGGGGAAAAAAGTGGGAAATTTGTTGAACACGAATGAAAAATTGGGAAAAATGGGGGAAAATTTGAGAAAAAAGTGGGAAATTTGGGGAAAATTGATAAAAATGGGGAAAAATGGGGGGAAATTTAGGAAAACTGGGGGGAAATCTGGGAAAATGTGGAAAAACGGGGGAAATTTTAGGGAAAAAGTCAGAAATTTGGGGAAATGGGAGATTTTGAGGGGAAATGGAGGGAAAACTGGGAAAAAAAGTAAGAAATTTGGGGAAAAGGGGTGAAAAATCAGGAAAAATGGGGGATAATTGGGAAAAATTAGGGGAAATTTAGGAAAAAATTGGGAAAAAATGGCGGAATTTGGGGGAAATGGGGAAATTTGGGAAAAATGGGATGAATTGAGAAAAAAATGGGGGAATTTGGGTAAAATTGGATGAAAAATTGGGGAAAGTTGGGAAAAATGGGGGGAAATTTGGGGAAAATGGGAAAAAATGGGGGAAATTTGGGAACAATGGAAGGAATTTGGAAAAAAAATGGGGAAAAATTGAGAAAAATGGGGAAATTTGGGAAAAATGGGGGAAATGGGGGGAAAATTGGGGAAAGAGTGGGAAATTTGGGAGAAATGGATGAAAAACTGGGAAAAATGAGGGGAAATTTGGGAAAAACTTGGGTGTCCCCACCAGGTTCGGCCCCGCCATGGCCCCGATAGCCCCGGGATCAGGTGAGACCCCTACCCCATGCCCTGACCCCTCCCCCTCCCCGAGGTCACTGCCCTGACCCCCCGAGTCCAGGCTGTCACCCCTCCCCTACCCTGGTGCCCCTCCCACATTTTATGGCCCCTTCCCCATTCTGTGGCCCCTACCCCATTCTGTAGCCCCTACCCCACTCTGACCCCTCTCCCACTTCATGGCCCCTCCCCCACTGTCTGACCCCTCCCCCACTCTATGGCCCCTCATCAACTTTATGGCCCCTCCCCCACTCTCAGACCCTTCCCCCACTTTATGGCCCCTCCCCCACTCTGTGACCCCTCCCCCATTCTGAGACCCCTCTCCCACTCTGTGGCCCCTCCCCCACTTTACGACCTCTCCCCCACTCGGTGACCCCTCCCCCACCGACAGCTTCTCCCTGCAGAGAGAACAGCCAACACACTATTTCACTTCTCACTTTAACAAAGCTCTTTTCTCCTTCAAGCCCCTCAAAGGCACCAAGGCCACATAGGAGGCCACACACAAACAGTACTCCTCTTCCCACTTGACTACACCTTCTCCCTCACTGTTCTACAGGGAACACCAGGAATCTGCTCGCAGAGGCCTCTCCTTTCCCATCAGTAGCTCAGCACAAGGAGTTAAAGGAGCTCAAGCCTTAGGCCACAAGAGCTGACAGCGAGGAAACTTTGGGAGCAAACTAATGCTGCTAACACGGACCCAGCTGAATCCAGCACACAATCACAGAATCCAAGAGTCCTTCAGCTTGGAAAAGACCTCCAAGCTCACTGAGTCTTGTGCAGCCCCTCCCCGACCGCCTGCAGGGACTGGATGATGCTTTGCACAAGCACCAAAAGGAATGTTGTGAAAGCCATGGCCTGCAGGAGGACACAGAGAAGGGCTTGGTTGGGGCTGGGAAGGAGGGAGCTGGCACTGGGGGAGTGGGGATGGAGCCTCGGGGATGTGGCGCAGCAAGGACAGGGGCCCAGGCAGCTGGCAGGCGGCAAGGCCTCACCCCCTGCCCCAGCAGCAGCACCGGGCCCTGCCCAAGGCGCTCCTGCCAGGGGCTGGGCCCTGCAGGCAGGGGCAGAACCCACTCCCTGGGGCGGCCTTGCTGCCCTGGCCCTCGTCTGACCCAGCCTCTCCCTGTGTGCGTGTTCCCCACAGCACAGGCTGCACTGGGCAGCATCCCCTGATGGGCCCTGCAGAGCTGCCCCACGGGGACACTTCCCTTTTATGTCACAGGTGCCACAGCCTGTCCCAGCCAGCCCTGCCCATTGTCCCCACCCCGGCTCAGTGACTCACAGTGGCCCCTGGCAACCAAAGAACCAAAGCCCCACACCCCCAGAGTGCAGCCCTACCCATGTGCAAGGGGCCCCCAAAGGGTTCCCTGCACAAAGCAGCCCCTCCAAACCCTTGTCAGATAGAAAACTGGGGGACGTGACCCTTGGATGCTTTTACTACAGAGATACGAGCTTTTCTTGAATAATGGAGGGGGTCACTTTTTAATTATTAATATTTACAGTTATCCATTTGGGGACAGGATGTCCTACAGGCTAATGTGGTATCACATTTGGAGTGAAAAGTACTTTTCAAAGAAACCCAGGGTGCATGGGTGATGCAGAGGAAGCTGCCAAGTCACCCAATGTGAAGCTCAACACTGCTTTGCAACAGCACTGCCCTTTCACACACATCTTTGGCAAAGACAAAGATGTCAGGCTTTAGTTTCTAAATCAGTAACACTTGACAAGACCTCTTTAGGAACTGACAGCAAGAGAACTTAGGAGCAGCTTAGGGTTGGCAAGTGTAGGAGCCAAGAAGAGAAGGGCTGATGGGTATGTCATGAACACTGACAGCTGGATGGTCGTGGAGCCGACCAAGGACTGCCAGATACAAAAGACATCACCTGCTGGACTTGGCCCAAACACCAGCCCCCTCCTCTCCCTTCTCAACCACTCAACCACAGCCTGCACACACCCACACCTGCCAGGGCCAACTGGCTGTTTCTCTTCTCTTTTCTGCCTAGGGGCGAAGGAAGAAGGACAGGGAGGGCATTTGCCTTCGGGCCAGAGGGAAGGGGAAGGAGATCCCCCCAAATCCATCCCTGGCAGGATGGGGGCTGGAGGAGACATTGGGGGACCCCCAAGAATATTTTCGAGGGGAAGAAAGGATGGGGGCACCCACAGGGGGTTGGGGGGGGGAGGGACCCAGGAATCTCGTGGTGGGACACTGAGGAGTTCCCAGTAGTTTCTTGGGGGGGGTGGACCACCAGCAGTCCGGGGTGGAAAAATGGACGGAGGAATCCTCCATAAAGGGTTGGTGACACCCAAAAGACTCTAGGAGGGGGTCGGGAGGGGCCCCGGAGTCCTGAAGAGTGTTTGGGGGTCCCCAGGAGGGAGTCTGGGGGTCTGAGGTGGTCCCAGGAGATTTTCAAGGGTTAAGGGGATGCACAGGAGATTTGGGGGACGAGGGGGAAAGGCGGAGGGTCCCCAGGAGTCTTGGGGGAGATCTGGGCGGCTCCCGAGAGTCTTGGGGGAGATTCGGAGGGGTCACCAGGAGCCCCCGGACCCCCTGAACTCACCCCACACCACCATGGCCTCGTTGGGGCCGCACGTGAAAAACAGCGTGGCGGGGGGAGACCCTGGGGCCGGGATCGATCGGGACCAGTCGGGTTCAATCCCGATCCTCCCCTCCCCCGCCATCACCGCCCCGCTCCCGGCAGCCCCCGCGGAAGTTTCGACGTTCTATCGGGTGACTCAGCGGCACAAGGACAGGGGCCCAGCAGAATTTGGCAATGACGTCATTCCAGCAGAGCCGTTCTATTGGCTGCGACCCACGAGGGAGCCCCAAAACCTGTTCATGGCTTGGGGGGAAAGGACAACCGGCACGACCGGGAACGGGGGTGCAGAGGGTGTTCAAGTGCCCAGGAAAGGGGCAAAAAACTTTCCCCTCTCCCTCCCACTGTCCCCTCAGCCCATTCCAGTGTCTCCCCTCCCTCCCAGTGCCCCCTCAGCCCATCTCGGTCTCTCCCCTGCTCTCCCAGTGCCCCCGTCCATCGAGGTCCCAGCCCGGCCCTGCCCCCTGCTCTGCTCCGGCCTAGATTTCTCCCCTGCAGGGGCAGCTGAGGTGGCTCCAGGGCAGGCGGGAGTTTTCGGGGCAGGGGGTGGCTCCTGACATGCTGCTGGAACCGCCCCTGTCTGGGCGGGCCCGTCAGCCTGGGGCACCTCCTCACCCAAGCCTGGGGGACGGACCGGCAACTGGGAGGGGTTTTGGGAAGGAATGGGGAGGCTGAGAAGGGGTTGGAGGTCGTGGAGGTAACTGGGAAGGTGTTTGGGGGAGTTTGGGGGTTTGGGAGGGAGGTTGGGGAGATTGGGGCAGCTGTGAGGGGTTTTGGGGAATCGTCGGGGATGTGGGAAGGAACTGGGAGAGAGTTTGGGGGCATACTCAAGGGGAAGGGGGCAACTAGGAGAGGGTTTGAAAGGTCCTGGGAGGGCTGGAGGTAACTGGGAGGGGTTTGGGGGCATCTTGTGGGTTTTTGTGGGTCTGGGAGGCAGTCTGGGGGCCTCGGAGGGTTTAAGGGGAAGTTGGGAGTGTCCTGTGGGACCGGGATGGGATTTGCGGGTTCCTAGAGGGGCTGGGAGGGCTTTATGTCTTTATACTGCGGGCATTGTCTAGTATTGATGGGGGTAATCCGTGAGTTGACTGTTTCATAATCATCCAAATTTTAACAAGACTTTTAAGGTGGTCAACCTCAGTTTGAAGCAGCTCATTTTTAGCAACAAATTTATCCGATTTTTCTCCTGTTTCCCTCTCAAAGGCTAACGATGACTTCAACACCACATTTTCTGATTTCAAAACAGTAGACTCAACATCAGAAATCCATTCATGACTTCCCTGTCACCACTCCATCCAAATGTCTGTTCACTCACTGTGGCCTGAGAGAAACCTGCCTGTTTGCAGCGCACTGACTGGGCAACTTTTCTTTTTGCAAGTGGAAAAGGGCAGATAAAGAAAAAACAGATGGGTCCAGCAGAAGTGATGCTGCTTCTGTCAAAAGCAGAGCAGAGGCCGAAAGCACTTTAGGAAGTTGCTTACAGAAGCACTTGTGCATTCCAAGTTACAGCTCAGGAGTCTCAGTGACTTGTCCAACATGGGAGCTCCTTTTCCATTTCTCAACCCCCAGATTCCTCAGGAGTAGGAAACTGAAAACACTGACTGAGAAAAGCTCCATTCCTTCCTAATAATTGTGCTTTGTCCTTCCCATTTGACAGTGCTCTTGGAAATGTGCTGGTGTGATCTGGATCTGGGAGCAGCCCTGACCTCCCACAGCCCTGACCACACACACCTCATGCAACGGCAGGAAGAACCTGCCTGGCTCCTGCTGGGGTTCTCACCACCCACCGACAGCTTCTCCCTGCAGAGGGGTGGTCAACTACCCAGGCAGGATGAGACCTGACCCCAGCAGGCAGCAAAGTCCCTGCCCTGGCACAAAGAACCCCGGAGCACAGGGACCCTGCTCTGCAGTACAGTCCCGGGCATCCCTGGCTGCACCCCCACCTTCCCACCCCGCAGCCATCCCTGGGATAAGGAGCCCACCTGCGCTGTCCCTCTGATGGTGCTGCAGGGAAGGCCTGCCCTGGAGAACATCCTCCTCCGGCGCAACAGAGAAACTGGGAGAATCCTGACAGATGTGCAAGGCTGTGGGATGTGGTAGCTTTAGGAGATTCCTCCAGGAACACAAGCGACATTGCCCTGCACCTGTAGACTCACTCTGCAGAGGAGTGTGAAGTTGTGTCCCCAAGTTGTGTCTCAACTGAACACCTCCCATCTTTCTGCTGCCTTTAACCTCCCTTTGCCTTTCTTCTCTTCTCTCGTGCCTACAGGCAGTGCCCTCGGCCCTGCTGGGCTGTGCAGAGGAGCTGCTCCTGGGCAGAGCTGTCTCTCTGCAGTGCTGCCCGCTTGCCAGGATTTCCCTGTGTGCCAGGAGCCCGGCCCAGCTGAGCAGTACAGCAAGAGCCAAAGGCAACCCTTTCTCTGCCCCACTGGGTTCCCCACAGGTGTCCCTGGGGCTCCAGGGGAACCTGCTGTGGAACAGACTGAAGGAAACAATGATGTTCCCTCTTCTCACCTCTTCAGTGACACTTCTTTCCAGCAGTGACACTTCTTTCCAGCAGTGACATTTCTCCTCTTAGAAAATTACCAGGGTATGATGATCACCTTTTCTAGTTTCATCATTACACAGGACACCAGGAGGGTGACAGCAAAGGATCTGGTAACTCCCTGGCACAGCGGGGGTTTTCCTGGAGTCACACAGAGAAATGTGTCAGGGCTCTGAGAGGTGTCCAACCCTGAGCTGGACTGATGCACACACGGGGGTGTTCAGAGACACGAGTCCTTCCCTGGTACACACACAGGCAGTTCATTGCAGCAGGGGCAGTGTCTCCCTGGGCTCCTGCTACCACTCCCAGAGCTTGGAGCCACCTCAGCCCTGTAATGCTCCCACCCTGCCCACTCCTACACTTCAGATGAACACTGGGGTTTTCTAGTCACTGGAACTGCCCAGACCAGCCCCTCCCTGGTCCCCCCATCTCCCTGCCCCGCCCCAGCCCAGCAGAGCAGCACAGTCGTTTCTGGTCCTGCAGCAAGAAAGGGAGGCAATAGAGGACAGGGACAGTGACTGCATGTCTGGACTGCTCAGGAGATCATCAGCTCAGGCGGCAGCTCCTGCAGCCCCAGGGCCAGACCCGCTTCCCAGTGGCCCAGGCAGCTGCTGCCACGTGGGCACAAGCTCTGCTGCCCAGGAGGGTCCTGTAGTGAAGGGCTTTGCAGATGGCCACGTAGCGGTCATAGGACATGATGGTGAGAAGGGCAAGCTCCGCTGTGATCAAGAAGAAAAGCAAAAAACACCTGTGCAGCTCATCCTGAGTAGGACATGCCCCTGGTGTTCCAGAGGGAATTGACCATGGCTTTGGGGAGAGTGGTGCAGATGCAGCCCGGGTGTGTGAGGGAGAGGTGGAGCAGGAAGAAGTCCCTGGGGGGTGTGCAGGTGGTGGTGGCAGGCTACGGCGCTGAGGATGAGGCCGTTGCCCAGGAGGGCAGCCAGGGAGATGCCCAGGAAGAAGCAGAAGTGCAAGAGCTGCAGCCAGGAGGAGGAAGTGGGAGATGGAGCTGCTGTTGGACATGAGCTTCCTCCGGGCATCAGGAAATGTCCAAGGAGGAAAAGGCAGTGAAAACTTTGGGACAGGTTTCCTAGATCAAACCCATGAATTCCTCTGAGCATCTACCCTCATCCCAAGTATCTGCAGTCACACATATATAGATTCTGGACTGCAGAAGACAGGCTTAGCATGACTTTAAGATGATTTCTTCTCAATTTTTTGATTTATTTTTCTACTGCCAGGTTTGAGAGGGGCATCGTGGAACCAAAGGAACCCTGAGACATTTCAGAATCCCACATGTGTTGGGTCTGTCTGAGCTGGAGTTCATTTTCTCACTGCAGGCGTCACAGTGCTGTGCTTTGCATTGGGAGCTACAAAGGGGTTAATCACACCAGTTCTTTGGCAACTGCTGAGCAGGGCTGGTGCAGCATCTGCATTGTCAGCTTCGTCCCCTGAATCGGGGGCAAGATCATGGGAGGCGATACAGACAGGTCAGTTGAGCCAAATGGACCAAAGGGACATTGCAGAATATATGGCGTCAGCTCAGCTACAAGAGCTCAGGAAAGGAACAGGAAAGGGGGAAAATCCATTTTTTTACAATACATGCCTTCTGAGCGGCTTCTCTGTGTGGTGAAGCCCTGCTTCCCATGAAGTGGCCAGGTATCGCTGCTGACAGGAAGTAGAGAGAAAATCTTTTTATTTTCCTCTTCACTTATGCATGCGCAAACTTTGGCTTTTGCTTTAGTAAAGTGCCTGATCTCAAGGTAGAAATAATTTTCCATCTTATTCTGTCTCTTCTGTCTGGCTGGGAAGGGCAGCAATAGAGCAGCTTGGTGGGCACCTGGTATCCAGGTAAGGTCAACCCACTGCAACATTGCAGGGTGTCATGGAACCAAAGGACTGCTGGGAGACTGGGGGAACTCACAGAATCAAGTGGCCGTCGTGGCACTGCCCTGCATCATAGAAGCAAATGTTCCCTGGGAAACTACAGAAACCAGGGACTTAAGGGACATCATTGGGATGTGCGGGACCTCATGGAATTAAACAAACCGTGGGATATCTTTGGAACTTCATGGAATCAAAGGGATAAAACAAAAGAATTAAACCCCATGACCAGAAACCATTGGATGGAACATTTCTTTAATATGTCAGCTGGGGATTCATGGGGGTACTCTGCCATGCATGAATCAAAGAATCAGTATAAATTTCGGAGTATAAATACAGTGATACTTGAAAGACCCTCCCCTTCGCAAGCAGTCCAAAATTCTCTTCTGATTTTAGGGTCAAATAGCCTCTTGGATTTTATTCGTGGAGCAAGACTGCCATCTAGCGTCCATTTCTTCTGGGAGGGGCAGTCCTTTTCACAGAGTGGTCTTCTCCCTTAGCAGGCCTCGTAGCATCTCTGATTGATCTATCCGACCCCTAACCCCTAAACTAAATGCTTTAGGACCAGTTAAGACGTGTCTTAGAACTTCCCATTTGCTTAAACAATGTATAATTGACTTTCTTCTTAAGAGAACAATCTCTTATTAAACAAGTTTTCTGAGGCCTGTAAGCTAATTTCTTGAAGATGGGCATATGATACACTCTCTATTAGTTTCCATGTATCATCTACCTTCTCTCTCCTACAACTAATTGTAGTCTTAAAAGAAAAGAAAAGACTGCTACCATACCAAGAAAGCAAACCCCTTTGTTGATTAGGATTTTTATCTAAGAAAAACTTCTGATTTACAAAGCCATTAAGGATGGAGATCCTCTCTCATTTCAGTGCCATTGTGACAATATGGGGCCTCATGTAACACATAGAACACAGAACACTGCACATTCCCAAGCAATCAAGGGGCCATTGTAACACTCCAGGGCCTCACGGAAGACGGAGACCCCGCAGAGAGACCTCAAATCAGAGCTTTGGGCAATCCTCAACCAGACGAAATTAAACAAGGGGAAGTGCCAGATTCTGTCCCTGCGATGGGGCAACCCCGAATGTCCTGACAGACTGGGAATGATATTCTGCATAGCAGCGCTGGAAAATGTCCTCTGGGGTCCTGGTGGATGGCCAGTTGGCCAAGAGTCAGTGGTGCCCTGGCGGGGGCTCACTGCTCGGTCACAGGAGGGTTTTCAGACACACGAGTCCTTCGCTTGCACACAGACACAGACAGTTCATGGCAGCAGGGGCAGTATCTCCTGGGGTTCCTGCTGCCACGCCAGGAGCCTGGATGCACCTAAGCCCTTGTGGGGTGCCACCTGCTCTACCACTATCGGAGATGCCCCACCGCCTGAGAGATGGAAACGCGGAGCTCTGTCCAAGAGAAGTACATCCCAGAGCTGCACGCATGGGCTTTGCCAGGATTTAGAACCGTAAATGCAATGTGACACCGAGACACTCTTTGTCCCACATAACTTCAAGGTCTCCCCAGGAGGCTGATGGCAATTGTTCCTGCTCAGGATCATCTCCCCACACCAACAGCAGGTGTGTTCTCAAGACTTGTCTGTGCAATGCAAAAAGATACACGCTGTCTAGTTCTTCCGGTCTCTCCAAGGAAGGCAAAAGAATCTCTGTGTGACGGGTGAGAAACCAGTGTTGGAAGTTGTGGTTCTATTGTGAGTGCCAAGAGCGGATGGCAGGTCTGTGATGAATGCCCTGAGGAGATGACCTGGGTTTTCCAGTGCACATGGCAATAGATCACACCCTACTTTGGTGGTCATTTATGTCCTTCGGAGGTGACAGAGATGGGAAAGAGAATGAAATTTTTGAATGTGCCTCTGAGTGCCCCTCAACCTGCTGCAAATGTGCAGATTCCAGTACATCCAGTTCAGGTGTGAGAGGCTGTTCCCTGGTCCTCTGAGCAAGAAGAGCTGGACGAGGGACACAGCAGAACTCGCTTACTGAGCCTGCATCTCCATGAATCCCAAAGCAAGTGCGAGGGGTTATGCCACGTCCGAGTTTTCTCAGGGGAAGGTGTTTCTCCCATGCACTGCCTCCCCGTGGCACTGGTACCACAGCCCCCGAAAAAACCACAAGTGGTCTTTGTCCCTAGCAAAAGTGCTCCTACTGCTAGCAGGGATGTTCCACGGGAAAGGCCAGGAGAGGTTGAGCCCGGAGGGCACTGAGCCCGGAGGGATGTTCTGCCTCTCGTGCCCCTCGACCATTCTCGCAAGCGCTTGCCCTGGAGGACAATTCAGGAGTCTCCACGTGCCAAAAGGGAGATGTGAGGGAAGAGACGATGGCGGTGTAAGAAGAACATGGCCTGTCAATCTGAAGATCCTCGATACCAAACACCACCCCTGCCACCCAGCCCGGCCCCAACGGTTCTACGGTGCAGAGCACGGACCGCCGCCGCGCTGCCGCCTCTGTCGCCTGGCCTCCGCCTCCAGCCAGCACCCGAGGAGAGCCCGAGAGGCGCCGGCACCTGTCCCAACCCCGGGGAGGATTTGTCGGAGGAGGACAGGGGAGGAGAGAGAGGAAGGCAGAGGAGGTGGAGAGGAGGCGACCCGCCAGGAGCAGAGAGTCGGGGCTGGCGGGGGCAGTGGGGCGCCGGCAAGCGGATCGGCTGTTGCGGCGCTGTCGGAGAGCTGGGCTGGTGACGCTGGTCGCGGTTTTGAACTGTGCACAGGGCTGACGGTTGGGGACCGTAGGGGCCGGGTCAGCCCCCTGGGGTGGACGTGCATATTCCTCGAGGCTACCCTCCTGTCTTGTAGGTTCTTCACAAAGCTCTTCCCCCGAACTATCTTCCCAGCCCTCCTCCCTTCTGGTCCATAAAGTATTCCCTGGGAACACACATCGCTTTTTTCTTTGTCGAGCCGTTATTCTTTCCTTGCTTTACTCTCTGTCCTTCAGTGAACTCGTGCAGTCCGTCCTTCTCCTTTCCAACTTTTGTTCCTCTCTTCGTTTGGCTTAATCCCGCAGCTTTCCATTCTTCAGTGACTTCACCAATCCACTTCTCTTTTCCGCTCACCTCTCTCCAGCAAATATTAATGGACATTTCAACTACTACACACCTTTATATCCTCTTAAAATTCTTCTCCGTATTGGCTTGACTGCTGCTGTGCCCTTTGTTTTGGGAAAAAACATCCAGTGCAAAAACAGTTCCGACGGCTTTTCTTCATCTCCCTGCCAGTGTCTGCAGGTAGAGCCCAGGTGCAGCAGGACCCATTGGTAGAGACCAGCGAGAGCAGTGAAATCACCAAGTGCTCACACGCCAACCTAAGAAAAGGTGAATTTATCCATTCCTACCGGCAGCTCCCGGGTCACAGCCCCGAGTTCCTCAGTGCAAAATGGTCCAGAGAGATGCTAAATGGTCCAGAGAGATGCGGACGCCAACGGGGTGGCTGTGGGTGACGGGTGATGGTCTTTCAACCGTCCTCTGGCTCTCCGGGCACCGTCAATGGAGACGAGTTGGGTATTAGCGTTTCTATTAAAACAGGGTTTTCAGCCATACAAAGAGAACAGGCTTGAATACCTGGGTGCCAAGTGACATAAAAAGTACAGTGCAGCGCAAGAGGCATCAGTGCTAGAACACTAAATTTACCCCAGGGTTATCAAATCCTCATCCCGCTAAGCTTAATAATGCCCAAGTCTAAAACTAAGGTGCTATTTGTCTCCAGCAGAAATGCTCCTGCTAACAGTTCCGCTCCCCACATACGTCGATCCGTCTCCCGGTGTATCGCAGCCCCCGTAATCCATGGCCCACTGCAAACAGAGAGATTTGAATATGTTGCCAGCCGGGGGAAACGGGAAGTCGTGCCAGAGGCAGCCTGCAGGTTGAAAGGGATGCATGAGTGAGATGAGAGTTTGATAGACCGGGAGCAGCTTTGGAATGATCTCCTGATTTTCTTTAGAAAAGGAGAAATGTGTGACTGCAGAGAGAGCCGAGATATCTTTTGGCGGCAGCATGTGGAGGAGAGGCCAGACGGAGAGGGATAGCGAAGTTGAAGTGGAGAGCAGAGAGACAGAAGGAGGTCTGAGCTTTCTCTTCTTTCCCTCTTTATTTCTTTAGGGAAGTAAGATCGCCTGGAGTGATCACATGAAGGACCGCAAGTACATGATCTGCAGCGATGTTTCTCTATTCAGTTGCATTCCCCCACGGGGCCTGAAAAGGCAGTTGACTATTTCCTGGGAGGAAAAAGAATGCATTTATGAAAAGCTGGGATATAGAGAGGAGGTGTACCAGGCAGAAAGTGACGACGAGGTAGCCAAAATTCATGCTGAGACGAACCTGCCTGTTTGCCGAGAGTTTCAGAAATCTCCACCCTGTGCCGAGAGAAGAGAGTTGCCAGAAACGAATCTCTTAGAGGGGGAGCAAAGGAAGCAGGAGGGCCGAGAAATGAACTGTACTTTCAGTACCTCAAATGCTCTCTTTGGGTTTCTCCCTCCCCAAGCAACAGCCCGTCTCTCTCCTCTAGCCGATGGCATTCTGAGCATTGCCTGGCTCTGGGGTCTCACTCATGGGCAGAGATTGTTCCCGGTCAGCTCGCAGTGCAGTCCTCCCCTCCCCAGTTGCAATAGCCTGCTCTGCTGCACACCCACTGATGTGCTTTTGGGAGCTCCGGGCTTCTACCCTTCTGCACCTTTCACATCTTCCCGTGCTGTCCTCAGCTCTCTGGGCTGCTTGCAGCTTCCTCGGGGAACACGTGTCTCCTCCGCTTCTGTGGTTTTTCCCCTGTCCTTTTTCATCTGCTTGGGAAGAATGCCTCTCTCCCAGCTCCCCGGGAAAGGGAGATGAGCCCTGCTGGGCAGCAGCCCAGTGTCTCTAGATTTGCCTTTCTCTTCTGCGAAAACGCAAAGTCTGCTCCTGGCGGGTCGACCATTCTCGCAAGCCCAGCCGGGCCCCGCGGGTTCTACTGTGCAGAGCACGGACGGCTGCCGCACTGCCGCCGCTGTCGCCTGACCTCCGCCTCCAGCCAGTACCCGAGGAGAGTCCGAGAGGCACCGGAGCCAGTCCCAGCCCCGGGGCGGATTTGTCGGTGTAGGACCAGGGAGGATGGAGAGGAAGGCAGAGGAGGTGGAGAGGAGGCGGCCCGCCAGGAGCAGAGAGTCGGGGGCAGCGAGGCACCGGGAAGCGGATCGGCTGCTGCGGCATTGTCGGAGTGCGGGTGCTGGCGGCACTGGTCGCGGTTTCGATCTGTGTGCAGGGTTGGTGGCCGGAGACCGTATCCATTCCTACCGGCAGCTCCCGGGTCACAGCCCCGAAATCCTCGTACACGCTACTAAATGGTCCAGAGAGCTGCGGACTTCAACGGGGTGGCTGTTGGTGACGGGAGACGGTCTTTCCGCCGTCCTCTGGCTCTCCGGACCCCATCATGGGAACGCGGCTCTGTATTCCTGGGCCCTGGCGGGCACGGATTCATTGACACTGTCGTCTTCAGCTATTTCAGGGGATTCTCTTAGAAACAAAACTCGGTTAATTGGTTCTACGGCAGAGCAAATTAGCACCCTTATGAAAACATGGCTTTTCATTCCTACACAGAGCGCAGGCTTGCGACAGAATGCCTGAGTGCAAAGTGATTTATACAGCACAGGGCAGCGCAAATCTGGGCATCCTACAGTCAGCTGCCATGAGTGTCCCTAGCTTCTCTTGAGGCAACGTCTCCTGGTTACTCTGATCCACTCCAGGCAGGAACCGCGATTCTCTGGTTCATGAAGATCTTTCTCCTTAGATAGGAGGAGGGGTTCTTGCCTTGCCTGGAGTGTGGAAAAGACAGAGAGTAAGGGTCCGCAAGATTTGGAGTGTCACTCGTCAAGGATCTGAACACTACATCTCGGACGTGTTCTGAAGAAGCTGTGAAGGCAGACAGTGCGAAGGAGCGAGGTGCAACCAAGCCAGACCAAGCGTTAGAGGTGGTGAGAGAGGAAAGCAAAGCAGTAAGAAAGGAGAGACCTCCAGCCATGTGGTCCTAGCCTCAGGAAGGATGGTTGCAGGACCATCCTTCATTAGCCTCTCAGTATAAATGCAGAATTCTCATCTTCCTCTAAATGTGTTATCTCTCCTCTGATACTTAAGATGGTAGAAAATTTTCAGGAGCACACAGGCATAAGGAGGGTGAACTCGATAATGCTCTTCCACCTGGGAAGCATGTGAAAGCCCCTGTTTCCTGTGGTGTGATGGGTGCCTGGGATCCCTCTGGACTTGGTTTAGGGAAGGGGCTGGGTGTAAGGGTCTCCATCTGCCAAGCCCCCAGACCTTCAACTGCCCTGGGTGGGCCAGGGCTCTCCTAGCCCCACCAGTCGCAAGCAGCACTCTGGCAGTTGCCCCATGTGCTCCCTGCATGTGCGTCAGGGTCTTCATCCTGTTCCCTGCTCATCCCTCAGTACATTCCCGAGGGCATATGCTCTCCTTGCCGTCGCTGGAGCTGGGATATCCAGCAGTCCTGCTGGAGCCAGGTTCCTCTCAGGATTTGCGTTTCCGCAGAAGAGAAAGGCAAATCTAGAGACACTGGGCTGCTGCCCAGCAGGGCTCATCTCCCTTTCCCGGGGAGCTGGGAGAGAGGCATTCTTCCCAAGCAGATGAAAAAGGACAGGGGAAAAGCCACAGAAGCGGAGGAGACACGTGTTCTCCGAGGAAGCTGCAAGCAGCCCAGAGAGCTGAGGACAGCACGGGAAGATGTGAAAGGTGCAGAAGGGTAGAAGCCCGGAGCTCCCAAAAGCACATCAGTGGGTGTGCAGCAGAGCAGGCGATTGCAACTGGGGAGGGGAGGACTGCACTGCGAGCTGACCGGGAACAATCTCTGCCCATGAGTGAGACCCCAGAGCCAGGCAATGCTCAGAATGCCATCGGCTGAAGGAGCCAGACAGGCTGTTGCTTGGGGAGGGAGAAACCCAAAGAGAGCATTTGAGGTACTGAAAGTACAGTTCATTTCTCGGCCCTCCTGCATCCTTTGCTCCCCCTCTAAGAGATTCGTTTCTGGCAGCTCTCTTCTCTCGGCACAGGGTGGAGATTTCTGACACTCTCGGCAAACAGGCGCAGGTTCGTCTCAGCATGAATTTTGGCTACCTCGTCGTCACTTTCTGCCTGGTACACCTCCTCTCTATATCCCAGCTTTTCATAAATGCATTCTTTTTCCTCCCAGGAAATAGTCAACTGCCTTTTCAGGCCCCGTGGGGGAATGCAACTGAATAGAGAAACATCGCTGCAGATCATGTACTTGCGGTCCTTCATGTGATCACTCCAGGCGATCTTACTTCCCTAAAGAAATAAAGAGGGAAAGAAGAGAAAGCTCAGACCTCCTTCTGTCTCTCTGCTCTCCACTTCAACTTCGCTATCCCTCTCCGTCTGGCCTCTCCTCCAAATGTTGCCACCAAAAGATATCTCGGCTCTCTCTGCAGTCACATATTTCTCTTTTTTTAAAGAAAATCAGGAGATCATTCCAAAGCTGCTCCAGGTCTACCAAACTCTCATCTCACTAACTTTATAAATGCATCCCTTTCAACCTGCAGGCTGCCTCTGCCACGACTTCCAGTTTCCCCCGGCTGGTAACATATTCAAATCTCTCTGTTTGCAGTGGGCCATGGATTACGGGGGCTGCGATACACCGGGAGACCGATCGACGTCTCTGGGGAGCGGAGCTGTCAGCAGGAGCATTTCTGCTGGAGACAAATAGCACCTTCGTTTTAGACTTGGGCTGTGGCACCCGTTCTACGCCGAAGCGGTGCATGGGTGAAGCACCTGCCCATGAGAAATCACGGCATTTCATCTCCCACCCGCTTTGTACCAATGGAGATACAGTCTCCGTGATGAGGTCCAAGTTGTGTCACTTCTCCTGCTCAGAAGACTAGGGAACACCTGAAATATGTATGCTTGTCCTGAAAACAGAGAACTCTAACTATTTGGGCAGATTGGAGAAAACTGGAGGTCGTACCAGTGGCAGCCTGGAAGCAGAAACTGACGCATTATTAAGTTTAGTGAGATGAGGATTTGATAGGCCAGGTGTCAATTCAGTGTTCTAGCACTGGTGCCTCTTGCGCTGCGCTATGCTTTTTACGTCACTTGGCACCCAGGTACTCAAGCCTGTTCTCTTTGTATGGCTGAAAACCCTGTTTTAGAAGAAAAGCTAATACCCAACTCGTCTCCATTGACGGTGCCCGGAGAACCAGAGGACGGTGGAAAGACCATCACCCGTCACCCACAGCCGCCCCGTTGGCACCCGCAGCTCTCTGGACCATTCAGCAGCTCTCTGGACCATTTAGCACTGAGGAACTCGGGGTTGTGACCCGGGAGCTGCCAGTAGGAATGGATAAATTCACCGTTCCGTATGTTGGTGTGTGAGCACTTGGTGATTCCACTGCTCTCGCTGGTCTCTACCAATGGGTCCTGCTGCACCTGAGTTCTACCTGCAGACACTGGCAGGGAGATGAAGAAAAGCCGTCGGAAGTGTTTTTGCACTGGATGTTTTTCCCAAAACAAAGGGCACAGCAGCAGTCAAGCCAATACGGAGAAGAATTTTAAGAGGATATAAAGGTGTGTAGTAGTTGAAATGTCCATTAATATTTGCTGGAGAGAGGTGAGCGGAAAAGAGAAGTGGATTGGTGAAGTCACTGAAGAATGGAAAGCTGCGGGATTAAGCCAAACGAAGAGAGGAAGAAAAGTAGGAAAGGAGAAGGACGGACTGCACGAATTCACTGTAGGTTAGAGAATAAAGCAAGGAAAGAATAACGGCTCGACAAAGAAAAAAGCGATGTGTGTTCCCAGGGAATACTTTATGGACCAGAGGGAAGGAGGGCTGGGAAGATAGTTCGGGAGAAGAGTTTTGTGAAGAACCTACAAGACAGGAGGGTAGCCTCGAGGAATATGCACGTCCACCCCAGGGGGCTGCCCCGGCCCCTAAGGTCTCCGGCCGCCAGACCTGAGCACAGCTCAAAACCGCGGCCAACGCCACCATCCCAGCTCCCCGACACGCCGCAGCCGCCGATCCGCTTCCCGGCGCCCCACTGCCCCCGCCAGCCCCGACTCTCTGCTCCTGGCTGGCCGCCTCCTCTCCACCTCCTCTGCCTTCCTCTCCCTCCTCCCCTGTCCTCCTCCGACAAATCCGCCCCGGGGTTGGGACAGGCGCCGGCGCCTCTCGGGCTCTCCTCGGGTGCTGGCTGGAGGCGGAGGCCAGGCGACAGCGGCGGTAGCGCGGCCACGGTCCGTGCTCTGCACCGTAGAACCGGTGGGGCCGGGCTGGGTGGCAGGGGTGGTGTTTGGTATCGAGGATCTTCAGATTGACAGGCCACGTGCTTCTTACACCGCCATCGTCTCTTCCCTCACATCTCTCTTTTGGCACGTGGAGACTCCTGAATTGTCCTCCAGGGCAAGCGCTTGCGAGAATGGTCGAGGGGCACGAGAGGCAGAACATCCCTCCGGGCTCAGTGCCCTCCGGGCTCAACCTCTCCTGGCCTTTCCCGTGGAACATCCCTGCTAGCAGCAGGAGCACTTTTGCCAGGGACAAAGACCACTTGTGGTTTTTTCGGGGGCTGTGGTACCAGTGCCACGGGGAGGCAGTGCATGGGAGAAACACCTTCCCCAATGAGAAAACTCGGACGTGGCATAACCCCTCGCACTTGCTTTGGGATTCATGGAGATGCAGTCTCAGTAAGCGAGTTCTGCTGTGTCCCTCGTCCAGCTCTTCTTGCTCAGAGGACCAGGAAACAACCTCTCACACCTGAACTGGATGTACTGGAATCTGCACATTTGCAGCAGGTTGAGGGGCACTCAGAGGCACATTCAAAAATTTCATTCTCTTTCCCATCTCTGTCACCTCCGAAGGACATAAATGACCACCAAAGCAGGGTGTGATCTATTGCCATGTGCCCTGGAAAACCCAGGTCATCTCCTCAGGGCATTCATCACAGACCTGCCATCCGCTCTTGGCACTCACAAGAGAACCACAATTTCAAGTACTGACTTCTCACCCTGCACACAGAGATTCTTTTGCCTTTCTTGGAGAGACCGGAAGAACTAGACAGGGTGTATCTGTTTGCATTGCACAGACAAGTCTTGAGCACACACCTGCTGTTGGTGTGGGGAGATGACCCTGAGCAAGAACAATTGCCATCAACCTCCTGGGGAGACCTTGAAGTTATGTGGGACAAAGAGTGTCTCGGTGTCACATTGCATTTACGGTTCTAAATCCTGGCAAAGCCCATGCGTGCAGCTCTGGGATGTGCTTCTCTTGGACAGAGTTCCGCGTTTCCATCTCTCAGGTGGTGGGGCATCTCAGATAGTGGCAGAGCAGGTGGCACCCCACAAGGGCTTAGGTGCATCCAGGCTCCTGGCGTGGCAGCAGGAACCCCAGGAGATACTGCCCCTGCTGCCATGAACTGTCTGTATCTGTGTGCAAGCGAAGGACTCGTGTGTCTGAAAACCCTCCTGTGACCGAGCAGTGAGCCCCCGCCAGGGCACCACTGACTCTTGGCCAACTGGCCATCCACCAGGACCCCAGAGGCCATTTTCCAGCGCTGCTATGCAGAATATCATTCCCAGTCTGTCCGGACATTCGGGGTTGCCCCATCAGAGGGACAGAATCTGGCACTTCCCCTTGTTGAACGTCCTCTGGTTGCGGTTTGCCCAAAGCTCTGATTTGAGGTCTCTCTGCGGGGTCTCCGTCTTCCATGAGGCCCTGGAGTGTTACAATGGCCCCTTGATTGCTTGGGAATGTGCAGTGTTCTGTGTTCCATGTGTTACATGAGGCCCCATATTGTCACAACAGCACTGAAATGAGAGATCTCCATCCTTAATGGCTTCGTAAATCAGAAGTTTTTCTTAGATAAAAATCCTAATCGACAAAGGGGTTTGCTTTCTTGGCATGGTAGCAGTCTTTTCTTTTCTTTTAAGACTACAATTAGTTGTAGAAGAGAGAATGTAGATGATACATGGAAACTAATAGAGAGTGTATCATACGCCCATCTTCAAGAAATTAGCTGACAGGCCTCAGAAAACTTGTTTAATAAGAGATTGTTCTGTTAAGAATTCTTACATTGTTTAAGTAAATGGGAAGTTCTAAGACACGTCTTAGCTGGTCCTAAAGCATTTAGTTTAGGGATTAGGGGTCGGATAGATCAATCAGAGATGCTACGAGGCCTGCTAAGGGAGAAGACCACTCTGTGAAAATGACTGCCCCTCCCAGAAGAAATGGACGCTAGATGGCAGTCTTGCTCCACGAATAAAATCCAAGAGGCTATTTGACCCTAAAATCAGAAGAGAATTTTGGACTGCTTGCGAAGGGGAGGGTCTTTCAAGTATCACTGTATTTATACTCCGAAATTTATAGTGATTCTTTGATTCATGCATGGCAGAGTACCCCCATGAATCCCCAGCTGGCATATTAAAGAAATGTTCGATCCAATGGTTTCTGGTCATGGGGTTAATTCTTTTGTTTTATCCCTTTGATTCCATGAAGTTCCAAAGATATCCCACGGTTTGTTTAATTCCATGAGGTCCCGCACATCCCAATGATGTCCCTTAAGTCCCTGGTTTCTGTAGTTTCCCAGGGAACATTTGCTTCTATGATGCAGGGCAGTGCCACGACGGTCACTTGATTCCGTGAGTTCCCCCAGTCTCCCAGCAGTCCTTTGGTTCCATGAGACCCTGTAATGTTGCAGTGGGTTGACCTTACCTGGATGCCAGGTGCCCACCAAGCTGCTCTATTGCTGCCTTTCCCAGCCAGACAGAAGAGACAGAATAAGATGGAAAATTATTTCTACCTTGAGATCAGGCACTTTACTAAAGCAAAAGCCAAAGTTGGCGCATGCATAAGTGAAGAGGAAAATAAAAAGATTTTCTCTCTACTTCCTGTCAGCAGCGATACCTGGCCACTTCATGGGAAGCAGGGCTTCACCACACAGAGAGGCCGCTCAGAAGGCATGTATTGTAAAAAAATGGATTTTCCCCCTTTCCTGTTCCTTTCCTGAGCTCTTGTAGCTGAGCTGACGCCATATATTCTGCAATGTCCCTTTGGTCCATTTGGCTCAACTGACCTGTCTGTATCGCCTCCCATGATCTTGCCCCCGATGCAGGGGACGAAGCCGACAATGCAGATGCTGCACCAGCCCTGCTCAGCAGTTGCCAAAGCACTGGTGTGATTAACCCCTTTGTAGCTCCCAATGCAAAGCACAGCACTGTGACGCCTGCAGTGAGAAAATGAACTCCAGCTCAGACAGACCCAACACATGTGGGATTCTGAAATGTCTCAGGGTTCCTTTGGTTTCACGATGCCCCTCTCAGACCTGACAGTAGAAAAATAAATCAAAAAATTGAGAAGAAATCATCTTAAAGTCATGCTAAGCCTGTCTTCTACAGTCCAGAATCTATATATGTGTGACTGCAGATACTTGGGATGAGGGTAGATGCTCAGAGGAATTCATGGGTTTGATCTAGGAAACCTGTCCCAAAGTTTTCACTGCCTTTTCCTCCTTGGACATTTCCTGATGCCCGGAGGAAGCTCATGTCCAACAGCAGCAGGCGACCCTTGTATAACAAGGAATGAATGATGCTCCTCGTGCGGTGGTGAGACAAAGAGAAGTTTATTCAAAATTCCCACTCTTAAATCCCTGCGTACCATGTGACTTCTTCAGCCAATAGAGTTATATGTGACTGCGCATGTCCCCTCGGGCCCATCGCCCTGGCACATCCCCTGTGCATCCAGACACGCCTCCCACATATCCCCTCTCTCTAATATCTTAAAGAAGTCACAAAAAGCAGTGCAAAAAACAGTGCAAACAACCAGAACATTGTAAACTACCAAGCTTCGCAGCGACCCAGCGCATTGCTTTGCTTAGCTTCTTAACTCTAATATAAACCTTTTAAAACCTTATATTCCTATAGGGTAGTGCAACTTGGATAATTATTTTATTAACTTGGGGCCTTTAGCCCAACTGTGTGTAAACTATAACTTTTATTAATCTGAGGGTTTTTTAATAACTGGGGATTTCAAACTTTATTCAAGAAACAGGGTAAGCATATCAAAACTCAATTCTTTCAAGGTGACCTTGTGGTGTAGGTAATGTGGTCTTGTGAGGTATTCTGTGTTTTTATGTTTTCCAGTCACACAACTCTCTTATTCATTCACTCATCTCACACACCACGGCCGTCATCATTCACGCATACACATACACACACCAATATTTGCAGTTTGCTTGTCACCACATTGGTCATTAATATAAACTGAAACATAACATAACTGTTTTTAAACTCCTGAGTTATCTGGTTCCTGCAGCTGTGATTGTGTATCCAAATAGGGCTTTACACACCTGGAGGGAATCCACTTCAGTTCTTTTCCTGTTGCCACACAAGCGTAACCTCTCCCCCAAGTCAGAAGATCTAAAGGTCCTGTCCATTGTCCCGAGACCAAATCTTTTACCATGACTAATGGCCTGGGAGAGGCAAACGCCTGAGATTTGTGCTGCTTCTCATATCTGCTTCTTTCAGCACTGTCACAATTTAAAATATTGATAACATATGTGGCTTTCCACAAACGTTCTTGCGGACTGTATAGCTTCTCCCCCCCTCTTTGTTTTATTAGTATCTCTTTCAGTGTGCGGTGTGCCCTTTCTTCAATTGCTTGTCCCGTAGGTGAGTGTGGAATTCCTGTAATATGTGAAATTCCCCATTCTGATAGGAAATTCCTTACCTTTTCAGAGACGTATGCTGGTCCGTTATCGGTCTTAATCTGTTGTGGAGTGCCAAGGGTAGCAAAACAGCTTAGCCAGTGTCTTATTACATCCTTGACTTTCTCACCTGTGTGTGCTGTAGCAGTGATGTACTGTGAATGTGTGCCTACAGTTACATGTACATATTTCAAGGGGCCAAATTCTGGGATGTGTGTAACATCTGTTTGCCATATCTGATTGGATATTAACCCTCTGGGGTTAACACCTTCCTGAGATGGCATGGGGGTAATTTTTTGACAGTCTGGACAAGTCAATATGATATCTCGGGCCTGATTGATAGTAATTTTGAATTGTCTCTTTAGAGAGCGTGCATTCTGGTGGAAAAATGAATGGGACAATTTTGCTTGCTCAAGGGTCCTAGGTACTGTGTTGAACATTGCTGCTTTGTCAGCTTCTCGGTTCCCTTCAGCTATTGGCCCTGGCATGTCAGTGTGAGACCTGATGTGCATTATATAAAAATCAAACCTTCTGTGATTGACAAGGAACCAAATACAACGCATTTCAAACAACAAATGAGGGTTAGAAACATCCCGAAGAAATGAACATTCTAGACATGAAACTAACCCTGCAGCATAACAAGAATCAGTGACAATATTAACAAGTTGTTCAGAAAACTTTTCCAATGCAATATGAATGGCAGCCAGTTCCAGAACCTGCACAGAGCATTGGTTCATGGTCTGTACTTTTTGTTCCCATTGTCCGGTATCAGGATTTATCCAAGTCACTGCAGCTTTCTGTGATCGCCCAGATGCATCTGTAAAAACTGTGAGGCCTTTTACTGGCTCACTTCTGCATCTAGTCGTGGTTCTTAAAGGCAAATTACCGATTTCTGCCCAAAGTTTGTGCTTAGGGAGATTAACTGAAATGTTACCATCAAAACCTGCTAAGGCAGCTTGGAACTCGGTGTCCTCAGCTAGCATCCAAGCTAAATTGTCCTTCATGGCTGGAATGTAGATGACCACTGGATCCCTTCCATCTAGTTCCTGTAATTGAACTCTGCCTTTAATAACAAGCTTAGCAAACATTTCATTAATTGTCCATACAGTTTTAGGTGGGGTGTGGGGCAGAAATAGCCATTCTAGAACCAGCAGTGGGTCCTTTTCAGTCTGGTCCCACTGGAATAAGACTGCAAATGGCTGGTACCTACTGGGAATTAAGGCCAGGCAGATTTGCAGTTCAGGATCTCTCCTTCTGCTCTGCCTAGATTCGATCGCCTTGGCACAGATGTCTAACACCTGTTTGGCCTCTGCTGTCAGAGCCCTATTAGACGTCAGATCAGAGTCCCCCTTTAGTAACACAAAGAGAGGGTGTAGCTCCTCTGTGGTTAAGCCTAGAACAGGCCTTAACCAATTAATAGCTCCCAGGAGTTTTTGCAACTCATGTAAGGTTAAAGTGTCTTTTACCTCGAGCTGCAGCGGCTGTGGGGAAATCTGTTGTTGCGTGACTCTCCATCCAAGATAGCTCCAGGGCTGCGATCGCTGGATTTTCTCTTCTGCAACCTGTAAGCCTGCTTCTTGGACAGCATCAGTTAAAGCAGTAACAACAATTTGCAGTTCATTTTCTGTGGCCATGCTTATTAAAATATCATCCATGTATTGGTAGATTATTGCAGAGGGAAAACGTTTTCTGATGGGTTGAATAGCATTTGCAACTACTGTTTGGCAAATGGTTGGACTGTTCTTCATCCCCTGAGGGAGAACAACCCAGTGATACCTTTGCATAGGCTGTGAGTTGTTTAATGGTGGAATAGAAAATGCAAACCTTGGGGCATCCTCGGGGTGCAGGAATATGGTGAAAAAGCAGTCCTTTAAATCAATTATTGTCAGAGGCCAGTTCGCTGGGAGCATAGTAGGTGAGGGTAATCCTGGTTGCAATGCCCCCATAGACTCAATGACTGCGTTTACTGCTCTGAGATCCTGAATCATCCTCCATTTGCCAGTTTTTTTGGGAATGCAAAATACAGGAGTGTTCCAGGGACTATTTGTTGGCACAATGTGTCCTGCTTCCAATTGTTCCTCTACAAACATCTTTAAATGTTCAAACCTTTCTTTTTTCATGGGCCATTGGTCTACCCAGACTGGCTGGTCACTTTTCCAGACCAGCTTAATCGGTGCTTGGGACGGCTGACCAATGGCCCCTATTGAAAAACCTGGCTGCTTGCAGGAGGAATTTGCATTACTGTGCCAAACTGTGAAAGTATATCACGTCCCCACAGAGAGCAAGGGATCGGGGCTATGAATGGAGCTACCTTTGCTACTTGCCCCTCTGGTCCCAAGACAGTGAGTATTTGAGCACTCTGTCTGGGTCTTTGTGTGCCTCCCACCCCTTGAATGGTTGCAGCTGGGCAAACAGTAGGCCAGTCAAGTGGCCATTCGGAGTCCTTTATGATGGAAACATCGGCTCCCGAATCCAAAAGGCCTGTAAATCGGTGCCCATTAACCTGGCACGTCATGAGCGGCTGTGCTGCTGTGATGGCTGCTGCCCAGTAAACTTGTGGTTGTCCCGTGCTGCCAAAGGCCCCTGAACCCCGCTCCCTCCCCCTCTCCCCTGCTGGTGACGTACTGTAGAAGGGGATTAACTGAGCAAGCTTCTGTCCTTTCGGGATGAAGCAGGGGGGTGAAGGGGTCCATGCCATTATCAGAATCTCGCTATGAGAATCCGAGTCTATTACACCTGGCAGCACAAACAAACCCATTCTGGTGGTAGAGGACCTTCCAATCAGCAGTGCGTGTACCCCTGGATTAAGGGGACCCCGATGTCCAGTCAGGATTAGCACCACCTCAGTGGAAGTTATGAGGACTGTGTCCCTGTTGGATAAGTCCAGCCCAGCGCTGACTGATGTGGCGGGGCACAGATCGCTGGCTGGGGTGCAGGGGCACAGAGCGCTGGCTGAGCTGGGGGGGGCACAAATCGCCAGCCTGTTCCCCTGTGTCGCATGTGATTGCTGTACCGGGGCGTGCGACAGCGCCCCTCGCCTCCAGTTTTTTGGCATCCTCCTTGCTTTGGGTTGCTTTCGAGGTGCCAATGCTAGAGGTTTCTGAGGGCAGTCCCTTTGGAAATGGTCAGGGGCCCCACAAATGAAACAACCATCTTTGGGTCTGGGCCCCTGCTGTGTCCTTAACTGAGTACTCAGTGCTACTGCTAGCAAATCTGATTGATGTGTTAAAGAACCCACCTCTTGGCAGGCACAAACTAATTCTGAGATACTGCAAGTTTCCCTCTTAGGAAGGGTTTGCAGAACTCTTTTACAATCCACATTAGCATTTTCGAAAGCCAGTCTTCTACTAAGGATTTCCCTGACTTCCTCATTTTCAATCTGCCTATCCAGAGCAGATTGCAGCCGATCTAGGAATTTTGTGTAAGGTTCTGTTGGGCCCTGTATTATTTTGGTAAATGACAAGTTTGCATCTCTGTCTGATGTAGGTAATTTTCTTATTGCCCGCATGGCATGTTTTGCTATTACCTCGTATACCTCTCTATTGTAACCGGTTTGAGCATCTATGGAACGATAGTTCCCATCCCCTGTGAGTTGGTGTGCTGATACCCCTGCTTGCGGGTCATTAGCGTAAGCAGAACAGATTTCTCTAAAATCGTTCAGCAATACATTGTATTGTGTGTTAGAAAGGCTTATTTGTAACAAGGTTCTCCAGTCATGAGGCATGAAGATGTATGTGGAACGCAGTGACTCTAAAAATGCAAGCGTGTTAGGGGATGATACACCAGTTTCTCTCATTAACTGTCTTAGTTCTTTGGTTAGTTCATGTGGTAATGGTTGGAACCTGCGGCTTTGACGTGGACCGATAATTACTGGACATGCTTGTATAACTTGTAAGTCCCCAGTACGCAATGCCTCTTCTCTGCATAAAGCCCACCTATCAATTGTACCCTCTCGGTATGTTGCTTCATCCCTTGCCGGCGGAGTTATCCCAAAATCCCCCTCCTCCTCCCCCCATTCCTCCCATTTTCCCCCCCTGCAGCTCCGGCGAAAGCGGCTGTCTGTGGGTGGGTGGTGGTGGTGGTTGGGGAGTACGGCGCGGGGGCGGGGAAGGACGGGTTGGTGTCTGAACCGCGTGGCAGGCGAGATGGTGGTACCCGCTCCTGGGCGCGTACTCGGCGTTCTTGCGCGGGATGGGTTGGCGAGTAAGCTGGGCTAGCCCCCCCACTCCAGTCACGGGACCCCCTGCTACTGTCCCACTGGCTGGAACCTCGCATCTGGGGTCCCGCTCCCTCCCGCTGGTCCGTGTCCCTTGGGCTCCCGGTTCCCTTCCCCGGAGTTGAATTGTGAACGGCTCCACCCCCTCCCCCCGTCGAGCTTTGTGAGTTCAAACTGCGGCGCGTAAAAGTGGGGCTGCTGCTTGCAGCCTGAGTGGGGGTGTATGTGTTCGTCGTTCTTTGGTGGGATCTGCTTAATGCAGTCATTATAGCTTGCCAGGCTGGGTAAGCATTGTTTGCTTGGGAATCCCCTCTCTGAGCCTTGAGTTTGATAAGATTGCCTATTTTGTCCCATATGTGAATGTTGAGGGCTTCAACCAGAGGTAGTTCTGGTACGGCTGCTTTAATGAGCCGCACCAACTCTGATAATTCAGCCCTTGTAACCTGAACATAGTAAGGATTCAGCAGAGCAACCAGTGCTTCTGTGTCCCGTGATACTTCGGTAGGGAAAAAGTTTCCCATGTTACCTTTGTGTCTCGGCGCTGCTGGGGTGCACTGCTGAAGAGGGTCTGTCGGTTTGTTGATTTGTGTTGGTTCACTGTCGGTTGGGCTGTGGCGTCCCGTCGGCGGCGGCTGATGTCCCGGTGCAGGCGGCAAGCGGCAAGCGGCGGCGGTAGACACGGGCAGCTGTAGCAACGAACGCGGGGGCTGGCTGTAGAGGCGGCGGCTTGGGGCTGTGGCAATCGGTGTGTGCGGGCTGCAAAGTGGCGAACGAAGCGGCGGCGCTGGCAGCGGCGTCTCAGTCACGTGGCGGCAGCTCGGCGTGGTCCCAGCTCCGTCTCCGGTGAGTGCGGTGTTCGCAGCGGCGGCAGCGGCGGCTTGGGGGGTTCCCGTGGTTCGCTGGGCGGCGCGGGGGTCGGGGGTGCACTGTGTCGGAAGGTACGGCGCGGCGCCTCGGTGAAGCCCGCGCAGTCTGAATACGGCGCAGGGGCTTTTTGCTGGCAGTGCTTTTTAAGCACGCTGCAGTATCAGTCAGCAGCGGTGAGCAGGTGGGGAGCCGCGACCAGTTTCTGCTGGACAGAAAACTGGAGCAGGGGCTCCGCGGGGGTCAGCGGTGGCTGGGATTGCTAGGACGCGGCAGCGGCAAGCCGCTTCTTGCACGTGGTCCACACAGTCGGTAGCGAAGAGTTGCTTTACCAGATGACCGACACTCAGGGGACTAACAGGCCTTTCCCTGACAATCTTAAGGTGCTCCGCGGCTCGTTCTCTGAGCTGCAGGCACGCTTTCACCCAGGGAGCAGTCTTAGATGTGCGGCGTGCGTCCCAGTCACTCACCGCTTTCGATGTTGCTTTGACCCTCTCTGTTCTCTCCGGTGGCTGCTTTGACCTCTCGGTTTCTTCCTTAACTCTTTCTTCTCTTCTTCCATGCACTATCTTACTATTATTGAGCTCGCTAAACTCACTGTCCGTCTCTTAGAAGCCACTAAGAGCACGGGGTTTATTGACGTCAGGGTTTTTTCTGGTGAAGTCTCCCGTCTCCGAAAATTAAGACGATCCCGGAGACACCAGCTGATCTCCTGATCCAGGATAGATATCTCACTTAATATAAGCTAAAGATGTCCCTGTTCGGGCGCCACATGTAGCAGGCGACCCTTGTATAACAAGGAATGAATGATGCTCCTCGTGCGGTGGTGAGACAAAGAGAAGTTTATTCAAAATTCCCACTCTTAAATCCCTGTGTACCCTGTGACTTCTTCAGCCAATACAGTTATATGTGACTGCGCATGTCCCCTCGGGCCCATCGCCCTGGCACATCCCCTGTGCATCCAGACACGCCGCCCACACAGCTCCATCCCCCACTTCCTCCTCCTGGCTGCAGCTCTTGCACTTCTGCTTCTTCCTGGGCATCTCCCTGGCTGCCCTCCTGGGCAACGGCCTCATCCTCAGCGCCGTAGCCTGCCACCACCACCTGCACACCCCCCAGGGACTTCTTCCTGCTCCACCTCTCCCTCACACACCCGGGTTGCATCTGCACCACTCTCCCCAAAGCCATGGCCAATTCCCTCTGGAACACCAGGGGCATGTCCTACTCAGGATGAGCTGCACAGGTGTTTTCTGCTTTTCTTCTTGATCACAGCGGAGCTTGCCCTTCTCACCATCATGTCCTATGACCGCTACGTGGCCATCTGCAAAGTCCTTCACTACAGGACCCTCCTGGGCAGCAGAGCTTGTGCCCACGTGGCAGCAGCTCTGCTGCCTGGGCCACTGGGAAGCGGGTCTGGCCCTGGGGCTGCAGGAGCTGCCGCCTGAGCTGATGATCTCCTGAGCAGTCCAGACATGCAGTCACTGTCCCTGTCCTCTATTGCCTCCCTTTCTTGCTGCAGGACCAGAAACGACTGTGCTGCTCTGCTGGGCTGGGGCGGGGCAGGGAGATGGGGGGACCAGGGAGGGGCTGGTCTGGGCAGTTCCAGTGACTAGAAAACCCCAATGTTCATCTGAAGTGTAGGAGTGGGCAGGGTGGGAGCATTACAGGGCTGAGGTGGCTCCAGGCTCTGGAAGTGGTAGCAGGAGCCCAGGGAGACACTGCCCCTGCTGCAATGAACTGCCTGTGTGTGTGCCAGGGAAGGACTCGTGTCTCTGAACACCCCCGTGTGTGCATCAATCCAACTCAGGGTTGGACACCTCTCAGAGCCCTGACACATTTCTCTGTGTGACTCCAGGAAAACCCCCGCTGTGCCAGGGAGTTACCAGATCCTTTACTGTCACCCTCCTGGTGTCCTGTGTAATGATGAAACTAGAAAAGGTGATCATCATACCCTGGTAATTTTCTAAGAGGAGAAATGTCACTGCTGGAAAGAAGTGTCACTGAAGAGGTGAGAAGAGGGAACATCATTATTTCCTTCAGTCTGTTCCACAGCAGGTTCCTCTGGAGCCCCAGGGACACCTGCGGGGAACCCAGAGGGGCAGAGAAAGGGCTGCCTTTGGCTCTTGCTGTGCTGCTCAGCTGGGCCGGGCTCCTGGCACACAGGGAAATCCTGACAAGCGGGCAGCACTGCAGAGAGACAGCTCTGCCCAGGAGCAGCTCCTCTGCACAGCCCAGCAGGGCCGAGGGCACTGCCTGTAGGCACGAGAGAAGAGAAGAAAGGCAAAGGGAGGTTAAAGGCAGCAGAAAGATGGGAGGTGTTCAGTTGAGACACAACTTGGGGACACAACTTCACACTCCTCTGCAGAGTGAGTCTACAGGTGCAGGGCAATGTCACTTGTGTTCCTGGAGGAATCTCCTAAAGCTACCACATCCCACAGCCTTGCACATCTGTCAGGACTCTCCCAGTTTCTCTGTTGCGCCGGAGGAGGATGTTCTCCAGGGCAGGCCTTCCCTGCAGCACCGTCAGAGGGACAGCGCAGGTGGGCTCCTTCTCCCAGGGATGGCTGTGGGGTGGGAAGGTGGGGGTGCAGCTTGGGGCTGTCCTGCAGAGCAGGGTCCCTGTGCTCCGGGGTTCTTTGTGCCAGGGCAGGGACTTTGCTGCCTGCTGGGGTCAGGTCTCATCCTGCCTGGGTAGTTGCCCATCCCTCTGCAGGGAGAAGCTGTCGGTGAGTGGTGAGAACCCCAGCAGGAGCCAGGCAGGTTCTTCCTGCCGTTGCATGAGGTGTGTGTGGTCAGGGCTGTGGGAGGTCAGGGCTGCTCCCAGATCCAGATCACACCAGCACATTTCCAAGAGCACTGTCAAATGGGAAGGACGAAGCACAATTATTAGGAAGGAATGGAGCTTTTCTGAGTCAGTGTTTTCAGTTTCCTACTCCTGAGGAATCTGGGGGTTGAGAAATGGAAAAGGAGCTCCCATGTTGGACAAGTCACTGAGACTCCTGAGCTGTAACTTGGAATGCACAAGTGCTTCTGTAAGCAACTTCCTAAAGTGCTTTCGGCCTCTGCTCTGCTTTTGACAGAAGCAGCATCACTTCTGCTGGACCCATCTGTTTTTTCTTTATCTGACCTTTTCCACCTGCAAAAAGAAAAGTTGCCCAGTCAGTGCGCTGCAAACAGGCAGGTTTCTCTCAGGCCACAGTGAGTGCACAGACATTTGGATGGAGTGCTGACAGGGAAGTCATGAATGGATTTCTGATGTTGAGTCTACTGTTTTGAAATCAGAAAATGTGGTGTTGAAGTCATCGTTAGCCTTTGAGAGGGAAACAGGAGAAAAATCGGATAAATTTGTTGCTAAAAATGAGTTGCTTCAAACTGAGGTTGACCACCTTAAAAGTCTTGTTAAAATTTGGATGATTATGAAACAGTCAACTCACGGATTACCCCCATCAATACTAGACAATGCCCGCAGTATAAAGGCATAAAGCCCTCCCAGCCCCTCCAGGAACCCTCAAATCCCATCCCGGTCCCACAGGACACTCCCAACTTCCCCTTAAACCCTCCGAGGCCCCCAGACTGCCTCCCAGACCCACAAAAACCCACAAGATGCCCCCAAACCCCTCCCAGTTACTTCCAGCCCTCCCAGGACCTTTCAAACCCTCTCCTAGTTGCCCCCTTCCCCTTGAGTATGCCCCCAAACTCTCTCCCAGTTCCTTCCCACATCCCCGACGATTCCCCAAAACCCCTCACAGCTGCCCCAATCTCCCCAACCTCCCTCCCAAACCCCCAAACTCCCCCAAACACCTTCCCAGTTACCCCCACGACCTCCAAGCCCTTCTCAGCCTCCCCATTTCTTCCCAAAGCCCCTCCCAGTTGCCGGCCCGTCCCCCAGGCTCGGGTGAGGAGGTGCCCCAGGCTGACGGGCCCGCCCAGACAGGGGCGGTTCCAGCAGCATGTCAGGAGCCACCCCCTGCCCCGAAAGCTCCCGCCCGCCCTGGAGCCACCTCAGCTGCCCCTGCAGGGGAGAAATCCAGACCGGAGCAGAGCAGGGGGCAGGGCCAGGCTGGGACCTCGATGGACGGGGGCACTGGGAGAGCAGGGGAGAGACCGGGATGGGCTGAGAGGGCACTGGGGAGAGGGGAGATACTGGGATGGGCTGAGGGGGCACTGGGAGGGAGAGGGGAAAGTTTTTTGCCCCTTTCCTGGGCACTTGAACACCCTCTGCACCCCCGTTCCCGGTCGTGCTGGCTGTCCTTCCCCCCCAAGCCATGAACAGGTTTTGGGGCTCCCTCGTGGGTCGCAGCCAATAGAACGGCTCTGCTGGAATGACATTGCCAAATTCTGCTGGACCCCTGTCCTTGTGCCGGTGAGTCACCCAATAGAACGTCGAAACTTCCGCGGGGGCTGCCGGGAGCGGGGCGGTGATGGCGGGGGAAGGGAGGATCGGGATTGAACCCGATTGGTCCCGATCGATCCCGGCCCCAGGGTCTCCCCCCGCCGCCCTGTTTTTCACGTGCGGCCCCAACAAGGCCATGGTGGTGTGGGGTGAGTTCAGGGGGTCCGGGGGCTCCTGGTGACCCCTCTGAATCTCCCCCAAGACTCTCGGGAACTGCCCAGATCCCCCCCAAGACTCCTGGGGACCCTCCGCCTTTCCCCCTCCTCCCCCAAATCTCCTGTGCATCCCCTTAACCCTTGAAAATCGCCTGGGACCACCTCAGACCCCCAGACTCCCTCCTGGGGACCCCCAAACACTCTTCAGGACTCCGGGGCCCCTCCCGTGTGACCGCGGTGGCTGGCACAAGATTTACCAACCCTAGTAGGTTGCTTTAACTAAGTCAAGTTTACACTTATTGCTTAATCCCCCTCCTAGAGTCTTTTGGGTGTCACCAACCCTTTACGGCGGATTCCTCCGTCCATTTTTCTACCCCGGACTGCTGGGGGTCCACCCCCCCAAGAAACTACTGGGAACTCCCCAGTGTCCCACCACGAGATTCCTGGGTCCCTCCCCCCCCCAACCCCCTGTGGGTCCCCCATCCTTTCTTCCCCTTGAAAATATTCTTGGCGGTCCCCCAATGTCTCCTCCAGCCCCCATCCTGCCAGGGATGGATTTGGGGGAATCTCCTTCCCCTTCCCTCTGGTCCGAAGGCAAATGCCCTCCCTGTCCTTCTTCTTTCGCCCCCAGGCAGAAAAGAGAAGAGAAACAGCCAGTTGGCCCTGGCAGGTGTGGGTGTGTGCAGGCTGTGGTTGAGTGGTTGAGAAGGGAGAGGAGGGGGCTGGTTTTTGGGCCAAGTCCAGCAGGTGATGTCTTTTGTGTCTGGCAGTCCTTGGTCGGTTCCACGACCATCCAGCTGTCAGTGTTCATGACATACCCATCAGCCCTTCTCTTCTTGGCTCCTACATTTACCAACCCTAAGCTGCTCCTAAGTTCTCTTGCTGTCAGTTCCTAAAGAGGTCTTGTCAAGTGTTACTGATTTAGAAACTAAAGCCTGACATCTTTGTCTTTGCCAAAGATGTGTGTGAAAGGGCAGTGCTGTTGCAAAGCAGTGTTGAGCTTCACATTGGGTGACTTGGCAGCTTCCTCTGCATCACCCATGCACCCTGGGTTTCTTTGAAAAGTACTTTTCACTCCAAATGTGACACCACATTAGCCTGTAGGACATCCTGTCCCCAAATGGATAACTGTAAATATTAATAATAAAAAAGTGACCCCCTCCATTATTCAAGAAAAGCTTGTATCTCTGTACTAAAAGCATCCAAGGGTCACGTCCCCCAGTTTTCTATCTGACAAGGGTTTGGAGGGGCTGCTTTGTGCAGGGAACCCTTTGGGGACCCCTTGCACATGGGTAGGGCTGCACTCTGGGGGTATGGGGCTTTGGTTCTTTGGTTGCCAGGGGCCACTGTGAGTCACTGAGCCGGGGTGGGGACAATGGGCAGGGCTGGCTGGGACAGGCTGTGGCACCTGTGACATAAAAGGGAAGTGTCCCCGTGGGGCAGCTCTGCAGGGCCCATCAGGGGTTGCTGCCCAGTGCAACCTGTGCTGTGGGGAGCATGCACACAGGGAGAGGCTGGGCCGGACGAGGGCCAGGGCAGCAAGGCCGCCCCAGGGAGTGGGTTCTACCCCTGCCTGCAGGGCCCAGCCGCTGGTAGGAGCGCCTTGGGCAGGGCCCGGTGCTGCTGCTGGGGCAGGGGGTGAGACCTTGCCGCCTGCCAGCTGCCTGGGCCCCTGTCCTTGCTGCACCACATCCCCTAGGCTCCATCCCCGCTCCCCCAGCGCCAGCTCCCTCCTTCCCAGCCCCAACCAAGCCCTTCTCTGTGTCCTCCTGCAGGCCATGGCTTTCACAACATTCCTTTTGGTGCTTGTGCAAAGCATCATCCAGTCCCTGCAGGCGGTCGGGGAGGGGCTGCACAAGACTCAGTGAGCTTGGAGGTCTTTTCCAAGCTGAAGGACTCTTGGATTCTGTGATTGTGTGCTGGATTCAGCTGGGTCCGTGTTAGCAGCATTAGTTTGCTCCCAAAGTTTCCTCGCTGTCAGCTCTTGTGGCCTAAGGCTTGAGCTCCTTTAACTCCTTGTGCTGAGCTACTGATGGGAAAGGAGAGGCCTCTGCCAGCAGATTCCTGGTGTTCCCTGTAGAACAGTGAGGGAGAAGGTGTAGTCAAGTGGGAAGAGGAGTACTGTTTGTGTGTGGCCTCCTATGTGGCCTTGGCGCCTTTGAGGGGCTTAAATGAGAAAAGAGCTTTGTTAAAGTGAGAAGTGAAATAGTGTGTTGGCTGTGGGAATGGGAAGGGAAGAGGAACGGAGAATGGGAAGGGAAAGAGGAATGGAAAGACATCTGCTGATGCTGTCGTTTGTTATGTTTGCATGTAACAGGGTGTGGTGGAAGAAAAAACCAATTGGGAAAGATATGTGGCATGGAGAAGCATCTATGGGAACTAGATGGACTTTTATACACTGGACAATTCGTCCACCGGACTGACAGTTGTTCCCCAGTTTTACCCCAGTTTATTGCTGTATTGTCATGGAGTTTTATGTACCCCAGTTTACTGTTGAATTTTTATGAAGTTTGTTATACCTCCATATTGTTCCCCTTTCTCCCTCAGATTTTCCTGCCCAAAGTTGTTTGTCACCCTGTCCTCCCCTGCTTTCCCGCTCCTCTGCCACTGATTGGCTACAGTTTGCTGCAGTGCAAAGAGAGCTCCCATTGACCCTTTCTCCTGGAGACTCCGAAGTTCCACCCGCCTTTTCCCTGTCTCCCTATCACATTTTTCCCTGAGTTGTCAGTTCCATGCTCCTCCCCAGTTCAGAATCCTCCCCTCAGACTTACCTTATTTAAAACCCTGTTGTCCCTGAATAAAGTGGCATTGCTGCACGAACCCTCGACTGTGCCAAGAACCGTTATTGCAGTGCTCGGTCCCATTTCCCATCCCCTTGGACCATGGCAAGTGGCACCCAAAGTGGGGCACAGTTGAGGACTCTCATATTGAGAGAACTCCTGTGTCCTCACCTGGGTTCAGGCGACGCCAGGAGAGGCGATCGTCCCCGCCGGTCCTCCTCAGCAGAGCGGACGGCTGTGGGCTCAGCGGTAGCTGCACGGGTCGACGCACCAGACAGGTGAACTGCTGAGGACATTCCTCACCCTACCCTAACACCCACAGCCCGGCAGAACACCAAAGGGAGGACTTTCCATCAAGAGACTGTTGTTGAGACCCGACTAACATCAACATGGGACTCACACTCTCAACCTCCCAAAAATTTGTATACAGGCGCCTAAAAGACTTTGTAATAGAACACGGTCACCCCTTAGATAAAAAATTGGCAATATCACTCGCCAGATGGCTCGACCACAAGGGTCACCAGCTTGCCGAGGACACCAGCGTAGAGCAGTGGCAAGCCATAAGCTACAGCCTCTGGCGGGACAGCGATAAGGGGGACCGTATAGCTAAAGAGGCGTTCATCACATGGAGGTTAGTTCTGATGGTGCTACAGCACCAGATGATGAACAAGAATATCAGCGTCCCCAAGACAGACACTGAGCGGACAGAGAGGGACACTGAGCAGACAGAGACGGACACTGAGCAGACAGACACACAAGATGGCGGGAGGGGGAAGAAACCATCGCGCCGAATTCAAAATGGCGTCGAGGAGGAGGGACCCAGGGACCACGCGGAGAAAAGGCGGGAAGGGACACCGCAGGAAAAATCAGTGCAGGAAAGGAGGAGGCGGGTTCCCTTAGCACCACCCTCCAGGCCACCTCCGCCTCCACCTGATTGCATCAGAGATCCCTCCCCCGGCATGCCCACGAGCACACCCACTTCCTCCAGCCCTGCCTCTTCCCCGGATACATCACCTTCAAGGGGCGGAAGGGTGGCAAAGGACAGGGTCAAGGCGAAGGTCAGGGCCTCCTTCCTGCAAGATGGCTGCGCCCATAGGCCTCACACCACCGAGGCCTACCCCGCCTGCCGCCACCCTGAACCGGACATAGACTTAATGCAGCACTTCCCTGAATGGCAGCTTAAGCTACCAGATATCTGGAGAGCCTTCAGGGAGGAGGTTGCTAGCGCTAAAGACACTGAATTCCTAAAAGCATTTCCCATCTATGTAGAGGAAGGAAGGACCCCAGAGTGGCTGTAGGGAATTGGCTACAGAACACGGCTTGCCTAGGCCGTGGGAACATCTTAGATAGCGAGGTTACAGTGCCCTTGTACCCTGTTAGCTGGCTGGTAAACAGGACATTGTGATTAGCAAAACAAAAAGCAACTGAGTACCACCTGTGTCAACAAAGAAATGAGTAAGAGGTGAGATCAACATTTAAGTAGAACCAATAATGAGCTTAGCTTTTGCAATATGTATGAACTAATTATAAAGCATATATTAAGCTGTTAGCAATGATCAATAAACGAAGCTTGCTGATTCTCATATTGAGCATCTCATTCTTCCCTCGTCACGACAAATGGCGCCCGAACAAGGACTAAGTTGAATCTGCGGTCCCCGAAACCTGAACAGGGGGTAAGTTAAATCTGCATCCCCCAGGGGCTAAGTTAAATCAGTATGCCCCAAGGGACTAAGTTGAATCTGTGGTCCCTGAAACCTGAACAGGGGGTAAGTTAAATCTGCATCCCCCGAAGCCACGGTCTGACGCAGTAGCCGGTCGGTCCTGAAGCAGCACAAGAGGCGAAAGAGCTGGACTCCGCGCCCCAGGCGACCTTACAGAAGGGTCCTGGCCGACAACACCGCCGACGTCTTGTAAAAGGCTGCAACAGCGCGCTGAAGATTTATAGGTATGGAAAGACAAACGGTGCTTTTATTACTCCAGTGCTTTTTAGAAAAGCGGGGACTTAAGGGTATAGCTTTGAAAAAAGAATTACCAAGATTGCTTACGATGAGGGTTGCTAAAAGTTGTTTTGTGGACCCTAATACAGTTTTTGATGAAAGAGAATGGAGACGTTATGAGGTTAAGTTGTGGAAGGTTGACGCGGAGACGGAGCTCAATGTAACATGACAGAAGTGGAGAAACTGCCAGGCCAACCAGACAAGACGCCTGGACAGGTGAGCCACCGAGAACAAAAGGGATCTAATGTTGCATCTATATGGAAGTCTATCCTGCTTAAAAAAGGAAGAAAAATTAGACGAACTGGCTTTGTGGCAGATGCTGCTTTCATGTAAGGGCCAGGGATATGAAGCGAACACTGTAACTGCCTTTACTATCTCTACTTGGAAAGAACTTAGTGATAAGCTCTTTACTGCTGCCTCTAAGGGAGAAAAAGTTGCTGCTTCCCTCCTTACAACTTGGCGATTGTTATCTGGAATAGTAAAAGGCATTAGAGCACAGTGTGAGGACATTAGAATGCTACTAGATACCATCATACAGAGAAATCGTGTAAAAAGGGAGTCGAGCGGAGTTGAAGGGAGACGGAGCGGGACAAGAAATCACGGATCGGAGCCGGGGACAACCGAGCGGCCCCGTCAACATGAACGCGGTGCCAGCGTCTCGGCAGTGCATATCCAGGACGATCGGAGATGACGGCTGCAGTGTGAAAGTACTGCTGATGGACCAGAGATGAACTTTACGAGCACTATGACTGAGTTCCACCTTAAGACATTTCCAGCTTTTCATCTGAACTGTACTGCGGGACTGCGCTGCGCGTTTGTGGCTGTGTTCACGGCGCTGTGTGCTTATGCCGCCATGCCGAGTGAACCCGTGCTGGCGCCGGGTCTGTCCGCCTGTGGCGGGTGTCTACGGGGCGGCACCGGGGAGCAGAGCAGTGGCGGTGGTCGCGGCGCCTGTGCGGAGCAGTGCACCCGCGCGCGTGCACGCCGGTGGCTCCGGGCGCAGTGAGCAGCGGGGGGGCTCTGTGTCCCCCGCACTGCTGACAGTCATGGTCCTGGGGGGTGTACGTTCCCCTTCCCTTCTTTGCAGCGAGTGTTTTTTCCCTGGTGCCGCTCCTCTTCCTAGAGTGGCGAGTTAATGATGGTAGCAAAAGCCTTGAGGGGTGCAGCTGGAGGAGGGGGAAAGCTGTTTCTCCTTTTCCCTGTTAGACCAATCACCCCCTCTCTGAAACTGTTTGCAGCTGTTCTCTCCCTCTCCTATGTTTTTGTCTTTTCTTAAGCAGACTCTGTGATTAAGTTAAGTTCCTTCTGCTGATTTTCTTTGGGTGAGCCCGGTCCCTCCTCCCCCTCCTTCGTCCTTCGGCAATGAGGGGCGTGGGGGAGGCAAAGACGATAAAACACAGAAAAAAGGGAAAAGAGAAAAAACAACTTAAAATTAACAATATCCCAACTTATAAATCAGATAAGATTGCATTGTTTTTACAGCAAGAGGTGTTACGCATGCAGCGTGCTCATGGCATTCTCAAATGTTTTCTTCAAAAACAGAAAGGGAGACTGACGAAAAATCCTTTGAAGCAAGATTAGAAATAATGCAACATCCGTGCTTAGCCTTTTGCATATTACAGAAGGTTATTAAGAATTTCCTATAGCTTGCTATTTCGCATCTCTTACATGAAATTTGGCTGTTTCCCCCAGGGGCAGGGTGCAGGTAGAAGATTTGGAGACGGAACAATGAGACAGAAGGGGACATAGTCTTAACCCCTGCAAAAGTAGTTTTATTGCCTTTATGACAGAATATCATTGCTCTATGAGAAGGGTTGAAGATTTCCAAGATAATATTCTGTTCTTTCTTGCTGTATCTGTCTTTTACATAGAGAGTTATGCAGGATTTGCAGATTGCTGATGACGGCTATGCCATAAATTTCCTTTGAATTATGAAACTGATAAGAAGTGCACAGCCAATGACTACTTGAAAATGTGTGTGATTGAGGAGCATGTTTGAGGTGGCCACCTGAATGTGGTGTGAAAGAGAAAAGCTACATGAATGTGTGACTGTGTAAACTTAAAAATACCTTCTGCCGGTGTTAAGATTTTAGAGATGTGTAACATGATTCTGTTGAACCATAGTGAATCCTTATTCTGAATGGTATATGAATTCTTCAAATTCCCACCGTGAGTGATGAGGTTTTAGTTATTTCTAGACTAGCCCTGTCCGGCTAGCTGTATGATCTGAACTGAAGTTAAATAAGAAGTTCTTACAAAAATTTAGTATTCTATTACAGCCTTGTATGAAATTTATGCAAGTTAAGTCTCAGGTGGAGTTTTTCCACTGCTGTTGTTCCTTAGCTGTGTAAGCTGCGCAGGAGACCACTAGTTTTGGAGCAAGTAAAAATCATAAGCCAGCAAACATTAGTGCAGACTGCAAGGTTGGCAGAGCCCGAAACAAAATACACCACTATGCATCCAGGTGCCCGGGAACCATTCTTACAATTCGTGGAAAAGCTGCAAGATGCTGTAGAGAAACAAGTTTTGTGACAGATACAGAAGTTGCTAGTTACATAACTAGCTAGAGACAATGCAGGCTTGTGCCAGGGTGAGGTCCTTAGACCATCAAATAATTGCATTTGCATCTGCTATGGCAGTAGTGAGAGTCGTTTTGAGCTTTTCTGTGTTTTCCAGGATTTAAATCAGGAGTTGTCGATGTTGCTGCCTTGTTTGCTCAGCTCGTTGCAGGGGCAGACTGTCAAGGCCATCCTGCGTGCCTTCTCAAAAACATCTGTAGTGTTGTGGATAGTGTGTCTTCAGGCCTCCTGGCTGGAGGCCAGAGCAGACCAATTATGTTGATCAGTGTGACCAGAGCTGAAGTGTTGTTTTAAAGAATCCTTATATATTGTCTTCAAAACCCTTCCCGTGCAACAGCTGGTAGCAATATTAATTGTAAAACGGCTAGTCTCTCCTCCTTAAAACATGCCCTACCCATTGTAGCTGTGTTCTCAGCAAAATAGCCTCACTAATTGTGATTAATCCTTGTTTTATACCAGATGTATTGCTTGCATAATTTGACTAGTGAATGTTTAGGGTTGTACGAAGGCAACGTGTATTCTTTGTGATGCTCAAAGCTTGCTGTTAATTGTCCAAACAAACAAACAAACAAACTTCTCTAGTCATTCCAAGAGTTAAGGTTGTGATATTAGGAGGTACTGCTTGGAGTTTTCCTTTAGAACATACAGATCCTGTGTGACTTAAACAATGGCTCCTACCTACAGAACAGCTGTTGGCCCTGCAACAGCTTGTCAGAAGGCAGCTTGATTCTGATTACATTGAACCATCTCAGAATCCTTTAATTACCCCTGTGTTTGTGATAAAGAAAAAATCTATGAAATGAAAACCTTTGCATGATCTCAGACAGGTTGGTGCAATCATGGTTAGTAAGCATTGGTTTACTGACCCCTTCTGTGCTTTCTGCTGAATAACCCATTGTTATTATTGATTTGACAGGTTATCTTCTCACAATCCAGTTAGATCCCAGTGATAGAGAAAAAATGTGCATTTTTAGTTCCATCTATTATTCGTGCAGAACCTTATGAGTGTTATCCATAGAAAACCCTCTCCCATAGAATGAAAGGCTTTTCTATAATTTGTCAGTGGTTTATGTTTCCAATGCAATTTTCTGACTGTCTTTGTTGTCATTATATAGATGATATTTCTGCTAGCTGTAACCACTGAGGATTAGCTGGGTGTGTTGGACGCTGAAACCAGAAAGAGTCTACAATTCTTTGGCCTAGTAGTTGCTCCTGACACGGTGCAGTGAAAAGTACCCTGGAAATATTTAGGGTTCATGTACACAAAAAGCAGTCATTTCTCAACCAGTTATGCCAAGTCTTAATTTTCAAGCGTTGTTTGTACTCTAAAGAACTCCTTTGCAGAGGATTGTTCCAGCAAGTTTCCTATGCTTCGATCCAGTGCAGTTTCATAGTTTTTTACCTCTTTTACAGTTTTGAGAAAAACACGCTGTGCTTGGCCAAAAGCCTCCTTTAAGCTGATGGTCTTGTGGTCCCTGTGGGAGCTGGGGGCGGAGCGCAGCGTGCAGGTGTGGACCTTGTCCTTCTCACAGTAGCATTCCAGCAGTTTACTGTACTGGGGGATTTTCTCTCAGCCAAAACCTGGGCACCACAGAGCCCCACCAGGACGTAGTTTTTTCTGAGTGTTCTTTGTGCTATGCTTACTCAGGTGGGCTTGGCACAGGGAGACCTTGCGGGTCAGGCAAGTCTTCATGGCTGAACGGGGGCTTGTGGGGTAAAGGCAGAGTGGGCACTGGGAAGGGCCCTGCTGGCATATTTCTGTTCCTTCTGTATGCATGCACTCCTTGCAGAAGCTGTGACCGCATCCCAGAGACATAGGGTTCCTGTAAATGTCCAGCCAGACGGGGCATGTCAGTTCGCCCTTCAGCCTGGCCTCAGCACCCACCTCGGCCATGTTGCCTGAGCTTCGTGACAGGGCTGAGAGCAAGGAGGAGGGCACTGGTGAGAAACTGAGAGCACAGCATACAGAAGCCTTCAGATGTCGATTTAGCTTAATTCATTCTATTGCTCGCTCAGTTGTTGTCTCTTGTCCGGATTGTCATCGTGCTTGTACTGTCTATTTTAGTACTAACCCTCGAGGTCTTACTCTGGCAAAAGATCCCCAAGAGTTAGATTTAATGGGATCACTGTATATACATAACACAAGTGGTAATGGGACTCAAACCTGTTTTATGTTGAGATTATTTCAATCTAGATTAAGTGTTTATCAAAACCACGACTTGTCCAGCTGGCACAAACTGCCTAGCCTGTACACAAAAGAACTGTAGAGCCTGAGTGAAACAGTAGAACACACAAAGAAAGTAACAGTAACAACTAGTCCTATAGACTTGTGGCTTCAATCTATTTTTGGTTCTATGTCTGAATGGGTTTTAAGTTTTGTTAAAGAAAAACCTACGATGGTTGTTGACAATTGTTGTAATTTTAGTAATAGTTCATATTGCTTTTTCTTGTATTGTTAAATGTGTAAGTGCTATAACAGAGAAAACATTGTTAGCCCAGAATAAAAAAATGGGGGTATTTGTAGGGAATTGGCTATAGAACACGGCTTACCTAGGCTGTGGGAACATCTTAGATAGCGAGGTTACAGTGCCCTTGTACCCTGTTAGCTGGCTGGTAAACAGGACATTGTGATTAGCAAAACAAAAAGCAACTGAGTACCACCTGTGTCAACAAAGAAATGAGTAAGAGGTGAGATCAACATTTAAGCAGAACCAATAATGAGCTTAGCTTTTGCAATATGTATGAACTAATTATAAAGCATATATTAAGCTGTTAGCAATGATCAATAAACGAAGCTTGCTGATTCTCATATTGAGCGTCTCATTCTTCCCTCGTCAGGACAAGTGGCGACCAATATTGTACCCCATGCTAAAAGATATGAAAAAGACCATCGTCGAGTATGGGTTGGGGGCACCCTTCACCATCGAGTTGCTAGAATCATTCTTCCTGGCCTATAAGCTGATACGTTACAACATAAGAGCAGTGATAGGAGGACTCTTTACAACAGTACAGTCCTCAGTATTTGAGGCAGAATGGAAAAAATTAATCACTGCATATGTCAATGACAAAATGGAAAGAAGGGGAATCCCAATTCAGCAGGCAATAGACATGCTCTATGGGGAGGGGAACTATTCGAGTAGGGGGGATCAAGCTCGAATTGACCCCAAATTTTTAGAAGCGACTAAAGAATTGGCATTAGAGGTCATGAAAAGAGTGACAGATGCCTATGTGCAGACGCCTTCTTTCACACTTATTAACCAAGGCCCAAAAGAACCTTTTGTAGAATTCATACCCAGGCTAAAAGAGGCAATCAGTAGGCAGGTCCACCAAAAAGAGAGCCAGGAAATTTTATTCAATAAATTGGTTCTCAAAAAGGCGAATGAGGACTGTCAGAAAGCTTTGAAGATGTTAAAGGATCCCTCCCTACTCGAAATGATAGACGCTTGTAAAAATATAGGTTCCAATTCCCATAAAGTGCGTCTATTGGCTGCCACTTTCATGGGTCCCCAATCATGTTTCAATTGTGGTGAAAAGGGACACTTCAAAAAACATTGTCCTAAGTTAGTCCCCGAACCAAATTTACCTAAGACCCTATGTCGGAGGTGTGGGAAGGGCCGCCATTGGTCTTCTAGTTGTAGGTCAATGACCAATATCAATGGTGAGCCCCTTCCCCCCAGGAGGTCCCCAGAGCTGAGGAAAAGGGTAACCTTCCAATCTTTGCCCGATCTTCGCCCTTGCTCCTGTGAACATCAGGGAAACGGGGAGCAGAGCGCCCAGGGGGGCGCGACGACACAAATAACCCCTGCTCTCCGCTCCATCCTGCGCCCAACACCGCGCCCAGCTACCCCATTACCCAAGAGCCTCCGACAGACCTCATTCCCGTTCAGTGTGATCCTTTAAATTCAGCAGACCCTATCTCAGTTAAAAACCAGTGTGTTCCCCTAAATTGGATAATCCTTTCCGTTACTCACCCGTCTACTCACCTAAGCTCCTATGAGCAGGCCAGGGTTAGACCATCTGCCCCGGTCGATCCAGATAAGACTTACCTGTGATATCGCACTTTTCAGCAGTGGCTAAGGGAATAATTGTAGTGCCTACTCTCCTGACGGGACTGACGAACACAAATATAGCCATATGCCTAACTGTGCATCTCCCTCCCGTGCAGTTGGAGGACCGCTTCCCCGTGGCGAAGATGGTCTCCACCGACGAGCTGCTCTGCGTGGTGTCCCTAGATGAGGAGCGGAGGGAGGGATCACTGAGGGAAGTCCACTGGACAACCTCGGTGAAGACCTCTCGCCCTCTTCTAACATGTCTCATCTACTTTTCTCAGCCTAGGCACCCTCAGAAAGTCAAGGTGGAAGGGTTACTCGACATGGGGGTGGATGTCACCATAATTGCCTCCAAGGACTGGTCGTACGGCTGGCCAGCCCAGACCACTAACATCAGAGTCAGCGGTGTAGGGGGATCGCAGTACCCCATCAGGAGTAAAGAGGTAAAGAGGAACTCCGAAGTTCCACCCACCTTTTCCCTGTCTTCCTATCACACTTTTCCCTGAGTTGTCAGTCCCATGCTCCTCCCCAGTTCAGAATCCTCCCCTCAGACTTTAAACCCCTTATTTAAACCCCTGTTGTCCCTGAATAAAGTGGCATTGCTGCACGAACCCTCAACTGTGCCAAGAACTGTTATTGCAGTTCTCAGTCCTATTTCCCATCCCCCTGGACCGTGGCAGCAGGGAGATTGCCAAAACTGAAACCAGTACACAGTTGAAAGCTGAACAAAACAACATTTATTCCAAAGAAAGTAGCAAACAAAATGAGAAACCAAGAGACAGAAAAGAGAAGGGAAACAAGCCCCCAAGACAACCCCCCATTCACTCAAGTGTTACTTACCAGGTTGTCTTACCGACCCCAGAATGCTTAGAATTCCCCATAACAGAAGCTGCATCCTTATTGTCCTCAATGAGCCAATTTTCATTAATGTGAGGAAAGCTGAGAGACTGTAGAAACATCAGTTGAACTTCAAAGTCTCCTGGTTTCTGTCTCTCCTCAGACTTAGAATCAGGGTTAGGGTTAGGGTTAGGGTTAGGGTTAGGTTTAGGGTTGGGGTTAGGGTTTAGGGTTAGGGTTAGAGTTAGGGTTAGGGTTAGGGTTAGGGTTTTTTTTAGGGTTAGGGAACCGGGTTTGCGCATAACTTGCAGTCTCTTTTTTAGGGTTAGTGTTGTTATGCGCAAACCCGATTCCCTGACCCTAATCCTAAAAAAGTGAATGCAAGCTATGTGCAAACCCTGTTCCCTAACCTTAACCTTAAAAAAGAGACTGCAAGCTATGCACAAAACCAGTTCCCTAACCCTAACTTTAAAAAAGAGACTGCAAGCTACTAGGGTTAGGGTTACGGTTAGGGTAAGGGTTAGGGTTGGGGTTAGGGTTTAGGGTTAGGGTTAGGGTTAGGGTTAGGGTTAGGGTTAGGGTTAGGGTTCGGGTTAGGGTTAAGGTTAGGGTTAGGGTAAGGGTTAGGGGTTAGGGTTGGGGTTAGGGTTAGGATTAGTCAGAATCTGTCTCAATGCGCGATCTAACTATAGTGGGTTTACCCCATTCCAGGAACGCAAACCGTAAACCCTAAAACCTAAACCCTAACCCTTGCTAACCTTAACCCTAACCCTAACCCTAACATCTCATAGCAGAGGGAGGGAGGGGCCTGATTCCTCATCAGATATATCAACAGTCAAAAGCCTGTAAGCTCAGCTCTTGCCTTTTCAGGGCTTCACACTGTCAGCACTGGAGGGAGGGAGGGGCCCGACTGCTCATCAGAGGTATCATGCAAGTCAAAAGCCTGAAAAGTCTCCTAGAATGCATAAATCATTAACCATTTCAGTCTCTGACAACTGGTCCACACAGTAACTGCAAGCTATGCCCAAAGCCTGTTCCCTAACCTTAGAAGAGAGACTGCAACCCTCGAGATGTTGGAGGCTCGAGGCATGGTCCGTGACACTAATCATGGCTATAACTCATAGCTTCTTGGAGTATGGGGACTTCCCTCCTTCACCCCCGGCAGATCAAGGCCACCACTTCAACTAACAGACATGGAAGTATCGCTGGACCCTGTGGGCGGTGACTATATACATCTGTCCACTCTCAGTTTTTCTTTCTCTTACTCTCCCTTGCTCTTATCCTGCCTTTCTCTCCCCTATGCATTTTCTTCCCCCCCCCAAAGGTTATCTCTGTGCGTAGCAGTACGTTCGGATACATGTCCAGAATAAAGACAAGTGCCAAAAAATACTCAAGCACACAAAATATCTTTTATTACAGTGAGAATAATAATAATAGTAATAAACTTAGCAAGAGGAATTAAAAACTAAAAAAGGATACAAAGTAACTATCTTATCGGGTGGCATTAAAACAAATACTACGAACAGCATTTAATACATTATTAACTAGTGAAAAGGGATACCAAAAAAAAAAAAGGATATTAGTAAAAGGGGAAACTAAAGGAAAAATAGTATAAATATAAAAGGGGAATTAAAGGAACACTAAAAGGATATTAAAAAAGTTTGTTCTCTCAGTTGCTTCCTATCAAAAAACTGTGCTTACCCACACAGACTGGCCAGGGCTGTCAGGATCTGCAGCAGCTGGTCGGTACCCATGCTTAGCGGGCGTCCCCGCAGAGCAACACAGTCTCGGTGGTAGGATGAGTATCGCTCAACTCAGCAGCTCCGACACCCCATTTTTATCAGTTCCACATTACACTATGTAGGGCCAGTACGCAGTATAAGGTGATGCCTGAACGGCAACCAAACACCGCCTGATCATTACCTCATGGCAGCAGTCTGCGCATGCCCTACTTGTAGGGCAAGGGGCGAGCGACCCCTGCCCACATAATCTTCCTCCCATCATCATCTTTCTCACCCCTATGGATGACCTCTACCATTGTGTTTCAAGGGTAGATGTCTCTATCTTGCAATATGTAGCAAAACCAAGGAAGAACTCAGCTCTGATAATAGGGGATATCAGGCTGACTTGCTAAAAAGCACAATGGACCTTACAATTAGCTTGTGCCATGAAGTTACATTGTACCATACTCTAGTTGGTTTCACATCCTAATATGATTCCATTCTCACGCCTCTATGCTCCATTGATCATCTAATTCAAAAGTACCCCCCTTACCTACCACCGCGTGATCAATGGTAGCAAGAGGGTGATAACGAACTACTCAAAATTGCAACGCATTTAGCCTGGTGTTTATCATTTGACGTACGCATGTTAGTATACAGGGAATCATACACAATATGCATGTTATTATACATCCAACTATTGACAAGCCTATTAACGCTTTTCGTAACCAGGGCTATCCCCATTTCCAATCACCAAAGAGGTTCCATTCATCATGAACATGTAATTGTTGAGTAAGGGCTTTTAATTTCTGGATGCTAGCATGAACAGATTCAGAATGATCACTTAAATTCATGCAGCACATGCCCTCAAAATCTTGACAACCATGTCCCTGGGCTAACAACAACAAAAAAAAATCAAGAGCAGCTCTATTTTGTAAACTTGCATGTCTAACAGAGTCTACATCTGTGAGCAATGCACTCAAAGCAGCAGAAGTAGCATTAGCTTCTTTAGCCAACCAACATCCTAGTTTATTTAGAGAAGCCAAAGCATGAGCAGTCCCTATCTGAGATATTACACTAGCAGTTATTCTTTCAGCCTTATTCCAAAACTCTACATCAGAGTTACAGTCCGGAGTAAACCACCGTGTGCTACGTCTGCATCTTCTTAGTTTAGGCAAGGTTACGCTGCGAGGATGAAAAAAGGTTAATCGTCCAACGGTACAAGGGCCTCCTACAGCCTTTCCCGGAATACCTTTCCATGCTCTTTGTCCACAAATGAGAAACAGATCATTTGGGAGACCTATTGCATCAAATCCAGGAATAAATCGTTTTTGCAGAGTCTCATTGCACCAAGCTGATGCGTTCTGGTAAATATCTCTAAGAAAAAATGTCAGCTCCTGGATATATGCAGTTTGCTAACACGGTCTCATTATATAGAGTTCCCCACCAGTAGTTATCAATGGGTATTCCAACCAGACAGGTGCAAAAAGGACTCGTGGGAGTTACCATGGACACACATATCACGTCCATCTTCGTCACGTTGGCCAGGGTGGTCCACACATTGACATCTAAAACAGAAGTCAGCAAAGAAGCAAAGTATAGCTGATATCTTTCTGGAAGGTACAGTTGGGTCTGGAAAAGGCCCTGCTGCTCTGCACCTTGTTCATTTGTTTGTTTACACTTTAATCTACCCCATCATTTCCTTTCATCATTCATTTGTTCATTTGTTTGTTTACACTTTAATCTACCCCATCATTTCCTTTCATCATTCATTTGTTCATTTGTTTGTTTACACTTTAATCTACCCCATCATTTCCTTTCATCATTCATTTGTTCATTTGTTTGTTTACACTTTAATCTACCCCATCATTTCCTTTCATCATTCATTTGTTCATTTGTTTGTTTACACTTTAATCTACCCCATCATTTCCTTTCACCCTCTTACCTCCCCAATTAATCGCCCCCACTACTCTAACTAATATTCCACCCACATACACCTTTAACAGTTGGTCCCAAGCTTTTTTCCAACCCTTCAGAAAAAAAGGAATCAAACCTTTATCACCAACTCCCAAAGCTGACATTTTCATTAAACTATTCTCTGAACCACACCTCCTTAAACTGCCCGAATTGCCCCACGAGACAACCCTCGTACAAGTTCTAGCACAACAAACAACCTCAGCAACAGACCCCAGCCCGCAATTAAAAATTGTCCCACCCCCCAAGAATAAAACATAGCCGCTCCCTCAAAATCCAACCGAATAGATAAAACACCCCCACTATCCACCGTGTTTATCCCTAACCACTCTAACTCAGATAGCCCTATAATAAACACCCCACCCCCCAACACTAAACCTAACCCAGCACCATACCCAACAACCTGCCAGTCCCCTCAGGTCTCAGGAAATGGATCTGCTGCCAATGAAACCGAATACACAAAACCCACTAACATCCCACCTAAATATACCAGAAATAACACTAGTGATACAAAAGACACCCCCAAACTCATTAACCATCCACACCCTACAATAGACGCCAACACTAACCCCACTACTGCATAGTATGGAGAAGGATTGGAAGCAACTGCTAGTCATCCCAAAATAAAACTAACACTTAAAAATAGTATAAAGTACGTCATAACAATTCCTGCTTGGCCTCTATCCAAGACCTTTGGCCTGAAAAACCATCGTTGTAATTTCAACTACAAGAACATAAAACCTTAACAAACCCGCCCACAACTCTACAATCCTGCCCCTTTCTACTCTTCTAACTTCTCAACAACACATTTTTGTTATCCACTAGAACTACTTCTCCAACCACTAAACAAATCCTAAATCAATAGCAACTATTACTACAACTAAAACAAGCCCCAATAATAATCACTATGCCTATAACAGCCTTAGTCCTTGTAGCTTACAATAAAGCATAACACTGAAGATGTTAAGACGGCTATTACACATACCCAAGGACAAAAAAGACTTAGTCCTAACCTTACAGTTAGTTCTTGCCAAATATATACATGCAAGTATCTGCATCCCAGTGAAAATGCCCTCAGCACCTTAAAAAGACAGCAGGAGCAGGCATCAGGCACACCACTCCAATTGTAGCCCAAAACGCCTTGCCTAGCCACACCCCCACGGGTTTTCAGCAGTAATTAATATTAAGCAATAAGTGTAAACTTGACTTAGTTAAAGCAACTTACCAGGCTTGGTAAATCTTGTGCCAGCCACCGCGGTCACACAAGAAACCGAAATTAACTTTATACGGCGTAAAGAGTGGTTTTTCATTATCACTTCGACTAAGACTGAAATGTAACCAAACTGTTATAAGCACAAGATGCATCCAATACTCCCATAGAAATGATCTTAGCTTCATGATCAACAAAACTCCACGAAAGCCAGGACACAAACTGGGATTAGATACCCCACTATGCCTGGCCCTAAATCCCGATGCTTTCACCACTTAAGCATCCGCCTGAGAACTACGAGCACAAACGCTTAAAACTCTAAGGACTTGGCAGTGCTCCAAACCCACCTAGAGGAGCCTGTTCTATAACCGATAACCCACGATACACCCAACCATCCCTTGCCAAATCAGCCTATATACCGCCGTCGTCAGCCCACCCCTAAACTGAGGGTTTAACAGTGGGCACAACAGCAACATCCCACTAATAAGACAGGTCAAGGTATAGCTCATGAGATGGTAGAAATGGGCTACATTTTCTAGCATAGAATACCTCACGACAAGGAGTGTGAAATCACTCCTAAAAGGCGGATTTAGCAGTAAAGCAGGATAATAATGCCTCCTTTAAGCTGGCTCTGAAGCACGTACATACCGCCCGTCACCCTCCTCACAAGATAGGATTAATTTTATTTATAATAAACCCCTAAGCTAGAGATGAGGCAAGTCGTAACAAGGGAAGTGTACCGGAAGGTGCACTTAGTCTACCAAGACGTAGCTATAACTAAAGCATTCAGCTTACACCTGAAAGATATCTGTTCCATATCAGATCGCCTTGAAGCCTAACTCTAGCTCTTCTACCAGATTACATAGAAACTAAGTTAATACTACCCATTAAATCAAAACATTCTCTCACTCAACCTAGTATAGGCGATAGAAAGGTAAACTCAAGACGCAATAGAGATCATGTCCCGTAAGGGAAGAATGAAATAGTAATGACAAACCAAGCAATAAATAGCAAAGACCAACCCTTGTACCTTTTGCATCATGATTTAGCGAGAACTACCCAAGCAAAACGCCAATTTAAGCTTGCTTCCCCGAAACCCAAGCGAGTTACTTACGAGCAGCTATCTACTGAGCAAACCCGTCTCTGTTGCAAAAGAGTGGGAAGACTCGTTAGTAGTGGTGAAAAGCCAATCGAGCTGGGTGATAGCTGGTTGCCTATGAAATGAATCTTAGTTCCCTCTTAATTCACCTCCCAGGACTACACTCAACCCACATGAAGCGAATTAAGGGCTATTTAAAGGAGGTACAGCTCCTTTAAAAAAGAATACACTCTCCCCTAGCAGATAAATTTAATTACAGCTTAATTGTGGGCCTTCAAGCAGCCACCATTAAAGAATGCGTTAAAGCTCCTCACCTAAAAAAATCTAAACTTCCTCATGACTCCCTCTTCCCCAATAGGCCAACTTATATTAAATAAGAGAATTTATGCTAAAATAAGTAACTAGGGATCCCCTCTATGGCGCAAGCTTACATTACAACATTATTAACAATCCACAGGATATTTTTTAACCTTAACAAGACCTTATACCCAAAACTCTGTTAACCCACCTATGGAGCGCCCCCAAAGACGATTAAAATCTGTAAAAGGAACTAGGCAAATCCAAGGCCCGACTGTTTACCAAAAACATAGCCTTTAGCAAACCAAGTATTAAAGGTGAAGCCTGCCCAGTGACAATTCGTTCAACGGCCGCGGTATCCTAACCGTGCAAAGGTAGCGCAATCAATTGTCCCATAAATCGGGACTTGTATGAATGGCTTAACGAGGTCTTAGCTGTCTCCTACAGATAATCAGTGAAATTGATCTTCCCGTGTAAAAGCAGGAATAACCCCATAAGACAAGAAGACCCTGTGGAACTTTAAAATCTGCTACCACTCCCATAAACAATACTCACCCACAGGGCCTACTCCCCGGGATTTTGCTGGTGTGCATTTTTTGGTTGGGGCGACCTTGGAGACAAACTTAACCTCCAAATATCAGACAATCCATCTTAACCAAGAACTACCCATCAACGTGCTAATAGTAACCAGACCCAATATAATTGATTAATGAACCTAGCTACCCCAGGGATAACAGCGCAATCTCCTTCAAGAGCCCACATCGACAAGGAGGTTTACGACCTCGATGTTGGATCAGGACATCCTAGTGGTGCAACTGCTACCAAGGGTTCGTTTGTTCAACGATTAACAGTCCTACGTGATCTGAGTTCAGACCGGAGTAAGCCAGGTCGGTTTCTATCTATGTTACAACTCCTTCTAGTACGAAAGGATCGAAGAAGTAAGGCCTATGCCACAAGCACGCCTTCGCACCCAGTAATGAACCCAACTAAATTACGAAGAGCTCCACCATAACCCCCTCCTAGAAAAGGACCGCTAGCGTGGCAGAGCTTGGCAAATGCAGAAGGCTTAAGCCCTTTACCCAGAGGTTCAAATCCTCTCCCTAGCTCCAACGCAAACCACATGACAATTCACTTAACCCTCACTTACTTTATTATATCAATATCCTATGCTCTCTCCATCCTCATCGCCGTAGCACTTCTTACCCTAGTTGAACGTAAGATTCTAAGTTATATGCAAGCCCGAAAAGGGCCTAATACTGTAGGACCATTTGGTCTCTTACAACCTATAGCAGATGGAGTAAAGCTATTCATTAAAGAACCAATTCGTCCATCAACTTCATCCCCTTACTTATTTATATCTACTCCTATCTTAGCCCTTCTCCTAGCAATTACAATCTGAACACCACTTCCCCTACCCTTTCCCCTTACTGACCTAAACCTTGGCATACTCTTCCTTCTAGCTCTATCTAGCTTGGCAGTCTACTCAATTCTAGGATCAGGGTGAGCCTCTAACTCAAAATATGCCTTAATCAGCGCCCTCCGAGCAGTCGCACAAACTATCTCTTACGAAGTTACCCTAGCCATTATTCTCCTATCCGTAATTATCCTTAGTGGTAACTACACCCTCAATACCCTAGCTACAACTCAAGAACCTCTCTACCTCATTTTCTCCTCCTGGTCCTTAGCAATAATATGATATATCTCCACTCTTGCCGAAACAAACCGCGCTCCATTTGACCTGACAGAAGGAGAATCTGAACTAGTCTCAGGGTTCAACGTAGAATATGCTGCAGGGCCATTCGCCTTGTTTTTTCTTGCCGAATATGCTAATATTATACTAATAAATGCACTCACAACCATTCTATTCCTAAACCCCAGCTCACTTAATCTCCCTCAAGAACTCATTCCCCCTACTTTAGCTACAAAAACCCTCCTCCTTTCCGCAGGATTCTTATGAATCCGCGCCTCTTACCCTCGATTCCGATATGATCAACTCATACATTTGCTTTGAAAAAACTTCTTACCCCTAACATTAGCCTTATGCCTATGGCATACCAGCCTTCCTATCTCCTATGCAGGCCTACCCCCCTACCTAAGACACTCAAGGAAATGTGCCTGAATCCAAAAGGGTTACTATGATAAAGTAAACATAGAGGTATACCAATCCTCTCATTTCCTAATTTTAGAAAAGTAGGAATCGAACCTACACTAAAGGAATCAAAATCCTCTATACTCCCTCTATATTATTTTCTAGTAAGGTCAGCTAATTAAGCTATCGGGCCCATACCCCGAAAATGATGGTTTAACTCCTTCCCTTACTAATGAATCCCCAAGCTAAACTAATCTCCACAATAAACTTACTCCTAGGAACCTCAATCACAATTTCGAGTAACCACTGAATAATAGCATGAGTCGGCTTAGAAATTAACACTTTAGCTATTCTTCCATTAATCTCTAAAAGCCACCATCCACGAGCCATTGAAGCCTCTACTAAATACTTTCTAACTCAAGCAGCCGCATCTATGCTACTTTTATTCTCCAGCATGACCAATGCATGATTCTCTGGCCAATGGGACATCACCCAACTAACCCACCCCATATCATGTATACTACTAACTATTGCAATTTCAATTAAACTAGGCTTAGTCCCATTTCATTTCTGATTTCCAGAAGTTCTTCAAGGCTCAACTATAACAACATGCCTCCTACTAGCCACAGTCATAAAATTTCCACCAACCACACTATTCTACCTAACATCCCCCTCACTCAACCCAACTCTCCTATCTTCAATAGCTATTGCTTCCGCTGCCCTAGGTGGCTGAATAGGACTTAACCAAACCCAAACTCGCAAAATTTTAGCTTTCTCATCTATCGCACACCTAGGATGAATAACTATTATTCTCAACTATAACCTCAATCTGACTTTAATTACGTTCTATCTATATACTGTAACAACTTCCACCATCTTCTTCATCCTTAACACAACCAATACCCTAAAACTATCCACTGTTATATCCACATGAACCAAAATTCCATCACTAACCACAATCCTTATGCTCACTCTCCTCTCCTTTGCAGGTCTTCCTCCCCTAATGGGATTCCTACCCAAATGGTTAATTATTCAAGAGCTCACAAAACAAGAACTAACAGTAGTAGCCACAGCTATTACCCTACTCTCTTTACTTGGACTTTTCTTCTACCTACGACTGGCCTACTGTGCAACCATCACACTACCCCCAAACTTCACTAACTACATAAAACAATGACAAACTAACAAACGAACTAACACCCTAACCACAACCTTTACCTCCTTATCAATTATACTCCTACCACTATCTCCCATAGTACTCGCAATCTCTTAGAAACTTAGGTTATTTAAACTGAAGGCCTTCAAAGCCTTAAACAAGGGCTAATCCCTCTTAGTTTCTGTTAAGGTACACAGGATACTAACCTGCATCTCCTGAATGCAACTCAGATGCTTTAATTAAGCTAGAACCTCCCCCTAGACAGATGGGCTTTGATCCCATAAAATTTTAGTTAACAGCTAAATGCCCCAACCAACAGGCTTCTGTCTACTAGATCCCAGCGCATGTTTAATGCACATCAATGAGCTTGCAACTCAACAGGAACTTCACTACAGAATCGATAAGAAGAGGAATCAAACCTCTGTAAAAAGGACTACAGCCTAACGCTTCTACACTCAGCCATCTTACCTATGACTTTCATCAACCGTTGACTATTTTCCACTAACCACAAAGATATCGGCACACTTTACCTTATTTTTGGCGCATGAGCTGGTATAATCGGCACAGCCCTTAGTCTCCTCATTCGAGCAGAACTAGGACAGCCAGGCACCCTTTTAGGCGATGACCAAATTTACAATGTAATTGTCACCGTACATGCCTTCGTTATAATTTTCTTTATAGTAATGTCTATTATAATCGGAGGGTTTGGTAACTGATTAGTACCATTAATAATTGGTGCCCCCGACATAGCATTTCCACGAATAAATAACATGAGCTTCTGACTACTTCCTCCATCCTTCCTACTTCTTCTAGCATCTTCTACAGTAGAAGCTGGGGCCGGAACAGGATGAACAGTATACCCACCCCTATCCGGAAATCTAGCCCACGCCGGTGCAGCAGTAGACCTTGCCATCTTCTCCCTTCACCTGGCAGGTGTCTCATCCATCCTTGGGGCAATCAACTTTATCACCACAGCAATCAATAGAAAACCACCTGCTCTCTCACAATACCAAACCCCTCTATTCGTTTGATCCGTCCTAATTACTGCAGTTCTACTTCTCCTCTCCCTACCAGTCCTCGCTGCTGGCATTACAATGCTTCTAACAGATCAAAACCTAAACACTACATTCTTTGACCCCGCAGGAGGCGGAGACCCAATTTTATATCAACACTTATTCTGATTTTTTGGCCATCCAGAAGTCTACATCCTTATCCTACCAGGATTCGGAATTATTTCCCATGTTGTAGCCTACTACGCCGGTAAAAAAGAACCCTTTGGCTACATAGGCATAGTCTGAGCCATATTATCCATTGGTTTCTTGGGCTTTATCGTATGAGCTCACCACATTTTTACAGTCGGAATGGACGTAGATACCCGAGCTTACTTCACATCCGCCACCATAATTATTGCAATCCCCACTGGCATTAAAGTCTTCAGCTGACTAGCAACCCTACACGGTGGAACAATCAAATGAGACCCGCCCATACTATGAGCCCTAGGCTTTATTTTCCTCTTCACCATTGGTGGACTAACAGGCATCGTTCTTGCCAACTCCTCCCTAGACATCGCCCTGCACGACACCTACTACGTAGTTGCACATTTCCACTATGTATTATCTATGGGGGCAGTATTCGCCATTTTAGCTGGCTTCACACATTGATTCCCACGGTTCACTGGCTACACCCTTCACTCTACATGAGCTAAAGCCCACTTTGGAGTAATATTCTTTGGGGTCAACCTAACATTCTTCCCACAACATTTCCTAGGCCTAGCTGCTATACCACGACGATACTCAGACTACCCAGATGCTTATACCCTATGAAACACCCTATCCTCCATCAGCTCCCTCATCTCCATAGTAGCTGGAATTATACTAATGTTCATTATCTGAGAAGCCTTCGCATCCAAATGGAAAGTAGTGCAACCAGAACTTACCTCCACAAACATCGAATGAATTCACGGCTGCCCTCCTCCCTACCATACCTTTGAAGAACCAGCTTTTGTCCAAGTACAAGAAAGGAAGGAATCGAACCCTCATAAGCTGGTTTCAAGCCAACTGCATCAAACCACTCATGCTTCTTTCTTATGGGTTGTTAGTAAAATCATTACATAGTTTTGTCAAGACTAAATCACAGGTGAAAACCCAGTACATCCCATCCCAACTCCATGGCCAACCACTCTCAATTTGGTTTTCAAGACGCTTCATCCCCTATTATAGAAGAACTTATTGAATTTCACGACCACGCCCTAATAGTCGCACTAGCCATTTGTAGCCTAGTCCTGTATTTACTAACTCTTATACTTATAGAAAAACTATCCTCCAACACCGTCGACGCACAAGAAGTAGAACTTGTCTGAACAATCTTACCTGCCATTGTCCTAATTATACTAGCCCTCCCATCCCTTCAAATCCTCTACATGATAGACGAAATCGATGAGCCTGACCTCACCCTCAAAGCTATTGGCCACCAATGATACTGATCCTACGAATATACAGACTTTAAAGATTTATCTTTTGACTCTTACATACTACCAACTATGGATCTACCACTCGGTCATTTCCGCCTCCTAGAAGTTGATAACCGTATTGTCATTCCAATAGAATCCCCGATTCGAATTATTGTCACAGCTGATGACGTTCTCCACTCCTGAGCTGTTCCTAGCCTTGGTGTAAAAACCGATGCAATTCCAGGACGACTGAACCAAACTTCCTTTATCACAACCCGTCCTGGAATCTTCTACGGTCAGTGCTCAGAAATCTGTGGAGTCAACCACAGCTTCATACCTATCGTAGTAGAATCAACCCCTCTAACACACTTCGAAAACTGATCTTCACTTCTAACATCCTAATCATTAAGAAGCTATGAACCAGCACTAGCCTTTTAAGCTAGAGAAAGAGGATTATTCACCCTCCTTAATGACATGCCCCAACTAAACCCCGCACCTTGACTTTTTATCATACTAACTTCATGATTCACTTTTTCTCTTATCCTTCAACCTAAACTCTTACTATTTACCCCAACTAACTCACCCTCCAACAAAACACTACCCACTATAAAAACCCATTCCTGAAACTCACCATGAACCTAAACTTCTTTGGTCAATTCACAAGCCCAACCCTCCTCGGAATCCCCCTTATCCTCATCTCGCTGTTATTCCCAACCCTATTACTTCCTTCTCCTGGCAATTGATGAGTTACAAATCGTCTTTCAACTCTTCAACTCTGATTTCTCCATTTAATCACAAAACAACTAATAACCCCATTAAACAAAAAAGGCCATAAATGAGCCCTAATCCTATCATCACTCATAATTATACTTCTAACAATTAACCTATTAGGCCTCCTACCTTACACATTCACACCTACTACCCAACTATCAATAAACCTAGCCCTCGCCTTCCCTCTATGACTTGCCACCCTGCTAACAGGCCTACGAAACCAACCTTCAGCTTCCCTTGGACACCTCCTACCAGAAGGCACTCCAACACCTCTAATTCCTGCCCTCATCATAATTGAAACAACAAGCCTTCTCATTCGCCCTTTAGCCTTAGGAGTTCGCCTCACAGCCAACCTCACAGCAGGACACCTGCTCATCCAACTCATTTCAACAGCCACTACCGTCCTCCTTCCCATTATACGTACCGTGTCCCTTCTAACTAGAACAATTCTACTCCTCTTAACAATTCTAGAAGTGGCTGTGGCAATAATCCAAGCGTATGTCTTTGTACTTCTTCTAAGCCTTTACTTACAAGAAAACATTTAACCCTTAATGACACACCAAGCCCACTCATTTCACATAGTAGACCCAAGCCCTTGACCCATTTTTGGAGCAGTAACCGCCCTCCTCACTACCTCTGGGTTAGCCATATGATTTCACCACCACTCTATCCAACTCTTACTCCTAGGCCTACTCTCTATAATCCTAGTGATACTCCAATGATGACGTGACATCGTACGAGAAAGCACATTCCAAGGCCACCATACCCCTACAGTCCAAAAGGGCTTACGTTACGGAATAATTTTATTTATTACATCCGAAGCATTCTTCTTCCTAGGATTCTTCTGAGCATTCTTCCACTCCAGTTTAGTCCCCACTCCAGAACTCGGAGGACAATGACCTCCTATAGGAATCAAACCTCTCAATCCAATAGAAGTCCCCCTACTAAACAGTGCTATCCTCCTAGCCTCAGGAGTCACTGTCACATGAGCACATCACAGCATTACAGAGGGCAATCGGAACCAAGCTACCCAAGCCCTACTTATAACCGTCCTATTAGGATTCTACTTTACAACACTTCAAGCAATAGAATATTATGAAGCTCCATTCTCAATTGCCGACAGTGTCTATGGATCAACCTTTTTCGTCACCACAGGATTTCATGGTCTCCACGTAATCATTGGATCCTCCTTCCTCTTGATTTGCCTCCTCCGCCTTGTAAAATTCCACTTCACATCCAACCACCACTTTGGCTTTGAAGCAGCGGCCTGATACTGACATTTTGTTGACATTATCTGACTGTTCCTCTACATAACAATCTATTGATGAGGATCTTGCCCTTCTAGTATATTAATTACAATTGACTTCCAATCTCTAAAATCTGGATCAAAACCAGAGAAAGGCAATTAACATAATCCTCTTTATATTCACAATTTCTCTTTCACTATGTATCATCTTAACTTCACTAAACCTTTGATTAGCTCAAATAAATCCAGATTCAGAAAAATTATCCCCATACGAATGTGGCTTTGACCCACTGGGTTCTGCCCGCCTCCCATTTTCAATCCGATTCTTCCTTGTCGCAATCTTATTCCTCTTGTTCGACCTAGAAATTGCCCTCCTACTGCCCCTCCCATGGGCTACTCAACTCCTCTCCCCCCTCACTACCGTAACATGAACCTCCACAGTCATTCTCTTCCTCGCACTAGGGCTAATTTATGAATGAATTCAAGGGGGCTTAGAATGAGCAGAATAACTTCAGAAAGTTAGTCTAGCAAAGACAGTTGATTTCGGCTCAACAAACCACAGTCCTACCCCGTGACTTTCTCAAAGACCTTTCTGCATTTAAGCTTCTACTCTGCCTTCACCCTAAGTAGTCTAGGACTAGCCTTTCACCGAATACACCGAATTTCTGCCCTGTTATGCTTAGAAAGTATAATACTATCAATATACATTGCCCTCTCCATATGACCTATTCAAACCCAAACAACATCCCCCACCTTAATGCCCATTCTTATGTTAGCATTCTCAGCCTGTGAAACAGGCGCCGGTCTAGCAGTCCTAGTAGCTTCCACCCGAACTCACGGATCGGATCATTTACACAATCTAAACCTTCTACAATGTTAAAAATTATTCTCCCTACAATCATATTACTCCCCATAACCCTCCTATCTCCTCCAAAATTCCTATGACTCAATGTCACCTCGCACAGCCTCTTAATTGCAACCGCTAGCTTACAATGACTTCCTTCAACCTATTACCCTAGCAAAAACCTATCACCATGACTTGGAACTGATCAAATTTCATCCCCCTTATTAGTTCTATCTTGTTGACTTCTACCTCTTATAATCCTGGCAAGCCAAAATCGCCTTCAACAAGAACCTCCCACACGAAAATATATTTTTACCATAACCATAATCCTCACCCAATCATTCATTATCTTGGCCTTCTCAGCCTTAGAACTGATATTATTTTATATCGCATTCAAAGCTACCCTAATCCCTACCCTAATTCTAATCACACAATGGGGTAGCCAACCAGAACGTTTAAGTGCTGGAATCTACCTCTTATTTTAGACACTAATTAGTTCTCTTCCCCTATTAGTAGTGATCCTCTATCTTCACACCCAGACAGGAACTATACACATCACTATAATAAAACTTTCACACTCATCTCTTACAAACTCCTGAACAGGCCTCATATCAAGTCTAGCCCTATTGCTCGCTTTCATAGTGAAAGCTCCCCTTTACGGACTACACCTATGACTCCCAAAAGCCCACGTAGAGGCACCAATCGCAGGATCCATACTCCTAGCTGCGCTCCTCCTCAAACTTGGGGGATACGGCATTATGCGTACCTCAATAATTACAAACTCCCTATTAGACTACCTCTACTACCCATTTTTAACCCTAGCCTTATGAGGGGCACTAATAACAAGCTCCATCTGCCTACGCCAAATCGACCTTAAGTCATTAATCGCCTACTCCTCAGTAAGCCACATAGGTCTAGTCATTGCCGCAACAATAATCCAAACCCACTGATCCTTTTCAGGGGCCATAATCCTAATGATTTCACATGGACTCACCTCTTCCATACTATTTTGCCTAGCCAATACAAACTATGAATGCATACATAGTCGTACTCTCCTTCTAACACGAGGCCTACAACCCCTTTTACCTCTAACAGGAATCTGATGGCTCCTAGCCAACCTAACAAACATAGCCCTTCCTCCTACCACTAACCTGATAGCTGAATTAACTATCATAATTGCACTCTTCAACTGATCTACCTTCACCATTATCCTAACCGGAGCTGCAACTCTACTAACTGCAGCCTATACCCTCTACATACTCCTTATAACCCAACGAGGTCCAACTCCAACCTATATTACAACCACCCAAAATTCAAATACACGAGAACATCTCCTTATAACACTTCATATCCTACCCTCCCTCCTCCTCATCCTAAAACCAGAGCTAATCTCAGGAATTCCCACATGCAAGCATAGTTTTAAACCAAACATTAGACTGTGATCCTAAAAATAGAAGTTAAACTCTTCTTGCCTGCCAAGGGGAGGTTTAACCAACAAGAACTGCTAACTCTTGCATCTGAGCCTAAGACCTCAGCCCCCTTACTTTTAAAGGATAATAGCAATCCACTGGTCTTAGGAGCCATTCATCTTGGTGCAAGTCCAAGTAAAAGTTATGGACTTCCCATTAATCCTCAACACCTCTATATTCTTGACCCTGGCTACCCTCTCTATACCCATCCTACTCCCCCTCCTATCCAAAAACTATCTAAACTCTCCAACAACCATCATACACACTGTTAAAACTTCCTTCAGAGTTAGTTTAATTCCCATAATCCTCTCCATCTACTTAAATATGGAAAATACCACTTTCTATTGAGAATGAAAATTTTGTGCGAACTTCAAAATCCCTTTTAGCCTTAAAATAGACCAATACTCCTTAACGTTTTTTCCTATTGCACTATTCGTAACATGATCTATTCTTCAATTTACAACATGATATATAGCCTCAGAACCCCACACCACAAAATTCTCTCTTTACCTTCTAATCTTTCTCATTGCAATACTCATCTTAATCATCGCTAATAACATATTCCTCTTATTTATCGGCTGAGAGGGAGTCGGAATTATATCCTTCCTCCTGATTGGATGGTGACATGGTCGAGCAGAAGCCAACACCGCTGCACTTCAAGTCGTACTTTACAACCGTATTGGGGATATTGGACTAATCCTCTGCATAGCATGACTAGCATCCTCAGTAAACACTTGAGAAATTCAACAGCAATCCTCCCCAAACCAAATATCCCTTCTCCCTCTCTTAGGGCTCATCCTAGCCGCCACAGGTAAATCCGCCCAATTTGGCCTGCATCCATGACTCCCAGCAGCTATAGAAGGGCCAACCCCTGTATCTGCCCTACTCCATTCCAGCACAATAGTAGTTGCCGGAATCTTTCTACTTATTCGCACACACCACATATTATGTAACAACCAAATTGCCCTAACTATGGGCCTTTGTATAGGTGCCCTATCCACCCTATTTGCCGCTACATGCACTCTTACCCAAAACGACATCAAGAAAATTATTGCTTTCTCTACATCCAGCCAACTAGGACTAATAATAGTCACTATTGGCCTAAATCTACCTCAACTAGCCTTCCTACACATCTCTACGCATGCATTCTTTAAAACCATACTCTTCCTTTGCTCTGGGTCTATCATTCACAGCCTTAACGGTGAACAAGACATTCGAAAAATAGGAGGATTACAGAAACTACTCCCTACAACTACCTCATGCCTGACAATCGGAAATTTAGCTCTCATAGGAACACCATTTTTAGCAGGGTTTTACTCAAAAGATCTCATTATCCAAAGTCTTAACACCTCCTATCTAAACACCTGAGCACTCCTCCTAACCCTCGTAGCTACAGCTTTTACTGCAACTTACAGCCTACGTATAGCCCTACTAGTACAAACTGACTACACCCGGATTCCCTCCATTACTCCCATCAATGAAAACGACCCAGCAGTCACAAACCCAATTACTCGTCTCGCTCTCGGAAGTATTATAGCTGGTCTATTAATTACCTCTTATATCTCCCCTACAAAAACCCCTCCTATAACCATACCACTGGTCACAAAAACCACTACTATCATTATTACAACATTAGGCATCATTCTGGCATTAGAACTATCAAAACTCACACATACCTTCTCTGCCCCCAAACAAAATATCACTATAAACTTCTCCAGCACTCTAGGATATTTTAACCCCCTTATACACTGCCTCAGCTCTACTAAACTCCTAAACAACGGCCAGAACATTGCATCCCATTTAATCGACCTATCCTGATATAAAAAAATAGGCCCAGAAGGACTAGCGACCCTTCAACTCAAAGTATCCAAAATCTCAACTACTCTACACTCCGGACTAATCAAAACCTATCTCGGATCCTTCGCTCTATCTATCTTAATTATAATCTTATTTACACAGAACTAAGAATTAATGGCCCCTAACTTACGAAAACATCACCCCCTTCTAAAAATAATCAACAATTCTTTAATTGACCTCCCAACACCACCAAACATTTCCGCCTGATGAAACTTTGGATCTCTTCTTGGCATCTGTCTAACAATCCAAATCACCACTGGCCTCCTACTAGCAATACATTATACAGCGGATATCACCCTGGCATTCACGTCCGTCGCCCATACATGCCGAAATGTTCAATTCGGCTGACTAATCCGAAACCTCCATGCAAACGGCGCCTCCTTCTTCTTCATGTGCATTTACCTACACATTGGACGAGGATTCTACTATGGTTCCTACCTATATAAAGAAACCTGAAACACAGGAGTTATTCTCCTCTTATAGCAACTGCCTTCGTAGGATATGTCCTCCCATGAGGCCAAATATCATTCTGAGGCGCTACAGTAATTACTAACCTATTCTCAGCAATTCCTTACATTGGCCAAACACTTGTAGAATGAGCTTGAGGAGGATTCTCAGTTGACAACCCTACACTTACCCAGTTCTTTGCCCTCCACTTCCTCCTCCCATTCTTAATTGCAGGTCTCACCCTCATCCACTTAACTTTCTTACACGAAACAGGTTCAAACAACCCCCTAGGTATTTATTCAGACTGCGACAAAATCCCATTTCACCCCTATTTCTCAATAAAAGATATTCTAGGCCTTTTGTTCCTCCTCATTCCTCTAATAACACTTGCCATATTCTCACCCAACTTCTTAGGAGATCCAGAAAATTTTACACCTGCAAACCCATTAGTAACACCTCCCCACATTAAACCTGAGTGGTACTTCCTATTTGCATATGCCATCCTACGATCAATCCCCAACAAATTAGGAGGAGTCGTAGCCCTAGCCGCCTCCGTCTTAATTCTATTTCTAGCCCCATTCCTCCACATATCAAAGCAACGAACTATAACCTTCCGACCTCTCTCCCAACTTCTATTCTGAATCCTAGTAACAAATCTTTTAATCCTTACATGAATCGGTAGCCAACCAGTCGAACATCCATTTATTATCATCGGACAACTCGCCTCAACTACCTACTTCACAATCATTCTCATCTTATTCCCCATTACTAGTCTCCTAGAAAATAAGATACTCAACCTCTAACCACTCTAATAGTTTATAAAAAACATTGGTCTTGTAAACCAAAGACTGAAGGCCACCCCTTCTTAGAGTTTTCCAAAAAATATCCAAGCACCCCCCAACTTTCCAATCAACACGTACATCAAGGGAAGGGCCCCCCCCTCCCCCCATACCCTACGGTATGTATTACTTTGCATAGCATCCTCCACCATATTAGACATAACATGCATGTAGGAAAATCTGACATACTATTATTGCAAAAACCATCCAAATTTCCATACTATCTCCCATACAATCCAAAACTTGTCATTCACAGATCTAGGCACATTCCCACACAAGGACATAACATGTCATGTTCTAGGAATAATCCCGCCAAACGAACTAAAACCTAAGGCTGCTAATTTTCGCATAAAATCCTTCTCAATACGAGGAACGTCACAGAACCTAAAATCCATGGTCCATGGACCACTCACCACTTAACCTTGCTCTATGTACCAACCAAGAAGTGCTGGGTTATTTATTAGTCGTACTCCTCACGAGAAACCAGCAACCCGGCGTTAGTAATGTTTATCATGTCCAGCTTCAGGTGTATTCTTTCCCTTTCCACCAATAACCCACTCTCATAACTTGCCGCCTCTGGTTCCTCAGTCAGGGCCATAACTTGCTTAATTTTCCTAAACTTGCGCTCCGTTACTAATGGTTGGGGATGCTCGGCCAACCTGGACCTCGTGATCACGGCATTTTCTCTCTTCTAAACTTTTGGGGGTTTTTTTTGGGGTAGATCTCAATAAGCCCTTCAGAGTGCTCCGCCAGGGGGCTCCCATATATGATTGACATGTACCCCTTATGGTCGGCGAGCGGTTTTCTCACTTTTGTGTGAAAATTAATGATATGGTTTCAAGTCTTATTAGGTCTCATACTGTTGCACTGATGCACTGTCACGTGCTGTTGGCTTGGTTTTTCCATTACGTCTCTCATCAAGTTGCAATTTAATTAATGCATGCCAGACATATTTTTTGTTGTCAATTTCACAAAAAATTACAAAAATTTTGTCATTTTTTGCAATGATCTAGGGACTTTCCCTCTATTCATCATTAATTTTTGTTTTTAAATTTTTTAACAAAAATTTCAAATTTTACAAACTTTCCATTCCCCTAATTTTCCAATTAAGACATTTGCATCATCAATTTGTTAAATTTTTTTAACACACTTTAATCTACCCCATCATTTCCTTTCATCATTCATTTGTTCGTTTGTTTACACTTTAATCTACCCCATCATTTCCTTTCATCATTCATTTGTTCATTTGTTTGTTTACACTTTAATCTACCCCATCATTTCCTTTCATCATTCATTTGTTCATTTGTTTGTTTACACTTTAATCTACCCCATCATTTCCTTTCACCCTCTTACCTCCCCAATTAATCGCCCCCACTACTCTAACTAATATTCCACCCACATACACCTTTAACAGTTGGTCCCAAACTTTTTTCCAACCCTTCAGAAAAAAAGGAATCAAACCTTTATCACCAACTCCCAAAGCTGGCATTTTCATTAAACTATTCTCTGAACCACACCTCCTTAAACCGCCCGAATTGCCCCACGAGACAACCCTCGTACAAGTTCTAGCACAACAAACAACCTCAGCAACAGACCCCAGCCCGCAATTAAAAATTGTCCCACCCCCCAAGAAGAAAACATAGCCGCTCCCTCAAAATCCAACCGAATAGATAAAACACCCCCACTATCCACCGTGTTTATCCCTAACCACTCTAACTCAGATAGCCCTATAATAAACACCCCACCCCCCAACACTAAAACTAACCCAGCACCATACCCAACAACCTGCCAGTCCCCTCAGGTCTCAGGAAATGGATCTGCTGCCAATGAAACCGAATACACAAAAACCACTAACATCCCACCTAAATATACCAGAAATAACACTAGTGATACAAAAGACACCCCCAAACTCATTAACCATCCACACCCTACAATAGACACCAACACTAACCCCACTACTGCATAGTATGGAGAAGGATTGGAAGCAACTGCTAGTCATCCCAAAATAAAACTAACACTTAAAAATAGTATAAAGTACGTCATAACAATTCCTGCTTGGCCTCTATCCAAGACCTTTGGCCTGAAAAACCATCGTTGTAATTTCAACTACAAGAACATAAAACCTTAACAAACCCGCCCACAACTCTACAATCCTGCCCCTTTCTACTCTTCTAACTTCTCAACAACACATTTTTGTTATCCACTAGAACTACTTCTCCAACCACTAAACAAATCCTAAATCAATAGCAACTATTACTACAACTAAAACAAGCCCCAATAATAATCACTATGCCTATAACAGCCTTAGTCCTTGTAGCTTACAATAAAGCATAACACTGAAGATGTTAAGACGGCTATTACACATACCCAAGGACAAAAAAGACTTAGTCCTAACCTTACAGTTAGTTCTTGCCAAATATATACATGCAAGTATCCGCATCCCAGTGAAAATGCCCTCAGCACCTTAAAAAGACAGCAGGAGCAGGCATCAGGCACACCACTCCAATTGTAGCCCAAAACGCCTTGCCTAGCCACACCCCCACGGGTTTTCAGCAGTAATTAATATTAAGCAATAAGTGTAAACTTGACTTAGTTAAAGCAACTTACCAGGCTTGGTAAATCTTGTGCCAGCCACCGCGGTCACACAAGAAACCGAAATTAACTTTATACGGCGTAAAGAGTGGTTTTTCATTATCACTTCGACTAAGACTGAAATGTAACCAAGCTGTTATAAGCACAAGATGCATCCAATACTCCCATAGAAATGATCTTAGCTTCATGATCAACAAAACTCCACGAAAGCCAGGACACAAACTGGGATTAGATACCCCACTATGCCTGGCCCTAAATCCCGATGCTTTCACCACTTAAGCATCCGCCTGAGAACTACGAGCACAAACGCTTAAAACTCTAAGGACTTGGCAGTGCTCCAAACCCACCTAGAGGAGCCTGTTCTATAACCGATAACCCACGATACACCCAACCATCCCTTGCCAAATCAGCCTATATACTGCCGTCGTCAGCCCACCCCTAAACTGAGGGTTTAACAGTGGGCACAACAGCAACATCCCACTAATAAGACAGGTCAAGGTATAGCTCATGAGATGGTAGAAATGGGCTACATTTTCTAGCATAGAATACCTCACGACAAGGAGTGTGAAATCACTCCTAAAAGGCGGATTTAGCAGTAAAGCAGGATAATAATGCCTCCTTTAAGCTGGCTCTGAAGCACGTACATACCGCCCGTCACCCTCCTCACAAGATAGGATTAATTTTATTTATAATAAACCCCTAAGCTAGAGATGAGGCAAGTCGTAACAAGGGAAGTGTACCGGAAGGTGCACTTAGTCTACCAAGACGTAGCTATAACTAAAGCATTCAGCTTACACCTGAAAGATATCTGTTCCATATCAGATCGCCTTGAAGCCTAACTCTAGCTCTTCTACCAGATTACATAGAAACTAAGTTAATACTACCCATTAAATCAAAACATTCTCTCACTCAACCTAGTATAGGCGATAGAAAGGTAAACTCAAGACGCAATAGAGATCATGTCCTGTAAGGGAAGAATGAAATAGTAATGACAAACCAAGCAATAAATAGCAAAGACCAACCCTTGTACCTTTTGCATCATGATTTAGCGAGAACTACCCAAGCAAAATGCCAATTTAAGCTTGCTTCCCCGAAACCCAAGCGAGTTACTTACGAGCAGCTATCTACTGAGCAAACCCGTCTCTGTTGCAAAAGAGTGGGAAGACTCGTTAGTAGTGGTGAAAAGCCAATCGAGCTGGGTGATAGCTGGTTGCCTATGAAATGAATCTTAGTTCCCTCTTAATTCACCTCCCAGGACTACACTCAACCCACATGAAGCGAATTAAGGGCTATTTAAAGGAGGTACAGCTCCTTTAAAAAAGAATACACTCTCCCCTAGCAGATAAATTTAATTACAGCTTAATTGTGGGCCTTCAAGCAGCCACCATTAAAGAATGCGTTAAAGCTCCTCACCTAAAAAAATCTAAACTTCCTCATGACTCCCTCTTCCCCAATAGGCCAACTTATATTAAATAAGAGAATTTATGCTAAAATAAGTAACTAGGGATCCCCTCTATGGCGCAAGCTTACATTACAACATTATTAACAATCCACAGGATATTTTTTAACCTTAACAAGACCTTATACCCAAAACTCTGTTAACCCACCTATGGAGCGCCCCCAAAGACGATTAAAATCTGTAAAAGGAACTAGGCAAATCCAAGGCCCGACTGTTTACCAAAAACATAGCCTTTAGCAAACCAAGTATTAAAGGTGAAACCTGCCCAGTGACAATTCGTTCAACGGCTGCGGTATCCTAACCGTGCAAAGGTAGCGCAATCAATTGTCCCATAAATCGGGACTTGTATGAATGGCTTAACGAGGTCTTAGCTGTCTCCTACAGATAATCAGTGAAATTGATCTTCCCGTGCAAAAGCAGGAATAACCCCATAAGACAAGAAGACCCTGTGGAACTTTAAAATCTGCTACCACTCCCATAAACAATACTCACCCCGGGATTTTGCTGGTGTGCATTTTTTGGTTGGGGCGACCTTGGAGACAAACTTAACCTCCAAATATCAGACAATCCATCTTAACCAAGAACTACCCATCAACGTGCTAATAGTAACCAGACCCAATATAATTGATTAATGAACCTAGCTACCCCAGGGATAACAGCGCAATCTCCTTCAAGAGCCCACATCGACAAGGAGGTTTACGACCTCGATGTTGGATCAGGACATCCTAGTGGTGCAACTGCTACCAAGGGTTCGTTTGTTCAACGATTAACAGTCCTACGTGATCTGAGTTCAGACCGGAGTAAGCCAGGTCGGTTTCTATCTATGTTACAACTCCTTCTAGTACGAAAGGATCGAAGAAGTAAGGTCTATGCCACAAGCACGTCTTCGCACCCAGTAATGAACCCAACTAAATTACGAAGAGCTCCACCATAACCCCCTCCTAGAAAAGGACCGCTAGCGTGGCAGAGCTTGGCAAATGCAGAAGGCTTAAGCCCTTTACCCAGAGGTTCAAATCCTCTCCCTAGCTCCAACACAAACCACATGACAATTCACTTAACCCTCACTTACTTTATTATATCAATATCCTATGCTCTCTCCATCCTCATCGCCGTAGCACTTCTTACCCTAGTTGAACGTAAGATTCTAAGTTATATGCAAGCCCGAAAAGGGCCTAATACTGTAGGACCATTTGGTCTCTTACAACCTATAGCAGATGGAGTAAAGCTATTCATTAAAGAACCAATTCGTCCATCAACTTCATCCCCTTACTTATTTATATCTACTCCTATCTTAGCCCTTCTCCTAGCAATTACAATCTGAACACCACTTCCCCTACCCTTTCCCCTTACTGACCTAAACCTTGGCATACTCTTCCTTCTAGCTCTATCTAGCTTGGCAGTCTACTCAATTCTAGGATCAGGGTGAGCCTCTAACTCAAAATATGCCTTAATCGGCGCCCTCCGAGCAGTCGCACAAACTATCTCTTACGAAGTTACCCTAGCCATTATTCTCCTATCCGTAATTATCCTTAGTGGTAACTACACCCTCAATACCCTAGCTACAACTCAAGAACCTCTCTACCTCATTTTCTCCTCCTGGTCCTTAGCAATAATATGACCGAATAGCACACTTGGAAGCCATATCATTAATTTGCACGCGAAAGTGAGAAAACCGCTCGCCGACCATGCTTATCTCCACTCTTGCCGAAACAAACCGCGCTCCATTTGACCTGACAGAAGGAGAATCTGAACTAGTCTCAGGGTTCAACGTAGAATATGCTGCAGGGCCATTCGCCTTGTTTTTTCTTGCCGAATATGCTAATATTATACTAATAAATGCACTCACAACCATTCTATTCCTAAACCCCAGCTCACTTAATCTCCCTCAAGAACTCATTCCCCCTACTTTAGCTACAAAAACCCTCCTCCTTTCCGCAGGATTCTAATGAATCCGTGCCTCTTACCCTCGATTCCGATATGATCAACTCATACATTTGCTTTGAAAAAACTTCTTACCCCTAACATTAGCCTTATGCCTATGGCATACCAGCCTTCCTATCTCCTATGCAGGCCTACCCCCCTACCTAAGACACTCAAGGAAATGTGCCTGAATCCAAAAGGGTTACTATGATAAAGTAAACATAGAGGTATACAAATCCTCTCATTTCCTAATTTTAGAAAAGTAGGAATCGAACCTACACTAAAGGAATCAAAATCCTCTATACTCCCTCTATATTATTTTCTAGTAAGGTCAGCTAATTAAGCTATCGGACCCATACCCCGAAAATGATGGTTTAACTCTACCTTAAACCCCAAACTGTAAACCCTAAAACCTAAACCCTAACCCTTGCTAACCTTAACCCTAACCCTAACATCTCATAGCAGAGGGAGGGAGGGACCTGATTCCTCATCAGATATATCAACAGTCAAAAGCCTGTAAGCTCAACTCTTGCCTTTTCAGGGCTTCACACCGTCAGCACTGGAGGGAGGGAGGGGCCCGACTGCTCATCAGAGGTATCATGCAAGTCAAAAGCCTGAAAAGTCTCCTAGAATGCATAAATCATTAACCATTTCAGTCTCTGACAATTGGTCCACACAGTAACTGCAAGCTATGCCCAAAGCCTGTTCCCTAACCTTAGAAGAGAGACTGCAACCCTCGAGATGTTGGAGGCTCGAGGCATGGTCCGTGACACTAATCATGGCTATAACTCATAACTTCTTGGAGTATGGGGACTTCCCTCCTTCACCCCCGGCAGATCAAGGCCACCACTTCAACTGACAGACATGGAAGCATTGCTGGACCCCGTGGACGGTGACTATATACATCTGTCCACTCTCAGCTTTTCTTTCTCTTACTCTCCCTTGCTCTTATCCTGCCTTTCTCTCCCCTATGCATTTTCTTTCCCCCCCCCAAAGGTTATCTCTGTGTCACATTGTGGCATGACAGCACCCAAACTGCTAGCATGCCTGTTGATACAGAATTGTTAAAATAAACCTTGCCAGTATATGTTTTCAGACACCGATTATTTAATGTCGTTTCACTTTAATCCACCCCAAGGGAATTATTAATAAAACCCTGAGTTACCCCCTCTCCCCTTTTCCTGGGGCGGGTTGTAACACCAATCAGCACTGACTCCGCCCAGTAGGCGGAGCCAGTGACGCAGAACAATCAACACGGACTCCACCTCTTGACTCCACCCAGTGGGCGGGGCCAGTGCTCTATAGAAGCAGAGTACATACCGGACGGCGGTGGGTATTCTGCCAGACACGCAACAGAACAGCAACAGCAAAAGCAGAGACCCAAGAGAAAAAGCAAAAGATTCTGACAGCGGTGGGCACTGAATCGGGCTTATAGCCCGAGAGGGGTTTACTGGGCACCACTGCATTCCTGGAATGGGGTAAACCCGCGATAGTTAGATCGCGCATTGAGGCAGATTCTGACTAACCCTAACCCTAACCCCAACCCTAACCCCTAACCCTTACCCTAACCCTAACCCTAACCCTAACCCTAAACCCTAACCCCAACCCTAACCCTTACCCTAACCCTAACCCTAACCCTAACCCTAGTAGCTTGCAGTCTCTTTTTTAAAGTTAGGGTTAGGGAACTGGTTTTGTGCATAGCTTGCAGTCTCTTTTTTAAGGTTAAGGTTAGGGAACAGGGTTTGCACAGAGCTTGCATTCGCTTTTTTAGGATTAGGGTCAGGGAATCGAGTTTGCGCATAGCTTGCAGTCTCTTTTTTACGGTTAGGTTCAGAGAAAAGGGTTTGCGTACAGCTTGCAGTCTCTTTTTTAAGGTTAGGGTTAGGTAACAGGGTTTGTGCCTAGTTTGCAGTCGCTTTTTTAAGGTTAGGGTTAGGGAAGAGGGTTTGCGCATAGCTTGCAGTCTCTTGGTTAGGGTTAGGGTTAGGGAACAGGGTTTGCGCATAGCTTCCAGTCTCTCTTTTAATGTTGGGGTTAGGGGACAGTGCTCTATAGAAGTAGAGTACATACTGGACAGCGGTGGGTATTCTGCCAGACACGCAACTGAACAGCAACAGCAAAAGCAGAGACCCAAGAGAAAAAGCAAAAGATTCTGACAGCGGTGGGCAATGAATCGGGCTTATAGCCTGAGAGGGGCTTATTGGGCACCGCTGCGGGTCCAGAATGGGCTAAAACCGCGATTGTTAGATCGCGCACTGAGACAAATTCTTCCTAACCCTAACCCTTACCCATACCCCTAACCCTAACCCTAACCCTAACCCTAACCCTAACCCTAACCCTAACCCTAACCCTAACCCTAACCCTAACAGTAACCCTGTCTTTTGCTAACCCTAAACAAAACCCTAACCCTAACCCTAACTTTTGCTAACTCTAACTCTAACCCTAAATTTCCTAACCCTAACCCTAACCCTAACCCTAACCCTAACCCTAACTCAAAACCTAACCCTAACCCTAACTCAAAACCTAACCCTATCCCTAACCCTAACCTTAAACCCTAACACTAACCCTAACACTAAACCCTAAACCAAAAGGAAACTTCCTTTGCTATGCCTACTGGGCGGAGTCAGTGCTGATTGGTGTTACAACCCGCCCCAGGAAAAGGGGAGAGGGGGTAACTCAGGTTTTTATTAATAATTCCCTTGGGGTGGATTAAAGTGAAACGACACTAAATAATCGGTGTCTGAAAACATATACTGGCAAGGTTTATTTTAACAATTCTGTATCAACAGGCATGCTAGCAGTTTGGGGGTTGGGCTATCAGTTGGGAGGCATGGCTGAAAATAGGAAACAGCCCTAATTCCCAGGAAAGAAAGCCTGGAAGCTTTGGCTTTGTGGCGCAGTTGGTGGGCCACACTGGGCACTCCATGGGCAGGCAGCAAGAGTTTTCTGGATCTGGGAGTCAATCTGGGGGCCTCGGAGTGTTTGAGGGGAAGTTGGGAGTGTCCTGTGGGACCAGGATGGGATTTGAGGGCTCCTGGAGGGGCTGGGACGGGTGTATACTGTGGGCATCGTCTAGTATTGATGGGGGTAATCAGTGAGCTGACTGTTTCATAATCATCCAAATTTTAACATACAATATGATTATTAGAATAAAAAGCAAAAAGGTAATATCAACAAAACAGTAACAGGGTGAAGCTCTTGGTTGAAGACTGGTTTCTTCTTTTTCTCCAGGGATTTTAATTCTTTTTCATCTGGGTTTTAATCCCATCTTTGGTATTTTGCTGCCAACATTTTGTCCCCATATCCATTGGAAATTGTATTAACTGTTGATGAGAACAAAGTGGAATCCCAAGGTATGTGATATATTGATAGGATTTCACTGGTTGGCTTTTAATTTGTCCAGGTTTATCGCCATAATGCTTCTGCTCTTTAACCACTTGAATCAGAATGAATTGAGTTGTTTTCTGGGTCGGGTTCTCTTTTTGAGTCCAAGGTTTTTTAGTGGATTCAGTATCAGGCACAAAGGAAATTGAGGGAGGTAAAGAATAATCTTCCCTTTGTTCATTATCACAGGGATCACTCAGTCTATTTTCATTAATGTGAGGAAAGCTGGGAGACTCTAGAAACATCAGTTGAACTTCAAATTCTCCTTGTTTCTTTCTCTCCTGAGACTTAGAATCAGGGTTCTCTGTGGTTTCCCAAGTCTCAATGCCAGGGTAAGACACTGGTTTATGAAGTTGCCTGACCAAACCAGGAGTCTGTTTTTTTAGCAACAGTTTTGTCTCTGCACTCTGGCGCAAGAAGACTTTGAAGGTGGTCAACCTCAGTTTGAAGCAGCTCATTTTTAGCAACAAGTTTATCCGATTTTTCTCCTGTTTCCCTCTCAAAGGCTAACGATGACTTCAGCACCACATTTTCTGATTTCAAAACAGTAGATTCAACATCAGAAATCCATTCATGACTTCCCTGTCACCACTCCATCCAAATGTCTGTGCTCTCACTTTGACCTGAGAGAAACCTCAGGCAGGTGGAAAAGGGCAGATAAAGAAAAAACAGATTGGTCCAGCAGAAGTGATGCTGCTTCTGTCAAAAGCAGAGCAGAGACCGAAAGCACTTTAGGAAGCTGCTTACAGAAGCACTTGTGCATTCCAAGTTACAACTCAGGAGTCTCAGTGACTTGTCCAACATGAGAGTTTCTTTTCCATTTCTCAACCCCCAGATTCCTCAGGAGTAGGAAACTGGAAACACTGACTGAGAAAAGCTCCATTCCTTCCTAATAATTGTGCTTTGCCCTTCCCATTTGACAGTGCTCTTGAAAATGTGCTGGTGTGATCTGGATCTGTGAGCAGCCCTGACCTCCCAGAGCACTCATCCAATGGCAGGAAGACCCCACCTGGCTCCTGCTGGGGTTCTTGCCACCACGACCCAGTATGGGTCAATGGAATGGGGAGCAGGGCGGTGGGACCAGTAAGGACCAGTTAAGGGGGTTGGGGGCACTTCAGCATCTCCATCAAGGTCAGGTCAGTACAGAGCAGCATAGACCAGTATAGATCGGTATAGACCAGTATAAACCAGTATGGACCAGTATAGACCAATATGGGTCACTGGAATGGGGAATGGGGCAGTGGGACCGATAAGGACCAGTTAAGGGGCTTGGGGGCACTTCAGCATCTCCATCAAGGTCAGACCATTATAGACCAGTATAGACCAGTGTAGACCAGTATAGACCAGTATAGACCAGTATAGACCAGTAAAAAACCAGTACGGACCAGTATGGACCAGTACAGGTCACTAGAACAGCGAGCAGGGTGGTGGGACCAGTAAGGACCAGTTAAGGGGGTTGGGGGCACTTCAGCATCTCCATCAAGGTCAGACCAGTACAGACCGGTACAAACCAGTATGGACCAGTATAGACCAGTATAAACCAGAGTAGAGCAGTATAAACCGATATAAACCAGTACAGGTCACTGAAACAGGGAATGGGGTGGTGGGATCAGTAAGGACCAGTTAAGGGGGTTGGGGGCGCTTCATCATCTCCGTCAAGGTCAGACCAGTACAGACCAGTATAAACCAGTATAGACCAGCATGGACTGGTATAGACTGGTATAGACCAGTATAAACCAGTACAGACCGGTACGGGTCATTGGAATGGGGAATGGGGCAGTGGGACCAGTAAGGACCAGTTAAGGGGGTTGGGGGCACTTCAGCATCTCCATCAAGGTCAGACCAGTACAGACCAGTATAAACCAGGGTAGAGCAGTATAAACCAGTATAAACCAGTACGGGTCCCTGGAACGGGGAATGGGGTGGTGGGACCAGTAAGAACCAGTTAAGGGGGTTGGGGGCACTTCAGCATCTCCATCAAGGTCAGGTCAGTATAAACCAGTATAGACCCGTATAGACCAGTATGGGCCAGTATAAACAGGTATAAACCAGTATGGACCAGTACAGGTGACTGGAATGGGGAATGGGGCGGTGGGACCAGTAAGGACCAGTTAAGGGGCTTGGGGGCACTTCAGCATCTCCGTCAACGTCAGACCAGTACAGACCAGTATAGACCAGTATAGACCAGTATAAACCAGTATGGACCAGTATGGGTCACTGGAACGCGGAATGGCGTGGTGGGACCAGTAAGGACCAGTTAAGGGGGTTGGGAGCACTTCAGCATCTCCATCAAGGTCAGACCAGTACAGACCAGTATAAACCAGGATAGACCAGTATAAACCAGTATGGACCAGTACGGGTCACTGGAACGCGGAATGGGGTAGTGGGACCAGTAAGGACCAGTTAAGGCAGAACTCAGCTGGGACTTAGTGGTTTGGGGGTGGGCGTGTCCCTTCTTTAGGTGGGCGTGGTCTCTCCCTGGTGGGCGTGTCCCATCCCAAGGTGGCCATAGCCTCTGCAAGTGGGCGTGTCTTTTGCATCCTCTCCCCCTCCCTGAACTGGGAGCTCAACTGGGACTTACTGGGTTTTGGGTGGGCGTGTCCCCTCCCAATGATGGACCCACTTTCAGCCCCTCCCCCCACCTTTAAGGGCCCCCCCAAAGCCCCTCCCCCCCCTTCCTGCACCTCCCCAACCCTCAGGGTCCCTCCTGTCCCTCCCCCACCCTCAGGGTCCCTTCCTTCCCCTCCCCCCAGTGAACCTGCTACCCCTCCCCCACTCTCAGGAGCCCTCCCTGCCCCTCCCCCACCTTCAGGGGCCCTCAGGACCCCTCCCCCAACCTCAGAGACTCTCCTGCCCCTCCCCCACCCTCGGGGAACTTCCTACCCTTCCCCCACCCTCAGGGACCCTCAGGGCCCCTCCTTCACTTTCGGGGTCCCTCCCTGCCCCTCCCCAACCCTCAGGACCCTCCTGCCCCTCCCCCCACCTCGGGGTCCCTCCTGCCCCTCCCCCACCCTCAGGGACCCGCCTACCCCTCCCCCACCCTCAGGGACGGTCCTACCCTTCCCCCACACTCAAGGACCATCCTGCTCCATCCCCACCCTCAGTGTTCCCTCCTTCCCCTCCCCCCCCACTGGGGCCGTTACTGGTCCCTTACTGGTCTGTACTGGGAAGGGAGAGGGGAGGGGCCGCCCCCTCGAGGCCCCTCCCCCCCAGTGACGTCACCGGGTCCCAAAAATAGCCCCGGGGGCCCAAACTGGATGGGGGACCTGGAGCCGCTCCCAGTGTGACCAGTTCAGGTACTGGGAGGGACTGGGAGGGAACTGGGAGGGACTGGGAGGGACTGGGAGGGGGCAGGGCTTTCCCCCCTCCCCCCCTCCGTGTCCTTGGGGTGACTTTGGGGAGGGAGGGGGATGGGCCGCTCCCAGTGGCTCCCAGTAGCTCCCAGTAACCCCAGTAATGCCTCCGGTATCTCCAGTGACCCCCCCAGTAGCTCCAGTGACCACCCCAGTAGCTCCTAGTAGCTCCCAGTAACCCCAGTGTCTATCCCAGTAGCTCCCAGTAACTCCCAGTAATCCTAGTGTCCATCCCAGTAACCCCACTAACCCAAGTGTCCACCCCAGTAGCTCCCAGTAACTCCCAGTAAGCCCCCCAGTAGCTCCCAGTAACTCCCAGTAACCCCAGTGTCCATCCCAGTAACCCCAGTGACCCCCCCAGTAGCTCCCAGTAACTCCAGTGTCCATCCCAGTAACCCCAGTGACCTCCCCAGTAGCTTCCAGTAGCTCCCAGTAACTCCCAGTGTCCCCCCCAGTGCCTCCCAGTATGTCCCAGTTTAACCCAGTTCCCCCCCCCCGTCGGCCCTGGGCCGGGTGGGGGAGGGGCGGGCTCACATTTCCATGGCAACATCCCTTTCCCTCTGGTCCAGTTTCTCCCAGTTCCTCCCAGTTTAACCCAGTTTTTCCACATTTTTCCCCATTTTTCCACATTTCCCCCCATTTTCCCCATTTTTCCCAGATTTTCCCCCATTTTTCCACATTTTCCTGAATTTTTCCCCATTTCCCCCCCATTTTCCAGATTTTTCCCAATTTTCCTACATTTTCCCAGATTTTTTCCCATTTTTACCCCATTTTCCCAGATTTTTCCCCATTTTCTCCAGAGTTTCCCACATTTTCCCCCCATTTTCCCAGATTTTTCCCCATTTTTTCCCCATTTTTCCCACATTTTCACACATTTTCACACATTTTTATCCAGATTTTCCCAGATTTTTTTTCCCATTTTTTCCACATTTTCCCAGATTTTTTCTCACATTTTTCCCAGATTTGCCCAGATTTCTTCCCCCATTTTCCTGCATTTTTCCCAGAATTTCCCATATTTTCCCCATTTTTCCAAAATTTTTTTTATCTTTCCCCATTTTTCCCCATTTCCTGGATTTTCTCCCATTTTTTCCACATTTTCCCAGATTTTTCCTCATTTCTCCCAGATTTTCCCAGATTTTTCCCCATTTTTCCCAGATTTTCCCAAGATTTTTTCCCAATTTTTAAATCTTTCCCCATTTTCCCCCATTTTCTGGGATTTTTTCCCATTTTTCTCCATTTCCCCCCATTTTCCCCAGAATTTCCAGCATTTCCCCCCCAGTTTATCCCCATTTTCCCAGATTTCTCCCACATTTTCCCAGATTTTTCCCTATTTTTTCCCCATTTTCCCGGATTTTTCCCAGATTTTTCCTCCACTTTTCCCAGAATTTCCCACATTTTCCCAGATTTTTCCCACATTTTTTCCCATTTTTCCCACATTTTCTCAGATTTTTCTCCAGATTTTCTTCCAGATTTTCCCACATTTTCCCACATTTTCACAGATTTTCCCCCATTTTTCTTGATTTTTCCCGATTTTCCCCATTTTTCCGGATTTTTTTCCCATTTTTTCCCATTTTCACACATTTTTCCTCATTTTCCCCCATTTTCACGGATTTCTCCTCATTTCGCCCATTTTCCCACAGTTTTTCCCAATTTTTTCACATTTGCCCAGATTTTTACCCATTTTCCCCATTTTCCCCAGATTTTTCCCCATTTCGCCCCCATTTTCTCCGATTTTTCCCCATTTTCCCACATTTTCCCAAATTTTTTCCCACATTTTCCCAGATATTCTCCCTATTTCCCCAGATTTTTCCTCATTTTTCCCATTTTTTCCCAGATTTTTTCCCAATTATTTTCCCCATTTTCCCAGATTTCCCCCCTTTTTTTCCCACATTTCCCCGGATTTTTTCCCAATTTCCCCCCATTTTCCATGATTTTTTCCCACATTTTTTCCACATTTTCCCAGATTTTTCCTCATTTTCCCCCATTTTCCCCCCATTTTTTCCACATTTTTCCCAGATTTTTCCCATTTTTTCCCCTTTCCCCCCCATTTTTTCCACATTTTTCCCAGATTTTCTCCCATTTTCCCCATTTTCCCAGGTTTTTTCCCAATTTTTTCCCCATTTTCCCAGTTTTTTCCCAATTTTTCCCCCCATTTTCACAAATTTTCCCCCCATTTTTCCCACATTTTCCCAGATTTTCACACATTTTTCCCCATTTTCCCCCTTTTTTTCCTCATTTTCCCCAGAATTTCCCACATTTTCCCCCATTTTTCCCCATTTCCCCGGATTTTTCTCACATTTTTCCCAGAATTTTCCGCAATTTCCCCATTTGCCCACATTTTCCCAGATTTTTCACCATTTTCCTGATTTTCCCCCCATTTTTCCCACATTTTCACAGATTTTTCCCCCACATTTTTCCCCCATTTCCCCACATTTTCTTGGAGTTTTGGGTCCCCAGTTTTCCAAATTTCCCAAATTTCCCCAGTGGGAAAAAATGGGGGGAAAAAACCAGGAATTTTGGGGAAAAGGGGGAAAAATTGGGGAAAAAAGTGGGAAATTTGTTGAACACGAATGAAAAATTGGGAAAAATGGGGGAAAATGTGAGAAAAAAGTGGGAAATTTGGGGAAAATTGATAAAAATGGGGGAAAATGGGGGGAAATTTAGGAAAACTGGGGGGAAATCCGGGAAAATGTGGAAAAACGGGGGAAATTTTGGGGAAAAAGTCAGAAATTTGGGGAAATGGGGGATTTTGAGGGGAAATGGAAGGAAAACTGGGAAAAAAAGTAAGAATGTGGGGAAAACGGGTGAAAAATCAGGAAAAATGGGGGATAATTGGGAAAAATTAGGGGAAATTTAGGAAAAAATTGGGAAAAAATGGCAGAATTTGGGGAAAATGGGGAAATTTGGGAAAAATGGGGGGAATTGAGAAAAAAATGGGGGAATTTGGGTAAAATTGGATGAAAAATTGGGGAAAGTTGGGAAAAATGGGGGGAAATTTGGGAACAATGGAAGGAATTTGGAAAAAAATGGGGAAAAATTGAGAAAAATGGGGAAATTTGGGAAAAATGGGGGAAATGGGGGGAAAATTGGGGAAAGAGTGGGAAATTTGGGAGAAATGGATGAAAAACTGGGAAAAATGAGGGGAAATTTGGGAAAAACTTGGGTGTCCCCACCAGCTTCGGCCCCGCCATGGCCCCGATAGTCCCGGGATCAGGTGAGACCCCTACCCCGTGCCCTGACCCCTCCCCCTCCCCGAGGTCACTGCCCTGACCCCCCGAGTCCAGGCTGTCACCCCTCCCCCACCCCGTGGCCCCTCCCACACTTTATGGCCCCTACCCCATTCTGTGGCCCCTACCCCATTCTGTAGCCCCTACCCCACTCTGTGACCCCTCTCCCACTTCATGGCCCCTCCCCCACTCTCTGACCCCTCCCCCACTCTATGGCCCCTCATCCACTTTATGGCCCCTCCCCCACTCTCAGACCCTTCCCCCACTTTACGGCCTCTCCCCCACTCGGTGACCCCTCCCCCACCGACAGCTTCTCCCTGCAGAGAGAACAGACAACACACTATTTCACTTCTCACTTTAACAAAGCTCTTTTCTCATTTAAGCCCCTCAAAGGCACCAAGGCCACATAGGAGGCCACACACAAACAGTACTCCTCTTCCCACTTGACTACACCTTCTCCCTCACTGTTCTACAGGGAACACCAGGAATCTGCTCGCAGAGGCCTCTCGTTTCCCATCAGTAGCTCAGCACAAGGAGTTAAAGGAACTCAAGCCTTAGGCCACAAGAGCTGACAGCGAGGAAACTTTGGGAGCAAACTAATGCTGCTAACACGGACCCAGCTGAATCCAGCACACAATCACAGAATCCAAGAGTCCTTCAGCTTGGAAAAGACCTCCAAGCTCACTGAGTCTTGTGCAGCCCCTCCCCGACCGCCTGCAGGGACTGGATGATGCTTTGCACAAGCACCAAAAGGAATGTTGTGAAAGCCATGGCCTGCAGGAGGACACAGAGAAGGGCTTGGTTGGGGCTGGGAAGGAGGGAGCTGGCACTGGGGGAGTGGGGATGGAGCCTCGGGGATGTGGCGCAGCAAGGACAGGGGCCCAGGCAGCTGGCAGGCGGCAAGGCCTCACCCCCTGCCCCAGCAGCAGCACCGGGCCCTGCCCAAGGCGCTCCTGCCAGGGGCTGGGCCCTGCAGGCAGGGGCAGAACCCACTCCCTGGGGCGGCCTTGCTGCCCTGGCCCTCATCCGGCCCAGCCTCTCCCTGTGTGCGTGCTCCCCACAGCACAGGTTACACTGGGCAGCATCCCCTGATGGGCCCTGCAGAGCTGCCCCACGGGGACACTTCCCTTTTATGTCACAGGTGCCACAGCCTGTCCCAGCCAGCCCTGCCCATTGTCCCCACCCCGGCTCAGTGACTCACAGTGGCCCCTGGCAACCAAAGAACCAAAGCCCCACACCCCCAGAGTGCAGCCCTACCCATGTGCAAGGGGCCCCCAAAGGGTTCCCTGCACAAAGCAACCCCTCCAACCCTTGTCAGATAGAAAACTGGGGGATGTGACCCTTGGATGCTTTTAGTACAGAGATACAAGCTTTTCTTGAATAATGGAGGGGGTCACTTTTTAATTATTAATATTTACAGTTATCCATTTGGGGAAAGGATGTCCTACAGGCTAATGTGGTGTCACATTTGGAGTGAAAAGTACTTTTCAAAGAAACCCAGGGTGCATGGGTGATGCAGAGGAAGCTGCCAAGTCACCCAATGTGAAGCTCAACACTGCTTTGCAACAGCACTGCCCTTTCACACACATCTTTGGCAAAGACAAAGATGTCAGGCTTTAGTTTCTAAATCAGTAACACTTGACAAGACCTCTTTAGGAACTGACAGCAAGAGAACTTAGGAGCAGCTTAGGGTTGGCAAGTGTAGGAGCCAAGAAGAGAAGGGCTGATGGGTATGTCATGAACACTGACAGCTGGATGGTCATGGAGCCGAGCAAGGACTGCCAGATACAAAAGACATCACCTGCTGGACTTGGCCCAAACACCAACCCCCTCCTCTCCCTTCTCAACCACTCAACCACAACCTGCACACACCCACACCTGCCAGGGCAAACTGGTTGTTTCTCTTCTCTTTTCTGCCTGGGGGCGAAGGAAGAAGGACAGGGGGGGCATTTGCCTTCGGGCCAGAGGGAAGGGGAAGGAGATCCCCCCAAATCCATCCCTGGCAGGATGGGGGCTGGAGGAGACATTGGGGGACCCCCAAGAATATTTTCGAGGGGAAGAAAGCATGGGGGCACCCACAGGGGGCTGGGGGGGGGGGAGGGACCCAGGAATCTCGTGGCGGGACACTGGGAAGTTCCCAGTAGTTTCTTGGGGGGGTGGACCCCCAGCAGTCCGTGGTGGAAAAATGGACGGAGGAATCCTCCGTAAAGGGTTGGTGACACCCAAAAGACTCTTGGAGGAGGTCGGGAGGGGCCCTGGAGTCCTGAAGAGTGTTTGGGGGTCCCCAGGAGGGAGTCTGGGGGTCTGAGGTGGTCCCAGGAGATTTTCAAGGGTTAAGGGGATGCACAGGAGATTTGGGGGAGGAGGGGGAAAGGTGGAAGGTCCCCAGGAGTCTTGGGGGGGATCTGGGCAGTTCCCGAGAGTCTTGGGGGAGATTCAGAGGGGTCACCAGGAGCCCCCGGACCCCCTGAACTCACCCCACACCACCATGGCTTCGTTGGGGCCGCACGTGAAAAACAGCGCGGCGGGGGGAGACCCTGGGGCCGGGATCGATCGGGACCAATCGGGTTCAATCCCGATCCTCCCCTCCACCGCCATCACCGCCCCGCTCCCGGCAGCCCCCGTGGAAGTTTCAACGTTCTATTGGGTGACTCACCGGCACAACGACAGGGGCCCAGCAGAATTTGGCAATGACGTCATTCCAGCAGAGCCGTTCTATTGGCTGCGACCCACGAGGGAGCCCCAAAACCTGTTCATGGCTTGGGGGGGAAGGAGAGTTGGCAAGGCCGGGAACGGGGGTGCAGAGGGTGTTCAAGTGCCCAGGAAAGGGGCAAAAAACTTTCCCCTCTCCCTCCCAGTGCCCCCTCAGCCCATCCCAGTGTCTCCCCTCTCTCCCAGTGCCCTCTCAGCCCATCCCAGTCTCTCCCCTGCTCTCCAAGTGCCCCCGTCCATCGAGGTCCCAGCCCGACCCTGCCCCCTGCACTGCTCCGGCCTGGATTTCTCCCCTGCAGGGGCAGCTGAGGTGGCTCCAGGGCGGGCGGGAGCTTTCGGGGCAGGGGGTGGCTCCTGACATGCTGCTGGAACCGCCCCTGTCTGGGCGGGCCCATCAGCCTGGGGCACCTCCTCACCCGAGCCTGGGGGACGGGCCGGCAACTGGGAGGGGCTTTGGGAAGGAATGGGGAGGCTGAGAAGGGCTTGGAGGTCGTGGGGGTAAGTGGGAAGGTGTTTGGGGGAGTTTGGGGGTTTGGGAGGGAGGTTGGGGAGATTGGGGCAGCTGTGAGGGGTTTTGGGGAATCGTCAGGGATGTGGGAAGGAACTGGGAGAGAGTTCGGGGGCATACTCGAGGGGAAGGGGGCAACTAGGAGAGGGTTTGAAAGGTCCTGGGAGGGCTGGAGGTAACTGGGAGGGGTTTGGGGGCATCTTGTGGGTTTTTGTGGGTCTGGGAGGCAGTCTGGGGGCCTCGGAGGGTTTAAGGGGAAGTTGGGAGTGTCCTGTGGGACCGGGATGGGATTTGAGGGTTCCTGGAGGGGCTGGGAGGGCTTTATGCCTTTATACTGCGGGCATTGTCTAGTATTGATGGGGGTAATCCGTGAGTTGACTGTTTCATAATCACCCAAATTTTAACAAGACTTTTAAGGTGGTCAATCTCAGTTTGAAGCAGCTCATTTTTAGCAACAAATTTATCCGATTTTTCTCCTGTTTCCCTCTCAAAGGCTAACGATGACTTCAACACCACATTTTCTGATTTCAAAACAGTAGACTCAACATCAGAAATCCATTCATGACTTCCCTGTCACCACTCCATCCGAATGTCTGTGCACTCACTGTGGCCTGAGAGAAACCTGCCTGTTTGCAGCGCACTGACTGGGCAACTTTTCTTTTTGCAGGTGGAAAAGGTCAGATAAAGAAAAAACAGATGGGTCCAGCAGAAGTGATGCTGCTTCTGTCAAAAGCAGAGCAGAGGCCGAAAGCACTTTAGGAAGTTGCTTACAGAAGCACTTGTGCATTCCAAGTTACAGCTCAGGAGTCTCAGTGACTTGTCCAACATGGGAGCTCCTTTTCCATTTCTCAACCCCCAGATTCCTCAGGAGTAGGAAACTGAAAACACTGACTCAGAAAAGCTCCATTCCTTCCTAATAACTGTGCTTTGTCCTTCCCATTTGACAGTGCTCTTGGAAATGTGCTGGTGTGATCTGGATCTGGGAGCAGCCCTGACCTCCCACAGCCCTGACCACACACACCTCATCCAACGGCAGGAAGAACCTGCCTGGCTCCTGCTGGGGTTCTCACCACCCACCGACAGCTTCTCCCTGCAGAGGGGTGGGCAACTACCCAGGCAGGATGAGACGTGACACCAGCAGGCAGCAAAGTCCCTGCCCTGGCACAAAGAACCCCGGAGCACAGGGACCCTGCTCTGCAGGACAGCCCCGGGCATCCCTGGCTGCACCCCCACCTTCCCACCCTGCAGCCATCCCTGGGAGAAGGAGCCCACCTGCGCTGTCCCTCTGACGGTGCTGCAGGGAAGGCCTGCCCTGGAGAACATCCTCCTCCAGCGCAACAGAGAAACTGGGAGAGTCCTGACAGATGTGCAAGGCCGTGGGATGTGGTAGCTTTAGGAGGTTCCTCCAGGAACACAAGCGACATTGCCCTGCACCTGTAGACTCACTCTGCAGAGGAGTGTGAAGTTGTGTCCCCAAGTTGTGTCTCAGCTGAACACCTCCCATCTTTCTGCTGCCTTTAACCTCCCTTTGCCTTTCTTCTCTTCTCTCGTGCCTACAGGCAGTGCCCTCGGCCCTGCTGGGCTGTGCAGAGGAGCTGCTCCTGGGCAGAGCTGTCTCTCTGCAGTGCTGCCCGCTTGCCAGGATTTCCCTGTGTGCCAGGAGCCCGGCCCAGCTGAGCAGCACAGCAAGAGCCAAAGGCAGCCCTTTCTCTGCCCCTCTGGGTTCCCTGCAGGTGTCCCTGGGGCTCCAGGGGAACCTGCTGTGGAACAGACTGAAGGAAACAATGATGTTCCCTCTTCTCACCTCTTCAGTGACACTTCTTTCCAGCAGTGACACTTCTTTCCAGCAGTGACATTTCTCCTCTTAGAAAATTACCAGGGTATGATGATCACCTTTTCTAGTTTCATCATTACACAGGACACCAGGAGGGTGACAGCAAAGGATCTGGTAACTCCCTGGCACAGCGGGGGTTTTCCTGGAGTCACCCAGAGAAATGTGTCAGGGCTCTGAGAGGTGTCCAACCCTGAGCTGGACTGATGCACACACGGGGGTGTTCAGAGACACGAGTCCTTCCCTGGCACACACACAGGCAGTTCATTGCAGCAGGGGCAGTGTCTCCCTGGGCTCCTGCTACCACTCCCAGAGCCTGGAGCCACCTCAGCCCTGTAATGCTCCCACCCTGCCCACTCCTACACTTCAGATGAACATTGGGGTTTTCTAGTCACTGGAACTGCCCAGACCAGTCCCTCCCTGGTCCCCCCATCTCCCTGCCCCGCCCCAGCCCAGCAGAGCAACACAGTCGTTTCTTGTCCTGCAGCAAGAAAGGGAGGCAATAGAGGACAGGGACAGTGACTGCATGTCTGGACTGCTCAGGAGATCATCAGCTCAGGCGGCAGCTCCTGCAGCCCCAGGGCCAGACCCGCTTCCCAGTGGCCCAGGCAGCTGCTGCCACGTGGGCACAAGCTCTGCTGCCCAGGAGGGTCCTGTAGTGAAGGGCTTTGCAGATGGCCACGTAGCGGTCATAGGACATGATGGTGAGAAGGGCAAGCTTCTCTGTGATCAAGAAGAAAAGCAAAAAACACCTGTGCAGCTCATCCTGAGTAGGACATGCCCCTGGTGTTCCAGAGGGAATTGGCCATGGCTTTGGGGAGAGTGGTGCAGATGCAGCCCGGGTGTGTGAGGGAGAGGTGGAGCAGGAAGAAGTCCCTGGGGGGTGTGCAGGTGGTGGTGGCAGGCTACGGCGCTGAGGATGAGGCCGTTGCCCAGGAGGGCAGCCAGGGAGATGCCCAGGAAGAAGCAGAAGTGCAAGAGCTGCAGCCAGGAGGAGGAAGTGGGGGATGGAGCTGCTGTTGGACATGAGCTTCCTCCGGGCATCAGGAAATGTCCAGGGAGGAAAAGGCAGTGAAAACTTTGGGACAGGTTTCCTAGATCAAACCCATGAATTCCTCTGAGCATCTACCCTCATCCCAAGTATCTGCAGTCACACATATATAGATTCTGGACTGTAGAAGACAGGCTTAGCATGACTTTAAGATGATTTCTTCTCAATTTTTTGATTTATTTTTCTACTGCCAGGTCTGAGAGGGGCATCGTGGAACCAAAGGAACCCTGAGACATTTCAGAATATGTTGGGTCTGTCTGAGCTGGAGTTTATTTTCTCACTGCAGGCGTCACAGTGCTGTGCTTTGCATTGGGAGCTACAAAGGGGTTAATCACACCAGTGTTTTGGCAATTGCTGAGCAGGGCTGGTGCAGCATCTGCATTGTCGGCTTTGTCCCCTGAATCGGGGTCAAGATCATGGGAGGTGATACAGACAGGTCAGTTGAGCCAAATTGACCAAAGGGACATTGCAGAATATATGGCGTCAGCTCAGCTACAAGAGCTCAGGAAAGGAACAGGAAAGGGGGAAAATCCATTTTTTTACAATACATGCCTTCTGAGCGGCTTCTCTGTGTGGTGAAGCCCTGCTTCCCATGAAGTGGCCAGGTATCAATGCTGACAGGAAGTAGAGAGAAAATCTTTTTATTTTCCTCTTCACTTATGCATGCGTCAACTTTGGCTTTTGCTTTAGTAAAGTGCCTGATCTCAAGGTAGAAATAATTTTCCATCTTATTCTGTCTCTTCTGTCTGGCTGGGAAGGGCAGCAATAGAGCAGCTTGGTGGGCACCTGGCATCCAGGTAAGGTCAACCCACTGCAACATTGCAGGGTCTCATGGAACCAAAGGACTGCTGGGAGACTGGGGGAACTCACGGAATCAAGTGGCCGTCGTGGCACTGCCCTGCATCATAGAAGCAAATGTTCCCTGGGAAACTACAGAAACCAGGGACTTAAGGGACATCATTGGGATGTGCGGGACCTCATGGAATTAAACAAACCGTGGGATATCTTTGGAACTTCATGGAATCAAAGGGATTGGAATCAAAGGGATAAAACAAAAGAATTAAACCCCATGACCAGAAACCATTGGATGGAACATTTCTTTCATATGCCAGCTGGGGATTCATGGGGGTACTCTGCCATGCATGAATCAAAGAATCAGTATAAATTTCGGAGTATAAATACAGTGATACTTGAAAGACCCTCCCCTTCACAAGCAGTCCAAAATTCTCTTCTGATTTTAGGGTCAAATAGCCTCTTGGATTTTATTCGTGGAGCAAGACTGCCATCTAGCGTCCATTTCTTCTGGGAGGGGCAGTCCTTTTCACAGAGTGGTCTTCTCCCTTAGCAGGCCTCCTAGCGTCTCTGATTGATCTATCCGACCCCTAACCCCTAAACTAAATGCTTTAGGACTAGCTAAGACGTGTCTTAGAACTTCCCATTTGCTTAAACAATGTATAATTGACTTTCTTCTTAACAGAACAATCTCTTATTAAACAAGTTTTCTGAGGCCTGTAAGCTAATTTCTTGAAGATGGGCATATGATACACTCTCTATTAGTTTCCATGTATCATCTACCTTCTCTCTCCTACAACTAATTGTAGTCTTAAAAGAAAAGAAAAGACTGCTCCCATGCCAAGAAAGCAAACCCCTTTGTTGATTAGGATTTTTATCTAAGAAAAACTTCTGATTTACGAAACCAGTAAGGATGGAGATCCTCTCTCATTTCAGTGCCATTGTGACAATATGGGGCCTCATGTAACACATGGAACACAGAACACTGCACATTCCCAAGCAATCAAGGGGCCATTGTAACACTCCAGGGCCTCATGGAAGACGGAGGCCCCGCAGAGAGACCTCAAATCAGAGCTTTGGGCAATCCTCAACCAGAGGAAGTTCAACAAGGGGAAGTGCCAGATTCTGTCCCTCTGATGGGGCAACCCCGAATGTCCGGACAGACTGGGAATGATATTCTGCATAGCAGCGCTGGAAAATGGCCTCTGGGGTCCTGGTGGATGGCCAGTTGGCCAAGAGTCAGTGGTGCCCTGGCGGGGGCTCACTGCTCGGTCACAGGAGGGTTTTCAGACACACGAGTCCTTCGCTTGCACACAGACACAGACAGTTCATGGCAGCAGGGGCAGTATCTCCTGGGGTTCCTGCTGCCACGCCAGGAGCCTGGATGCACCTAAGCCCTTGTGGGGTGCCACCTGCTCTGCCACTATCTGAGATGCCCCACCGCCTGAGAGATGGTAACGCGGAGCTCTGTCCAAGAGAAGCACATCCCAGAGCTGCACGCATGGGCTTTGCCAGGATTTAGAACCGTAAATGCAATGTGACACCGAGACACTCTTTGTCCCACATAACTTCAAGGTCTCCCCAGGAGGCTGATGGCAATTGCTCTTGCTCAGGGTCATCTCCCCACACCAACAGCAGGTGTGTGCTCAAGACTTGTCTGTGCAATGCAAACAGATACACGCTATCTAGTTCTTCCGGTCTCTCCAAGGAAGGCAAAAGAATCTCTGTGTGCCGGGTGAGAAGCCAGTGCTGGAAGTTGTGGTTCTATTGTGAGTGCCAAGAGTGGATGGTAGGTCTGTGATGAATGCCCTGAGGAGATGACCTGGGTTTTCCAGTGCACATGGCAATAGATCACACCCTGCTTTGGTGGTCATTTATGTCCTTCGGAGGTGACAGAGATGGGAAAGAGAATGAAATTTTTGAATGTGCCTCTGAGTGCCCCTCAACCTTCTGCAAATGTGCAGATTCCAGTACATCCAGTTCAGGTGTGAGAGGCTGTTCCCTGGTCCTCTGAACAAGAAGAGCTGGACGAGGGACACAGCAGAACCCGCTTACTGAGACTGCATCTCCATGAATCCCAAAGCAAGTGCGAGCGGTTATGTCACGTCCGAGTTTTCTCAGGGGAAGGTGTTTCTCCCATGCACTGCCTCCCCGTGGCACTGGTGCCACAGCCCCTGACAAAACCACAAGTGGTCTTTGTCCCTGGCAAAAGTGCTCCTGCTGCTAGCAGGGATGTTCCACGGGAAAGGCCAGGAGAGGTTGAGCCCGGAGGGCACTGAGCCCGGAGGGATGTTCTGCCTCTCGTGCCCCTCGACCATTCTCGCAAGCGCTTGCCCTGGAGGACAATTCAGGAGTCTCCACGTGCCAAAAGAGAGATGTGAGGGAAGAGACGATGGCGGTGTAAGAAGCACATGGCCTGTCAATCTGAAGATCCTCGATACCAAACAGCACCCTTGCCACCCAGCCCGGCCCCGCCGGTTCCACGGTGCAGAGCACGGACCGCCGCCGCGCTGCCGCCTCTGTCGCCTGGCCTCTGCCTCCAACCAGCACCCGAGGAGAGCCCGAGAGGCGCCGGCGCCTGTCCCAACCCCGGGGTGGATTTGTCGGAGGAGGACAGGGGAGGAGGGAGAGGAAGGCAGAGGAGGTGGAGAGGAGGCGGCCCGCCAGGAGCAGAGAGTCGGGGTTGGCGGGGGCAGGGAGGCGCCGGCAAGCGGATCGGCGGTTGCGGCGCTGTCGGAGAGCGGGGCTGGTGGTGCTGGCCGCAGTTTTGATCTGTGCGCAGGGCTGGTGGCCGGAGACCGTAGGGGCCTGGGCAGCCCCCTTGGGTGAACGTGCATATTCCTCGAGGCTGCCCTCCTGTCTGGTAGGTTCTTCACAAAGCTCTTCTCCCGAACTATCTTCCCAGCCCTCCTTCCCTCTGGTCCATAAAGTATTCCCTGGGAACATTCATCATTTTTTCTTTGTCGAGCCGCTATTCTTTCCTTGCTTTACTCTGTGTACTTCAGTGAATTCGTGCAGTCAGTCCTTCTCCTTTCCTACTTTTCTTCCTCTCTTCGCTTGGCTTAATCCCGCAGCTTTCCATTCTTCAGTGACTTCACCAATCCACTTCTCTTTTCCGCTCACCTCTCTCCAGCAAATATTAATGGACATTTCAACTACTACACACCTTTATATCCTCTTAAAATTCTTCTCCGTATTGGCTTGACTGCTGCTGTGCCCTTTGTTTTGGGAAAAAACATCCTGTGCAAAAACACTTCCGACGGCTTTTCTTCATCTCCCTGCCAGTGTCTGCAGGTAGAGCCCCTGTGCAGCAGGACCCATTGGTAGAGACCAGCGAGAGCAGTGAAATCACCAAGTGCTCACACGCCAACATACGAAACGGTGAATTTATCCATTCCTACCGGCAGCTCCCGGGTCACAGCCCCGAGTTCCTCAGTGCTAAATGGTCCAGAGAGCTGCTAAATGGTCCAGAGAGCTGCGGACGCCAACGGGGCGGCTGTGGGTGACGGGTGATCGTCTTTCCACCGTCCTCTGGCTCTCCGGGTACCGTCATGGAGACGAGTTGTGTATTAGCGTTTCTATTAAAACAGGGTTTTCATCCTTACAAAGAGAACAGGCTTGAGTACCTGGGTGCCAAGTGACGTAAAAAGCACAGCGCAGCGCAAGAGGCACCAGTGCTAGAACACTGAATTGACACCTGGCCTATCAAATCCTCATCTCACTAAACTTAATAATGCGTCAGATTTTGCTTCCAGGCTGCCACTGGCACGACCTCCAGTTTTCTCCAGGCTGCCCAAATAGTTAGAGCTCCCTGTTTTCAGGACAAGCATACATATTTCAGGTGTTCCCTAGTCTTCTGAGCAGGAGAAGTGACACAACTGGGATCTCATCACGGAGACTGTATCTCCATTGGTCCAAAGTGAGTGGGAGATGCCATGCCGTGATTTCTCATGGGCAGGTGCTTCACCCATGCACTGCTTCGGCGTCGAACTGCTGCCACAGCCCAAGTCTAAAATTAAAGTGATAGTTGTCTCCAGCAGAAATGCTCCTGCTGACAGCTCCGCTCCCCACAGACGTCGATCGGTGCCGAGAGAAGAGAACTGCCAGAAACGAATCTCTTAGAGGGGGAGCAAAGGAAGCAGGAGGGCCGAGAAATGAACTGCACTTTCAGTACCTCAAATGCTCTCTTTGGGTTTCTCCCTCCCCCAAGCAACAACCCGTCTGACTCCTCCAGCCAATGGCATTCTGAGCATTGCCTGGCTCTGGGGTCTCAGTCATGGGCAGAGATTGTTCCCGGTCAGCTCGCAGTGCAGTCCTCCCCTCCCCAGTTGCAATCACCTGCTCTGCTGCACACCCACTGATGTACTTTTGGGAGCTCCGGGCTTCTACCCTTCTACACATTTCACATCTTCCCGTGCTGTCCTCAGCTCTCTGGGCTGCTTGCAGCTTCCTCGGGGAACACGTGTCTCCTCCGCTTCTGTGGCTTTTCCGCTGTCCTTCTTCATCTGCCTGGGAAGAATGCCTCTCTCCCAGCTCCCCGGGAAATGGAGATGAGCCCTGCTGGGCAGCAGCCCAGTGTCTCTAGATTTGCCTTTCTCTTCTGTGAAAGAAGTCTGCTCCTGGCGGGTCGACCATTCTCGCAAGCCCAACCCGGCCCCGCCGGTTCTACGGTGCAGAGCACGGACCGCTGCCGCGCTGCCGCCGCTGTCGCCTGGCCTCCGCCTCCAGCCAGCACCCGAGGAGAACCCGAGAGGCGCCGGCGCCTGTCACAGCCCCGGGGTGGATTTGTCGGAGGAGGACAGGGGAGGAGGGATAGGAAGGCAGAGGAGGTGGAGAGGAGGCGGCCCGCCTGGAGCAGAGAGTCGGGGCTGGTGGGGGCAGCGAGGCACCGGGAAGCGGATCGGTGGCTGCGGTGCTGTCGGGGAGCGGGGCTGGTGGCACTGGTCGCGGTTTTGGTCTGTGCACAGGACTGGCGGCCGGAGACCGTATCCATTCCTACCGGCAGCTCCCGGGTCACAGCCCCGAGCTCCTCGTACGAGCTGTTAAATGGTCCAGAGAGTTGCGGGCGCCAACGGGGTGGCTGTTAGTGTCGGGAGACGGTCTTTCCGCCGTCCTCTGGCTCTCCGGACCCCATCATGGGAACGCGGCTCTGTGTTCCTGGGCCCTGGTGGACACGGACTCATTGACACTGTCGTCTTCAGAGATTTCAGGGGATTCTCTTAGAAACAAAACTCGGTTAATTGGTTCTACGGCAGAGCAAATTAGCACCCCTATGAAAACATGGTTTTTCATTCATACACAGAACGCAGGCTTGCGACAGAATGCCTGAGTGCAAAGTGATTTATACAGCATAGGGCAGCACAAATCTGGGCATCCTGCAGTCAGCTGCCATGTGTGTCCCTATCTTCTCTTGAGGCATCGTCTCCTGGTTACTCTGATCCACTCCAGGCAGGAACCGCGATCCTCTGGTTCATGAAGATCTTTCTCTTTGGATAGGAGGAAGGGTTCTTGCCTTGCCTGGAGTGTGGAAAAGACAGAGAGTAAGGGTCCGCAAGATTTGGAGTGTCACTCGTCAAGGATCTGAACACTACATCTCGGACGTGTTCTGAAGAAGCTGTGAAGGTAGACAGTGCGAAGGAGCGAGGTGCAACCAAGCCAGACCAAGCGTTAGAGGTGGTGAGAGAGGAAAGCAATGCAGTAAGAAAGGAGAGGCCTCCAGCCATGTGGCCCTGGCCTCAGGAAGGATGGTTGCAGGACCATCCTTCATTAACCTCTCAGTAAAAATGCAGAATTCTCAACTTCCTCTAAATGTGTTATCTCTCCTCTGATACTTAAGATGGTAGGAAATTTTCAGGAGCACACAGACATAAGGAGGGTGAACTCGATAATGCTCTTCCACCTCGGAAGCATGTGAAAGCCTCTGTATGCTCTCCTTGCCATCGCTGGAGCTGGGATATTCAGCAGCCCTGCTGGAGCCACGTTCCTCTCAGACTTTGCGTTTTCGCAGAAGAGAAAGGCAAATCTAGAGACACTGGGCTGCTGCCCAGCAGGGCTCATCTCCCTTTCCCAGGGAGCTGGGAGAGAGGCATTCTTCCCAAGCAGATGAAAAAGGACAGGGGAAAAGCCACAGAAGCGGAGGAGACACGTGTTCCCCGAGGAAGCTGCAAGCAGCCCAGAGAACTGAGGACAGCACGGGAAGATGCCAAAGGTGCAGAAGGGTAGAAGCCCGGAGCTCCTAAAAACACATCAGTGGGTGTGCAGCAGAGCAGGTGATTGCAACTGGGGAGGGGAGGACTGCACTGCGAGCTGACCGGGAACAATCTCTGCCCATGACTGAGACCCCAGAGCCAGGCAATGCTCAGAATGCCATCGGCTGGAGGAGTCAGACGGGCTGTTGCTTGGGGAGGGAGAAACCCAAAGAGAGCATTTGAGGTACTGAAAGTACAGTTCATTTCTCGGCCCTCCTGCTTCCTTTGCTCCCCCTCTAAGAGATTCGTTTCTGGAAGCTCTCTTCTCTCGGCACAGGGTGGAGATTTCTGACACTCTCGGCAAACAGGCGCAGGTTCGTCTCAGCATGAATTTTGGCTACCTCGTCGTCACTTTCTGCCTGGTACACCTCCTCTCTATATCCCAGCTTTTCATAAATGCCTTCTTTTTCCTCCCAGGAAATAGTCAACTGCCTTTTCGGGCCCCGTGGGGGAATGCAACTGAATAGAGAAACACCGCTACAGATCATGTACTTGCTGTCCTTCAGGTGTTCACTCCAGGCGATCTTACTTCTCTAAAGAAATAAAGAGGGAAAGAAGAGAAAGCTCAGGCCTCCTTCTCTCTCTCTCTGCTCTCCACTTCAACGTCGCTAACCCTCTCCGTCTGGCCTCTCCTCCACATGCTGCCACCAAAAGATATCTCGGCTCTCTCTGCAGTCACACATTTCTCCTTTTCTAAAGAAAATCAGGAGATCATTCCAAAGCTGCTCCAGGTCTATCAAACTCTCATCTCACTAACTTTATTAATGCATCCCTTTCAACCTGCAGGCTGCCTAAGGCACGACTTCCAGTTTCCCCCGGCTGGCAACATATTCAAATCTCTCTGTTTGCAGTGTGCCATGGCTCACGGGGGCTGCGATACACCGGGAGACCGATCGACGTCTGTGGGGAGCGGAGCTGTCAGCAGGAGCATTTCTGCTGGAGACAAATAGCACCTTAGTTTTAGACTTAGGCTGTGGCAGTAGTTCTTCGCCGAAGCAGTGCATGGGTGAAGCACCTGCCCATGGGAAATCACGGCATGTCATCTCCCACCAGCTTTGGACCAATGGAGATACAGTCTCCGTGATGAGGTCCCAGTTGTGTCACATCTCCTGCTCAGAAGACTAGGGAACACCTGAAATATGTATGCTTGTCCTGAAAACAGAGAACTCTAACTATTTGGGAAGCCTGGAGAAAACTGGAGGTCGTGCCAGAGGCAGCCTGGAAGCAAAATCTGACGCATTATTAAGTTTAGTGAGATGAGGATTTGATAGGCCAGGTGTCAATTCAGTGTTCTAGCACTGGTGCCTCTTGCGCTGCGCTGTGCTTTTTACGTCACTTGGCACCCAGGTACTCAAGCCTGTTCTCTTTGTATGGCTGAAAAACCTGTTTTAATAGAAACGCTAATACCCAACTCGTCTCCATGACGGTACCCGGAGAGCCAGAGGACGGTGGAAAGACCATCACCCGTCACCCACAGCCGCCCCGTTGGCGCCCACAGCTCTCTGGACCATTTAGCAGCTCTCTGGACCATTTAGCACTGAGGAACTCGGGGTTGTGACCCGGGAACTGCCGGTAGGAATGGATAAATTCACCGTTTCGTATGTTGGCGTGTGAGCACTTGGTGATTTCACTGCTCTCGCTGGTCTCTACCAATGGGTCCTGCTGCACAGGGGCTCTACCTGCAGACACTGGCAGGGAGATGAAGAAAAGCCGTCGGAAGTGTTTTTGCACAGGATGTTTTTTCCCAAAACAAAGGGCACAGCAGCAGTCAAGCCAATACGGAGAAGAATTTTAAGAGGATATAAAGGTGTGTAGTAGTTGAAATGTCCATTAATATTTGCTGGAGAGAGGTGAGCGGAAAAGAGAAGTGGATTGGTGAAGTCACTGAAGAATGGAAAGCTGCGGGATTAAGCCAAGCGAAGAGAGGAAGAAAAGTAGGAAAGGAGAAGGACGGACTGCACGAATTCACTGAAGTACACAGAGTAAAGCAAGGAAAGAATAGCGGCTCGACAAAGAAAAAATGATGAATGTTCCCAGGGAATACTTTATGGACCAGCGGGAGGGAGGACTGGGAAGATAGTTCGGGAGAAGAGCTTTGTGAAGAACCTACCAGACAGGAGGGCAGCCTCGAGGAATATGCACGTTCACCCAAGGGGGCTGCCCAGGCCCCTACGGTCTCCGGCCACCAGCCCTGCGCACAGATCAAAACCGCGGCCAACGCCACCAGCCCCGCTCTCCGACAGGGCCGCAACCGCCGATCCGCTTGCCGGCGCCTCCCTGCCCCCGCCAGCCCCGACTCTCTGCTCCTGGCGGACCGCCTCCTCTCCACCTCCTCTGCCTTCCTCTCCCTCCTCCGACAAATCCGCCCCGGGGTTGGGACAGGCGCCGGCGCCTCTCGGGCTCTCCTCGGGTGATGGCTGGAGGCGGAGGCCAGGCGACAGAGGCCGCAGCGCTGCTGCTGTCCGTGCTCTGCACCGTTAGAACCAGCGGGGCTGGGCTGGGTGGCAGGGGTGGTGTTTGGTATCGAGGATCTTCAGATTGACAGACCATGTGCTTCTTACACCGCCATCGTCTCTTCCCTCACATCTCTCTTTTGGCACGTGGAGACTCCTGAATTGTCCTCCAGGGCAAGCGCTTGCGAGAATGGTCGAGGGGCACGAGAGGCAGAACATCCCTCCGGGCTCAGTGCCCTCCGGGCTCAACCTCTCCTGGCCTTTCCCGTGGAACATCCCTGCTAGCAGCAGGAGCACTTTTGCCAGGGACAAAGACCACTTGTGGTTTTGTCAGGGGCTGTGGCACCAGTGCCACGGGGAGGCAGTGCATGGGAGAAACACCTTCCCCTGAGAAAACTCGGACGTGGCATAACCCCTCGCACTTGCTTTGGGATTCATGGAGATGTAGTCCCAGTAAGCGAGTTCTGCTGTGTCCCTCGTCCAGCTCTTCTTGTTCAGAGGACCAGGGAACAGCCTCTCACACCTGAACTGGATGTACTGGAATCTGCACATTTGCAGAAGGTTGAGGGGCACTCAGAGGCACATTCAAAAATTTCATTCTCTTTCCCATCTCTGTCACCTCCATAGGACATAAATGACCACCAAAGCAGGGTGTGATCTACTGCCATGTGCACTGGAAAACCCAGGTCATCTCCTCAGGGCATTCATCACAGACCTACCATCCGCTCTTGGCACTCACAATAGAACCACAACTTCCAGCACTGGCTTCTCACCCGGCACACAGAGATTCTTTTGCCTTCCTTGGAGAGACCGGAAGAACTAGATAGCGTGTATCTGTTTGCATTGCACAGACAAGTCTTGAGCACACACCTGCTGTTGGTGTGGGGAGATGACCCTGAGCAAGAACAATTGCCATCAGCCTCCTGGGGAGACCTTGAAGTTATGTGGGACAAAGAGTGTCTCGGTGTCACATTGCATTTACGGTTCTAAATCCTGGCAAAGCCCATGCGTGCAGCTCTGGGATGTGCTTCTCTTGGACAGAGCTCCGCGTTTCCATCTCTCAGGCGGTGGGGCATCTCAGATAGTGGCAGAGCAGGTGGCACCCCACAAGGGCTTAGGTGCATCCAGGCTCCTGGCGTGGCAGCAGGAACCCCAGGAGATACTGCCCCTGCTGCCATGAACTGTCTGTGTCTGTGTGCAAGCGAAGGACTCGTGTGCCTGAAAACCCTCCTGTGACCGAGTAGTGAGCCCCCGCCAGGGCACCACTGACTCTTGGCCAACTGGCCATCCACCAGGACCCCAGAGGCCATTTTCCAGCGCTGCTATGCAGAATATCATTCCCAGTCTGTCCGGACATTCGGGGTTGCCCCATCAGAGGGACAGAATCTGGCACTTCCCCTTGTTGAACTTCCTCTGGTTGAGGATTGCCCAAACCTCTGATTTGAGGTCTCTCTGCTGGGCCTCCGTCTTCCATGAGGCCCTGGAGTGTTACAATGGCCCCTTGATTGCTTGGGAATGTGCAGTGTTCTGTGTTCCATGTGTTACATGAGGCCCCATATTGTCACAATGGCACTGAAATGAGAGAGGATCTCCATCCTTACTGGTTTCGTAAATCAGAAGTTTTTCTTAGATAAAAATCCTAATCAACAAAGGGGTTTGCTTTCTTGGTATGGTAGCAGTCTTTTCTTTTCTTTTAAGACTACAATTAGTTGTAGGAGAGAGAATGTAGATGATACATGGAAACTAATAGAGAGCGTATCATATGCCCATCTTCAAGAAATTAGCTTACAGGCCTCAGAAAACTTGTTTAATAAGAGATTGTTCTGTTAAGAAGAAAGTCAATTATACATTGTTTAAGCAAATGGGAAGTTCTAAGACACGTCTTAGCTGGTCCTAAAGCATTTAGTTTAGGGGTTAGGGGTCGGATAGATCAATCAGAGACGCTAGGAGGCCTGCTAAGGGAGAAGACCACTCTGTGAAAAGGACTGCCCCTCCCAGAAGAAATGGACGCTAGATGGCAGTCTTGCTCCACGAATAAAATCCAAGAGGCTATTTGACCCTAAAATCAGAAGAGAATTTTGGACTGCTTGTGAAGGGGAGGGTCTTTCAAGTATCACTGTATTTATACTCCGAAATTTATACTGATTCTTTGATTCATGCATGGCAGAGTACCCCCATGAATCCCCAGCTGGCATATTAAAGAAATGTTCCATCCAATGGTTTCTGGTCATGGGGTTTAATTCTTTTGTTTTATCCCTTTGATTCCATGAAGTTCCAAAGATATCCCACGGTTTGTTTAATTCCATGAGGTCCCGCACATCCCAATGATGTCCCTTAAGTCCCTGGTTTCTGTAGTTTCCCAGGGAACATTTGCTTCTATGATGCAGGGCAGTGCCACGACGGCCACTTGATTCCGTGAGTTCCCCCAGTCTCCCAGCAGTCCTTTGGTTCCATGAGACCCTGCAATGTTGCAGTGGGTTGACCTTACCTGGATGCCAGGTGCCCACCAAGCTGCTCTATTGCTGCCCTTCCCAGCCAGACAGAAGAGACAGAATAAGATGGAAAATTATTTCTACCTTGAGATCAGGCACTTTACTAAAGCAAAAGCCAAAGTTGGCGCATGCATAAGTGAAGAGGAAAATAAAAAGATTTTCTCTCTACTTCCTGTCAGCAGCGATACCTGGCCACTTCATGGGAAGCAGGGCTTCACCACACAGAGAAACCGCTCAGAAGGCATGTATTGTAAAAAAATGGATTTTCCCCCTTTCCTGTTCCTTTCCTGAGCTCTTGTAGCTGAGCTGACGCCATATATTCTGCAATGTCCCTTTGGTCCATTTGGCTCAACTGACCTGTCTGTATCGCCTCCCATGATCTTGCCCCCGATGCAGGGGACGAAGCCGACAATGCAGATACTGCACCAGCCCTGCTCAGCAGTTGCCAAAACACTGGTGTGATTAACCCCTTTGTAGCTCCTAATGCAAAGCACAGCCCTGTGACGCCTGCAGTGAGAAAATGAACTCCAGCTCAGACAGACCCAACACATGTGGGATTCTGAAATGTCTCAGGGTTCCTTTGGTTCCACGATGCCCCTCTCAGACCTGGCAGTAGAAAAATAAATCAAAAAATTGAGAAGAAATCATCTTAAAGTCATGCTAAGCCTGTCTTCTGCAGTCCAGAATCTATATATGTGTGACTGCAGATACTTGGGATGAGGGTAGATGCTCAGAGGAATTCATGGGTTTGATCTAGGAAACCTGTCCCAAAGTTTTCACTGCCTTTTCCTCCTTGGACATTTCCTGATGCCCGGAGGAAGCTCATGTCCAACAGCAGCTCCATCCCCCACTTCCTCCTCCTGGCTGCAGCTCTTGCACTTCTGCTTCTTCCTGGGCATCTCCCTGGCTGCCCTCCTGGGCAACGGCCTCATCCTCAGTGTCGTAGCCTGCCACCACCACCTGCACACCCCCCAGGGACTTCTTCCTGCTCCACCTCTCCCTCACACACCCAGGCTGCATCTGCACCACTCTCCCCAAAGCCATGGCCAATTCCCTCTGGAACACCAGGGGCATGTCCTACTCAGGATGAGCTGCACAGGTGTTTTTTGCTTTTCTTCTTGATCACAGCGGAGCTTGCCCTTCTCACCATCATGTCCTATGACCGCTACGTGGCCATCTGCAAAGCCCTTCACTACAGGACCCTCCTGGGCAGCAGAGCTTGTGCCCACGTGGCAGCAGCTGCCTGGGCCACTGGGAAGCGGGTCTGGCCCTGGGGCTGCAGGAGCTGCCGCCTGAGCTGATGATCTCCTGAGCAGTCCAGACATGCAGTCACTGTCCCTGTCCTCTATTGCCTCCCTTTCTTGCTGCAGGACCAGAAACGACTGTGCTGCTCTGCTGGGCTGGGGCGGGGCAGGGAGATGGGGGGACCAGGGAGGGGCTGATCTGGGCAGTTCCAGTGACTAGAAAACCCCAATGTTCATCTGAAGTGTAGGAGTGGGCAGGGTGGGAGCATTACAGGGTTGAGGTGGCTCCAGGCTCTGGGAGTGGTAGCAGGAGCCCAGGGAGACACTGCCCCTGCTACAATGAACTGCCTGTGTGTGTGCCAGGGAAGGACTCGTGTCTCTGAACACCCCCGTGTGTGCATCAATCCAGCTCAGGGTTGGACACCTCTCAGAGCCCTGACACATTTCTCTGTGTGACTCCAGGAAAACCCCCCGCTTACCAGATCCTTTGCTGTCACCCTCCTGGTGTCCTGTGTAATGATGAAACTAGAAAAGGTGATCATCATACCCTGGTAATTTTCTAAGAGGAGAAATGTCACTGCTGGAAAGAAGTGTCACTGAAGAGGTGAGAAGAGGGAACATCATTGTTTCCTTCAGTCTGTTCCACAGCAGGTTCCCCTGGAGCCCCAGGGACACCTGCGCGGAACCCAGAGGGGCAGAGAAAGGGCTGCCTTTGGCTCTTGCTGTGCTGCTCAGCTGGGCCGGGCTCCTGGCACACAGGGAAATCCTGGCAAGCGGGCAGCACTGCAGAGAGACAGCTCTGCCCAGGAGCAGCTCCTCTGCACAGCCCAGCAGGGCCGAGGGCACTGCCTGTAGGCACGAGAGAAGAGAAGAAAGGCAAAGGGAGGTTAAAGGCAGCAGAAAGATGGGAGGTGTTCAGCTGAGACACAACTTGGGGACACAACTTCACACTCCTCTGCAGAGTGAGTCTACAGGTGCAGGGCAATGTCGCTTGTGTTCCTGGAGGAATCTCCTAAAGCTACCACATCCCACAGCCTTGCACATCTGTCAGGACTCTCCCAGTTTCTCTGTTGCGCCGGAGGAGGATGTTCTCCAGGGCAGGTCTTCCCTGCAGCACCGTCAGAGGGACAGCGCAGGTGGGCTCCTTCTCCCAGGGATGACTGCGGGTGGGAAGGTGGGGGTGCAGCCAGGGATGCCCGGGGCTGTCCTGTAGAGCAGGGTCCCTGTGCTCCGGGGTTCTTTGTGCCAGGGCACGGACTTTGCTGCCTGCTGGGGTCACGTCTCATCCTGCCTGGGTAGTTACCCAGCCCTCTGCAGGGAGAAGCTGTCGGTGGGTGGTGAGAACCCCAGCAGGAGCCAGGCAGGTTCTTCCTGCCGTTGGATGAGGTGTGTGTGGTCAGGGCTGTGGAAGGTCAGGGCTGCTCCCAGATCCAGATCACACCAGCACATTTCCAAGAGCACTGTCAAATGGGAAGGACAAAGCACAATTATTAGGAAGGAATGGAGCTTTTCTGAGTCAGTGTTTTCAGTTTCCTACTCCTGAGGAATCTGGGGGTTGAGAAATAGAAAAGGAGCTCCCATGTTGGACAAGTCACTGAGACTCCTGAGCTGTAACTTGGAATGCACAAGTGCTTCTGTAAGCAACTTCCTAAAGTGCTTTCGGCCTCTGCTCTGCTTTTGACAGAAGCAACATCACTTCTGCTGGACCCATCTGTTTTTTCTTTATCTGCCCTTTTCCACCTGCAAAAAGAAAAGTTGCCCAGTCAGTGCACTGCAAACAGGCAGGTTTCTCTCAGGCCACAGTGAGTGCACAGACATTCGGATGGAGTGGTGACAGGGAAGTCATGAATGGATTTCTGATGTTGAGTCTACTGTTTTGAAATCAGAAAATGTGGTGTTGAAGTCATCGTTAGCCTTTGAGAGGGAAACAAGAGAAAAATCGGATAAATTTGTTGCTAAAAATGAGCTGCTTCAAACTGAGGTTGACCACCTTCAAAGTCTTGTTAAAATTTGGATGATTATGAAACAGTCAACTCACGGATTACCCCCATCAATACTAGACAATGCCCGCAGTATAAAGGCATAAAGCCCTCCCAGCCCCTCCAGGAACCCTCAAATCCCATCCCGGTCCCACAGGACACTCCCAACTTCCCCTTAAACCCTCCGAGGCCCCCAGACTGCCTCCCAGACCCACAAAAACCCACAAGATGCCCCCAAACCCCTCCCAGTTACCTCCAGCCCTCCCAGGACCTTTCAAACCCTCTCCTAGTTGCCCCCCTCCCCTCGAGTATGCCCCCAAACTCTCTCCCAGTTCCTTCCCACATCCCCGACGATTCCCCAAAACCCCTCACAGCTGCCCCAATCTCCCCAACCTCCCTCCCAAACCCCCAAACTCCCCCAAACACCTTCCCACTTACCCCCACGACCTCCAAGCCCTTCTCAGCCTCCCCATTCCTTCCCAAAGCCCCTCCCAGTTGCCGGCCCGTCCCCCAGGCTCGGGTGAGGAGGTACCCCAGGCTGACGGGCCCGCCCAGACAGGGGCGGTTCCAGCAGCATGTCAGGAGCCACCCCCTGCCCCGAAAGCTCCCGTCCGCCCTGGAGCCACCTCAGCTGCCCCTGCAGGGGAGAAATCCAGGCCGGAGCAGAGCAGGGGGCAGGGCCAGGCTGGGACCTCGATGGACGGGGGCACTGGGAGAGCAGGGGAGAGACCGGGATGGGCTGAGGGGGCACTGGGAGAGAGGGGAGACACTGGGATGGGCTGAGGGGGCACTGGGAGGGAGAGGGGAAAGTTTTTTGCCCCTTTCCTGGGCACTTGAACACCCTCTGCACCCCCGTTCCCGGTCGTGCCGGCTGTCCTTCCCCCCCAAGCCATGAACAGGTTTTGGGGCTCCCTCGTGGGTCGCAGCCAATAGACCGGCTCTGCTGGAATGACGTCATTGTCAAATTCTGCTGGGTCCCTGTCCTTGTGCCGGTGAGTCACCCAATAAAACGTCGAAACTTCCGCGGGGGCTGCCGGGAGCGGGGCGGTGATGGCGGTGGAGGGGAGGTTCGGGATTGAACCCGATTGGTCCCGATCGATCCCGGCCCCAGGGTCTCCCCCCGCCGCGCTGTTTTTCACGTGCGGCCCCAACGAGGCCATGGTGGTGTGGGGTGAGTTCAGGGGGTCCGGGGGCTCCTGGTGACCCCTCTGAATCTCCCCCAAGACTCTCGGGAACCGCCCAGATCCCCCCCAAGACTCCTGGGGACCCTCCGCCTTTCCCCCTCGTCCCCCAAATCTCCTGTGCATCCCCTTAACCCTTGAAAATCTCCTGGGACCACCTCAGACCCCCAGACTCCCTCCTGGGGACCCCCAAACACTCTTCAGGACTCCGGGGCCCCTCCCTCCCCCTTCCTAGAGTCTTTTGGGTGTCACAAACCCTTTACGGCGTATTCCTCCGTCCATTTTTCCACCCCGGACTGCTGGGGGTCCACCCCCCCAAGAAACTACTGGGAACTCCCCAGTGTCCCACCACGAGATTCCTGGGTCCCTCCGCCCCCCCCAACCCCCTGTGGGTGCCCCCATCCTTTCTTCCCCTCGAAAATATTCTTGGGGGTCCCCCAATGTCTCCTCCAGCCCCCATCCTGCCAGGGATGGATTTGGGGGATCTCCTTCCCCTTCTCTCTGGCCCGAAGGCAAATGCCCTCCCTGTCCTTCTTCCTTCGCCCCCAGGCAGAAAAGAGAAGAGAAACAGCCAGTTGGCCCTGGCAGGTGTGGGTGTGTGCAGGCTGTGGTTGAGTGGTTGAGAAGGGAGAGGAGGGGGCTGGTGTTTGGGCCAAGTCCAGTAGGTGATGTCTTTTGTATCTGGCAGTCCTTGGTCAGCTCCACGACCATCCAGCTGTCAGTGTTCATGACATACCCATCAACCCTTCTCTTCTTGGCTCCTACACTTGCCAACCCTAAGCTGCTCCTAAGTTCTCTTGTTGTCAGTTCCTAAAGAGGTCTTGTCAAGTGTTACTGATTTAGAAACTAAAGCCTGACGTCTTTGCCAAAGATGTGTGTGAAAGGGCAGTGCTGTTGCAAAGCAGTGTTGAGCTTCACATTGGGTGACTTGGCAGCTTCCTCTGCATCACCCATGCACCCTGGGTTTCTTTAAAAAGTACTTTTCACTCCAAATGTGACACCACATTAGCCTGTAGGACATCCTTTCCCCAAATGGATAACTGTAAATATTAATAATTAAAAAGTGACCCCCTCCATTATTCAAGAAAAGCTTGTATCTCTGTACTAAAAGCATCCAAGGGTCACGTCCCCCAGTTTTCTATCTGACAAGGGTTTGGAGGGGCTGCTTTGTGCAGGGAACCCTTTGGGGGCCCCTTGCACATGGGTAGGGCTGCACTCTGGGGGTGTGGGGCTTTGGTTCTTTGGTTGCCAGGGGCCACTGTGAGTCACTGAGCCGGGGTGGGGACAACGGGCAGGGCTGGCTGGGACAGGTTGTGGCACCTGTGACATAAAAGGGAAGTGTCCCCGTGGGGCAGCTCTGCAGGGCCCATCAGGGCATGCTGCCCAGTGCAGCCTGTGCTGTGGGGAGCACACACACAGGGAGAGGCTGGGTCGGACGAGGGCCAGGGCAGCAAGGCCGCCCCAGGGAGTGGGTTCTGCCCCTGCCTGCAGGGCCCAGCCCCTGGCAGGAGCACCTTGGGCAGGGCCCGGTGCTGCTGCTGGGGCAGGGGGTGAGGCCTTGCCGCCTGCCAGCTGCCTGGGCCCCTGTCCTTGCTGCGCCACATCCCCGAGGCTCCATCCCCCCTCCCCCAGCGTCAGCTCCCTCCTTCCCAGCCCCAACCAAGCCCTTCTCTGTGTCCTCCTGCAGGCCATGGCTTTCACAACATTCCTTTTGGTGCTTGTGCAAAGCATCATCCAGTCCCTGCAGGCGGTCGGGGAGGGGCTGCACAAGACTCAGTGAGCTTGGAGGTCTTTTCCAAGCTGAAGGACTCTTGGATTCTGTGATTGTGTGCTGGATTCAGCTGGGTCCGTGTTAGCAGCATTAGTTTGCTCCCAAAGTTTCCTCGCTGTCAGCTCTTGTGGCCTAAGGCTTGAGCTCCTTTAACTCCTTGTGCTGAGCTACTGATGGGAAAGGAGAGGCCTCTGCGAGCAGATTCCTGGTGTTCCCTGTAGAACAGTGAGGGAGAAGGTGTAGTCAAGTGGGAAGAGGAGTACTGTTTGTGTGTGGCCTCCTATGTGGCCTTGGCGCCTTTGAGGGGCTTGAAGGAGAAAAGAGCTTTGTTAAAGTGAGAAGTGAAATAGTGTGTTGGCTGTTCTCTCTGGAGGGAGAAGCTGTCGGTGGGGGAGGGGTCACCGAGTGGGGGAGAGGCCGTAAAGTGGGGGAGGGGCCATAGAGTGGGAGAGGGGTCCCAGAATGGGGGAGGGGTCACAGAGTGGTGGAGGAGCCACAGAGTGGGGGAGGGTCCATAAAGTGGGGGAAGGGTCTGAGAGTGGGGGAGGGGCCATAAAGTGGATGAGGGGCCATAGAGTGGGGGAGGGGTCAGAGAGTGGGGGAGGGGCCATGAAGTGGGAGAGGGGTCACAGAGTGGGGTAGGGGCTACAGAATGGGGTAGGGACCACAGAATGGGGAAGGGGCCATAAAGTGTGGGAGGGGCCACGGGGTGGGGGAGGGGTCACAGGCTGGACTCAGGGGCTCCGGGTAGTGACCTCGGGGAGGGGGAGGGGTCAGGGCATGGGGTAGGGGTCTCACCTCATCCTGGGGCTATCAGGGCCATGGCGGGGCCGAACCTGGTGGGGACACCCAAGTTTTTCCCAAATTTCCCCTCATTTTTCCCAGTTTTTCATCCATTTCTCCCAAATTTCCCACTCTTTCCCCAATTTTCCCCCATTTCCCCCATTTTTCCCAAATTTCCCCATTTTTCTCAATTTTTCCCCATTTTTTTCCAAATTCCTTCCATTGTTCCCAAATTTCCCCCATTTTTTCCCATTTTCCCCAAATTTCCCCCCATTTTTCCCAACTTTCCCCAATTTTTCATCCAATTTTACCCAAATTCCCCCATTTTTTTCTCAATTCCCCCCATTTTTCCCAAATTTCCCCATTTTCCCCAAATTCCGCCATTTTTTCCCAATTTTTTCCTAAATTTCCCCTAATTTTTCCCAATTATCCCCCATTTTTCCTGATTTTTCACCCCTTTTCCCCAAATTTCTTACTTTTTTCCCAGTTTTCCCTCCATTTCCCCTCAAAATCCCCCATTTCCCCAAATTTCTGACTTTTTCCCCCAAATTTCCCCCGTTTTTCCACATTTTCCCGGATTTTCCCCCAGTTTTCCTAAATTTCCCCCCATTTTTCCCCATTTTTACCAATTTTCCCCAAATTTCCCACTTTTTTCCCCAATTTTTCCCCCATTTTCCCCAAAATTCCTGGTTTTTTGCCCCCATTTTTTCCCACTGGGGAAATTTGGGAAATTTGGAAAACTGGGGACCCAAAAATCCAAGAAAATGTGGGGAAATGGGGGAAAAATGTGGGGAAAATCTGGAGAAAAATCTGTGAAAATGTGGGAAAAATGGGGGGGAAATCAGGAAAATGGTGAAAAATCTGGGAAAATGTGGGAAAATGGGGAAATTGCGGAAAATTCTGGGAAAAATGTGAGAAAAATCCGGGGAAATGGGGAAAATGTGGGAAATTCTGGGGAAAATGGGAGAAAATCTGGGAAAAATGTGGAAAAAATGGGGGGGAAAGGGGAAAAAATGGGAAAAATCTGGGAAAATAGGGAAAAGATGGGGGAAAATGGGGAATATTCTGGGAAAATCTGGAAATATGGGGAAAAAAATCTGAGAAAAATGGGGAAAAATGTGGGAAAAATGGGGAATAATGTGGGAAAAATGGGGGAAAATGAGGAAAAATCTGGGAAAATGTGGAAAAAATGTGGGAAAAAATCATGGAAAATGGGGGGAAATTGGGAAAAAATCCGGAGAAATGTGGGAAAAAAAGGGGGGAAATCCGGGAAAATGGGGAAAATAATCGGGAAAAAATCTGGGAAAAAATGGGAAAAATGAGGAAAAATCTGGGGAAATAGGGAGAAAATCTGGGAAAATGTGGGAAAAATTTGGGAAACTGTGGGAAAATGGGGAAAAATCCGAGAAAATGCGGACGAAATGGGGAAAAATCTGGGGAAAATGGGGAAAATGGGTAAAAATCTGGGAAAATGTGAAAAAATTGGGAAAAACTGTGGGAAAATGGGGGGAATGAGGAGAAATCTGTGAAAATGGGGGGAAATGAGGAAAAATGTGTGAAAATGGGAAAAAAATGGGGAAAAAATCCGGAAAAATGGGGAAAATAAGGAAAAATCAAGAGAAAATGTGGGAAACTCTGGGAAAATGTGGGAAAATGTGGGAAAATCTGGAAGAAAATCTGGAGAAAAATCTGAGAAAATGTGGGAAAAATGGGAAAAAATGTGGGAAAAATCTGAGAAAATGTGGGAAATTCTGGGAAAAGTGGAGGAAAAATCTGGGAAAAATCCGGGAAAATGGGGAAAAATAGGGAAAAATCTGGGAAAATCTGGGCGAAATCTGGGAAAATGGGGACAAACTGGGGGGGAAATGCTGGAAATTCTGGGGAAAATGGGGGGTAATGGAGAAAAATGGGAAAAAATCCCAGAAAATGGGGGAAAATGGGGAAAGGTTTTAAAAAATGGGAAAAAATCTTGGGAAAATCTGGGAAAAATGAGGAAAAATCTGGGAAAATCTGGGAAAAATGAGGAAAAATCTGGGAAAATGTGGAAAAAATGGGAGAAAATCCAGGAAATGGGGAAAAATGGGGAAAGATAAAAAAAATTTTGGAAAAATGGGGAAAATATGGGAAATTCTGGGAAAAATGCAGGAAAATGGGGGAAAAAATCTGGGCAAATCTGGGAAAAATGTGAGAAAAAATCTGGGAAAATGTGGAAAAAATGGGAAAAAAAATCTGGGAAAATCTGGATAAAAATGTGTGAAAATGTGGGAAAAATGTGGAAAAAATGGGGAAAAATCTGGGAAAATGGGGGGAAACTGTGGGAAAATCTGGAGAAAATGGGGAAAAATCTGGGAAAATGGGGGAAAAATGGGAAAAAATCTGGGAAAATGTAGGAAAATTGGGAAAAATGTGGAAAATGGAGGGGAAATGGGGAAAAATTCAGGAAAATGTGGAAAAATGGGGGAAAATCTGGGAAAAATGGGGAAAATGGGGGGAAATGTGGAAAAATGGGGAAAAATGTGGAAAAACTGGGTTAAACGGGGAGGAACTGGGAGAAACTGGGCCAGAGGGAAAGGGATGTTGCCATGGAAATGTGAGCCCGCCCCTCCCCCACCCGGCCCAGGGCCCACGGTGGGGGGGAACTGGGTTAAACTGGGACATACTGGGAGGCACTGGGGGGGACACTGGGAGTTACTGGGAGCTACTGGAAGCTACTGGGGAGGTCACTGGGGTTACTGGGATGGACACTGGAGTTACTGGGAGCTACTGGGGGGGTCACTGGGGTTATTGGGATGGACACTGGGGTTACTGGGAGCTACTGGGGGGTCACTGGGGTTACTGGGAGTTACTGGGAGCTACTGGGGGGCTTACTGGGAGTTACTGGGAGCTACTGGGGGGCTTACTGGGAGTTACTGGGAGCTACTGGGGTGGACACTGGGGTTACTGGGAGTTACTGGGAGCTACTGGGATAGACACTGGGGTTACTGGGAGCTACTAGGAGCTACTGGGGTGGTCACTGGGGTTACTGGGGGGGTCACTGGAGATACCGGAGGCATTACTGGGGTTACTGGGAGCTACTGGGAGCCACTGGGAGCGGCCCATCCCCCTCCCTCCCCAAGGTCACCCCAAGGACACGGAGGGGGGGGAGGGGGGAAAGCCCTGCCCCCTCCCAGTCCCTCCCAGTCCCTCCCAGTTCCCTCCCAGTCCCTCCCAGTACCTGAACTGGTCACACTGGGAGCGGCTCCAGGTCCCCCCTCCAGTTTGGGTCCCCGGGGCTATTTTTGGGACCCGGTGACGTCACTGGGGGGGAGAGGCCTCGAGGGGGCGGCCCCTCCCCTCTCCCTTCCCAGTACAGACCAGTAAGGGACCAGTAACGGCCCCAGTGGGGTGGGGAGGGGAAGGAGGGAACACTGAGGGTGGGGATGGAGCAGGATGGTCCTTGAGCGTGGGGGAAGGGCAGGAGGTTCCCTGAGGGTGGGGGAAGGGCAGGACCGTCCCTGAGGGTGGGGGAGGGGTAGGCGGGTCCCTGAGGGTGGGGGAGGGGCAGGAGGGACCCCGAGGTGGGGGGAGGGGCAGGAGGGTCCTGAGGGTTGGGGAGGGGCAGGTACGGACCCTGAAAGTGAAGGAGGGGCCCTGAGGGTCCCTGAGGGTGGGGGAAGGGTAGGAAGTTCCCCGAGGGTGTGGGAGGGGCAGGAGAGTCTCTGAGGTTGGGGGAGGGGTCCTGAGGGCCCCTGAAGGTGGGGGAGGAGCAGGAAGGGCTCCTGAGAGTGGGGGAGGGGTAGCAGGTTCACTGGGGGGAGGGGAAGGAAGGGACCCTGAGGGTGGGAGAGGGACAGGAGGGACCCTGAGGGTTGGGGAGGTGCAGGAAGGGGGGGAGGGGCTTTGGGGGGGCCCTTAAAGGTGGGGGGAGGGGCTGAAAGTGGGTCCATCATTGGGAGGGGACACGCCCACCCAAAACCCTGTAAGTCCCAGTTGAGCTCCCAGTTCAGGGAGGGGGAGAGGATGCAAAAGACACAACCACTTGCAGAGGCTATGGCCACCTTGGGATGGGACAGCCCACCAGGGAGAGATCACGCCCACCTAAAGAAGGGATGCGCTCACCCCCAAACCACTAAGTCCCAGCTGAGTTCTGCCTTAACTGGTCCTTACTGGTCCCACCACCCCATTCCGCGTTCCAGTGACCCGTACTGGTCCATACTGGTTTATACTGGTCTATCCTGGTTTATACTGGTCTGTACTGGTCTGACCTTGATGGAGATGCTGAAGTGCTCCCAACCCCCTTAACTGGTCCTTACTGGTCCCACCACCCCATTCTGTGTTCCAGTGACCCGTACTGGTTTATATTGGTCTATACTGGTCCATACTGGTTTATACTAATCTATACTGGTCTATACTGGTCTGTACTGGTCTGACGTTGACGGAGATGCTGAAGTGCCCCCAACCCCCTTAACTGGTCCTTACTGGTCCCACCGCCCCATTCCCCGTTCCAGTCACCTGTACTGGTCCATACTGGTTTATACCGGTTTATACTGGCCCATACTGGTCTATACGGGTCTATACTGGTTTATACTGACCTGACCTTGATGGAGATGCTGAAGTGCTCCCAACCCCCTTAACTGGTTCTTACTGGTCCCACTACCCCATTCCCCGTTCCAGGGACCCGTACTGGTTTATACTGCTCTACCCTGGTTTATACTGGTCTGTACTGGTCTGACCTTGATGGAGATGCTGAAGTGCCCCCAACCCCCTTAACTGGTCCTTACTGGTCCCACTGCCCCATTCCCCATTCCAATGACCCGTACCGGTCTGTACTGGTTTATACTGGTCTATACCAGTCTATACCAGTCCATGCTGGTCTATACTGGTTTATACTGGTCTGTACTGGTCTGACCTTGACGGAGATGATGAAGCGCCCCCAACCCCCTTAACTGGTCCTTACTGATCCCACCACCCCATTCCCTGTTTCAGTGACCTGTACTGGTTTATATCGGTTTATACTGCTCTACCCTGGTTTATACTGGTCTATACTGGTCCATACTGGTTTGTACCGGTCTGTACTGGTCTGACCTTGATGGAGATGCTGAAGTGCCCCCAACCCCCTTAACTGGTCCTTACTGGTCCCACCACCCTGCTCGCTGTTCTAGTGACCTGTACTGGTCCATACTGGTCCATACTGGTCCGTACTGTTTTTTTACTGGTCTATACTGGTCTATACTGGTCTATACTGGTCTACACTGGTCTATACTGGTCTATAATGGTCTGACCTTGATGGAGATGCTGAAGTGCCCCCAAGCCCCTTAACTGGTCCTTATCGGTCCCACTGCCCCATTCCCCATTCCAGTGACCCATATTGGTCTATACTGGTCCATACTGGTTTATACTGGTCTATACCGATCTATACTGGTCTATGCTGCTCTGTACTGGTCTGACCTTGATGGAGATGCTGAAGTGCCCCCAACCCCCTTAACTGGTCATTACTGGTCCCACCGCCCTGCTCCCCATTCCATTGACCCATACTGGGTCGTGGTGGCAAGAACCCCAGCAGGAGCCAGGTGGGGTCTTCCTGCCATTGGATGAGTGCTCTGGGAGGTCAGGGCTGATCACAGATCCAGATCACAGCAGCACATTTCCAAGAGCACTGTCAAATGGGAAGGACAAAGCACAATTATTAGGAAGGAATGGAGCTTTTCTCAGTCAGTGTTTCCAGTTTCCTACTCCTGAAGAATCTGGGGGTTGAGAAATGGAAAAGAAACTCTCATGTTGGACAAGTCACTGAGACTCCTGAGCTGTAACTTGGAATGCACAAGTGCTTCTGTAAGCAACTTCCTAAAGTGCTTTCGGCCTCTGCTCTGCTTTTGACAGAAGCAGCATCACTTCTGCTGGACCCATCTGTTTTTTCTTTATCTGCCCTTTTCCACCTGCCTGAGGTTTCTCTCAGGTCAAAGTGAGAGCACAGACATTTGGATGGAGTGCTGACAGGGAAGTCATGAATGGATTTCTGATGTTGAATCTACTGTTTTGAAATCAGAAAATTTGGTGCTGAAGTCATCGTTAGCCTTTGAGAGGGAAACAGGAGAAAAATCGGATAAACTTGTTGCTAAAAATGAGCTGCTTCAAACTGAGGTTGACCACCTTCAAAGTCTTGTTGCGCCAGAGTGCAGAGAGAAAACTGTTGCTAAAAAAACAGGTTCCTGGTTTGGTCAGGCAACTTCATAAACCAGTGTCTTACCCTGGCATTGAGACTTGGGAAACCACAGAGAACCCTGATTCTAAGTCTCAGGAGAGAAAGAAACAAGGAGAATTTGAAGTTCAACTGATGTTTCTAGAGTCTCCCAGCTTTCCTCACATTAATGAAAATAGACTGAGTGATCCCTGTGATAATGAACAAAGGGAAGATTATTCTTTACCTCCCTCAATTTCCTTTGTGCCTGATACTGAATCCACTAAAAAACCTTGGATTCAAAAAGAGAACCCGACCCAGAAAACAACTCAATTCATTCTGATTCAAGTGGTTAAAGAGCAGAAGCATTATGGCGATAAACCTGGACAAATTAAAAGCCAACCAGTGAAATCCTATCAATATATCACATACCTTGGGATTCCACTTTGTTCTCATCAACAGTTAATACAATTTCCAATGGATATGGGGACAAAATGTTGGCAGCAAAATGCCAAAGATGGGATTAAAACCCAGACGAAAAAGAATTAAAATCCCTGGAGAAAAAGAAGAAACCAGTCTTCAACCAAGAGCTTCACCCTGTTACTGTTTTGTTGATATTACCTTTTTGCTTTTTATTCTAATAATCATATTGTATGTTAAAATTTGGATGATTATGAAACAGTCAGCTCACTGATTACCCCCATCAATACTAGACGATGCCCGCAGTATACACCCGTCCCAGACCCTCCAGGAGCCCTCAGATCCCATCCTGGTCCCACAGGACACTCCCAACTTCCCCTCAAACACTCCGAGGCCCCCAGATTGACTCCCAGATCCAGAAAACTCTTGCTGCCTGCCCATAGAGTGCCCAGTGTGGCCCACCAACTGCACCACAAAGCCAAAGCTTCCAGACTTTCTTTCCTGGGAATTAGGGCTGTTGTTTCCTGTTTTCAGCCATGCCTCCCAACTGATAGCCCAACTCCCAAACTGCTAGCATGCCTGTTGATACAGAATTGTTAAAATAAACCTTGCCAGTATATGTTTTCAGACACCGATTATTTAGTGTCGTTTCACTTTAATGTGCCCCAGGGGGATTATTAATAAAAACCTGAGTTACCCCCTCTCCCCTTTTCCTGGGGCGGGTTGTAACACCAATCAGCACTGACTCCGCCCAGTAGGCATAGCAAAGGAAGTTTCCTTTTGGTTTAGGGTTTAGTGTTAGGGTTAGGCTTAGGGTTAGGGTTTAGGGTTAGGTTTTGAGTTAGGGTTAGGGTTAGAAAGGGTTAGGGTTAGGGTTAGGAAATTTAGGGTTAGGGTTAGAGTTAGAGTTAGCAAAAGTTAGGGTTAGTGTTAGGGTTAAGTTTAGGGTTAGCAAAAGACAGGGTTACTGTTAGGGTTAGGGTTAGGGTTAGGGTTAGGGTTAGGGTTAGGGTTAGGGGTATGGGTAAGGGTTAGGGTTAGGAAGAATTTGTCTCAGTGCGCGATCTAACAATCGCGGTTTTAGCCCATTCTGGACATGCAACTGTGCCCAATAAGCCCCTCTCAGGCTATAAGCCCGATTCATTGCCCACCGCTGTCAGAATCTTTTGCTTTTTCTCTTGGGTCTCTGCTTTTGCTGTTGCTGTTCAGTTGCGTGTCTGGCAGAATACCCACCGCCGTCCAGTATGTACTCTGCTTCTATAGAGCACTGTCCCCTAACCCCAACATTAAAAGAGAGACTGGAAGCTATGCGCAAACCCTGTTCCCTAACCCTAACCCTAACCAAGAGACTGCAAGCTATACGCAAACCCTTTTCCCTAACCCTAACCCTAAAAACGAGACTGCAAGTTATGCGCAAACCCTCTTCCCTAACCCTAACCTTAAAAAAGAGACTGCAAACTAGGCGCAAACCCTGTTACCTAACCCTAACCTTAAAAAAGAGACTGCAAGCTATACGCAAACCCTTTTCTCTGAACCTAACCTTAAAAAAGAGACTGCAAGCTATGCACAAACCCGATTCCTTGACCCTAATCCTAAAAAAGCGAATGCAAGCTATGTGCAAACCCTGTTCCCTAACCTTAACCTTAAAAAAGAGACTGCAAGCTATGCACAAAACCAGTTCCCTAACCCTAACTTTAAAAAAGAGACTGCAAGCTACTAGGGTTAGGGTTAGGGTTAGGGTAAGGGTTAGGGTCAGAGTTAGGGTTAGGGTTAGAGTTCGGGTTAGGGTTAGGGTAAGGGTTAGGGGTTAGGGTTGGGGTTAGGGTTAGGGTTAGTCAGAATCTGCCTCAATGCGCGATCTAACTATCGCGGGTTTACCCCATTCCAGGAATGCAGTGGTGCCCAGTAAACCCCTCTCGGGCTATAAGCCTGATTCAGTGCCCACCGCTGTCAGAATCTTTTGCTTTTTCTCTTGGGTCTCTGCTTTTGCTGTTGCTGTTCTGTTGCGTGTCTGGCAGAATACCCACCGCCGTCCGGTATGTACTCTGCTTCTATAGAGCACTTGCCCCACCCACTGGGTGGATTCAAGAGGTGGAGTCCGTGTTGATTGTTCTGCGTCACTGGCTCCGCCTACTGGGCGGAGTCAGTGCTGATTGGTGTTACAACCCGTCCCAGGAAAAGGGGAGAGGGGGTAACTCAGGGTTTTATTATTAATTCCCTTGGGGTGGATTAAAGTGAAACGACACTAAATAATCGGTATCTGAAAACATATACTGGCAAGGTTTATTTTAACAATTCTGTATCAACAGGCATGCGAGCAGTTTGGGTGCTGTCATACCACAATGTGACACAGAGATAACCTTTGGGGGGGGGAAAGAAAAGGCATAAGGGAGAGAAAGGCAGGATAAGAGCAAGGGAGAGAAAGAGAAAGAAAAGTTGAGAGTGGACAGATGTATATAGTCACCGCCCACGGGGTCCAGCGATGCTTCCATGTCTGTCAGTTGAAGTGGTGACCTTGATCTGCCAGGGGTGAAGGAGGGAAGTCCCCATACTCCAAGAAGTTATGAGTTATAGCCATGATTAGTGTCACGGACCATGCCTCGAGCCTCCAACATCTCGAGGGTTGCAGTCTCTCTTCTAAGGTTAGGGAACAGGCTTTGGGCATAGCTTGCAGTTACTGTGTGGACCAATTGTCAGAGACTGAAATGGTTAATGATTTATGCATTCTAGGAGACTTTTCAGGCTTTTGACTTGCATGATACCTCTGATGAGCAGTCGGGCCCCTCCCTCCCTCCAGTGCTGACGGTGTGAAGCCCTGAAAAGGCAAGAGTTGAGCTTACAGGTTTTTTAGGGTTTACAGTTTGTGTTCCTGGAATGGGGTAAACCCACGATGGTTAGATCGCACATTGAGACAGATTCTGACTAACCCTAACCCTAACCCCAACCCTAACCCCTAACCCTTACCCTAACCCTAACCTTAACCCTAACCCGAACCCTAACCCTAACCCTTACCCTAACCCTAACCCTAAACCCTAACCCCAACCCTAACCCTTACCCTAACCCTAACCCTAACCCTAGTAGCTTGCAGTCACTTTTTTTAGAGTTAGGGTTAGGGAACTGGTTTTGTGCATAGTTTGCAGTCCCTTTTTTAAGGTTAAGGTTAGGGAACAGGGTTTGCACATAGCTTGTATTCACTTTTTTAGGATTAGGGTCAGGGAATCGTGTTTGCGCAGAGCAACACTAACCCTAAAAAAGAGACTGCAAGCTATGCGCAAACCCGGCTCCCTAACCCTAAAATAAACCCTAACCCTAACCCTAACCCTAAACCCTAACCCCAACCCTAAACCTAACCCTAACCCTAACCCTAACCCTAACCCTAACCCTGATTCTAAGTCTGAGGAGAGACAGAAACCAGGAGACTTTGAAGTTCAACTGATGTTTCTACAGTCTCTCAGCTTTCCTCACATTAATGAAAATTGGCTCATTGAGCATAATGAGGATGCAACTTCTGCTATGGGGAATTCTAAGCATTCTGGGGTCGGTAAGACAACCTGGTAAGTAACACTTGAGTGAATGGGGGGTTGTCTTGGGGACTTGTTTCCCTTCTCTTTTCTGTCTCTCGGTTTCTCATTTTGTTTGCTACTTTCTTTGGAATAAATGTTGTTTTGTTCAGCTTTCAACTGTGTACTGGTTTCAGTTTTGGCAATCTCCCTGCTGCCACGGTCCAGGGGGATGGGAAATAGGACTGAGCACTGCAATAACGGTTCTTGGCACAGTTGAGGGTTCGTGCAGCAATGCCACTTTATTCAGGGACAACAGGGGTTTAAATAAGGGGTTTAAAGTCTGAGGGGAGGATTCTGAACTGGGGAGGAGCATGGGACTGACAACTCAGGGAAAAGTGTGATAGGGAGACAGGGAAAAGGTGGGTGGAACTTCGGAGTTCCTCTTTACCTCTTTACTCCTGACGGGGTACTGCGATCCCCCTACACCGCTGACTCTGATGTTAGTGGTCTGGGCTGGCCAGCCGTACGGCCAGTCCTTAAAGGCAATTATAGTGACATCCGCCCCCATGTCGAGTAACCCTTCCACCTTGACTTTCTGAGGATGCCTAGGTTGAGAAAAGTAGATGAGACATGTTAGAAGAGGGCGAGAGGTCTTCACCGAGGTTGTCCAGTGGACTTCCCTCAGTGATCCCTCCCTCCGCTCCTCATCTGGGGACACCACGCAGAGCAGCTCGTCGGTGGAGACCATCTTCGCCACGGGGAAGCGGTCCTCCAACTGCACGGGAGGGAGATGCACAGTTAGGCATATAGCTATATTTGTGTTCGTCAGTCCCGTCAGGAGAGTAGGCACTACAATTATTCCCTTAGCCACTGCTGAAAAGTGCGATATCACAGGTAAGTCTTATCTGGATCGACCGGGGCAGATGGTCTAACCCTGGCCTGCTCATAGGAGCTTAGGTGAGTAGACGGGTGAGTAACGGAAAGGATTATCCAATTTAGGGGAACACACTGGTTTTTAACTGAGATAGGGTCTGCTGAATTTAAAGGATCACACTGAACGGGAATGAGGTCTGTCGGAGGCTCTTGGGTAATGGGGTAGCTGGGCGCAGTGTTGGGCGCAGGATGGAGCGGAGAGCAGGGGTTATTTGTGTCGTCGCGCCCCCCTGGGCGCTCTGCTCCCCGTTTCCCTGATGTTCACAGGAGCAAGGGCGAAGATCGGGCAAAGATTGGAAGGTTACCCTTTTCCTCAGCTCTGGGGACCTCCTGGGGGGAAGGGGCTCACCATTGATATTGGTCATTGACCTACAACTAGAAGACCAATGGCGGCCCTTCCCACACCTCCGACATAGGGTCTTAGGCAAATTTGGTTCGGGGACTAACTTAGGACAATGTTTTTTGAAGTGTCCCTTTTCACCACAATTGAAACATGATTGGGGACCCATGAAAGTGGCAGCCAATAGACGTGCTTTATGGGAATTGGAACCTATATTTTTACAAGCGTCTATCATTTCGAGTAGGGAGGGATCCTTTAACATCTTCAAAGCTTTCTGACAGTCCTCATTCGCCTTTTTGAGAACCAATTTATTGAATAAAATTTCCTGGCTCTCTTTTTGGTGGACCTGCCTACTGATTGCCTCTTTTAGCCTGGGTATGAATTCTACAAAAGGTTCTTTTGGGCCTTGGTTAATAAGTGTGAAAGAAGGCGTCTGCACATAGGCATCTGTCACCCTTTTCACGACCTCTAATGCCAATTCTTTAGTCGCTTCTAAAAATTTGGGGTCAATTCGAGCTTGATCCCCCCTACACGAATAGTTCCCCTCCCCATAGAGCATGTCTATTGCCTGCTGAATTGGGATTCCCCTTCTTTCCATTTTGTCATTGACATATGCAGTGATTAATTTTTTCCATTCTACCTCAAATACTGAGGACTGTACTGTTGTAAAGAGTCCTCCTATCACTGCTCTTATGTTGTAACGTATCAGCTTATAGGCCAGGAAGAAGGATTCTAGCAACTCGATGGTGAAGGGTGCCCCCAACCCATACTCGACGATGGCCTTTTTCATATCTTGTAGCATGGGGTACGATATTGGTCTCCACTTGTCGTGACGAGGGAAGAATGAGACGCTCAATATGAGAATCAGCAAGCTTCGTTTATTGATCATTGCTAACAGCTTAATATATGCTTTATAATTAGTTCATACATATTGCAAAAGCTAAGCTCATTATTGGTTCTGCTTAAGTGTTATCTCACCTCTTACTCATTTCTTTGTTGACACAGGTGGTACTCAGTTGCTTTTTGTTTTGCTAATCACAATGTCCTGTTTACCAGCCATCTAACAGGGTACAAGGGCACTGTAACCTCGCTATCTAAGATGTTCCCAAGGCCTAGGCAAGCTGTGTTCTATAGCCAATTCCCTACAAATACCCCCCTTTTTTTATTCTGGGCTAATAATGTTTTCTGTGTTATAGCACTTGCACATTTAACAACACAAGAAAAAGCAATATGAACTATTACTAAAATTACAACAATTGTCAACAACCATCGTAGGTTTTTCTTTAACAAAACTTAAAACCCATTCAGACATAGAACCAAAAATAGATTGAAGCCACAAGTCTATAGGACTAGTTGTTACTGTTACTTTCTTTGTGTGTTCTACTGTTTCACTCAGGTTCTACAGTTCTTTTGTGTACAGGCTAGGCAGTTTGTGCCAGCTGGACAAGTCGTGGTTTTAATAAACACTTAATCTAGATTGAAATAATCTCAACATAAAACAGGTTTGAGTCCCATTACCACTTGTGTTATGTATATACAGTGATCCCATTAAATCTAACTCTTGGGGATCTTTTGCCAGAGTAAGACCTCGAGGGTTAGTACTAAAATAGACAGTACAAGCACGACGACAATCCGGACAAGAGACAACAACTGAGCGAGTAATGGAATGAATTAAGTTAAATCGACATCTGAAGGCTTCTGTATGCTGTGCTCTCAGTTTCTCACCAGTACCCTCCTCCTTGCTCTCAGCCCTGTCACAAAGCTCAGGCAACATGGCCGAGGTGGGTGCTGAGGCCAGGCTGAAGGGCGAACTGACATGCCCCGTCTGGCTGGACATTTACAGGAACCCTATGTCTCTGGGGTGCGGTCACAGCTTCTGCAAGGAGTGCATGCATACAGAAGGAACAGAAATATGCCAGCAGGGCCCTTCCCAGTGCCCACTCTGCCTTTACCCCACAGGCCCCCGTTCAGCCATGAAGACTTGCCTGACCCGCAAGGTCTCCCTGTGCCAAGCCCACCTGAGTAAGCATAGCACAAAGAACACTCAGAAAAAACTACGTCCTGGTGGGGCTCTGTGGTGCCCAGGTTTTGGCTGAGAGAAAATCCCCCAGTACAGTAAACTGCTGGAATGCTACTGTGAGAAGGACAAGGTCCACACCTGCACGCTGCGCTCCGCCCCCAGCTCCCACAGGGACCACAAGACCATCAGCTTAAAGGAGGCTTTTGGCCAAGCACAGCGTGTTTTTCTCAAAACTGTAAAAGAGGTAAAAAACTATGAAACTGCACTGGATCGAAGCATAGGAAACTTGCTGGAACAATCCTCTGCAAAGGAGTTCTTTAGAGTACAAACAACGCTTGAAAATTAAGACTTGGCATAACTGGTTGAGAAATGACTGCTTTTTGTGTACATGAACCCTAAATATTTCCAGGGTACTTTTCACTGCACCGTGTCAGGAGCAACTACTAGGCCAAAGAATTGTAGACTCTTTCTGGTTTCAGCGTCCAACACACCCAGCTAATCCTCAGTGGTTACAGCTAGCAGAAATATCATCTATATAATGACAACAAAGACAGTCAGAAAATTGCATTGGAAACAGAAACCACTGACAAATTATAGAAAAGCCTTTCATTCTATGGGAGAGGGTTTTCTATGGATAACACTCATAAGGTTCTGCACGAATAATAGATGGAACTAAAAATGCACATTTTTTCTCTATCACTGGGATCTAACTGGATTGTGAGAAGATAACCTGTCAAATCAATAATAACAATGGGTTATTCAGCAGAAAGCACAGAAGGGGTCAGTAAGCCAATGCTTACTAACCATGATTGCACCAACCTGTCTGAGATCATGCAAAGGTTTTCATTTCATAGATTTTTTCTTTATCACAAACACAGGGGTAATTAAAGGATTCTGAGATGGTTCAATGTAATCAGAATCAAGCTGCCTTCTGACAAGCTGTTGCAGGGCCAACAGCTGTTCTGTAGGTAGGAGCCATTGTTTAAGTCACACAGGATCTGTATGTTCTATCGAAGCAGTACCTCCTAATATCACAACCTTAACTCTTGGAATGACTATAGAAGTTTGTTTGTTTGTTTGTTTGTTTGGACAATTAACAGCAAGCTTTGAGCATCACAAAGAATACACGTTGCCTTCGTACAACCCTAAACATTCACTAGTCAAATTATGCAAGCAATACATCTGGTATAAAACAAGGATTAATCACAATTAGTGAGGCTATTTTGCTGAGAACACAGCTACAATGGGTAGGGCATGTTTTAAGGAGGAGAGACTAGCCGTTTTACAATTAATATTGCTACCAACTGTTGCACGGGAGGGGTTTTGAAGACAATATATAAGGATTCTTTAAAACAACACTTCAGCTCTGGTCACACTGATCAACATAATTGGTCTGCTCTGGCCTCCAGCCAGGAGGCCTGAAGACACACTATCCACAACACTACAAATGTTTTTGAGAAGGCACGCAGGATGGCCTTGACAGTCTGCCCCTGCAACGAGCTGAGCAAACAAGGCAGCAACATCGACAACTCCTGATTTAAATCCTGGAAAACACAGAAAAGCTCAAAACGACTCTCACTACTGCCATAGCAGATGCAAATGCAATTATTTGATGGTCTAAGGACCTCACCCTGGCACAAACCTGCATTGTCTCTAGCTAGTTATGTAACTAGCAACTTCTGTATCTGTCACAAAACTTGTTTCTCTACAGCATCTTGCAGCTTTTCCACGAATTGTAAGAATGGTTCCCGGGCACCTGGATGCATAGTGGTGTATTTTGTTTCGGGCTCTGCCAACCTTGCAGTCTGCACTAATGTTTGCGGACTTATGGTTTTTACTTGCTCTAAAACTAGTGGTCTCCTGCGCAGCTTACACAGCTAAGGAACAACAGCAGTGGAAAAACTCCACCTGAGACTTAACTTGCATAAATTTCATACAAGGCTGTAATAGAATATTAAATTTTTGTAAGAACTTCTTATTTAACTTCAGTTCAGATCATACAGCTAGCCGGACAGGGCTAGTCTAGAAATAACTAAAACCTCATCACTCACGGTGGGAATTTGAAGAATTCATATACCATTCAGAATAAGGATTCACTATGGTTCAACAGAATCATGTTACACATCTCCAAAATCTTAACACCGGCAGAAGGTATTTTTAAGTTTACACAGTCACACATTCATGTAGCTTTTCTCTTTCACACCACATTCAGGTGGCCACCTCAAACATGCTCCTCAATCACACACATTTTCATGTAGTCATTGACTGTGCACTTCTTATCAGTTTCATAATTCAAAGGAAATTTATGGCATAGCTGTCATCAACAATCTGCAAATCCTGCATAACTCTCTACGTAAAAGACAGATACAGCAGGAAAGAACAGAATATTATCTTGGAAATCTTCAACCCTTCTCATAGAGCAATGATATTCTGTCATAAAGGCAATAAAACTACTTTTGCAGGGGACAAGACTATGTCCCCTTCTGTCTCATCGTTCCGTCTCCAAATCTTCTACCTGCACCCTGCCCCTGGGGGAAACAGCCAAATTTCATGTAAGAGATGCGAAATAGCAAGCTATAGGAAATTCTCAATAACCTTCTGTAATATGCAAAAGGCTAAGCACGGATGTTGCATTATTTCTAATCTTGCTTCAAAGGATTTTTCATCAGTCTCCCTTTCTGTTTTTGAAGAAAACATTTGAGAATGCCATGAGCACGCTGCATGCGTAACACCTCTTGCTGTAAAAACAATGCAATCTTATCTGATTTATAAGTTGGGATATTGTTAATTTTAAGTTGTTTTTTCTCTTTTCCCTTTTTTCTGTGTTTTATCGTCTTTGCCTCCCCCACGCCCCTCATTGCCGAAGGACGAAGGAGGGGGAGGAGGGACCGGGCTCACCCAAAGAAAATCAGCAGAAGGAACTTAATCACAGAGTCTGCTTAAGAAAAGACAAAAACATAGGAGAGGGAGAGAACAACTGCAAACAGTTTCAGAGAGGGGGTGATTGGTCTAACAGGGAAAAGGAGAAACAGCTTTCCCCCTCCTCCAGCTGCACCCCTCAAGGCTTTTGCTACCATCATTAACTCGCCGCTCTAGGAAGAGGAGCGGCACCAGGGAAAAAACACTCGCTGCAAAGAAGGGAAGGGGAACGCACACCCCCCAGGACCATGGCTGACAGCAGTGCGGGGGACACAGAGCCTCCCCATTGCTCGCCGCACCCGGAGACACCGGTGTGCACGCGTGTGGGCGCACCGCTCCGCACAGGCGCCGCGACCACTGCCACTGCTCCGCTGCCCGGCGCCGCCCCGTAGACACCCGCCACAGGCGGACAGACCCGGTGCCAGCACGGGTTCACTCGGCACGGCGGCATAAGCACACAGCGCCGTGAACACAGCCACAAACACGCAGCGCAGTCCCGCAGTACAGTTCAGATGAAAAGCTGGAAATGTCTTAAGGTGGAACTCAGTCATATTGCTTGTAAAGTTCATCTCTGGTCCATCAGCAGTACTTTCACACTGCAGCCGTCATCTCCGATCGTCCTGGATATGCACTGCCGAGATGCTAGCACCGCGCTCATGTTGGCGGGGCCGCTCGGTTGTCCCCGGCTCCGATCCGTGATTTCTTGTCCCACTCCATCTCCCTTCAACTCCGCTCGACTCCCTTTTTACACGATTTCTCTGTATGATGGTATCTAGTAGCATTCTAATGTCCTCATACTGTGCTCTAATGCCTTTTACTATTCCAGATAACAATTGCCAAGTTGTAAGGAGGGAAGCAGCAACTTTTTCTCCCTTAGAGGCAGCAGTAAAGAGCTTATCACTAAGTTCTTTCCAAGTAGAGATAGTAAAGGCAGTTACAGTGTTCGCTTCATATCCCTGGCCCTTACATGAAAGCAGCATCTGCCGCAAAGCCAGTTCGTCTAATTTTTCTTCCTTTTTTAAGCAGGATAGACTTCCATATAGATGCAACATTAGATCCCTTTTGTTCTCGGTGGCTCACCTGTCCAGGCGTCTTGTCTGGTTGGCCTGGCAGTTTCTCCACTTCTGTCATGTTACATTGAGCTCCGACTCCGCATCAACCTCCCACAACTTAACCTCATAACGTCTCCATTCTCTTTCATCAAAAACTGTATTAGGGACCACAAAACAACTTTTAGCAACCCTCGTCGTGAGCAATCTTGGTAATTCTCTTTTCAAAGCTATACCCTTAAGTCCCTACTTTTCTAAAAAGCACTGGAGTAATAAAAGCACCGCTTGTCTTTCCATACCTATAAATCTTCAGTGCGCTGTTGCAACCTTTTACAAGACGTTGGCGGTGTTGTCAGCCAGGACCCTTCTGTAAGGTCACCTGGGGCGTGGAGTCCAGCTCTTTCGCCTCTTGTGCTGCTTCAGGACCGACCGGCTACTGCGTCAGACTGTGGTTTCGGGGGATGCAGATTTAACTTACCCCCTGTTCAGGTTTCGGGGACCGCAGATTCAACTTAGTCCCTTGGGGCATACAGATTTAACTTAGCCCCTGGGGGATGCAGATTTAACTTACCCCCTGTTCAGGTTTTGGGGACCGCAGATTCAACTTAGTCCCTTGGAGCATACAGATTTAACTTAGCCCCTGGGGGATGCAGATTCAACTTACCCCCTGTTCAAGCGTCCGGGACTGCAGATTCAACTTAGTCCCTGTTAGGGCACCATTTGTCGTGACGAGGGAAGAATGAGACGCTCAATATGAGAATCAGCAAGCTCCGTTTATTGATCATTGCTAACAGCTTAATATATGCTTTATAATTAGTTCATACATATTGCAAAAGCTAAGCTCATTATTGGTTCTACTTAAGTGTTGATCTCACTTCTTACTCATTTCTTTGTTGACACAGGTGGTACTCAGTTGCTTTTTGTTTTGCTAATCACAATGTCCTGTTTACCAGCCAGCTAACAGGGTACAAGGGCACTGTAACCTCGCTATCTAAGATGTTCCCACGGCCTAGGCAAGCCGTGTTCTATAGCCAATTCCCTACAGCCACTCTGGGGCCCTTCCTTCCTCTACATAGATGGGAAATGCTTTTAGGAATTCAGTGTCTTTAGCGCTAGCAGCCTCCTCCCTGAAGGCTCTCCAGATATCTGGTAGCTTAAGCTGCCATTTAGGGGAGTGCTGCATTAAGTCTATGTCCGGTTCAGGGTGGCGGCAGGCGGGGTAGGCCTCGGTGGTGTGAGGCCTATGGGCGCAGCCATCTTGCCGGAAGGAGGCCCTGACCTTCGCCTTGACCCTGTCCTTTGCCACCCTTCCGCCCCTTGAAGGTGATGTATCCGGGGAAGAGGCAGGGCTGGAGGAAGTGGGTGTGCTCGTGGGCATGCCGGGGGAGGGATCTCTGATGCAATCAGGTGGAGGCGGAGGTGGCCTGGAGGGTGGGGCTAAGGGAGCCCGCCTCCTCCTTTCCTGCGCTGATTTTTCTCGCGGTGTCCCTTCCCACCTTTTCTCCGCGTGGTCCTTGGGTCCCTCCTCCTCGACGCCATTTTGAATTCGGCGCGATGGTTTCTTCCCCCTCCCGCCATCTTGTGTGTCTGTCTGCTCAGTGTCCGTCTCTGTCTTCTCAGTGTCCCTCTCTGTCCGCTCAATGTCTGTCTTGGGGAGGCTGATATTCTTGTTCATCATCTGGTGCTGTAGCACCATCAGAACTAACCTCCATGCGATGAGCGCCTCTTTAGCTATACGGTCCCCCTTATCGCTGTCCCGCCAGAGGTTGTAGCCTATGGCTTGCCACTGCTCTACGCTGGTGTCCTCGGCAAGCTGGTGACCCTTGTGGTCGAACCATCTGGCGAGTGATTTTGCCAATAGCTTCCAGTCTCTCTTTTAATGTTGGGGTTAGGGGACAGTGCTCTATAGAAGTAGAGTACATACTGGACGGCGGTGGGTATTCTGCCAGACACGCAACAGAACAGTAACAGCAAAAGCAGAGACCCAAGAGAAAAAGCAAAAGATTCTGACAGCGGTGGGCAATGAATCGGGCTTATAGCCTGAGAGGGGTTTATTGGGCAGAGCTGCGTGTCCAGAATGGGCTAAAACCGGGATTGTTAAATCGCGCACTGAGACAAATTCTTCCTAACCCTAACCCTTACCCATACCCCTAACCCTAACCCTAACCCTAACCCTAACCCTAACCCTAACCCTAACCCTAACCCTAACCATAACCCGAACCCTAACCCTAACCCTAACTTTTGCTAACTCTAACTCTAACCCTAACCCTAAATTTCCTAACCCTAACCCTAACCCTTTCTAACCCTAACCCTAACTCAAAACCTAACCCTAAACCCGAACCCGAACCCGAACCATAACCCTAACCCTAAACCTAACCCTAAACCCTAACCCTAAGCCTAACCCTAACCCTAACACTAAACCCTAAACCAAAAGGAAACTTCCTTTGCTATGCCTACTGGGCGGAGTCAGTGCTGATTGGTGTTACAACCCGCCCCAGGAAAAGGGGAGAGGGGGTAACTCAGGTTTTTATTAATAATCCCCTTGGGGCACATTAAAGTGAAATGACACTAAATAATCGGTGTCTGAAAACATATACTGGCAAGGTTTATTTTAACAATTCTGTATCAACAGGCATGCTAGCAGTTTGGGAGTTGGGCTATCAGTTGGGAGGCATGGCTGAAAACAGGAAACAACAGCCCTAATTCCCAGGAAAGAAAGTCTGGAAGCCTTGGCTTTGTGGTGCAGTTGGTGGGCCACACTGGGCACTCTATGGGCAGGCAGCAAGAGTTTTCTGGATCTGGGAGTCAATCTGGGGGCCTCGGAGTGTTTGAGGGGAAGTTGGGAGTGTCCTGTGGGACCAGGATGGGATCTGAGGGCTCCTGGAGGGGCTGGGACGGGTGTATACTGCGGGCATCGTCTAGTATTGATGGGGGTAATCAGTGAGCTGACTGTTTCATAATCATCCAAATTTTAACATACAATATGATTATTAGAATAAAAAGCAAAAAGGTAATATCAACAAAACAGTAACAGGGTGAAGCTCTTGGTTGAAGACTGGTTTCTTCTTTTTCTCCAGGGATTTTAATTCTTTTTCGTCTGGGTTTTAATCCCATCTTTGGCATTTTGCTGCCAACATTTTGTCCCCATATCCATTGGAAATTGTATTAACTGTTGATGAGAACAAAGTGGAATCCCAAGGTATGTGATATATTGATAGGATTTCACTGGTTGGCTTTTAATTTGTCCAGGTTTATCGCCATAATGCTTCTGCTCTTTAACCACTTGAATCAGAATGAATTGAGTTGTTTTCTGGGTCGGGTTCTCTTTTTGAATCCAAGGTTTTTTAGTGGATTCAGTATCAGGCACAAAGGAAATTGAGGGAGGTGAAGAATAATCTTCCCTTTGTTCATTATCACAGGGATCACTCAGTCTATTTTCATTAATGTGAGGAAAGCTGGGAGACTCTAGAAACATCAGTTGAACTTCAAATTCTCCTTGTTTCTTTCTCTCCTGAGACTTAGAATCAGGGTTCTCTGTGGTTTCCCAAGTCTCAATGCCAGGGTAAGACACTGGTTTATGAAGTTGCCTGACCAAACCAGGAGCCTGTTGTTTTAGCAACAGTTTTCTCTCTGCACTCTGGCGCAACAAGACTTTGAAGGTGGTCAACCTCAGTTTGAAGCAGTTCATTTTTAGCAACAAGTTTATCCGATTTTTCTCCTGTTTCCCTCTCAAAGGCTAACGATGACTTCAGCACCACATTTTCTGATTTCAAACCAGTAGATTCAACATCAGAAATCCATTCATGACTTCCCTGTCAGCACTCCATCCAAATGTCTGTGCTCTCACTTTGACCTGAGAGAAACCTCAGGCAGGTGGAAAAGGGCAGATAAAGAAAAAACAGATGGGTCCAGCAGAAGTGATGCTGCTTCTGTCAAAAGCAGAGCAGAGACCGAAAGCACTTTAGGAAGCTGCTTACAGAAGCACTTGTGCATTCCAAGTTACAGCTCAGGAGTCTCAGTGACTTGTCCAACATGAGAGTTTCTTTCCCATTTCTCAACCCCCAGATTCTTCAGGAGTAGGAAACTGGAAACACTGACTGAGAAAAGCTCCATTCCTTCCTAATAATTGTGCTTTGCCCTTCCCATTTGACAGTGCTCTTGGAAATGTGCTGCTGTGATCTGGATCTGTGATCAGCCCTGACCTCCCAGAGCACTCATCCAATGGCAGGAAGACCCCACCTGGCTCCTGCTGGGGTTCTTGCCACCACGACCCAGTATGGGTCAATGGAATGGGGAGCAGGGCGGTGGGACCAGTAAGGACCAGTTAAGGGGGTTGGGGGCACTTCAGCATCTCCATCAAGGTCAGACCAGTACAGAGCAGCATAGACCAGTATAGATCGGTATAGACCAGTATAAACCAGTATGGACCAGTATAGACCAATATGGGTCACTGGAATGGGGAATGGGGCAGTGGGACCGATAAGGACCAGTTAAGGGGCTTGGGGGCACTTCAGCATCTCCATCAAGGTCAGACCATTATAGACCAGTATAGACCAGTGTAGACCAGTATAGACCAGTATAGACCAGTATAGACCAGTAAAAAACCAGTACGGACCAGTACGGACCAGTATGGACCAGTACAGGTCACTAGAACAGCGAGCAGGGTGGTGGGACCAGTAAGGACCAGTTAAGGGGGTTGGGGGCGCTTCAGCATCTCCGTCAAGGTCAGACCAGTACAGACCAGTATAAACCAGTATAGACCAGCATGGACTGGTATAGACTGGTATAGACCAGTATAAACCAGTACAGACCGGTACGAGTCATTGGAATGGGGAATGGGGCAGTGGGACCAGTAAGGGCCAGTTAAGGGGGTTGGGAGCACTTCAGCATCTCCATCAAGGTCAGACCAGTACAGACCAGTATAAACCAGGGTAGAGCAGTATAAACCAGTATAAACCAGTACGGGTCCCTGGAACAGGGAATGGGGTGGTGGGACCAGTAAGGACCAGTTAAGGGGGTTGGGGGTACTTCAGCATCTCCGTCAACGTCAGACCAATATAGACCAGTATAGACCAGTATAGATTAGTATAAACCAGTATGGACCAGTATAGATCAATATAAACCAGTACGGGTCACTGGAACACGGAATGGGGTGGTGGGACCAGTAAGGACCAGTTAAGGGTGTTGGGAGCACTTCAGCATCTCCATCAAGGTCAGACCAGTACAGACCAGTATAAACCAGGATAGACCAGTATAAACCAGTATGGACCAGTACGAGTCACTGGAACGCGGAATGGGGTGGTGGGACCAGTAAGGACCAGTTAAGGCAGAACTCCGCTGGGACTTAGTGGTTTGGGGCTGGGCGTGTCCCTTCTTTAGGTGGGCGTGGTCTCTCCCTGGTGGGCGTGTCCCATCCCAAGGTGGCCATAGCCTCTGCAAGTGGGCGTGTCTTTTGCATCCTCTCCCCCTCCCTGAACTGGGAGCTCAACTGGGACTTACAGGGTTTTGGGTGGGCGTGTCCCCTCCCAATGATGGACCCACTTTCAGCCCCTCCCCCCACCTTTAAGGGCCCCCCCAAAGCCCCTCCCCCCCCTTCCTGCACCTCCCCAACCCTCAGGGTCCCTCCTGTCCCTCCCCCACCCTCAGAGTCCCTTCCTTCCCCTCCCCCCAGTGAACCTGCTACCCCTCCCCCACTCTCAGGAGCCCTCCCTACCCCTCCCCCACCTTCAGGGGCCCTCAGGACCCCTCCCCCAACCTCAGAGACTCTCCTGCCCCTCCCCCACCCTCGGGGAACTTCCTACCCTTCCCCCACCCTCAGGGACCCTCAGGGCCCCTCCTTCACTTTCGGGGTCCCTCCCTGCCCCTCCCCAACCCTCAGGACCCTCCTGCCCCTCCCCCCACCTCGGGGTCCCTCCTGCCCCTCCCCCACCCTCAGGGACCCGCCTACCCCTCCCCCACCCTCAGGGACGGTCCTGCCCTTCCCCCACCCTCAGGGAACCTCCTGCCCTTCCCCCACACTCAAGGACCATCCTGCTCCATCCCCACCCTCAGTGTTCCCTCCTTCCCCTCCCCCCCCCACTGGGGCCCTAACTGGTCCCTTACTGGTCTGTACTGGGAAGGGAGAGGGGAGGGGCCGCCCCCTCGAGGCCCCTCCCCCCCAGTGACATCACCGGGTCCCAAAAATAGCCCCGGGGACCCAAACTGGAGGGGGGACCTGGAGCCGCTCCCAGTGTGACCAGTTCAGGTACTGGGAAGGACTGGGAGGGAACTGGGAGGGACTGGGAGGGACTGGGAGGGGGCAGGGCTTCCCCCCTCCCCCCCCTCTGTGTCCTTGGGGTGACCTTGGGGAGGGAGGGGGATGGGCCGCTCCCAGTGGCTCCCAGTAGCTCCCAGTAACCCCAGTGACCCCCCAGTAGCTCCCAGTAACCCCAGTGTCCATCCCAGTAACCCCAGTGACCCCCCCAGTAGCTCCCAGTAACTCCAGTGTCCATCCCAGTAACCCCAGTGACCTCCCCAGTAGCTTCCAGTAGCTCCCAGTAACTCCCAGTGTCCCCCCCAGTGCCTCCCAGTATGTCCCAGTTTAACCCAGTTCCCCCCCACCGTGGGCCCTGGGCCGGGTGGGGGAGGGGCGGGCTCACATTTCCATGGCAACATCCCTTTCCCTCTGGCCCAGTTTCTCCCAGTTCCTCCCCGTTTAACCCAGTTTTTCCACATTTTTCCACATTTTTCCACATTTCCCCCCATTTTCCCCATTTTTCCCAGATTTTTCCCCATTTTCCCAGTTTTTTCCCAATTTTTTCCCTATTTTCACAGATTTTTTCTCCATTTCCCCCCATTTTCCCAGATTTTCCCCCCATTTTTCCCACATTTTCCCAGATTTTCACACATTTTTCCCCATTTTCCCCCTTTTTTTCCTCATTTTTCCATATTTTCCCATATTTTTCCCCATTTTCCCCAGAATTTCCCACATTTTCCCCCATTTTTCCCCATTTCCCCGGATTTTTCTCACATTTTTCCCAGAATTTTCCGCAATTTCCCCATTTTCCCACATTTTCCCAGATTTTTCACCATTTTCCTGATTTCCCCCCCATTTTTCCCACATTTTCACAGATTTTTCTCCAGATTTTCCCCACATTTTTCCCCCATTTCCCCACATTTTCTTGGATTTTTGGGTCCCCAGTTTTCCAAATTTCCCAAATTTCCAGAAGTGGGAAAAAATGGGGGGAAAAAACCAGGAATTTTGGGGAAAATGGGGAAAACTTGGGGAAAAAAGTGGGAAATTTGGTGAACACGAATGAAAAATTGGGAAAAACGGGGGGAAATTTGAGAAAAAAGTGGGAAATTTAGGGAAAATTCATAAAAGTGTGGAAAAACGGGGGAAATTTAGGAAAACTGCGGGAAAATCCGGGAAAATGTGGACAAACGGGGGAAATTTTGGGGAAAAAGTCAGAAATTTGGGGAAATGGGGGATTTTGAGGGGAAATGGAGGGAAAACTGGGAAAAAAGTAAGAAATTTGGGGAAAAGGGGTGAAAAATCAGGAAAAATGGGGGATAATTGGGAAAAATTAGGGGAAATTTAGGAAAAAATTGGGAAAAAATGACGGAATTTGGGGAAAATGGGGTGAATTGAGAAAAAAATGGGGGAATTTGGGTAAAATTGGATGAAAAATTGGGGAAAGTTGGGGAGAATGGGGGGAAATTTGGGGAAAATGGGAAAAAATGGGGGAAATTTGGGAACAATGAAAGGAATTTGGAAAAAAATGGGGAAAAATTGAGAAAAATGGGGAAATTTGGGAAAAATGGGGGAAATGGGAGGAAAATTGGGGAAAGAGTGGGAAATTTGGGAGAAATGGATGAAAAATTGGGAAAAATGAGGGGAAATTTGGGAAAAACTTGGGTGTCCCCACCAGGTTCGGCCCCGCAATGGCCCCGATAGCCCCGGGATCAGGTGAGACCCCTACCCCATGCCCTGACCCCTCCCCCTCCCCGAGGTCACTGCCCTGACCCCCCGAGTCCAGGCTGTCACCCCTCCCCCACCCTGTGGCCCCTCCCACACTTTATGGCCCCTTCCCCATTCTGTGGCCCCTACCCCATTCTGTTGCCCCTACCCCACTCTGTGACCCCTCTCCCACTTCATGGCCCCTCCCCCACTCTCTGACCCCTCCCCCACTCTATGGTCCCTCATCCACTTTATGACCCCTCCCCTACTCTCAGACCCTTCCCCCACTTTATGGCCCCTCCCCCACTCTGTGGCTCCTCCCCCACTCTGTGACCCCTCCCCCACTTTACGGCCTCTCCCCCACTCTGTGACCCCTCCCCCACCGACACCTTCTCCCTGCAGAGAGAACAGACAACACACTATTTCACTTCTCACTTTAACAAAGCTCTTTTCTCCTTCAAGCCCTTCAAAGGCGCCAAGGCCACATAGGAGGCCACACACAAACAGTACTCCTCTTCCCACTTGACTACACCTTCTCCCTCACTGTTCTACAGGGAACACCAGGAATCTGCTCGCAGAGGCCTCTCCTTTCCCATCAGTAGCTCAGCACAAGGAGTTAAAGGAGCTCAAGCCTTAGGCCACAAGAGCTGACAGCGAGGAAACTTTGGGAGCAAACTAATGCTGCTAACACGGACCCAGCTGAATCCAGCACACAATCACAGAATCCAAGAGTCCTTCAGCTTGGAAAAGACCTCCAAGCTCACTGAGTCTTGTGCAGCCCCTCCCCGACCGCCTGCAGGGACTGGATGATGCTTTGCACAAGCACCAAAAGGAATGTTGTGAAAGCCATGGCCTGCAGGAGGACACAGAGAAGGGCTTGGTTGGGGCTGGGAAGGAGGGAGCTGACGCTGGGGGAGGGGGGATGGAGCCTCGGGGATGTGGCGCAGCAAGGACAGGGGCCCAGGCAGCTGGCAGGCGGCAAGGCCTCACCCCCTGCCCCAGCAGCAGCACCGGGCCCTGCCCAAGGCGCTCCTGCCAGGGGCTGGGCCCTGCAGGCAGGGGCAGAACCCACTCCCTGGGGCGGCCTTGCTGCCCTGGCCCTCGTCCGACCCAGCCTCTCCCTGCGTGCGTGCTCCCCACAGTACAGGCTGCACTGGGCCGCATCCCCTGATGGGCCCTGCAGAGCTGCCCCACGGGGACACTTCCCTTTTATGTCACAGGTGCCACAGCCTGTCCCAGCCAGCCCTGCCCATTGTCCCCACCCCGGCTCAGTGACTCACAGTGACCCCTGGCAACCAAAGAACCAAAGCCCCACACCCCCAGAGTGCAGCCCTACCCATGTGCAAGGGGCCCCCAAAGGGTTCCCTGCACAAAGCAGCCCCTCCAAACCCTTGTCAGATAGAAAACTGGGGGACGTGACCCTTGGATGCTTTTAGTACAGAGATACAAGCTTTTCTTGAATAATGGAGGGGGTCACTTTTTAATTATTAATATTTACAGTTATCCATTTGGGGACAGGATGTCCTACAGGCTAATGTGGTGTCACATTTGGAGTGAAAAGTACTTTTCAAAGAAACCCAGGGTGCATGGGTGATGCAGAGGAAGCTGCCAAGTCACCCAATGTGAAGCTCAACACTGCTTTGCAACAGCACTGCCCTTTCACACACATCTTTGGCAAAGACAAAGATGTCAGGCTTTAGTTTCTAAATCAGTAACACTTGACAAGACCTCTTTAGGAACTGACAGCAAGAGAACATAGGAGCAGCTTAGGGTTGGCAAGTGTAGGAGCCAAGAAGAGAAGGGCTGATGGGTATGTCATGAACACTGACAGTTGGATGGTCGTGGAGCCAACCAAGGACTGCCAGACACAAAAGACATCACCTGCTGGACTTGGCCCAAACACCAGCCCCCTCCTCTCCCTTCTCAACCACTCAACCACAGCCTGCACACACCCACACCTGCCAGGGCAAACTGGTTGTTTCTCTTCTCTTTTCTGCCTGGGGGCGAAGGAAGAAGGACAGGGAGGGCATTTGCCTTCGGGCCAGAGGGAAAGGGAAGGAGATCCCCCCAAATCCATCCCTGGCAGGATGGGGGCGGGAGAAGACATTGGGGGACCCCCAAGAATATTTTCGAGGGGAAGAAAGGATGGGGGCACCCACAGGGGGTTCGGGGGGGGAGGGACCCAGGAATCTTGTGGTGGGACACTGGGGAGTTCCCAGTAGTTTCTTTGGGGGGGGGACCCCCAGCAGTCCGGGGTGGAAAAATGGACGGAGGAATCCGCCATAAAGGGTTGGTGACACCCAAAAGACTCTAGGAGGGGGTCGGGAAGGACCCCGGAGTCCTGAAGAGTGTTTGGGGGTCCCCAGGAGGGAGTCTGGGGGTCTGAGGTGGTCCCAGGAGATTTTCAAGGGTTAAGGGGATGCACAGGAGATTTGGGGGAGAAGGGGGAAAGGCGGAGGGTCCCCAGGAGTCTTGAGGGGGATCTTGACAGTTCCCGAGAGTCTTGGGGGAGATTCAGAGGGGTCACCAGGAGCCCCCGGACCCCCTGAACTCACCCCACACCACCATGGCCTCGTTGGGGCTGCACGTGAAAAACAGCGCGGCGGGGGGAGACCCTGGGGCCGGGATCGATCGGGACCAATCGGGTTCAATCCCGATCCTCCCCTCCACCGCCATCACCGCCCCGCTCCCGGCAGCCCCCGCGGAAGTTTTGACGTTCTATTGGGTGACTCACCGGCACAAGGACAGGGGCCCAGCAGAATTTGGCAATGACGTCATTCCAGCAGAGCCGTTCTATTGGCTGCGACCCACGAGGGAGCCCCAAAACCTGTTCATGGCTTGCGGGGGAAGGACAGCCGGCACGGCCGGGAACGGGGGTGCAGAGGGTGTTCAAGTGCCCAGGAAAGGGGCAAAAAACCTTCCCCTCTCCCTCCCAGTGCCCCTTGAACCCATCCCAGTGTCTCCCCTCTCCCCCAGTGCCCCCTCAGCCCATCCCGGTCTCTCCCCTACTCTCCCAGTGCCCCCGTCCATCGAGGTCCCAGCCCGGCCCTGCCCCCTGCTCTGCTCCGGCCTGGATTTCTCCCCTGCAGGGGCAGCTGAGGTGGCTCCAGGGCAGGCGGGAGCTTTCGGGGCAGGGGGTGGCTCCTGACATGCTGCTGGAACCGCCCCTGTCTGGGCGGGCCCGTCAGCCTGGGGCACCTCCTCACCCGAGCCTGGGGGACGGGCCGGCAACTGGGAGGGGCTTTGGGAAGGAATGGGGAGGCTGAGAAGGGCTTGGAGGTCGTGGGGGTAACTGGGAAGGTGTTTGGGGGAGTTTGGGGGTTTGGGAGGGAGGTTGGGGAGATTGGGGCAGCTGTGAGGGGTTTTGGGGAATCGTCAGGGATGTGGGAAGGAACTGGGAGAGAGTTTGGGGGCATACTCAAGGGGAAGGGGGCAACTAGGAGAGGGTTTGAAAGGTCCTGGGAGGGTTGGAGGTAACTGGGAGAGGTTTGGGGGCATCTTGTGGGTTTTTGTGGGTCTGGGAGGCAGTCTGGGGGCCTCGGAGGGTTTAAGGGGAAGTTGGGAGTGTCCTGTGGGACCGGGATGGGATTTGAGGGTTCCTGGAGGGGCTGGGAGGGCTTTATGCCTTTATACTGCGGGCATTGTCTAGTATTGATGGGGGTAATCCGTGAGTTGACTGTTTCATAATCATCCAGATTTTTAACAAGACTTTGAAGGTGGTCAACCTCAGTTTGAAGCAGCTCATTTTTAGCAACAAATTTATCCGATTTTTCTCCTGTTTCCCTCTCAAAGGCTAACGATGACTTCAACACCACATTTTCTGATTTCAAAGCAGTAGACTCAACATCAGAAATCCATTCATGACTTCCCTGTCACCACTCCATCCGAATGTCTGTGCACTCACTGTGGCCTGAGAGAAACCTGCCTGTTTGCAGCGCACTGACTGGGCAACTTTTCTTTTTGCAGGTGGAAAAGGGCAGATAAAGAAAAAACAGATGGGTCCAGCAGAAGTGATGCTGCTTCTGTCAAAAGCAGAGCAGAGGCCAAAAGCACTTTAGGAAGTTGCTTACAGAAGCACTTGTGCATTCCAAGTTACAACTCAGGAGTCTCAGTGACTTGTCCAACATGGGAGCTCCTTTTCCATTTCTCAACCCCCAGATTCCTCAGGAGTAGGAAACTGAAAACACTGACTCAGAAAAGCTCCATTCCTTCCTAATAATTGTGCTTTGTCCTTCCCATTTGACAGTGCTCTTGGAAATGTGCTGGTGTGATCTGGATCTGGGAGCAGCCCTGACCTCCCACAGCCCTGACCACACACACCTCATGCAACGGCAGGAAGAACCTGCCTGGCTCCTGCTGGGGTTCTCACCACCCACCGACAGCTTCTCCCTGCAGAGGGGTGGGCAACTACCCAGGCAGGATGAGACGTGACCCCAGCCGGCAGCAAAGTCCCTGCCCTGGCACAAAGAACCCCGGAGCACAGGGACCCTGCTCTGCAGGACAGCCCCGGGCATCCCTGGCTGCACCCCCACCTTCCCACCCCGCAGCCATCCCTGGGAGAAGGAGCCCACCTGCGCTGTCCCTCTGACGGTGCTGCAGGGAAGGCCTGCCCTGGAGAACATCCTCCTCCGGCGCAACAGAGAAACTGGGAGAGTCCTGACAGATGTGCAAGGCTGTGGGATGTGGTAGCTTTAGGAGATTCCTCCAGGAACACAAGCGACATTGCCCTGCACCTGTAGACTCACTCTGCAGAGGAGTGTGAAGTTGTGTCCCCAAGTTGTGTCTCAGCTGAACACCTCCCATCTTTCTGCTGCCTTTAACCTCCCTTTGCCTTTCTTCTCTTCTCTCGTGCCTACAGGCAGTGCCCTCGGCCCTGCTGGGCTGTGCAGAGGAGCTGCTCCTGGGCAGAGCTGTCTCTCTGCAGTGCTGCCCGCTTGCCAGGATTTCCCTGTGTGCCAGGAGCCCGGCCCAGCTGAGCAACACAGCAAGAGCCAAAGGCAGCCCTTTCTCTGCCCCTCTGGGTTCCCTGCAGGTGTCCCTGGGGCTCCAGGGGAACCTGCTGTGGAACAGACTGAAGGAAACAATGATGTTCCCTCTTCTCACCTCTTCAGTGACACTTCTTTCCAGCAGTGACACTTCTTTCCAGCAGTGACATTTCTCCTCTTAGAAAATTACCAGGGTATGATGATCACCTTTTCTAGTTTCATCATTACACAGGACACCAGGAGGGTGACAGCAAAGGATCTGGTAACTCCCTGGCACAGCGGGGGTTTTCCTGGAGTCACACAGAGAAATGTGTCAGGGCTCTGAGAGGTGTCCAACCCTGAGCTGGATTGATGCACACCCGGGGGTGTTCAGAGACACGAGTCCTTCCCTGGCACACACACAGGCAGTTCATTGCAGCAGGGGCAGTGTCTCCCTGGGCTCCTGCTACCACTCCCAGAGCCCGGAGCCACCTCAGCCCTGTAATGCCCTGCCCACTCCTACACTTCAGATGAACATTGGGGTTTTCTAGTCACTGGAACTGCCCAGACCAGCCCCTCCCTGGTCCCCCCATCTCCCTGCCCCGCCCCAGCCCAGCAGAGCAGCACAGTCGTTTCTGGTCCTGCAGCAAGAAAGGGAGGCAATAGAGGACAGGGACAGTGACTGCATGTCTGGACTGCTCAGGAGATCATCAGCTCAGGCGGCAGCTCCTGCAGCCCCAGGGCCAGACCCGCTTCCCAGTGGCCCAGGCAGCTGCTGCCACGTGGGCACAAGCTCTGCTGCCCAGGAGGGTCCTGTAGTGAAGGGCTTTGCAGATGGCCACGTAGCGGTCATAGGACATGATGGTGAGAAGGGCAAGCTCCGCTGTGATCAAGAAGAAAAGCAAAAAACACCTGTGCAGCTCATCCTGAGTAGGACATGCCCCTGGTGTTCCAGAGGGAATTGGCCATGGCTTTGGGGAGAGTGGTGCAGATGCAGCCTGGGTGTGTGAGGGAGAGGTGGAGCAGGAAGAAGTCCCTGGGGGGTGTGCAGGTGGTGGTGGCAGGCTACGACACTGAGGATGAGGCCGTTGCCCAGGAGGGCAGCCAGGGAGATGCCCAGGAAGAAGCAGAAGTGCAAGAGCTGCAGCCAGGAGGAGGAAGTGGGGGATGGAGCTGCTGTTGGACATGAGCTTCCTCCGGGCATCAGGAAATGTCCAAGGAGGAAAAGGCAGTGAAAACTTTGGGACAGGTTTCCTAGATCAAACCCATGAATTCCTCTGAGCATCTACCCTCATCCCAAGTATCTGCAGTCACACATATATAGATTCTGGACTGCAGAAGACAGGCTTAGCATGACTTTAAGATGATTTCTTCTCAATTTTTTGATTTATTTTTCTACTGCCAGGTCTGAGAGGGGCATCGTGGAACCAAAGGAACCCTGAGACATTTCAGAATCCCACATGTGTTGGGTCTGTCTGAGCTGGAGTTCATTTTCTCACTGCAGGCGTCACAGTGCTGTGCTTTGCATTGGGAGCTACAAAGGGGTTAATCACACCAGTGCTTTGGCAACTGCTGGGGCTGGTGCAGCATCTGCATTGTCAGCTTCGTCCCCTGAATCGGGGGCAAGATCATGGGAGGCGATACAGACAGGTCAGTTGAGCCAAATGGACCAAAGGGACATTGCAGAATATATGGCGTCAGCTCAGCTACAAGAGCTCAGGAAAGGAACAGGAAAGGGGGAAAATCCATTTTTTTACAATACATGCCTTCTGAGCGGTTTCTCTGTGTGGTGAAGCCCTGCTTCCCATGAAGTGGCCAGGTATCGCTGCTGACAGGAAGTAGAGAGAAAATCTTTTTATTTTCCTCTTCACTTATGCATGCGCCAACTTTGGCTTTTGCTTTAGTAAAGTCCCTGATCTCAAGGTAGAAATAATTTTCCATCTTATTCTGTCTCTTCTGTCTGGCTGGGAAGGGCAGCAATAGAGCAGCTTGGTGGGCACCTGGCATCCAGGTAAGGTCAACCCACTGCAACATTGCAGGGTCTCATGGAACCAAAGGACTGCTGGGAGACTGGGGGAACTCACGGAATCAAGTGGCCGTCGTGGCACTGCCCCGCATCATAGAAGCAAATGTTCCCTGGGAAACTACAGAAACCAGGGACTTAAGGGACATCATTGGGATGTGCGGGACCTCATGGAATTAAACAAACCGTGGGATATCTTTGGAACTTCATGGAATCAAAGGGATAAAACAAAAGAATTAAACCCCATGACCAGAAACCATTGGATCGAACATTTCTTTAATATGCCAGCTGGGGATTCATGGGGGTACTCTGCCATGCATGAATCAAAGAATCAGTATAAATTTCGGAGTATAAATACAGTGATACTTGAAAGACCCTTCCCTTCACAAGCAGTCCAAAATTCTCTTCTGATTTTAGGGTCAAATAACCTCTTGGATTTTATTCGTGGAGCAAGACTGCCATCTAGCGTCCATTTCTTCTGGGAGGGGCAGTCCTTTTCACAGAGTGGTCTTCTCCCTTAGCAGGCCTCGTAGCGTCTCTGATTGATCTATCCGACCCCTAACCCCTAAACTAAATGCTTTAGGACCAGCTAAGACGTGTCTTAGAACTTCCCATTTGCTTAAACAATGTATAATTGACTTTCTTCTTAACAGAACAATCTCTTATTAAACAAGTTTTCTGAGGCCTGTAAGCTAATTTCTTGAAGATGGGCATATGATACGCTCTCTATTAGTTTCCATGTATCATCTACATTCTCTCTCCTACAACTAATTGTAGTCTTAAAAGAAAAGAAAAGACTGCTACCATACCAAGAAAGCAAACCCCTTTGTTGATTAGGATTTTTATCTAAGAAAAACTTCTGATTTACGAAGCCATTAAGGATGGAGATCCTCTCTCATTTCAGTGCCATTGTGACAATATGGGGCCTCATGTAACACATGGAACACAGAACACTGCACATTCCCAAGCAATCAAGGGGCCATTGTAACACTCCAGGGCCTCATGGAAGACGGAGGCCCCGCAGAGAGACTTCAAATCAGAGCTTTGGGCAATCCTCAACCAGAGGAAGTTCAACAAGGGGAAGTGCCAGATTCTGTCCCTCTGATGGGGCAACTCCGAATGTCCGGACAGACTGGGAATGATATTCTGCATAGCAGCGCTGGAAAATGGCCTCTGGGGTCCTGGTGGATGGCCAGTTGGCCAAGAGTCAGTGGTGCTCTGGCGGGGGCTCACTGCTCGGTCACAGGAGGGTTTTCAGACACACGAGTCCTTCGCTTGCACACAGACACAGACAGTTCATGGCAGCAGGGGCAGTATCTCCTGGGGTTCCTGCTGCCACGCCAGGAGCCTGGATGCACCTAAGCCCTTGTGGGGTGCCACCTGCTCTGCCACTATCTGAGATGCCCCACCTCCTGAGAGATGGAAACGCGGAGCTCTGTCCAAGAGAAGCGCATCCCAGGGCTGCATGCATGGGCTTTGCCAGGATTTAGAACCGTAAATGCAATGTGACACCGAGACACTCTTTGTCCCACATAACTTCAAGGTCTCCCCAGGAGGTTGATGGCAATTGTTCTTGCTCAGGGTCATCTCCCCACACCAACAGCAGGTGTGTGCTCAAGACTTGTCTGTGCAATGCAAACAGATACACCCTGTCTAGTTCTTCCGGTCTCTCCAAGGAAGGCAAAAGAATCTCTGTGTGCCGGGTGAGAAGCCAGTGCTGGAAGTTGTGGTTCTATTGTGAGTGCCAAGAGCAGATGGTAGGTCTGTGATGAATGCCCTGAGGAGATGACCTGGGTTTTCCAGTGCACATGGCAGTAGATCACACCCTGCTTTGGTGGTCATTTATGTCCTATGGAGGTGACAGAGATGGGAAAGAGAATGAAATTTTTGAATGTGCCTCTGAGTGCCCCTCAACCTGCTGCAAATGTGCAGATTCCAGTACATCCAGTTCAGGTGTGAGAGGCTGTTCCCTGGTCCTCTGAACAAGAAGAGCTGGACGAGGGACACAGCAGAACTCGCTTACTGGGACTACATCTCCATGAATCCCAAAGCAAGTGCGAGGGGTTATGCCACGTCCGAGTTTTCTCAGGGGAAGGTGTTTCTCCCATGCACTGCCTCCCCGTGGCACTGGTGCCACAGCCCCCGACAAAACCACAAGTGGTCTTTGCCCCTAGCAAAAGTGCTCCTACTGCTAGCAGGGATGTTCCACGGGAAAGGCCAGGAGAGGTTGAGCCCGGAGGGCACTGAGCCCGGAGGGATGTTCTGCCTCTCATGCCCCTCGACCATTCTCGCAAGCCCAGCCCGGCCCCGCCGGTTCTACGGTGCAGAGCATGGACCGCAGCCGCGCTGCCGCCGCTGTCGCCTGGCCTCCACCTCCAGCCAGCACCCGAGGAGAGCCCGAGAGGCGTGGCAGCAGGAACCCCAGGAGATACTGCCCCTGTTGCCATGAACTGTCTGTGTCTGTGTGCAAGCGAAGGACTCGTGTGTCTGAAAACCCTCCTGTGACCGAGCAGTGAGCCCCCACCAGAGCACCACTGACTCTTGGCAAACTGGCCATCCACCAGGACCCCAGAGGCCATTTTCCAGCGCTGCTATGCAGAATATCATTCCCAGTCTGTCCGGACATTCGGGGTTGCCCCATCAGAGGGACAGAATCTGGCACTTCCCCTTGTTGAACTTCCTCTGGTTGAGGATTACCCAAAGCTCTGATTTGAAGTCTCTCTGCGGGGCCTCCGTCTTCCATGAGGCCCTGGAGTGTTACAATGGCCCCTTGATTGCTTGGGAATGTGCAGTGTTCTGTGTTCCATGTGTTACATGAGGCCCCATATTGTCACAATGGCACTGAAATGAGAGAGGATCTCCATCCTTAATGGCTTCGTAAATCAGAAGTTTTTCTTAGATAAAAATCCTAATCAACAAAGGGGTTTGCTTTCTTGGCATGGTAGCAGTCTTTTCTTTTCTTTTAAGACTACAATTAGTTGTAGGAGAGAGAATGTAGATGATACATGGAAACTAATAGAGAGCGTATCATATGCCCATCTTCAAGAAATTAGCTTACAGGCCTCAGAAAACTTGTTTAATAAGAGATTGTTCTGTTAAGAAGAAAGTCAATTATACATTGTTTAAGCAAATGGGAAGTTCTAAGACACGTCTTAGCTGGTCCTAAAGCATTTAGTTTAGGGGTTAGGGGTCGGATAGATCAATCAGAGACGCTAGGAGGCCTGCTAAGGGAGAAGACCACTCTGTGAAAAGGACTGCCCCTCCCAGAAGAAATGGACGCTAGATGGCAGTCTTGCTCCACGAATAAAATCCAAGAGGCTATTTGACCCTAAAATCAGAAGAGAATTTTGGACTGCTTGTGAAGGGGAGGGTCTTTCAAGTATCACTGTATTTATACTCCGAAATTTATACTGATTCTTTGATTCATGCATGGCAGAGTACCCCCATGAATCCCCAGCTGGCATATGAAAGAAATGTTCCATCCAATGGTTTCTGGTCATGGGGTTTAATTCTTTTGTTTTATCCCTTTGATTCCATGAAGTTCCAAAGATATCCCACGGTTTGTTTAATTCCATGAGGTCCCGCACATCCCAATGATGTCCCTTAAGTCCCTGGTTTCTGTAGTTTCCCAGGGAACATTTGCTTCTATGATGCAGGGCAGTGCCACGACGGCCACTTGATTCCGTGAGTTCCCCCAGTCTCCCAGCAGTCCTTTGGTTCCATGAGACCCTGCAATGTTGCAGTGGGTTGACCTTACCTGGATGCCAGGTGCCCACCAAGCTGCTCTATTGCTGCCCTTCCCAGCCAGACAGAAGAGACAGAATAAGATGGAAAATTATTTCTACCTTGAGATCAGGGACTTTACTAAAGCAAAAGCCAAAGTTGGCGCATGCATAAGTGAAGAGGAAAATAAAAAGATTTTCTCTCTACTTCCTGTCAGCAGCGATACCTGGCCACTTCATGGGAAGCAGGGCTTCACCACACAGAGAAACCGCTCAGAAGGCATGTATTGTAAAAAAATGGATTTTCCCCCTTTCCTGTTCCTTTCCTGAGCTCTTGTAGCTGAGCTGACGCCATATATTCTGCAATGTCCCTTTGGTCCATTTGGCTCAACTGACCTGTCTGTATCGCCTCCCATGATCTTGCCCCCGATGCAGGGGACGAAGCTGACAATGCAGATGCTGCACCAGCCCTGCTCAGCAGTTGCCAAAACACTGGTGTGATTAACCCCTTTGTAGCTCCTAATGCAAAGCACAGCCCTGTGACGCCTGCAGTGAGAAAATGAACTCCAGCTCAGACAGACCCAACACATGTGGGATTCTGAAATGTCTCAGGGTTCCTTTGGTTCCACGATGCCCCTCTCAGACCTGGCAGTAGAAAAATAAATCAAAAAATTGAGAAGAAATCATCTTAAAGTCATGCTAAGCCTGTCTTCTGCAGTCCAGAATCTATATATGTGTGACTGCAGATACTTGGGATGAGGGTAGATGCTCAGAGGAATTCATGGGTTTGATCTAGGAAACCTGTCCCAAAGTTTTCACTGCCTTTTCCTCCCTGGACATTTCCTGATGCCCGGAGGAAGCTCATGTCCAACAGCAGCTCCATCCCCCACTTCCTCCTCCTGGCTGCAGCTCTTGCACTTCTGCTTCTTCCTGGGCATCTCCCTGGCTGCCCTCCTGGGCAACGGCCTCATCCTCAGTGTCGTAGCCTGCCACCACCACCTGCACACCCCCCAGGGACTTCTTCCTGCTCCACCTCTCCCTCACACACCTGGGCTGCATCTGCACCACTCTCCCCAAAGCCATGGCCAATTCCCTCTGGAACACCAGGGGCATGTCCTACTCAGGATGAGCTGCACAGGTGTTTTTTGCTTTTCTTCTTGATCACAGCGGAGCTTGCCCTTCTCACCATCATGTCCTATGACCGCTACGTGGCCATCTGCAAAGCCCTTCACTACAGGACCCTCCTGGGCAGCAGAGCTTGTGCCCACGTGGCAGCAGCTGCCTGGGCCACTGGGAAGCGGGTCTGGCCCTGGGGCTGCAGGAGCTGCCGCCTGAGCTGATGATCTCCTGAGCAGTCCAGACATGCAGTCACTGTCCCTGTCCTCTATTGCCTCCCTTTCTTGCTGCAGGACCAGAAACGACTGTGCTGCTCTGCTGGGCTGGGGCGGGGCAGGGAGATGGGGGGACCAGGGAGGGGCTGGTCTGGGCAGTTCCAGTGACTAGAAAACCCCAATGTTCATCTGAAGTGTAGGAGTGGGCAGGGTGGGAGCATTACAGGGTTGAGGTGGCTCCAGGCTCTGGGAGTGGTAGCAGGAGCCCAGGGAGACACTGCCCCTGCTGCAATGAACTGCCTGTGTGTGTGCCAGGGAAGGACTCGTGTCTCTGAACACCCCCGTGTGTGCATCAATCCAGCTCAGGGTTGGACACCTCTCAGAGCCCTGACACATTTCTCTGGGTGACTCCAGGAAAACCCCCCGCTGTACCAGGGAGTTACCAGATCCTTTGCTGTCACCCTCCTGGTGTCCTGTGTAATGATGAAACTAGAAAAGGTGATCATCATACCCTGGTAATTTTCTAAGAGGAGAAATGTCACTGCTGGAAAGAAGTGTCACTGAAGAGGTGAGAAGAGGGAACATCATTGTTTCCTTCAGTCTGTTCCACAGCAGGTTCCCCTGGAGCCCCAGGGACACCTGCGCGGAACCCAGAGGGGCAGAGAAAGGGCTGCCTTTGGCTCTTGCTGTGCTGCTCAGCTGGGCCGGGCTCCTGGCACACAGGGAAATCCTGGCAAGCGGGCAGCACTGCAGAGAGACAGCTCTGCCCAGGAGCAGCTCCTCTGCACAGCCCAGCAGGGCCGAGGGCACTGCCTGTAGGCACGAGAGAAGAGAAGAAAGGCAAAGGGAGGTTAAAGGCAGCAGAAAGATGGGAGGTGTTCAGCTGAGACACAACTTGGGGACACAACTTCACACTCCTCTGCAGAGTGAGTCTACAGGTGCAGGGCAATGTCGCTTGTGTTCCTGGAGGAATCTCCTAAAGCTACCACATCCCACAGCCTTGCACATCTGTCAGGACTCTCCCAGTTTCTCTGTTGCGCCGGAGGAGGATGTTCTCCAGGGCAGGCCTTCCCTGCAGCACCGTCAGAGGGACAGCGCAGGTGGGCTCCTTCTCCCAGGGATGGCTGCGGGGTGGGAAGGTGGGGGTGCAGCCAGGGATGCCCGGGACTGTCCTGCAGAGCAGGGTCCCTGTGCTCCGGGGTTCTTTGTGCCAGGGCAGGGACTTTGCTGCCGGCTGGGGTCAGGTCTCATCCTGCCTGGGTAGTTGCCCACCCCTCTGCAGGGAGAAGCTGTCGGTGGGTGGTGAGAACCCCAGCAGGAGCCAGGCAGGTTCTTCCTGCCGTTGGATGAGGTGTGTGTGGTCAGGGCTGTGGGAGGTCAGGGCTGCTCCCAGATCCAGATCACACCAGCACATTTCCAAGAGCACTGTCAAATGGGAAGGACAAAGCACAATTATTAGGAAGGAATGGAGCTTTTCTGAGTCAGTGTTTTCAGTTTCCTACTCCTGAGGAATCTGGGGGTTGAGAAATGGAAAAGGAGCTCCCATGTTGGACAAGTCACTGAGACTCCTGAGCTGTAACTTGGAATGCACAAGTGCTTCTGTAAGCAACTTCCTAAAGTGCTTTCGGCCTCTGCTCTGCTTTTGACAGAAGCAGCATCACTTCTGCTGGACCCATCTGTTTTTTCTTTATCTGCCCTTTTCCACCTGCAAAAAGAAAAGTTGCCCAGTCAGTGCGCTGCAAACAGGCAGGTTTCTCTCAGGCCACAGTGAGTGCACAGACATTCGGATGGAGTGGTGACAGGGAAGTCAGGAATGGATTTCTGATGTTGAGTCTACTGCTTTGAAATCAGAAAATGTGGTGTTGAAGTCATCATTAGCCTTTGAGAGGGAAACAGGAGAAAAATCGGATAAATTTGTTGCTAAAAATGAGCTGCTTCAAACTGAGGTTGACCACCTTCAAAGTCTTGTTAAAATTTGGATGATTATGAAACAGTCAACTCACGGATTACCCCCATCAATACTAGACAATGCCCGCAGTATAAAGGCATAAAGCCCTCCCAGCCCTTCCAGGAACCCTCAAATCCCATCCCGGTCCCACAGGACACTCCCAACTTCCCCTTAAACCCTCCGAGGCCCCCAGACTGCCTCCCAGACCCACAAAAACCCACAAGATGCCCCCAAACCCCTCCCAGTTACCTCCAGCCCTCCCAGGACCTTTCAAACCCTCTCCTAGTTGCCCCCCTCCCCTTGAGTATGCCCCCAAACTCTCTCCCAGTTCCTTCCCACATCCCCGACGATTCCCCAAAACCCCTCACAGCTGCCCCAATCTCCCCAACCTCCCTCCCAAACCCCCAAACTCCCCCAAACACCTTCCCAGTTACCCCCACGACCTCCAACCCCTTCTCAGCCTCCCCATTCCTTCCCAAAGCCCCTCCCAGTTGCCGGCCCGTCCCCCAGGCTCGGGTGAGGAGGTACCCCAGGCTGACGGGCCCGCCCAGACAGGGGCGGTTCCAGCAGCATGTCAGGAGCCACCCCCTGCCCCGAAAGCTCCCGCCCGCCCTGGAGCCACCTCAGCTGCCCCTGCAGGGGAGAAATCCAGGCTGGAGCAGAGCAGGGGGCAGGGCCGGGCTGGGACCTCGATGGACGGGGGCACTGGGAGAGTAGGGGAGAGACCAGGATGGGCTGAGAGGGCACTGGGGGAGAGGGGAGACACTGGGATGGGCTGAGGGGGCACTGGGAGGGAGAGGGGAAAATTTTTTGCCCCTTTCCTGGGCACTTGAAAACCCTCTGCACCCCCCTTCCCGGCCGTGCCGGTTGTCCTTCCCCCCCAAGTCATAAACAGGTTTTGGGGCTCCCTCGTGGGTCGCAGCCAATAGAACAGCTCTGCTGGAATAACGTCATTGCCAAATTCTGCTGGGCCCCTGTCCTTGTGCCGGTGAGTCACCCAATAGAACGTCGAAACTTCCGCGGGGGCTGCCGGGAGCGGGGCGGTGATGGCGGTGGAGGGGAGGATCGGGATTGAACCCGATTGGTCCCGATCGATCCCGGCCCCAGGGTCTCCCCCCGCCGCGCTGTTTTTCACGTGCGGCCCCAACGAGGCCATGGTGGTGTGGGGTGAGTTCAGGGGGTCCGGGGGCTCCTGGTGACCCCTCCAAATCTCCCCCAAGACTCTCGGGAACCGCCCAGATCCCCCTCAAGACTCCTGGGGACCCTCTGCCTTTCCCCCTCCTCCCCCAAATCTCCTGTGCATCCCCTTAACCCTTGAAAATCTCCTGGGACCACCTCAGACCCCCAGACTCCCTCCTGGGGACCCCCAAACACTGTTCAGGACTCTGGGGCCACTCCCGACCCCCTCCTAGAGTCTTTTGGGTTTCAACAACCCTTTACGGCGGATTCCTCCGTCCATTTTTTCCACACCGGACTGCTGTGGGTCCCCCCCCCAAAGAACCTACTGGGAACTCCCCAGTGTCCCACCACGAGATTCCTGGATCCCTCCGCCTCCCGAACCCCCCTGTGGGTGCCCCCATCCTTTCTTCCCCTCAAAAATATTCTTGGGGGTCCCCCAATGTCTCCTCCAGCCCCCATCCTGCCAGGGATGGATTTGGGGGGATCTCCTTCCCCTTCCCTCTGACCTGAAGGCAAATGCCCTCCCTGTCCTTCTTCCTTCGCCCCCAGGCAGAAAAGAGAAGAGAAACAACCAGTTTGCCCTGGCAGGTGTGGGTGTGTGCAGGCTGTGGTTGAGTGGTTGAGAAGGGAGAGGAGGGGGCTGGTGTTTGGGTCAAGTCCAGCAGGTGATGTCTTTTGTGTCTGGCAGTCCTTGGTCAGCTCCATGACCATCCAGCTGTCAGTGTTCATGACATACCCATCAGCCCTTCTCTTCTTGGCTCCTACACTTGCCAACCCTAAGCTGCTCCTAAGTTCTCTTGCTGTCAGTTCCTAAAGAGGTCTTGTCAAGTGTTACTGATTTAGAAACTAAAGCCTGACATCTTTGCCAAAGATGTGTGTGAAAGGGCAGTGCTGTTGCAAAGCAGTGTTGAGCTTCACATTGGGTGACTTGGCAGCTTCCTCTGCATCACCCATGCACCCTGGGTTTCTATGAAAAGTTCTTTGACACCACATTAGCCTGTAGGACATCCTGTCCCCAAATGGATAACTGTAAATATTAATAATTAAAAAGTGACCCCCTCCATTATTCAAGAAAAGCTTGTATCTCTGTACTAAAAGCATCCAAGGGTCACGTCCCCCAGTTTTCTATCTGACAAGGGTATGGAGGGGCTGCTTTGTGCAGGGAACCCTTTGGGGGCCCCTTGCACATGGGTAGGGCTGCACTCTGGGGGTGTGGGGCTTTGGTTCTTTGGTTGCCAGGGGTCACTGTGAGTCACTGAGCCGGGGTGGGGACAATGGGCAGGGCTGGCTGGGACAGGCTGTGGCACCTGTGACATAAAAGGGAAGTGTCCCCGTGGGGCAGCTCTGCAGGGCCCATCAGGGGATGCTGCCCAGTGCAGCCTGTGCTGTGGGGAGCACGCACGCAGGGAGAGGCTGGGTCGGACGAGGGCCAGGGCAGCAAGGCCGCCCCAGGGAGTGGGTTCTGCCCCTGCCTGCAGGGCCCAGCCCCTGGCAGGAGCGCCTTGGGCAGGGCCCGGTGCTGCTGCTGGGGCAGGGGTGAGGACTTGCCGCCTGCCAGCTGCCTGGGCCCCTGTCCTTGCTGCGTCACATCCCCGAGGCTCCATCCCCACTCCCCCAGCCCCAATCAAGCCCTTCTCTGTGTCCTCCTGCAGGCCATGGCTTTCACAACATTCCTTTTGGTGCTTGTGCAAAGCATCATCCAGTCCCTGCAGGCGGTCGGGGAGGGGCTGCACGAGACTCAGTGAGCTTGGAGGTCTTTTCCAAGCTGAAGGACTCTTGGATTCTGTGATTGTGTGCTGGATTCAGCTGGGTCCGTGTTAGCAGCATTAGTTTCCTCCCAAAGTTTTCTCGCTGTCAGCTCTTGTGGCCTAAGGCTTGAGCTCCTTTAACTCCTTGTGCCGAGCTACTGATGGGAAAGGAGAGGCCTCTGCGAGCAGATTCCTGGTGTTCCCTGTAGAACAGTGAGGGAGAAGGTGTAGTCAAGTGGGAAGAGGAGTACTGTTTGTGTGCGGCCTCCTATGTGGCCTTGGCGCCTTTGAGGGGCTTGAAGGAGAAAAGAGCTTTGTTAAAGTGAGAAGTGAAATAGTGTGTTGGCTGTTCTCTCTGCACGGAGAAGGTGTCGGTGGGGGAGGGGTCACAGAGTGGGGGAGAGGCCGTAAATTGGGGGAGGGGCCACAGAGTGGGAGAGGGGTCCCAGAATGTGGGAGGGGTCACAGAGTGGGGGAGGAGCCACAGAGTGGGGGAGGGTCCATAAAGTGGGGGAAGGGTCTGAGAGTGGGGGAGGGGCCATAAAGTGGATGAGGGGCCATCGAGTGTGGGAGGGGTCAGAGAGTGGGGGAGGAGCCATGAAGTGGGAGAGGGGTCACAGAGTGGGGTAGGGGCAACAGAATGGGGTAGGGGCCACAGAATGGGGAAGGGGCCATAAAGTGTGGGAGGGGTCACGGGGTGGGGGAGGGGTGACAGCCTGGATTCGGGGGGTCAGGGCAGTGACCTTGGGGAGGGAGAGGGTTCAGGGCATGGGGTAGGGGTCTCACCTGATCCCGGGGCTATCGGGGCCATGGCGGGGCCGAACCTGGTGGGGACACCCAAGTTTTTCCCAAATTTCCCCTCATTTTTCCCAGTTTTTCATCCATTTCTCCCAAATTTCCCACTCTTTCCCCAATTTTCCCATTTCCCCCATTTTTCCCAAATTTCCCCATTTTTCTCAATTTTTCCCCATTTTTTTCCAAATTCCTTCCATTGTTCCCAAATTTCCCCCATTTTTTCCCATTTTCCCCAAATTTCCCCCCATTTTCCCCAACTTTCCCCAATTTTTCATCCAATTTTACCCAAATTCCCCCATTTTTTTCTCAATTCACCCCATTTTTCCCAAATTTCCCCATTTTCCCCAAATTCCGCCATTTTTTCCCAATTTTTTCCTAAATTTCCCCTAATTTTTCCCAATTATCCCCCATTTTTCCTGATTTTTCACCCGTATTCCCCAAATTTCTTACTTTTTTCCCAGTTTTCCCTCCATTTCCCCTCAAAATCCCCCATTTCCCCAAATTTCTGACTTTTTCCCCAAAATTTCCCCCGTTTTTCCACATTTTCCCGGATTTCCCCCCAGTTTTCCTAAATTTCCCCCCATTTTTCCCCATTTTTATCAATTTTCCCCAAATTTCCCACTTTTTTCCCCAAGTTTTCCCCATTTTCCCCAAAATTCCTGGTTTTTTCCCCCCATTTTTTCCCACTGGGGAAATTTGGGAAATTTGGAAAACTGGGGACCCAAAAATCCAAGAAAATGTGGGGAAATGGGGGAAAAATGTGGGGAAAATCTGGAGAAAAATCTGTGAAAATGTGGGAAAAATGGGGGGGAAATCAGGAAAATGGTGAAAAATCTGGGAAAATGTGGGAAAATGGGGAAATTGCGGAAAATTCTGGGAAAAATGTGAGAAAAATCTGGGGAAATGGGGAAAACTGGGGGAAAATGTGGGAAATTCTGGGGAAAATGGGGAAAAATATGGGAAAATATGGAAAAATGAGGAAAAAAAGGGGGAAAATGGGGAAAAATGTGTGAAAATCTGGGAAAATGTGGGAAAAATGGGGGGGAAATCTGGGAAAATGGGGGGAAATGGAGAAAAAAATCCGTGAAAATGGGGAAAAAATTGGGAAAAAACTGGGAAAATGGGGAAAAATTGGGAAAAAACCTGGGAAATTCTGGGGAAAATGGGAGAAAATCTGGGAAAAATGTGGAAAAAATGGGGGGGAAAGGGGAAAAAATGGGGGGGAAATGTGGGAAAATCTGGAGAAAATGGGGAAAAATCTGGGAAAATGGGGGAAAAATGGGAAAAAATCTGGGAAAATGTAGGAAAATTGGGAAAAATCTGGAAAATGGGGGGAAATGGGGAAAAATTCAGGAAAATGTAGAAAAATGGGGGAAAATTGGGAAAAATGGGGAAAATGGAGGGAAATGTGGAAAAATGGGGAAAAATGTGGAAAAACTGGGTTAAACTGGGAAGAACTGGGAGAAACTGGGCCAGAGGGAAAGGGATGTTGCCATGGAAATGTGAGCCCGCCCCTCCCCCACCCGGCCCAGGGCCCACGGTGGGGGGGAACTGGGTTAAACTGGGACATACTGGGAGGCACTGGGGGGGACACTGGGAGTTACTGGGAGCTACTGGAAGCTACTGGGGAGGTCACTGGGGTTACTGGGATGGACACTGGAGTTACTGGGAGCTACTGGGGGGGTCACTGGGGTTACTGGGATGGACACTGGGGTTACTGGGAGCTACTGGGGGGTCACTGGGGTTACTGGGAGTTATTGGGAGCTACTGGGGGGCTTACTGGGAGTTACTGGGAGCTACTGGGGTGGACACTGGGGTTACTGGGAGTTACTGGGATGGACACTAGGATTACTGGGAGTTACTGGAGCTACTGGGATAGACACTGGGGTTACTGGGAGCTACTAGGAGCTACTGGGGGGGTCACTGGGGTTACTGGGGGGGTCACTGGAGATACCGGAGGCATTACTGGGGTTACTGGGAGCTACTGGGAGCCACTGGGAGCGGCCCATCCCCCTCCCTCCCCAAGGTCACCCCAAGGACACAGAGCGGGGGGAGGGGGGGAAGCCGTGCCCCCTCCCAGTCCCTCCCAGTCCCTCCCAGTTCCCTCCCAGTACCTGAACTGGTCACACTGGGAGCGGCTCCAGGTCCCCCCTCCAGTTTGGGTCCCTGGGGCTATTTTTGGGACCCGGTGATGTCACTGGGGGGGAGGGGCCTCGAGGGGGCGGCCCCTCCCCTCTCCCTTCCCAGTACAGACCAGTAAGGGACCAGTAACGGCCCCAGTGGGGGGGGGAGGGGAAGGAGGGAACACTGAGGGTGGGGATGGAGCAGGATGGTCCTTGAGCGTGGGGGAAGGGAAGGAGGTTCCCTGAGGGTGGGGGAAGGGCAGGACCGTCCCTGAGGGTGGGGGAGGGGTAGGTGGGTCCCTGAGGGTGGAGGAGGGGCAGGAGGGACCCCGAGGTGGGGGGAGGGGCAGGAGGGTCCTGAGGGTTGGGGAGGGGCAGGGAGGGACCCCGAAAATGAAGGAGGGACCCTGAGGGTCCCTGAGGGTGGGGGAAGGGTAGGAAGTTCCCCGAGGGTGGGGGAGGGGCAGGAGAGTCTCTGAGGTTGGGGGAGGGGTCCTGAGGGCCCCTGAAGGTGGGGGAGGGGTAGGGAGGGCTCCTGAGAGTGGGGGAGGGGTAGCAGGTTCACTGGGGGGAGGGGAAGGAAGGGACCCTGAGGGTGGGGGAGGGACAGGAGGGACCCTGAGGGTTGGGGAGGTGCAGGAAGGGGGGGAGGGGCTTTGGGGGGGCCCTTAAAGGTGGGGGGAGGGGCTGAAAGTGGGTCCATCATTGGGAGGGGACACGCCCACCCAAAACCCAGTAAGTCCCAGTTGAGCTCCCAGTTCAGGGAGGGGGAGAGGATGCAAAAGACACGCCCACTTGCAGAGGCTATGGCCACCTTGGGATGGGACACGCCCACCAGGGAGAGACCACGCCCACCTAAAGAAGGGACACGCCCACCCCCAAACCACTAAGTCCCAGCGGAGTTCTGCCTTAACTGGTCCTTACTGGTCCCACCACCCCATTCCGCGTTCCAGTGACCCGTACTGGTCCATACTGGTTTATACTGGTCTATCCTGGTTTATACTGGTCTGTACTGGTCTGACCTTGATGGAGATGCTGAAGTGCTCCCAACCCCCTTAACTGGTCCTTACTGGTCCCACCACCCCATTCCGTGTTCCAGTGACCCGTACTGGTTTATATTGGTCTATACTGGTCCATACTGGTCTGTACTGGTCTGACCTTGATGGAGATGCTGAAGTGCTCCCAACCCCCTTAACTGGTCCTTACTGGTCCCACCACCCCATTCCGTGTTCCAGTGACCCGTACTGGTTTATATTGGTCTATACTGGTCCATACTGGTTTATACTAATCTATACTGGTCTATACTGGTCTGTACTGGTCTGAAGTTGATGGAGATGCTGAAGTGCCCCCAACCCCCCTAACTGGTCCTTACTGGTCCCACCGCCCCATTCCCCGTTCCAGTCACCTGTACTGGTCCATACTGGTTTATACCGGTGTATACTGGCCCATACTGGTCTATACGGGTCTATACTGGTTTATACTGACCTGACTTTGATGGAGATGCTGAAGTGCCCCCAACCCCCTTAACTGGTTCTTACTGGTCCCACCACACCATTCCCTGTTCCAGGGACCCGTACTGGTTTATACTGGTTTATACTGCTCTACCCTGGTTTATACTGGTCTGTACTGGTCTGACCTTGATGGAGATGCTGAAGTGCCCCCAACCCCCCTAAATGGTCCTTACTGGTCCCACTGCCCCATTCCCCATTCCAATGACTCGTACCGGTCTGTACTGGTTTATACTGGTCTATACCGGTCTATACCAGTCCATACTGGTCTATACTGGTTTATACTGGTCTGTACTGGTCTGACCTTGACGGAGATGATGAAGCGCCCCCAACCCCCTTAACTGGTCCTTACTGATCCCACCACCCCATTCCCTGTTTCAGTGACCCGTACTGGTTTATATCGGTTTATACTGCTCTACCCTGGTTTATACTGGTCTATACTGGTCCATACTGGTTTGTACCGGTCTGTACTGGTCTGACCTTGATGGAGATGCTGAAGTGCCCCCAACCCCCTTAACTGGTCCTTACTGGTCCCACCACCCTGCTCGCTGTTCTAGTGACCTGTACTGGTTCATACTGGTCCATACTGGTCCGTACTGGTTTTTTACTGGTCTATACTGGTCTATACTGGTCTACACTGGTCTACACTGGTCTATACTGGTCTATAATGGTCTGACCTTGATGGAGATGCTGAAGTGCCCCCAAGCCCCTTAACTGGTCCTTATCGGTCCCACTGCCCCATTCCCCATTCCAGTGACCCATATTGGTCTATACTGGTCCATACTGGTTTATACTGGTCTATACCGATCTATACTGGTCTATGCTGCTCTGTACTGGTCTGACCTTGATGGAGATGCTGAAGTGCCCCCAACCCCCTTAACTGGTCCTTACTGGTCCCACCGCCCTGCTCTCCATTCCATTGACCCATACTGGGTCGTGGTGGCAAGAACCCCAGCAGGAGCCAGGTGGGGTCTTCCTGCCATTGGATGAGTGCTCTGGGAGGTCAGGGCTGCTCACAGATCCAGATCACAGCAGCACATTTCCAAGAGCACTGTCAAATGGGAAGGGCAAAGCACAATTATTAGGAAGGAATGGAGCTTTTCTCAGTCAGTGTTTCCAGTTTCCTACTCTTGAGGAATCTGGGGGTTGAGAAATGGAAAAGAAACTCTCATGTTGGACAAGTCACTGAGACTCCTGAGCTGTAACTTGGAATGCACAAGTGCTTCTGTAAGCAACTTCCTAAAGTGCTTTCGGTCTCTGCTCTGCTTTTGACAGAAGCAGCATCACTTCTGCTGGACCCATCTGTTTTTTCTTTATCTGCCCTTTTCCACCTGCCTGAGGTTTCTCTCAGGTCAAAGTGAGAGCACAGACATTTGGATGGAGTGCTGACAGGGAAGTCAGGAATGGATTTCTGATGTTGAATCTACTGTTTTGAAATCAGAAAATGTGGTGTTGAAGTCATCGTTAGCCTTTGAGAGGGAAACAGGAGAAAAATCGGATAAACTTGTTGCTAAAAATGAGCTGCTTCAAACTGAGGTTGACCACCTTCAAAGTCTTGTTGCGCCAGAGTGCAGAGAGAAAACTGTTGCTAAAACAACAGGCTCCTGGTTTGGTCAGGCAACTTCATAAACCAGTGTCTTACCCTGGCATTGAGACTTGGGAAACCACAGAGAACCCTGATTCTAAGTCTCAGGAGAGAAAGAAACAAGGAGAATTTGAAGTTCAGCTGATGTTTCTAGAGTCTCCCAGCTTTCCTCACATTAATGAAAATAGACTGAGTGATCCCTGTGATAATGAACAAAGGGAAGATTATTCTTTACCTCCCTCAATTTCCTTTGTGCCTGATACTGAATCCACTAAAAAACCTTGGACTCAAAAAGAGAACCCGACCCAGAAAACAACTCAATTCATTCTGATTCAAGTGGTTAAAGAGCAGAAGCATTATGGTGATAAACCTGGACAAATTAAAAGCCAACCAGTGAAATCCTATCAATATATCACATACCTTGGGATTCCACTTTGTTCTCATCAACAGTTAATACAATTTCCAATGGATATGGGGACAAAATGTTGGCAGCAAAATGCCAAAGATGGGATTAAAACCCAGACGAAAAAGAATTAAAATCCCTGGAGAAAAAGAAGAAACCAGTCTTCAACCAAGAGCTTCACCCTGTTACTGTTTTGTTGATATTACCTTTTTGCTTTTTATTCTAATAATCATATTGTATGTTAAAATTTGGATGATTATGAAACAGTCAGCTCACTGATTACCCCCATCAATACTAGACGATGCCCACAGTAGACACCTGTCCCAGCCCCTCCAGGAGCCCTCAAATCCCATCCTGGTCCCACAGGACACTCCCAACTTCCCCTCAAACACTCCGAGGCCCCCAGATTGACTCCCAGATCCAGAAAACTCTTGCTGCCTGCCCATGGAGTGCCCAGTGTGGCCCACCAACTGCACCACAAAGCCAAAGCTTCCAGGCTTTCTTTCCTGGGAATTAGGGCTGTTGTTTCCTGTTTTCAGCCATGCCTCCCAACTGATAGCCCAACTCCCAAACTGCTAGCATGCCTGTTGATACAGAATTGTTAAAATAAACCTTGCCAGTATATGTTTTCAGACACCGATTATTTAGTGTCGTTTCACTTTAATGTGCCCCAAGGGAATTATTAATAAAAACCTGAGTTACCACCTCTCCCCTTTTCCTGGGGTGGGTTGTAACACCAATCAGCACTGACTCCGCCCAGTAGGCATAGCAAAGGAAGTTTCCTTTTGGTTTAGGGTTTAGTGTTAGGGTTAGGGTTAGGGTTAGGGCTTAGGGTTAGGGTTAGGGTTAGGGTTAGGTTTTGAGTTAGGGTTAGGGTTAGAATGGGTTAGGGTTAGAGTTAGGAAATTTAGGGTTAGCGTTAGAGTTAGCAAAAGTTAGGGTTAGGGTTAGGGTTAGGTTTAGGGTTAGCAAACGACAGGGTTACTGTTAGGGTTAGGGTTAGGGTTAGGGTTAGGGGTATGGGTAAGGGTTAGGGTTAGGAAGAATTCGTCTCAGTGCACGATCTAACAATCGCGGTTTTAGTCCATTCTGGACACGCAGCGGTGCCCAATAAGCCCCTCTCAGGCTATAAGCTCGATTCATTGCCCACAGCTGTCAGACTCTTTTGCTTTTTCTCTTGGGTCTCTGCTTTTGCTGTTGCTGTTCTGTTGCGTGCCTGGTAGAATACCCACCGCCAGTATGTACTCTGCTTCTATAGAGCACTGTCCCCTAACCCAAACATTAAAAGAGAGACTGGAAGCTATGCGCAAACCCTGTTCCCTAACCCTAACCCTAACCAAGAGACTGCAAGCTATGCGCAAACCTTTTTCCCTAACCCTAACCTTAAAAGTGAGAATGCAAACTTATGCGCAAACCCACTTCCCTAACCCTAACCTTAAAAAAGCGACTGCAAGCTATGTGCAAACCCTGTTCCCTAACCTTAACCTTAAAAAAGAGACTGCAAGCTATGCACAAAACCAGTTCCCTAATCCTAACTTTAAAAAAGAGACTGCAAGCTATGCGCAAACCTGATTCCCTGACCCTAATCCTAAAAAAGCGAATGCAAGCTATGTGCAAACCCTGTTCCCTAACCTTAACCTTAAAAAAGAGACTGCAAACTATGCACAAAACCAGTTCCCTAACCCTAACTTTAAAAAAGAGACTGCAAGCTACTAGGGTTAGGGTTAGGGTTAGGGTAAGGGTTAGGGTTGGGGTTAGGGTTTAGGGTTAGGGTTAAGGTTAGGGTTAGGGTTAGGGTTAGGGTTCGGGTTAGGGTTTAGGGTTAGGGTTAGGGTTAGGGTTAGGGTTAGGGTTACGGTTAGGGTTAGGGTTAGGGTTAGGGTTCGGGTTAGGGTTAAGTTTAGGGTTAGGGTAAGGGTGAGAGGTTAGGGTTGGGGTTAGGGTTAGGGTTAGTCAGAATCTGTCTCAATGCGCGATCTAACTATCGCGGGTTTACCCTATTCCAGGAATGCAGTGGTGCCCAGTAAACCCCTCTCGGGCTATAAACCCCATTCAGTGCCCACCGCTGTCAGAATCTTTTGTTTTTTCTCTTGGGTCTCTGCTTTTGCTGTTGCTGTTCTGTTGCGTGTCCGGCAGAATACCCACCGCCGTCCGGTATGTACTCTGCTTCTATAGAGCACTGGCCCCGCCCACTGGCTGGAGTCAAGAGGTGGAGTCCGTGTTGATTGTTCTGCGTCACTGGCTCCGCCTACTGGGCGGAGTCAGTGCTGATTGGTGTTACAACCCGCCCCAGGAAAAGGGGAGAGGGAGTAACTCAGGTTTTTATTAATAATTCCCTTGGGGTGGATTAAAGTGAAACGACACTAAATAATCGGTGTCTGAAAACATATACTGGCAAGGTTTATTTTAACAATTCTGTATCAACAGGCATGCTAGCAGTTTGGGTGCTGTCATACCACAATGTGACACAGAGATAACCTTTGAGGGGGGGAAAGAAAATGCATAGGGGAGAGAAAGGCAGGATAAGAGCAAGGGAGAGTAAGAGAAAGAAAAGCTGAGAGTGGACAGATGTATATAGTCACCGCCCACGGGGTCCAGCGATGCTTCCATGTCTGTCAGTTGAAGTGGTGGCCTTGATCTGCCGGGGGTGAAGGAGGGAAGTCCCCATACTCCAAGAAGTTATGAGTTATAGCCATGATTAGTGTCACGGACCATGCCTCGAGCCTCCAACATCTTGAGGGTTGCAGTGTCTCTTCTAAGGTTAGGGAACAGGCTTTGGGCATAGTTTGCAGTTACTTTGAGGACTAATTGTCAGAGACTGAAATGGTTAATGATTTATGCATTCTAGGAGACTTTTCAGGCTTTTGACTTGCATGATACCTCTGATGAGCAGCCAATAGAACGGTTCTGCTGGAATGACGTCATTGTCAAATTCTGCTGGGCCCCTGTCCTTGTGCCGGTGAGTCATCCGATAAAACGTCGAAACTTCCGCGGGGGCTGCCGGGAGCAGGGCGGTGATGGCGGGGGAGGGGAGGATCGGGATTGAACCCGATTGGTCCCGATCGATCCCGGCCCCAGGGTCTCCCCCCGCCGCGCTGTTTTTCACGTGCGGCCCCAACGAGGCCATGGTGGTGTGGGGTGAGTTCAGGGGGTCCGGGGGCTCCTGGTGACCCCTCCGAATCTCCCCCAAGACTCTCGGGAACCGCCCAGATCCCCCCCAAGACTCCTGGGGACCCTCCGCCTTTCCCCCTCCTCTCCCAAATCTCCTATGCATCCCCTTAACCCTTGAAAATCTCCTGGGACCACCTCAGACCCCCAGACTCCCTCCTGGGGACCCCCAAACACTGTTCAGGACTCCGGGACCCCTCCCTCCCCCCTCCTAGAGTCTTTTGGGTTTCAACAACCCTTTACGGCGGATTCCTCCGTCCATTTTTCCACCCCGGACTGCTGTGGGTCCACCCCCCCAAGAAACTACTGGGAACTCCTCAGTGTCCCACCCCAAGATTCCTGGGACCCTCCCCCCCTGAACCCCCTGTGGGTACCCCCATCCTTTCTTCCCCTCGAAAATATTCTTGGGGGTCCCCCAATGTCTCCTCCAGCCCCCATCCTGCCAGGGATGGATTTGGGGGAATCTCCTTCCCCTTTCCCTCTGGCCTGAAGGCAAATGTCCTCCCTGTCCTTCTTCCTTCGCCCCCAGGCAGAAAAGAGAAGAGAAACAGCCAGTTGGCCCTTGCAGGTGTGGGTGTGTGCAGGCTGTGGTTGAGTGGTTGAGAAGGGAGAGGAGGGGGCTGGTGTCTGGGCCAAGTCCAGCAGGTGATGTCTTTTGTATCTGGCAGTCCTTGGTCAGCTCCACGACCATCCAGCTGTCAGTGTTCATGACATACCCATCAGCCCTTCTCTTCTTGGCTCCTACACTTGCCAACCCTAAGCTGCTCCTAAGTTCTCTTGCTGTCAGTTCCTAAAGAGGTCTTGTCAAGTGTTACTGATTTAGAAACTAAAGCCTGACATCTTTGCCAAAGATGTGTGTGAAAGGGCAGTGCTGTTGCAAAGCAGTGTTGAGCTTCACATTGGGTGACTTGGCAGCTTCCTCTGCATCACCCATGCACCCTGGGTTTCTTTGAAAAGTACTTTTCACTCCAAATGTGACACCACATTAGCCTGTAGGACATCCTGTCCCCAAATGGATAACTGTAAATATTATAATTAAAAAGTGACCCCCTCCATTATTCAAGAAAAGCTTGTATCTCTGTACTAAAAGCATCCAAGGGTCACGTCCCCCAGTTTTCTATCTGACAAGGGTATGGAGGGGCTGCTTTGTGCAGGGAACCCTTTGGGGGCCCCTTGCACATGGGTAGGGCTGCACTCTGGGGGTGTGGGGCTTTGGTTCTTTGGTTGCCAGGGGTCACTGTGAGTCACTGAGCCGGGGTGGGGACAATGGGCAGGGCTGGCTGGGACAGGCTGTGGCACCTGTGACATAAAAGGGAAGTGTCCCCGTGGGGCAGCTCTGCAGGGCCCATCAGGGGATGCTGCCCAGTGCAGCCTGTGCTGTGGGGAGCACGCATGCAGGGAGAGGCTGGGTCGGACGAGGACCGGGGCAGCAAGGCCGCCCCAGGGAGTGGGTTCTGCCCCTGCCTGCAGGGCCCAGCCCCTGGCAGGAGCGCCTTGGGCAGGACCCGTTGCTGCTGCTGGGGCATGCGGTGAGGCCTTGCCACCTGCCAGTTGCCTGGGCCCGTGTCCTTGCTGCGCCACATCCCCGAGGCTCCATCCCCGCTCCCCCAGCGCCAGCTCCCTCCTTCCCAGCCCCAACCAAGCCCTTCTCTGTGTCCTCCTGCAGACCATGGCTTTCACAACATTCCTTTTGGTGCTTGTGCAAAGCATCATCCAGTCCCTGCAGGCGGTCGGGGAGGGGCTGCACAAGACTCAGTGAGCTTGAAGGTCTTTTCCAAGCTGAAGGACTCTTGGATTCTGTGATTGTGTGCTGGATTCAGCTGGGTCCGTGTTAGCAGCATTAGTTTGCTCCCAAAGTTTCCTCGCTGTCAGCTCTTGTGGTCTAAGGCTTGAGCTCCTTTAACTCCTTGTGCTGAGCTACTGATGGGAAAGGAGAGGCCTCTGCGAGCAGATTCCTGGTGTTCCCTGTAGAACAGTGAGGGAGAAGGTGTAGTCAAGTGGGAAGAGGAGTACTGTTTGTGTGTGGCCTCCTATGTGGCCTTGGCGCCTTTGAGGGGCTTGAAGGAGAAAAGAACTTTGTTAAAGTGAGAAGTGAAATAGTGTGTTGGCTGTGGGAATGGGAAGAGAAGAGGAACGGAGAATGGGAAGGGAAAGAGGAATGGAAAGACATCTGCTGATGCTGTCGTTTGTTATGTTTGCATGTAGCAGGGTGTGGTGGAAGAAAAAACCAATTGGGAAAGATATGTGGCATGGAGAAGCATCTATGGGAACTAGATGGACTTTTATACACTGGACAATTCATCCACCGGACTGACAGTTGTTCCCCAGTTTTACCCCAGTTTATTGTTGTATTGTCATGGAGTTTTATGTACCCCAGTTTACTGTTGAATTTTTATGAAGTTTGTTATACCTCCATATTGTTCCCCTTTCTCCCTCAGATTTTCCCGTCCAAAGTTGTTTGTCACCCTGTCCTCCCCTGCTTTCCCGCTCCTCTGCCACTGATTGGCTACAGTTTGCTGCAGTGCAAAGGGAACTCCCATTGGCCCTTTCTCCTGGAGACTCCCAAGTTCCACCCGCCTTTTCCCTGTCTCCCTATCACACTTTTCCCTGAGTTGTCAGTTCCATGCTCCTCCCCAGTTCAGAATCCTCCCCTCAGACTTACCTTATTTAAACCCCTGTTGTCCCTGAATAAAGTGGCATTGCTGCACGAACCCTCGACTGTGCCAAGAACCGTTATTGCAGTGCTCGGTCCCATTTCCCATCCCCCCGGACCATGGCAAGTGGCGCCCAATGTGAGGCACAGTTGAGGACTCTCATATTGAGAGAACTCCTGTGTCCTCACCTGGGTTCAGGTGACGCCAGGAGAGGCGATCGTCCTCGCCGGTCCTCCTCAGCAGAACGGACGGCTGTGGGCTCAGCGGTAGCTGCACGGGTCGACGCACCAGACAGGTGAACTGCTGAGGACATTCCTCACCCTACCCTAACACCCACAAGCCGGCAGAACACCAAAGGGAGGACTTTCCATCAAGAGACTGTTGTTGAGACCCGACTAACATCAACATGGGACTCACACTCTCAACCTCCCAAAAATTTGTATACAGGCGCCTAAAAGACTTTGTAATAGAACACGGTCACCCCTTAGATAAAAAATTGGCAAAATCACTCGCCAGATGGCTCGACCACAAGGGTCACCAGCTTGCCGAGGACATCTGCGTAGAACAGTGGCAAGCCATAGGCTACAGCCTCTGGCGGGACAGCGATAAGGGGGACCGTATAGCTAAAGAGGCGCTCATCGCATGGAGGTTAGTTCTGATGGTGCTACAGCACCAGATGATGAACAAGAATATCAGCCTCCCCAAGACAGACACTGAGCGGACAGAGAGGGACACTGAGCAGACAGACACACAAGATGGCGGGAGGGGGAAGAAACCATCGTGCCGAATTCAAAATGGCGTCGAGGAGGAGGGACCCAGGGACCACGCGGAGAAAAGGCGTGAAGGGACACCGCGGGAAAAATCAGCGCAGGAAAGGAGGAGGCGGGCTCCCTCAGCACCACCCTCCAGACCGCCTCCGTGTCCACCTGATTGCATCAGAGATCCCTCCCCCAGCATGCCCACGAGCACACCCACTTCCTCCAGCCCTGCCTCTTCCCCGGATACATCACCTTCAAGGGGCGGAAGGGTGGCAAAGGACAGGGTCAAGGCGAAGGTCAGGGCCTCCTTCCGGCAAGATGGCTGCGCCCATAGGCCTCACACCACCGAGGCCTACCCCGCCTGCCGCCACCCTGAACCGGACATAGACTTAATGCAGCACTCCCCTGAATGGCAGCTTAAGCTACCAGATATCTGGAGAGCCTTCAGGGAGGAGGCTGCTAGCGCTAAAGACACTGAATTCCTAAAAGCATTTCCCATCTATGTAGAGGAAGGAAGGGCCCCAGAGTGGCTGTAGGGAATTGGCTATAGAACACGGCTTGCCTAGGCCGTGGGAACATCTCAGATAGCGAGGTTACAGTGCCCTTGTACCCTGTTAGATGGCTGGTAAACAGGACATTGTGATTAGCAAAACAAAAAGCAACTGAGTACCACCTGTGTCAACAAAGAAATGTGTAAGAGGTGAGATCAACACTTAAGCAGAACCAATAATGAGCTTAGCTTTTGCAATATGTATGAACTAATTATAAAGCATATATTAAGCTGTTAGCAATGACCAGTAAACGAAGCTTGCTGATTCTCATATTGAGCATCTCATTCTTCCCTCGTCACGACAAATGGCGCCCGAACAGGGACTAAGTTGAATCTGTGGTCCCCGACGCTTGAACAGGGGGTAAGTTAAATCTGCATCCCCCAGGGGCTAAGTTAAATCTGTATGCCCCAAGGGATTAAGTTGAATCTGTGGTCCCCGAAACCTGAACAGGGAGTAAGTTAAATCTGCATCCCCCAGGGGCTAAGTTAAATCTGTATGCCCCAAGGGACTAAGTTGAATCTGCGGTCCCCGAAACCTGAACGGGGGGTAAGTTAAATCTGCATCCCCTGAAACCACGGTCTGACGCAGTAGCCGGTCGGTCCTGAAGCAGCACAAGAGGCGAAAGAGCTGGACTCCACGCCCCAGGCGACCTTACAGAAGGATCCTGGCAGACAACACCGCCAACGTCTTGTAAAAGGCTGCAACAGCGCACTGAAGATTTATAGGTATGGAAAGACAAGCGGTGCTTTTATTACTCCAGTGTTTTTTAGAAAAGTAGGGACTTAAGGGTATAGCTTTGAAAAAAGAATTACCAAGATTGCTCACGACGAGGGTTGCTAAAAGTTGTTTTGTGGACCCTAATACAGTTTTTGATGAAAGAGAATGGAGACGTTATGAGGTTAAGTTGTGGGAGGTTGACGCGGAGACGGAGCTCAATGTAACATGACAGAAGTGGAGAAACTGCCAGGCCAACCAGACAAGACGCCTGGACAGGTGAGCCACCGAGAACAAAAGGGATCTAATGTTGCATCTATATGGAAGTCTATCCTGCTTAAAAAAGGAAGAAAAATTAGACGAACTGGCTTTGCGGCAGATGCTGCTTTCATGTAAGGGCCAGGGATATGAAGCGAACACTGTAACTGCCTTTACTATCTCTACTTGGAAAGAACTTAGTGATAAGCTCTTTACTGCTGTCTCTAAGGGAGAAAAAGTTGCTGCTTCCCTCCTTACAACTTGGCGATTGTTATCTGGAATAGTAAAAGGCATTAGAGCACAGTATGAGGACATTAGAATGCTACTAGATACCATCATACAGAGAAATCGTGTAAAAAGGGAGTCGAGCGGAGTTGAAGGGAGACGGAGTGGGACAAGAAATCATGGATCAGAGCCGGGGACAACCGAGCGGCCCCGTCAACATGAACACAGTGCTAGCATCTCGGCCGTGCATATCCAGGACGATCGGAGATGACGGCTGCAGTGTGAAAGTACTGCTGATGGACCAGAGATGAACTTTACGAGCACTATGACTGAGTTCCACCTTAAGACATTTCCAGCTTTTCATCTGAACTGTACTGCGGGACTGCGCTGCGCGTTTGTGGCTGTGTTCATGGCGCTGTGTGCTTATGCCGCCGTGCCGAGTGAACCCGTGCTGGCGCCGGGTCTGTCCGCCTGTGGCGGGTGTCTACGGGGCGGCGCCCGGCAGCGGAGCAGTGGCGGTGGTCGCGGCGCCTGTGCGGAGCGGTGCGCCCGCACGCGTGCACACCGGCAACTCCGGGTGCGGCGAGCAACGGGGGGGCTCTGTGTCCCCCCACTGCTGTCAGCCATGGTCCTGGGGGGTGTGCGTTCCCCTTCCCTTCTTTGCAGCGAGTGTTTTTTCCCTGGTGCCGCTCCTCTTCCTAGAGCGGCGAGTTAATGATGGTAGCAAAAGCCTTGAGGGGTGCAGCTGGAGGAGGGGGAAAGCTGTTTCTCCTTTTCCCCGTTAGACCAATCACCCCCTCTCTGAAACTGTTTGCAGCTGTTCTCTCCCTCTCCTATGTTTTTGTCTTTTCTTAAGCAGACTCTGTGATTAAGTTAAGTTCCTTCTGCTGATTTTCTTTGGGTGAGCCCGGTCCCTCCTCCCCCTCCTTCGTCCTTCGGCAATGAGGGGCGTGGGGGAGGCAAAGACGATAAAACACAGAAAAAAGGGAAAAGAGAAAAAACAACTTAAAATTAACAATATCCCAACTTATAAATCAGATAAGATTGCATTGTTTTTACAGCAAGAGGTGTTATGCATGCAGCGTGCTCATGGCATTCTCAAATGTTTTCTTCAAAAACAGAAAGGGAGACTGACGAAAAATCCTTTGAAGCAAGATTAGAAATAATGCAACATCCGTGCTTAGCCTTTTGCATATTACAGAAGGTTATTGAGAATTTCCTATAGCTTGCTATTTCGCATCTCTTACATGAAATTTGGCTGTTTCCCCCAGGGGCAGGGTGCAGGTAGAAGATTTGGAGACGGAACGATGAGACAGAAGGGGACATAGTCTTGCCCCCTGCAAAAGTAGTTTTATTGCCTTTATGACAGAATATCATTGCTCTATGAGAAGGGTTGAAGATTTCCAAGATAATATTCTGTTCTTTCTTGCTGTATCTGTCTTTTACGTAGAGAGTTATGCAGGATTTGCAGATTGCTGATGACGGCTATGCCATAAATTTCCTTTGAATTATGAAACTGATAAGAAGTGCACAGCCAATGACTACTTGAAAATGTGTGTGATTGAGGAGCATGTTTGAGGTGGCCACCTGAATGTGGTGTGAAAGAGAAAAGCTACATGAATGTGTGACTGTGTAAACTTAAAAATACCTTCTGCCGGTGTTAAGATTTTAGAGATGTGTAACATGATTCTGTTGAACCATAGTGAATCCTTATTCTGAATGGTATATGAACTCTTCAAATTCCCCCTGTGAGTGATGAGGTTTTAGTTATTTCTAGACTAGCCCTGTCCGGCTAGCTGTATGATCTGAACTGAAGTTAAATAAGAAGTTCTTACAAAAATTTAATATTCTATTACAGCCTTGTATGAAATTTATGCAAGTTAAGTCTCAGGTGGAGTTTTTCCACTGCTGTTGTTCCTTAGCTGGGTAAGCTGCGCAGGAGACCACTAGTTTTAGAACAAGTAAAAATCATAAGCCAGCAAACATTAGTGCAGACTGCAAGGTTGGCAGAGCCCGAAACAAAATACACCACTATGCATCCAGGTGCCCGGGAACCATTCTTACAATTCGTGGAAAAGCTGCAAGATGCTGTAGAGAAACAAGTTTTGTGACAGATACAGAAGTTGCTAGTTACATAACTAGCTAGAGACAATGCAGGCTTGTGCCAGGGTGAGGTCCTTAGACCATCAAATAATTGCATTTGCATCTGCTATGGCAGTAGTGAGAGTCGTTTTGAGCTTTTCTGTGTTTTCCAGGATTTAAATCAGGAGTTGTCGATGTTGCTGCCTTGTTTGCTCAGCTCGTTGCAGGGGCAGACTGTCAAGGCCATCCTGCGTGCCTTCTCAAAAACATCTGTAGTGTTGTGGATAGTGTGTCTTCAGGCCTCCTGGCTGGAGGCCAGAGCAGACCAATTATGTTGATCAGTGTGACCAGAGCTGAAGTGTTGTTTTAAAGAATCCTTATATATTGTCTTCAAAACCCCTCCCGTGCAACAGCTGGTAGCAATATTAATTGTAAAACGGCTAGTCTCTCCTCCTTAAAACATGCCCTACCCATTGTAGCTGTGTTCTCAGCAAAATAGCCTCACTAATTGTGATTAATCCTTGTTTTATACCAGATGTATTGCTTGCATAATTTGACTAGTGAATGTTTAGGGTTGTAGGAAGGCAACGTGTATTCTTTGTGATGCTCAAAGCTTGCTGTTAATTATCCAAACAAACAAACAAACAAACTTCTCTAGTCATTCCAAGAGTTAAGGTTGTGATATTAGGAGGTACTGCTTGGTTAGAACATACAGATCCTGTGTGACTTAAACAATGGCTCCTACCTACAGAACAGCTGTTGGCCCTGCAACAGCTTGTCAGAAGGCAGCTTGATTCTGATTACATTGAACCATCTCAGAATCCTTTAATTACCCCTGTGTTTGTGATAAAGAAAAAATCTATGAAATGAAAACCTTTGCATGATCTCAGACAGGTTGGTGCAATCATGGTTAGTAAGCATTGGCTTACTGACCCTGTCCTAGTTAGGACAGCTGAGATCAGTTCATCATGGTGGGTGTAACCCAAAACTGTATTCTATAGCCTTCCATGTCATTTCCCAGAAACTAGACTATTGTTGTCAATAGACTATTCGCACCCTCTGCCCATAGAGCCTGACTCCTCAGGCTATAAACTAGGTGTTAAGAGGCCTGTGAGATAGAAGGATATTTCTGTCCTCACACCCTTTGTGAAACTCCCCACCCTGAGGAGAGTACCAAGCATTCCTGCCTGAACTGGAGGATATATAACCTTGGAGTTTTGGAACATTTTTCAACCCACTCCTGGGATCCAGAGGACGGCTGCATCTCATCGCTCTCAACCAGACTTAGACCATCACTGGACTGCGATCACCAGTTCTGGCCAGACTGCAGCAGCTCTCCCACCAGCAGGTTCTTCCCCTCTCCCTTTACTTTGGACTCAAAGAGGGCCCAAGGAACACCACTTTGTTCATGCCCCAGGGCACTGGGTTATACATTTGGGTTTTTGTGGGTTGAGACCAATTGTTTGTTTGTATTATTGTACTTACTGTATCATTTTAATAAATTGTTATTCTGACTTATAATCTCTCCTTTGAGTTGAGTTCATTCCCCCTGCTGGTTAACTTTTAAACCAGCACAGACCCCTTCTGTGCTTTCTGCTGAATAACCCATTGTTATTATTGATTTGACAGGTTATCTTCTCACAATCCAGTTAGATCCCAGTGATAGAGAAAAAATGTGCATTTTTAGTTCCATCTATTATTCGTGCAGAACCTTATGAGTGTTATCCATAGAAAACCCTCTCCCATAGAATGAAAGGCTTTTCTATAATTTGTCAGTGGTTTCTGTTTCCAATGCAATTTTCTGACTGTCTTTGTTGTCATTATATAGATGATATTTCTGCTAGCTGTAACCACTGAGGATTAGCTGGGTGTGTTGGACGCTGAAACCAGAAAGAGTCTACAATTCTTTGGCCTAGTAGTTGCTCCTGACACGGTGCAGTGAAAAGTACCCTGGAAATATTTAGGGTTCATGTACACAAAAAGCAGTCATTTCTCAACCAGTTATGCCAAGTCTTAATTTTCAAGCGTTGTTTGTACTCTAAAGAACTCCTTTGCAGAGGATTGTTCCAGCAAGTTTCCTATGCTTCGATCCAGTGCAGTTTCATAGTTTTTTACCTCTTTTACAGTTTTGAGAAAAACACGCTGTGCTTGGCCAAAAGCCTCCTTTAAGCTGATGGTCTTGTGGTCCCTGTGGGAGCTGGGGGCGGAGCGCAGCGTGCAGGTGTGGACCTTGTCCTTCTCACAGTAGCATTCCAGCAGTTTACTGTACTGGGGGATTTTCTCTCAGCCAAAACCTGGGCACCACAGAGCCCCACCAGGACGTAGTTTTTTCTGAGTGTTCTTTGTGCTATGCTTACTCAGGTGGGCTTGGCACAGGGAGACCTTGCGGGTCAGGCAAGTCTTCATGGCTGAACGGGGGCTTGTGGGGTAAAGGCAGAGTGGGCACTGGGAAGGGCCCTGCTGGCATATTTCTGTTCCTTCTGTATGCATGCACTCCTTGCAGAAGCTGTGACCGCACCCCAGAGACATAGGGTTCCTGTAAATGTCCAGCCAGACGGGGCATGTCAGTTCGTCCTTCAGCCTGGCCTCAGCACCCACCTCGGCCATGTTGCCTGAGCTTTGTGACAGGGCTGAGAGCAAGGAGGAGGGTACTGGTGAGAAACTGAGAGCACAGCATACAGAAGCCTTCAGATGTCGATTTAACTTAATTCATTCCATTACTCGCTCAGTTGTTGTCTCTTGTCCGGATTGTCGTCGTGCTTGTACTGTCTATTTTAGTACTAACCCTCGAGGTCTTACTCTGGCAAAAGATCCCCAAGAGTTAGATTTAATGGGATCACTGTATATACATAACACAAGTGGTAATGGGACTCAAACCTGTTTTATGTTGAGATTATTTCAATCTAGATTAAGTGTTTATTAAAACCACGACTTGTCCAGCTGGCACAAACTGCCTAGCCTGTACACAAAAGAACTGTAGAACCTGAGTGAAACAGTAGAACACACAAAGAAAGTAACAGTAACAACTAGTCCTATAGACTTGTGGCTTCAATCTATTTTTGGTTCTATGTCTGAATGGGTTTTAAGTTTTGTTAAAGAAAAACCTACGATGGTTGTTGACAATTGTTGTAATTTTAGTAATAGTTCATATTGCTTTTTCTTGTGTTGTTAAATGTGCAAGTGCTATAACACAGAAAACATTATTAGCCCAGAATAAAAAAAGGGGGGTATTTGTAGGGAATTGGCTATAGAACACAGCTTGCCTAGGCCTTGGGAACATCTTAGATAGCGAGGTTACAGTGCCCTTGTACCCTGTTAGATGGCAGGTAAACAGGACATTGTGATTAGCAAAACAAAAAGCAACTGAGTACCACCTGTGTCAACAAAGAAATGAGTAAGAGGTGAGATAACACTTAAGCAGAACCAATAATGAGCTTAGCTTTTGCAATATGTATGAACTAATTATAAAGCATATATTAAGCTGTTAGCAATGATCAATAAACGAAGCTTGCTGATTCTCATATTGAGCGTCTCATTCTTCCCTCGTCACGACAAGTGGAGACCAATATCGTACCCCATGCTACAAGATATGAAAAAGGCCATCGTCGAGTATGGGTTGGGGGCACCCTTCACCATCGAGTTGCTAGAATCCTTCTTCCTGGCCTATAAGCTGATACGTTACAACATAAGAGCAGTGATAGGAGGACTCTTTACAACAGTACAGTCCTCAGTATTTGAGGTAGAATGGAAAAAATTAATCACTGCATATGTCAATGACAAAATGGAAAGAAGGGGAATCCCAATTCAGCAGGCAATAGACATGCTCTATGGGGAGGGGAACTATTCGTGTAGGGGGGATCAAGCTCGAATTGACCCCAAATTTTTAGAAGCGACTAAAGAATTGGCATTAGAGGTCGTGAAAAGGGTGACAGATGCCTATGTGCAGACGCCTTCTTTCACACTTATTAACCAAGGCCCAAAAGAACCTTTTGTAGAATTCATACCCAGGCTAAAAGAGGCAATCAGTAGGCAGGTCCACCAAAAAGAGAGCCAGGAAATTTTATTCAATAAATTGGTTCTCAAAAAGGCGAATGAGGACTGTCAGAAAGCTTTGAAGATGTTAAAGGATCCCTCCCTACTCGAAATGATAGACGCTTGTAAAAATATAGGTTCCAATTCCCATAAAGCACGTCTATTGGCTGCCACTTTCATGGGTCCCCAATCATGTTTCAATTGTGGTGAAAAGGGACACTTCAAAAAACATTGTCCTAAGTTAGTCCCCGAACCAAATTTGCCTAAGACCCTATGTCGGAGGTGTGGGAAGGGCCGCCATTGGTCTTCTAGTTGTAGGTCAATGACCAATATCAATGGTGAGCCCCTTCCCCCCAGGAGGTCCCCAGAGCTGAGGAAAAGGGTAACCTTCCAATCTTTGCCCGATCTTCGCCCTTGCTCCTGTGAACATCAGGGAAACGGGGAGCAGAGCGCCCAGGGGGGCGCGACGACACAAATAACCCCTGCTCTCCGCTCCATCCTGCGCCCAACACTGCGCCCAGCTACCCCATTACCCAAGAGCCTCCGACAGACCTCATTCCCGTTCAGTGTGATCCTTTAAATTCAGCAGACCCTATCTCAGTTAAAAACCAGTGTGTTCCCCTAAATTGGATAATCCTTTCCGTTACTCACCCGTCTACTCACCTAAGCTCCTATGAGCAGGCCAGGGTTAGACCATCTGCCCCGGTCGATCCAGATAAGACTTACCTGTGATATCGCACTTTTCAGCAGTGGCTAAGGGAATAATTGTAGTGCCTACTCTCCTGACGGGACTGACGAACACAAATATAGCTATATGCCTAACTGTGCATCTCCCTCCCGTGCAGTTGGAGGACCGCTTCCCCGTGGCGAAGATGGTCTCCACCGACGAGCTGCTCTGCGTGGTGTCCCCAGATGAGGAGCGGAGGGAGGGATCACTGAGGGAAGTCCACTGGACAACCTCGGTGAAGACCTCTCGCCCTCTTCTAACATGTCTCATCTACTTTTCTCAACCTAGGCATCCTCAGAAAGTCAAGGTGGAAGGGTTACTCGACATGGGGGCGGATGTCACTATAATTGCCTTTAAGGACTGGCCGTACGGCTGGCCAGCCCAGACCACTAACATCAGAGTCAGCGGTGTAGGGGGATCGCAGTACCCCGTCAGGAGTAAAGAGGTAAAGAGGAACTCCGAAGTTCCACCCACCTTTTCCCTGTCTCCCTATCACACTTTTCCCTGAGTTGTCAGTCCCATGCTCCTCCCCAGTTCAGAATCCTCCCCTCAGACTTTAAACCCCTTATTTAAATCCCTGTTGTCCCTGAATAAAGTGGCATTGCTGCACGAACCCTCAACTGTGCCAAGAACCGTTATTGCAGTGCTCAGTCCTATTTCCCATCCCCCTGGACCGTGGCAGCAGGGAGATTGCCAAAACTGAAACCAGTACACAGTTGAAAGCTGAACAAAACAACATTTATTCCAAAGAAAGTAGCAAACAAAATGAGAAACCGAGAGACAGAAAAGAGAAGGGAAACAAGTCCCCAAGACAACCCCCCATTCACTCAAGTGTTACTTACCAGGTTGTCTTACCGACCCCAGAATGCTTAGAATTCCCCATAGCAGAAGCTGCATCCTCATTATGCTCAATGAGCCAATTTTCATTAATGTGAGGAAAGCTGAGAGACTGTAGAAACATCAGTTGAACTTCAAAGTCTCCTGGTTTCTGTCTCTCCTCAGACTTAGAATCAGGGTTAGGGTTAGGGTTAGGGTTAGGGTTAGGTTTAGGGTTGGGGTTAGGGTTTAGGGTTAGGGTTAGGGTTAGGGTTAGGGTTTATTTTAGGGTTAGGGAGCCGGGTTTGCGCATAGCTTGCAGTCTCTTTTTTAGGGTTAGTGTTGCTCTGCGCAAACACGATTCCCTGACCCTAATCCTAAAAAAGTGAATACAAGCTATGTGCAAACCCTGTTCCCTAACCTTAACCTTAAAAAAGGGACTGCAAACTATGCACAAAACCAGTTCCCTAACCCTAACTCTAAAAAAAGTGACTGCAAGCTACTAGGGTTAGGGTTAGGGTTAGGGTAAGGGTTAGGGTTGGGGTTAGGGTTTAGGGTTAGGGTTAGGGTAAGGGTTAGGGTTAGGGTTCGGGTTAGGGTTAAGGTTAGGGTTAGGGTAAGGGTTAGGGGTTAGGGTTGGGGTTAGGGTTAGGGTTAGTCAGAATCTGTCTCAATGTGCGATCTAACCATCGTGGGTTTACCCCATTCCAGGAACACAAACTGTAAACCCTAAAAAACCTGTAAGCTCAACTCTTGCCTTTTCAGGGCTTCACACCGTCAGCACTGGAGGGAGGGAGGGGCCCGACTGCTCATCAGAGGTATCATGCAAGTCAAAAGCCTGAAAAGTCTCCTAGAATGCATAAATCATTAACCATTTCAGTCTCTGACAATTGGTCCACACAGTAACTGCAAGCTATGCCCAAAGCCTGTTCCCTAACCTTAGAAGAGAGACTGCAACCCTCGAGATGTTGGAGGCTCGAGGCATGGTCCGTGACACTAATCATGGCTATAACTCATAACTTCTTGGAGTATGGGGACTTCCCTCCTTCACCCCTGGCAGATCAAGGTCACCACTTCAACTGACAGACATGGAAGCATCGCTGGACCCCGTGGGCGGTGACTATATACATCTGTCCACTCTCAACTTTTCTTTCTCTTTCTCTCCCTTGCTCTTATCCTGCCTTTCTCTCCCTTATGCCTTTTCTTTCCCCCCCCCAAAGGTTATCTCTGTGTCACATTGTGGTATGACAGCACCCAAACTGCTCGCATGCCTGTTGATACAGAATTGTTAAAATAAACCTTGCCAGTATATGTTTTCAGATACCGATTATTTAGTGTCGTTTCACTTTAATCCACCCCAAGGGAATTAATAATAAAACCCTGAGTTACCCCCTCTCCCCTTTTCCTGGGACGGGTTGTAACACCAATCAGCACTGACTCCGCCCAGTAGGCGGAGCCAGTGACGCAGAACAATCAACACGGACTCCACCTCTTGACTCCACCCAGTGGGTGGGGCCAGTGCTCTATAGAAGCAGAGTACATACCGGACGGCGGTGGGTATTCTGCCAGACACGCAACAGAACAGCAACAGCAAAAGCAGAGACCCAAGAGAAAAAGCAAAAGATTCTGACAGCGGTGGGCACTGAATCAGGCTTATAGCCCGAGAGGGGTTTACTGGGCACCACTGCATTCCTGGAATGGGGTAAACCCGCGATAGTTAGATCGCGCATTGAGACAGATTCTGACTAACCCTAACCCTAACCCCAACCCTAACCCCTAACCCTTACCCTAACCCTAACCCGAACTCTAACCCTAACCCTAACTCTGACCCTAACCCTTACCCTAACCCTAACCCTAACCCTAGTAGCTTGCAGTCTCTTTTTTAAAGTTAGGGTTAGGGAACTGGTTTTGTGCATAGCTTGCAGTCTCTTTTTTAAGGTTAAGGTTAGGGAACAGGGTTTGCACATAGCTTGCATTCGCTTTTTTAGGATTAGGGTCAAGGAATCGGGTTTGTGCATAGCTTGCAGTCTCTTTTTTAAGGTTAGGTTCAGAGAAAAGGGTTTGCGTATAGCTTGCAGTCTCTTTTTTAAGGTTAGGGTTAGGTAACAGGGTTTGCGCCTAGTTTGCAGTCTCTTTTTTAAGGTTAGGGTTAGGGAAGAGGGTTTGTGCATAGCTTGCAGTCTCTTTTTTAAGGTTAAGGTTAGGGAAAAGGGTTTGCGTATAGCTTGCAGTCTCTTGGTTAGGGTTAGGGTCAAGGAATCGGGTTTGTGCATAGCTTGCAGTCTCTTTTTTAAGGTTAGGTTCAGAGAAAAGGGTTTGCGTATAGCTTGCAGTCTCTTTTTTAAGGTTAGGGTTAGGTAACAGGGTTTGCGCCTAGTTTGCAGTCTCTTTTTTAAGGTTAGGGTTAGGGAAGAGGGTTTGCGCATAACTTGCAGTCTCGTTTTTAGGGTTAGGGTTAGGGAAAAGGGTTTGCGTATAGCTTGCAGTCTCTTGGTTAGGGTTAGGGTTAGGGAACAGGGTTTGCGCATAGCTTCCAGTCTCTCTTTTAATGTTGGGGTTAGGGGACAGTGCTCTATAGAAGCAGAGTACATACTGGACGGCAGTGGGTATTCTGCCAGACACGCAACTGAACAGCAACAGCAAAAGCAGAGACCCAAGAGAAAAAGCAAAAGATTCTGACAGCGGTGGGCAATGAATCGGGCTTATAGCCTGAGAGGGGCTTATTGGGCACAGTTGCATGTCCAGAATGGGCTAAAACCGCGATTGTTAGATCGCGCACTGAGACAAATTCTTCCTAACCCTAACCCTTACCCATACCCCTAACCCTAACCCTAACCCTAACCCTAACCCTAACCCTAACAGTAACCCTGTCTTTTGCTAACCCTAAACTTAACCCTAACACTAACCCTAACTTTTGCTAACTCTAACTCTAACCCTAACCCTAAATTTCCTAACCCTAACCCTAACCCTTTCTAACCCTAACCCTAACTCAAAACCTAACCCTAAACCCTAACCCTAAGCCTAACCCTAACACTAAACCCTAAACCAAAAGGAAACTTCCTTTGCTATGCCTACTGGGCGGAGTCAGTGCTGATTGGTGTTACAACCCGCCCCAGGAAAAGGGGAGAGGGGGTAACTCAGGTTTTTATTAATAATCCCCCTGGGGCACATTAAAGTGAAACGACACTAAATAATCGGTGTCTGAAAACATATACTGGCAAGGTTTATTTTAACAATTCTGTATCAACAGGCATGCTAGCAGTTTGGGAGTTGGGCTATCAGTTGGGAGGCATGGCTGAAAACAGGAAACAACAGCCCTAATTCCCAGGAAAGAAAGTCTGGAAGCTTTGGCTTTGTGGTGCAGTTGGTGGGCCACACTGGGCACTCTATGGGCAGGCAGTAAGAGTTTTCTGGATCTGGGAGTCAATCTGGGGGCCTCGGAGTGTTTGAGGGGAAGTTGGGAGTGTCCTGTGGGACCAGGATGGGATCTGAGGGCTCCTGGAGGGTCTGGGACGGGTGTATACTGCGGGCATCGTCTAGTATTGATGGGGGTAATCAGTGAGCTGACTGTTTCATAATCATCCAAATTTTAACATACAATATGATTATTAGAATAAAAAGCAAAAAGGTAATATCAACAAAACAGTAACAGGGTGAAGCTCTTGGTTGAAGACTGGTTTCTTCTTTTTCTCCAGGGATTTTAATTCTTTTTCGTCTGGGTTTTAATCCCATCTTTGGCATTTTGCTGCCAACATTTTGTCCCCATATCCATTGGAAATTGTATTAACTGTTGATGAGAACAAAGTGGAATCCCAAGGTATGTGATATATTGATAGGATTTCACTGGTTGGCTTTTAATTTGTCCAGGTTTATCGCCATAATGCTTCTGCTCTTTAACCACTTGAATCAGAATGAATTGAGTTGTTTTCTGGGTCGGGTTCTCTTTTTGAATCCAAGGTTTTTTAGTGGATTCAGTATCAGGCACAAAGGAAATTGAGGGAGGTGAAGAATAATCTTCCCTTTGTTCATTATCACAGGGATCACTCAGTCTATTTTCATTAATGTGAGGAAAGCTGGGAGACTCTAGAAACATCAGCTGAACTTCAAATTCTCCTTGTTTCTTTCTCTCCTGAGACTTAGAATCAGGGTTCTCTGTGGTTTCCCAAGTCTCAATGCCAGGGTAAGACACTGGTTTATGAAGTTGCCTGACCAAACCAGGAACCTGTTTTTTTAGCAACAGTTTTCTCTCTGCACTCTGGCGCAACAAGACTTTGAAGGTGGTCAACCTCAGTTTGAAGCAGCTCATTTTTAGCAACAAGTTTATCTGATTTTTCTCCTGTTTCCCTCTCAAAGGCTAACGATGACTTCAGCACCAAATTTTCTGATTTCAAAACAGTAGATTCAACATCAGAAATCCATTCCTGACTTCCCTGTCAGCACTCCATCCAAATGTCTGTGCTCTCACTTTGACCTGAGAGAAACCTCAGGCAGGTGGAAAAGGGCAGATAAAGAAAAAACAGATGGGTCCAGCAGAAGTGATGCTGCTTCTGTCAAAAGCAGAGCAGAGGCCGAAAGCACTTTAGGAAGTTGCTTACAGAAGCACTTGTGCATTCCAAGTTACAGCTCAGGAGTCTCAGTGACTTGTCCAACATGAGAGTTTCTTTTCCATTTCTCAACCCCCAGATTCTTCAGGAGTAGGAAACTGGAAACACTGACTGAGAAAAGCTCCATTCCTTCCTAATAATTGTGCTTTGTCCTTCCCATTTGACAGTGCTCTTGGAAATGTGCTGGTGTGATCTGGATCTGTGATCAGCCCTGACCTCCCAGAGCACTCATCCAATGGCAGGAAGACCCCACCTGGCTCCTGCTGGGGTTCTTGCCACCACGACCCAGTATGGGTCAATGGAATGGGGAGCAGGGCGGTGGGACCAGTAAGGACCAGTTAAGGGGGTTGGGGGCACTTCAGCATCTCCATCAAGGTCAGACCAGTACAGAGCAGCATAGACCAGTATAGATCGGTATAGACCAGTATAAACCAGTATGGACCAGTATAGACCAATATGGGTCACTGGAATGGGGAATGGGGCAGTGGGACCGATAAGGACCAGTTAAGGGGCTTGGGGGCACTTCAGCATCTCCATCAAGGTCAGACCATTATAGACCAGTATAGACCAGTGTAGACCAGTATAGACCAGTATAGACCAGTATAGACCAGTAAAAAAACAGTACGGACCAGTATGGACCAGTATGGACCAGTACAGGTCACTAGAACAGCGAGCAGGGTGGTGGGACCAGTAAGGACCAGTTAAGGGGGTTGGGGGCACTTCAGCATCTCCATCAAGGTCAGACCAGTACAGACCGGTACAAACCAGTATGGACCAGTATAGACCAGTATAAACCAGGGTAGAGCAGTATAAACCGATATAAACCAGTACAGGTCACTGAAACAGGGAATGGGGTGGTGGGATCAGTAAGGACCAGTTAAGGGGGTTGGGGGCGCTTCATCATCTCCGTCAAGGTCAGACCAGTACAGACCAGTATAAACCAGTATAGACCAGCATGGACTGGTATAGACTGGTATAGACCAGTATAAACCAGTACAGACCGGTACGGGTCATTGGAATGGGGAATGGGGCAGTGGGACCAGTAAGGACCAGTTAAGGGGGTTGGGGGCACTTCAGCATCTCCATCAAGGTCAGACCAGTACAGACCAGTATAAACCAGGGTAGAGCAGTATAAACCAGTACGGGTCCCTGGAACGGGGAATGGGGTAGTGGGACCAGTAAGAACCAGTTAAGGGGGTTGGGAGCACTTCAGCATCTCCATCAAGGTCAGGTCAGTATAAACCAGTATAGACCCGTATAGACCAGTATGGGCCAGTATAAACCGGTATAAACCAGTATGGACCAGTACAGGTGACTGGAACGGGGAATGGGGCGGTGGGACCAGTAAGGACCAGTTAAGGGGGTTGGGGGCACTTCAGCATCTCCGTCAACGTCAGACCAGTACAGACCAGTATAGACCAGTATAGATTAGTATAAACCAGTATGGACCAGTATAGACCAATATAAACCAGTACGGGTCACTGGAACACAGAATGGGGTGGTGGGACCAGTAAGGACCAGTTAAGGGGGTTGGGAGCACTTCAGCATCTCCATCAAGGTCAGACCAGTACAGACCAGTATAAACCAGGATAGACCAGTATAAACCAGTATGGACCAGTACGGGTCACTGGAACGCGGAATGGGGTGGTGGGACCAGTAAGGACCAGTTAAGGCAGAACTCAGCTGGGACTTAGTGGTTTGGGGGTGAGCGCATCCCTTCTTTAGGTGGGCGTGATCTCTCCCTGGTGGGCTGTCCCATCCCAAGGTGGCCATAGCCTCTGCAAGTGGTTGTGTCTTTTGCATCCTCTCCCCCTCCCTGAACTGGGAGCTCAACTGGGACTTACTGGGTTTTGGGTGGGCGTGTCCCCTCCCAATGATGGACCCACTTTCAGCCCCTCCCCCCACCTTTAAGGGCCCCCCCAAAGCCCCTCCCCCCCTTCCTGCACCTCCCCAACCCTCAGGGTCCCTCCTGTCCCTCTCCCACCCTCAGGGTCCCTTCCTTCCCCTCCCCCCAGTGAACCTGCTACCCCTCCCCCACTCTCAGGAGCCCTTCCTGCTCCTCCCCCACCTTCAGGGGCCCTCAGGACCCCTCCCCCAACCTCAGAGACTCTCCTGCCCCTCCCCCACCCTCGGGGAACTTCCTACCCTTCCCCCACCCTCAGGGACCCTCAGGGCCCCTCCTTCACTTTCAGGGTCCCTCCCTGCCCCTCCCCAACCCTCAGGACCCTCCTGCCCCTCCCCCCACCTCGGGGTCCCTCCTGCCCCTCCCCCACCCTCAGGGACCCGCCTACCCCTCCCCCACCCTCAGGGACGGTCCTGCCCTTCCCCCACCCTCAGGGAACCTCCTGCCCTTCCCCCACGCTCAAGGACCATCCTGCTCCATCCCCACCCTCAGTGTTCCCTCCTTCCCCTCCCCACCCCACTGGGGCCGTTACTGGTCCCTTACTGGTCTGTACTGGGAAGGGAGAGGGGAGGGGCCGCCCCCTCGAGGCCTCTCCCCCCCAGTGACGTCACCGGGTCCCAAAAATAGCCCCGGGGGCCCAAACTGGAGGGGGACCTGGAGCCGCTCCCAGTGTGACCAGTTCAGGTACTGGGAGGGACTGGGAGGGAACTGGGAGGGACTGGGAGGGACTGGGAGGGGGTAAGACTTCCCCCTCTCCCCCCCTCCGTGTCCTTGGGGTGACCTTGGGGAGGGAGGGGTATGGGCCGCTCCCAGTGGCTCCCAGTAGCTCCCAGTAACCCCAGTAATGCCTCCGGTATCTCCAGTGACCCCCCCAGTAATTCTAGTGACCCCCCCAGTAGCTCCTAGTAGCTCCCAGTAACCCCAGTGTCTATCCCAGTAGCTCCCAGTAACTCCCAGTAATCCTAGTGTCCATCCCAGTAACCCCACTAACCCAAGTGTCCACCCCAGTAGCTCCCAGTAACTCCCAGTAAGCCCCCCAGTAGCTCCCAGTAACCCCAGTGTCCATCCCAGTAACCCCAGTGACCCCCCCAGTAGCTCCCAGTAACTCCAGTGTCCATCCCAGTAACCCCAGTGACCTCCCCAGTAGCTTCCAGTAGCTCCCAGTAACTCCCAGTGTCCCCCCCAGTGCCTCCCAGTATGTCCCAGTTTAACCCAGTTCCCCCCCACCGTGGGCCCTGGGCCGGGTGGGGGAGGGGCGGGCTCACATTTCCATGGCAACATCCCTTTCCCTCTGGCCCAGTTTCTCCCAGTTCCTCCCCGTTTAACCCAGTTTTTCCACATGTTTCCCCATTTTTCCACATTTCCCCCCATTTTCCCCATTTTTCCCAGATTTTCCCCCATTTTTCCACATTTTCCTGAATTTTTCCCCATTTCCCCCCCATTTTCCAGATTTTTCCCAATTTTCCTACATTTTCCCAGATTTTTTCCCATTTTTCCCCCATTTTCCCAGATTTTTCCCCATTTTCTCCAGATTTTCCCACAGTTTCCCCCCATTTTCCCAGATTTTTCCCCATTTTTTCCACATTTTTCCCACATTTTCACACATTTTCACACATTTTTCTCCAGATTTTCCCAGATTTTTTTTCCCATTTTTTCCACATTTTCCCAGATTTTTTCTCACATTTTTCCCAGATTTGCCCAGATTTTTTCCCCCGTTTTCCTGGATTTTTCCCAGAATTTCCCATATTTTCCCCATTTTTCCAAAATTTTTTTTATCTTTCCCCATTTTTCCCCATTTCCTGGATTTTCTCCCATTTTTTCCACATTTTCCCAGATTTTTCCTCATTTTTCCCAGATTTTCCCAAGATTTTTTCCCATTTTTTAAATCTTTTCCCATTTTCCCCCATTTTCTGGGATTTTTTCCCATTTTTCTCCATTTCCCCCCATTTTCCCCAGAATTTCCAGCATTTCCCCCCCAGTTTGTCCCCATTTTCCCAGATTTCTCCCAGATTTTCCCAGATTTTTCCCTATTTTTTCCCCGTTTTCCCAGGTTTTTCCCAGATTTTTCCTCCACTTTTCCCAGAATTTCCCACATTTTCCCAGATTTTTCCCACATTTTTTCCCATTTTTCCCACATTTTCTCAGATTTTTCTCCAGATTTTCTTCCAGATTTTCCCACATTTTCCCACATTTTCCCACATTTTCCCACATTTTTCTTGATTTTTCCTGATTTTCCCCATTTTTCCGGATTTTTTCCCATTTTTTCCCCATTTTCACACATTTTTCCTCATTTCCCCCCATTTTCACGGATTTCTCCTCATTTCCCCCATTTTCCCACAGTTTTTCCCAATTTTTTCACATTTTCCCAGATTTTTACCCATTTTCCCCATTTTCCCCAGATTTTTCCTCATTTCACCCCCATTTTCTCAGATTTTTCCCCATTTTCCCACATTTTCCCAATTTTTTTCCCACATTTTCCCAGATTTTCTCCCTATTTCCCCAGATTTTTCCTCATTTTTCCCATTTTTTCCCAGATTTTTTCCCAATTATTTTCCCCATTTTCCCAGATTTTCCCCCCTTTTTTTCCCACATTTCCCCGGATTTTTTCCCAATTTCCCCCCATTTTCCATGATTTTTCCCACATTTTTTCCACATTTGCCCAGATTTTTCCTCATTTCCCCCCATTTTTCCCAGATTTTTCCCCATTTTTCTCAGATTTTTTTCCCCATATTTCCAGATTTTCCCAGAATATTCCCCATTTTCCCCCCATTTTTTCCCTATTTTCCCAGATTTTTCCCATTTTTTTCCCCTTTTCCCCCCCATTTTTTCCACATTTTTCCCAGATTTTCTCCCATTTTCCCCAGAATTTCCCAGGTTTTTTCCCAATTATTCCCCATTTTCCCAGTTTTTTCCCAATTTTTTCCCCATTTTCACGGATTTTTTCTCCATTTCCCCCCATTTTCCCAGATTTCCCCCCCATTTTTCCCACATTTTCCCAGATTTTCACACATTTTTCCCCATTTTCCCCCTTTTTTTCCTCATGTTTCCATATTTTCCCACATTTTCCCCCAGTTTTCCCCATTTCCCTGGATTTTTCTCACATTTTTCCCAGAATTTTCCGCAATTTCCCCATTTTCCCACATTTTCCCAGATTTTTCACCATTTTCCTGATTTCCCCCCCATTTTTCCCACATTTTCACAGATTTTTCTCCAGATTTTCCCCAAATTTTTTCCCCATTTCCCCACATTTTCTTGGATTTTTGGGTCCCCAGTTTTCCAAATTTCCCAAATTTCCCCAGTGGGAAAAAATGGGGGCAAAAACCAGGAATTTTGGGGAAAATGGGGAAAAATTGGGGAAAAAAGTGGGAAATTTGTTGAACACGAATGAAAAATTGGGAAAAATGGGGGAAAATTTGAGAAAAAAGTGGGAAATTTGGGGAAAATTGATAAAAATGTGGAAAAACGGGGGAAATTTAGGAAAACTGGGGGAAAATCCGGGAAAATGTGGAAAAACGGGGGAAATTTTGGGGAAAAAGTCAGAAATTTGGGGAAATGGGGGATTTTGAGGGGAAATGGAGGGAAAACTGGGAAAAAAGTAAGAAAGTTGGGGAAAAGGGGTGAAAAATCAGGAAAAATGGGGGATAATTGGGAAAAATTAGGGGAAATTTAGGAAAAAATTGGGAAAAAATGGCGGAATTTGGGGAAAATGGGGAAATTTGGGAAAAATGGGGTGAATTGAGAAAAAAATGGGGGAATTTGGGTAAAATTGGATGAAAAATTGGGGAAAGTTGGGGAGAATGGGGGGAAATTTGGGGAAAATGGGTAAAAATGGGGGAAATTTGGGAACAATGAAAGGAATTTGGAAAAAAATGGGGAAAAATTGAGAAAAATGGGGAAATTTGGGAAAAATGGGGGAAATGGGGGGAAAATTGGGGAAAGAGTGGGAAATTTGGGAGAAATGGATGAAAAATTGGGAAAAATGAGGGGAAATTTGGGAAAAACTTGGGTGTCCCCACCAGGTTCGGCCCCGCCATGGCCCCGATAGCCCCGGGATCAGGTGAGACCCCTACCCCATGCCCTGACCCCTCCCCCTCCCCGAGGTCACTGCCCTGACCCCCCGAGTCCAGGCTGTCACCCCTCCCCCACCCCGTGGCCCCTCCCACACTTTATGGCCCCTTCCCCATTCTGTGGCCCCTACCCCATTCTGTTGCCCCTACCCCACTCTGTGACCCCTCTCCCACTTCATGGCCCCTCCCCCACTCTCTGACCCCTCCCCCACTCTATGGTCCCTCATCCACTTTATGACCCCTCCCCTACTCTCAGACCCTTCCCCCACTTTATGGCCCCTCCCCCACTCTGTGACCCCTCCCCCACTTTACGGCCTCTCCCCCACTCTGTGACCCCTCCCCCACCGACACCTTCTCCCTGCAGAGAGAACAGACAACACACTATTTCACTTCTCACTTTAACAAAGCTCTTTTCTCCTTCAAGCCCCTCAAAGGCGCCAAGGCCACATAGGAGGCCACACACAAACAGTACTCCTCTTCCCACTTGACTACACCTTCTCCCTCACTGTTCTACAGGGAACACCAGGAATCTGCTCGCAGAGGCCTCTCCTTTCCCATCAGTAGCTCAGCACAAGGAGTTAAAGGAGCTCAAGCCTTAGGCCACAAGAGCTGACAGCGAGGAAACTTTGGGAGCAAACTAATGCTGCTAACACGGACCCAGCTGAATCCAGCACACAATCACAGAATCCAAGAGTCCTTCAGCTTGGAAAAGACCTCCAAGCTCACTGAGTCTTGTGCAGCCCCTCCCCGACCGCCTGCAGGGACTGGATGATGCTTTGCACAAGCACCAAAAGGAATGTTGTGAAAGCCATGGCCTGCAGGAGGACACAGAGAAGGGCTTGGTTGGGGCTGGGAAGGAGGGAGCTGGCGCTGGGGGAGCGGGGATGGAGCCTCGGGGATGTGGCGCAGCAAGGACAGGGGCCCAGGAAGCTGGCAGGCGGCAAGGCCTCACCCCCTGCCCCAGCAGCAGCACCGGGCCCTGCCCAAGGCGCTCCTGCCAGGGGCTGGGCCCTGCAGGCAGGGGCAGAACCCACTCCCTGGGGCGGCCTTGCTGCCCCGGCCCTCGTCCGACCCAGCCTCTCCCTGTGTGCGTGCTCCCCACAGCACAGGCTGCACTGGGCCGCATCCCCTGATGGGCCCTGCAGAGCTGCCCCACGGGGACACTTCCCTTTTATGTCACAGGTGCCACAGCCTGTCCCAGCCAGCCCTGCCCATTGTCCCCACCCCGGCTCAGTGACTCACAGTGACCCCTGGCAACCAAAGAACCAAAGCCCCACACCCCCAGAGTGCAGCCCTACCCATGTGCAAGGGGCCCCCAAAGGGTTCCCTGCACAAAGCAGCCCCTCCAAACTCTTGTCAGATAGAAAACTGGGGGACGTGACCCTTGGATGCTTTTAGTACAGAGATACAAGCTTTTCTTGAATAATGGAGGGGGTCACTTTTTAATTATTAATATTTACAGTTATCCATTTGGGGACAGGATGTCCTACAGGCTAATGTGGTGTCACATTTGGAGTGAAAAGTACTTTTCAAAGAAACCCAGGGTGCATGGGTGATGCAGAGGAAGCTGCCAAGTCACCCAATGTGAAGCTCAACACTGCTTTGCAACAGCACTGCCCTTTCACACACATCTTTGGCAAAGACAAAGATGTCAGGGTTTAGTTTCTAAATCAGTAACACTTGACAAGACCTCTTTAGGAACTGACAGCAAGAGAACATAGGAGCAGCTTAGGGTTGGCAAGTGTAGGAGCCAAGAAGAGAAGGGCTGATGGGTATGTCATGAACACTGACAGTTGGATGGTCGTGGAGCCGACCAAGGACTGCCAGACACAAAAGACATCACCTGCTGGACTTGGCCCAAACACCAGCCCCCTCCTCTCCCTTCTCAACCACTCAACCACAGCCTGCACACACCCACACCTGCCAGGGCAAACTGGTTGTTTCTCTTCTCTTTTCTGCCTGGGGGCGAAGGAAGAAGGACAGGGAGGGCATTTGCCTTCGGGTCAGAGGGAAAGGGAAGGAGATCCCCCCAAATCCATCCCTGGCAGGATGGGGGCGGGAGAAGACATTGGGGGACCCCCAAGAATATTTTCGAGGGGAAGAAAGGATGGGGGCACCCACAGGGGGTTCGGGGGGGGAGGGACCCAGGAATCTTGTGGTGGGACACTGGGGAGTTCCAGGAGGGAGTCTGGGGGTCTGAGGTGGTCCCAGGAGATTTTCAAGGGTTAAGGGGATGCACAGGAGATTTGGGGGAGGAGGGGGAAAGGCAAGATCCCCCCCAGGAGTCTTGGGGGGGATCTTGACAGTTCCCGAGAGTCTTGGGGGAGATTTAGAGGGGTCACCAGGAGCCCCCGGACCCCCTGAACTCACCCCACACCACCATGGCCTCGTTGGGGCTGCACGTGAAAAACAGTGTGGTGGGGGGAGACCCTGGGGCCGGGATCGATCGGGACCAATCGGGTTCAATCCCGATCCTCCCCTCCCCCGCCATCACCGCCACGCTCCCGGCAGCCCCCGCGGAAGTTTTGACGTTCTATTGGGTGACTCACCGGCACGAGGACAGGGGCCCAGCAGAATTTGGCAATGACGTTATTCCAGCAGAGCCGGTCTATTGGCTGCGACCCACGAGGGAGTCCCAAAACCTGTTCATGGCTTGCGGGGGAAGGACAGCCGGCACGGCCGGGAACGGGGGTGCAGAGGGTGTTCAAGTGCCCAGGAAAGGGGCAAAAAACTTTCCCCTCTCCCTCCCAGTGCCCCTTCAACCCATCCCAGTGTCTCCCCTCTTCCCCAGTGCCCTCTCAGCCCATCCTGGTCTCTCCCCTACTCTCCCAGTGCCCCCGTCCATCGAGGTCCCAGCCCGGCCCTGCCCCCTGCTCTGCTCCAGCCTGGATTTCTCCCCTGCAGGGGCAGCTGAGGTGGCTCCAGGGCGGGCGGGAGCTTTAGGGGCAGGGGGTGGCTCCTGACATGCTGCTGGAACCGCCCCTGTCTGGGCGGGCCCGTCAGCCTGGGGTACCTCCTCACCCGAGCCTGGGGGACGGGCCGGCAACTGGGAGGGGCTTTGGGAAGGAATGGGGAGGCTGAGAAGGGCTTGGAGGTCGTGGGGGTAACTGGGAAGGTGTTTGGGGGAGTTTGGGGGTTTGGGAGGGAGGTTGGGGAGATTGGGGCAGCTGTGAGGGGTTTTGGGGAATCGTCAGGGATGTGGGAAGGAACTGGGAGAGAGTTTGGGGGCATACTCAAGGGGAAGGGGGCAACTAGGAGAGGGTTTGAAAGGTCCTGGGAGGGCTGGAGGTAACTGGGAGAGGTTTGGGGGCATCTTGTGGGTTTTTGTGGGTCTGGGAGGCAGTCTGGGGGCCTCGGAGGGTTTAAGGGGAAGTTGGGAGTGTCCTGTGGGACCGGGATGGGATTTGAGGGTTCCTGGAGGGGCTGGGAGGGCTTTATGCCTTTATACTGCGGGCATTGTCTAGTATTGATGGGGGTAATCCGTGAGTTGACTGTTTCATAATCATCCAAATTTTTAACAAGACTTTGAAGGTGGTCAACCTCAGTTTGAAGCAGCTCATTTTTAGCAACAAATTTATCCGATTTTTCTCCTGTTTCCCTCTCAAAGGCTAACGATGACTTCAACACCACATTTTCTGATTTCAAAACAGTAGACTCAACATCAGAAATCCATTCCTGACTTCCCTGTCACCACTCCATCCGAATGTCTGTGCACTCACTGTGGCCTGAGAGAAACCTGCCTGTTTGCAGCGCACTGACTGGGCAACTTTTCTTTTTGCGGGTGGAAAAGGGCAGATAAAGAAAAAACAGATGGGTCCAGCAGAAGTGATGCTGCTTCTGTCAAAAGCAGAGCAGAGGCCAAAAGCACTTTAGGAAGTTGCTTACAGAAGCACTTGTGCATTCCAAGTTACAGCTCAGGAGTCTCAGTGACTTGTCCAACATGGGAGCTCCTTTTCCATTTCTCAACCCCCAAATTCCTCAGGAGTAGGAAACTGAAAACACTGACTCAGAAAAGCTCCATTCCTTCCTAATAATTGTACTTTGTCCTTCCCATTTGACAGTGCTCTTGGAAATGTGCTGGTGTGATCTGGATCTGGGAGCAGCCCTGACCTCCCACAGCCCTGACCACACACACCTCATGCAACGGCAGGAAGAACCTGCCTGGCTCCTGCTGGGGTTCTCACCACCCACCGACAGCTTCTCCCTGCAGAGGGGTGGGCAACTACCCAGGCAGGATGAGACGTGACCCCAGCAGGCAGCAAAGTCCCTGCCCTGGCACAAAGAACCCCGGAGCACAGGGACCCTGCTCTGCAGGACAGCCCCGGGCATCCCTGGCTGCACCCCCACCTTCCCACCCCGCAGCCATCCCTGGGAGAAGGAGCCCACCTGCGCTGTCCCTCTGACGGTGCTGCAGGGAAGGCCTGCCCTGGAGAACATCCTCCTCCGGCGCAACAGAGAAACTGGGAGAGTCCTGACAGATGTGCAAGGCTGTGGGATGTGGTAGCTTTAGGAGATTCCTCCAGGAACACAAGCGACATTGCCCTGCACCTGTAGACTCACTCTGCAGAGGAGTGTGAAGTTGTGTCCCCAAGTTGTGTCTCAGCTGAACACCTCCCATCTTTCTGCTGCCTTTAACCTCCCTTTGCCTTTCTTCTCTTCTCTCGTGCCTACAGGCAGTGCCCTCGGCCCTGCTGGGCTGTGCAGAGGAGCTGCTTCTGGGCAGAGCTGTCTCTCTGCAGTGCTGCCCGCTTGCCAGGATTTCCCTGTGTGCCAGGAGCCCGGCCCAGCTGAGCAGCACAGCAAGAGCCAAAGGCAGCCCTTTCTCTGCCCCTCTGGGTTCCCTGCAGGTGTCCCTGGGGCTCCAGGGGAACCTGCTGTGGAACAGACTGAAGGAAACAATGATGTTCCCTCTTCTCACCTCTTCAGTGACACTTCTTTCCAGCAGTGACACTTCTTTCCAGCAGTGACATTTCTCCTCTTAGAAAATTACCAGGGTATGATGATCACCTTTTCTAGTTTCATCATTACACAGGACACCAGGAGGGTGACAGCAAAGGATCTGGTAACTCCCTGGCACAGCGGGGGTTTTCCTGGAGTCACCCAGAGAAATGTGTCAGGGCTCTGAGAGGTGTCCAACCCTGAGCTGGACTGATGCACACATGGGGGTGTTCAGAGACACGAGTCCTTCCCTGGCACACACACAGGCAGTTCATTGCAGCAGGGGCAGTGTCTCCCTGGGCTCCTGCTACCACTCCCAGAGCCTGGAGCCACCTCAGCCCTGTAATGCTCCCACCCTGCCCACTCCTACACTTCAGATGAACATTGGGGTTTTCTAGTCACTGGAACTGCCCAGACCAGCCCCTCCCTGGTCCCCCCATCTCCCTGCCCCGCCCCAGCCCAGCAGAGCAGCACAGTCGTTTCTGGTCCTGCAGCAAGAAAGGGAGGCAATAGAGGACAGGGACAGTGACTGCATGTCTGGACTGCTCAGGAGATCATCAGCTCAGGCGGCAGCTCCTGCAGCCCCAGGGCCAGACCCGCTTCCCAGTGGCCCAGGCAGCTGCTGCCACGTGGGCACAAGCTCTGCTGCCCAGGAGGGTCCTGTAGTGAAGGGCTTTGCAGATGGCCACGTAGCGGTCATAGGACATGATGGTGAGAAGGGCAAGCTCCGCTGTGATCAAGAAGAAAATCAAAAAACACCTGTACTGCTCATCCTGAGTAGGACATGCCCCTGGTGTTCCAGAGGGAATTGGCCATGGCTTTGGGGAGAGTGGTGCAGATGCAGCCCAGGTGTGTGAGGGAGAGGTGGAGCAGGAAGAAGTCCCTGGGGGGTGTGCAGGTAGTGGCGGCAGGCTACGGCGCTGAGGATGAGGCCGTTGCCCAGGAGGGCAGCCAGGGAGATGCCCAGGAAGAAGCAGAAGTGCAAGAGCTGCAGCCAGGAGGAGGAAGTGGGGGATGGAGCTGCTGTTGGACATGAGCTTCCTCCGGGCATCAGGAAATGTCCAAGGAGGAAAAGGCAGTGAAAACTTTGGGACAGGTTTCCTAGATCAAACCCATGAATTCCTCTGAGCATCTACCCTCATCCCAAGTATCTGCAGTCACACATATATAGATTCTGGACTGTAGAAGACAGGCTTAGCATGACTTTAAGATGATTTCTTCTCAATTTTTTGATTTATTTTTCTACTGCCAGGTCTGAGAGGGGCATCGTGGAACCAAAGGAACCCTGAGACATTTCAGAATCCCACATGTGTTGGGTCTGTCTGAGCTGGAGTTCATTTTCTCACTGCAGGCGTCACAGTGCTGTGCTTTGCATTGGGAGCTACAAAGGGGTTAATCACACCAGTGCTTTGGCAACTGCTGAGCAGGGCTGGTGCAGCATCTGCATTGTCGGCTTCCTCCCCTGAATCGGGGGCAAGATCATGGGAGGCGATACAGACAGGTCAGTTGAGCCAAATGGACCAAAGGGACATTGCAGAATATATGGCATCAGCTCAGCTACAAGAGCTCAGGAAAGGAACAGGAAAGGGGGAAAATCCATTTTTTTACAATACATGCCTTCTGAGCGGCTTCTCTGTGTGGTGAAGCCCTGCTTCCCATGAAGTGGCCAGGTATCGCTGCTGACAGGAAGTAGAGAGAAAATCTTTTTATTTTCCTCTTCACTTATGCATGCGCCAACTTTGGCTTTTGCTTTAGTAAAGTGCCTGATCTCAAGGTAGAAATAATTTTCCATCTTATTCTGTCTCTTCTGTCTGGCTGGGAAGGGCAGCAATAGAGCAGCTTGGTGGGCACCTGGCATCCAGGTAAGGTCAACCCACTGCAACATTGCAGGGTCTCATGGAACCAAAGTGTTGCCCGCCAGCAAAGACACAAACCAACAAAGTGCCGGTTTATGGGTGCTTTATTCGGGGCCCCGGGAACCTGCGGGCTAACGCCCCAAGACAGGGTTCCAACGACCCTCGTTCTCAGTTCAGCTTTTATACACAAACAAGTTTACATGTATTCTCACGGCTAAAACAATTACAGTTTCTATAGCAAACCAGGTGCAGTAGTTTATAACAATTAACAATCATCTACTCTAATCATAAATCTGCTTAAGTTGTCTTACCCCCCTAGAAACTGTTTAACAGACCCTTACCACATCTAAGGTACAAATCGTTACGTACATGCTTGACTAAATCTTTTGATTATTGTTTCTACTTCTTCAGTACATTCTATTCCCACGAACAAGGCTGCTGCTTAACTCACTACTGTAAAGTGTTGCTTTCTAGGCCTACCCTCTTACTTAAGCCTTAGCCATTCTACTACTAAATTTAAACTGCTTTGCAACAAAAGGACTGCTGGGAGACTGGGGGAACTCACGGAATCAAGTGGCCATCGTGGCACTGCCCTGCATCATAGAAGCAAATGTTCCCTGGGAAACTACAGAAACCAGGGACTTAAGGGACATCATTGGGATGTGCGGGACCTCATGGAATTAAACAAACCGTGGGATATCTTTGGAACTTCATGGAATCAAAGGGATTGGAATCAAAGGGATAAAACAAAAGAATTAAACCCCATGACCAGAAACCATTGGATCCAACATTTCTTTCATATGCCAGCTGGGGATTCATGGGGGTACTCTGCCATGCATGAATCAAAGAATCACTATAAATTTCGGAGTATAAATACAGTGATACTTGAAAGACCCTCCCCTTCACAAGCAGTCCAAAATTCTCTTCTGATTTTAGGGTCAAATAGCCTCTTGGATTTTATTCGTGGAGCAAGACTGCCATCTAGCGTCCATTTCTTCTGGGAGGGGCAGTCCTTTTCACAGAGTGGTCTTCTCCCTTAGCAGGCCTCCTAGCGTCTCTGATTGATCTATCTGACCCCTAACCCCTAAACTAAATGCTTTAGGACCAGCTAAGACGTGTCTTAGAACTTCCCATTTGCTTAAACAATATATAATTGACTTTCTTCTTAACAGAACAATCTCTTATTAAACAAGTTTTCTGAGGCCTGTAAGCTAATTTCTTGAAGATGGGCATATGATACACTCTCTATTAGTTTCCATGTATCATCTACATTCTCTCTCCTACAACTAATTGTAGTCTTAAAAGAAAAGAAAAGACTGCTACCATGCCAAGAAAGCAAACCCCTTTGTTGATTAGGATTTTTATCTAAGAAAAACTTCTGATTTACGAAGCCATTAAGGATGGAGATCCTCTCTCATTTCAGTGCCATTGTGACAATATGGGGCCTCATGTAACACATGGAACACAGAACACTGCACATTCCCAAGCAATCAAGGAGCCATTGTAACACTCCAGGGTCTCATGGAAGACGGAGGCCCCGCAGAGAGACCACAAATCAGAGCTTTGGGCAATCCTCAACCAGAGGAAGTTCAACAAGGGGAAGTGCCAGATTCTGTCCCTCTGATGGGGCAACTCCGAATGTCCAGACAGACTGGGAATGATATTCTGCATAGCAGCGCTGGAAAATGGCCTCTGGGGTCCTGGTGGATGACCTGTTGGCCAAGAGTCAGTGGTGCTCTGGCGGGGGCTCACTGCTCGGTCACAGGAGGGTTTTCAGACACACGAGTCCTTTGCTTGCACACAGACACAGACGGTTCATGGCAGCAGGGGCAGTATCTCCTGGGGTTCCTGCTGCCACGCCTCTCGGGCTCTCCTCGGGTGCTGGCTGGAGGCGGAGGCCAGGCGACAGCGGCGGCAGCACGGCTGCGGTCCGTGCTCTGCACTGTGGAACCGGCGGGGCCGGGCTGGGTGGCAGGGGTGGTGTTTGGTATCGAGGATCTTCAGATTGACAGGCCATGTGTTTCTTACACCGCCATCGTCTCTTCCCTCACATCTCTCTTTTGGCACGTGGAGACTCCTGAATTGTCCTCCAGGGCAAGTGCTTGCGAGAATGGTCGAGGGGCACGAGAGGTAGAACATCCCTCCGGGCTCAGTGCCCTCCGGGCTCAACCTCTCCTGGCCTTTCCCGTGGAACATCCCTGCTAGCAGCAGGAGCACTTTTGCTAGGGACAAAGACCACTTGTGGTTTTGTCGGGGGCTGTGGCACCAGTGCCATGGGGAGGCAGTGCATGGGAGAAACACCTTCCCCTGAGAAAACTCGGACGTGGCATAACACCTCGCACTTGCTTTGGGATTCATGGAGATGCAGTCTCAGTAAGCGAGTTCTGCTGTGTCCCTCGTCCAGCTCTTCTTGCTCAGAGGACCAGGGAACAGCCTCTCACACCTGAACTGGATGTACTGGAATCTGCACATTTGCAGCAGGTTGAGGGGCACTCAGAGGCACATTCAAAAATTTCATTCTCTTTCCCATCTCTGTCACCTCCATAGGACATAAATGACCACCAAAGCAGGGTGTGATCTACTGCCATGTGCACTGGAAAACCCAGGTCATCTCCTCAGGGCATTCATCACAGACCTACCATCCGCTCTTGGCACTCACAATAGAACCACAACTTCCAGCACTGGCTTCTCACCCGGCACACAGAGATTCTTTTGCCTTCCTTGGAGAGACCGGAAGAACTAGACAGGGTGTATCTGTTTGCATTGCACAGACAAGTCTTGAGCACACACCTGCTGTTGGTGTGGGGAGATGACCCTGAGCAAGAACAATTGCCATCAACCTCCTGGGGAGACCTTGAAGTTATGTGGGACAAAGAGTGTCTCGGTGTCACATTGCATTTGCTGTTCTAAATCCTGGCAAAGCCCATGCGTGCAGCTCTGGGATGCGCTTCTCTTGGACAGAGCTCCGCGTTTCCATCTCTCAGGAGGTGGGGCATCTCAGATAGTGGCAGAGCAGGTGGCACCCCACAAGGGCTTAGGTGCATCCAGGCTCCTGGCGTGGCAGCAGGAACCCCAGGAGATACTGCCCCTGCTGCCATGAACTGTCTGTGTCCGTGTGCAAGCGAAGGACTCGTGTGTCTGAAAACCCTCCTGTGACCGAGCAGTGAGCCCCCGCCAGAGCACCACTGACTCTTGGCCAACTGGCCATCCACCAGGACCCCAGAGGCCATTTTCCAGCGCTGCTATGCAGAATATCATTCCCAGTCTGTCCGGACATTCGGGGTTGCCCCATCAGAGGGACAGAATCTGGCACTTCCCCTTGTTGAACTTCCTCTGGTTGAGGATTGCCCAAAGCTCTGATTTGAGGTCTCTCTGCTGGGCCTCCGTCTTCCATGAGACCCTGGAGTGTTACAATGGCTCCTTGATTGCTTGGGAATGTGCAGTGTTCTGTGTTCCATGTGTTACATGAGGCCCCATATTGTCACAATGGCACTGAAATGAGAGAGGATCTCCATCCTTAATGGCTTCGTAAATCAGAAGTTTTTCTTAGATAAAAATCCTAATCAACAAAGGGGTTTGCTTTCTTGGCATGGTAGCAGTCTTTTCTTTTCTTTTAAGACTACAATTAGTTGTAGGAGAGAGAATGTAGATGATACATGGAAACTAATAGAGAGTGTATCATATGCCCATCTTCAAGAAATTAGCTTACAGGCCTCAGAAAACTTGTTTAATAAGAGATTGTTCTGTTAAGAAGAAAGTCAATTATACATTGTTTAAGCAAATGGGAAGTTCTAAGACACGTCTTAGCTGGTCCTAAAGCATTTAGTTTAGGGGTTAGGGGTCAGATAGATCAATCAGAGACGCTAGGAGGCCTGCTAAGGGAGAAGACCACTCTGTGAAAAGGACTGCCCCTCCCAGAAGAAATGGACGCTAGATGGCAGTCTTGCTCCACGAATAAAATCCAAGAGGCTATTTGACCCTAAAATCAGAAGAGAATTTTGGACTGCTTGTGAAGGGGAGGGTCTTTCAAGTATCACTGTATTTATACTCCGAAATTTATAGTGATTCTTTGATTCATGCATGGCAGAGTACCCCCATGAATCCCCAGCTGGCATATGAAAGAAATGTTGGATCCAATGGTTTCTGGTCATGGGGTTTAATTCTTTTGTTTTATCCCTTTGATTCCAATCCCTTTGATTCCATGAAGTTCCAAAGATATCCCACGGTTTGTTTAATTCCATGAGGTCCCGCACATCCCAATGATGTCCCTTAAGTCCCTGGTTTCTGTAGTTTCCCAGGGAACATTTGCTTCTATGATGCAGGGCAGTGCCACGACGGCCACTTGATTCCGTGAGTTCCCCCAGTCTCCCAGCAGTCCTTTGGTTCCATGAGACCCTGCAATGTTGCAGTGGGTTGACCTTACCTGGATGCCAGGTGCCCACCAAGCTGCTCTATTGCTGCCCTTCCCAGCCAGACAGAAGAGACAGAATAAGATGGAAAATTATTTCTACCTTGAGATCAGGGACTTTACTAAAGCAAAAGCCAAAGTTGGCGCATGCATAAGTGAAGAGGAAAATAAAAAGATTTTCTCTCTACTTCCTGTCAGCAGCGATACCTGGCCACTTCATGGGAAGCAGGGCTTCACCACACAGAGAAGCCGCTCAGAAGGCATGTGTTGTAAAAAAATGGATTTTCCCCCTTTCCTGTTCCTTTCCTGAGCTCTTGTAGCTGAGCTGACGCCATATATTCTGCAATGTCCCTTTGGTCCATTTGGCTCAACTGACCTGTCTGTATCGCCTCCCATGATCCTGCCCCTGATTCAGGGGACAAAGCCGACAATGCAGATGCTGCACCAGCCCTGCTCAGCAGTTGCCAAAGCACTGGTGTGATTAACCCCTTTGTAGCTCCCAATGCAAAGCACAGCACTGTGACGCCTGCAGTGAGAAAATGAACTCCAGCTCAGACAGACCCAACACATGTGGGATTCTGAAATGTCTCAGGGTTCCTTTGGTTCCACGATGCCCCTCTCAGACCTGGCAGTAGAAAAATAAATCAAAAAATTGAGAAGAAATCATCTTAAAGTCATGCTAAGCCTGTCTTCTGCAGTCCAGAATCTATATATGTGTGACTGCAGATACTTGGGATGAGGGTAGATGCTCAGAGGAATTCATGGGTTTGATCTAGGAAACCTGTCCCAAAGTTTTCACTGCCTTTTCCTCCCTGGACATTTCCTGATGCCCGGAGGAAGCTCATGTCCAACAGCAGCTCCATCCCCCACTTCCTCCTCCTGGCTGCAGCTCTTGCACTTCTGCTTCTTCCTGGGCATCTCCCTGGCTGCCCTCCTGGGCAACGGCCTCATCCTCAGCGCCGTAGCCTGCCACCACCACCTGCACACCCCCCAGGGACTTCTTCCTGCTCCACCTCTCCCTCACACACCCGGGTTGCATCTGCACCACTCTCCCCAAAGCCATGGCCAATTCCCTCTGGAACACCAGGGGCATGTCCTACTCAGGATGAGCTTCACAGGTGTTTTTTGCTCTTCTTCTTGATCACAGCGGAGCTTGCCCTTCTCACCATCATGTCCTATGACCGCTACGTGGCCATCTGCAAAGCCCTTCACTACAGGACCCTCCTGGGCAGCAGAGCTTGTGCCCACGTGGCAGCAGCTGCCTGGGCCACTGGGAAGCGGGTCTGGCCCTGGGGCTGCAGGAGCTGCCGCCTGAGCTGATGATCTCCTGAGCAGTCCAGACATGCAGTCACTGTCCCTGTCCTCTATTGCCTCCCTTTCTTGCTGCAGGACCAGAAACGACTGTGCTGCTCTGCTGGGCTGGGGCGGGGCAGGGAGATGGGGGGACCAGGGAGGGGCTGGTCTGGGCAGTTCCAGTGACTAGAAAACCCCAATGTTCATCTGAAGTGTAGGAGTGGGCAGGGTGGGAGCATTACAGGGCTGAGGTGGCTCCAGGCTCTGGGAGTGGTAGCAGGAGCCCAGGGAGACACTGCCCCTGCTGCAATGAACTGCCTGTGTGTGTGCCAGGGAAGGACTCGTGTCTCTGAACACCCCCGTGTGTGCATCAGTCCAGCTCAGGGTTGGACACCTCTCAGAGCCCTGACACATTTCTCTGGGTGACTCCAGGAAAACCCCCGCTGTGCCAGGGAGTTACCAGATCCTTTGCTGTCACCCTCCTGGTGTCCTGTGTAATGATGAAACTAGAAAAGGTGATCATCATACCCTGGTAATTTTCTAAGAGGAGAAATGTCACTGCTGGAAAGAAGTGTCACTGCTGGAAAGAAGTGTCACTGAAGAGGTGAGAAGAGGGAACATCATTGTTTCCTTCAGTCTGTTCCACAGCAGGTTCCCCTGGAGCCCCAGGGACACCTGCGCGGAACCCAGAGGGGCAGAGAAAGGGCTGCCTTTGGCTCTTGCTGTGCTGCTCAGCTGGGCCGGGCTCCTGGCACACAGGGAAATCCTGGCAAGCGGGCAGCACTGCAGAGAGACAGCTCTGCCCAGGAGCAGCTCCTCTGCACAGCCCAGCAGGGCCGAGGGCACTGCCTGTAGGCACGAGAGAAGAGAAGAAAGGCAAAGGGAGGTTAAAGGCAGCAGAAAGATGGGAGGTGTTCAGCTGAGACACAACTTGGGGACACAACTTCACACTCCTCTGCAGAGTGAGTCTACAGGTGCAGGGCAATGTCGCTTGTGTTCCTGGAGGAATCTCCTAAAGCTACCACATCCCACAGCCTTGCACATCTGTCAGGACTCTCCCAGTTTCTCTGTTGCGCCGGAGGAGGATGTTCTCCAGGGCAGGCCTTCCCTGCAGCACCGTCAGAGGGACAGCGCAGGTGGGTTCCTTCTCCCAGGGATGGCTGCGGGGTGGGAAGGTGGGGGTGCAGCCAGGGATGCCCGGGGCTGTCCTGCAGAGCAGGGTCCCTGTGCTCCAGGGTTCTTTGTGCCAGGGTAGGGACTTTGCTGCCTGCTGGGGTCACGTCTCATCCTGCCTGGGTAGTTGCCCACCCCTCTGCAGGGAGAAGCTGTCGGTGGGTGGTGAGAACCCCAGCAGGAGCCAGGCAGGTTCTTCCTGCCGTTGCATGAGGTGTGTGTGGTCAGGGCTGTGGGAGGTCAGGGCTGCTCCCAGATCCAGATCACACCAGCACATTTCCAAGAGCACTGTCAAATGGGAAGGACAAAGCACAATTATTAGGAAGGAATGGAGCTTTTCTCAGTCAGTGTTTTCAGTTTCCTACTCCTGAGGAATCTGGGGGTTGAGAAATGGAAAAGGAGCTCCCATGTTGGACAAGTCACTGAGACTCCTGAGCTGTAACTTGGAATGCACAAGTGCTTCTGTAAGCAACTTCCTAAAGTGCTTTTGGCCTCTGCTCTGCTTTTGACAGAAGCAGCATCACTTCTGCTGGACCCATCTGTTTTTTCTTTATCTGCCCTTTTCCACCTGCAAAAAGAAAAGTTGCCCAGTCAGTGCGCTGCAAACAGGCAGGTTTCTCTCAGGCCACAGTGAGTGCACAGACATTCGGATGGAGTGGTGACAGGGAAGTCAGGAATGGATTTCTGATGTTGAGTCTACTGTTTTGAAATCAGAAAATGTGGTGTTGAAGTCATCGTTAGCCTTTGAGAGGGAAACAGGAGAAAAATCGGATAAATTTGTTGCTAAAAATGAGCTGCTTCAAACTGAGGTTGACCACCTTCAAAGTCTTGTTAAAAATTTGGATGATTATGAAACAGTCAACTCACGGATTACCCCCATCAATACTAGACAATGCCCGCAGTATAAAGGCATAAGGCCCTCCCAGTCCCTCCAGGAACCCTCAAATCCCATCCCGGTCCCACAGGACACTCCCAACTTCCCCTTAAACCCTCCGAGGCCCCCAGACTGCCTCCCAGACCCACAAAAACCCATAAGATGCCCCCAAACCCCTCCCAGTTACCTCCAGCCCTCCCAGGACCTTTCAAACCCTCTCCTAGTTGCCCCCTTCCCCTTGAGTATGCCCCCAAACTCTCTCCCAGTTCCTTCCCACATCCCCGACGATTCCCCAAAACCCCTCACAGCTGCCCCAATCTCCCCAACCTCCCTCCCAAACCCCCAAACTCCCCCAAACACCTTCCCAGTTACCCCCACGACCTCCAAGCCCTTCTCAGCCTCCCCATTCCTTCCCAAAGCCCCTCCCAGTTGCCGGCCCGTCCCCCAGGCTCGGGTGAGGAGGTACCCCAGGCTGACGGGCCCGCCCAGACAGGGGCGGTTCCAGCAGCATGTCAGGAGCCACCCCCTGCCCCGAAAGCTCCCACCCGCCCTGGAGCCACCTCAGCTGCCCCTGCAGGGGAGAAATCTAGGCCGGAGCAGAGCAGGGGGCAGGGCCGGGCTGGGACCTCGATGGACGGGGGCACTGGGGGAACAGGGGAGAGACCGGGATGGGCTGAGGGGGCACTGGGAGAGAGGGGAGACACTGGGATGGGCTGAGGGGCCACTGGGAGGGAGAGGGGAAAGTTTTTTGCCCCTTTCCTGGGCACTTGAACACCCTCTGCACCCCCGTTCCCAGCCGTGCCGGCTGTCCTTCCCCCGCAAGCCATGAACAGGTTTTGGGACTCCCTCGTGGGTCGCAGCCAATAGAACGGCTCTGCTGGAATGACATTGCCAAATTCTGCTGGGTCTCTGTCCTCGTGCCGGTGAGTCATCCGATAGAACGTCGAAACTTCCGCGGGGGCTGCCGGGAGCGGGGCGGTGATGGCGGGGGAGGGGAGGATCGGGATTGAACCCGATTGGTCCCGATCGATCCCGGCCCCAGGGTCTCCCCCCACCGCGCTGTTTTTCACGTGCGGCCCCAACGAGGCCATGGTGGTGTGGGGTGAGTTCAGGGGGTCCGGGGGCTCCTGGTGACCCCTCTGAATCTCCCCCAAGACTCTCGGGAACCGGCAAGATCCCCCCCAAGACTCCTGGGGACCCTCTGCCTTTCCCCCTTCTCCCCCAAATCTCCTGTGCATCCCCTTAACCCTTGAAAATCTCCTGGGACCACCTCAGACTCCCAGACTCCCTCCTGGGGACCCCCAAACACTTTTCAGGACTCAGGGGCCCCTCCCGACCCCCTCCTAGAGTCTTTTGGGTGTCACCAACCCTTTATGGCGGATTCCTCCGTCCAGTTTTCCACACCGGACTGCTGGGGTTCCCCCCCCCCAAGAAACTACTGGGAACTCCCCAGTGTCCCACCACGAGATTCCTGGGTCCCTCCCCCCCCCGAGCCCCCTGTGGGTGCCCCCATCCTTTCTTCCCCTCAAAAATATTCTTGGGGGTCCCCCAATCTCCTCCAGCCCCCATCCTGCCAGGGATGGATTTGGGGGGATCTCCTTCCCCTTCCCTCTGGCCCGAAGGCAAATGCCCTCCCTGTTCTTCTTCCTTCGCCCCCAGGCAGAAAAGAGAAGAGAAACAGCCAGTTGGCCCTGGCAGGTGTGGGTGTGTGCAGGCTGTGGTTGAGTGGTTGAGAAGGGAGAGGAGGGGGCTGGTGTTTGGGCCAAGTCCAGCAGGTGATGTCTTTTGTGTCTGGCAGTCCTTGGTCGGCTCCACGACCATCCAGCTGTCAGTGTTCATGACATACCCATCAGCCCTTCTCTTCTTGGCTCCTACACTTGCCAACCCTAAGCTGCTCCTAAGTTCTCTTGCTGTCAGTTCCTAAAGAGGTCTTGTCAAGTGTTACTGATTTAGAAACTAAACCCTGACATCTTTGTCTTTGCCAAAGATGTGTGTGAAAGGGCAGTGCTGTTGCAAAGCAGTGTTGAGCTTCACATTGGGTGACTTGGCAGCTTCCTCTGCATCACCCATGCACCCTGGGTTTCTTTGAAAAGTACTTTTCACTCCAAATGTGACACCACATTAGCCTGTAGGACATCCTGTCCCCAAATGGATAACTGTAAATATTAATAATTAAAAAGTGACCCCCTCCATTATTCAAGAAAAGCTTGTATCTCTGTACTAAAAGCATCCAAGGGTCACGTCCCCCAGTTTTCTATCTGACAAGGGTTTGGAGGGGCTGCTTTGTGCAGGGAACCCTTTGGGGGCCCCTTGTACATGGGTAGGGTTGCACTCTGGGGGTGTGGGGCTTTGGTTCTTTGGTTGCCAGGGGCCACTGTGAGTCACTGAGCCGGGGTGGGGACAATGGGCAGGGCTGGCTGGGACAGGCTGTGGCACCTGTGACATAAAAGGGAAGTGTCCCCGTGGGGCAGCTCTGCAGGGCCCATCAGGGGATGCGGCCCAGTGCAGCCTGTGCTGTGGGGAGCACGCACGCAGGGAGAGGCTGGGTCGGACGAGGGCCAGGGCAGCAAGGCCGCCCCAGGGAGTGGGTTCTGCCCCTGCCTGCAGGGCCCAGCCCCTGGCAGGAGCGCCTTGGGCAGGGCCCGGTGCTGCTGCTGGGGCAGGGGTGAGGACTTGCCGCCTGCCAGCTGCCTGGGCCCCTGTCCTTGCTGCGCCACATCCCCGAGGCTCCATCCCCACTCCCCCAGCCCCAACCAAGCCCTTCTCTGTGTCCTCCTGCAGGCCATGGCTTTCACAACATTCCTTTTGGTGCTTGTGCAAAGCATCATCCAGTCCCTGCAGGCGGTCGGGGAGGGGCTGCACGAGACTCAGTGAGCTTGGAGGTCTTTTCCAAGCTGAAGGACTCTTGGATTCTGTGATTGTGTGCTGGATTCAGCTGGGTCCGTGTTAGCAGCATTAGTTTCCTCCCAAAGTTTTCTCGCTGTCAGCTCTTGTGGCCTAAGGCTTGAGCTCCTTTAACTCCTTGTGCCGAGCTACTGATGGGAAAGGAGAGGCCTCTGCGAGCAGATTCCTGGTGTTCCCTGTAGAACAGTGAGGGAGAAGGTGTAGTCAAGTGGGAAGAGGAGTACTGTTTGTGTGCGGCCTCCTATGTGGCCTTGGCGCCTTTGAAGGGCTTGAAGGAGAAAAGAGCTTTGTTAAAGTGAGGAGTGAAATAGTGTGTTGTCTGTTCTCTCTGCAGGGAGAAGGTGTCGGTGGGGGAGGGGTCACAGAGTGGGGGGGAGGCCGTAAAGTGGGGGAGGGGTCACAGAGTGGTGGAGGAGCCACAGAGTGGGGGAGGGGCCATAAAGTGGGGGAAGGGTCTGAGAGTAGGGGAGGGGCCATGAAGTGGATGAGGGGCCAGAGAGTGGGGGAAGGGTCTGAGAGTGGGGGAGGGGCCATGAAGTGGAAGAGGGGTCACAGAGTGGGGTAGGGGCTACAGAATGGGGTAGGGACCACAGAATGGGGAAGGGACCATAAAGTGTTGGTGGGGCCACGGGGTGGGGAAGGTGTGACAGCCTGGACTCGGGGGGTCAGGGCACTGACCTCGGGGAGGGGGAGGGGTCAGTGCATGGGGTCAGGGTCTCACCTGATCCCGGGGCTATCGGGGCCATGGCGGGGCCGAACCTGGTGGGGACATCCAAGTTTTTCCCAAATTTCCCCTCATTTTTCCCAGTTTTTCATCCATTTCTCCCAAATTTCCCACTCTTTCCCCAATTTTCCCCCCATTTCCCCCATTTTTCCCAAATTTCCCCATTTTTCTCAATTTTTCCCCATTTTTTTCCAAATTCCTTCCATTGTTCCCAAATTTCCCCCATTTTTTCCCATTTTCCCCAAATTTCCCCCCATTTTTCCCAACTTTCCCCAATTTTTCATCCAATTTTACCCAAATTCCCCCATTTTTTTCTCAATTCACCCCATTTTTCCCAAATTTCCCCATTTTCCCCAAATTCCGCCATTTTTTCCCAATTTTTTCCTTAATTTCCCCTAATTTTTCCCAATTATCCCCCATTTTTCCTGATTTTTCACCCGTTTTCCTCAACTTTCTTACTTTTTTCCCAGTTTTCCCTCCATTTCCTCTCAAAATCCCCTATTTCCCCAAATTTCTGCCTTTTTCCCCAAAATTTCCCTCGTTTTTCCACATTTTTATCAATTTTCCCCAAATTTCCCACTTTTTTCTCAAATTTTCCCCCATTTTTCCCAATTTTTCATTCGTGTTCAACAAATTTCCCACTTTTTCCCCCAATTTTTCCCCAATTTCCCACTTTTTTCCCCCATTTCCCCCAAAATTCCTGTTTTTTTCCCCCCATTTTTTCCCACTGGGGAAATTTGGGAAATTTGGAAAACTGGGGACCCAAAAATCCAAGAAAATGTGGGGAAATGGGGGAAAAATGTGGGGAAAATCTGGAGAAAAATCTGTGAAAATGTGGGAAAAATGGGGGGGAAATCAGGAAAATGGTGAAAAATCTGGGAAAATGTGGGAAAATGGGGAAATTGCGGAAAATTCTGGGAAAAATGTGAGAAAAATCCAGGGAAATGGGGAAAACTGGGGGAAAATGTGGGAAATTCTGGGGAAAATGGGGAAAAATATGGGAAAATATGGAAACATGAGGAAAAAAAGGGGGAAAATGGGGAAAAATGTGTGAAAATCTGGGAAAATGTGGGAAAAATGGGGGGGAAATCTGGGAAAATGGGGGGAAATGGAGAAAAAATCCGTGAAAATGGGGAAAAAATTGGGAAAAAACTGGGAAAATGGGGAAAAATTGGGGAAAAAACTTGGGAAATTCTGGGGAAAATGGGAGAAAATCTGGGAAAAATGTGGAAAAAATGGGGGGGAAAGGGGAAAAAATGGGGGGAAAATGGGGAATATTCTGGGAAAATCTGGAAATATGGGGAAAAAAATCTGAGAAAAATGGGGAAAAATGTGGGAAAAATGGGGGAAAATGGGGAAAAATCTGGGAAAATGTGGGAAAATGTGGGAAAAATCATGGAAAATGGGGGGAAATTGGGAAAAAATCCGGGGAAATGTGGGAAAAAAAGGGGGGAAATTCGGGAAAATGGGGAAAATAATCAGGAAAAAATCTGGGAAAAAATGGGAAAAATGAGGAAAAATCTGGGGAAATAGGGAGAAAATCTGAGAAAATGTGGGAAAAAATTTGGGAAAATGTGGGAAAATGGGGAAAAATCGGAGAAAATGGGGGCAAAATGGGGAAAAATCTGGGGAAAATGGGGAAAAATCTGGGAAAATGTGAAAAAATTGGGAAAAACTGTGGGAAAATGGGGGAAATGAGGAGAAATCCATGAAAATGGGGGAAAATGAGGAGAAATCTGTGAAAATGGGGAAAAACTGGGAAAAAAATCTGGAAAAATGGGGAAAATAAGGAAAAATCAAGAGTAAATGGGGGAAAATATGGGAAAATGTGGGAAAATCTGGAAGAAAATCTGGAGAAAAATCTGAGAAAATGTGGGAAAAATGGGAAAAAATGTGGGAAAAATCTGGGAAAATGTGGGAAATTCTGGGAAAAGTGGAGGAAAAATCTGGGAAAAACCTGGGAAAACGGGGAAAAAATAGGGAAAAATCTGGGAAAATCTGGGAGAAATCTGGGAAAATGGGGACAAACTGGGAGGGAAATGCTGGAAATTCTGGGGAAAATGGGGGGAAATGGAGAAAAATGGGAAAAAATCCCAGAAAATGGGGAAAAATGGGGAAAGATTTAAAAATTGGGAAAAAATCTTGGGAAAATCTGGGAAAAATGGGGAAAAATCTGGGAAAATCTGGGAAAAATGAGGAAAAATCTGGGAAAATGTGGAAAAAATGGTTGAAAATCCAGGAAATGGGGAAAAATGGGGAAAGATAAAAAAAAATTTGGAAAAATGGGCCAAAATATGGGAAATTCTGGGAAAAATGCAGGAAAATGGGGGAAAAAATCTGGGCAAATCTGGGAAAAATGTGAGGAGAAAAAATGGGGGGAAATGTGGAAAAAATGGGAAAAAAAATCTGGGAAAATCTGGAGAAAAATGTGTGAAAATGTGGGAAAATCTGGGAAAAATGGGGAAAATGGGGGGAAATGTGGAAAAATGTGGGAAAAATGTGGAAAAACTGGGTTAAACTGGGAAGAACTGGGAGAAACTGGGCCAGAGGGAAAGGGATGTTGCCATGGAAATGTGAGCCCGCCCCTTCCCCACCCGGCCCAGGGCCCACGGTGGGGGGGAACTGGGTTAAACTGGGACATACTGGGAGGCACTGGGGGGGACACTGGGAGTTACTGGGAGCTACTGGAAGCTACTGGGGAGGTCACTGGGGTTACTGGGATGGACACTGGAGTTACTGGGAGCTACTGGGGGGGTCACTGGGGTTACTGGGATGGACACTGGGGTTACTGGGAGCTACTGGGGCGGTCACTGGGGTTACTGGGAGTTACTGGGAGCTACTGGGGGGCTTACTGGGAGTTACTGGGAGCTACTGGGGTGGACACTGGGGTTACTGGGAGTTACTGGGATGGACACTAGGATTACTGGGAGTTACTGGGAGCTACTGGGATAGACACTGGGGTTACTGGGAGCTACTAGGAACTACTGGGGGGGTCACTGGGGTTACTGGGGGGGTCACTGGAGATATCGGAGGCATTACTGGGGTTACTGGGAGCTACTGGGAGCCACTGGGAGTGGCCCATCCCCCTCCCTCCCCAAGGTCACCCCAAGGACACGGAGGGGGGGGAGGGTGGGAAGCCCTGCCCCCTCCCAGTCCCTCCCAGTCCCTCCCAATTCCCTCCCAGTCCCTCCCAGTACCTGAACTGGTCACACTGGGAGCGGCTCCAGGTCCCCCCTCCAGTTTGGGTCCCTGGGGCTATTTTTGGGACCCGGTGATGTCACTGGGGGGGAGGGGCCTCGAGGGGGCGGCCCCTCCCCTCTCCCTTCCCAGTACAGACCAGTAAGGGACCAGTAATGGCCCCAGTGGGGGGGGGAGGGGAAGGAGGGAACACTGAGGGTGGGGATGGAGCAGGATGGTCCTTGAGCGTGGGGGAAGGGCAGGAGGTTCCCTGAGGGTGGGGGAAGGGCAGGACCGTCCCTGAGGGTGGGGGAGGGGTAGGTGGGTCCCTGAGGGTGGGGGAGGGGCAGGAGGGACCCCGAGGTGGGGGGAGGGGCAGGAGGGTCCTGAGGATTGGGGAGGGGCAGGGAGGGACCCCGAAAGTGAAGGAGGGGCCCTGAGGGTCCCTGAGGGTGGGGGAAGGGTAGGAAGTTCCCCGAGGGTGGGGGAGGGGCAGGAGAGTCTCTGAGGTTGGGGGAGGGGTCCTGAGGGCCCCTGAAGGTGGGGGAGGGGTAGGGAGGGCTCCTGAGAATGGGGGAGGGGTAGCAGGTTCACTGGGGGGAGGGGAAGGAAGGGTCCCTGAGGTTGGGGGAGGGGTCCTGAGGGCCCCTGAAGGTGGGGGAGGGGTAGGGAGGGCTCCTGAGAATGGGGGAGGGGTAGCAGGTTCACTGGGGGGAGGGGAAGGAAGGGTCCCTGAGGGTGGGAGAGGGACAGGAGGGACCCTGAGGGTTGGGGAGGTGCAGGAAGGGGGGGGAGGGGCTTTGGGGGGGCCCTTAAAGGTGGGGGGAGGGGCTGAAAGTGGGTCCATCATTGGGAGGGGACACGCCCACCCAAAACCCAGTAAGTCCCAGTTGAGCTCCCAGTTCAGGGAGGGGGAGAGGATGCAAAAGACACGCCCACTTGCAGAGGCTATGGCCACCTTGGGATGGGACACGCCCACCAGGGAGAGACCACGCCCACCTAAAGAAGGGACACGCCCACCCCAAAACCACTAAGTCCCAGCGGAGTTCTGCCTTAACTGGTCCTTACTGGTCCCACCACCCGATTCCGCGTTCCAGTGACCCGTACTGGTCCATACTGGTTTATACTGGTCTATCCTGGTTTATACTGGTCTGTACTGGTCTGACCTTGATGGAGATGCTGAAGTGCTCCCAACCCCCTTAACTGGTCCTTACTGGTCCCACCACCCCATTCCGTGTTCCAGTGACCCGTACTGTTTTATATTGGGCTATACTGGTCCATACTGGTTTATACTAATCTATACTGGTCTATACTGGTCTGTACTGGTCTGATGTTGACGGAGATGCTGAAGTGCCCCCAAGCCCCTTAACTGGTCCTTACTGGTCCCACCGCCCCATTCCCCATTCCAGCCACCTGTACTGGTCCATACTGGTTTATACCGGTTTATACTGGCCCATACTGGTCTATACGGGTCTATACTGGTTTATACTGGTCTGACCTTGATGGAGATGCTGAAGTGCCCCCAACCCCCTTAACTGGTCCTTACTGGTCCCACTGCCCCATTCCCCATTCCAATGACCCGTACCGGTCTGTACTGGTTTATACTGGTCTATACCGGTCTATACCAGTCCATACTGGTCTATACTGGTTTATACTGGTCTGTACTGGTCTGACCTTGACGGAGATGATGAAGCGCCCCCAACCCCCTTAACTGGTCCTTACTGATCCCACCACCCCATTCCCTGTTTCAGTGACCCGTACTGGTTTATATCGGTTTATACTGCTCTACCCTGGTTTATACTGGTCTATACTGGTCCATACTGGTTTGTACCGGTCTGTACTGGTCTGACCTTGATGGAGATGCTGAAGTGCCCCCAACCCCCTTAACTGGTCCTTACTGGTCCCACCACCCTGCTCCCCATTCCATTGACCCATACTGGGTCGTGGTGGCAAGAACCCCAGCAGGAGCCAGGTGGGGTCTTCCTGCCATTGGATGAGTGCTCTGGGAGGTCAGGGCTGCTCACAGATCCAGATCACACCAGCACATTTCCAAGAGCACTGTCAAATGGGAAGGACAAAGCACAATTATTAGGAAGGAATGGAGCTTTTGTCAGTCAGTGTTTCCAGTTTCCTACTCCTGAGGAATCTGGGGGTTGAGAAATGGAAAAGAAACTCTCATGTTGGACAAGTCACTGAGACTCCTGAGCTGTAATTTGGAATGCACAAGTGCTTCTGTAAGCAACTTCCTAAAGTGCTTTCGGTCTCTGCTCTGCTTTTGACAGAAGCAACATCACTTCTGCTGGACCCATCTGTTTTTTCTTTATCTGCCCTTTTCCACCTGCCTGAGGTTTCTCTCAGATCAAAGTGAGAGCACAGACATTTGGATGGAGTGCTGACAGGGAAGTCATGAATGGATTTCTGATGTTGAATCTACTGTTTTGAAATCAGAAAATGTGGTGCTGAAGTCATCGTTAGCCTTTGAGAGGGAAACAGGAGAAAAATCGGATAAACTTGTTGCTAAAAATGAGCTGCTTCAAACTGAGGTTGACCACCTTCAAAGTCTTGTTGCACCAGAGTGCAGAGAGAAAACTGTTGCTAAAACAACAGGCTCCTGGTTTGGTCAGGCAACTTCATAAACCAGTGTCTTACCCTGGCATTGAGACTTGGGAAACCGCAGAGAACCCTGATTCTAAGTCTCAGGAGAGAAAGAAACAAGGAGAATTTGAAGTTCAACTGATGTTTCTAGAGTCTCCCAGCTTTCCTCACATTAATGAAAATAGACTGAGTGATCCCTGTGATAATGAACAAAGGGAAGATTATTCTTCACTTCCCTCAATTTCCTTTGTGCCTGATACTGAATCCACTAAAAAACCTTGGATTCAAAAAGAGAACCCGACCCAGAAAACAACTCAATTCATTCTGATTCAAGTGGTTAAAGAGCAGAAGCATTATGGCGATAAACCTGGACAAATTAAAAGCTAACCAGTGAAATCCTATCAATATATCACATACCTTGGGATTCCACTTTGTTCTCATCAACAGTTAATACAATTTCCAATGGATATGGGGACAAAATGTTGGCAGCAAAATGCCAAAGATGGGATTAAAACCCAGACGAAAAAGAATTAAAATCCCTGGAGAAAAAGAAGAAACCAGTCTTCAACCAAGAGCTTCACCCTGTTACTGTTTTGTTGATATTACCTTTTTGCTTTTTATTCTAATAATCATATTGTATGTTAAAATTTGGATGATTATGAAACAGTCAGCTCACTGATTACCCCCATCAATACTAGACGATGCCCACAGTAGACACCCGTCCCAGCCCCTCCAGGAGCCCTCAAATCCCATCCTGGTCCCACAGGACACTCCCAACTTCCCCTCAAACACTCCGAGGCCCCCAGATTGACTCCCAGATCCAGAAAACTCTTGCTGCCTGCCCATGGAGTGCCCAGTGTGGCCCACCAACTGCACCACAAAGCCAAAGCTTCCAGGCTTTCTTTCCTAGGAATTAGGGCTGTTGTTTCCTGTTTTCAGCCATGCCTCCCAACTGATAGCCCAACTCCCAAACTGCTAGCATGCCTGTTGATACAGAATTGTTAAAATAAACCTTGCCAGTATATGTTTTCAGACACCGATTATTTAGTGTCGTTTCACTTTAATGTGCCCCAAGGGAATTATTAATAAAAACCTGAGTTACCCCCTCTCCCCTTTTCCTGGGGCGGGTTGTAACACCAATCAGCACTGACTCCGCCCAGTAGGCATAGCAAAGGAAGTTTCCTTTTGGTTTAGGGTTTAGTGTTAGGGTTAGGGTTAGGGTTAGGGTTTAGGGTTAGGGTTAGGGTTAGGGTTAGGGTTAGGGTTAGGGTTAGGGTTAGGGTTAGGGGTATGGGTAAGGGTTAGGAAGAATTTGTCTCAGTGCGCGATCTAACAATCGCGGTTTTAGCCCATTCTGGACACGCAGCGGTGCCCAATAAGCCCCTCTCGGGCTATAAGCCCGATTCATTGCCCACCGCTGTCAGAATCTTTTGCTTTTTCTCTTGGGTCTCTGCTTTTGCTGTTGCTGTTCTGTTGCATGTCTGGCAGAATACCCACCGTCGTCCAGTATGTACTCTGCTTCTATAGAGCACTGTCCCCTAACCCCAACATTAAAAGAGAGACTGGAAGTTATTGGCAAAATCACTCGCCAGATGGCTCGACCACAAGGGTCACCAGCTTGCCGAGGACACCAGCATAGAGCAGTGGCAAGCCATAGGCTACAGTCTCTGGCGGGACAGCGATAAGGGGGACCGTATAGCTAAAGAGGTGCTCATCGCATGGAGATTAGTTCTGATGGTGCTACAGCACCAGATGATGAACAAGAATATCAGCCTCCCCAAGACAGACATTGAGCGGACAGAGAGGGACACTGAGAAGACAGAGACGGACACTGAGCAGACAGACACACAAGATGGCGAGAGGGGGAAGAAACCATCGTGCCGAATTCAAAATGGCGTCGAGGAGGAGGGACCCAGGGACCACGCGGAGAAAAGGTGGGAAGGGACACCGCGAGAAAAATCAGCGCAGGAAAGGAGGAGGCGGGCTCCCTTAGCACCACCCTCCAGACCGCCTCCGTGTCCACCTGATTACATCAGAGATCCCTCCCCCGGCATGCCCACGAGCACACCCACTTCCTCCAGCCCTGCCTCTTCCCCGGATACATCACCTTCAAGGGGCGGAAGGGTGGCAAAGGACAGGGTCAAGGCGAAGGTCAGGGCCTCCTTCCGGCAAGATGGCTGTGCCCATAGGCCTCACACCACTGAGGCCTACCCCGCCTGCCGCCACCCTGAACCGGACATAGACTTAATGCAGCACTCCCCTGAATGGCAGCTTAAGCTACCAGATATCTGGAGAGCCTTCAGGGAGGAGGCTGCTAGCGCTAAAGACGCGGAATTCCTAAAAGCATTTCCCATCTATGTAGAGGAAGGAAGGGCCCCAGAGTGGTTGATTCTAAGTCTGAGGAGAGACAGAAACCAGGAGACTTTGAAGTTCAACTGATGTTTCTACAGTCTCTCAGCTTTCCTCACATTAATGAAAATTGGCTCATTGAGCATAATGAGGATGCAGCTTCTGCTATGGGGAATTCTAAGCATTCTGGGGTCAGTAAGACAACCTGGTAAGTAACACTTGAGTGAATGGGGGGTTGTCTTGGGGACTTGTTTCCCTTCTCTTTTCTGTCTCTCGGTTTCTCATTTTGTTTGCTACTTTCTTTGGAATAAATGTTGTTTTGTTCAGCTTTCAACTGTGTACTGGTTTCAGTTTTGGCAATCTCCCTGCTGCCACGGTCCAGGGGGATGGGAAATAGGACTGAGCACTGCAATAACGGTTCTTGGCACAGTTGAGGGTTCGTGCAGCAATGCCACTTTATTCAGGGACAACAGGGGTTTAAATAAGGGGTTTAAAGTCTGAGGGGAGGATTCTGAACTGGGGAGGAGCATGGGACTGACAACTCAGGGAAAAGTGTGATAGGGAGACAGGGAAAAGGTGGGTGGAACTTCGGAGTTCCTCTTTACCTCTTTACTCCTGACGGGGTACTGCGATCCCCCTACACCGCTGACTCTGATGTTAGTGGTCTGGGCTGGCCAGCCGTATGGCCAGTCCTTGGAGGCAATTATGGTGACATCCGCCCCCATGTTGAGTAACCCTTCCACCTTGACTTTCTGAGGGTGCCTCGGTTGAGAAAAGTAGATGAGACATGTTAGAAGAGGGCGAGAGGTCTTCACCGAGGTTGTCCAGTGGACTTCCCTCAGTGATCCCTCCCTCCGCTCCTCATCTGGGGACACCACGCAGAGCAGCTCGTCGGTGGAGACCATCTTCGCCACGGGGAAGCGGTCCTCCAACTGCACGGGAGGGAGATGCACCGTTAGGCATATAGCTATATTTGTGTTCGTCAGTCCCGTCAGGAGAGTAGGCACTACAATTATTCCCTTAGCCACTGCTGAAAAGTGCGATATCATCAGGTAAGTCTTATGTGGATCGACCGGGGCAGATGGTCTAACCCTGGCCTGCTCATAGGAGCTTAGGTGAGTAGACGGATGAGTAACGGAAAGGATTATCCAATTTAGGGGAACACGCTGGTTTTTAACTGAGATAGGGTCTGCTGAATTTAAAGGATCACACTGAACGGGAATGAGGTCTGACGGAGGCTCTTGGGTAATGGGGTAGCTGGGCGCGGTGTTGGGTGCAGGATGGAGCAGAGAGCAGGGGTTATTTGTGTCGTCGCGCCCCCCTGGGCGCTCTGCTCCCCGTTTCCCTGATGTTCACAGGAGCAAGGGCGAAGATCGGGCAAAGATTGGAAGGTTACCCTTTTCCTCAGCTCTGGGGACCTCCTGGGGGGAAGGGGCTCACCATTGATATTGGTCATTGACCTACAACTAGAAGACCAATGGCGGCCCTTCCCACACCTCCGACATAGGGTCTTAGGTAAATTTGGTTTGGGGACTAACTTAGGACAATGTTTTTTGAAGTGTCCCTTTTCACCACAATTGAAACATGATTGGGGACCCATGAAAGTGGTAGCCAATAGACACGCTTTATGGGAATTGGAACCTATATTTTTACAAGTGCCTATCATTTCGAGTAGGGAGGGATCCTTTAACATCTTCAAAGCTTTCTGACAGTCCTCATTCGCCCTTTTGAGAACCAATTTATTGAATAAAATTTCCTGGCTCTCTTTTCGGTGGACCTGCCTGCTGATTGCCTCTTTTAGCCTGGTTATGAATTCTACAAAAGGTTCTTTTGGGCCTTGGTTAATAAGTGTGAAAGAAGGCGTCTGCACATAGGCATCTGTCACCCTTTTCACGACCTCTAATGCCAATTCTTTAGTCGCTTCTAAAAATTTGGGGTCAATTCGAGCTTGATCCCCCCTACTCGAATAGTTCCCCTCCCCATAGAGCATGTCTATTGCCTGCTGAATTGGGATTCCCCTTCTTTCCATTTTGTCATTGACATATGCAGTGATTAATTTTTTCCACTCTGCCTCAAATACTGAGGACTGTACTGTTGTAAAGAGTCCTCCTATCACTGCTCTTATGTTGTAACGTATCAGCTTATAGGCCAGGAAGAAGGATTCTAGCAACTCGATGGTGAAGGATGCCCCCAACCCATACTCGACGATGGCCTTTTTCATATCTTGTAGCATGGGGTACGATATTGGTCGCCACTTGTCGTGACGAGGGAAGAATGAGACGCTCAATATGAGAATCAGCAAGCTTCGTTTATTGATCATTGCTAACAGTTTAATATATGCTTTATAATTAGTTCATACATATTGCAAAAGCTAAGCTCATTATTGGTTCTGCTTAAATGTTGATCTCACCTCTTACTCATTTCTTTGTTGACACAGGTGGTACTCAGTTGCTTTTTGTTTTGCTAATCACAATGTCCTGTTTACCAGCCAGCTAACAGGGTACAAGGGCACTGTAACCTCGCTATCTAAGATGTTCCCACGGCCTAGGCAAGCCGTGTTCTATAGCCAATTCCCTACAAATACCCCCCTTTTTTTATTCTGGGCTAATAATGTTTTCTCTGTTATAGCACTTACACATTTAACAATACAAGAAAAAGCAATATGAACTATTACTAAAATTACAACAATTGTCAACAACCATTGTAGGTTTTTCTTTAACAAAACTTAAAACCCATTCAGACATAGAACCAAAATTAGATTGAAGCCACAAGGCTATAGGACTAGTTGTTACTGTTACTTTCTTTGTGTGTTCTACTGTTTCACTCAGGCTCTACAGTTCTTTTGTGTACAGGCTAGGCAGTTTGTGCCAGCTGGACAAGTCGTGGTTTTGATAAACACTTAATCTAGATTGAAATAATCTCAACATAAAACAGGTTTGAGTCCCATTACCACTTGTGTTATGTATATACAGTGATCCCATTAAATCTAACTCTTGGGGATCTTTTGCCAGAGTAAGACCTCGAGGGTTAGTACTAAAATAGACAGTACAAGCACGACGACAATCCGGACAAGAGACAACAACTGAGCGAGCAATAGAATGAATTAAGCTAAATCGACATCTGAAGGCTTCTGTATGCTGTGCTCTCAGTTTCTCACCAGTGCCCTCCTCCTTGCTCTCAGCCCTGTCACAAAACTCAGGCAACATGGCCGAGGTGGGTGCTGAGGCCAGGCTGAAGGATGAACTGACATGCCCCGTCTGGCTGGACATTTACAGGAACCCTATGTCTCTGGGGTGCGGTCACAGCTTCTGCAAGGAGTGCATGCATACAGAAGGAACAGAAATATGCCAGCAGGGCCCTTCCCAGTGCCCACTCTGCCTTTACCCCACAGGCCCCCGTTCAGCCATGAAGACTTGCCTGACCCGCAAGGTCTCCCTGTGCCAAGCCCACCTGAGTAAGCATAGCACAAAGAACACTCAGAAAAAACTACGTCCTGGTGGGGCTCTGTGGTGCCCAGGTTTTGGCTGAGAGAAAATCCCCCAGTACAGTAAACTGCTGGAATGCTACTGTGAGAAGGACAAGGTCCACACCTGCACACTGCGCTCCGCCCCCAGCTCCCACAGGGACCACAAGACCATCAGCTTAAAGGAGGCTTTTGGCCAAGCACAGCGTGTTTTTCTCAAAACTGTAAAAGAGGTAAAAAACTATGAAACTGCACTGGATCGAAGCATAGGAAACTTGCTGGAACAATCCTCTGCAAAGGAGTTCTTCGGAGTACAAACAACGCTTGAAAATTAAGACTTGGCATAACTGGTTGAGAAATGACTGCTTTTTGTGTACATGAACCCTAAATATTTCCAGGGTACTTTTCACTGCACCGTGTCAGGAGCAACTACTAGGCCAAAGAATTGTAGACTCTTTCTGGTTTCAGCGTCCAACACACCCAGCTAATCCTCAGTGGTTACAGCTAGCAGAAATATCATCTATATAATGACAACAAAGACAGTCAGAAAATTGCATTGGAAACATAAACCACTGACAAATTATAGAAAAGCCTTTCATTCTATGGGAGAGGGTTTTCTATGGATAACACTCATAAGGTTCTGCACGAATAATAGATGGAACTAAAAATGCACATTTTTTCTCTATCACTGGGATCTAACTGGATTGTGAGAAGATAACCTGTCAAATCAATAATAACAATGGGTTATTCAGCAGAAAGCACAGAAGGGGTCAGTAAGCCAATGCTTACTAACCATGATTGCACCAACCTGTCTGAGATCATGCAAAGGTTTTCATTTCATAGATTTTTTCTTTATCACAAACACAGGGGTAATTAAAGGATTCTGAGATGGTTCAATGTAATCAGAATCAAGCTGCCTTCTGACAAGCTGTTGCAGGGCCAACAGCTGTTCTGTAGGTAGGAGCCATTGTTTAAGTCACACAGGATCTGTATGTTCTATCCAAGCAGTACCTCCTAATATCACAACCTTAACTCTAGGAATGACTATAGAAGTTTGTTTGTTTGTTTGTTTGTTTGGACAATTAACAGCAGGCTTTGAGCATCACAAAGAATACACGTTGCCTTACAACCCTAAACATTCACTAGTCAAATTATGCAAGCAATACATCTGGTATAAAACAAGGATTAATCACAATTAGTGAGGCTATTTTGCTGAGAACACAGCTACAATGGGTAGGGCATGTTTTAAGGAGGAGAGACTAGCCGTTTGACAATAAATATTACTACCAACTGTTGCACGGGAGGGGTTTTGAAGACAATATATAAGGATTCTTTAAAACAACACTTCAGCTCTGGTCACACTGATCAACATAATTGGTCTGCTCTGGCCTCCAGCCAGGAGGCCTGAAGACACACTATCCACAACACTACAGATGTTTTTGAGAAGGCACGCAGGATGGCCTTGACAGTCTGCCCCTGCAACGAGCTGAGCAAACAAGGTAGCAACATCGACAACTCCTGATTTAAATCCTGGAAAACACAGAAAAGCTCAAAACGACTCTCACTACTGCCATAGCAGATGCAAATGCAATTATTTGATGGTCTAAGGACCTCACCCTGGCACAAGCCTGCATTGTCTCTAGCTAGTTATGTAACTAGCAACTTCTGTATCTGTCACAAAACTTGTTTCTCTACAGCATCTTGCAGCTTTTCCACGAATTGTAAGAATGGTTCCCGGGCACCTGGATGCATAGTGGTGTATTTTGTTTCGGGCTCTGCCAACCTTGCAGTCTGCACTAATGTTTGCCGGCTTATGATTTTTACTTGCTCCAAAACTAGTGGTCTCCTGCGCAGCTTACCCAGCTAAGGAACAACAGCAGTGGAAAAACTCCACCTGAGACTTAACTTGCATAAATTTCATACAAGGCTGTAATAGAATATTAAATTTTTGTAAGAACTTCTTATTTAACTTCAGTTCAGATCATACAGCTAGCCGGACAGGGTTAGTCTAGAAATAACTAAAACCTCATCACTCATGGGGGGAATTTGAAGAGTTCATATACCATTCAGAATAAGGATTCACTATGGTTCAACAGAATCATGTTACACATCTCTAAAATCTTAACACCGGCAGAAGGTATTTTTAAGTTTACACAGTCACACATTCATGTAGCTTTTCTCTTTCACACCACATTCAGGTGGCCACCTCAAACATGCTCCTCAATCACACACATTTTCATGTAGTCATTGGCTGTGCACTTCTTATCAGTTTCATAATTCAAAGGAAATTTATGGCATAGCCGTCATCAGCAATCTGCAAATCCTGCATAACTCTCTTCGTAAAAGACAGATACAGCAAGAAAGAACAGAATATTATCTTGGAAATCTTCAACCCTTCTCATAGAGCAATGATATTCTGTCATAAAGGCAATAAAACTACTTTTGCAGGGGTTAAGACTATGTCCCCTTCTGTCTCATTGTTCCGTCTCCAAATCTTCTACCTGCACCCTGCCCCTGGGGGAAACAGCCAAATTTCATGTAAGAGATGCGAAATAGCAAGCTATAGGAAATTCTTAATAACCTTCTGTAATATGCAAAAGGCTAAGCACGGATGTTACATTATTTCTAATCTTGCTTCAAAGGATTTTTCGTCAGTCTCCCTTTCTGTTTTTGAAGAAAACATTTGAGAATGCCATGAGCACGCTGCATGCGTAACACCTCTTGCTGTAAAAACAATGCAATCTTATCTGATTTATAAGTTGGGATATTGTTAATTTTAAGTTGTTTTTTCTCTTTTCCCTTTTTTCTGTGTTTTATCGTCTTTGCCTCCCCCACGCCCCTCATTGCCGAAGGACGAAGGAGGGGGAGGAGGGACCGGGCTCACCCAAAGAAAATCAGCAGAAGGAACTTAACTTAATCACAGGGTCTGCTTAAGAAAAGACAAAAACATAGGAGAGGGAGAGAACAGCTGCAAACAGTTTCAGAGAGGGGGTGATTGGTCTAACGGGGAAAAGGAGAAACAGCTTTCCCCCTCCTCCAGCTGCACCCCTCAAGGCTTTTGCTACCATCATTAACTCGCCGCTCTAGGAAGAGAAGCGGTACCAGGGAAAAAACACTCGCTGCAAAGAAGGGAAGGGGAACGCACACCCCCCAGGACCATGGCTGTCAGCAGTGCGGGGGACACAGAGCCCCCCCGTTGCTCGCCGCACCCGGAGCCGCCGGCGTGCACGCGTGCAGGCGCACCGCTCCGCACAGGCGCCGCGACCACCGCCACTGCTCTGCTGCCCGGCGCCGCCCCGTAGACACCCGCCACAGGCGGACAGACCCAGCGCCAGCACGGGTTCACTCGGCACGGCGGCATAAGCACACAGCGCCATGAACACAGCCACAAACGCGCAGCGCAGTCCCGCAGTACAGTTCAGATGAAAAGCTGGAAATGTCTTAAGGTGGAACTCAGTCATAGTGCTCGTAAAGTTCATCTCTGGTCCATCAACAGTACTTTCACACTGCAGCCGTCATCTCCGATCGTCCTGGATATGCACTGCCGAGATGCTAGCACCTCGTTCATGTTGACGGGGCCGCTCGGTTGTCCCCGGGTCCGATCCGTGATTTCTTGTCCCACTCCGTCTCCCTTCAACTCCGCTCGACTCCCTTTTTACACGATTTCTCTGTATGATGGTATCTAGTAGCATTCTAATGTCCTCATACTGTGTTCTAATGCCTTTTACTATTCCAGATAACAATCGCCAAGTTGTAAGGAGGGAAGCAGCAACTTTTTCTCCCTTAGAGACAGCAGTAAAGAGCTTATCACTAAGTTCTTTCCAAGTAGAGATAGTAAAGGCAGTTACAGTGTTCGCTTCATATCCCTGGCCCTTACATGAAAGCAGCATCTGCCGCAAAGCCAGTTCGTCTAATTTTTCTTCCTTTTTTAAGCAGGATAGACTTCCATATAGATGCAACATTAGATCCCTTTTGTTCTCGGTGGCTCACCTGTCCAGGCGTCTTGTCTGGTTGGCCTGGCAGTTTCTCCACTTCTGTCATGTTACATTGAGCTCCGTCTCCGCGTCAACCTTCCACAACTTAACCTCATAACGTCTCCATTCTCTTTCATCAAAAACTGTATTAGGGTCCACAAAACAACTTTTAGCAACCCTCGTCGTAAGCAATCTTGGTAATTCTTTTTTCAAAGCTATACCCTTTAGTCCCCGCTTTTCTAAAAAACACTGGAGTAATAAAAGCACCGCTTGTCTTTCCACACCTATAAATCTTCAGCGCGCTGTTGCAGCCTTTTACAAGACGTCGGCGGTGTTGTCGGCCAGGACCCTTCTGTAAGGTCGCCTGGGGCATGGAGTCCAGCTCTTTCGCCTCTTGTGCTGCTTCAGGACCGACCGGCTACTGCGTCAGACCGTGGTTTCGGGGGATGCAGATTTAACTTACCCCCTGTTCAGGTTTCGGGGACCGCAGATTCAACTTAGTCCCTTGGGGCATACAGATTTAACTTAGCCCCTGGGGGATGCAGATTTAACTTACCCCCTGTTCAGGTTTCGGGGACCGCAGATTCAACTTAATCCCTTGGGGCATACAGATTTAACTTAGCCCCTGGGGGATGCAGATTTAACTTACCCCCTGTTCAAGCGTCGGGGACCGCAGATTCAACTTAGTCCCTGTTCGGGCTCCATTTGTCGTGACGAGGGAAGAATGCTCAATATGAGAATCAGCAAGCTTCGTTTACTGGTCATTGCTAACAGTTTAATATATGCTTTATAATTAGTTCATACATATTGCAAAAGCTAAGCTCATTATTGGTTCTGCTTAAGTGTTGATCTCACCTCTTACACATTTCTTTGTTGACACAGGTGGTACTCAGTTGCTTTTTGTTTTGCTAATCACAATGTCCTGTTTACCAGCCATCTAACAGGGTACAAGGGCACTGTAACCTCGCTATCTGAGATGTTCCCACGGCCTAGGCAAGCCGTGTTCTATAGCCAATTCCCTACAGCCACTCTGGGGCCCTTCCATCCTCTACATAGATGGGAAATGCTTTTAGGAATTCAGTGTTTTTAGCGCTAGCAGCCTCCTCCCTGAAGGCTCTCCAGATATCTGGTAGCTTAAGCTGCCATTCAGGGGAGTGCTGCATTAAGTCTATGTCCGGTTCAGGGTGGCGGCAGGCGGGGTAGGCCTCGGTGGTGTGAGGCCTATGGGCGCAGCCATCTTGCCGGAAGGAGGCCCTGACCTTCGCCTTGACCCTGTCCTTTGCCACCCTTCCGCCCCTTGAAGGTGATGTATCCGGGGAAGAGGCAGGGCTGGAGGAAGTGGGTGTGCTCGTGGGCATGCCGGGGGAGGGATCTCTGATGTAATCAGGTGGACACGGAGGCGGTCTGGAGGGTGGTGCTAAGGGAGCCCGCCTCCTCCTTTCCTGCGCTGATTTTTCTCGCGGTGTCCCTTCCCACCTTTTCTCCGCGTGGTCCCTGGGTCCCTCCTCCTCGACGCCATTTTGAATTCGGCGCGATGGTTTCTTCCCCCTCCCGCCATCTTGTGTGTCTGTCTGCTCAGTGTCCGTCTCTGTCTGCTCAGTGTCCCTCTCTGTCCGCTCAGTGTCTGTCTTGGGGAGGCTGATATTCTTGTTCATCATCTGGTGCTGTAGCACCATCAGAACTAACCTCCATGAGAGGAGCGCCTCTTTAGCTATACGGTCCCCCTTATCGCTGTCCCGCCAGAGGTTGTAGCCTATGGCTTGCCACTGTTCTACGCTGGTGTCCTCGGCAAGCTGGTGACCCTTGTGGTCGAGCCATCTGGCGAGTGATATTGCCAATTTTTTATCTAAGGGGTGACCGTGTTCTATTACAAAGTCTTTTAGGCGCCTGTATACAAATTTTTGGGAGGTTGAGAGTGTGAGTCCCATGTTGATGTTAGCCGGGTCTCAACAACAGTCTCTTGATGGAAAGTCCTCCCTTTGGTGTTCTGCCGACTTGTGGGTGTTAGGGTAGGGTGAGGAATGTCCTCAGCAGTTCACCTGTCTGGTGCGTCGACCCGTGCAGCTACCGCTGAGCCCACAGCCGTCCATTCTGCTGAGGAGGACCGGCGAGGACGATCGCCTCTCCTGGCATCACCTGAACCCAGGTGAGGACACAGGAGTTCTCTCAATATGAGAGTCCTCAACTGTGCCTCACGTTGGGCGCCACTTGCCATGGTCCGGGGGGATGGGAAATGGGACCGAGCACTGCAATAACGGTTCTTGGCACAGTCGAGGGTTCGTGCAGCAATGCCACTTTATTCAGGGACAACAGGGGTTTAAATAAGGTAAGTCTGAGGGGAGGATTCTGAACTGGGGAGGAGCATGGAACTGACAACTCAGGGAAAAGTGTGATAGGGAGACAGGGAAAAGGCGGGTGGAACTTCGGAGTCTCCAGGAGAAAGGGCCAATGGGAGCTCTCTTTGCACTGCAGCAAACTGTAGCCAATCAGTGGCAGAGGAGCGGGAAAACAGGGGAGGACAGGGTGACAAACAACTTTGGACGGGAAAATCTGAGGGAGAAAGGGGAACAATATGGAGGTATAACAAACTTCATAAAAATTCAACAGTAAACTGGGGTACATAAAACTCCATGACAATACAGCAATAAACTGGGGTAAAACTGGGGAACAACTGTCAGTCCGGTGGATGAATTGTCCAGTGTATAAAAGTCCATCTAGTTCCCATAGATGCTTCTCCATGCCACATATCTTTCCCAATTGGTTTTTTCTTCCACCACACCCTGTTACATGCAAACATAACAAACGACAGCATCAGCTTATGTCTTTCCATTCCTCTTTCCCTTCCCATTCTCCGTTCCTCTTCTCTTCCCATTCCCACAGCCAACACACTATTTCACTTCTCACTTTAACAAAGTTCTTTTCTCCTTCAAGCCCCTCAAAGGCGCCAAGGCCACATAGGAGACCACACTCAAACAGTACTCCTCTTCCCACTTGACTACACCTTCTCCCTCACTGTTCTACAGGAAACACCAGGAATCTGCTCGCAGAGGCCTCTCCTTTCCCATCAGTAGCTCATCACAAGGAGCTAAAGGAGCTCAAGCCTTAGGCCACAAGAGCTGACAGCGAGGAAACTTTGGGAGCAAACTAATGCTGCTAACACGGACCCAGCTGAATCCAGCACACAATCACAGAATCCAAGAGTCCTTCAGCTTGGAAAAGACCTCCAAGCTCACTGAGCCTTGTGCAGCCCCTCCCTGACCGCCTGCAGGGACTGGATGATGCTTTGCACAAGCACCAAAAGGAATGTTGTGAAAGCCATGGTCTGCAGGAGGACACAGAGAAGGGCTTGGTTGGGGCTGGGAAGGAGGGAGCTGGCGCTGGGGGAGCGGGGATGGAGCCTCGGGGATGTGGCGCAGCAAGGACACGGGCCCAGGCAACTGGCAGGTGGCAAGGCCTCACCGCATGCCCCAGCAGCAGCAACGGGCCCTGCCCAAGGCGCTCCTGCCAGGGGCTGGGCCCTACAGGCGGGGGCAGAACCCACTCCCTGGGGCGGTCTTGCTGCCTCGGCCCTCGTCCGACCCAACCTCTCCCTGTGTGCGTGCTCCCCACAGCACAGGCTGCACTGGGCAGCATCCCCTGATGGGCCCTGCAGAGCTGCCCCACGGGGACACTTCCCTTTTATGTCACAGGTGCCACAACCTGTCCCAGCCAGCCCTGCCCATTGTCCCCACCCCGGCTCAGTGACTCACAGTGACCCCTGGCAACCAAAGAACCAAAACCCCACACCCCCAGAGTGCAGCCCTACCCATGTGCAAGGGGCCCCCAAAGGGTTCCCTGCACAAAGCAGCCCCTCCAAACCCTTGTCAGATAGAAAACTGGGGGACGTGACCCTTGGATGCTTTTAGTACAGAGATACAAGCTTTTCTTGAATAATGGAGGGGGTCACTTTTTAATTATAATATTTACAGTTATCCATTTGGGGACAGGATGTCCTACAGGCTAATGTGGTGTCACATTTGGAGTGAAAAGTACTTTTCAAAGAAACCCAGGGTGCATGGGTGATGCAGAGGAAGCTGCCAAGTCACCCAATGTGAAGCTCAACACTGCTTTGCAACAGCACTGCCCTTTCACACACATCTTTGGCAAAGATGTCAGGCTTTAGTTTCTAAATCAGTAACACTTGACAAGACCTCTTTAGGAACTGACAGCAAGAGAACTTAGGAGCAGCTTAGGGTTGGCAAGTGTAGGAGCCAAGAAGAGAAGGACTGATGGGTATGTCATGAACACTGACAGCTGGATGGTCGTGGAGCCGACCAAGGACTGCCAGACACAAAAGACATCACCTGCTGGACTTGGCCCAAACACCAGCCCCCTCCTCTCCCTTCTCAACCACTCAACCACAGCCTGCACACACCCACACCTGCCAGGGCCAACTGGCTGTTTCTCTTCTCTTTTCTGCCTGGGGGTGAAGGAAGAAGGACAGGGAGGGCATTGGCCTTTGGGACAGAGGGAAAGGGGAAGGAGATCCCCCCAAATCCATCCCTGGCAGGATGGGGGCGGGAGGAGATTGGGGGACCCCCAAGAATATTTTCGAGGGGAAGAAAGGATGGGGGTACCCACAGGGGGTTCAGGGGGGGAGGGTCCCAGGAATCTTGTGGTGGGACACTGGGAAGTTCCCAGTAGTTTCTTGGGGGGGTGGACCACCAGCAGTCCGGGGTGGAAAAATGGACGGAGGAATCCGCCGTAAAGGGTTGGTGACACCCAAAAGACTCTAGGAGGGGGGAGGGAGGGACCCCGGAGTCCTGAAGAGTGTTTGGGGGTCCCCAGGAGGGAGTCTGGGGGTCTGAGGTGGTCCCAGGAGATTTTCAAGGGTTAAGGGGATGCACAGGAGATTTGGGGGAGGAGGGGGAAAGGCGGAGGGTCCCCAGGAGTCTTGGGGGGGATCTTACCGGTTCCCGAGAGTCTTGGGGGAGATTCGGAGGGGTCACCAGGAGCCCCCGGACCCCCTGAACTCACCCCACACCACCATGGCCTCGTTGGGGCCGCACGTGAAAAACAGCGCGGTGGGGGGAGACCCTGGGGCCGGGATCGATCGGGACCAATCGGGTTCAATCCCGATCCTCCCCTCCCCCGCCATAACCGCCCTGCTCCCAGTAGCCCCCGCGGAAGTTTCGACGTTCTATCGGATGACTCACCGGCACAAGGACCGGGGCCCAGCAGAATTTGGCAATGACGTCATTCCAGCAGAGTTGTTCTATTGGCTGCTCATCAGAGGTATCATGCAAGTTAAAAACCTGAAAAGTCTGCTAGAATGCATAAATCATTAATCATTTCAGTCTCTGACAATTGGTCCACACAGTAACTGCAAACTATGCCCAAAGACTGTTCCCTAACCTTAGAAGAGAGACTGCAACCCTCGAGATGTTGGAGGCTCAAGGCATGGTCCGTGACACTAATCATGGTTATAACTCATAACTTCTTGGAGTATGGGGACTTCCCTCCTTCACCCCTGGCAGATCAAGGTCACCACTTCAACTGACAGACATGGAAGCATCGCTGGACCCCGTGGGCGGTGACTATATACATCTGTCCACTCTCAGCTTTTCTTTCTCTTCCTCTCCCTTGCTCTTATCCTGCCTTTCTCTCCCCTATGCATTTTCCTTCCCCCCCCAAAGGTTATCTCTGTGTCACATTGCGGTATGACAGCACCCAAATTGCTCGCATGCCTGTTGATACAGAATTGTTAAAATAAACCTTACCAGTATATGTTTTCAGACACCGATTACTTAGTGTCGTTTCACTTTAATCCACCCCAAGGGAATTATTAATAAAAACCTGAATTACCCCCTCTCCCCTTTTCCTGGGGTGGGTTGTAACACCAATCAGCACTGACTCCGCCCAGTAGGCGGAGCCAGTGACGCAGAACAATCAACACGGACTCCACCTCTTGACTCCAGCCAGTGGGCGGGGCCAGTGCTCTATAGAAGCAGAGTACATACCGGATGGCGGTGGGTATTCTGCCAGACACGCAACAGAACAGCAACAGCAAAAGCAGAGACCCAAGAGAAAAAGCAAAAGATTTTGACAGCGGTGGGCACTGAATGGGGCTTATAGCCCGAGAGGGGTTTACTGGGCACCACTACGTTCCTGGAATGGGGTAAACCCGTGATAGTTAGATCGCGCATTGAGACAGATTCTGACTAACCCTAACCCTAACCCCAACCCTAACCCCTAACCCCAACCTTAACCCTAACCCGAACCCTAACCCTAACCCTAACCCTAACCCGAACCCTAACCCTAACCCTAACCCTAAACCCTAACCCCAACCCTAACCCTTACCCTAACCCTAACCCTAACCCTAGTAGCTTGCAGTCTCTTTTTTAAAGTTAGGGTTAGGGAACTGGTTTTGTGCATAGTTTGAAGTCTCTTTTTTAAGGTTAAGTTTAGGGAACAGGGTTTGCACATAGCTTGCATTCGCTTTTTTAGGATTAGGGTCAGGGAATCAGGTTTGCGCATAGCTTGCAGTCTCTTTTTTAAGGTTAGGGTTAGGTAACAGGGTTTGCTCATAACTCGCAATCTCGTTTTTAGGGTTAGGGTTACGGAAAAGGGTTTGCGCATAGCTTGCATTCTCACTTTTAAGGTTAGGGTTAGGGAAAAACGTTTGCGCATAGCTTGCAGTCTCTTGGTTAGGGTTAGGGTTAGGGAACAGGGTTTGCGCATAGATTCCAGTCTCTCTTTTAATGTTTGGGTTAGGGGACAGTGTTCTATAGAAGCAGAGTACATACTGGACGGCGGTGGGTATTCTGCCAGACACGCAACAGAACAGCAACAGCAAAAGCAGAGACCCAAGAGAAAAAGCAAAAGATTCTGACAGCGGTGGGCAATGAATCGGGCTTATAGCCCGAGAGGGGCTTATTGGGCACCGCTGCGTGTCCAGAATGGGCTAAAACCGCGATTGTTAGATCGCGCACTGAGACAAATTCTTCCTAACCCTAACCCTAACCCTAACCCTAACCCTAACCCTAACCCTAACCCTAACCCTAACCCTAACCCTAACCCTAACCCTAACCCTAACCCTAACCCTAAACCAAAAGGAAACTTCCTTTGCTATGCCTACTGGGCGGAGTCAGTGCTGATTGGTGTTACAACCCGCCCCAGGAAAAGGGGAGAGGGGGTAACTCAGGTTTTTATTAATAATTCCCTTGGGGTGGATTAAAGTGAAACGACACTAAATAATCGGTGTCTGAAAACATATACTGGCAAGGTTTATTTTAACAATTCTGTATCAACAGGCATGCTAGCAGTTTGGGAGTTGGGCTATCAGTTGGGAGGCATGGCTGAAAACAGGAAACAACAGCCCTAATTCCCAGGAAAGAAAACCTGGAAGTTTTGGCTTTGTGGTGCAGTTGGTGGGCCACACTGGGCACTCCATGGGCAGGCAGCAAGAGTTTTCTGGATCTGGGAGTCAATCTGGGGGCCTCGGAGTGTTTGAGGGGAAGTTGGGAGTGTCCTGTGGGATCAGGATGGGATTTGAGGGCTCCTGGAGGGGCTGATACGGGTGTATACTGTGGGCGTCGTCTAGTATTGATGGGGGTAATCAGTGAGCTGACTGTTTCATAATCATCCAAATTTTAACATACAATATGATTATTAGAATAAAAAGCAAAAAGGTAATATCAACAAAACAGTAACAGGGTGAAGCTCTTGGTTGAAGACTGGTTTCTTCTTTTTCTCCAGGGATTTTAATTCTTTTTCGTCTGGGTTTTAATCCCATCTTTGGCATTTTGCTGCCAACATTTTGTCCCCATATCCATTGGAAATTGTATTAACTGTTGATGAGAACAAAGTGGAATCCCAAGGTATGTGATATATTGATAGGATTTCACTGGTTGGCTTTTAATCTGTCCAGGTTTATCGCCATAACGCTTCTGCTCTTTAACCACTTGAATCAGAATGAATTGAGTTGTTTTCTGGGTCGGGTTCTCTTTTTGAGTCCAAGGTTTTTTAGTGGATTCAGTATCAGGCACAAAGGAAATTGAGGGAGGTAAAGAATAATCTTCCCTTTGTTCATTATCACAGGGATCACTCAGTCTATTTTCATTAATGTGAGGAAAGCTGGGAGACTCTAGAAACATCAGTTGAACTTCAAATTCTCCTTGTTTCTTTCTCTCCTGAGACTTAGAATCAGGGTTCTCTGTGGTTTCCCAAGTCTCAATGCCAGGGTAAGACACTGGTTTATGAAGTTGCCTGACCAAACCAGAAGCCTGTTTTTTTAGCAACAGTTTTCTCTCTGCACTCTGGCGCAACAAGACTTTGAAGGTGGTCAACCTCAGTTTGAAGCAGCTCATTTTTAGCAACAAGTTTATCCGATTTTTCTCCTGTTTCCCTCTCAAAGGCTAACGATGACTTCAACACCACATTTTCTGATTTCAAAACAGTAGATTCAACATCAGAAATCCATTCCTGACTTCCCTGTCAGCACTCCATCCAAATGTCTGTGCTCTCACTTTGACCTGAGAGAAACCTCAGGCAGGTGGAAAAGGGCAGATAAAGAAAAAACAGATGGGTCCAGCAGAAGTGATGCTGCTTCTGTCAAAAGCAGAGCAGAGACCGAAAGCACTTTAGGAAGTTGCTTACAGAAGCACTTGTGCATTCCAAGTTACAGCTCAGGAGTCTCAGTGACTTGTCCAACATGAGAGTTTCTTTTCCATTTCTCAACCCCCAGATTCCTCAGGAGTAGGAAACTGGAAACACTGACTGACAAAAGCTCCATTCCTTCCTAATAATTGTGCTTTGTCCTTCCCATTTGACAGTGCTCTTGGAAATGTGCTGCTGTGATCTGGATCTGTGAGCAGCCCTGACCTCCCAGAGCACTCATCCAATGGCAGGAAGACCCCACCTGGCTCCTGCTGGGGTTCTTGCCACCACGACCCAGTATGGGTCAATGGAATGGGGAGCAGGGCAGTGGGACCAGTAAGGACCACTTAAGGGGGTTGGGGGCACTTCAGCATCTCCATCAAGGTCAGACCAGTACAGAGCAGCATAGACCAGTATAGATCGGTATAGACCAGTATAAACCAGAATGGACCAGTATAGACCAATATGGGTCACTGGAATGGGGAATGGGGCAGTGGGACCGATAAGGACCAGTTAAGGGGCTTGGGGGCACTTCAGCATCTCCATCAAGGTCAGACCATTATAGACCAGTATAGACCAGTGTGGACCAGTATAGACCAGTATAGACCAGTAAAAAACCAGTATGGACCAGTATGGACCAGTATGGACCAGTACAGGTCACTAGAACAGCGAGCAGGGTGGTGGGACCAGTAAGGACCAGTTAAGGGGGTTGGGAGCACTTTAGCATCTCCATCAAGGTCAGACCAGTACAGACCGGTACAAACCAGTATGGACCAGTATAGACCAGTATAAACCAGGGTAGAGCAGTATAAACTGATATAAACCAGTACGGGTCACTGAAACAGGGAATGGGGTGGTGGGATCAGTAAGGACCAGTTAAGGGGGTTGGGAGCGCTTCAGCATCTCTATCAAGGTCAGACCAGTACAGACCGGTATAAACCAGGATAGACCAGTATAAACCAGTATGGACCAGTACGGACCAGTACGGACCAGTACGCGTCACTGGAACGCGGAATGGGGTGGTGGGACCAGTAAGGACCAGTTAAGGCAGAACTCAGCTGGGACTTAGTGGTTTGGGGGTGGGCGTGTCCCTTCTTTAGGTGGGCGTGGTCTCTCCCTGGTGGGCGTGTCCCATCCCAAGGTGGTCATAGCCTCTGCAAGTGGGCCTGTCTTTTGCATCCTCTCCCCCTCCCTGAACTGGGAGCTCAACTGGGACTTACTGGGTTTTGGGTGGGCGTGTCCCCTCCCAATGATGGACCCACTTTCAGCCCCTCCCCCCACCTTTAAGGGTCCCCCAAAGCCCCTCGCCCCCCTTCCTGCACCTCCCCAACCCTCAGGGTCCCTCCTGTCCCTCCCCCACCCTCAGGGACCCTTCCTTCCCCTTCCCCCAGTGAACCTGCTACCCCTCCCCAACTGTCAGGAGCCCTCCCTGCCCCTCCCCCACCTTCAGGGGCCCTCAGGACCCCTCCCCCAACCTCAGAGACTCTCCTGCCCCTCCCCCACCCTCGGGGAACTTCCTACCCTTCCCCCACCCTCAGGGACCCTCAGGGCCCCTCCTTCACTTTTGGGGTCCCTCCCTGCCCGTCCCCAACCCTCAGGACCCTTCTGCCCCTCCCCCCACCTCGGGGTCCCTCCTGCCCCTCCCCCACCCTCAGGGACCCGCCTACCCCTCCCCCACCCTCAGGGACGGTCCTGCTCTTCCCCCACCCTCAGGGAACCTCCTGCCCTTCCCCCACGCTCAAGGACCATCCTGCTCCATCCCCACCCTCAGTGTTCCCTCCTTCCCCTCCCCCCCCCACTGGGGCCGTTACTGGTCCCTTACTGGTCTGTACTGGGAAGGGAGAGGGGAGGGGCCGCCCCCTCGAGGCCCCTCCCCCCTAGTGACATCACCGGGTCCCAAAAATAGCCCCGGGGGCCCAAACTGGAGGGGGGACTTGGAGCCGCTCCCAATGTGACCAGTTCAGGTACTGGGAGGGACTGGGAGGGAACTGGGAGGGACTGGGAGGGACTGGGAGGGGGCAGGGCTTCCCCCCCTCCCCCCCTCCGTGTCCTTGGGGTGACCTTGGGGAGGGAGGGGGATGGGCCGCTCCCAGTGGCTCCCAGTAGCTCCCAGTAACCCCAGTAATGCCTCCGGTATCTCCAGCGACCCCCCCAGTAACCCCAGTGACCCCCCCAGTAGCTCCTAGTAGCTCCCAGTAACCCCAGTGTCTATCCCAGTAGCTCCCAGTAACTCCCAGTAATCCTAGTGTCCATCCCAGTAACTCCCAGTAACCCCAGTGTCCACTCCAGTAGCTCCCAGTAACTCCCAGTAAACCCCCCAGTAGCTCCCAGTAACTCCCACTAACCCCAGTGACCCCCCCAGTAGCTCCCAGTAACCCCAGTGTCCATCCCAGTAACCCCAGTGACCCCCCCAGTAGCTCCCAGTAACTCCAGTGTCCATCCCAGAAACCCCAGTGACCCCCCCAGTAGCTCCCAGTAACTCCAGTGTCCATCCCAGTAACCCCAGTGACCTCCCCAGTAGCTTCCAGTAGCTCCCAGTAACTCCCAGTGTCCCCCCCAGTGCCTCCCAGTATGTCCCAGTTTAACCCAGTTCCCCCCCACCGTGGGCCCTGGGCCGGGTGGGGGAGGGGCGGGCTCACATTTCCATGGCAACATCCCTTTCCCTCTGGTCCAGTTTCTCCCAGTTCCTCCCAGTTTAACCCAGTTTTTCCACATTTTTCCCCATTTTTCCACATTTCCCCCCATTTTCCCCATTTTTCCCAGATTTTCCCCCATTTTTCCACATTTTCCTGAATTTTTCCCCATTTCCCCCCCAGTTTCCAGATTTTTCCTAATTTTCCTACATTTTCCCAGATTTTTTCCCATTTTTCCCCATTTTCTCCAGATTTTCCCACAGTTTCCCCCCATTTTCCCAGATTTTTCCCCATTTTTTCCACATTTTTCCCACATTTTCACACATTTTCACACATTTTTCTCCAGATTTTCCCAGATTTTTTTCCCATTTTTTCCACATTTTCCCCGATTTTTTATCACATTTTTCCCAGATTTGCCCAGATTTTTTCCCCCATTTTCCTGCATTTTTCCCAGAATTTCCCATATTTTCCCCATTTTTCCAAAATTTTTTTTATCTTTCCCCATTTTTCCCCATTTCCTGGATTTTCTCCCATTTTTTCCACATTTTCCCAGATTTTTCCTCATTTTTCCCAGATTTTCCCAGATTTTTCACCATTTTTCCCAGATTTTCCCAAGATTTTTTCCCATTTTTTTAAATCTTTCCCCATTTTCTGGGATTTTTTCCCATTTTTCTCCATTTCCCCCCATTTTCCCCAGAATTTCCAGCATTTCCCCCCCAGTTTGTCCCCATTTTCCCAGATTTCTCCCAGATTTTCCCAGATTTTTCCCTATTTTTTCCCCATTTTCCCAGATTTTTCCCAGATTTTTCCTCCACTTCTCCCAGAATTTCCCACATTTTCCCAGATTTTTCCCACATTTTTTCCCATTTTCCCCACATTTTCCCCAGATTTTTCCCCATTTTGCCCCCATTTTATCGGATTTTTCTCCATTTTCCCACATTTTCCCAAATTTTTTCCCACATTTTCCCAGATTTTCTCCCTATTTCCCCAGATTTTTCCTCATTTTTCCCATTTTTTCCCAGATTTTTTCCCAATTATTTTCCCCATTTTCCCAGATTTCCCCCCTTTTTTTCCCACATTTCCCCGGATTTTTTCCCAATTTCCCCCCATTATCCATGATTTTTCCCACATTTTTCCCACATTTTCCCAGATTTTCACACATTTTTCCCCATTTTCCCCCTTTTTTTCCTCATTTTTCCATATTTTCCCATATTTTTCCCAATTTTCCCCAGAATTTCCCACATTTTCCCCCAGTTTTCCCCATTTCCCCAGATTTTTCTCACATTTTTCCCAGAATTTTCCGCAATTTCCCCATTTTCCCACATTTTCCCAGATTTTTCACCATTTTCCTGATTTCCCCCCCATTTTTCCCACATTTTCACAGATTTTTCTCCAGATTTTCCCCACATTTTTCCCCCATTTCCCCACATTTTCTTGGATTTTTGGGTCCCCAGTTTTCCAAATTTCCCAAATTTCCCCAGTGGGAAAAAATGGGGGGAAAAAACCAGGAATTTTGGGGAAAATGGGGGAAAAAAGTGGGAAATTGGGGAAAAATTGGGGAAAAAAGTGGGAAATTTGTTGAACACGAATGAAAAATTGGGAAAAATGGGGGAAAATTTGAGAAAAAAGTGGGAAATTTGGGGAAAATTGATAAAAATGGGGAAAAATGGGGGGAAATTTAGGAAAACTGGGGGGAAATCCGGGAAAATGTGGAAAAACGGGGGAAATTTTGGGGAAAAAGTCAGAAATTTGGGGAAATGGGGGATTTTGAGGGGAAATGGAGGGAAAACTGGGAAAAAAGTAAGAAATTTGGGGAAAAGGGGTGAAAAATCAGGAAAAATGGGGGATAATTGGGAAAAATTAGGGGAAATTTAGGAAAAAATTGGGAAAAAATGGCGGAATTTGGGGAAAATGGGGAAATTTGGGAAAAATGGGGTGAATTGAGAAAAAAATGGGGGAATTTGGGTAAAATTGGATGAAAAATTGGGGAAAGTTGGGGAAAATGGGGGGAAATTTGGGGAAAATGGGAAAAAATGGGGGAAATTCGGGAACAATGGAAGGAATTTGGAAAAAAATGGGGAAAAATTGAGAAAAATGGGGAAATTTGGGAAAAATGGGGGAAATGGGGGGAAAATTGGGGAAAGAGTGGGAAATTTGGGAGAAATGGATGAAAAACTGGGAAAAATGAGGGGAAATTTGGGAAAAACTTGGGTGTCCCCACCAGGTTCGGCCCCGCCATGGCCCCGATAGCCCCGGGATCAGGTGAGATCCGTACACCATGCCCTGACCCCTCCCCCTCCCCGAGGTCACTGCCCTGACCCCCCGAGTCCAGGCTGTCACCCCTCCCCCACCCCGTGGCCCCTCCCACACTTTATGGTCCCTTCCCCATTCTGTGGCCCCTACCCCATTCTGTAGCCCCTACCCCACTCTGTGACCCCTCTCCCACTTCATGGCCCCTCCCCCACTCTCTGACCCCTCCCCCACTCTATGGCCCCTCATCCACTTTATGGCCCCTCCCCCACTCTCAGACCCTTCCCCCACTTTATGGACCCTCCCCCACTCTGTGGCTCCTCCACCACTCTGTGACCCCTCCCCCATTCTGGGACCCCTCTCCCACTCTGTGGCCCCTCCCCCACTCTGGGACCCCTCCCCCACCGACAGCTTCTCCCTGCAGAGAGAACAGCCAACACACTATTTCACTTCTCACTTTAACAAAGCTCTTTTCTCCTTCAAGCCCCTCAAAGGCGCCAAGGCCACATAGGTGGCCACACACAAACAGTACTCCTCTTCCCACTTGACTACACCTTCTCCCTCACTGTTCTACAGGGAACACCAGGAATCTGCTCGCAGAGGCCTCTCCTTTCCCATCAGTAGCTCAGCACAAGGAGTTAAAGGAGCTCAAGCCTTAGGCCACAAGAGCTGACAGCGAGGAAACTTTGGGAGCAAACTAATGCTGCTAACACGGACCCAGCTGAATCCAGCACACAATCACAGAATCCAAGAGTCCTTCAGCTTGGAAAAGACCTCCAAGCTCACTGAGCCTTGTGCAGCCCCTCCCCGACCGCCTGCAGGGACTGGATGATGCTTTGCACAAGCACCAAAAGGAATGTTGTGAAAGCCATGGCCTGCAGGAGGACACAAAGAAGGGCTTGGTTGGGGCTGGGGGAGCGGGCATGGAGCCTCGGGGATGTGGTGCGGCAAGGACAGGGGCCCAGGCAGCTGGCAGGCGGCAAGGCCTTACCCCCTGCCCCAGCAGCAGCACTGGGCCATGCCCAAGGCGCCCCTGCAGGCAGAGGCAGAACCCACTCCCTGGGGCGACCTTGCTGCCCCGGCCCTCGTCTGGCCCAGCCTCTCCCTGTGTGTGTGCTCCCCACAGCACAGGCTGCACTGGGCAGCATGCCCTGATGGGCCCTGCAGAGCTGCCCCACGGGGACACTTCCCTTTTATGTCACAGGTGCCACAACCTGTCCCAACCAGCCCTGCCCATTGTCCCCACCCCGGCTCAGTGACTCACAGTGGCCCCTGGCAACCAAAGAACCAAAGCCCCACACCCCCAGAGTGCAGCCCTACCCATGTGCAAGGGGCCCACAAAGGGTTCCCTGCACAAAGCAGCCCCTCCAAACCCTTGTCAGATAGAAAACTGGGGGACGTGACCCTTGGATGCTTTTAGTACAGAGATACAAGCTTTTCTTGAATAATGGAGGGGGTCACTTTTTAATTATTAATATTTACAGTTATCCATTTGGGGACAGGATGTCCTACAGGCTAATGTGGTGTCACATTTGGAGTGAAAAGTACTTTTCAAAGAAACCCAGGGTGCATGGGTGATGCAGAGGAAGCTGCCAAGTCACCCAATGTGAAGCTCAACACTGCTTTGCAACAGCACTGCCCTTTCATACACATCTTTGGCAAAGACAAAGATGTCAGGCTTTAGTTTCTAAATCAGTAACACTTGACAAGACCTCTTTAGGAACTGACAACAAGAGAACTTAGGAGCAGCTTAGGGTTGGCAAGTGTAGGAGCCAAGAAGAGAAGGGCTGATGGGTATGTCATGAACACTGACAGCTGGATGGTCATGGAGCTGACCAAGGACTGCCAGACACAAAAGACATCACCTGTTGGACTTGGCCCAAACACCAGCCCCCTCCTCTCCCTTTTCAACCACTCAACCACAGCCTGCACACACCCACACCTGCCAGGGCCAACTGGCTGTTTCTATTCTCTTTTCTGCCTGGGGGCGAAGGAAGAAGGACAGGGGGGGCATTTGCCTTCGGACCAGAGGGAAAGGGGAAGGAGATCCCCCCAAATCCATCCCTGGCAGGATGGGGGCGGGAGGAGACATTGGTGGACCCCCAAGAATATTTTCGAGGGGAAGAAAGGATGGGGGCACCCACAGGGGGTTCGGGGGGGGGAGGGATCCAGGAACCTCGTGGTGGGACACTGGGGAGTTCCCAGTAGTTTCTTGGGGGGGTGGACCGCCAGCAGTCCGGGGTGGAAAAATGGACGGAGGAATCCGCTGTAAAGGATTGGTGACACCCAAAAGACTCTAGGAGGGGGGAGGGAGGGACCCGGGAGTCCTGAAGAGTGTTTGGGGGTCCCCAGGAGGGAGTCTGGGGGTCTGAGGTGGTCCCAGGAGATTTTCAAGGGTTCAGGGGATGCACAGGAGATTTGGGGGACGAGGGGGAAAGGCAGAGGGTCCCCAGGAGTCTTGGGGGGGATCTGGGCGGTTCCCGAGAGTCTTGGGGGAGATTCAGAGGGGTCACCAGGAGCCCCCGGACCCCCTGAACTCACCCCACACCACCATGGCCTCGTTGGGGCCGCACGTGAAAAACAGCGCGGCGGGGGGAGACGCTGGGGCCGGGATCGATCGGGACCAATTGGGTTCATTCCCGATCCTCCCCTCCCCCGCCATCACCGCCCCGCTCCCGGCAGCCCCCGCGGAAGTTTCGACGTTCTATTGGGTGACTCACCAGCACAAGGACCGGGGCCCAGCAGAATTTGGCAATGACGTCATTCCAGCAGAGCCGTTCTATTGGCTGCGACCCACGAGGGAGCCCAAAAACCTGTTCATGGCTTGGGGGGGAAGGACAGCCGGCACGGCTGGGAACAGGGGTGCAGAGGGTGTTCAAGTGCCCAGGAAAGGGGCAAAAAACTTTCCCCTCTCCCTCCCAGGACCCACTCAGCCCATCCTGGTCTCTCCCCTGCTCTCCCAGTGCCCCCGTCCATCGAGGTCCCAGCCCGGCACTGCCCCCTGCTCTGCTCCGGCCTGGATTTCTCCCCTGCAGGGGCAGCTGAGGTGGCTCCAGGGCGGGCGGGAGCTTTCGGGGCAGGGGGTGGCTCCTGACATGCTGCTGGAACCGCCCCTGTCTGGGCGGGCCCGTCAGCCTGGGGCACCTCCTCACTCGAGCCTGGGGGACGGGCCGGCAACTGGGAGGGGCTTTGGGAAGGAATGGGGAGGCTGAGAAGGGCTTGGAGGTCGTGGGGGTAACTGGGAAAGTGTTTGGGGGAGTTTGGGGGTTTGGGAGGGAGGTTGGGGAGATTGGGGCAGCTGTGAGGGGTTTTGGGGAATGGTCGGGGATGTGGGAAGGAACTGGGAGAGAGTTTGGGGGCATACTCAAGGGGAAGGGGGCAACTAGGAGAGGGTTTGAAAGGTCCTGGGAGGGCTGGAGGTAACTGGGAGGGGTTTGGGGGCATCTTATGGGTTTTTGTGGGTCTGGGAGGCAGTCTGGGGGCCTCGGAGGGTTTAAGGGGAAGTTGGGAGTGTCCTGTGGGACCGGGATGGGATTTGAGGGTTCCTGGAGGGGCTGGGAGGGCTTTATGCCTTTACACTGCGGGCATTGTCTAGTATTGATGGGGGTAATCCGTGAGTTGACTGTTTCATAATCATCCAAATTTTAACAAGACTTTGAAGGTGGTCAACCTCAGTTTGAAGCAGCTCATTTTTAGCAACAAATTTATCCGATTTTTCTCCTGTTTCCCTCTCAAAGGCTAACGATGACTTCAACACCACATTTTCTGATTTCAAAACAGTAGACTCAACATCAGAAATCCATTCCTGACTTCCCTGTCACCACTCCATCCAAATGTCTGTGCACTCACTGTGGCCTGAGAGAAACCTGCCTGTTTGCAGCTCACTGACTGGGCAACTTTTCTTTTTGCAGGTGGAAAAGGGCAGATAAAGAAAAAACAGATGGGTCCAGCAGAAGTGATGCTGCTTCTGTCAAAAGCAGAGCAGAGGCCGAAAGCACTTTAGGAAGTTGCTTACAGAAGCACTTGTGCATTCCAAGTTACAGCTCAGGAGTCTCAGTGACTTGTCCAACATGGGAGCTCCTTTTCTATTTCTCAACCCCCAGATTCCTCAGGAGTAGGAAATTGAAAACACTGACTCAGAAAAGCTCCATTCCTTCCTAATAATTGTGCTTTGTCCTTCCCATTTGACAGTGCTCTTGGAAATGTGCTGGTGTGATCTGGATCTGGGAGCAGCCCTGACCTCCCACAGCCCTGACCACACACACCTCATCCAACGGCAGGAAGAACCTGCCTGGCTCCTGCTGGGGTTCTCACCACCCACCGACAGCTTCTCCCTGCAGAGGGCTGGGTAACTACCCAGGCAGGATGAGACGTGACCCCAGCAGGCAGCAAAGTCCCTGCCCTGGCACAAAGAACCCTGGAGCACAGGGACCCTGCTCTACAGGACAGCCCCGGGCATCCCTGGCTGCACCCCCACCTTCCCACCCCGCAGCCATCCCTGGGAGAAGGAGCCCACCTGCGCTGTCCCTCTGACGGTGCTGCAGGGAAGGCCTGCCCTGGAGAACATCCTCCTCCGGCGCAACAGAGAAACTGGGAGAGTCCTGACAGATGTGCAAGGCTGTGGGATGTGGTAGCTTTAGGAGATTCCTCCAGGAACACAAGCGACATTGCCCTGCACCTGTAGACTCACTCTGCAGAGGAGTGTGAAGTTGTGTCCCCAAGTTGTGTCTCAGCTGAACACCTCCCATCTTTCTGCTGCCTTTAACCTCCCTTTGCCTTTCTTCTCTTCTCTCGTGCCTACAGGCAGTGCCCTCGGCCCTGCTGGGCTGTGCAGAGGAGCTGCTCCTGGGCAGAGCTGTCTCTCTGCAGTGCTGCCCGCTTGCCAGGATTTCCCTGTGTGCCAGGAGCCCGGCCCAGCTGAGCAGCACAGCAAGAGCCAAAGGCAGCCCTTTCTCTGCCCCTCTGGGTTCCGCGCAGGTGTCCCTGGGGCTCCAGGGGAACCTGCTGTGGAACAGACTGAAGGAAACAATGATGTTCCCTCTTCTCACCTCTTCAGTGACACTTCTTTCCAGCAGTGACATTTCTCCTCTTAGAAAATTACCAGGGTATGATGATCACCTTTTCTAGTTTCATCATTACACAGGACACCAGGAGGGTGACAGCAAAGGATCTGGTAACTCCCTGGCACAGCGGGGGTTTTCCTGGAGTCACCCAGAGAAATGTGTCAGGGCTCTGAGAGGTGTCCAACCCTGAGCTGGACTGATGCACACACGGGGGTGTTCAGAGACACGAGTCCTTCCCTGGCACACACACAGGCAGTTCATTGCAGCAGGGGCAGTGTCTCCCTGGGCTCCTGCTACCACTCCCAGAGCCTGGAGCCACCTCAGCCCTGTAATGCTCCCACCCTGCCCACTCCTACACTTCAGATGAACATTGGGGTTTTCTAGTCACTGGAACTGCCCAGACCAGCCCCTCCCTGGTCCCCCCATCTCCCTGCCCCGCCCCAGCCCAGCAGAGCAGCACAGTCGTTTCTGGTCCTGCAGCAAGAAAGGGAGGCAATAGAGGACAGGGACAGTGACTGCATGTCTGGACTGCTCAGGAGATCATCAGCTCAGGCGGCAGCTCCTGCAGCCCCAGGGCCAGACCCGCTTCCCAGTGGCCCAGGCAGCTGCTGCCACGTGGGCACAAGCTCTGCTACCCAGGAGGGTCCCGTAGTGAAGGGCTTTGCAGACGGCCACGTAGCGGTCATAGGACATGATGGTGAGAAGGGCAAGCTCCGCTGTGATCAAGAAGAAGAGCAAAAAACACCTGTGAAGCTCATCCTGAGTAGGACACGCCCCTGGTGTTCCAGAGGGAATTGGCCATGGCTTTGGGGAGAGTGGTGCAGATGCAACCCGGGTGTGTGAGGGAGAGGTGGAGCAGGAAGAAGTCCCTGGGGGGTGTGCAGGTGGTGGTGGCAGGCTACGGCGCTGAGGATGAGGCCGTTGCCCAGGAGGGCAGCCAGGGAGATGCTGTTGGACATGAGCTTCCTCCAGGCATCAGGAAATGTCCAAGGAGGAAAAGGCAGTGAAAACTTTGGGACAGGTTTCCTAGATCAAACCCATGAATTCCTCTGAGCATCTACCCTCATCCCAAGTATCTGCAGTCACACATATATAGATTCTGGACTGTAGAAGACAGGCTTAGCATGACTTTAAGATGATTTCTTCTCAATTTTTTGATTTATTTTTCTACTGCCAGGTCTGAGAGGGGCATCGTGGAACCAAAGGAACCCTGAGACATTTCAAAATCCCACATGTGTTGGGTCTGTCTGAGCTGGAGTTCATTTTCTCACTGCAGGCGTCACAGTGCTGTGCTTTGCATTGGGAGCTACAAAGGGGTTAATCACACCAGTGCTTTGGCAACTGCTGAGCAGGGCTGGTGCAGCATCTGCATTGTCGGCTTCCTCCCCTGAATCGGGGGCAAGATCATGGGAGGCGATACAGACAGGTCAGTTGAGCCAAATGGACCAAAGGGACATTGCAGAATATATGGCGTCAGCTCAGCTACAAGAGTTCAGGAAAGGAACAGGAAAGGGGGAAAATCCATTTTTTTACAATACATGCCTTCTGAGCGGCTTCTCTGTGTGGTGAAGCCCTGCTTCCCATGAAGTGGCCAGGTATCGCTGCTGACAGGAAGTAGAGAGAAAATCTTTTTATTTTCCTCTTCACTTATGCATGCGCCAACTTTGGCTTTTGCTTTAGTAAAGTCCCTGATCTCAAGGTAGAAATAATTTTCCATCTTATTCTGTCTCTTCTGTCTGGCTGGGAAGGGCAGCAATAGAGCAGCTTGGTGGGCGCCTGGCATCCAGGTAAGGTCAACCCACTGCAACATTGCAGGGTCTCATGGAACCAAAGGACTGCTGGGAGACTGGGGGAACTCACGGAATCAAGTGGCCGTTGTGGCACTGCCCTGCATCATAGAAGCAAATGTTCCCTGGGAAACTACAGAAACCAGGGACTTAAGGGACATCATTGGGATGTGCGGGACCTCATGGAATTAAACAAACCGTGGGATATCTTTGGAACTTCATGGAATCAAAGGGATTGGAATCAAAGGGATAAAACAAAAGAATTAAACCCCATGACCAGAAACCATTGGATCCAACATTTCTTTAATATGCCAGCTGGGGATTCATGGGGGTACTCTGCCATGCATGAATCAAAGAATCACTATAAATTTCGGAGTATAAATACAGTGATACTTGAAAGACCCTCCCCTTCACAAGCAGTCCAAAATTCTCTTCTGATTTTAGGGTCAAATAGCCTCTTGGATTTTATTCGTGGAGCAAGACTGCCATCTAGCGTCCATTTCTTCTGGGAGGGGCAGTCCTTTTCACAGAGTGGTCTTCTCCCTTAGCAGGCCTCGTAGTGTCTCTGATTGATCTATCCGACCCCTAACCCCTAAACTAAATGCTTTAGGACCAGCTAAGACGTGTCTTAGAACTTCCCATTTGCTTAAACAATGTATAATTGACTTTCTTCTTAACAGAACAATCTCTTATTAAACAAGTTTTCTGAGACCTGTAGGCTAATTTCTTGAAGATGGGCATATGATACACTCTCTATTAGTTTCCATGTATCATCTACATTCTCTCTCCTACAACTAATTGTAGTCTTAAAAGAAAAGAAAAGACTGCTACCATGCCAAGAAAGCAAACCCCTTTGTTGATTAGGATTTTTATCTAAGAAAAACTTCTGATTTATGAAGCCATTAGGGATGGAGATCCTCTCTCATTTCAGTGCCATTGTGACAATATGGGGCCTCATGTAACACATGGAACACAGAACACTGCACATTCCCAAGCAATCAAGGGGCCATTGTAACACTCCAAGGCCTCATGGAAGACGGAGGTCCTGCAGAGAGACCTCAAATCAGAGGTTTGGGCAATCCTCAACTAGAGGAAGTTCAACAAGGGGAAGTGCCAGATTCTGTCCCTCTGATGGGGCAACCCTGAATGTCCGGACAGACTGGGAATGATATTCTGCATAGCAGCGCTGGAAAATGGCCTCTGGGGTCCTGGTGGATGGCCAGTTGGCCAAGAGTCAGTGGTGTTCTGGCGGGGGCTCACTGCTCGGTCACAGGAGGGTTTTCAGACACACGAGTCCTTCGCTTGCACACAGACACAGACGGTTCATGGCAGCAGGGGCAGTATCTCCTGGGGTTCCTGCTGCCACGCCTCTCGGGCTCTCCTCGGGTGCTGGCTGGAGGTGGAGGCCAGGCGACAACGGCGGCAGCACGGCTGCGGTCCGTGCTCTGCACTGTGGAACCGGCGGGGCCGGGCTGGGTGGCAGGGGTGGTGTTTGGTATCGAGGATCTTCAGATTGACAGGTCATGTGCTTCTTACACCGCCATCGTCTCTTCCCTCACATCTCTCTTTTGGCACGTGGAGACTCCTGAATTGTCCTCCAGGGCAAGCGCTTGCTAGAATGGTCGAGGGGCACGAGAGGCAGAACATCCCTCCAGGCTCAGTGCCCTCCAGGCTCAACCTCTCCTGGCCTTTCCCGTGGAACATCCCTGCTAGCAGCAGGAGCACTTTTGCTAGGGACAAAGACCACTTGTGGTTTTGTCGGGGGCTGTGGCACCAGTGCCATGGGGAGGCAGTGCATGGGAGAAACACCTTCCCCTGAGAAAACTCGGACGTGGCATAACACCTCGCACTTGCTTTGGGATTCATGGAGATGCAGTCTCAGTAAGCGAGTTCTGCTGTATCCCTCGTCCAGCTCTTCTTGCTCAGAGGACCAGGGAACAGCCTCTCACACCTGAACTGGATGTACTGGAATCTGCACATTTGCAGCAGGTTGAGGGGCACTCAGAGGCACATTCAAAAATTTCATTCTCTTTCCCATCTCTGTCACCTCCGAAGGACATAAATGACCACCAAAGCAGGGTGTGATCTATTGCCATGTGCCCTGGAAAACCCAGGTCATCTCCTCAGGGCATTCATCACAGACCTGCCATCCGCTCTTGGCACTCACAATAGAACCACAACTTCCAGCACTGGCTTCTCACCCGGCACGCAGAGATTCTTTTGCCTTCCTTGGAGAGACCGGAAGAACTAGACAGGGTGTATCTGTTTGCATTGCACAGACAAGTCTTGAGCACACACCTGCTGTTGGTGTGGGGAGATGACCCTGAGCAAGAACAATTGCCATCAACCTCCTGGGGAGACCTTGAAGTTATGTGGGACAAAGAGTGTCTCGGTGTCACATTGCATTTGCTGTTCTAAATCCTGGCAAAGCCCATGCGTGCAGCTCTGGGATGCGCTTCTCTTGGACAGAGCTCCGCGTTTCCATCTCTCAGGAGGTGGGGCATCTCAGATAGTGACAGAGCAGGTGGCACCCCACAAGGGCTTAGGTGCATCCAGGCTCCTGGCGTGGCAGCAGGAACCCCAGGAGATACTGCCCCTGCTGCCATGAACCGTCTGTGTCTGTGTGCAAGCGAAGGACTCGTGTGTCTGAAAACCCTCCTGTGACCGAGCAGTGAGCCCCCGCCAGAGCACCACTGACTCTTGGCCAACTGGTCATCCACCAGGACCCCAGAGGCCATTTTCCAGCGCTGCTATGCAGAATATCATTCCCAGTCTGTCCGGACATTCAGGGTTGCCCCATCAGAGGGACAGAATCTGGCACTTCCCCTTGTTGAACTTCCTCTGGTTGAGGATTGCCCAAAGCTCTGATTTGAGGTCTCTCTGCGGGGCCTCCGTCTTCCATGAGGCCTTGGAGTGTTACAATGGCCCCTTGATTGCTTGGGAATGTGCAGTGTTCTGTGTTCCATGTGTTACATGAGGCCCCATATTGTCACAATGGCACTGAAATGAGAGAGGATCTCCATCCTTAATGGCTTCGTAAATCAGAAGTTTTTCTTAGATAAAAATCCTAATCAACAAAGGGGTTTGCTTTCTTGGCATGGTAGCAGTCTTTTCTTTTCTTTTAAGACTACAATTAGTTGTAGGAGAGAGAATGTAGATGATACATGGAAACTAATAGAGAGTGTATCATATGCCCATCTTCAAGAAATTAGCCTACAGGTCTCAGAAAACTTGTTTAATAAGAGATTGTTCTGTTAAGAAGAAAGTCAATTATACATTGTTTAAGCAAATGGGAAGTTCTAAGACACGTCTTAGCTGGTCCTAAAGCATTTAGTTTAGGGGTTAGGGGTCGGATAGATCAATCAGAGACACTACGAGGCCTGCTAAGGGAGAAGACCACTCTGTGAAAAGGACTGCCCCTCCCAGAAGAAATGGACGCTAGATGGCAGTCTTGCTCCACGAATAAAATCCAAGAGGCTATTTGACCCTAAAATCAGAAGAGAATTTTGGACTGCTTGTGAAGGGGAGGGTCTTTCAAGTATCACTGTATTTATACTCCGAAATTTATAGTGATTCTTTGATTCATGCATGGCAGAGTACCCCCATGAATCCCCAGCTGGCATATTAAAGAAATGTTGGATCCAATGGTTTCTGGTCATGGGGTTTAATTCTTTTGTTTTATCCCTTTGATTCCAATCCCTTTGATTCCATGAAGTTCCAAAGATATCCCACGGTTTGTTTAATTCCATGAGGTCCCGCACATCCCAATGATGTCCCTTAAGTCCCTGGTTTCTGTAGTTTCCCAGGGAACATTTGCTTCTATGATGCAGGGCAGTGCCACGACGGCCACTTGATTCCGTGAGTTCCCCCAGTCTCTCAGCAGTCCTTTGGTTCCATGAGACCCTGCAATGTTGCAGTGGGTTGACCTTACCTGGATGCCAGGCGCCCACCAAGCTGCTCTATTGCTGCCCTTCCCAGCCAGACAGAAGAGACAGAATAAGATGGAAAATTATTTCTACCTTGAGATCAGGGACTTTACTAAAGCAAAAGCCAAAGTTGGCGCATGCATAAGTGAAGAGGAAAATAAAAAGATTTTCTCTCTACTTCCTGTCAGCAGCGATACCTGGCCACTTCATGGGAAGCAGGGCTTCACCACACAGAGAAACCGCTCAGAAGGCATGTATTGTAAAAAAATGGATTTTCCCCCTTTCCTGTTCCTTTCCTGAGCTCTTGTAGCTGAGCTGACGCCATATATTCTGCAATGTCCCTTTGGTCCATTTGGCTCAACTGACCTGTCTGTATCGCCTCCCATGATCTTGCCCCCGATTCAGGGGAGGAAGCCGACAATGCAGATGCTGCACCAGCCCTGCTCAGCAGTTGCCAAAGCACTGGTGTGATTAACCCCTTTGTAGCTCCCAATGCAAAGCACAGCACTGTGACGCCTGCAGTGAGAAAATGAACTCCAGCTCAGACAGACCCAACACATGTGGGATTCTGAAATGTCTCAGGGTTCCTTTGGTTCCACGATGCCCCTCTCAGACCTGGCAGTAGAAAAATAAATCAAAAAATTGAGAAGAAATCATCTTAAAGTCATGCTAAGCCTGTCTTCTACAGTCCAGAATCTATATATGTGTGACTGCAGATACTTGGGATGAGGGTAGATGCTCAGAGGAATTCATGGGTTTGATCTAGGAAACCTGTCCCAAAGTTTTCACTGCCTTTTCCTCCTTGGACATTTCCTGATGCCCGGAGGAAGCTCATGTCCAACAGCAGCTCCATCCCCTACTTCCTCCTCCTGGCTGCAGCTCTTGCACTTCTGCTTCTTCCTGGGCATCTCCCTGGCTGCCCTCCTGGGCAACGGCCTCATCCTCAGCGCCGTAGCCTGCCACCACCACCTGCACACCCCCCAGGGACTTCTTCCTGCTCCACCTCTCCCTCACACACCCGGGTTGCATCTGCACCACTCTCCCCAAAGCCATGGCCAATTCCCTCTGGAACACCAGGGGCGTGTCCTACTCAGGATGAGCTTCACAGGTGTTTTTTGCTTTTCTTCTTGATCACAGCGGAGCTTGCCCTTCTCACCATCATGTCCTATGACCGCTACGTGGTCATCTGCAAAGCCCTTCACTACAGGACCCTCCTGGGCAACAGAGCTTGTGCCCACGTGGCAGCAGCTGCCTGGGCCACTGGGAAGCGGGTCTGGCCCTGGGGCTGCAGGAGCTGCCGCCTGAGCTGATGATCTCCTGAGCAGTCCAGACATGCAGTCACTGTCCCTGTCCTCTATTGCCTCCCTTTCTTGCTGCAGGACCAGAAACGACTGTGCTGCTCTGCTGGGCTGGGGCGGGGCAGGGAGATGGGGGGACCAGGGAGGGGCTGGTCTGGGCAGTTCCAGTGACTAGAAAACCCCAATGTTCATCTGAAGTGTAGGAGTGGGCAGGGTGGGAGCATTACAGGGCTGAGGTGGCTCCAGGCTCTGGGAGTGGTAGCAGGAGCCCAGGGAGACACTGCCCCTGCTGCAATGAACTGCCTGTGTGTGTGCCAGGGAAGGACTCGTGTCTCTGAACACCCCCGTGTGTGCATCAGTCCAGCTCAGGGTTGGACACCTCTCAGAGCCCTGACACATTTCTCTGGGTGACTCCAGGAAAACCCCCGCTGTGCCAGGGAGTTACCAGATCCTTTGCTGTCACCCTCCTGGTGTCCTGTGTAATGATGAAACTAGAAAAGGTGATCATCATACCCTGGTAATTTTCTAAGAGGAGAAATGTCACTGCTGGAAAGAAGTGTCACTGCTGGAAAGAAGTGTCACTGAAGAGGTGAGAAGAGGGAACATCATTGTTTCCTTCAGTCTGTTCCACAGCAGGTTCCCCTGGAGCCCCAGGGACACCTGCGCGGAACCCAGAGGGGCAGAGAAAGGGCTGCCTTTGGCTCTTGCTGTGCTGCTCAGCTGGGCCGGGCTCCTGGCACACAGGGAAATCCTGGCAAGCGGGTAGCACTGCAGAGAGACAGCTCTGCCCAGGAGCAGCTCCTCTGCACAGCCCAGCAGGGCCGAGGGCACTGCCTGTAGGCACGAGAGAAGAGAAGAAAGGCAAAGGGAGGTTAAAGGCAGCAGAAAGATGGGAGGTGTTCAGCTGAGACACAACTTGGGGACACAACTTCACACTCCTCTGCAGAGTGAGTCTACAGGTGCAGGGCAATGTCGCTTGTGTTCCTGGAGGAATCTCCTAAAGCTACCACATCCCACAGCCTTGCACATCTGTCAGGACTCTCCCAGTTTCTCTGTTGCGCCGGAGGAGGATGTTCTCCAGGGCAGGCCTTCCCTGCAGCACCGTCAGAGGGACAGCGCAGGTGGGCTCCTTCTCCCAGGGATGGCTGCAGGGTGGGAAGGTGGGGGTGCAGCCAGGGATGCCCGGGGCTGTCCTGCAGAGCAGGGTCCCTGTGCTCCGAGGTTCTTTGTGCAGGGCAGGGACTTTGCTGCCTGCTGGGGTCACGTCTCATCCTGCCTGGGTAGTTACCCACCCCTCTGCAGGGAGAAGCTGTCGGTGGGTGGTGAGAACCCCAGCAGGAGCCAGGCAGGTTCTTCCTGCCGTTGGATGAGGTGTGTGTGGTCAGGGCTGTGGGAGGTCAGGGCTGCTCCCAGATCCAGATCACACCAGCACATTTCCAAGAGCACTGTCAAATGGGAAGGACAAAGCACAATTATTAGGAAGGAATGGAGCTTTTCTGAGTCAGTGTTTTCAGTTTCCTACTCCTGAGGAATCTGGGGGTTGAGAAATGGAAAAGGAGTTCCCATGTTGGACAAGTCACTGAGACTCCTGAACTGTAACTTGGAATGCACAAGTGCTTCTGTAAGCAACTTCCTAAAGTGCTTTCGGCCTCTGCTCTGCTTTTGACAGAAGCAGCATCACTTCTGCTGGACCCATCTGTTTTTTCTTTATCTGCCCTTTTCCACCTGCAAAAAGAAAAGTTGCCCAGTCAGTGCGCTGCAAACAGGCAGGTTTCTCTCAGGCCACAGTGAGTGCACAGACATTTGGATGGAGTGGTGACAGGGAAGTCAGGAATGGATTTCTGATGTTGAGTCTACTGTTTTGAAATCAGAAAATGTGGTGTTGAAGTCATCGTTAGCCTTTGAGAGGGAAACAGGAGAAAAATCGGATAAATTTGTTGCTAAAAATGAGCTGCTTCAAACTGAGGTTGACCACCTTCAAAGTCTTCTTAAAATTTGGATGATTATGAAACAGTCAACTCACGGATTACCCCCATCAATACTAGACAATGCCCGCAGTGTAAAGGCATAAAGCCCTCCCAGCCCCTCCAGGGACCCTCAAATCCCACCCCGGTCCCACAGGACACTCCCAACTTCCCCTTAAACCCTCCGAGGCCCCCAGACTGCCTCCCAGACCCACAAAAACCCACAAGATGCCCCCAAACCCCTCCCAGTTACCTCCAGCCCTCCCAGGACCTTTCAAACCCTCTCCTAGTTGCCCCCTTCCCCTTGAGTATGCCCCCAAACTCTCTCCCAGTTCCTTCCCACATCCCCGACCATTCCCCAAAACCCCTCACAGCTGCCCCAATCTCCCCAACCTCCCTCCCAAACCCCCAAACTCCCCCAAACACCTTCCCAGTTACCCCCACGACCTCCAAGCCCTTCTCAGCCTCCCCATTCCTTCCCAAAGCCCCTCCCAGTTGCCGGCCCGTCCCCCAGGCTCGGGTGAGGAGGTGCCCCAGGCTGACGGGCCCGCCCAGACAGGGGCGGTTCCAGTAGCATGTCAAGAGCCACCCCCTACCCCGAAAGCTCCCGCCCGCCCTGGAGCCACCTCAGCTGCCCCTGCAGGGGAGAAATCCAGGCCGGAGCAGAGCAGGGGGCAGTGCCGGGCTGGGACCTCGATGGACGGGGGCACTGGGAGAGCAGGGGAGAGACCAGGATGGGCTGAGAGGGCACTGGGGGAGAGGGGAGACACTGGGATGGGCTGAGGGGGCACTGGGAGGGAGAGGGGAAAGTTTTTTGCCCCTTTCCTGGGCACTTGAACACCCTCTGCACCGCTGTTCCCAGCCGTGCTGACTGTCCTTCCCCCCCAAGCCATGAACAGGTTTTGGGGCTCCCTCGTGGGTCGCAGCCAATAGAACGGCTCTGCTGGAATGACGTCATTGCCAAATTCTGCTGGGTCCCTGTCCTTGTGCCGGTGAGTCACCCAATAGAACGTCGAAACTTCCGCGAGGGCTGCCGGGAGCGGGGCGGTTATGGCGGGGGAGGGGAGGATCGGGATTGAACCCGATTGGTCCCGATCGATCCCGGCCCCAGGGTCTCCCCCCACCGCGCTGTTTTTCACGTGCGGCCGCAACGAGGCCATGGTGGTGTGGGGTGAGTTCAGGGGGTCCGGGGGCTCCTGGTGACCCCTCTGAATCTCCCCCAAGACTCTCGGGAACCGGCAAGATCCCCCCCAAGACTCCTGGGGACCCTCCGCCTTTCCCCCTCCTCCCCCAAATCTCCTGTGCATCCCCTTAACCCTTGAAAATCTCCTGGGACCACCTCAGACCCCCAGACTCCCTCCTGGGGACCCCCAAACACTCTTCAGGACTCCGGGGTCCCTCCCAACCCCCTCCTTGAGTCTTTTCGGTGTCACCAACCCTTTACGGCGGATTCCTCCGTCCATTTTTCCACCCCGGACTGCTGGGGGTCCCCCCCCCCAAAGAAACTACTGGGAACTCCCCAGTGTCCCACCACGAGATTCCTGGGTCCCCCCCCCCTCCGAACCCCCTGTGGGTGCCCCCATCCTTTCTTCCCCTCGAAAATATTCTTGGGGGTCCCCCAATGTGTCCTCCAGCCCCCATCCTGCCAGGGATGGATTTGGGGGGATCTCCTTCCCCTTCCCTCTGTCCCAAAGGCCAATGCCCTCCCTGTTCTTCTTCCTTCGCCCCCAGGCAGAAAAGAGAAGAGAAACAGCCAGTTGGCCCTGGCAGGTGTGGGTGTGTGCAGGCTGTGGTTGAGTGGTTGAGAAGGGAGAGGAGGGGGCTGGAGTTTGGGCCAAGTCCAGCAGGTGATGTCTTTTGTGTCTGGCAGTCCTTGGTCGGCTCCACGACCATCCAGCTGTCAGTGTTCATGACATACCCATCAGCCCTTCTCTTCTTGGCTCCTACACTTGCCAACCCTAAGCTGCTCCTACGTTCTCTTGCTGTCAGTTCCTAAAGAGGTCTTGTCAAGTGTTACTGATTTAGAAACTAAAGCCTGACATCTTTGTCTTTGCCAAAGATGTGTGTGAAAGGGCAGTGCTGTTGCAAAGCAGTGTTGAGCTTCACATTGGGTGACTTGGCAGCTTCCTCTGCATCACCCATGCACCCTGGGTTTCTTTGAAAAGTACTTTTCACTCCAAATGTGACACCACATTAGCCTGTAGGACATCCTGTCCCCAAATGGATAACTGTAAATATTAATAATAAACAAGTGACCCCCTCCATTATTCAAGAAAAGCTTGTATCTCTGTACTAAAAGCATCCAAGGGTCACGTCCCCCAGTTTTCTATCTGACAAGGGTTTGGAGGGGCTGCTTTGTGCAGGGAACCCTTTGGGGGCCCCTTGCACATGGGTAGGGCTGCACTCTGGGGGTGTGGGGCTTTGGTTCTTTGGTTGCCAGGGGCCACTGTGAGTCACTGAGCCGGGGTGGGGACAATGGGCAGGGCTGGTTGGGACAGGTTGTGGCACTTGTGACATAAAAGGGAAGTGTCCCCATGGGGCAGCTCTGCAGGGTCCATCAGGGGATGCTGCCCAGTGCAGCCTGTGCTGTGGGGAGCACACACACAGGGAGAGGCTGGGCCAGACGAGGGCCGGGGCAGCAAGACCGCCCCAGGGAGTGGGTTCTGCCCCTGCCTGCAGGGCCCAGCCCCTGGCAGGAGCGCCTTGGGCAGGGCCCGGTGCTGCTGCTGGGGCAGGGGGTGAGGCCTTGCCGCCTGCCAGCTTCCTGGGCCCCTGTCCTTGCTGCGCCACATCCCCGAGGCTCCATGCCCGCTCCCCCAGCCCCAACCAAGCCCTTCTTTGTGTCCTCCTGCAGGCCATGGCTTTCACAACATTCCTTTTGGTGCTTGTGCAAAGCATCATCCAGTCCCTGCAAGCGGTCAGGGAGGGGCTGCACAAGACTCAGTGAGCTTGGAGGTCTTTTCCAAGCTGAAGGACTCTTGGATTCTGTGATTGTGTGCTGGATTCAGCTGGGTCCGTGTTAGCAGCATTAGTTTGCTCCCAAAGTTTCCTCGCTGTCAGCTCTTGTGGCCTAAGGCTTGAGTTCCTTTAACTCCTTGTGCTGAGCTACTGATGGGAAAGGAGAGGCCTCTGCGAGCAGATTCCTGGTGTTCCCTGTAGAACAGTGAGGGAGAAGGTGTAGTCAAGTGGGAAGAGGAGTACTGTTTGTGTGTGGCCTCCTATGTGGCCTTGGCGCCTTTGAGGGGTTTGAAGGAGAAAAGAGCTTTGTTAAAGTGAGAAGTGAAATAGTGTGTTGGCTGTTCTCTCTGCAGGGAGAAGCTGTCGGTGGGGGAGGGGTCACAGAGTGGGGGAGAGGCCGTAAGGTGGGGGAGGGGCCACAGAGTGGGAGAGGGGTCCCAGAATGGGGGAGGGGTCACAGAGTGGTGGAGGAGCCACAGAGTGGGGGAGGGTCCATAAAGTGGGGGAAGGGTCTGAGAGTGGGGGAGGGGCCATAAAGTGGATGAGGGGCCATAGAGTGGGGGAGGGGTCAGAGAGTGGGGGAGGGGCCATGAAGTGGGAGAGGGGTCACAGAGTGGGGTAGGGGCTACAGAGTGGGGTAGGGGCCACAGAATGGGGAAGGGGCCATAAAGTGTGGGAGGGGCCACGGGGTGGGGGAGGGGTGACAGCCTGGACTCGGGGGGTCAGGGCACTGACCTCGGGGAGGGGGAGGGGACAGGGCATGGGGTAGGGGTCTCACCTGATCCCGGGGCTATCGGGGCCATGGCGGGGCCGAACCTGGTGGGGACACCCAAGTTTTTCCCACATTTCCCCTCATTTTTCCCAATTTTTCATCCATTTCTCCCAAATTTCCCACTCTTTCCCCAATTTTTCCCCCATTTCCCCCATTTTTCCCAAATTTCCCCATTTTTCTCAATTTTTCCCCATTTTTTTCCAAATTCCTTCCATTGTTCCCAAATTTCCCCCATTTTTTCCCATTTTCCCCAAATTTCCCCCCATTCTCCCCAACTTTCCCCAATTTTTCATCCAATTTTACCCAAATTCCCCCATTTTTTTCTCAATTCACCCCATTTTTCCCAAATTTCCCCATTTTCCCCAAATTCCGCCATTTTTTCCCAATTTTTTCCTAAATTTCCCCTAATTTTTCCCAATTATCCCCCATTTTTCCTGATTTTTCACCCCTTTTCCCCAAATTTCTTACTTTTTTCCCAGTTTTCCCTCCATTTCCCCTCAAAATCCCCCATTTCCCCAAATTTCTGACTTTTTCCCCAAAATTTCCCCCGTTTTTCCACATTTTCCCGGATTTTCCCCAATTTTCCTAAATTTCCCCCCATTTTTCCCCATTTTTATCAATTTTCCCCAAATTTCCCACTTTTTTCTCAAATTTTCCCCCATTTTTCCCAATTTTTCATTCGTGTTCATCAAATTTCCCACTTTTTTCCCCAATTTTCCCCCCATTTTCCACAAAATTCCTGGTTTTTTGCCCCCATTTTTTCCCACTGGGGAAATTTGGGAAATTTGGAAAACTGGGGACCCAAAAATCCAAGAAAATGTGGGGAAATGGGGGAAAAATGTGGGGAAAATCTGGAGAAAAATCTGTGAAAATGTGGGAAAAATGGGGGGGAAATCAGGAAAATGGTGAAAAATCTGGGAAAATGTGGGAAAATGGGGAAATTGCGGAAAAGTCTGGGAAAATTGTGAGAAAAATCCGGGGAAATGGGGAAAACTGGGGGAAAATGTGGGAAATTCTGGGGAAAATGGGGAAAAATATGGGAAAATATGGAAACATGAGGAAAAAAAGGGGGAAAATGGGGAAAAATGTGTGAAAATCTGGGAAAATGTGGGAAAAATGGGGGGGAAATCTGGGAAAATGGGGGGAAATGGAGAAAAAATCCGTGAAAATGGGGAAAAAATTGGGAAAAAACTGGGAAAATGGGGAAAAATTGGGAAAAAACCTGGGAAATTCTGGGGAAAATGGGAGAAAATCTGGAGAAAAATGTGGAAAAAATGGGGGGGAAAGGGGAAAAAATGGGAAAAATCTGGGAAAATCTGGAAAAAATGGGGGGAAAATGGGGAATATTCTGGGAAAATCTGGAAATATGGGGAAAAAAATCTGAGAAAAATGGGGAAAAATCTGGGAAAAATGGGGGGAAATGAGGAAAAATCTGGGCAAATGTGGAAAAAATGTGGGAAAAATCATGGAAAATGGGGGGAAATTGGGAAAAAATCCGGGGAAATGTGGGAAAAAAAGGGGGGAAATCCAGGAAAATGGGGAAAATAATTGGGAAAAAATCTGGGAAAAAATGGGAAAAATGAGGAAAAATCTGGGGAAATAGGGAGAATATCTGGGAAAATGTGGGAAAAAATTTGGGAAAATGTGGGAAAATGGGGAAAAATCCGAGAAAATGTGGGCGAAATGGAGAAAAATCTGGGGAAAATGTGGGGAAAATGGGAAAAAATGTGGGAAAAATCTGGGAAAATGTGGGAAATTCTGGGAGAAGTGGAGGAAAAATCTGGGAAAAATCTGGGAAAATGGGGAAAAATAGGGAAAAATCTGGGAAAATCTGGGAGAAATCTGGGAAAATGGGGACAAACTGGGGGGAAATGCTGGAAATTTTCGGGAAAATGGGGGGAAATGGAGAAAAATGGGAAAAAATCCCAGAAAATGGGGAAAGATTTAAAAAAATGGGAAAAAATCTTGGACAAATATGGGAAAAATGGGGAAAAATCTGGGAAAATCTGGGAGAAATGAGGAAAAATCTGGGAAACTGTGGAAAAAATGGGAGAAAATCCAGGAAATGGGGAAAAATGGGGAAAGATAAAAAAAATTTTGGAAAAATGGGGAAAATATGGGAAATTCTGGGAAAAATCCAGGAAAATGGGGGAAAAAATCTGGGCAAATCTGGGAAAAATGTGTGAAAATGTGTGAAAATGTGGGAAAAATGTGGAAAAAATGGGGAAAAAAATGGGAAAATGGGGGGAAACTGTGGGAAAATCTGGAGAAAATGGGGAAAAATCTGGGAAAATGGGGGAAAAATGGGAAAAAATCTGGGAAAATGTAGGAAAATTGGGAAAAATCTGGAAAATGGGGGGGAAATGGGGAAAAATTCAGGAAAATGTGGAAAAATGGGGGAAAATCTGGGAAAAATGGGGAAAATGGGGGGAAATGTGGAAAAATGGGGAAACATGTGGAAAAACTGGGTTAAACGGGGAGGAACTGGGAGAAACTGGGCCAGAGGGAAAGGGATGTTGCCATGGAAATGTGAGCCCGCCCCTCCCCCACCCGGCCCAGGGCCCACGGTGGGGGGGAACTGGGTTAAACTGGGACATACTGGGAGGCACTGGGGGGGACACTGGGAGTTACTGGGAGCTACTGGAAGCTACTGGGGAGGTCACTGGGGTTACTGGGAGCTACTGGGGAGGTCACTGGGGTTAGTGGGAGTTACTGGGAGCTACTGGGGGGCTTACTGGGAGTTCCTGGGAGCTACTGGGGTGGACACTGGGGTTACTGGGAGTTACTGGGATGGACACTAGGATTGCTGGGAGTTACTGGGAGCTACTGGGATAGACACTGGGGTTACTGGGAGCTACTAGGAGCTACTGGGGGGGTCACTGGGGTTACTGGGGGGGTCGCTGGAGATACCGGAGGCATTACTGGGGTTACTGGGAGCTACTGGGAGCCACTGGGAGCGGCCCATCCCCCTCCCTCCCCAAGGTCACCCCAAGGACACGGAGGGGGGGAGGGGGGGAAGCCCTGCCCCCTCCCAGTCCCTCCCAGTCCCTCCCAGTTCCCTCCCAGTCCCTCCCAGTACCTGAACTGGTCACATTGGGAGCGGCTCCAAGTCCCCCCTCCAATTTGGGCCCCCGGGGCTATTTTTGGGACCCGGTGATGTCACTGGGGGGGAGGGGCCTCGAGGGGGCGGCCCCTCCCCTCTCCCTTCCCAGTACAGACCAGTAAGGGACCAGTAACGGCCCCAGTGGGGGGGGGAGGGGAAGGAGGGAACACTGAGGGTGGGGATGGAGCAGGATGGTCCTTGAGCGTGGGGGAAGGGCAGGAGGTTCCCTGAGGGTGGGGGAAGAGCAGGACCGTCCCTGAGGGTGGGGGAGGGGTAGGCGGGTCCCTGAAGGTGGGGGAGGGGCAGGAGGGACCCCGAGGTGGGGGGAGGGGCAGGAGGGTCCTGAGGGTTGGGGACGGGCAGGGAGGGACCCCGAAAGTGAAGGAGGGGCCCTGAGGGTCCCTGAGGGTGGGGGAAGGGTAGGAAGTTCCCCGAGGGTGGGGGAGGGGCAGGAGAGTCTCTGAGGTTGGGGGAGGGGTCCTGAGGGCCCCTGAAGGTGGGGGAGGGGCAGGGAGGGCTCCTGACAGTTGGGGAGGGGTAGCAGGTTCACTGGGGGAAGGGGAAGGAAGGGTCCCTGAGGGTGGGGGAGGGACAGGAGGGACCCTGAGGGTTGGGGAGGTGCAGGAAGGGGGGCGAGGGGCTTTGGGGGACCCTTAAAGGTGGGGGGAGGGGCTGAAAGTGGGTCCATCATTGGGAGGGGACACACCCACCCAAAACCCAGTAAGTCCCAGTTGAGCTCCCAGTTCAGGGAGGGGGAGAGGATGCAAAAGACAGGCCCACTTGCAGAGGCTATGACCACCTTGGGATGGGACATGCCCACCAGGGAGAGACCACGCCCACCTAAAGAAGGGACACGCCCACCCCCAAACCACTAAGTCCCAGCTGAGTTCTGCCTTAACTGGTCCTTACTGGTCCCACCACCCCATTCCGCGTTCCAGTGATGCGTACTGGTCCGTACTGGTCCGTACTGGTCCATACTGGTTTATACTGGTCTATCCTGGTTTATACCGGTCTGTACTGGTCTGACCTTGATAGAGATGCTGAAGCGCTCCCAACCCCCTTAACTGGTCCTTACTGATCCCACCACCCCATTCCCTGTTTCAGTGACCCGTACTGGTTTATATCAGTTTATACTGCTCTACCCTGGTTTATACTGGTCTATACTGGTCCATACTGGTTTGTACCGGTCTGTACTGGTCTGACCTTGATAGAGATGCTGAAGTGCTCCCAACCCCCTTAACTGGTCCTTACTGGTCCCACCACCCTGCTCGCTGTTCTAGTGACCTGTACTGGTCCATACTGGTCCATACTGGTCCATACTGGTTTTTTACTGGTCTATAGTGGTCTATACTGGTCCACACTGGTCTATACTGGTTTATACTGACCTGACCTCGATGGAGATGCTGAAGTGCCCCCAAGCCCCTTAACTGGTCCTTATCGGTCCCACTGCCCCATTCCCCATTCCAGTGACCCATATTGGTCTATACTGGTCCATACTGGTTTATACTGGTCTATACCGATCTATACTGGTCTATGCTGCTCTGTACTGGTCTGACCTTGATGGAGATGCTGAAGTGCCCCCAACCCCCTTAACTGGTCCTTACTGGTCCCACCGCCCTGCTCCCCATTCCATTGACCCATACTGGGTCGTGGTGGCAAGAACCCCAGCAGGAGCCAGGTGGGGTCTTCCTGCCATTGGATGAGTGCTCTGGGAGGTCAGGGCTGCTCACAGATCCAGATCACAGCAGCCCATTTCCAAGAGCACTGTCAAATGGGAAGGGCAAAGCACAATTATTAGGAAGGAATGGAGCTTTTCTCAGTCAGTGTTTCCAGTTTCCTACTCCTGAGGAATCTGGTGGTTGAGAAATGGAAAAGAAACTCTCATGTTGGACAAGTCACTGAGACTCCTGAGCTGTAACTTGGAATGCACAAGTGCTTCTGTAAGCAACTTCCTAAAGTGCTTTCGGCCTCTGCTCTGCTTTTGACAGAAGCAGCATCACTTCTGCTGGACCCATCTGTTTTTTCTTTATCTGCCCTTTTCCACCTGCCTGAGGTTTCTCTCAGGTCAAAGTGAGAGCACAGACATTTGGATGGAGTGCTGACAGGGAAGTCAGGAATGGATTTCTGATGTTGAGTCTACTGTTTTGAAATCAGAAAATGTGGTGTTGAAGTCATCGTTAGCCTTTGAGAGGGAAACAGGAGAAAAATCGGATAAACTTGTTGCTAAAAATGAGCTGCTTCAAACTGAGGTTGACCACCTTCAAAGTCTTGTTGCACCAGAGTGCAGAGAGAAAACTGTTGCTAAAAAAACAGGCTCCTGGTTTGGTCAGGCAACTTCATAAACCAGTGTCTTACCCTGGCATTGAGACTTGGGAAACCACAGAGAACCCTGATTCTAAGTCTCAGGAGAGAAAGAAACAAGGAGAATTTGAAGTTCAACTGATGTTTCTAGAGTCTCCCAGCTTTCCTCACATCAATGAAAATAGACTGAGTGATCCCTGTGATAATGAACAAAGGGAAGATTATTCTTCACCTCCCTCAATTTCCTTTGTGCCTGATACTGAATCCACTAAAAAACCTTGGACTCAAAAAGAGAACCCGACCCAGAAAACAACTCAATTCATTCTGATTCAAGTGGTTAAAGAGCAGAAGCGTTATGGCGATAAACCTGGACAAATTAAAAGCCAACCAGTGAAATCCTATCAATATATCACATACCTTGGGATTCCACTTTGTTCTCATCAACAGTTAATACAATTTCCAATGGATATGGGGACAAAATGTTGGCAGCAAAATACCAAAGATGGGATTAAAACCCAGATGAAAAAGAATTAAAATCACTGGAGAAAAAGAAGAAACCAGTCTTCAACCGAGAGCTTCACCCTGTTACTGTTTTGTTGATATTACCTTTTTGCTTTTTATTCTAATAATCATATTGTATGTTAAAATTTGGATGATTATGAAACAGTCAGCTCACTGATTACCCCCATCAATACTAGACGACGCCCACAGTATACACCCGTATCAGCCCCTCCAGGAGCCCTCAAATCCCATCCTGATCCCACAGGACACTCCCAACTTCCCCTCAAACACTCCGAGGCCCCCAGATTGACTCCCAGATCCAGAAAACTCTTGCGACCTGCCCATGGAGTGCCCAATGTGGCCCACCAACTGCACCACAAAGCCAAAACTTCCAGGTTTTCTTTCCTGGGAATTAGGGCTGTTGTTTCCTGTTTTCAGCCATGCCTCCCAACTGATAGCCCAACTCCCAAACTGCTAGCATGCCTGTTGATACAGAATTGTTAAAATAAACCTTGCCAGTATATGTTTTCAGACACCAATTATTTAGTATCGTTTCACTTTAATCCACCCCAAGGGAATTATTAATAAAAACCTGAGTTACCCCCTCTCCCCTTTTCCTGGGGCGGGTTGTAACACCAATCAGCACTGACTCCGCCCAGTAGGCATAGCAAAGGAAGTTTCCTTTTGGTTTAGGGTTTAGTGTAAGGGTTAGGGTTAGGGTTAGGGTTAGGGTTCAGGGTTAGGGTTAGGGTTAGGGTTAGGGTTAGGGTTAGGGTTAGGGTTAGGGTTAGGAAGAATTTGTCTCAGTGCACCATCTAACAATCGCGGTTTTAGCCCATTCTGGACACGCAGCGGTGCCCAATAAGCCCCTCTCAGGCTATAAGCCTGATTCATTGCCCACCGCTGTCAGAATCTTTTGCTTTTTCTCTTGGGTCTCTGCTTTTGCTGTTGCTGTTCTGTTGCGCGTCTGGCAGAATACCCACCGCCGTCCAGTATGTACTCTGCTTCTATAGAACACTGTCCCCTAACCCCAACATTAAAAGAGAGACTGGAATCTATGCGCAAACCCTGTTCCCTAACCCTAACCCTAACCAAGAGACTGCAAGTTGTGCGCAAACCTTTTTCCCTAACCCTAACCTTAAAAGTGAGACTGGAAGCTATGCGCAAACCCTTTTCCGTAACCCTAACCCTAAAAACGAGATTGCGAGTTATGCGCAAACCCTCTTCCCTAACCCTAACCTTAAAAAAGAGACTGCAAGCTATGCGCAAACCCTGTTACCTAACCCTAACCTTAAAAAAGAGACTGCAAGCTATGCGCAAACCCGATTCCCTGACCCTAATCCTAAAAAAGCGAATGCAAGCTATGTGCAAACCCTGTTCCCTAAACTTAACCTTAAAAAAGAGACTTCAAACTATGCACAAAACCAGTTCCCTAACCCTAACTTTAAAAAAGAGACTGCAAGCTACTAGGGTTAGGGTTAGGGTTAGGGTAAGGGTTAGGGTTGGGGTTAGGGTTTAGGGTTAGGGGTAGGGTTAGGGTTAGGGTTAGGGTTATGGTTAGGGTTAAGGTTAGGGTTAGGGTTAGGGTTCGGGTTAGGGTTAAGGTTAGGGTTAGGGGTTAGGGTTGGGGTTAGGGTTAGGGTTAGTCAGAATCTGTCTCAATGCGCGATCTAACTATCACGGGTTTACCCCATTCCAGGAACGTAGTGGTGCCCAGTAAACCCCTCTCGGGCTATAAGCCCCATTCAGTGCCCACCGCTGTCAGAATCTTTTGCTTTTTCTCTTGGGTCTCTGCTTTTGCTGTTGCTGTTCTTTTGCGTGTCTGGCAGAATACCCACCGCCGTCCGGTATGTACTCTGCTTCTATAGAGCACTGGCCACGCCCACTGGGTGGAGTCAAGAGGTGGAGTCCGTGTTGATTGTTCTGCGTCACTGGCTCCGCCTACTGGGCGGAGTCAGTGCTGATTGGTGTTACAACCCGCCCCAGGAAAAGGGGAGAGGGGGTAACTCAGGGTTTTATTAATAATTCCCTTGGGGAGGATTAAAGTGAAACGACACTAAGTAATCGGTGTCTGAAAACATATACTGGCAAGGTTTATTTTAACAATTCTGTATCAACAGGCATGCGAGCAATTTGGGTGCTGTCATACCACAATGTGACACAGAGATAACCTTTGGGGGGGGAAGGAAAATGCATAGGGGAGAGAAAGGCAGGATAAGAGCAAGGGAGAGGAAGAGAAAGAAAAGCTGAGAGTGGACAGATGTATATAGTCACCGCCCACGGGGTCCAGCGATGCTTCCATGTCTGTCAGTTGAAGTGGTGACCTTGATCTGCCAGGGGTGAAGGAGGGAAGTCCCCATACTCCAAGAAGTTATGAGTTATAGCCATGATTAGTGTCACGGACCATGCCTCGAGCCTCCAACATCTCGAGGGTTGCAGTCTCTCTTCTAAGGTTAGGGAACAGTCTTTGGGCATAGTTTGCAGTTACTGTGTGGACCAATTGTCAGAGACTGAAATGATTAATGATTTATGCATTCTAGCAGACTTTTCAGGCTTTTAACTTGCATGATACCTCTGATGAGCAGCCAATAGAACAACTCTGCTGGAATGACGTCATTGCCAAATTCTGCTGGGCCCCGGTCCTTGTGCCGGTGAGTCATCCGATAGAACGTCGAAACTTCCGCGGGGGCTACCGGGAGCAGGGCGGTTATGGCGGGGGAGGGGAGGATCGGGATTGAACCCGATTGGTCCCGATCGATCCCGGCCCCAGGGTCTCCCCCCACCGCGCTGTTTTTCACGTGCGGCCCCAACGAGGCCATGGTGGTGTGGGGTGAGTTCAGGGGGTCCGGGGGCTCCTGGTGACCCCTCCGAATCTCCCCCAAGACTCTCGGGAACCGGTAAGATCCCCCTCAAGACTCCTGGGGACCCTCCGCCTTTCCCCCTCCTCCCCCAAATCTCCTGTGCATCCCCTGAACCCTTGAAAATCTCCTGGGACCACCTCAGACCCCCAGACTCCCTCCTGGGGACCCCCAAACACTATTCAGGACTCCCGGGTCCCTCCCTCCCCCCTCCTAGAGTCTTTTGGGTGTCACCAACCCTTTATGGCGGATTCCTCCGTCCATTTTTCCACCCCGGACTGCTGGGGGTCCACCCCCCCAAGAAACTACTGGGAACTCCCCAGTGTCCCACCACGAGGTTCCTGGGACCCTCCCCCCCCGAACCCCCTGTGGGTACCCCCATCCTTTCGAAAATATTCTTGGGGGTCCCCCAATGTCTCCTCCAGCCCCCATCCTGCCAGGGATGGATTTGGGGGGATCTCCTTCCCTTTCCCTCTGTCCCAAAGGCCAATGCCCTCCCTGTCCTTCTTCCTTCACCCCCAGGCAGAAAAGAGAAGAGAAACAGCCAGTTGGCCCTGGCAGGTGTGGGTGTGTGCAGGCTGTGGTTGAGTGGTTGAGAAGGGAGAGGAGGGGGCTGGTGTTTGGGCCAAGTCCAGTAGGTGATGTCTTTTGTGTCTGGCAGTCCTTGGTCGGCTCCACGACCATCCAGCTGTCAGTGTTCATGACATACCCATCAGTCCTTCTCTTCTTGGCTCCTACACTTGCCAACCCTAAGCTGCTCCTAAGTTCTCTTGCTGTCAGTTCCTAAAGAGGTCTTGTCAAGTGTTACTGATTTAGAAACTAAAGCCTGACATCTTTGCCAAAGATGTGTGTGAAAGGGCAGTGCTGTTGCAAAGCAGTGTTGAGCTTCACATTGGGTGACTTGGCAGCTTCCTCTGCATCACCCATGCACCCTGGGTTTCTTTGAAAAGTACTTTTCACTCCAAATGTGACACCACATTAGCCTGTAGGACATCCTGTCCCCAAATGGATAACTGTAAATATTATAATTAAAAAGTGACCCCCTCCATTATTCAAGAAAAGCTTGTATCTCTGTACTAAAAGCATCCAAGGGTCACGTCCCCCAGTTTTCTATCTGACAAGGGTTTGGAGGGGCTGCTTTGTGCAGGGAACCCTTTGGGGGCCCCTTGCACATGGGTAGGGCTGCACTCTGGGGGTGTGGGGCTTTGGTTCTTTGGTTGCCAGGGGCCACTGTGAGTCACTGAGCCGGGGTGGGGACAATGGGCAGGGCTGGCTGGGACAGGCTGTGGCACCTGTGACATAAAAGGGAAGTGTCCCCGTGGGGCAGCTCTGCAGGGCCCATCAGGGGATGCTGCCCAGTGCAGCCTGTGCTGTGGGGAGCACGCACACAGGGAGAGGCTGGGTCGGATGAGGGCCGGGGCAGCAAGACCGCCCCAGGGAGTGGGTTCTGCCCCCGCCTGCAGGGCCCAGCCCCTGGCAGGAGCGCCTTGGGCAGGGCCCGGTGCTGCTGCTGGGGCATGCGGTGAGGCCTTGCCACCTGCCAGTTGCCTGGGCCCCTGTCCTTGCTGCGCCACATCCCCGAGGCTCCATCCCCGCTCCCCCAGCGCCAGCTCCCTCCTTCCCAGCCCCAACCAAGCCCTTCTCTGTGTCCTCCTGCAGACCATGGCTTTCACAACATTCCTTTTGGTGCTTGTGCAAAGCATCATCCAGTCCCTGCAGGCGGTCAGGGAGGGGCTGCACAAGGCTCAGTGAGCTTGGAGGTCTTTTCCAAGCTGAAGGACTCTTGGATTCTGTGATTGTGTGCTGGATTCAGCTGGGTCCGTGTTAGCAGCATTAGTTTGCTCCCAAAGTTTCCTCGCTGTCAGCTCTTGTGGCCTAAGGCTTGAGCTCCTTTAGCTCCTTGTGATGAGCTACTGATGGGAAAGGAGAGGCCTCTGCGAGCAGATTCCTGGTGTTTCCTGTAGAACAGTGAGGGAGAAGGTGTAGTCAAGTGGGAAGAGGAGTACTGTTTGTGTGTGGCCACCTATGTGGCCTTGGCGCCTTTGAGGGGCTTGAAGGAGAAAAGAACTTTGTTAAAGTGAGAAGTGAAATAGTGTGTTGGCTGTGGGAATGGGAAGAGAAGAGGAACGGAGAATGGGAAGGGAAAGAGGAATGGAAAGACATCTGTTGATGCTGTCGTTTGTTATGTTTGCATGTAACAGGGTGTGGTGGAAGAAAAAACCAATTGGGAAAGATATGTGGCATGGAGAAGCATCTATGGGAACTAGATGGACTTTTATACACTGGACAATTCATCCACCGGACTGACAGTTGTTCCCCAGTTTTACCCCAGTTTATTGCTGTATTGTCATGGAGTTTTATGTACCCCAGTTTACTGTTGAATTTTTATGAAGTTTGTTATACCTCCATATTGTTCCCCTTTCTCCCTCAGATTTTCCCGTCCAAAGTTGTTTGTCACCCTGTCCTCCCCTGTTTTCCCGCTCCTCTGCCACTGATTGGCTACAGTTTGCTGCAGTGCAAAGAGAGCTCCCATTGGCCCTTTCTCCTGGAGACTCCGAAGTTCCACCTGCCTTTTCCCTGTCTCCCTATCACACTTTTCCCTGAGTTGTCAGTTCCATGCTCCTCCCCAGTTCAGAATCCTCCCCTCAGACTTACCTTATTTAAACCCCTGTTGTCCCTGAATAAAGTGGCATTGCTGCACGAACCCTCGACTGTGCCAAGAACCGTTATTGCAGTGCTCGGTCCCATTTCCCATCCCCCCGGACCATGACAAGTGGCGCCCAACGTGGGGCACAGTTGAGGACTCTCATATTGAGAGAACTCCTGTCTCCTCACCTGGGTTCAGGTGACGCCAGCAGAGGCGATCGTCCTCGCCGGTCCTCCTCAGCAGAACGGACGGCTGTGGGCTCAGCGGTAGCTGCACGGGTCGACGCACCAGACAGGTGAACTGCTGAGGACATTCCTCACCCTACCCTAACACCCACAAGCCGGCAGAACACCAAAGGGAGGACTTTCCATCAAGAGACTGTTGTTGAGACCCGACTAACATCAACATGGGACTCACACTCTCAACCTCCCAAAAATTTGTATACAGGTGCCTAAAAGACTTTGTAATAGAACACGGTCACCCCTTAGATAAAAAATTGGCAATATCACTTGCCAGATGGCTCGACCACAAGGGTCACCAGCTTGCCGAGGACACCAGCGTAGAACAGTGGCAAGCCATAGGCTACAACCTCTGGCGGGACAGCGATAAGGGGGACCGTATAGCTAAAGAGGCGCTCATCGCATGGAGGTTAGTTCTGATGGTGCTACAGCACCAGATGATGAACAAGAATATCAGCCTCCCCAAGACAGACACTGAGCGGACAGAGAGGGACACTGAGCAGACAGAGACGGACACTGAGCAGACAGACACACAAGATGGCGGGAGGGGGAAGAAACCATCGCGCCGAATTCAAAATGGCGTCGAGGAGGAGGGACCCAGGGACCACGCGGAGAAAAGGTGGGAAGGGACACCGCGAGAAAAATCAGCGCAGGAAAGGAGGAGGCGGGCTCCCTTAGCACCACCCTCCAGACCGCCTCCGTGTCCACCTGATTACATCAGAGATCCCTCCCCCGGCATGCCCACGAGCACACCCACTTCCTCCAGCCCTGCCTCTTCCCCGGATACATCACCTTCAAGGGGCGGAAGGGTGGTAAAGGACAGGGTCAAGGCGAAGGTCAGGGCCTCCTTCCGGCAAGATGGCTGCGCCCATAGGCCTCACACCACCGAGGCCTACCCCGCCTGCCGCCACCCTGAACCGGACATAGACTTAATGCAGCACTCCCCTGAATGGCAGCTTAAGCTACCAGATATCTGGAGAGCCTTCAGGGAGGAGGCTGCTAGCGCTAAAGACACTGAATTCCTAAAAGCATTTCCCATCTATGTAGAGGATGGAAGGGCCCCAGAGTGGCTGTAGGGAATTGGCTATAGAACACGGCTTGCCTAGGCCGTAGGAACATTTTAGATAGCGAGGTTACAGTGCCCTTGTACCCTGTTAGGTGGCTGGTAAACAGGACATTGTGATTAGCAAAACAAAAAGCAACTGAGTACCACCTGTGTCAACAAAGAAATGAGTAAGAGGTGAGATCAACACTTAAGCAGAACCAATAATGAGCTTAGCTTTTGCAATATGTATGAACTAATTATAAAGCATATATTAAGCTGTTAGCAATGACCAGTAAACAAAGCTTGCTGATTCTCATATTGAGCATTCTTCCCTCGTCACGACAAATGGCGCCCGAACAGGGACTAAGTTGAATCTGCGGTCCCCGACGCTTGAACAGGGGGTAAGTTAAATCTGCATCCCCCAGGGGCTAAGTTAAATCTGTATGCCCCAAGGGATTAAGTTGAATCTGCGATCCCCGAAACCTGAACAGGGGGTAAGTTAAATCTGCATCCCCCGAAACCACGGTCTGACGCAGTAGCCGGTCGGTCCTGAAGCAGCACAAGAGGCGAAAGAGCTGGACTCCATGCCCCAGGCGACCTTACAGAAGGGTCCTGGCCGACAACACCGCCGACGTCTTGTAAAAGGCTGCAACAGCGCGCTGAAGATTTATAGGTGTGGAAAGACAAGCGGTGCTTTTATTACTCCAGTGTTTTTTAGAAAAGCGGGGACTAAAGGGTATAGCTTTGAAAAAAGAATTACCAAGATTGCTTACGACGAGGGTTGCTAAAAGTTGTTTTGTGGACCCTAATACAGTTTTTGATGAAAGAGAATGGAGACGTTATGAGGTTAAGTTGTGGAAGGTTGACGCGGAGACGGAGCTCAATGTAACATGACAGAAGTGGAGAAACTGCCAGGCCAACCAGACAAGACGCCTGGACAGGTGAGCCACCGAGAACAAAAGGGATCTAATGTTGCATCTATATGGAAGTCTATCCTGCTTAAAAAAGGAAGAAAAATTAGACGAACTGGCTTTGCGGCAGATGCTGCTTTCATGTAAGGGCCAGGGATATGAAGCGAACACTGTAACTGCCTTTACTATCTCTACTTGGAAAGAACTTAGTGATAAGCTCTTTACTGCTGTCTCTAAGGGAGAAAAAGTTGCTGCTTCCCTCCTTACAACTTGGCGATTGTTATCTGGAATAGTAAAAGGCATTAGAGCACAGTATGAGGACATTAGAATGCTACTAGATACCATCATACAGAGAAATCGTGTAAAAAGGGAGTCGAGCGGAGTTGAAGGGAGACGGAGTGGGACAAGAAATCACGGATCGGACCCGGGGACAACCGAGCGGCCCCGCCAACATGAACGAGGTGCTAGCATCTCGGCAGTGCATATCCAGGACGATCGGAGATGACGGCTGCAGTGTGAAAGTACTGCTGATGGACCAGAGATGAACTTTACGAGCACTATGACTGAGTTCCACCTTAAGACATTTCCAGCTTTTCATCTGAACTGTACTGCGGGACTGCGCTGCGCGTTTGTGGCTGTGTTCATGGCACTGTGTGCTTATGCCGCCGTGCCGAGTGAACCCGTGCTGGCGCTGGGTCTGTCCGCCTGTGGCGGGTGTCTACGGGGCGGCGCCGGGCAGCAGAGCAGTGGCGGTGGTCGCGGCGCCTGTGCGGAGCGGTGCGCCTGCACGCGTGCACGCCGGCGGCTCCGGGTGCGGCGAGCAACGGGGGGCTCTGTGTCCCCCGCACTGCTGACAGCCATGGTCCTGGGGGGTGTGCGTTCCCCTTCCCTTCTTTGCAGCGAGTGTTTTTTCCCTGGTGCCGCTCCTCTTCCTAGAGCGGCGAGTTAATGATGGTAGCAAAAGCCTTGAGGGGTGCAGCTGGAGGAGGGGGAAAGCTGTTTCTCCTTTTCCCCGTTAGACCAATCACCCCCTCTCTGAAACTGTTTGCAGCTGTTCTCTCCCTCTCCTATGTTTTTGTCTTTTCTTAAGCAGACCCTGTGATTAAGTTAAGTTCCTTCTGCTGATTTTCTTTGGGTGAGCCCGGTCCCTCCTCCCCCTCCTTCGTCCTTCGGCAATGAGGGGCGTGGGGGAGGCAAAGACGATAAAACACAGAAAAAAGGGAAAAGAGAAAAAACAACTTAAAATTAACAATATCCCAACTTATAAATCAGATAAGATTGCATTGTTTTTACAGCAAGAGGTGTTACGCATGCAGCGTGCTCATGGCATTCTCAAATGTTTTCTTCAAAAACAGAAAGGGAGACTGACGAAAAATCCTTTGAAGCAAGATTAGAAATAATGTAACATCCGTGCTTAGCCTTTTGCATATTACAGAAGGTTATTAAGAATTTCCTATAGCTTGCTATTTCGCATCTCTTACATGAAATTTGGCTGTTTCCCCCAGGGGCAGGGTGCAGGTAGAAGATTTGGAGACGGAACAATGAGACAGAAGGGGACATAGTCTTAACCCCTGCAAAAGTAGTTTTATTGCCTTTATGACAGAATATCATTGCTCTATGAGAAGGGTTGAAGATTTCCAAGATAATATTCTGTTCTTTCTTGCTGTATCTGTCTTTTACATAGAGAGTTATGCAGGATTTGCAGATTGCTGATGACGGCTATGCCATAAATTTCCTTTGAATTATGAAACTGATAAGAAGTGCACAGCCAATGACTACATGAAAATGTGTGTGATTGAGGAGCATGTTTGAGGTGGCCACCTGAATGTGGTGTGAAAGAGAAAAGCTACATGAATGTGTGACTGTGTAAACTTAAAAATACCTTCTGCCGGTGTTAAGATTTTAGAGATGTGTAACATGATTCTGTTGGACCATAGTGAATCCTTATTCTGAATGGTATATGAATTCTTCAAATTCCCACCGTGAGTGATGAGGTTTTAGTTATTTCTAGACTAGCCCTGTCCGGCTAGCTGTATGATCTGAACTGAAGTTAAATAAGAAGTTCTTACAAAAATTTAATATTCTATTACAGCCTTGTATGAAATTTATGCAAGTTAAGTCTCAGGTGGAGTTTTTCCACTGCTGTTGTTCCTTAGCTGTGTAAGCTGCGCAGGAGACCACTAGTTTTGGAACAAGTAAAAATCATAAGCCGGCAAACATTAGTGCAGACTGCAAGGTTGGCAGAGCCCGAAACAAAATACACCACTATGCATCCAGGTGCCCCGGAACCATTCTTACAATTCGTGGAAAAGCTGCAAGATGCTGTAGAGAAACAAGTTTTGTGACAGATACAGAAGTTGCTAGTTACATAACTAGCTAGAGACAATGCAGGCTTGTGCCAGGGTGAGGTCCTTAGACCATCAAATAATTGCATTTGCATCTGCTATGGCAGTAGTGAGAGTCGTTTTGAGCTTTTCTGTGTTTTCCAGGATTTAAATCAGGAGTTGTCGATGTTGTTGCCTTGTTTGCTCAGCTCGTTGCAGGGGCAGACTGTCAAGGCCATCCTGCGTGCCTTCTCAAAAACATCTGTAGTGTTGTGGATAGTGTGTCTTCAGGCCTCCTGGCTGGAGGCCAGAGCAGACCAATTATGTTGATCAGTGTGACCAGAGCTGAAGTGTTGTTTTAAAGAATCCTTATATATTGTCTTCAAAACCCCTCCCGTGCAACAGCTGGTAGCAATATTAATTGTAAAACGGCTAGTCTCTCCTCCTTAAAACATGCCCTACCCATTGTAGCTGTGTTCTCAGCAAAATAGCCTCACTAATTGTGATTAATCCTTGTTTTATACCAGATGTATTGCTTGCATAATTTGACTAGTGAATGTTTAGGGTTGTACGAAGGCAACGTGTATTCTTTGTGATGCTCAAAGTTTGCTGTTAATTGTCCAAACAAACAAACAAACAAACAAACTTCTATAGTCATTCCTAGAGTTAAGGTTGTGATATTAGGAGGTACTGCTTGGATAGAACATACAGATCCTGTGTGACTTAAACAATGGCTCCTACCTACAGAACAGCTGTTGGCCCTGCAACAGCTTGTCAGAAGGCAGCTTGATTCTGATTACATTGAACCATCTCAGAATCCTTTAATTACCCCTGTGTTTGTGATAAAGAAAAAATCTATGAAATGAAAACCTTTGCATGATCTCAGACAGGTTGGTGCAATCATGGTTAGTAAGCATTGGCTTACTGACCCCTTCTGTGCTTTCTGCTGAATAACCCATTGTTATTATTGATTTGACAGGTTATCTTCTCACAATCCAGTTAGATCCCAGTGATAGAGAAAAAATGTGCATTTTTAGTTCCATCTATTATTCGTGCAGAACCTTATGAGTGTTATCCATAGAAAACCCTCTCCCATAGAATGAAAGGCTTTTCTATAATTTGTCAGTGGTTTATGTTTCCAATGCAATTTTCTGACTGTCTTTGTTGTCATTATATAGATGATATTTCTGCTAGCTGTAACCACTGAGGATTAGCTGGGTGTGTTGGACGCTGAAACCAGAAAGAGTCTACAATTCTTTGGCCTAGTAGTTGCTCCTGACACGGTGCAGTGAAAAGTACCCTGGAAATATTTAGGGTTCATGTACACAAAAAGCAGTCATTTCTCAACCAGTTATGCCAAGTCTTAATTTTCAAGCGTTGTTTGTACTCTGAAGAACTCCTTTGCAGAGGATTGTTCCAGCAAGTTTCCTATGCTTCGATCCAGTGCAGTTTCATAGTTTTTTACCTCTTTTACAGTTTTGAGAAAAACACGCTGTGCTTGGCCAAAAGCCTCCTTTAAGCTGATGGTCTTGTGGTCCCTGTGGGAGCTGGGGGCGGAGCGCAGTGTGCAGGTGTGGACCTTGTCCTTCTCACAGTAGCATTCCAGCAGTTTACTGTACTGGGGGATTTTCTCTCAGCCAAAACCTGGGCACCACAGAGCCCCACCAGGACGTAGTTTTTTCTGAGTGTTCTTTGTGCTATGCTTACTCAGGTGGGCTTGGCACAGGGAGACCTTGCAGGTCAGGCAAGTCTTCATGGCTGAACGGGGGCCTGTGGGGTAAAGGCAGAGTGGGCACTGGGAAGGGCCCTGCTGGCATATTTCTGTTCCTTCTGTATGCATGCACTCCTTGCAGAAGCTGTGACCGCACCCCAGAGACATAGGGTTCCTGTAAATGTCCAGCCAGACGGGGCATGTCAGTTCGTCCTTCAGCCTGGCCTCAGCACCCACCTCGGCCATGTTGCCTGAGCTTTGTGACAGGGCTGAGAGCAAGGAGGAGGGCACTGGTGAGAAACTGAGAGCACAGCATACAGAAGCCTTCAGATGTCGATTTAGCTTAATTCATTCTATTGCTCGCTCAGTTGTTGTCTCTTGTCCGGATTGTCGTCGTGCTTGTACTGTCTATTTTAGTACTAACCCTCGAGGTCTTACTCTGGCAAAAGATCCCCAAGAGTTAGATTTAATGGGATCGCTGTATATACATAACACAAGTGGTAATGGGACTCAAACCTGGTTTATGTTGAGATTATTTCAATCTAGATTAAGTGTTTATCAAAACCACGACTTGTCCAGCTGGCACAAACTGCCTAGCCTGTACACAAAAGAACTGTAGAGCCTGAGTGAAACAGTAGAACACACAAAGAAAGTAACAGTAACAACTAGTCCTATAGCCTTGTGGCTTCAATCTAATTTTGGTTCTATGTCTGAATGGGTTTTAAGTTTTGTTAAAGAAAAACCTACAATGGTTGTTGACAATTGTTGTAATTTTAGTAATAGTTCATATTGCTTTTTCTTGTATTGTTAAATGTGTAAGTGCTATAACAGAGAAAACATTATTAGCCCAGAATAAAAAAAGGGGGGTATTTGTAGGGAATTGGCTATAGAACACGGCTTGCCTAGGCCGTGGGAACATCTTAGATAGCGAGGTTACAGTGCCCTTGTACCCTGTTAGCTGGCTGGTAAACAGGACATTGTGATTAGCAAAACAAAAAGCAACTGAGTACCACCTGTGTCAACAAAGAAATGAGTAAGAGGTGAGATCAACATTTAAGCAGAACCAATAATGAGCTTAGCTTTTGCAATATGTATGAACTAATTATAAAGCATATATTAAACTGTTAGCAATGATCAATAAACGAAGCTTGCTGATTCTCATATTGAGCGTCTCATTCTTCCCTCGTCACGACAAGTGGCGACCAATATCGTACCCCATGCTACAAGATATGAAAAAGGCCATCGTCGAGTATGGGTTGGGGGCACCCTTCACCATCGAGTTGCTAGAATCATTCTTCCTGGCCTATAAGCTGATACGTTACAACATAAGAGCAGTGATAGGAGGACTCTTTACAACAGTACAGTCCTCAGTATTTGAGGCAGAATGGAAAAAATTAATCACTGCATATGTCAATGACAAAATGGAAAGAAGGGGAATCCCAATTCAGCAGGCAATAGACATGCTCTATGGGGAGGGGAACTATTCGAGTAGGGGGGATCAAGCTCGAATTGACCCCAAATTTTTAGAAGCGACTAAAGAATTGGCATTAGAGGTCGTGAAAAGGGTGACAGATGCCTATGTGCAGACGCCTTCTTTCACACTTATTAACCAAGGCCCAAAAGAACCTTTTGTAGAATTCATAACCAGGCTAAAAGAGGCAATCAGCAGGCAGGTCCACCGAAAAGAGAGCCAGGAAATTTTATTCAATAAATTGGTTCTCAAAAGGGCGAATGAGGACTGTCAGAAAGCTTTGAAGATGTTAAAGGATCCCTCCCTACTCGAAATGATAGACACTTGTAAAAATATAGGTTCCAATTCCCATAAAGCGTGTCTATTGGCTACCACTTTCATGGGTCCCCAATCATGTTTCAATTGTGGTGAAAAGGGACACTTCAAAAAACATTGTCCTAAGTTAGTCCCCAAACCAAATTTGCCTAAGACCCTATGTCGGAGGTGTGGGAAGGGCCGCCATTGGTCTTCTAGTTGTAGGTCAATGACCAATATCAATGGTGAGCCCCTTCCCCCCAGGAGGTCCCCAGAGCTTAAGAAAAGGGTAACCTTCCAATCTTTGCCCGATCTTCGCCCTTGCTCCTGTGAACATCAGGGAAACGGGGAGCAGAGCGCCCAGGGGGGCGCGACGACACAAATAACCCCTGCTCTCTGCTCCATCCTGCACCCAACACCGCACCCAGCTACCCCATTACCCAAGAGCCTCCGTCAGACCTCATTCCCGTTCAGTGTGATCCTTTAAATTCAGCAGACCCTATCTCAGTTAAAAACCAGCGTGTTCCCCTAAATTGGATAATCCTTTCCGTTACTCATCCGTCTACTCACCTAAGCTCCTATGAGCAGGCCAGGGTTAGACCATCTGCCCCGGTCGATCCACATAAGACTTACCTGATGATATCGCACTTTTCAGCAGTGGCTAAGGGAATAATTGTAGTGCCTACTCTCCTGACGGGACTGACAAACACAAATATAGCTATATGCCTAACTGTGCATCTCCCTCCCGTGCAGTTGGAGGACCGCTTCCCCGTGGCGAAGATGGTCTCCACCGACGAGCTGCTCTGCGTGGTGTCCCCAGATGAGGAGCGGAGGGAGGGATCACTGAGGGAAGTCCACTGGACAACCTCGGTGAAGACCTCTCGCCCTCTTCTAACATGTCTCATCTACTTTTCTCAACCGAGACACCCTCAGAAAGTCAAGGTGGAAGGGTTACTCAACATGGGGGCGGATGTCACCATAATTGCCTCCAAGGACTGGCCATACGGCTGGCCAGCCCAGACCACTAACATCAGAGTCAGCGGTGTAGGGGGATCGCAGTACCCCGTCAGGAGTAAAGAGGTAAAGAGGAACTCCGAAGTTCCACCCACCTTTTCCCTGTCTCCCTATCACACTTTTCCCTGAGTTGTCAGTCCCATGCTCCTCCCCAGTTCAGAATCCTCCCCTCAGACTTTAAACCCCTTATTTAAACCCCTGTTTTCCCTGAATAAAGTGGCATTGCTGCACGAACCCTCAACTGTGCCAAGAACCGTTATTGCAGTGCTCAGTCCTATTTCCCATCCCCCTGGACCGTGGTAGCAGGGAGATTGCTAAAACTGAAACCAGTACACAGTTGAAAGCTGAACAAAACAACATTTATTCCAAAGAAAATAGCAAACAAAATGAGAAACCGAGAGACAGAAAAGAGAAGGGAAACAAGCCCCCAAGACAACCCCCCATTCACTCAAGTGTTACTTACCAGGTTGTCTTACCGACCCCAGAATGCTTAGAATTCCCCATAGCAGAAGCTGCATCCTCATTATCCTCAATGAGCCAATTTTCATTAATGTGAGGAAAGCTGAGAGACTGAAGAAACATCAGGGTTAGGGTTAGGGTTAGGGTTAGGGTTAGGGTTAGGGTTTAGGGTTAGGGTTAGGGTTAGGGTTAGGGTTAGGGTTAGGGTTAGGGTTAGGGTTTAGGGTTAGGGTTAGGGTTAGGGTTAGGGTTAGGGTTAGGGTTAGGGTTAGGGTTAGGGTTAGGGTTAGGGTTAGGGTTAGGGTTAGGGTTAGGGTTAGGGTTAGGGGTTAGGGTTAGGGTTAGGGTTAGGGTTAGGGTTAGGGTTAGGGGTTAGGGTTAGGGTTAGGGTTAGGGTTAGGGTTAGGGTTAGGGTTAGGGTTAGGGTTAGGGTTAGGGTTAGGGTTAGGGTTAGGGTTAGGGTTAGGGTTTAGGGTTAGGGTTAGGGTTAGGGTTAGGGTTAGGGTTAGGGTTAGGGTTAGGGTTAGGGTTAGGGTTAGGGTTAGGGTTAGGGTTAGGGTTAGGGTTAGGGTTAGGGTTAGGGTTAGGGTTAGGGTTAGGGTTAGGGTTAGGGTTAGGGTTAGGGTTAGGGTTAGGGTTAGGGTTAGGGTTAGGGTTAGGGTTAGGGTTAGGGTTAGGGTTAGGGTTAGGGTTAGGGTTAGGGTTAGGGTTAGGGTTAGGGTTAGGGTTAGGGTTAGGGTTAGGGTTAGGGTTAGGGTTAGGGTTAGGGTTAGGGTTAGGGTTAGGGTTAGGGTTAGGGTTAGGGTTAGGGTTAGGGTTAGGGTTAGGGTTAGGGTTAGGGTTAGGGTTAGGGTTAGGGTTAGGGTTAGGGTTAGGGTTAGGGTTAGGGTTAGGGTTAGGGTTAGGGTTAGGGTTAGGGTTAGGGTTAGGGTTAGGGTTAGGGTTAGGGTTAGGGTTAGGGTTAGGGTTAGGGTTAGGGTTAGGGTTAGGGTTAGGGTTAGGGTTAGGGTTAGGGTTAGGGTTAGGGTTAGGGTTAGGGTTAGGGTTAGGGTTAGGGTTAGGGTTAGGGTTAGGGTTAGGGTTAGGGTTAGGGTTAGGGTTAGGGGTTAGGGTTAGGGTTAGGGTTAGGGTTAGGGTTAGGGTTAGGGTTAGGGTTAGGGTTAGGGTTAGGGTTAGGGTTAGGGTTAGGGTTAGGGTTAGGGTTAGGGTTAGGGTTAGGGTTAGGGTTAGGGTTAGGGTTAGGGTTAGGGTTAGGGTTAGGGTTAGGGTTAGGGTTAGGGTTAGGGTTAGGGTTAGGGTTAGGGTTAGGGTTAGGGTTAGGGTTAGGGTTAGGGTTAGGGTTAGGGTTAGGGTTAGGGTTAGGGTTAGGGTTAGGGTTAGGGTTAGGGTTAGGGTTAGGGTTAGGGTTAGGGTTAGGGTTAGGGTTAGGGTTAGGGTTAGGGTTAGGGTTAGGGTTAGGGTTAGGGTTAGGGTTAGGGTTAGGGTTAGGGTTAGGGTTAGGGTTAGGGTTAGGGTTAGGGTTAGGGTTAGGGTTAGGGTTAGGGTTAGGGTTAGGGTTAGGGTTAGGGTTAGGGTTAGGGTTAGGGTTAGGGTTAGGGTTAGGGTTAGGGTTAGGGTTAGGGTTAGGGTTAGGGTTAGGGTTAGGGTTAGGGTTAGGGTTAGGGTTAGGGTTAGGGTTAGGGTTAGGGTTAGGGTTAGGGTTAGGGTTAGGGTTAGGGTTAGGGTTAGGGTTAGGGTTAGGGTTAGGGTTAGGGTTAGGGTTAGGGTTAGGGTTAGGGTTAGGGTTAGGGTTAGGGTTAGGGTTAGGGTTAGGGTTAGGGTTAGGGTTAGGGTTAGGGTTAGGGTTAGGGTTAGGGTTAGGGTTAGGGTTAGGGTTAGGGTTAGGGTTAGGGTTAGGGTTAGGGTTAGGGTTAGGGTTAGGGTTAGGGTTAGGGTTAGGGTTAGGGTTAGGGTTAGGGTTAGGGTTAGGGTTAGGGTTAGGGTTAGGGTTAGGGTTAGGGTTAGGGTTAGGGTTAGGGTTAGGGTTAGGGTTAGGGTTAGGGTTAGGGTTAGGGTTAGGGTTAGGGTTAGGGTTAGGGTTAGGGTTAGGGTTAGGGTTAGGGTTAGGGTTAGGGTTAGGGTTAGGGTTAGGGTTAGGGTTAGGGTTAGGGTTAGGGTTAGGGTTAGGGTTAGGGTTAGGGTTAGGGTTAGGGTTAGGGTTAGGGTTAGGGTTAGGGTTAGGGTTAGGGTTAGGGTTAGGGTTAGGGTTAGGGTTAGGGTTAGGGTTAGGGTTAGGGTTAGGGTTAGGGTTAGGGTTAGGGTTAGGGTTAGGGTTAGGGTTAGGGTTAGGGTTAGGGTTAGGGTTAGGGTTAGGGTTAGGGTTAGGGTTAGGGTTAGGGTTAGGGTTAGGGTTAGGGTTAGGGTTAGGGTTAGGGTTAGGGTTAGGGTTAGGGTTAGGGTTAGGGTTAGGGTTAGGGTTAGGGTTAGGGTTAGGGTTAGGGTTAGGGTTAGGGTTAGGGTTAGGGTTAGGGTTAGGGTTAGGGTTAGGGTTAGGGTTAGGGTTAGGGTTAGGGTTAGGGTTAGGGTTAGGGTTAGGGTTAGGGTTAGGGTTAGGGTTAGGGTTAGGGTTAGGGTTAGGGTTAGGGTTAGGGTTAGGGTTAGGGTTAGGGTTAGGGTTAGGGTTAGGGTTAGGGTTAGGGTTAGGGTTAGGGTTAGGGTTAGGGTTAGGGTTAGGGTTAGGGTTAGGGTTAGGGTTAGGGTTAGGGTTAGGGTTAGGGTTAGGGTTAGGGTTAGGGTTAGGGTTAGGGTTAGGGTTAGGGTTAGGGTTAGGGTTAGGGTTAGGGTTAGGGTTAGGGTTAGGGTTAGGGTTAGGGTTAGGGTTAGGGTTAGGGTTAGGGTTAGGGTTAGGGTTAGGGTTAGGGTTAGGGTTAGGGTTAGGGTTAGGGTTAGGGTTAGGGTTAGGGTTAGGGTTAGGGTTAGGGTTAGGGTTAGGGTTAGGGTTAGGGTTAGGGTTAGGGTTAGGGTTAGGGTTAGGGTTAGGGTTAGGGTTAGGGTTAGGGTTAGGGTTAGGGTTAGGGTTAGGGTTAGGGTTAGGGTTAGGGTTAGGGTTAGGGTTAGGGTTAGGGTTAGGGTTAGGGTTAGGGTTAGGGTTAGGGTTAGGGTTAGGGTTAGGGTTAGGGTTAGGGTTAGGGTTAGGGTTAGGGTTAGGGTTAGGGTTAGGGTTAGGGTTAGGGTTAGGGTTAGGGTTAGGGTTAGGGTTAGGGTTAGGGTTAGGGTTAGGGTTAGGGTTAGGGTTAGGGTTAGGGTTAGGGTTAGGGTTAGGGTTAGGGTTAGGGTTAGGGTTAGGGTTAGGGTTAGGGTTAGGGTTAGGGTTAGGGTTAGGGTTAGGGTTAGGGTTAGGGTTAGGGTTAGGGTTAGGGTTAGGGTTAGGGTTAGGGTTAGGGTTAGGGTTAGGGTTAGGGTTAGGGTTAGGGTTAGGGTTAGGGTTAGGGTTAGGGTTAGGGTTAGGGTTAGGGTTAGGGTTAGGGTTAGGGTTAGGGTTAGGGTTAGGGTTAGGGTTAGGGTTAGGGTTAGGGTTAGGGTTAGGGTTAGGGTTAGGGTTAGGGTTAGGGTTAGGGTTAGGGTTAGGGTTAGGGTTAGGGTTAGGGTTAGGGTTAGGGTTAGGGTTAGGGTTAGGGTTAGGGTTAGGGTTAGGGTTAGGGTTAGGGTTAGGGTTAGGGTTAGGGTTAGGGTTAGGGTTAGGGTTAGGGTTAGGGTTAGGGTTAGGGTTAGGGTTAGGGTTAGGGTTAGGGTTAGGGTTAGGGTTAGGGTTAGGGTTAGGGTTAGGGTTAGGGTTAGGGTTAGGGTTAGGGTTAGGGTTAGGGTTAGGGTTAGGGTTAGGGTTAGGGTTAGGGTTAGGGTTAGGGTTAGGGTTAGGGTTAGGGTTAGGGTTAGGGTTAGGGTTAGGGTTAGGGTTAGGGTTAGGGTTAGGGTTAGGGTTAGGGTTAGGGTTAGGGTTAGGGTTAGGGTTAGGGTTAGGGTTAGGGTTAGGGTTAGGGTTAGGGTTAGGGTTAGGGTTAGGGTTAGGGTTAGGGTTAGGGTTAGGGTTAGGGTTAGGGTTAGGGTTAGGGTTAGGGTTAGGGTTAGGGTTAGGGTTAGGGTTAGGGTTAGGGTTAGGGTTAGGGTTAGGGTTAGGGTTAGGGTTAGGGTTAGGGTTAGGGTTAGGGTTAGGGTTAGGGTTAGGGTTAGGGTTAGGGTTAGGGTTAGGGTTAGGGTTAGGGTTAGGGTTAGGGTTAGGGTTAGGGTTAGGGTTAGGGTTAGGGTTAGGGTTAGGGTTAGGGTTAGGGTTAGGGTTAGGGTTAGGGTTAGGGTTAGGGTTAGGGTTAGGGTTAGGGTTAGGGTTAGGGTTAGGGTTAGGGTTAGGGTTAGGGTTAGGGTTAGGGTTAGGGTTAGGGTTAGGGTTAGGGTTAGGGTTAGGGTTAGGGTTAGGGTTAGGGTTAGGGTTAGGGTTAGGGTTAGGGTTAGGGTTAGGGTTAGGGTTAGGGTTAGGGTTAGGGTTAGGGTTAGGGTTAGGGTTAGGGTTAGGGTTAGGGTTAGGGTTAGGGTTAGGGTTAGGGTTAGGGTTAGGGTTAGGGTTAGGGTTAGGGTTAGGGTTAGGGTTAGGGTTAGGGTTAGGGTTAGGGTTAGGGTTAGGGTTAGGGTTAGGGTTAGGGTTAGGGTTAGGGTTAGGGTTAGGGTTAGGGTTAGGGTTAGGGTTAGGGTTAGGGTTAGGGTTAGGGTTAGGGTTAGGGTTAGGGTTAGGGTTAGGGTTAGGGTTAGGGTTAGGGTTAGGGTTAGGGTTAGGGTTAGGGTTAGGGTTAGGGTTAGGGTTAGGGTTAGGGTTAGGGTTAGGGTTAGGGTTAGGGTTAGGGTTAGGGTTAGGGTTAGGGTTAGGGTTAGGGTTAGGGTTAGGGTTAGGGTTAGGGTTAGGGTTAGGGTTAGGGTTAGGGTTAGGGTTAGGGTTAGGGTTAGGGTTAGGGTTAGGGTTAGGGTTAGGGTTAGGGTTAGGGTTAGGGTTAGGGTTAGGGTTAGGGTTAGGGTTAGGGTTAGGGTTAGGGTTAGGGTTAGGGTTAGGGTTAGGGTTAGGGTTAGGGTTAGGGTTAGGGTTAGGGTTAGGGTTAGGGTTAGGGTTAGGGTTAGGGTTAGGGTTAGGGTTAGGGTTAGGGTTAGGGTTAGGGTTAGGGTTAGGGTTAGGGTTAGGGTTAGGGTTAGGGTTAGGGTTAGGGTTAGGGTTAGGGTTAGGGTTAGGGTTAGGGTTAGGGTTAGGGTTAGGGTTAGGGTTAGGGTTAGGGTTAGGGTTAGGGTTAGGGTTAGGGTTAGGGTTAGGGTTAGGGTTAGGGTTAGGGTTAGGGTTAGGGTTAGGGTTAGGGTTAGGGTTAGGGTTAGGGTTAGGGTTAGGGTTAGGGTTAGGGTTAGGGTTAGGGTTAGGGTTAGGGTTAGGGTTAGGGTTAGGGTTAGGGTTAGGGTTAGGGTTAGGGTTAGGGTTAGGGTTAGGGTTAGGGTTAGGGTTAGGGTTAGGGTTAGGGTTAGGGTTAGGGTTAGGGTTAGGGTTAGGGTTAGGGTTAGGGTTAGGGTTAGGGTTAGGGTTAGGGTTAGGGTTAGGGTTAGGGTTAGGTTAGGGTTAGGGTTAGGGTTAGGGTTAGGGTTAGGGTTAGGGTTAGGGTTAGGGTTAGGGTTAGGGTTAGGGTTAGGGTTAGGGTTAGGGTTAGGGTTAGGGTTAGGGTTAGGGTTAGGGTTAGGGTTAGGGTTAGGGTTAGGGTTAGGGTTAGGGTTAGGGTTAGGGTTAGGGTTAGGGTTAGGGTTAGGGTTAGGGTTAGGGTTAGGGTTAGGGTTAGGGTTAGGGTTAGGGTTAGGGTTAGGGTTAGGGTTAGGGTTAGGGTTAGGGTTAGGGTTAGGGTTAGGGTTAGGGTTAGGGTTAGGGTTAGGGTTAGGGTTAGGGTTAGGGTTAGGGTTAGGGTTAGGGTTAGGGTTAGGGTTAGGGTTAGGGTTAGGGTTAGGGTTAGGGTTAGGGTTAGGGTTAGGGTTAGGGTTAGGGTTAGGGTTAGGGTTAGGGTTAGGGTTAGGGTTAGGGTTAGGGTTAGGGTTAGGGTTAGGGTTAGGGTTAGGGTTAGGGTTAGGGTTAGGGTTAGGGTTAGGGTTAGGGTTAGGGTTAGGGTTAGGGTTAGGGTTAGGGTTAGGTTAGGGTTAGGGTTAGGGTTAGGGTTAGGGTTAGGGTTAGGGTTAGGGTTAGGGTTAGGGTTAGGGTTAGGGTTAGGGTTAGGGTTAGGGTTAGGGTTAGGGTTAGGGTTAGGGTTAGGGTTAGGGTTAGGGTTAGGGTTAGGGTTAGGGTTAGGGTTAGGGTTAGGGTTAGGGTTAGGGTTAGGGTTAGGGTTAGGGTTAGGGTTAGGGTTAGGTTAGGGTTAGGGTTAGGGTTAGGGTTAGGGTTAGGGTTAGGGTTAGGTTAGGGTTAGGGTTAGGGTTAGGGTTAGGGTTAGGGTTAGGGTTAGGGTTAGGGTTAGGGTTAGGGTTAGGGTTAGGGTTAGGGTTAGGGTTAGGGTTAGGGTTAGGGTTAGGGTTAGGGTTAGGGTTAGGGTTAGGGTTAGGGTTAGGGTTAGGGTTAGGGTTAGGGTTAGGGTTAGGGTTAGGGTTAGGGTTAGGGTTAGGGTTAGGTTAGGGTTAGGGTTAGGGTTAGGGTTAGGGTTAGGGTTAGGGTTAGGGTTAGGGTTAGGGTTAGGGTTAGGGTTAGGGTTAGGGTTAGGGTTAGGGTTAGGGTTAGGGTTAGGGTTAGGGTTAGGGTTAGGGTTAGGGTTAGGGTTAGGGTTAGGGTTAGGGTTAGGGTTAGGGTTAGGGTTAGGGTTAGGGTTAGGTTAGGGTTAGGGTTAGGGTTAGGGTTAGGGTTAGGGTTAGGGTTAGGGTTAGGGTTAGGGTTAGGGTTAGGTTAGGGTTAGGGTTAGGGTTAGGGTTAGGGTTAGGGTTAGGGTTAGGGTTAGGGTTAGGGTTAGGGTTAGGGTTAGGGTTAGGGTTAGGGTTAGGGTTAGGGTTAGGGTTAGGGTTAGGGTTAGGGTTAGGGTTAGGGTTAGGGTTAGGGTTAGGGTTAGGGTTAGGGTTAGGGTTAGGGTTAGGGTTAGGGTTAGGGTTAGGGTTAGGGTTAGGGTTAGGGTTAGGGTTAGGGTTAGGGTTAGGGTTAGGGTTAGGGTTAGGGTTAGGGTTAGGGTTAGGGTTAGGGTTAGGGTTAGGGTTAGGGTTAGGGTTAGGGTTAGGGTTAGGGTTAGGGTTAGGGTTAGGGTTAGGGTTAGGGTTAGGGTTAGGGTTAGGGTTAGGGTTAGGGTTAGGGTTAGGGTTAGGGTTAGGGTTAGGGTTAGGGTTAGGGTTAGGGTTAGGGTTAGGGTTAGGGTTAGGGTTAGGGTTAGGGTTAGGTTAGGGTTAGGGTTAGGTTAGGGTTAGGGTTAGGGTTAGGGTTAGGGTTAGGGTTAGGGTTAGGGTTAGGGTTAGGGTTAGGGTTAGGGTTAGGGTTAGGGTTAGGGTTAGGGTTAGGGTTAGGGTTAGGGTTAGGGTTAGGGTTAGGGTTAGGGTTAGGGTTAGGGTTAGGGTTAGGGTTAGGGTTAGGGTTAGGGTTAGGGTTAGGGTTAGGGTTAGGGTTAGGGTTAGGGTTAGGGTTAGGGTTAGGGTTAGGGTTAGGGTTAGGGTTAGGGTTAGGGTTAGGGTTAGGGTTAGGGTTAGGGTTAGGGTTAGGTTAGGGTTAGGGTTAGGTTAGGGTTAGGGTTAGGGTTAGGGTTAGGGTTAGGTTAGGGTTAGGGTTAGGGTTAGGGTTAGGGTTAGGGTTAGGGTTAGGGTTAGGGTTAGGGTTAGGGTTAGGGTTAGGGTTAGGGTTAGGGTTAGGGTTAGGGTTAGGGTTAGGGTTAGGGTTAGGGTTAGGGTTAGGTTAGGGTTAGGGTTAGGGTTAGGGTTAGGGTTAGGGTTAGGGTTAGGGTTAGGGTTAGGGTTAGGGTTAGGGTTAGGGTTAGGGTTAGGGTTAGGGTTAGGTTAGGGTTAGGGTTAGGGTTAGGGTTAGGGTTAGGGTTAGGGTTAGGGTTAGGGTTAGGGTTAGGGTTAGGGTTAGGGTTAGGGTTAGGGTTAGGGTTAGGGTTAGGGTTAGGGTTAGGGTTAGGGTTAGGGTTAGGGTTAGGGTTAGGGTTAGGGTTAGGGTTAGGTTAGGGTTAGGGTTAGGTTAGGGTTAGGGTTAGGGTTAGGGTTAGGGTTAGGGTTAGGGTTAGGGTTAGGGTTAGGGTTAGGGTTAGGGTTAGGGTTAGGGTTAGGGTTAGGGTTAGGGTTAGGGTTAGGGTTAGGGTTAGGGTTAGGGTTAGGGTTAGGGTTAGGGTTAGGGTTAGGGTTAGGGTTAGGGTTAGGGTTAGGGTTAGGGTTAGGGTTAGGGTTAGGGTTAGGGTTAGGGTTAGGGTTAGGGTTAGGGTTAGGGTTAGGGTTAGGGTTAGGGTTAGGGTTAGGGTTAGGGTTAGGGTTAGGGTTAGGGTTAGGGTTAGGGTTAGGGTTAGGGTTAGGGTTAGGGTTAGGGTTAGGGTTAGGGTTAGGGTTAGGGTTAGGGTTAGGGTTAGGGTTAGGGTTAGGGTTAGGGTTAGGGTTAGGGTTAGGGTTAGGGTTAGGGTTAGGGTTAGGGTTAGGTTAGGGTTAGGGTTAGGTTAGGGTTAGGGTTAGGGTTAGGGTTAGGGTTAGGGTTAGGGTTAGGGTTAGGGTTAGGGTTAGGGTTAGGGTTAGGGTTAGGGTTAGGGTTAGGGTTAGGGTTAGGGTTAGGGTTAGGGTTAGGGTTAGGGTTAGGGTTAGGGTTAGGGTTAGGGTTAGGGTTAGGGTTAGGGTTAGGGTTAGGGTTAGGGTTAGGGTTAGGGTTAGGGTTAGGGTTAGGGTTAGGGTTAGGGTTAGGGTTAGGGTTAGGGTTAGGGTTAGGGTTAGGGTTAGGGTTAGGGTTAGGGTTAGGGTTAGGGTTAGGGTTAGGGTTAGGGTTAGGGTTAGGGTTAGGGTTAGGGTTAGGGTTAGGGTTAGGGTTAGGGTTAGGGTTAGGGTTAGGGTTAGGGTTAGGGTTAGGGTTAGGGTTAGGGTTAGGGTTAGGGTTAGGGTTAGGGTTAGGGTTAGGGTTAGGGTTAGGGTTAGGGTTAGGGTTAGGGTTAGGGTTAGGGTTAGGGTTAGGGTTAGGGTTAGGGTTAGGGTTAGGGTTAGGGTTAGGGTTAGGTTAGGGTTAGGGTTAGGGTTAGGGTTAGGGTTAGGGTTAGGGTTAGGGTTAGGGTTAGGGTTAGGGTTAGGTTAGGGTTAGGGTTAGGGTTAGGGTTAGGGTTAGGGTTAGGGTTAGGGTTAGGGTTAGGGTTAGGGTTAGGGTTAGGGTTAGGGTTAGGGTTAGGGTTAGGGTTAGGGTTAGGGTTAGGGTTAGGGTTAGGGTTAGGGTTAGGGTTAGGGTTAGGGTTAGGGTTAGGGTTAGGGTTAGGTTAGGGTTAGGGTTAGGGTTAGGGTTAGGGTTAGGGTTAGGGTTAGGGTTAGGGTTAGGGTTAGGTTAGGGTTAGGGTTAGGTTAGGGTTAGGGTTAGGGTTAGGGTTAGGGTTAGGGTTAGGGTTAGGGTTAGGGTTAGGGTTAGGGTTAGGGTTAGGGTTAGGGTTAGGGTTAGGGTTAGGGTTAGGGTTAGGGTTAGGGTTAGGGTTAGGGTTAGGGTTAGGGTTAGGGTTAGGGTTAGGGTTAGGGTTAGGGTTAGGGTTAGGGTTAGGGTTAGGGTTAGGGTTAGGGTTAGGGTTAGGGTTAGGGTTAGGGTTAGGGTTAGGGTTAGGGTTAGGGTTAGGGTTAGGGTTAGGGTTAGGGTTAGGGTTAGGGTTAGGGTTAGGGTTAGGGTTAGGGTTAGGGTTAGGGTTAGGGTTAGGGTTAGGGTTAGGGTTAGGGTTAGGGTTAGGGTTAGGTTAGGGTTAGGGTTAGGTTAGGGTTAGGGTTAGGGTTAGGGTTAGGGTTAGGGTTAGGGTTAGGGTTAGGGTTAGGGTTAGGGTTAGGGTTAGGGTTAGGGTAGTAGGTTAGGGTTAGGGTTAGGGTTAGGGTTAGGTTAGGGTTAGGGTTAGGGTTAGGGTTAGGGTTAGGGTTAGGGTTAGGGTTAGGGTTAGGGTTAGGGTTAGGGTTAGGGTTAGGGTTAGGGTTAGGGTTAGGGTTAGGGTTAGGGTTAGGGTTAGGGTTAGGGTTAGGGTTAGGGTTAGGGTTAGGGTTAGGGTTAGGGTTAGGGTTAGGGTTAGGGTTAGGGTTAGGGTTAGGGTTAGGGTTAGGGTTAGGGTTAGGGTTAGGGTTAGGTTAGGGTTAGGGTTAGGGTTAGGGTTAGGGTTAGGGTTAGGGTTAGGGTTAGGGTTAGGGTTAGGGTTAGGGTTAGGGTTAGGGTTAGGGTTAGGGTTAGGGTTAGGGTTAGGGTTAGGGTTAGGGTTAGGGTTAGGGTTAGGGTTAGGGTTAGGGTTAGGGTTAGGGTTAGGGTTAGGGTTAGGGTTAGGGTTAGGGTTAGGGTTAGGGTTAGGGTTAGGGTTAGGGTTAGGGTTAGGGTTAGGGTTAGGGTTAGGGTTAGGGTTAGGGTTAGGGTTAGGGTTAGGGTTAGGGTTAGGGTTAGGTTAGGGTTAGGGTTAGGGTTAGGGTTAGGGTTAGGGTTAGGGTTAGGGTTAGGGTTAGGGTTAGGGTTAGGGTTAGGGTTAGGGTTAGGGTTAGGGTTAGGGTTAGGGTTAGGGTTAGGGTTAGGGTTAGGGTTAGGGTTAGGGTTAGGGTTAGGGTTAGGGTTAGGGTTAGGGTTAGGGTTAGGGTTAGGGTTAGGGTTAGGGTTAGGGTTAGGGTTAGGGTTAGGGTTAGGGTTAGGGTTAGGGTTAGGGTTAGGGTTAGGGTTAGGGTTAGGGTTAGGGTAGGGTTAGGGTTAGGGTTAGGGTTAGGGTTAGGGTTAGGGTTAGGGTTAGGGTTAGGGTTAGGGTTAGGGTTAGGGTTAGGGTTAGGGTTAGGGTTAGGGTTAGGGTTAGGGTTAGGGTAGGGTTAGGGTTAGGGTTAGGGTTAGGGTTAGGGTTAGGGTTAGGGTTAGGGTTAGGTTAGGGTTAGGGTTAGGGTTAGGGTTAGGGTTAGGGTTAGGGTTAGGGTTAGGGTTAGGGTTAGGGTTAGGGTTAGGGTTAGGGTTAGGGTTAGGGTTAGGGTTAGGGTTAGGGTTAGGGTTAGGGTTAGGGTTAGGGTTAGGGTTAGGGTTAGGGTTAGGGTTAGGGTTAGGGTTAGGGTTAGGGTTAGGGTTAGGGTTAGGTTAGGGTTAGGGTTAGGGTTAGGGTTAGGGTTAGGTTAGGGTTAGGGTTAGGGTTAGGGTTAGGGTTAGGGTTAGGGTTAGGGTTAGGGTTAGGGTTAGGGTTAGGGTTAGGGTTAGGGTTAGGGTTAGGGTTAGGTTAGGGTTAGGGTTAGGGTTAGGGTTAGGGTTAGGGTTAGGGTTAGGGTTAGGGTTAGGGTTAGGGTTAGGGTTAGGGTTAGGGTTAGGGTTAGGGTTAGGGTTAGGGTTAGGGTTAGGGTTAGGGTTAGGGTTAGGG